>NW_026042315.1:0-2400000 GCF_023856365.1 Brienomyrus brachyistius
CTAATATGCTAATACGCTAATATGCTAACACGTTAATATGTTAATATGTTAATATGCTAATATGCTAATATGCTAATATGGTAATACGTTAATATGCTAACACGCTAATATGCTAGTATGCTAATATGCTAATATGCTAATATGTTAATATGCTAATATGCTAATATGTTAATACGCTAACACGGTAATATGGTAACACGCTAATATGCTAATATGCTAATATGCCAACACGCTATGCTAATATGCTAATATGCTAATATGCTAAACACGCTAATAAGCTAGTATGCTAGTATGCTAATATGCTAATATATTAATATGCTAATATGCTAATATGCTAATATGCTAATATGCTAACATGCTAACACGCTAATTATGCTAGTGTGCTAATATGTTAATATGCTAATATGCTAATACGATAATATGCTAACACAGCTAATATGTTAGTATGCTAATATGCTAATATGCTAATACACTAATATGCTAATATGCTAACACGCTAATATGCTAGTATGCTAATACACTATGCTAATATGCTAATATGCTAATATGCTAATATGCTAATGTGCTAACACGCTAAAATGCTAGTATACTAATATGCTAATATGCTAATATGCTAATATGCTAATACGCTAATATGCTAACACAGTAAAATGCTAGTATGCTAAAATGCTAATATATTAATATGCTAATATGCTAATATGCTATGCTAATATCCTAATACATTAATATGCCAACACGCTCATATGCTAGTATGCTAATATGCTAATATGTTAATATGTTAATACGCTATGCTAGTATGCTAATATGCTAATACGTCAATATGCTAACACGTTAATAAGCTAATATGCTAATATGCTAATATGCTAATACGCTAATACGCTAATATGCTAACACGCTAATATGCTAGTATGCTAATATGCTAATACACTAATATGCTAACACATTAAAATGCTAGTATGCTAAAATGCTAATATGCTAATATGCTAATACGCTAATATGCTAGCACGCTAATATGTTAGTATGCTAATATGCTAATATGATAATTCGCTAATATGCTAACACGCTAATATGCTAGTATGCTAGTATGCTAATATGCTAATATGCTAATATGCTAATATGCTAACACGCTAATATGTTAGTATGCTAATATGCTATGCTAATATGCTAACACGCTAAAAAAGCTAGTATACTAATATGCTAATATGCTAATATGCTAATATGCTAATATGCTAATACGCTAGTATGTTAATATGCTAATACGTTAATATGCTAACACGCTAATATGCTAATATGCTAATATGCTAATATGCTAATATGCTATGGTAATATGCTAATATGCTAATATGCTAATTTGCTAACACGCTAATATGCTAATATGCTAATATACCTAAAATGCTAATATGCTAACATGCTAATATGCTAATATGCTAATATGTTAATATGCTAACATGCTAAAATACTAGTAGCTAATATGTTAATATGTTAATACGTTATGCTAATATGCTAATATGCTAATATGCTAATATGCTAATATGCTAACACGCTAATATGCTAATATGCTAATATACTAAAATGCTAATATGCTAACATGCTAATATGCTAATATGTTAATATGCTAATACACTAATATGCTAACATGCTAACATGCTAGTATGATAATATGCTAATATGCTAATATGCTAATACACTAATATGATAACACGCTAATATGTTAATATGTTAATATGTTAATATGCTAATATGTTAATATGCTAATATGCTAATATGCTAATATGGTAATACGTTAATATGCTAACACGCTAATATGCTAGTATGCTAATATGCTAATATGCTAATATGCTAAAATGTTAATACACTAACACGGTAATATGCTAACACGCTAATATGTTAATATGCTAATATGCTAATATGCTAAAATGTTAATACACTAACACGGTAATATGCTAACACGCTAATATGTTAATATGCTAATATGCTAATATGCTAATATGCTAATATGCCAACACGCTATGCTAGTATGCTAATATGCTAATATATTAATACGCTATGCTAGTATGCTAATATGCTAATATGCTAATATTCTAACACGCTAATAAGCTAGTATGCTAGTATGCTAATATGCTAATATGTTAATATGCTAATATGCTAATATGCTAACACGCTAACACGTTAATATGCTAGGGTGTTAATATGCTAATATGCTAATACGATAATATGCTAACACGCTAATATGTTAGCATGCTAATATGCTAATATGCTAATATGCTGATATGCTAATATGCTAATATGCTAATACGCTATGCTAACACGCTAATATGTTAGCATGCTAATATGCTAATATGCTAATATGCTGATATGCTAACACGCTAATATGCTAGTATGCTAATATGCTAATATGCTAATATGCTAATACGTTAATATGCTAACACGCTAATATGCTAGTGTGCTAATATGCTAATCTGAGCTGATCTGAGCATGCTAAAGCATTTTATATACTAACACGCTAACATGCTAATAGCATGCTATGGCATTTAACATGCTAACCACGCTAATATGTTAATATGCTAATATGCTAACACGCTAATATGCTAATATGCTAATATGCTAATATGCTAATATGCTAATATGCTAATACGCTAATATGCTAACATGTTAAACTAATATGCTAATATGCTAATATGCTAATATGCTAATACGCTAATATGCTAATACGCTAATATGCTATGCTAATATGCTATGCTAATATGCTAATACGCTAATATGCTAACATGCTAGTATGCTAATATGCTAATATGCTAATATGCTAATATGTTAATATGTTAATATGCTAATATGCTAATATGCTAATATGCCAATATGCTAATATGCTAAAAATGCTAGTATGCTAATATGCTAATATGCTAATATGGTAATACGTTAATATGCTAACACGCTAATATGCTAGTATGCTAATATGCTAATATGCTAATATGTTAATATGCTAATATGCTAATATGTTAATACGCTAACACGGTAATATGCTAGTATACTAATATGCTAATATGCTAAAATTCTAACATGCTAATTTGCTAGTATGCTAATATATTATGCTAATACGCTAATATGCTAACACACTAAAATACTAGTATGCTAAAATGCTAATATGCTAATATGCTAATATGCTAATATGCTAATATGTTATCACGTTAATATGCTAGTATGCTAATATGCTAATATGCTAATATGCTAATATGTTAACATGCTAATACACTAATACGTTAATATGCTAACACGCTAATATGCTAATATGCTAAAATGCTAATACACTAATATGCTAGTATGCTAATATGCTAGTATGCTAATATGCTAGTATGTTGATATGCTAATACGTTAATATGCTAATACGTTAATATGCTAACACGCTAATATACTAATATGCTATGGTAATATGCTAATGTGCTAATTTGCTAACACGCTAAAATGCTAGTATGCTAATATGCTAATATGCTAATATGCTAATATGCTAATACACTAATATGCTAACATGCTAATATGCTAATACGATAATATGCTAAGACGCTAATATGCTAGTATGCTAATATGCTAATATGTTAATACGCTAATACGCTAATACGCTAATATGCTAATATGCTAACATGCTAATATGCTAGTATGCTAATATGCTATGGTAATATGCTAATATGCTAACATGCTAATATGCTAACACGCTAAAATGCAAGTATACTAATATGCTAATATGCTAAAACGCTAATATGCTAATATGCTAATATGCTAATATGCTAACACACTAAAATGCTAGTATGCTAAAATGCTAATATATTAATATGCTAATATGCTAATATGTTAATACGCTATGCTAGTATGCTAATATGCTAATATGCTAATACGTCAATATGCTAACACGTTAATAAGCTAATATGCTAATACGCTAATACGCTAATATGCTAACACGCTAATATGCTAGTATGCTAATATGCTAATACACTAATATGCTAACACATTAAAATGCTAGTATGCTAAAATGCTAATATGCTAATATGCTAATACGCTAATATGCTAACACGCTAATATGTTAGTATGCTAATATGCTAATATGCTAATACGCTAATATGTTAACACGCTAATATGCTAGTATGCTAATATGCTAATATGCTAATATGCTAACACGCTAATATGTTAGTATGCTAATATGCTAATATGCTAATATGCTAATACGCTAATATGCTAACACGCTAAAATGCTAGTATACTAATATGCTAATATGCTAATATGCTAATATGCTAATATGCTAATACGTTAGTATGTTAATATGCTAATACGTTAATATGCTAACACGCTAATATGCTAATATGCTAATATGCTAATATGCTAATACGCTAGTATGTTAATATGCTAATACGTTAATATGCTAACACGCTAATATGCTAATATGCTAATATGCTAATTTGCTTATATGCTAATATGTTAATATGCTAACATGCTAAAATACTAGTATGCTAATATGCTAATATGTTAATACGCTATGCTAGTATGCTAATATGCTAATATGCTAATATGCTAATATGCTAATATGCTAACACGCTAATATGCTAATATGCTAATATACTAAAATGCTAATATGCTAACATGCTAATATGCTGATATGTTAATATGCTAATACACTAATATGCTAACATGCTAACATGCTAGTATGATAATATGCTAATATGCTAATATGCTAATACGCTAATATGCTAACACGTTAATATGTTAATATATTAATATGTTAATATGCTAATATGCTAATATGGTAATACGTTAATATGCTAACACGCTAATATGCTAGTATGCTAATATGCTAATATGCTAATATGCTAATATGCTAATATGTTAATACGCTAACACGGTAATATGGTAACACGCTAAAATGCTAATATGCTAATATGCTAATATGCTAATATGCTAATATGCTAATATGTTAATACGCTAACACGGTAATATGGTAACACGCTAAAATGCTAATATGCTAATATGCTAATATGCTAATATGTCAACATGCTATGCTAGTATGCTAATATGCTAATATATTAATACGTTATGCTAGTATGCTAATATGCTAATATGCTAATATGCTAACACGCTAATAAGTTAGTATGCTAGTATGCTAATATGTTAATATGCTAATATGCTAATATGCTAACACGCTAACACGCTAATATGCTAGTGTGCTAATATGCTAATATGCTAATATGCTAATATGCTAATATGCTAATACAATAATATGCTAACACGCTATGTTAGTATACTAATATGCTAATATGCTAATATGCTAATACGCTAATATGCTAATATGCTAATATGCTAACACGCTAATATGCTAGTATGCTAATATGCTATGCTAATATACTAATATGCTAATATGCTAATATGCTAATATGCTAATTTACTAATATGCTAATACACTAATATGCTAGTATGCTAATATGCTATGGTAATATGCTAATATGCTAATATGCTAATATGTTAATATGCTAATTTGCTAATATGCTAGTATGCTAATATGCTAACACGCTAATATGCTAGTATGCTAATATGCTATGCTAATATACTAATATGCTAATATGCTAATATGCTAATATGCTAATTTACTAATATGCTAATACACTAATATGCTAGTATGCTAATATGCTATGCTAATATGCTAATATGCTAATATGCTAATATGCTAATATGCTAATATGTTAATACGCTAACACGGTAATATGGTAACACGCTAAAATGCTAATATGCTAATATGCTAATATGCTAATATGTCAACATGCTATGCTAGTATGCTAATATGCTAATATATTAATACGTTATGCTAGTATGCTAATATGCTAATATGCTAATATGCTAACACGCTAATAAGTTAGTATGCTAGTATGCTAATATGTTAATATGCTAATATGCTAATATGCTAACACGCTAACACGCTAATATGCTAGTGTGCTAATATGCTAATATGCTAATATGCTAATATGCTAATATGCTAATACAATAATATGCTAACACGCTATGTTAGTATACTAATATGCTAATATGCTAATATGCTAATACGCTAATATGCTAATATGCTAATATGCTAACACGCTAATATGCTAGTATGCTAATATGCTATGCTAATATACTAATATGCTAATATGCTAATATGCTAATATGCTAATTTACTAATATGCTAATACACTAATATGCTAGTATGCTAATATGCTATGGTAATATGCTAATATGCTAATATGCTAATATGTTAATATGCTAATTTGCTAATATGCTAATACGCTAATATGCTAACACGCTAAAATGCTAGTATACTAATATGCTAATATGCTAATATGCTAGTATGCTAGTATGCTAATATGCTAATATGCTAATACGTTAATATGCTAACATGCTAATATGCTAATATGCAATGGTAATATGCTAATATGCTAATATGCTAATATGCTAATATGTTAATACGCTAATATGCTAATATGCTAAAACACTAATATGCTAGTATGCTAATATGCTAACACACTAAAATGCTAACACACTAAAATGCTAGTATGCTAAAATGCTAATATACTAATATGCTAATATGCTAAAATGCTAATATACTAATATGCTAATATGCTAATAAACTAATATGCTGGTATGCTAATATGCTAATATGCTAATATACTAATACACTAATATGCCAACACGCTCATATGTTAGTATGCTAATATGTTAATATGTTAATATGTTAATATGTTAATATGTTAATATGTTAATATGTTATGTTAATACGCTATGCTAGTATGCTAATATGCTAATATGCTAATATGCTGATATGCTAATATGTTAATACGTTAATATGCTAACACGTTAATAAGCTAATAAGCTAATATACTAATATGCTAATATGCTAATAGGCTAATACGTTAATATGCTAACACGCTAATATGCTAGTATGCTAGTATGCTAAAACGCTAATATGCTAATATGCTAATACGCTATGCTAACACGCTAATATGTTAGCATGCTAATCTGCTAATATGCTAATATGCTGATATGCTAACACGCTAATATGCTAGTATGCTAATATGCTAGTATGCTAATATGCTAATATGCTAATATGCTAATATGTTAATATGCTAACACGCTAATATGTTAGTATGCTAATATGCTATGGTAATATGCTAATTTGCTAATATGCTAATATGCTAATATGCTAACACAATAATATGCTAATATGCTAATACGCTAATATGCTAACACATTAATATACTAGTATGCTAATATACTAATATGCTAATATGCTAATACGTTAATACGCTAATATGCTAACACGCTAATATGCTAGTATGCTAATATGCTATGGTAATATGCTAATTTGCTAATATGCTAATTTGCTAATATGCTAATATGCTAACACAATAATATGCTAATATGCTAATACGCTAATATGCTAACACGCTAATATACTAGTATGCTAAAATACTAATATGCTAATATGCTAATACGTTAATATGGTAATATGCTAACATGCTATGCTAAAATGCTAATATGCTAATATGCTAATCTGAGCTGATCTGAGCATGCTAAAGCGTTTTATATACTAACACGCTAACATGCTAATAGCATGCTATGGCATTTAACATGCTAACACGCAAATATGTTAATATGCTAATATGCTAATATGCTAATACACTAATATGCTAACACGCTAATATGCTAATATGGTAATATGCTATGGTAATATGCTAATATGCTAGTTCGCTAGTTTGCTAATATGCTAATACGTTAATATGCTAACACATTAAAATGCTAGTATGCTAAAATGCTAATACGCTAATATGCTAATACGCTAATATGCTAATATGCTAATACGCTAATATGCTAACACACTAAAATACTAGTATGCTAAAATGTTAATATGCTAATATACTAAAATGCTAACACAGTAATATTCTAAAATATGTTAATACGCTAATATGCTAACACACTAATATACTAGTATGCTAATATGTTAATATGCTAATATGCTAATATGCTAATATGCTAATATGCTAATAAGCTAATATGCTAACACGCTATGCTAATATGCTAATATGCTAATATGCTAATATGTTAATCTGAGCTGATCTGAGCATGCTAAAGCATTTTATATACTAACACGCTAACATGCTAATAGCATGCTATGGCATTTAACATGCTAACACGCTAATATGTTAATATGCTAATACGCTAATATGCTAACACATTAATATACTAGTATGCTAATATACTAATATGCTAATATGCTAATACGTTAATACGCTAATATGCTAACACGCTAATATGCTAGTATGCTAATATGCTATGGTAATATGCTAATTTGCTAATATGCTAATTTGCTAATATGCTAATATGCTAACACAATAATATGCTAATATGCTAATACGCTAATATGCTAACACATTAATATACTAGTATGCTAATATACTAATATGCTAATATGCTAATACGTTAATACGCTAATATGCTAACACGCTAATATGCTAGTATGCTAATATGCTATGGTAATATGCTAATTTGCTAATATGCTAATTTGCTAATATGCTAATATGCTAACACAATAATATGCTAATATGCTAATACGCTAATATGCTAACACACTAATATACTAGTATGCTAAAATACTAATATGCTAATATGCTAATACGTTAATATGGTAATATGCTAACATGCTATGCTAAAATGCTAATATGCTAATATGCTAATCTGAGCTGATCTGAGCATGCTAAAGCGTTTTATATACTAACACGCTAACATGCTAATAGCATGCTATGGCATTTAACATGCTAACACGCAAATATGTTAATATGCTAATATGCTAATATGCTAATACACTAATATGCTAACACGCTAATATGCTAATATGGTAATATGCTATGGTAATATGCTAATATGCTAGTTCGCTAGTTTGCTAATATGCTAATACGTTAATATGCTAACACATTAAAATGCTAGTATGCTAAAATGCTAATACGCTAATATGCTAATACGCTAATATGCTAATATGCTAATACGCTAATATGCTAACACACTAAAATACTAGTATGCTAAAATGTTAATATGCTAATATACTAAAATGCTAACACAGTAATATTCTAAAATATGTTAATACGCTAATATGCTAACACACTAATATACTAGTATGCTAATATGTTAATATGCTAATATGCTAATATGCTAATATGCTAATATGCTAATAAGCTAATATGCTAACACGCTATGCTAATATGCTAATATGCTAATATGCTAATATGTTAATCTGAGCTGATCTGAGCATGCTAAAGCATTTTATATACTAACACGCTAACATGCTAATAGCATGCTATGGCATTTAACATGCTAACACGCTAATATGTTAATATGCTAATACGCTAATATGCTAACACGCTAATATGCTAATATGCTAATACGCTAATATACTAACATGTTAAACTAATATGCTAATATGCTAATACGCTAATATGCTATGCTAATATGCTATGCTAATATGCTAATACGCTAATATGCTAACATGCTAATATGCTAATATGCTAATATGCTAATATGTTAATACGCTAATATGCTAATATGTTAATATGCTAATACGCTAATATGTTAACATGCTAGTATGCTAATATGCTAATATGCTAATACACTAATATGTTAACACGCTAATATGGTAGTATGCTAATATTCTAATATGCTAACACGCTAATATGCTAGTATGCTAATATGCTAGTATGCTAATATGCTAATACGCTAATATGCTAACACGCTAATATGCTAATGTGCTAATATGCTAATATGCTAATATGCTATGCTAATATGCTATGCTAATATGCTAATACGCTAATATGCTAACATGCTAACATGCTAGTATGCTATGCTAATATGCTAATACGCTAATATGCTAACACGTTAATATGTTAATATGTTAATATGCTAATATGCTAATATGGTAATATGTTAATATGCTAACACGCTAATATGCTAGTATGCTAATATGCTAATATGTTAATATGCTAATATGCTAATATGTTAATACGCTAACACGGTAATATGCTAACACGCTAATATGTTAATATGCTAACACGCTAATATGTTAATATGCTAATATGCCAAACACGCTATGCTAATATGCTAATATGCTAACACGCTAATAAGCAAGTATGCTAGTATGCTAATATGCTAATATGTTAATATGCTAATATGCTAATATGCTAATATGCTAATATGCTAATATGCTAATATGCTAATATGCTAACATGCTAACACGCTAATATGCTAGTGTGCTAATATGTTAATATGCTAATATGCTAATACGATAATATGCTAACACGCTAATATGTTAGTATGCTAATATGCTAATATGCTAATATGCTAACACAATAATATGCTAATATGCTAATACGCTAATATGCTAACACACTAATATACTAGTATGCTAAAATACTAATATGCTAATATGCTAATACGTTAATACGGTAATATGCTAACATGCTATGCTAATATGCTAATATGCTAATATGCTAATCTGAGCTGATCTGAGCATGCTAAAGCGTTTTATATACTAACACGCTAACATGCTAATAGCATGCTATGGCATTTAACATGCTAACACGCAAATATGTTAATATGCTAATATGCTAATATGCTAATACACTAATATGCTAACACGCTAATATGCTAATATGGTAATATGCTATGGTAATATGCTAATATGCTAGTTCGCTAGTTTGCTAATATGCTAATACGTTAATATGCTAACACATTAAAATGCTAGTATGCTAAAATGCTAATACGCTAATATGCTAATACGCTAATATGCTAATATGCTAATACGCTAATATGCTAACACGCTAATATGTTAGTATGCTATGCTAATATGCTAATACGCTAATATGCTAACGCTAATATGCTAATATGCTAATATGCTAATATGCTAATATGCTAATATGCTAACACTTTAATATGCTAGTATGCTAATATACTAAAATGCTAACACAGTAATATGCTAAAATATGTTAATACGCTAATATGCTAACACACTAATATACTAGTATGCTAATATGTTAATATGCTAATATGCTAATATGCTAATATGCTAATATGCTAATAAGTTAATATGCTAACACGCTATGCTAATATGCTAATATGCTAATATGCTAATATGTTAATCTGAGCTGATCTGAGCATGCTAAAGCATTTTATATTCTAACACGCTAACATGCTAATAGCATGCTATGGCATTTAACATGCTAACACGCTAATATGTTAATATGCTAATACGCTAATATGCTAACACGCTAATATGCTAATATGCTAATACGCTAATATACTAACATGTTAAACTAATATGCTAATATGCTAATATGCTAATACGCTAATATGCTATGCTAATATGCTATGCTAATATGCTAATACGCTAATATGCTAACATGCTAATATGCTAATATGCTAATATGCTAATATGCTAATATGTTAATACGCTAATATGCTAATATGTTAATATGCTAATACGATAATATGTTAACATGCTAGTATGCTAATATGCTAATATGCTAATACACTAATATGTTAACACGCTAATATGGTAGTATGCTAATATTCTAATATGCTAACACGCTAATATGCTAGTATGCTAATATGCTAGTATGCTAATATGCTAATACGCTAATATGCTAATATGCTAACACGCTAATATGCTAATGTGCTAATATGCTAATATGCTAATATGCTATGCTAATATGCTATGCTAATATGCTAATACGCTAATATGCTAACATGCTAACATGCTAGTATGCTACGCTAATATGCTAATACGCTAATATGCTAACACGTTAATATGTTAATATGTTAATATGCTAATATGGTAATATGTTAATATGTTAATATGCTAACACGCTAATATGCTAGTATGCTAATATGCTAATATGCTAATATGTTAATATGCTAATATGCTAATATGTTAATACGCTAACATGGTAATATGCTAACACGCTAATATGTTAATATGCTAACACGCTAATATGTTAATTTGCTAATATGCCAAACACGCTATGCTAATATGCTAATATGCTAATATGCTAATATGCTAACACGCTAATAAGCAAGTATGCTAGTATGCTAATATGCTAATATGCTAATATGCTAATATGCTAATATGCTAACATGCTAACGCGCTAATATGCTAGTGTGCTAATATCTTAATATGCTAATATGCTAATACGATAATATGCTAACACGCTAATATGTTAGTATGCTAATATGCTAATATGCTAATACACTAATATGCTAATATGCTAACACGCTAATATGCTAGTATGCTAATATACTATGCTAATCTGCTAATATGCTAATATGCTAATACGCTAATATGCTAACACGCTAAAATACTTGTATACTAATATGCTAATATGCTAATATGCTAATATGCTAATATGTTAATATGCTAATACGTTAATATGCTAACATGCTAATATGGTAATATGCTAATATACTATGGTAATATGCTAATATGCTAATATGCTAATTTGCTAATATGTTAATACGCTATGCTAGTATACTAATATGCTAATATGCTAATATGCTAATATGCTAACACGCTAATATGCTAATATGCTAATATGTTAATATGCTAATACACTAATATGCTAACATGCTAGTATGATAATATGCTAATATGCTAATACGCTAATATGTTAATATGCTAACACGCTAATATGTTAATATGTTAATATGCTAATATGCTAATATGCTAATATGTTAATACGTTAACACGGTAATATGCTAACACGCTAATATGTTAATATGCTAATATGCTAATATGCCAACACGCTATGCTAGTATGCTAATATGCTAATATATTAATACGCAATGCTAGTATGCTAATATGCTAATATGCTAACACGCTAATAAGCTAGTATGCTAGTATGCTAATATGCTAATATGCTAATATGCTAATATGCTAACACGCTAACACGCTAATATGCTAGTGTGCTAATATGCTAATATGCTAATATGCTAATATGCTAATTTACTAATATGCTAATACACTAATATGCTAGTATGCTAATATGCTATGGTAATATGCTAATATGCTAATATGTTAGTATGCTAATATGCTATGGTAATATGCTAATATGCTAATATGCTAATTTGCTAATATGCTAATACGCTAATATGTTAACACGCTAAAATGCTAGTATACTAATATGCTAATATGCTAATATGCTAATATGCTAATATGCTAGTATGCTAGTATGCTAATATGCTAACACACTAAAATGCTAGTATGCTAAAATGTTATGTTAATATGTTACGCTATGCTAGTATGCTAATATGCTAATATGCTAATATGTTAATACGTTATGCTAACACGTTAATAAGCTAATATGCTAATATACTAATATGCTAATATGCTAATATGCTAATACGCTAATACGTTAATATGCTAACACGCTAATATGCTAGTATGCTAATATGCTAATATGCTAATACGTTAATATGCTAACACAAAATGCTAGTATGCTAAAATGCTAATATGCTAATATGCTAATACGCTATGCTAACACGCTAATATGTTAGCATGCTAATATGCTAATATGCTAATATGCTGATATGCTAACACGCTAATATGCTAGTATGCTAATATGCTAATATGCTAATATGCTAATATGTTAATTCGCTAATATGCTAACACGCTAATATGCTAGTATGCTAATATGCTATGGTAATATGCTAATTTGCTAATATGCTAATATGCTAATATGCTAACACAATAATATGCTATCATGCTAATACGTTAATATGCTAACACACTAATATACTAGTATGCTAATATACTAATATGCTAATATGCTAATACGTTAATACGCTAATATGCTAACACGCTAATATGTTATGGTAATATGCTAATTTGCTAATATGCTAATATGCTAATATGCTAACACAATAATATGCTAATATGCTAATACGCTAATATGCTAACACACTAATATACTAGTATGCTAATATACTAATATGCTAATATGCTAATACGTTAATACGTTAATATGCTAACACGCTAATATGCTAGTATGCTAATATGCTATGGTAATATGCTAATTTGCTAATATGCTAATATGCTAACACAATAATATGCTAATATGCTAATACGCTAATATGGTAACACACTAATATACTAGTATGCTAATATACAAATATGCTAATATGCTAATACGTTAATACGCTAATATGCTAACATGCTATGCTAATATGCTAATATGCTAATATCCTAATCTGAGCTGATCTGAGCATGCTAAAGCGTTTTATATACTAACACGCTAACATGCTAATAGCATGCTATGGCATTTAACATGCTAACACGCTAATATGTTAATATGCTAATATGCTAATATGCTAATACACTAATATGCTAACACGCTAATATGCTAATATGCTAATATGCTATGGTAATATGCTAATATGCTAGTTTGCTAGTTTGCTAGTTTGCTAGTTTGCTAATATGCTAATACGTTAATATGCTAACACATTAAAATGCTAGTATGCTAAAATGCTAATATGCTAATATGCTAATACGCTAATATGCTAATATGCTAATATGCTAATACGCTAATATGCTAACACGCTAATATGTTAGTATGCTATGCTAATATGCTAATACGCTAATATGCTAACGCTAATATGCTAATATGCTAATATTCTATGCTAACACTTTAATATGCTAGTATGCTAATATGCTAATATGCTAACACACTAAAATACTAGTATGCTAAAATGTTAATATGCTAATATACTAAAATGCTAACACAGTAATATGCTAAAATATGTTAATACGCTAATATGCTAACACACTAATATACTAGTATGCTAATATGCTAATATGCTAATATGCTAATATGCTAATAAGTTAATATGCTAACACGCTATGCTAATATGCTAATATGCTAGTATGCTAATATGTTAATCTGAGCTGATCTGAGCATGCTAAAGCATTTCATATTCTAACACGCTAACATGCTAATAGCATGCTATGGCATTTAACATGCTAACACGCTAATATGTTAATATGCTAATACGCTAATATGCTAACACGCTAATATGCTAATATGCTAATACGCTAATATACTAACATGTTAAACTAATATGCTAATATGCTAATATGCTAATACGCTAATATGCTATGCTAATATGCTATGCTAATATGCTAATACGCTAATATGCTAACATGCTAATATGCTAATATGCTAATATGCTAATATGCTAATATGCTAATATGTTAATACGCTAATATGCTAATATGTTAATATGCTAATACGATATGTTAACATGCTAGTATGCTAATATGCTAATATGCTAATATGCTAATATGCTAATATGCTAATATGCTAACACGCTAATATGCTAATATGCTAATATGTTAATATGCTAATACACTAATATGCTAACATGCTAGTATGATAATATGCTAATATGCTAATACGCTAATATGTTAATATGCTAACACGCTAATATGTTAATATGTTAATATGCTAATATGCTAATATGCTAATATGCTAATATGTTAATACGTTAACACGGTAATATGCTAACACGCTAATATGTTAATATGCTAATATGCTAATATGCCAACACGCTATGCTAGTATGCTAATATGCTAATATATTAATACGCTATGCTAGTATGCTAATATGCTAATATGCTAACACGCTAATAAGCTAGTATGCTAGTATGCTAATATGCTAATATGCTAACACGCTAACACGCTAATATGCTAGTGTGCTAATATGCTAATATGCTAATATGCTAATATGCTAATATGCTAATTTACTAATATGCTAATACACTAATATGCTAGTATGCTAATATGCTATGGTAATATGCTAATATGCTAATATGTTAGTATGCTAATATGCTATGGTAATATGCTAATATGCTAATATGCTAATATGCTAATTTGCTAATATGCTAATACGCTAATATGTTAACACGCTAAAATGCTAGTATACTAATATGCTAATATACTAATATGCTAATATGCTAATATGTTAATACGTTATGCTAACACGTTAATAAGCTAATATGCTAATATACTAATATGCTAATATGCTAATATGCTAATACGCTAATACGTTAATATGCTAACACGCTAATATGCTAGTATGCTAATATGCTAATATGCTAATACGTTAATATGCTAACACAAAATGCTAGTATGCTAAAATGCTAATATGCTAATATGCTAATACGCTATGCTAACACGCTAATATGTTAGCATGCTAATATGCTAATATGCTGATATGCTAACACGCTAATATGCTAGTATGCTAATATGCTAATATGCTAATATGCTAATATGTTAATTCGCTAATATGCTAACACGCTAATATGCTAGTATGCTAATATGCTATGGTAATATGCTAATTTGCTAATATGCTAATATGCTAATATGCTAACACAATAATATGCTATCATGCTAATACGTTAATATGCTAACACACTAATATACTAGTATGCTAATATACTAATATGCTAATATGCTAATACGTTAATACGCTAATATGCTAACACGCTAATATGTTATGGTAATATGCTAATTTGCTAATATGCTAATATGCTAATATGCTAACACAATAATATGCTAATATGCTAATACGCTAATATGCTAACACACTAATATACTAGTATGCTAATATACTAATATGCTAATATGCTAATACGTTAATACGTTAATATGCTAACACGCTAATATGCTAGTATGCTAATATGCTATGGTAATATGCTAATTTGTTAATATGCTAATATGGTAACACAATAATATGCTAATATGCTAATACGCTAATATGGTAACACACTAATATACTAGTATGCTAATATACTAATATGCTAATATGCTAATACGTTAATACGCTAATATGCTAACATGCTATGCTAATATGCTAATATGCTAATATCCTAATCTGAGCTGATCTGAGCATGCTAAAGCGTTTTATATACTAACACGCTAACATGCTAATAGCATGCTATGGCATTTAACATGCTAACACGCTAATATGTTAATATGCTAATATGCTAATATGCTAATACACTAATATGCTAACACGCTAATATGCTAATATGCTAATATGCTATGGTAATATGCTAATATGCTAGTTTGCTAGTTTGCTAGTTTGCTAGTTTGCTAATATGCTAATACGTTAATATGCTAACACATTAAAATGCTAGTATGCTAAAATGCTAATATGCTAATATGCTAATACGCTAATATGCTAATATGCTAATATGCTAATACGCTAATATGCTAACACGCTAATATGTTAGTATGCTATGCTAATATGCTAATACGCTAATATGCTAACGCTAATATGCTAATATGCTAATATGCTAATATGCTAACACTTTAATATGCTAGTATGCTAATATGCTAATATGCTAACACACTAAAATACTAGTATGCTAAAATGTTAATATGCTAATATACTAAAATGCTAACACAGTAATATGCTAAAATATGTTAATACGCTAATATGCTAACACACTAATATACTAGTATGCTAATATGTTAATATGCTAATATGCTAATATGCTAATATGCTAATATGCTAATATGCTAATAAGTTAATATGCTAACACGCTATGCTAATATGCTAATATGCTAATATGCTAATATGTTAATCTGAGCTGATCTGAGCATGCTAAAGCATTTTATATTCTAACACGCTAACATGCTAATAGCATGCTATGGCATTTAACATGCTAACACGCTAATATGTTAATATGCTAATACGCTAATATGCTAACACGCTAATATGCTAATATGCTAATACGCTAATATACTAACATGTTAAACTAATATGCTAATATGCTAATATGCTAATACGCTAATATGCTATGCTAATATGCTATGCTAATATGCTAATACGCTAATATGCTAACATGCTAATATGCTAATATGCTAATATGCTAATATGCTAATATGCTAATATGTTAATACGCTAATATGCTAATATGTTATGCTAATACGATAATATGTTAACATGCTAGTATGCTAATATGCTAATATGCTAATACACTAATATGTTAACACGCTAATATGGTAGTATGCTAATATTCTAATATGCTAACACGCTAATATGCTAGTATGCTAATATGCTAGTATGCTAATATGCTAATACGCTAATATGCTAACAAGCTAATATGCTAATGTGCTAATATGCTAATATGCTAATATGCTATGCTAATATGCTATGCTAATATGCTATGCTAATATGCTATGCTAATATGCTAATACGCTAATATGCTAACATGCTAACATGCTAGTATGCTACGCTAATATGCTAATACGCTAATATGCTAACACGTTAATATGTTAATATGTTAATATGCTAATATGCTAATATGGTAATATGTTAATATGCTAACACGCTAATATGCTAGTATGCTAATATGCTAATATGCTAATATGTTAATATGCTAATATGCTAATATGTTAATACGCTAACACGGTAATATGCTAACACGCTAATATGTTAATATGCTAACACGCTAATATGTTAATATGCTAATATGCCAAACACGCTATGCTAATATGCTAATATGCTAATATGCTAATATGCCAACACGCTATGCTAGTATGTTAATATGCTAATATATTAATACGCTATGCTAGTATGCTAATATGCTAATATGCTAATATGCTAACATGCTAATAAGCTAGTATGCTAGTATGCTAGTATGCTAATATGCTAATATGTTAATATGCTAACATGCTAATATGCTAACACGCTAACACGTTAATATGCTAGGGTGTTAATATGCTAATATGCTAATACGATAATATGCTAACACGCTAATATGTTAGTATGCTAATATGCTAATATGCTAATATGCTAATATGCTAATACGCTAATATGCTAATATGCTAACATGCTAATATGCTAGTATGCTAATATGCTATGCTAATATGCTAATATGTTAATATGCTAATATGCTAATATGCTAATTTACTAATATGCTAATACACTAATATGCTAGTATGCTAATATGCTATGGTAATATGCTAATATGCTAATATGCTAGTATGCTAATATGCTATGCTAATATGCTAATATGCTAATATGCTAATATGTTAATATGCTAATTTGCTAATATGCTAATACGCTAATATGCTAACACGCTAAAATGCTAGTATACTAATATGCTAATATGCTAATATGTTAATATACTAATATGCTAACACGCTAATATGCTAGTGTGCTAATATGCTAATATGCTAATATGCTAATACGATAATATGCTAAGACGCTAATATGCTAGTATGCTAATATGCTAATATGCTAATACGCTAATACGCTAATATGCTAATATGCTAATATGCTAACACGCTAATATGCTAGTATGCTAATATGCTATGGTAATATGCTAATATGCTAATATGTTAATATGCTAATATGCTAATATGCTAATTTACTAATATGCTAATACGCTAATATGCTAACACGCTAATATGCTAACACGCTAAAATGCTAGTATACTAATATGCTAATATGCTAAAACGCTAATATGCTAGTATGCTAATATGCTAGTATGCTAATACGCTAATATGCTAACACACTAAAATGCTAGTATGCTAAAATGCTAATATATTAATATGCTAATATGCTTATATGCTATGCTAATATCCTAATACATTAATATGCCAACACGCTCATATGCTAGTATGCTAATATGTTAATATGTTAATATGTTAATATGCTAATACACTAATATGCTAACACGCTAATATGCTAGTGTGCTAATATGCTAATATGCTAATACGATAATATGCTAAGACGCTAATATGCTAGTATGCTAATATGCTAGTATGCTAATATGCTAATACGCTAATATGCTAACAAGCTAATATGCTAATGTGCTAATATGCTAATATGCTAATATGCTATGCTAATATGCTATGCTAATATGCTATGCTAATATGCTAATACGCTAATATGCTAACATGCTAACATGCTAGTATGCTACGCTAATATGCTAATACGCTAATATGCTAACACGTTAATATGTTAATATGTTAATATGCTAATATGCTAATATGGTAATATGTTAATATGCTAACACGCTAATATGCTAGTATGCTAATATGCTAATATGCTAATATGTTAATATGCTAATATGCTAATATGTTAATACGCTAACACGGTAATATGCTAACACGCTAATATGTTAATATGCTAACACGCTAATATGTTAATATGCTAATATGCCAAACACGCTATGCTAATATGCTAATATGCTAATATGCTAATATGCCAACACGCTATGCTAGTATGTTAATATGCTAATATATTAATACGCTATGCTAGTATGCTAATATGCTAATATGCTAATATGCTAACATGCTAATAAGCTAGTATGCTAGTATGCTAGTATGCTAATATGCTAATATGTTAATATGCTAACATGCTAATATGCTAACACGCTAACACGTTAATATGCTAGGGTGTTAATATGCTAATATGCTAATACGATAATATGCTAACACGCTAATATGTTAGTATGCTAATATGCTAATATGCTAATATGCTAATATGCTAATACGCTAATATGCTAATATGCTAACATGCTAATATGCTAGTATGCTAATATGCTATGCTAATATGCTAATATGTTAATATGCTAATATGCTAATATGCTAATTTACTAATATGCTAATACACTAATATGCTAGTATGCTAATATGCTATGGTAATATGCTAATATGCTAATATGCTAGTATGCTAATATGCTATGCTAATATGCTAATATGCTAATATGCTAATATGTTAATATGCTAATTTGCTAATATGCTAATACGCTAATATGCTAACACGCTAAAATGCTAGTATACTAATATGCTAATATGCTAATATGTTAATATACTAATATGCTAACACGCTAATATGCTAGTGTGCTAATATGCTAATATGCTAATATGCTAATACGATAATATGCTAAGACGCTAATATACTAGTATGCTAATATGCTAATATGCTAATACGCTAATACGCTAATATGCTAATATGCTAATATGCTAACACGCTAATATGCTAGTATGCTAATATGCTATGGTAATATGCTAATATGCTAATATGTTAATATGCTAATATGCTAATATGCTAATTTACTAATATGCTAATACGCTAATATGCTAACACGCTAATATGCTAACACGCTAAAATGCTAGTATACTAATATGCTAATATGCTAAAACGCTAATATGCTAGTATGCTAATATGCTAGTATGCTAATACGCTAATATGCTAACACACTAAAATGCTAGTATGCTAAAATGCTAATATATTAATATGCTAATATGCTTATATGCTATGCTAATATCCTAATACATTAATATGCCAACACGCTCATATGCTAGTATGCTAATATGTTAATATGTTAATATGTTAATATGCTAATACACTAATATGCTAACACGCTAATATGCTAGTGTGCTAATATGCTAATATGCTAATACGATAATATGCTAAGACGCTAATATGCTAGTATGCTAATATGCTAATATGCTAATACGCTAATACGCTAATATGCTAATATGCTAACACGCTAATATGCTAGTATGCTAATATGCTATGGTAATATAATATGCTAATATGCTAATATGCTAGTATGCTAATATGCTATGGTAATATGCTAATATGCTAATATGCTAATATGCTAATATGCTAATTTGCTAATATGCTAATACGCTAATATGCTAACACGCTAAAAAAAAGGTATACTGATATGCTAATATGCTAATACGCTAATATGCTAGTATGCTAATATGCTAATATGCTAATACGCTAATATGCTAACACACTAAAATGCTAGTATGCTAAAATGCTAATATATTAATATGCTAATATGCTAATATGCTATGCTAATATCCTAATGCATTAATATGCCAACACGCTCATATGGTAGTATGCTAATATGCTAATATGCTAATACGTCAATATGCTAACACGTTAATAAGCTAAAATGCTAATATACTAGTATGCTAATATGCTAATACGCTAATATGCTAACACGCTAATATGCTAGTATGCTAGTATGCTAATATGCTAATATGCTAATATGCTAATATGCTAACACACTAATATGCTAGTATGCTAATATGCTATGGTAATATGCTAATATGCTAATATGTTAATATGCTAACACAGTAATATGCTAAAATATGTTAATACGCTAATATGCTAACAGACTAATATACTAGTATGCTAATATATTAATATGCTAATATGCTAATATGCTAATATGCTAATATGCTAATAAGCTAATATGCTAACACGCTATGCTAATATGCTAATATGCTAATATGCAAATCTGAGCTGATCTGAGCATGCTAAAGCATTTTATATACTAACACGCTAACATGCTAATAGCATGCTATGGCATTTAACATGCTAACACGCTAATATGTTAATATGCTAATATGCTAATATGCTAACACGCTAATATGCTTATATGCTAATATACTAATATGCTAACATGTTAAACTAATATGCTAAAATGCTAATATGCTAATACGCTAATATGCTATGCTAATATGCTATGCTAATATGCTAATATGCTAATATGCTACTACGTTAATATGCTAACACGCTAAAATGCTAGTATGCTAATATGCTAATATGCTAATATGCTAATATGCTAATACGATAATATGCTAAGATGCTAATATGCTAGTATGCTAATATGCTAATATGCTAATTCGCTAATACGCTAATATGCTAATATGCTAATATGCTAACATGCTAATATGCTAGTATGCTAATATGCTATGGAAATATGCTAATATTCTAATATGCTAATATGTTAATATGCTAATTTGCTAATATGCTAATATGCTAATATGCTAACACGCTAAAATGCTAGTATGCTAATATGCTAATATGCTAAAACGCTAATATGCTAGTATGCTAATATGCTAATATGCTAATACGCTAATATGCTAACACACTAAAATGCTAGTATGCTAAAATGCTAAAATATTAATATGCTAATATGCTAATATGCTATGCTAATAAGCTAATACATTAATATGCCAACACGCTCATATGCTAGTATGCTAATATGCTAATATGTTAATATGTTAATATGTTAATACGCTATGCTAGTATGCTAATATGCTAATACGTCAATATGCTAACACGTTACTATGCTAATATGCTAATATGCTAATATGCTAATATGCTAATATGCTAATACGCTAATACGCTAATATGCTAACACGCAAATATGCTAGTATGCTAATATGCTAATACGCTAATATGCTAACACGCTAATATGTTAGTATGCTAATATGCTAATATGCTATTACGCTAATATGCTAACACGCTAATATGCTAGTATGCTAGTATGCTAATATGCTAATATGCTAATATGCTAATATGCTAATATGCTAATATGTTATTATGCTAATATGCTATGCTAATATGCTAACACGCTAAAATGCTAGTATACTAATATGCTAATATGCTAATATGCTAATATGCTAATATGCTAATACGCTAGTATGTTAATATGCTAATACGTTAATATGCTAATACGTTAATATGCTAACACGCTAATATGCTAATATGCTAATATGCTATGGTAATATGCTAATATGCTAATATGCTAATTTGCTAATTTGCTAATATGTTAATATGCTAACATGCTAAAATACTAGTATGCTAATATGCTAATATGTTAATATGCTATGCTAATATGCTAATATGCTAATATGCTAATATGCCAACACGCTATGCTAGTATGCTAATATGCTAATATATTAATACGCTATGCTAGTATGCTAATATGCTAATATGCTAATATGCTAACATGCTAATAAGCTAGTATGCTAGTATGCTAGTATGCTAATATGCTAATATGTTAATATGCTAACATGCTAATATGCTAACACGCTAACACGTTAATATGCTAGGGTGTTAATATGCTAATATGCTAATACGATAATATGCTAACACGCTAATATGTTAGTATGCTAATATGCTAATATGCTAATATGCTAATATGCTAATACGCTAATATGCTAATATGCTAACATGCTAATATGCTAGTATGCTAATATGCTATGCTAATATGCTAATATGTTAATATGCTAATATGCTAATATGCTAATTTACTAATATGCTAATACACTAATATGCTAGTATGCTAATATGCTATGGTAATATGCTAATATGCTAATATGCTAATATGCTAGTATGCTAATATGCTATGCTAATATGCTAATATGCTAATATGCTAATATGCTAATATGTTAATATGCTAATTTGCTAATATGCTAATACGCTAATATGCTAACACGCTAAAATGCTAGTATACTAATATGCTAATATGCTAATATGTTAATATACTAATATGCTAACACGCTAATATGCTAGTGTGCTAATATGCTAATATGCTAATATGCTAATACGATAATATGCTAAGACGCTAATATGCTAGTATGCTAATATGCTAATATGCTAATACGCTAATACGCTAATATGCTAATATGCTAATATGCTAACACGCTAATATGCTAGTATGCTAATATGCTATGGTAATATGCTAATATGCTAATATGTTAATATGCTAATATGCTAATATGCTAATTTATTAATATGCTAATACGCTAATATGCTAACACGCTAATATGCTAACACGCTAAAATGCTAGTATACTAATATGCTAATATGCTAAAACGCTAATATGCTAGTATGCTAATATGCTAGTATGCTAATACGCTAATATGCTAACACACTAAAATGCTAGTATGCTAAAATGCTAATATATTAATATGCTAATATGCTTATATGCTATGCTAATATCCTAATACATTAATATGCCAACACGCTCATATGCTAGTATGCTAATATGTTAATATGTTAATATGTTAATATGCTAATACACTAATATGCTAACACGCTAATATGCTAGTGTGCTAATATGCTAATATGCTAATATGCTAATACGATAATATGCTAAGACGCTAATATGCTAGTATGCTAATATGCTAATATGCTAATACGCTAATACGCTAATACGCTAATATGCTAACACGCTAATATGCTAGTATGCTAATATGCTATGGTAATATAATATGCTAATATGCTAATATGCTAGTATGCTAATATGCTATGGTAATATGATAATATGCTAATATGCTAATATGCTAATATGCTAATATGCTAATATGCTAATTTGCTAATATGCTAATACGCTAATATGCTAACACGCTAAAAAAAAGGTATACTGATATGCTAATATGCTAATACGCTAATATGCTAGTATGCTAATATGCTAATATGCTAATACGCTAATATGCTAACACACTAAAATGCTAGTATGCTAAAATGCTAATATATTAATATGCTAATATGCTAATATGCTATGCTAATATCCTAATGCATTAATATGCCAACACGCTCATATGGTAGTATGCTAATATGCTAATATGCTAATACGTCAATATGCTAACACGTTAATAAGCTAAAATGCTAATATACTAGTATGCTAATATGCTAATACGCTAATATGCTAACACGCTAATATGCTAGTATGCTAGTATGCTAATATGCTAATATGCTAATATGCTAATATGCTAACACACTAATATGCTAGTATGCTAATATGCTATGGTAATATGCTAATATGCTAATATGTTAATATGCTAACACAGTAATATGCTAAAATATGTTAATACGCTAATATGCTAACAGACTAATATACTAGTATGCTAATATATTAATATGCTAATATGCTAATATGCTAATATGCTAATATGCTAATAAGCTAATATGCTAACACGCTATGCTAATATGCTAATATGCTAATATGCAAATCTGAGCTGATCTGAGCATGCTAAAGCATTTTATATACTAACACGCTAACATGCTAATAGCATGCTATGGCATTTAACATGCTAACACGCTAATATGTTAATATGCTAATATGCTAATATGCTAACACGCTAATATGCTTATATGCTAATATACTAATATGCTAACATGTTAAACTAATATGCTAAAATGCTAATATGCTAATACGCTAATATGCTATGCTAATATGCTATGCTAATATGCTAATATGCTAATATGCTACTACGTTAATATGCTAACACGCTAAAATGCTAGTATGCTAATATGCTAATATGCTAATATGCTAATATGCTAATACGATAATATGCTAAGATGCTAATATGCTAGTATGCTAATATGCTAATATGCTAATTCGCTAATACGCTAATATGCTAATATGCTAATATGCTAACATGCTAATATGCTAGTATGCTAATATGCTATGGAAATATGCTAATATTCTAATATGCTAATATGTTAATATGCTAATTTGCTAATATGCTAATATGCTAATATGCTAACACGCTAAAATGCTAGTATGCTAATATGCTAATATGCTAAAACGCTAATATGCTAGTATGCTAATATGCTAATATGCTAATACGCTAATATGCTAACACACTAAAATGCTAGTATGCTAAAATGCTAAAATATTAATATGCTAATATGCTAATATGCTATGCTAATAAGCTAATACATTAATATGCCAACACGCTCATATGCTAGTATGCTAATATGCTAATATGTTAATATGTTAATATGTTAATACGCTATGCTAGTATGCTAATATGCTAATACGTCAATATGCTAACACGTTACTATGCTAATATGCTAATATGCTAATATGCTAATATGCTAATATGCTAATACGCTAATACGCTAATATGCTAACACGCAAATATGCTAGTATGCTAATATGCTAATACGCTAATATGCTAACACGCTAATATGTTAGTATGCTAATATGCTAATATGCTATTACGCTAATATGCTAACACGCTAATATGCTAGTATGCTAGTATGCTAATATGCTAATATGCTAATATGCTAATATGCTAATATGCTAATATGTTATTATGCTAATATGCTATGCTAATATGCTAACACGCTAAAATGCTAGTATACTAATATGCTAATATGCTAATATGCTAATATGCTAATATGCTAATACGCTAGTATGTTAATATGCTAATACGTTAATATGCTAATACGTTAATATGCTAACACGCTAATATGCTAATATGCTAATATGCTATGGTAATATGCTAATATGCTAATATGCTAATTTGCTAATTTGCTAATATGTTAATATGCTAACATGCTAAAATACTAGTATGCTAATATGCTAATATGTTAATATGCTATGCTAATATGCTAATATGCTAATATGCTAATATGCCAACACGCTATGCTAGTATGCTAATATGCTAATATATTAATACGCTATGCTAGTATGCTAATATGCTAATATGCTAATATGCTAACATGCTAATAAGCTAGTATGCTAGTATGCTAGTATGCTAATATGCTAATATGTTAATATGCTAACATGCTAATATGCTAACACGCTAACACGTTAATATGCTAGGGTGTTAATATGCTAATATGCTAATACGATAATATGCTAACACGCTAATATGTTAGTATGCTAATATGCTAATATGCTAATATGCTAATATGCTAATACGCTAATATGCTAATATGCTAACATGCTAATATGCTAGTATGCTAATATGCTATGCTAATATGCTAATATGTTAATATGCTAATATGCTAATATGCTAATTTACTAATATGCTAATACACTAATATGCTAGTATGCTAATATGCTATGGTAATATGCTAATATGCTAATATGCTAATATGCTAGTATGCTAATATGCTATGCTAATATGCTAATATGCTAATATGCTAATATGCTAATATGTTAATATGCTAATTTGCTAATATGCTAATACGCTAATATGCTAACACGCTAAAATGCTAGTATACTAATATGCTAATATGCTAATATGTTAATATACTAATATGCTAACACGCTAATATGCTAGTGTGCTAATATGCTAATATGCTAATATGCTAATACGATAATATGCTAAGACGCTAATATGCTAGTATGCTAATATGCTAATATGCTAATACGCTAATACGCTAATATGCTAATATGCTAATATGCTAACACGCTAATATGCTAGTATGCTAATATGCTATGGTAATATGCTAATATGCTAATATGTTAATATGCTAATATGCTAATATGCTAATTTATTAATATGCTAATACGCTAATATGCTAACACGCTAATATGCTAACACGCTAAAATGCTAGTATACTAATATGCTAATATGCTAAAACGCTAATATGCTAGTATGCTAATATGCTAGTATGCTAATACGCTAATATGCTAACACACTAAAATGCTAGTATGCTAAAATGCTAATATATTAATATGCTAATATGCTTATATGCTATGCTAATATCCTAATACATTAATATGCCAACACGCTCATATGCTAGTATGCTAATATGTTAATATGTTAATATGTTAATATGCTAATACACTAATATGCTAACACGCTAATATGCTAGTGTGCTAATATGCTAATATGCTAATATGCTAATACGATAATATGCTAAGACGCTAATATGCTAGTATGCTAATATGCTAATATGCTAATACGCTAATACGCTAATACGCTAATATGCTAACACGCTAATATGCTAGTATGCTAATATGCTATGGTAATATAATATGCTAATATGCTAATATGCTAGTATGCTAATATGCTATGGTAATATGATAATATGCTAATATGCTAATATGCTAATATGCTAATATGCTAATATGCTAATTTGCTAATATGCTAATACGCTAATATGCTAACACGCTAAAATGCTAGTATACTGATATGCTAATATGCTAATACGCTAATATGCTAGTATGCTAATATGCTAATATGCTAATACGCTAATATGCTAACACACTAAAATGCTAGTATGCTAAAATGCTAATATATTAATATGCTAATATGCTAATATGCTATGCTAATATCCTAATGCATTAATATGCCAACACGCTCATATGGTAGTATGCTAATATGATAATATGTTAATATGTTAATACGCTATGCTAGTATGCTAATATGCTAATATGCTAATACGTCAATATGCTAACACGTTAATAAGCTAATATGCTAATATACTAGTATGCTAATATGCTAATACGCTAATATGCTAACACGCAAATATGCTAGTATGCTAGTATGCTAATATGCTAATATGCTAATATGCTAATATGCTAACAGACTAATATGCTAGTATGCTAATATGCTATGGTAATATGCTAATATGCTAATATGTTAATATGCTAACACAGTAATATGCTAAAATATGTTAATACGCTAATATGCTAACAGACTAATATACTAGTATGCTAATATATTAATATGCTAATATGCTAATATGCTAATATGCTAATATGCTAATAAGCTAATATGCTAACACGCTATGCTAATATGCTAATATGCTAATATGCAAATCTGAGCTGATCTGAGCATGCTAAAGCATTTTATATACTAACACGCTAACATGCTAATAGCATGCTATGGCATTTAACATGCTAACACGCTAATATGTTAATATGCTAATATGCTAACACGCTAATATGCTTATATGCTAATATACTAATATGCTAACATGTTAAACTAATATGCTAAAATGCTAATATGCTAATACGCTAATATGCTATGCTAATATGCTATGCTAATATGCTAATATGCTAATATGCTACTACGTTAATATGCTAACACGCTAAAATGCTAGTATGCTAATATGCTAATATGCTAATTCGCTAACACGCTAATATGCTAATATGCTAATATGCTAACACGCTAATATGCTAGTATGCTAATATGCTATGGAAATATGCTAATATTCTAATATGCTAATATGCTAATATGCTAATTTGCTAATTTGCTAATATGCTAATATGCTAACACGCTAAAATGCTAGTATGCTAATATGCTAATATGCTAAAACGCTAATATGCTAGTATGCTAATATGCTAATATGCTAATACGCTAATATGCTAACACACTAAAATGCTAGTATGCTAAAATGCTAAAATATTAATATGCTAATATGCTAATATGCTATGCTAATAAGCTAATACATTAATATGCCAACACGCTCATATGCTAGTATGCTAATATGCTAATATGTTAATATGTTAATACGCTATGCTAGTATGCTAATATGCTAATACGTCAATATGCTAACACGTTAATATGCTAATATGCTAATATGCTAATATGCTAATATGCTAATATGCTAATACGCTAATATGCTAATATGCTAACACGCTAATATGCTAGTATGCTAATATGCTAATACGCTAATATGCTAACACGCTAATATGTTAGTATGCTAATATGCTAATATGCTAATACGCTAATATGCTAACACGCTAATATGCTAGTATGCTAGTATGCTAATATGCTAATATGCTAATATGCTAATATGCTAACACGCTAATATGTTATTATGCTAATATGCTATGCTAATATGCTAACACGCTAAAATGCTAGTATACTAATATGCTAATATGCTAATATGCTAATATGCTAATACGCTAGTATGTTAATATGCTAATACGTTAATATGCTAATACGTTAATATGCTAACACGCTAATATGCTAATATGCTAATATGCTATGGTAATATGCTAATATGCTAATATGCTAATTTGCTAATTTGCTAATATGTTAATATGCTAACATGCTAAAATACTAGTATGCTAATATGCTAATATGTTAATACGCTATGCTAATATGCTAATATGCTAATATGCTAATATGCCAACACGCTATGCTAGTATGCTAATATGCTAATATATTAATACGCTATGCTAGTATGCTAATATGCTAATATGCTAATATGCTAACATGCTAATAAGCTAGTATGCTAGTATGCTAGTATGCTAATATGCTAATATGTTAATATGCTAACATGCTAATATGCTAACACGCTAACACGTTAATATGCTAGGGTGTTAATATGCTAATATGCTAATACGATAATATGCTAACACGCTAATATGTTAGTATGCTAATATGCTAATATGCTAATATGCTAATATGCTAATACGCTAATATGCTAATATGCTAACATGCTAATATGCTAGTATGCTAATATGCTATGCTAATATGCTAATATGTTAATATGCTAATATGCTAATATGCTAATTTACTAATATGCTAATACACTAATATGCTAGTATGCTAATATGCTATGGTAATATGCTAATATGCTAATATGCTAGTATGCTAATATGCTATGCTAATATGCTAATATGCTAATATGCTAATATGCTAATATGTTAATATGCTAATTTGCTAATATGCTAATACGCTAATATGCTAACACGCTAAAATGCTAGTATACTAATATGCTAATATGCTAATATGTTAATATACTAATATGCTAACACGCTAATATGCTAGTGTGCTAATATGCTAATATGCTAATATGCTAATACGATAATATGCTAAGACGCTAATATGCTAGTATGCTAATATGCTAATATGCTAATACGCTAATACGCTAATATGCTAATATGCTAATATGCTAACACGCTAATATGCTAGTATGCTAATATGCTATGGTAATATGCTAATATGCTAATATGTTAATATGCTAATATGCTAATATGCTAATATGCTAATTTACTAATATGCTAATACGCTAATATGCTAACACGTTAATATGCTAACACGCTAAAATGCTAGTATACTAATATGCTAATATGCTAAAACGCTAATATGCTAGTATGCTAATATGCTAGTATGCTAATACGCTAATATGCTAACACACTAAAATGCTAGTATGCTAAAATGCTAATATATTAATATGCTAATATGCTAATATGCTAATTTACTAATATGCTAATACACTAATATGCTAGTATGCTAATATGCTATGGTAATATAATATGCTAATATGCTAATATGCTAGTATGCTAATATGCTATGGTAATATGCTAATATGCTAATATGCTAATATGCTAATATGCTAATATGCTAATATGCTAATTTGCTAATATGCTAATACGCTAATATGCTAACACGCTAAAATGCTAGTATACTGATATGCTAATATGCTAATACGCTAATATGCTAGTATGCTAATATGCTAATATGCTAATATGCTAATACGCTAATATGCTAACACACTAAAATGCTAGTATGCTAAAATGCTAATATATTAATATGCTAATATGCTAATATGCTATGCTAATATCCTAATGCATTAATATGCCAACACGCTCATATGGTAGTATGCTAATATGATATGTTAATATGTTAATACGCTATGCTAGTATGCTAATATGCTAATATGCTAATACGTCAATATGCTAACACGTTAATAAGCTAATATGCTAATATACTAGTATGCTAATATGCTAATACGCTAATATGCTAACACGCTAATATGCTAGTATGCTAGTATGCTAATATGCTAATATGCTAATATGCTAATATGCTAACACACTAATATGCTAGTATGCTAATATGCTATGGTAATATGCTAATATGCTAATATGTTAATATGCTAACACAGTAATATGCTAAAATATGTTAATACGCTAATATGCTAACAGACTAATATACTAGTATGCTAATATATTAATATGCTAATATGCTAATATGCTAATATGCAAATCTGAGCTGATCTGAGCATGCTAAAGCATTTTATATACTAACACGCTAACATGCTAATAGCATGCTATGGCATTTAACATGCTAACACGCTAATATGTTAATATGCTAATATGCTAATATGCTAACACGCTAATATGCTAATATGCTAATACGCTAATATGCTAACATGTTAAACTAATATGCTAATACGCTAATATGCTATGCTAATATGCTATGCTAATATGCTATGCTAATATGCTATGCTAATATGCTAATACGCTAATATGCAAACATGCTAATATGCAAACATGCTAATATGCTAATATGTTAATATGCTAGTATGCTAATATGCTAATATGCTAATACGTCAATATGCTAACACGTTAATAAGCTAATATGCTAATATACTAGTATGCTAATATGCTAATACGCTAATATGCTAACACGCTAATATGCTAGTATGTTAGTATGCTAATATGCTAATATGCTAACACACTAATATGCTAGTATGCTAATATGCTATGGTAATATGCTAATATGCTAATATGTTAATATGCTAACACAGTAATATGCTAAAATATGTTAATACGCTAATATGCTAACACACAAATATACTAGTATGCTAATATGTTAATATGCAAATATGCTAATATGCTAATATGCTAATATGCTAATATGCTAATAAGCTAATATGCTAACACGCTATGCTAATATGCTAATATGCTAATATGCTGATCTGAGCTGATCTGAGCATGCTAAAGCATTTTATATACTAACACGCTAACATGCTATTAGCATGCTATGGCATTTAACATGCTAACACGCTAATATGTTAATATGCTAATATGCTAACACGCTAATATGCTAATATGCTAATATGCTAATATGCTAATACGCTAATATGCTAACATGTTAAACTAATATGGTAATATGCTAATATGCTAATACGCTAATATGCTATGTTAATATGCTATGCTAATATGCTAATACGCTAATATGGTAACATGCTAATATGCTAATATGCTAATATGCTAATATGATAATATGCTAATATGCTAATATGTTAACATGCTAGTATGCCAATATGCTAATATGCTAATACACTATGTTAACACGCTAATATGGTAGTATGCTAATATACTAATATGCTAACACGCTAATATGCTAGTATGCTAATATGCTAGTATGCTAATACGCTAATATGCTAACACGCTAATATGCTAATATGCTAATATGCTAATATGCTATGCTAATATGCTATGCTAATATGCTAATACGCTAATATGCTAACATGCTAACATGATAACATGCTAGTATGCTATGCTAATATGCTAATACGCTAATATGCTAACACGTTAATATGTTAATATGCTAATATGCTAATATGGTAATACGATAATATGCTAAAACGCTAATATGTTAGTATGCTAATATGCTAATATGCTAATACACTAATATGCTAATATGCTAACACGCTAATATGCTAGTATGCTAATATACTATGCTAATATGCTAATACGCTAATATGCTAACAAGCTAAAATGCTAGTATGCTAATATGCTAATATGCTAATATGCTAATATGCTAATACGCTAGTATGTTAATATGCTAATACGTTAATATGCTAACACGCTAAAATGCTAGTATACTAATATGCTAATATGCTAATATGCTAAGGTAATATGCTAATATGCTAATATGCTAATTTGCTAATATGCTAATATGTTAATATGATAACATACTAAAATACTAGTATGCTAATATGCTAATATGTTAATATGCTATGCTAGTATGCTAATATGTTAATATGCTAATATGCTAATATGCTAACACGCTAATATGCTAATATGCTAATATGCTAATATGTTAATATGCTAATACACTGATATGCTAACATGCTAACATGCTAGTATGATAATATGCTAATATGCTAATATGCTAATACGCTAATATGCTAACACGCTAATATGTTAATATGTTAATATGTTAATATGTTAATATGTTAGTATGCTAATATGCTAATATGGTAATACGTCAATATGCTAACACGCTAATATGCTAGTATGCTAATATGCTAATATGCTAATATGCTAATATGCTAATATGTTAATACGCTAACACGGTAATATGCTAACACGCTAATATGTTAATATGCTAATATGCTAATATACCAACACGCTATGCTAGTATGCTAATATGCTAATATATTAATACGCTATGCTAGTATGCTAATATGCTAATATGCTAATATGCTAACACGTTAACACGCTAATATGCTAGTATGCTAGTATGCTAATATGCTAATATGCTAATATGCTAATATGCTAACACGCTAATATGTTAGTATGCTAATATGCTATGCTAATATGCTAATATGCTAATATGCTAATACGCTAATATGCTAACACGCTAAAATGCTAGTATACTAATATGCTAATATGCTAATATGCTAATATGCTAATATGCTAATATGCTAATATGCTAATACGCTAGTATGTTATTATGCAAATATGCTATGGTAATATACTAATATGCTAATATGCTAATATGCTAATATGCTAATTTGGTAATATGCTAATATGTTAATATGCTAACATGCTAAAATACTAGTATGCTAATATGCTAATATGTTAATACGCTATGCTAGAATGCTAATATACTAATATGCTAATATGCTAATATGCTATGCTAACACGCTAATATGCTAATATGCTAATATACTAAAATGCTAATATGCTAACATGCTAATATGCTAATATGTTAATATGCTAATACACTAATATGCTAACATGCTAACATGCTAATATGCTAATATGTTAATATGCTAATACACTAATATGCTAACATGCTAACATGCTAGTATGATAATATGCTAATATGCTAATATGCTAATTTGCTAATACGCTAATATGCTAACACGCTAATATGTTAATATGTTAATATATTATGCTAATACGCTAATATGGTAATACGTTAATATGCTAACACGCTAATATGCTAGTATGCTAATATGCTAATATGCTAATATGCTAATATGTTAATACACTAACACGGTAATATGCTAACACGCTAATATGTTAATATGCTACTATGCTAATATGCTATGCTAATATGCTATGCTAATATGCTATGCTAATATGCTATGCTAATATGCTAACATGCTAACATGCTAGTATGCTATGCTAATATGCTAATACGCTAATATGCTAACACGTTAAAATGTTAATATGTTAATATGCTAATATGCTAATATGGTAATACGTTAATATGCTAACACGCTAATATGCTAGTATGCTATTATGCTAATATGCTAATATGTTAATATGCTAATATGCTAATATGTTAATACGCTAACACGGTAATATGCTAACACGCTAATATGCTAATATGCTAATATGCCAACACGCTATGCTAATATGCTAATATGCTAATATGCTAACACGCTAATAAGCTAGTATGCTAGTATGCTAATATGCTAATATGTTAATATGCTAATATGCTAATATGCTAATATGCTAACATGCTAACACGCTAATATGCTAGTGTGCTAATATGCTAATACACTAATATGCTAATATGCTAACACGCTAATATGCTAGTATGCTAATATACTATGCTAATATGCTAATATGCTAATATGCTAATACGCTAATATGCTAACACGCTAAAATGCTAGTATACTAATATGCTAATATGCTAATATGCTAATATGCTAATATGCTAATATGCTAATACGCTAGTATGTTAATATGCTAATACGTTAATATGCTAACACGCTAATATGCTAATATGCTAATATGCTATTGTAATATGCTAATATGCTAATATGCTAATTTGCTAATATGCTAATATGTTAATATGATAACATGCTAAAATACTAGTATGCTAATATGCTAATATGTTAATACGCTATGCTAGTATGCTAATATGCTAATATGCTAATATGCTAACACGCTAATATGCTAATATGCTAATATGCTAATATGCTAATATGCTAATATGTTAATATGCTAATACACTAATATGCTAACATGCTAACATGCTAGTATGATAATATACTAATATGCTAATATGCTAATACGCTAATATGCTAACACGCTAATATGTTAATATGTTAATATGTTAATATGTTAATATGCTAATATGCTAATATGGTAATACGTCAATATGCTAATACGCTAATATGCTAATATGCTAATATGCTAATATGCTAATATGCTAATATGCTAATATGTTAATACGCTAACACGGTAATATGCTAACACGCTAATATGTTAATATGCTAATATGCTAATATGCCAACACGCTATGCTAGTATGCTAATATGCTAATATATTAATATGCTATGCTAATATGCTAATATGCTAATATGCTAATATGCTAATATGCTAATACGCTAGTATGTTAATATGCTAATATGTTAATATGCTAACACGCTAATATGCTAATATGCTAATATGCTATGGTAATATGCTAATATGCTAATATGCTAATTTGCTAATATGCTAATATGTTAATATGCTAACATGCTAAAATACTAGTATGCTAATATGCAAATATGTTAATACGCTATGCTAGTATGCTAATATGCTAATATGCTAATATGCTAATATGCTAACACGCTAATATGCTAATATGCTAATATACTAAAATGCTAATATGCTAACATGCTAATATGCTAATATGTTAATATGCTAATACACTAATATGCTAACATGCTAACATGCTAGTATGATAATATGCTAATATGCTAATATGCTAATATGCTAATACGCTAATATGCTAACACGCTAATATGTTAATATGTTAATATGTTAATATGCTAATATGCTAATATGGTAATACGTTAATATGCTAACACGCTAATATGCTAGTATGCTAATATGCTAATATGCTAATATGCTAATATGCTAATACACTAACACGGTAATATGCTAACACGCTAATATGTTAATATGCTAATATGCTAATATGCTATGCTAATATGCTATGCTAATATGCTAATATGCTAATATGCTAATATGCTAATATGCTAATATGCTAACATGCTAACATGCTAGTATGCTATGCTAATATGCTAATACGCTAATATGCTAACACGCTATGCTAATATGCTAATATGCTAATATGCTAACATGCTAACACGCTAATATGCTAGTGTGCTAATATGTTAATATGCTAATATGCTAATACGATAATATGCTAACACGCTAATATGTTAGTATGCTAATATGCTAATATGCTAATACACTAATATGCTAATATGCTAACACGCTAATATGCTAGTATGCTAATATACTATGCTAATATGCTAATATGCTAATATGCTAATACGCTAATATGCTAACATGCTAAAATGCTAGTATACTAATATGCTAATATGCTAATATGCTAATACGCTAGTATGTTAATATGCTAATACGTTAATATGCTAACACGCTAATATGCTAATATGCTAATATGCTAATATGCTAACACGCTAATATGTTAGTATGCTAATATGCTATGCTAATATGCTAATATGCTAATTTGCTAATATGCTAACTCGCTAAAATGCTAGTATGCTAATATGCTAATATGCTAATATGCTAATATGTTAATACGCTAGTATGTTAATATGCTAATACGTTAATATGCTAACACGCTAATATGCTAATATGCTAATATGCTATGGTAATATGCTAATATGCTAATATGCTAATTTGCTAATATGCTAATATGTTAATATGCTAACATGCTAAAATACTAGTATGCTAATATGCTAATATGTTAATACGCTATGCTAGTATGCTAATATGCTAATATGCTAATATGCTAATATGCTAACACGCTAATATGCTAATATGCTAATACACTAATATGCTAACATGCTAACATGCTAGTATGATAATATGCTAATATGCTAATATGCTAATATGCTAATACGCTAATATGCTAACACGCTAATATGTTAATATGTTATGTTAATATGCTAATATGCTAATATGGTAATACGTTAATATGCTAACACGCTAAAATGCTAGTATGCTAATATGCTAATATGGTAATACGTTAATATGCTAACACGCTAATATGCTAGTATGCTAATATGCTAATATGCTAATATGCTAATATGCTAATACACTAACACGGTAATATGCTAACACGCTAATATGTTAATATGCTAATATGCTAATATGCTATGCTAATATGCTATGCTAATATGCTAATATGCTAATATGCTAATATGCTAATATGCTAACATGCTAACATGCTAGTATGCTATGCTAATATGCTAATACGCTAATATGCTAACACGCTATGCTAATATGCTAATATGCTAATATGCTAACATGCTAACACGCTAATATGCTAGTGTGCTAATATGTTAATATGCTAATATGCTAATACGATAATATGCTAACACGCTAATATGTTAGTATGCTAATATGCTAATATGCTAATACACTAATATGCTAATATGCTAACACGCTAATATGCTAGTATGCTAATATACTATGCTAATATGCTAATATGCTAATATGCTAATACGCTAATATGCTAACATGCTAAAATGCTAGTATACTAATATGCTAATATGCTAATATGCTAATACGCTAGTATGTTAATATGCTAATACGTTAATATGCTAACATGCTAATATGCTAATATGCTAATATGCTAATATGCTAACACGCTAATATGTTAGTATGCTAATATGCTATGCTAATATGCTAATATGCTAATTTGCTAATATGCTAACTCGCTAAAATGCTAGTATGCTAATATGCTAATATGCTAATATGCTAATATGCTAATACGCTAGTATGTTAATATGCTAATACGTTAATATGCTAACACGCTAATATGCTAATATGCTAATATGCTATGGTAATATGCTAATATGCTAATATGCTAATTTGCTAATATGCTAATATGTTAATATGCTAACATGCTAAAATACTAGTATGCTAATATGCTAATATGTTAATACGCTATGCTAGTATGCTAATATGCTAATATGCTAATATGCTAATATGCTAACACGCTAATATGCTAATATGCTAATACACTAATATGCTAACATGCTAACATGCTAGTATGATAATATGCTAATATGCTAATATGCTAATATGCTAATACGCTAATATGCTAACACGCTAATATGTTAATATGTTAATATGTTAATATGCTAATATGCTAATATGGTAATACGTTAATATGCTAACACGCTAAAATGCTAGTATGCTAATATGCTAATATGCTAATATGCTAATATGTTAATACACTAACACGGTAATATGCTAACACGCTAATATGTTAATATGCTAATATGCTAATATGCTAATATGCTAATATGTTAATACACTAACACGGTAATATGCTAACACGCTAATATGTTAATATGCTAATATGCTAATATGCTAATATGCCAACACGCTATGCTAGTATGCTAATATGCTAATATATTAATACGCTATGATAGTATGCTAATATGCTAATATGCTAATATGCTAACACGCTAATTAGCTAGTATGCTAGTATGCTAATATGCTAATATGTTAATATGCTAATATGCTAATATGCTAACACGCTAACACGTTAATATGCTAGTGTGTTAATATGCTAATATGCTAATTTGCTAATACGATAATATGCTAACACGCTAATATGTTAGTATGCTAATATGCTAATATGCTAATATGCTAATACGCTAATATGCTAATATGCTAATATGCTAATATGCTAATATGCTAATATGCTAATTTACTAATATGCTAATACGCTAATATGCTAACACGCTATAATGCTAGTATACTAATATGCTAATATGCTAAAATATACTAATATGCTAGTATGCTAATATGCTAATATGCTAATACGCTAATATGCTAACACACTAAAATGCTAGTATGCTAAAATGCTAATATATTAATATGCTAATATGCTAATATGCTATGCTAATATCCTAATACATTAATATGCCAACACGCTCATATGCTAGTATGCTAATATGCTAATATGCTAATATGTTAATATGCTAATACACTAATATGCTAACACGCTAATATGCTAGTGTGCTAATATGCTAATACGATAATATGCTGACGCTAATATGCTAGTATGCTAATATGCTAATACGCTAATACGCTAATATGCTAATATGCTAACACGCTAATATGCTAGTATGCTAATATGCTATGGTAATATGCTAATATGCTAATATGCTAATATGCTAATATGCTAATATGCTAATATGCTAATTTGCTAATATGCTAATACGCTAATATGCTAACACGCTAAAATGCTAGTACACTGATATGCTAATATGCTAATATGCTAATATGCTAAAACGCTAATATGCTAGTATGCTAATATGCTAATATGCTAATATGCTAATACGCTAATATGCTAACACACTAAAATGCTAGTATGCTAAAATGCTAATATATTATGCTAATATGCTAATATGCTATGCTAATATCCTAATACATTAATATGCCAACACGCTCATATGCTAGTATGCTAATATGATAATATGTTAATACGCTATGCTAGTATGCTAATATGCTAATACGTCAATATGCTAACACGTTAATAAGCTAATATGCTAATATACTAGTATGCTAATATGCTAATACGCTAATATGCTAACACGCTAATATGCTAGTATGCTAGTATGCTAATATGCTAATATGCTAATATGCTAATATGCTAACACACTAATATGCTAGTATGCTAATATGCTATGGTAATATGCTAATATGCTAATAAGTTAATATGCTAACACAGTAATATGCTAAAATATGTTAATACGCTAATATGCTAACACACTAATATACTAGTATGATAATATGTTAATATGTTAATATGCTAATATGCTAATATGCTAATATGCTAATATGCTAATAAGCTAATATGCTAACACGCTATGCTAATATGCTAATATGCTAATATGCTAATCTGAGCTGATCTGAGCATGCTAAAGCATTTTATATACTAACACGCTAATATGCTAATAGCATGCTATGGCATTTAACATGCTAACACGCTAATATGTTAATATGCTAATACGCTAATATGCTAACACGCTAATATGCTAATATGCTAATACGCTAATATGCTAACATGTTAAACTAATATGCTAATATGCTAATACGCTAATATGCTATGCTAATATGCTATGCTAATATGCTAATACGCTAATATGCTAACATGCTAATATGCTAATATGCTAATATGTTAATATGCTAATATGCTAATATGCTAATATGCTAATACGCTAATATGTTAACATGCTAGTATGCTAATATGCTAATATACTAATACACTAATATGTTAACACGCTAATATGCTAACACGCTAATATGCTAATATGCTAATATGCTAATATGCTTATATGCTATGCTAATATGCTATGCTAATATGCTATGCTAATATGCTATGCTAATATGCTAATACGCTAATATGCTAATATGCTAACATGCTTATATGCTATGCTAATATGCTATGCTAATATGCTATGCTAATATGCTAATACGCTAATATGCTAACATGCTAACATGCTAGTATGCTATGCTAATATGCTAATACGCTAATATGCTAACACATTAATATGTTAATATGTTAATATGCTAATATGCTAATATGGTAATACGTTAATATGCTAACACGCTAATATGCTAACACGCTAATATGCCAATATGCTAATATGCCAACACGCTATGCTAATATGCTAATATGCTAATATGCTAATATGCTAATATGCTAACACGCTAATAAGCTAGTATGCTAGTATGCTAATATGCTAATATATTAATATGCTAATATGCTAATATGCTAATATGCTAATATGCTAATATGCTAATATGCTAACATGCTAACACGCTAATATGCTAGTGTGCTAATATGTTAATATGCTAATATGCTAATACGATAATATGCTAACACGCTAATATGTTAGTATGCTAATATGCTAATATGCTAATACACTAATATGCTAATATGCTAACACGCTAATATGCTAGTATGCTAGTATGCTAATATACTATGCTAATATGCTAATATGCTAATATGCTAATATGCTAATGTGCTAACACGCTAAAATGCTAGTATACTAATATGCTAATATGCTAATATGCTAATATGCTAATATGCTAATACGCTAGTATGTTAATATGCTAATACGTTAATATGCTAACACGCTAATATGGTAATATGCTAATATGCTATGGTAATATGCTAATATGCTAATATGCTAATTTGTTAATATGCTAATATGTTAATATGATAACATGCTAAAATACTAGTATGCCAATATGCTAATATGTTAATACGCTATGCTAATATGCTAATATGCTAATATGCTAACACGCTAATTTGCTAATATGCTAATATGTTAATATGCTAATACACTAATATGCTAACATGCTAACATGCTAGTATGATAATATGCTAATATGCTAATATGCTAATATGCTAATATGCTAACACGCTAATATGTTAATATGTTAATATGCTAATATGCTAATATGGTAATACGTCAATATGCTAACACGCTAATATGCTAGTATGCTAATATGCTAATATGCTAATATGCTAATATGTTAATACGCTAACACGGTAATATGCTAACACGCTAATATGTTAATATGCTAATATGCTAATATGCCAACACGCTATGCTAGTATGCTAATATGCTAATATATTAATACGCTATACTAGTATGCTAATATGCTAATACGCTAATATGCTAACACGCTAATAATTTAGTATGCTAATATGCTAATATGCTAATACGCTAATATGCTAACACGCTAATATGCTAGTATGCTAATATGCTAATTTGCTAATATGCTAATATGCTAACACGCTAATATGTTAGTATGCTAATATGCTAATACGCTAATATGCTAACACGCTAATATGCTAGTATGCTAGTATGCTAATATGCTAATATGCTAACACACTAATATGCTAGTATGCTAATATGCTATGGTAATATGCTAATATGCTAATATGTTAATATGCTAACACAGTAATATGCTAAAATATATTAATACGCTAATATGCTAACACACTAATATACTAGTATGCTAATATGCTAATATACTAATAAGCTAATATGCTAACACGCTATGCTAATATGCTAATATGCTAATATGCTAATATGCTAATATGCTAATCTGAGCTGATCTGAGCATGCTAAAGCATTTTATATACTAACACGCTAACATGCTAATAGCATGCTATGGCATTTAACATGCTAACACGCTAATATGTTAATATGCTAATATGCTAATATGCTAACACGCTAATATGTTAATATGTTAATATGTTAATATGCTAATATGCTAATATGTTAATACGCTAACACGGTAATATGCTAACACCCTAATATGCTAATATGCTAATATGCTAATATGCCAACACGCTATGCTAGTATGCTAATATGCTAATATATTAATACGCTATGCTAGTATGCTAATATGCTAATATGCTAATATGCTAACACGCTAATAAGCTAGTATGCTAGTATGCTAATATGCTAATATGTTAATATGCTAATATGCTAATATGCTAACACGCTAACACGCTAATATGCTAGTGTGCTAATATGCTAATATGCTAATATGCTAATACGATAATATGCTAACACGCTAATATGTTAGTATACTAATATGCTAATATGCTAATATGCTAATATGCTAATATGCTAATATGCTAATACGCTAATATGCTAATATGCTAATATGCTAACACGTTAATATGCTAGTATGCTAATATGCTATGCTAATATACTAATATGCTAATATGCTAATATGCTAATATGCTAACACGCTAATATGCTAATATGCTAATATACTAATATGCTAATATGCTAATATGCTAATACGCTAGTATGTTAATATGCTAATAAGTTAATATGCTAACACGCTAATATGCTAATATGCTAATATGCTATGGTAATATGCTAATATGCTAATATGCTAATTTGCTAATATGCTAATATGTTAATATGCTAACATGCTAAAATACTAGTATGCTAATATGCTAATATGTTAATACGCTATGCTAGTATGCTAATATGCTAATATGCTAATATGCTAATATGCTAACATGCTAATATGCTAATATGCTAATATGCTAATATACTAAAATGCTAATATGCTAACATGCTAATATGGTAATACGTCAATATGCTAACACGCTAATATGTTATGTTAATATGTTAATATGCTAATATGCTAATATGGTAATACGTTAATATGCTAACACGCTAATATGCTAGTATGCTAATATGCTAATATGTTAATATGCTAATATGCTAATATGCCAACACGCTATGCTAGTATGCTAATATGCTAATATATTAATACGCTATGATAGTATGCTAATATGCTAATATGCTAATATGCTAACACGCTAATAAGCTAGTATGCTAGTATGCTAATATGCTAGTATGCTAATATGCTAATATGTTAATATGCTAAAATGCTAATATGCTAACACGCTAACACGTTAATATGCTAGTGTGTTAATATGCTAATATGCTAATATGCTAATACGATAATATGCTAACACGCTAATATGTTAGTATACTAATATGCTAATATGCTAATATGCTAATATGCTAATACGCTAATATGCTAATATGCTAACACGCTAATATGCTAGTATGGTAATATGCTATGCTAATATGCTAATATGCTAATATGCTAACACGCTAATATGCTAGTGTGCTAATATGCTAATATGCTAATATGCTAATACGATAATATGCTGACGCTAATATGCTAGTATGCTAATACGCTAATACGCTAATACGCTAATACGCTAATACGCTAATATGCTAACACGCTAATATGATAGTATGCTAATATGCTATGGTAATATGCTAATATGCTAATATGCTAATATGCTAATTTGCTAATATGCTAATACGCTAATATGCTAACACACTAAAATGCTAGTATGCTAAAATGCTAATATATTAATATGCTAATATGCTAATATGCTATGCTAATATCCTAATACATTAATATGCCAACACGCTCATATGCTAGTATGCTAATATGCTAATATGTTAATATGCTAATATACTAATATGCTAACACGCTAATATGCTAGTGTGCTAATATGCTAATATGCTAATATGCTAATACGATAATATGCTGACGCTAATATGCTAGTATGCTAATATGCTAATATGCTAATACGCTAATACGCTAATATGCTAATATGCTAACACGCAAATATGCTAGTATGCTAATATGCTATGGTAATTTGCTAATATGCTAATATGCTAATATGCTAATATGCTAATATGCTAATATGCTAATTTGCTAATATGCTAATACGCTAATATGCTAACACGCTAAAATGCTAGTATACTGATATGCTAATATGCTAATATGCTAAAACGCTAATATGCTAGTATGCTAATATGCTAATATGCTAATATGCTAATACGCTAATATGCTAACACACTAAAATGCTAGTATGCTAAAATGCTAATATATTAATATGCTAATATGCTAATATGCTATGCTAATATCCTAATACATTAATATGCCAACACGCTCATATGCTAGTATGCTAATATGATAATATGTTATGTTAATACACTATGCTAGTATGCTAATATGCTAATATGCTAATATGTCAATATGCTAACACGCTAATATGTTAATATGTTAATATGCTAATATGCTAATATGGTAATACGTCAATATGCTAACACGCTAATATGCTAGTATGCTAGTATGCTAGTATGCTAATATGCTAATATGCTAATATGCTAATATGCTAACACACTAATATGCTAGTATGCTAATATGCTATGGTAATATGCTAATATGCTAATAAGTTAATATGCTAACACAGTAATATGCTAAAATATGTTAATACGCTAATATACTAACACACTAATATACTAGTATGCTAATATGTTAATATGCTAATATGCTAATATGCTAATATGCTAATATGCTAATATGCTAATAAGCTAATATGCTAACACGCTATGCTAATATGCTAATATGCTAATATGCTAATCTGAGCTGATCTGAGCATGCTAAAGCATTTTATATACTAACACGCTAATATGCTAATAGCATGCTATGGCATTTAACATGCTAACACGCTAATATGTTAATATGCTAATACGCTAATATGCTAACACGCTAATATGCTAATATGCTAATACGCTAATATGCTAACATGTTAAACTAATATGCTAATATGCTAATATGCTAATACGCTAATATGCTATGCTAATATGCTATGCTAATATGCTAATACGCTAATATGCTAACATGCTAATATGCTAATATGCTAATATGCTAATATGTTAATATGCTAATATGCTAATATGCTAATATGCTAATACGCTAATATGTTAAAATGCTAGTATGCTAATATGCTAATATGCTAATACACTAATATGTTAACACGCTAATATGGTAGTATGCTAATATGCTAATATGCTAACACGCTAATATGCTAGTATGCTAATATACTAGTATGCTAATATGCTAATACGCTAATATGCTAACACGCTAATATGCTAATATGCTAATATGCTAATATGCTATGCTAATATGCTATGCTAATATGCTATGCTAATATACTATGCTAATATGCTAACATGCTAACATGTTAGTATGCTATGCTAATATGCTAACATGCTAACATGCTAGTATGCTATGCTAATATGCTAATACGCTAATATGCTAACACGTTAATATGTTAATATGTTAATATGCTAATATGGTAATACGTTAATATGCTAACACGCTAATATGCTAGTATGCTAATATGCTAATATGCTAATATGTTAATATGCTAATATGCTAATATGTTAATACGCTAACACGGTAATATGCTAACACGCGAATATGCTAATATGCTAATATGCCAACACGCTATGCTAATATGCTAATATGCTAATATGCTAATATGCTAACACGCTAATAAGCTAGTATGCTAGTATGCTATTATGCTAATATATTAATATGCTAATATGCTAATATGCTAATATGCTAATATGCTAACATGCTAACACGCTAATATGCTAACACGCTAATATGTTAGTATGCTAATATGCTAATACACTAATATGCTAATATGCTAACACGCTAATATGCTAGTATGCTAATATACTATGCTAATATGCTAATATGCTAATATGCTAATATGCTAATATGCTAATGTGCTAACACGTTAAAATGCTTGTATACTAATATGCTAATATGCTAATATGCTAATATGCTAATACGCTAGTATGTTAATATGCTAATACGTTAATATGCTAACACGCTAATATGCTAATATGCTAATATGCTATGGTAATATGCTAATATGCTAATATGCTAATTTGTTAATATGCTAATATGTTAATATGATAACATGCTAAAATACTAGTATGCTAATATGCTATGCTAATATGCTAATATGCTAATATGCGAATATGCTAACACACTAATATGCTAATATGCTAACACACTAATATGCTAATATGCTAATATGCTAATATGTTAATATGCTAATACACTAATATGCTAACATGCTAACATGCTAGTATGATAATATGCTAATATGCTAATATGCTAATATGCTAATATGGTAATACGTCAATATGCTAACACGCTAATATGCTAGTATGCTAATATGCTAATATGCTAATATGCTAATATGTTAATACGCTAACACGGTAATATGCTAGTATGCTAATATGCTAATATGCTAATATGCTAATATGTTAATACGCTAACACGGTAATATGCTAACACGCTAATATGTCAATATGCTAATATGCTAATATGCCAACACGCTATGCTAGTATGCTAATATGCTAATATATTAATACGCTATACTAGTATGCTAATATACTAATATGCTATGCTAACACGCTAATAAGCTAGTATGCTAGTATTCTAATATGCTAATATGTTAATATGCTAATATGCTAATATGCTAACACGCTAACACGCTAATATGCTAGTGTGCTAATATGCTAATACGATAATATGTTAACATGCTAATATGTTAGTATACTAATATGCTAATATGCTAATATGCTAATACGCTAATATGCTAATATGCTAAGACATTAATATGCTAGTATGCTAATATGCTAATATGCTAATATTCTAATATGCTAATATGCTAATATGCTAATATGCTAATTTACTAATATGCTAATACACTAATATGCTAGTATGCTAATATGCTATGGTAATATGCTAATATGCTAATATGTTAGTATGCTAATATGCTATGGTAATATGCTAATATGCTAATATGCTAATATGCTAATATGTTAACACGCTAAAATGCTAGTATACTAATATGCTAATATGCTAATATGCTAGTATGCTAGTATGCTAATATGCTAATACGTTAATATGCTAACATGCTAATATGCTAATATGCTATGGTAATATGCTAATATGCTAATTTGCTAATATGCTAATACGTTAATATGGTAACACGCTAAAATGGTAATATGCTAATATGCTAATATGCTAATAAGCTAATATGCTAACATGCTAATAAGCTAGTATGCTAAAATGTTATGTTAATATACTAATATGCTAATATGTTAATACGCTAATATGCTAATATGCTAAAGCGCTAATATGTTAGTATGCTAATATGCTAACACACTAAAATGCTAGTATGCTAAAATGCTAAAATGCTAATATACTAATATGCTAATATGCTAATACGCTAATATTCTGGTATGCTAATATGCTAATATGCTAATATGCTAATACACTAATATGCCAACACACTCATATGTTAGTATGCTAATATGCTAATATGCTAATATGTTAATATGTTAATAGGCTAATATGTTAATATGTTAATATGTTAATATGTTAATATGTTAATACGCTATGCTGATATGCTAATATGCTAATATGCTAATATGCTAATATGCTAATATGCTAATATAATATGTTAATATGCTAACACGTTAATAAGCTAATATGCTAATCTGCTAATACGCTAATACGTTAATATGCTAACACGCTAATATGCTAGTATGCTAATATGCTAATATGCTAATACGTTAATATGCTAACACATTAAAATGCTAGTATGCTAAAATGCTAATATGCTAATATGCTAATATGCTAATACGCTATGCTAACACGCTAATATGCTAGTATGCTAATATGCTAATTCGCTAATATGCTAACACGCTAATATGCTAGTATGCTAATATGCTATGGTAATATGCTAATTTGCTAATATGCTAATATGCTAATATGCTAACACAATAATATGCTAATATGCTAATACGCTAATATGCTAACACACTAACATACTAGTATGCTAATATACTAATATGCTAATATGCTAACATGCTATGCTAATATGCTAATATGCTAATATGCTAATCTGAGCTGATCTGAGCATGCTAAAGCGTTTTATATACTAACACGCTAACATGCTAATAGCATGCTATGGCATTTAACATGCTAACACGCTAATATGTTAATATGCTAATATGCTAATATGCTAATACACTAATATGCTAACACGGTAATATGCTAATATGCTAATATGCTATGGTAATATGCTAATATGCTAGTTTGTTAGTTTGCTAATATGCTAATACGTTAATATGCTAACACATTAAAATGCTAGTATGCTAAAATGCTAATATGCTAATATGCTAATACGCTAATATGCTAATATGCTAATACGCTAATATGCTAACACGCTAATATGTTAGTATGCTATGCTAATATGCTAATACGCTAATATGCTAACGCTAATATGCCAGTATGCTAATATGCTAATATGCTAATACGCTAATATGCTAATATGCTAACACATTAATATGCTAGTATGCTAATATGCTAATATGCTAATACGCTAATATGCTAACACACTAAAATGCTAGTATGCTAAAATGTTAATATGCTAATATGCTAAAATGCTAACACGCTAATATGCTAGTATGCTAATATATTATGCTAATACGCTAATATGCTAACACACTAAAATACTAGCATGCTAAAATGTTAATATGCTAATATGCTAATATGCTAATATACTAATATGCTAATATGTTAACACGTTAATATGCTAGTATGCTAATATGCTAATATGCTAATATGTTAACATGCTAATACACTAATACGTTAATATGCTAACACGCTAAAATGCTAATATGCTAATATGCTAATATGCTAATATGCTAATATGCTAATACACTAATATGCTAGTATGCTAATATGCTAGTATGCTAATATGCTAGTATGTTGATATGCTAATACGTTAATATGCCAATATGTTAATATGCTAACACGCTAATATGCTAATATGCTATGGTAATATGCTAATGTGCTAATTTGCTAATATACTACTACGTTAATATGCTAACACGCTAAAATGCTAGTATGCTAATATGCTAATATGCTAATATGCTAATACACTAATATGCTAACACGCTAATATGCTAGTGTGCTAATATGCTAATATGCTAATATGCTAATACGATAATATGCTAAGACGCTAATATGCTAGTATGCTAATATGCTAATATGCTAATACGCTAATACGCTAATATGCTAATATGCTAATATGCTAACACGCTAATATGCTAGTATGCTAATATGCTATGGTAATATGCTAATATGCTAATATGCTAATATGCTAATTTGCTAATATGCTAATACGCTAATATGCTAACACGCTAAAATGCTAGTATGCTAATATGCTAATATGCTAATATGCTAAAACGCTAATATGCTAGTATGCTAATATGCTAATACGCTAATATGATAACACACTAAAATGCTAATATATTAATATGCTAATATGCTAATATGCTATGCTAATATCCTAATACATTAATATGCCAACACGCTCATATGCTAGTATGCTAATATGCTAATATGTTAATATGTTAATACGATATGCTAGTATGCTAATATGCTAATATGCAAATACGTCAATATGCTAACACGTTAATAAGCTAATATGCTAATATGCTAATATGCTAATATGCTAATATGCTAATACGCTAATACGCTAATATGCTAACACGTTAATATGCTAGTATGCTAATATGCTAATACACTAATATGCTAACACATTAAGATGCTAGTATGCTAAAATGCTAATATGCTAATATGCTAATATGTTAATATGCTAACACAGTAATATGCTAAAATATGTTAATACGCTAATATGCTAACACACTAATATACTAGTATGCTAATATGCTAATATGCTAATATGCTAATATGCTAATAAGCTAATATGCTAACACGCTATGCTAATATGCTAATATGCTAATATGCTAATATGCTAATATGCTAATATGCTAATATGCTAATCTGAGCTGATCTGAGCATGCTAAAGCATTTTATATACTAACACGCTAACATGCTAATAGCATGCTATGGCATTTAACATGCTAACACGCAAATATGTTAATATGCTAATACGCTAATATGCTAACACGCTAATATGCTAATATGCTAATACGCTAATATGCTAACATGTTAAACTAATATGCTAATATGCTAATATGCTAATACGCTAATATGCTATGCTAATATGCTATGCTAATATGCTAATACGCTAATATGCTAATATGCTAATACGCTAATAAGCTAATATGCTAACACGTTAATATGCTAGTATGCTAATATGCTAATACACTAATATGCTAACACATTAAGATGCTAGTATGCTAAAATGCTAATATGCTAATATGCTAATACGCTAATATGCTAACACGCTAATATGTTAGTATGCTAATATGCTAATATGCTAATATGCTAATACGCTAATATGCTAACACGCTAATATGCTAGTATGCTAATATGCTAATATGCTAATATGCTAATATGCTAATATGCTAACACGCTAATATGTTAGTATGCTAATATGCTAATACGCTAATATGCTAACACGCTAATATGCTAGTATGCTAGTATGCTAATATGCTAATATGCTAATATGCTAACACACTAATATGCTAGTATGCTAATATGCTATGGTAATATGCTAATATGCTAATATGTTAATATGCTAACACAGTAATATGCTAAAATATGTTAATACGCTAATATGCTAACACACTAATATACTAGTATGCTAATATACTAGTATGCTAATATGCTAATATGCTAATATGCTAATATGCTAATAAGCTAATATGCTAACACGCTATGCTAATATGCTAATATGCTAATATGCTAATATGCTAATATGCTAATATGCTAATATGCTAATCTGAGCTGATCTGAGCATGCTAAAGCATTTTATATACTAACACGCTAACATGCTAATAGCATGCTATGGCATTTAACATGCTAACACGCAAATATGTTAATATGCTAATACGCTAATATGCTAACACGGTAATATGCTAATATGCTAATACGCTAATATGCTAACATGTTAAACTAATATGCTAATATGCTAATATGCTAATACGCTAATATGCTATGCTAATATGCCATGCTAATATGCTAATACGCTAATATGCTAACATGCTAATATGCTAATATGCTAATATGCTAATACGCTAATATGCTAATATGCTAATATGCTAATACGCTAATATATTAACATGCTAGTATGCTAATATGCTAATATGCTAATACACTAATATGCTAACACGCTAATATGGTAGTATGCTAATATGCTAATATGCTAACACGCTAATATGCTAGTATGCTAATATGCTAGTATGCTAATATGCTAATACGCTAATACGCTAATATGCTAACACGCTAATATGCTAATATGCTAATATGCTAATATGCTAATATACTAATATGCTATGCAAATATGCTATGCTAATATGCTATGCTAATATGCTAATACGCTAATATGCTAACATGCTAACATGCTAGTTTGCTATGCTAATATGCTAATACGCTAATATGCTAACACGTTAATATGTTATGTTAATATGCTAATATGCTAATATGGTAATACGTTAATATGCTAGTATGCTAATATGCTAATATGCTAATATATTAATATGCTAATATGCTAATATGTTAATACGCTAACACGGTAATATGCTAACACGCTAATATGCTAATATGCTAATATGCCAACACGCTATGCTAATATGCTAATATGCTAATATGCTAATATGCTAATATGCTAATATGCTAACACGCTAATATGTTAGTATACTAATATGCTAATATGCTAATATGCTAATATGCTAATACGCTAATATGCTAATATGCTAATATGCTAACACGCTAATATGCTAGCATGCTAATATGCTATGCTAATATGCTAATATGCTAATATGCTAATATGCTAATATGCTAATTTACTAATATGCTAATACACTAATATGCTAGTATGCTAATATGCTAATATGCAAGTATGCTAATATGCTATGGTAATATGCTAATATGCTAATTTGCTAATATGCTAATACGCTAATATGTTAACACGCTAAAATGCTAGTATACTAATATGCTAATATGCTAATATGCTAATATGCTAGTATGCTAGTATGATAATATGCTAATATGCTAATACGTTAATATTCTAACATGCTAATATGCTAATATGCTATGGTAATATGCTAATATGCTAATATGCTAATTTGCTAATATGCTAATACGTTAATATGCTAACAAGCTAAAATGCTAATATGCTAATATGCTAATATGCTAATATGCTAATATGTTAATATGCTAATATGCTAATATGCTAATACACTAATATGCCAACACGCTCATATGTTAGTATGCTAATATGCTAATATGCTAATATGTTAATATGTTAATATGCTAATATGTTATGTTAATATGTTAATATGTTAATATGTTAATATGTTAATATGTTAATATGTTAATATGTTAATATGTTAATATGTTAATATGTTAATACGCTATGCTAGTATGCTAATATGCTAATATGCTAATATGCTAATATGCTAATATTTTAATACGTTAATATGCTAACACGTTAATAAGCTAATATGCTAATATACTAATATGCTAATATGCTAATATGCTAATACGCTAATACGTTAATATGCTAACACGCTAATATGCTAATACGCTAATATGCTAACACGCTATGTTAGTATGCTATGCTAATATGCTAATACGCTAATATGCTAATGCTAATATGCTAATATGCTAATATGCTAATACGCTATGCTAACATGCTAATATGTTAGCATGCTAATATGCTAATATGCTAATATGCTGATATGCTAACACGCTAATATGCTAGTATGCTAATATGTTAATATGCTAATATGCTAATTCGCTAATATGCTAACACGCTAATATGTTAGTATGCTAATATGCTAATATGCTAATATGCTAATATGCTAATATGCTAAAGTGCTAACACGCTAATATGCTAGTATGCTAATATGCTATGGTAATATGCTAATTTGCTAATATGCTAATATGCTAATATGCTAACACAATAATATGCTAATATGCTAATACACTATGCTAATATGCTAATATGCTAATATGCTAATACGCTATGTTAACACGCTAAAATGCTAGTATACTAATATGCTAATATGCTAATATGCTAATATGCTAGTATGCTAGTATGCTAATATGCTAATATGCTAATACGTTAATATTCTAACATGCTAATATGCTAATATGCTATGGTAATATGCTAATATGCTAATATGCTAATTTGCTAATATGCTAATTGTTAATATGCTAATATGCTAATATGCTAATACACTAATATGCCAACACGCTCATATGTTAGTATGCTAATATGCTAATATGCTAATATGTTATGTTAATATGCTAATATGTTATGTTAATATGTTAATATGTTAATATGTTAATACGCTATGCTAGTATGCTAATATGCTAATATGCTAATATGCTAATATGCTAATATGTTAATACGTTAATATGCTAACACGTTAATAAGCTAATATGCTAATATACTAATATGCTAATATGCTAATATGCTAATACGCTAATACGTTAATATGCTAACACGCTAATATGCTAGTATGCTAATATGCTAATATGCTAATACGCTAATATGCTAGTATGCTAATATGCTAATATGCTAATACGCTAATATGCTAACACATTAAAATGCTAGTATGCTAAAATGCTAATATGCTAATATGCTAATATGCTAATATGCTAATACGCTATGCTAACATGCTAATATGTTAGCATGCTAATATGCTAATATGCTAATATGCTAATATGCTAATATGCTAATATGCTGATATGCTAACACGCTAATATGCTAGTATGCTAATATGTTAATATGCTAATATGCTAATTCGCTAATATGCTAACACGCTAATATGTTAGTATGCTAATATGCTAATATGCTAATATGCTAATATGCTAATATGCTAAAGTGCTAACACGCTAATATGCTAGTATGCTAATATGCTATGGTAATATGCTAATTTGCTAATATGCTAATATGCTAATATGCTAACACAATAATATGCTAATATGCTAATATGCTAATACGCTAATATGCTAACACGCTAATAAGCTAGTATACTAGTATGCTAATATGCTAATATGTTAATATGCTAATATGCTAATATGTTAATATGCTAACATGCTAACACGCTAATATGCTAGTGTGCTAATATGCTAATATGTTAATATGCTAATATGCTAATATGCTAATACGATAATATGCTAACACGCTAATATATTAGTATACTAATATGCTAATATGCTAATACACTAATATGCTAATATGCTAACACGTTAATATGCTAGTATGCTAATACACTATGCTAATATGCTAATATGCTAATACGCTAATATGCTAACACGCTAAAATGCTAGTATGCTAATATGCTAATATGCTAATATGCTAATATGCTAATACGCTAGTATGTTAATATGCTAATAAGTTAATATGCTAACACGCTAATATGCTAATATGCTAATATGCTATGGTAATATGCTAATATGCTAATATGCTAATATGTTAATATGCTAACATGCTAAAATACTAGTATGCTAATATGCTAATATGTTAATACGCTATGCTAGTATGCTAATATGCTAATATGCTAACACGCTAATATGCTAATATGCTAATATGCTAATATGCTAAAATGTTAATATGCTAACATGCTAATATGCTAATATGTTAATATGCTAATACACTAATATGCTAACATGCTAACATGCTAGTATGATAATATGCTAATATGCTAATATGTTAATACGCTAATATGCTAACACGCTAATATGTTAATATGCTAATATGCTAATATGGTAATACGTTAATATGCTAACACGCTAATATGCTAGTATGCTAATATGCTAATATGCTAATATGCTAATATGTTAATACGCTAACACGGTAATATGCTAACACGCTAATATGCTAATATGCTAATATGCTAATATGCCAACACGCTATGCTAGTATGCTAATATGCTAATATATTAATACGCTATGCTAGTATGCTAATATGCTAATATGCTAATATGCTAACACGCTAATAAGCTAGTATGCTAGTATGCTAATATGCTAATATGTTAATATGCTAATATGCTAATATGCTAAAACGCTAACATGCTAATATGCTAGTGTGCTAATATGCTAATATGCTAATACGATAATATGCTAACACGCTAATATGTTAGTATACTAATATGCTAATATGCTAATATGCTAATATGCTAATATGCTAATTTACTAATATGCTAATACACTAATATGCTAGTATGCTAATATGCTATGGTAATATGCTAATATGCTAATATGCTAGTATGCTAATATGCTATGGTAATATGCTAATATACTAATATGCTAATTTGCTAATATGCTAATACGCTAATATGTTAACACGCTAAAATGCTAGTATACTAATATGCTAATATGCTAATATGCTAGTATGCTAGTATGCTAGTATGCTAGTATGCTAATATGCTAATATGTTAATATGCTAACATGCTAATATGCTAATATGCAATGGTAATATACTAATATGCTAATTTGCTAATATGCTAATACGTTAATATGCTAACACGCTAAAATGCTAATATGCTAATATATTAATATGCTAATATGCTAATATGCTAATATGCTAACATGCTAACACGCTAATATGCTAGTGTGCTAATATGCTAATATGTTAATATGCTAATATGCTAATACGATAATATGCTAACACGCTAATATGTTAGTATACTAATATGCTAATATGCTAATATGTTAATATGTTAATATGCTAACACGCTAAAATGCTAGTATGCTAATATGCTAATATGCTAATATGCTAATATGCTAATACGCTAGTATGTTCATATGCTAATACGTTAATATGCTAACACGCTAATATGCTAATATGCTAATATGCTAATATGCTATGGTAATATGCTAATATGCTAATATGCTAATATGTTAATATGCTAACATGCTAAAATACTAGTATGCTAATATGCTAATATGTTAATACGCTATGCTAGTATGCAAATACTAGTATGCTAATATGCTAATATGTTAATACGCTATGCCTAGTATGCTAATATTGCTAATATGCTAACACGTAATATGCTAATATGCTAATATGCTAAAATGTTAATATGCTAACATGCTAATATGCTAATATGTAATATGCTAATACACTAATATGCTAAATGCTAACATGCTAGTATGATAATATGCTAAATATGCTAATATGTTAATACGCTAATATGCTAACCAGCTAATATGTTAATATGCTAATATGTCAATATGGTAATACGTTAATAGCTAACAGCCTAATATGCTAGTATGCTAATATGCTAATATGTTAATGCTAATATGCTAATATGCTAATATTAATACGCTAACACGTAATATGCTACAGTATAGCTAACACCGTAATATGCTAATATGCTAATATGCTATATGCCAACACCAGTATGCTAATATGCTATATTACCTGCTAATCTATATGCTAATATGCTAACACCTAAAAGCTAGTATGCTAGTATTGCTAATATGCTAATATGATTAATATGCTAATATGCTAATATGCTAATATGCTAATATGCTAACACGCTAATATGTTAGTATACTAATATGCTAATATGCTATATGCTAATATGCTAATATGCTAATATGCTAACACGCTAATATGTAGTATGCTAATATGCTATGCTAATATCTGATATGCTACACCTATAGCTAGTATGCTATATGTTAATATGCTAATATGCTAATTCGCTAATAGTCAACACGCTAATATGTTATATGCTATATGCTAATATGCTAATATGCTAATATGCTAATATGCTAATATGCTAAAGTGCTAACACGCTAATATGCTAGTATGCTAATATGCTATGTAATATGCTATATGTAATATGCTAATATGCTAATATGCTAATATGCTAATATGCTAACACGCTAATATGTTAGTATACTAATATGCTATATGCTAATATGCTAATATGCTAATATGCTAACACGCTAATATGCTAGTATGCTAATATGCTATGCTAATATGCTAATATGCTAATATGCTAATATGCTAATTTACTAATATGCTAATACACTAATATGCTAGTATGCTAATATGCTATGGTAATATGCTAATATGCTAATATGCTAGTATGCTAATATGCTATGGTAATATGCTAATATACTAATATGCTAATTTGCTAATATGCTAATTTGCTAATATGCTAATAGCCTAATATGTTAACACGCTAAAATGCTAGTATACTAATATGCTAATATGCTAATATGCTAGTATACTAGTATGGCTAGTATGCTAGTATGCTAGTATCTAGTATGCTAATATGCTAATATGTTAATATGCTAACATGCTAATATGCTAATATGCAATGGTAATATACTAATATGCTAATTTGCTAATATGCTAATAGCTTAATATACTAACACGCTAAAATGCTAAAATGCTAATATGCTAATATGCTAATATGCTAATATGGTAATACGCTAATATGCTAACATGCTAATAAGCTAGTAAGCTAATATGTTAATATGCTAATACACTAATATACCAACACGCTCATATGTTAGTATGCTAATATGCTAATATGCTAATATGCTATTATGTTAATATGTTAATATGCTAATATGTTAATACGCTATGCTAGTATGCTAATATGCTAATATGCTAATATGCTAATATGCTAATATGTTAATACGTTAAATAGCTAACATGTTAATAAGCTAATATGCTAATATACTAATATGCTAATATGCTAACACGCTAATAAGCTAGTATGCTAGTATGCTAATATGCTACTATGTTAATATGCTAATATGCTAATATGCTAACACGCTAACACGCTAATATGCTAGTGTGCTAATATGCTAATATGCTAATACGATAATATGCTAACACGCTAATATGTTAGTATACTGATATGCTAATATGCTAATATGCTAATATGCTAATATGCTAATATGCTAATACGCTAATATGCTAATATGCTGATATGCTAACACATTAATATGCTAGTATGCTAATATGCTATGCTAATATGCTAATATGCTAATATGCTAATATGCTAATATGCTAATATGCTAATTTACTAATATGCTAGTATGCTAATATGCTATGGTAATATGCTAATATGGTAATATGCTAGTATGCTAATATGCTATGGTAATATGCTAATATGCTAATGTGCTAATTTTCTAATATGCTAATACGCTAATATGTTAACCACGCAAAAATGCTAGTATACTAATATGCTTATATGCTAATATGTTAATATGCTAGTATGCTAGTATGCTAATATGCTAATACGTTAATATGCTAATACGTTAATATGCTAACATGCTAATATGCTAATATGCTATGGTAATATGCTAATATGCTAATTTGCTAATATGCTATACGTTAATATGCTAACACGCTAAAATGCTAATATGCTAATATGCTAATACGCTAATATGCTAACATGCTAATAAGCTAGTATGCTAATATGTTAATATGTTATGCTAATATGCTAATATGCTAATATGTTAATACGCTAATATGCTAATATGCTAAAACGCTAATATGCTAATATGCTAATATGCTAACACGCTAATATGCTAGTATGCTAATATGCTAATATGCTAATATGCTAATATGTTAATACACTAACACGGTAATATGCTAACACGGTAATATGCTAACACGCTAATATGCTAATATGCTAATATGCTAATATGCCAACACGCTATGCTAGTATGCTAATATGCTAATATATTAATACGCTATGCTAGTATGCTAATATGCTAATATGCTAATATGCTAACACGCTAATAAGCTAGTATGCTAGTATGCTATTATGCTAATATGTTAATATGCTAATATGCTAATATGCTAATATGCTAATATGCTAACACGCTAATATGTTAGTATACTAATATGCTAATATGCTAATATGCTAATATGTTAATATGCTAACACGCTAATATGCTAGTATGCTAATATGCTATGCTAATATGCTAATATGCTAATATGCTAATATGCTAATTTACTAATATGCTAATACACTAATATGCTAGTATGCTAATATGCTATGGTAATATGCTAATATGCTAATATGCTAGTATGCTAATATGCTATGGTAATATGCTAATATACTAATATGCTAATTTGCTAATATGCTAATTTGCTAATATGCTAATACGCTATGTTAACACGCTAAAATGCTAGTATAGTAATGTGCTAATTTGCTAATATGCTAATATGCTAGTATACTAGTATGCTAGTATGCTAGTATGCTAATATGCTAATATGTTAATATGCTAACATGCTAATATGCTAATATGCAATGGTAATATACTAATATGCTAATTTGCTAATATGCTAATACGTTAATATACTAACACACTAAAATGCTAAAATGCTAATATGCTAATATGCTAATATGCTAATATGGTAATACGCTAATATGCTAACATGCTAATAAGCTAGTAAGCTAATATGTTAATATGCTAATACACTAATATACCAACACGCTCATATGTTAGTATGCTAATATGCTAATATGCTAATATGCTATTATGTTAATATGTTAATATGCTAATATGTTAATACGCTATGCTAGTATGCTAATATGCTAATATGCTAATATGCTAATATGCTAATATGTTAATACGTTAAATAGCTAACATGTTAATAAGCTAATATGCTAATATACTAATATGCTAATATGCTAACACGCTAATAAGCTAGTATGCTAGTATGCTAATATGCTACTATGTTAATATGCTAATATGCTAATATGCTAACACGCTAACACGCTAATATGCTAGTGTGCTAATATGCTAATATGCTAATACGATAATATGCTAACACGCTAATATGTTAGTATACTGATATGCTAATATGCTAATATGCTAATATGCTAATACGCTAATATGCTAATATGCTGATATGCTAACACGTTAATATGCTAGTATGCTAATATGCTATGCTAATATGCTAATATGCTAATATGCTAATTTACTAATATGCTAGTATGCTAATATGCTATGGTAATATGCTAATATGGTAATATGCTAGTATGCTAATATGCTATGGTAATATGCTAATATGCTAATGTGCTAATTTTCTAATATGCTAATACGCTAATATGTTAACACGCTAAAATGCTAGTATACTAATATGCTTATATGCTAATATGTTAATATGCTAGTATGCTAGTATGCTAATATGCTAATACGTTAATATGCTAATACGTTAATATGCTAACATGCTAATATGCTAATATGCTATGGTAATATGCTAATATGCTAATTTGCTAATATGCTAATACGTTAATATGCTAACACGCTAAAATGCTAATATGCTAATATGCTAATATGCTAATACGCTAATATGCTAACATGCTAATAAGCTAGTATGCTAATATGTTAATATGTTATGCTAATATGCTAATATGCTAATATGCTAATATGTTAATACGCTAATATGCTAATATGCTAAAACGCTAATATGCTAATATGCTAATATGCTAACACACTAAAATGCTAGTATGCTAAAATGCTAATATACTAATATGCTAATTTGCTAATACGCTAAAATGCTGGTATGCTAATATGCTAATATGCTAATATGCTAATACACTAATATGCCAACACGCTCATATGATAGTATGCTAATATGCTAATATGCTAATATGTTAATATGTTAATATGCTAATATGCTAATATGTTAATATGTTAATATGTTAATACGCTATGCTAGTATGCTAATATGCTAATATGCTAATATGTTAATACGTTAATATGCTAATACGTTAATAAGTTAATATGCTAATATACTAATATGCTAATATGCTAATATGCTAATACGCTAATACTTTAATATGCTAACACGCTAATATGCTAGTATGCTAATATGCTAATATGCTAATACGCTAATATGCTAACACATTAAAATGCTAGTATGCTAAAATGCTAATGTGCTAATATGCTAATATGCTAATATGCTAAAACGCTATACTAACATGCTAATATGTTAGCATGCTAATATGCTAATATGCTAATATGCTGATATGCTAACACGCTATGCTAGTATACTAATATGCTAATATGCTAATATGCTAACACAATAATATGCTAATATGCTAATACGCTAATATGCTAACACACTAATATACTAGTATGCTAATATACTAATATGCTAATATGCTAATACGTTAATACGCTAATATGCTAACACACTAATATGCTAGTATGCTAATATGCTATGGTAATATGCTAATTTGCTAATATGCTAATATGCTAATATGCTAACACAATAATATGCTAATATGCTAATACACTATGCTAATATGCTAATATGCTAATATGCTAATACGCTATGTTAACACGCTAAAATGCTAGTATACTAATATGCTAATATGCTAATATGCTAATATGCTAGTATGCTAATATGCTATGGTAATATGCTAATTTGCTAATATGCTAATATGCTAATATGCTAACACAATAATATGCTAATATGCTAATACACTATGCTAATATGCTAATATGCTAATATGCTAATACGCTATGTTAACACGCTAAAATGCTAGTATACTAATATGCTAATATGCTAATATGCTAATATGCTAGTATGCTAGTATGCTAATATGCTAATATGCTAATACGTTAATATTCTAACATGCTAATATGCTAATATGCTATGGTAATATGCTAATATGCTAATATGCTAATTTGCTAATATGCTAATTGTTAATATGCTAATATGCTAATATGCTAATACACTAATATGCCAACACGCTCATATGTTAGTATGCTAATATGCTAATATGCTAATATGCTAATATGTTATGTTAATATGCTAATATGTTATGTTAATATGTTAATATGTTAATATGTTAATACGCTATGCTAGTATGCTAATATGCTAATATGCTAATATGCTAATATGCTAATATGTTAATACGTTAATATGCTAACACGTTAATAAGCTAATATGCTAATATACTAATATGCTAATATGCTAATATGCTAATACGCTAATACGTTAATATGCTAACACGCTAATATGCTAGTATGCTAATATGCTAATATGCTAATACGCTAATATGCTAGTATGCTAATATGCTAATATGCTAATACGCTAATATGCTAACACATTAAAATGCTAGTATGCTAAAATGCTAATATGCTAATATGCTAATATGCTAATATGCTAATACGCTATGCTAACATGCTAATATGTTAGCATGCTAATATGCTAATATGCTAATATGCTAATATGCTAATATGCTAATATGCTGATATGCTAACACGCTAATATGCTAGTATGCTAATATGTTAATATGCTAATATGCTAATTCGCTAATATGCTAACACGCTAATATGTTAGTATGCTAATATGCTAATATGCTAATATGCTAATATGCTAATATGCTAAAGTGCTAACACGCTAATATGCTAGTATGCTAATATGCTATGGTAATATGCTAATTTGCTAATATGCTAATATGCTAATATGCTAACACAATAATATGCTAATATGCTAATATGCTAATACGCTAATATGCTAACACGCTAATAAGCTAGTATACTAGTATGCTAATATGCTAATATGTTAATATGCTAATATGCTAATATGTTAATATGCTAACATGCTAACACGCTAATATGCTAGTGTGCTAATATGCTAATATGTTAATATGCTAATATGCTAATATGCTAATACGATAATATGCTAACACGCTAATATATTAGTATACTAATATGCTAATATGCTAATACACTAATATGCTAATATGCTAACACGTTAATATGCTAGTATGCTAATACACTATGCTAATATGCTAATATGCTAATACGCTAATATGCTAACACGCTAAAATGCTAGTATGCTAATATGCTAATATGCTAATATGCTAATATGCTAATACGCTAGTATGTTAATATGCTAATAAGTTAATATGCTAACACGCTAATATGCTAATATGCTAATATGCTATGGTAATATGCTAATATGCTAATATGCTAATATGTTAATATGCTAACATGCTAAAATACTAGTATGCTAATATGCTAATATGTTAATACGCTATGCTAGTATGCTAATATGCTAATATGCTAACACGCTAATATGCTAATATGCTAATATGCTAAAATGTTAATATGCTAACATGCTAATATGCTAATATGTTAATATGCTAATACACTAATATGCTAACATGCTAACATGCTAGTATGATAATATGCTAATATGCTAATATGTTAATACGCTAATATGCTAACACGCTAATATGTTAATATGCTAATATGCTAATATGGTAATACGTTAATATGCTAACACGCTAATATGCTAGTATGCTAATATGCTAATATGCTAATATGCTAATATGTTAATACGCTAACACGGTAATATGCTAACACGCTAATATGCTAATATGCTAATATGCTAATATGCTAATATGCCAACACGCTATGCTAGTATGCTAATATGCTAATATATTAATACGCTATGCTAGTATGCTAATATGCTAATATGCTAATATGCTAACACGCTAATAAGCTAGTATGCTAGTATGCTAATATGCTAATATGTTAATATGCTAATATGCTAATATGCTAAAACGCTAACATGCTAATATGCTAGTGTGCTAATATGCTAATATGCTAATACGATAATATGCTAACACGCTAATATGTTAGTATACTAATATGCTAATATGCTAATATGCTAATATGCTAATATGCTAATTTACTAATATGCTAATACACTAATATGCTAGTATGCTAATATGCTATGGTAATATGCTAATATGCTAATATGCTAGTATGCTAATATGCTATGGTAATATGCTAATATACTAATATGCTAATTTGCTAATATGCTAATACGCTAATATGTTAACACGCTAAAATGCTAGTATACTAATATGCTAATATGCTAATATGCTAGTATGCTAGTATGCTAGTATGCTAGTATGCTAATATGCTAATATGTTAATATGCTAACATGCTAATATGCTAATATGCAATGGTAATATACTAATATGCTAATTTGCTAATATGCTAATACGTTAATATGCTAACACGCTAAAATGCTAATATGCTAATATATTAATATGCTAATATGCTAATATGCTAATATGCTAACATGCTAACACGCTAATATGCTAGTGTGCTAATATGCTAATATGTTAATATGCTAATATGCTAATACGATAATATGCTAACACGCTAATATGTTAGTATACTAATATGCTAATATGCTAATATGTTAATATGTTAATATGCTAACACGCTAAAATGCTAGTATGCTAATATGCTAATATGCTAATATGCTAATATGCTAATACGCTAGTATGTTCATATGCTAATACGTTAATATGCTAACACGCTAATATGCTAATATGCTAATATGCTAATATGCTATGGTAATATGCTAATATGCTAATATGCTAATATGTTAATATGCTAACATGCTAAAATACTAGTATGCTAATATGCTAATATGTTAATACGCTATGCTAGTATGCTAATATGCTAATATGCTAACACGCTAATATGCTAATATGCTAATATGCTAATATGCTAAAATGTTAATATGCTAACATGCTAATATGCTAATATGTTAATATGCTAATACACTAATATGCTAACATGCTAACATGCTAGTATGATAATATGCTAATATGCTAATATGTTAATACGCTAATATGCTAACACGCTAATATGTTAATATGCTAATATGCTAATATGGTAATACGTTAATATGCTAACACGCTAATATGCTAGTATGCTAATATGCTAATATGCTAATATGCTAATATGCTAATATGCTAATATGCTAATATGTTAATACGCTAACACGGTAATATGCTAACACGGTAATATGCTAACACGCTAATATGCTAATATGCTAATATGCTAATATGCCAACACGCTATGCTAGTATGCTAATATGCTAATATATTAATACGCTATGCTAGTATGCTAATATGCTAATATGCTAATATGCTAACACGCTAATAAGCTAGTATGCTAGTATGCTAATATGCTAATATGTTAATATGCTAATATGCTAATATGCTAATATGCTAATATGCTAACACGCTAATATGTTAGTATACTAATATGCTAATATGCTAATATGCTAATATGCTAATATGCTAATATGCTAACACGCTAATATGCTAGTATGCTAATATGCTATGCTAATATGCTGATATGCTAACACGCTAATATGCTAGTATGCTAATATGTTAATATGCTAATATGCTAATTCGCTAATATGCTAACACGCTAATATGTTAGTATGCTAATATGCTAATATGCTAATATGCTAATATGCTAATATGCTAATATGCTAAAGTGCTAACACGCTAATATGCTAGTATGCTAATATGCTATGGTAATATGCTAATATGTTAATATGCTAATATGCTAATATGCTAATATGCTAATATGCTAATATGCTAACACGCTAATATGTTAGTATACTAATATGCTAATATGCTAATATGCTAATATGCTAATATGCTAATATGCTAACACGCTAATATGCTAGTATGCTAATATGCTATGCTAATATGCTAATATGCTAATATGCTAATATGCTAATTTACTAATATGCTAATACACTAATATGCTAGTATGCTAATATGCTATGGTAATATGCTAATATGCTAATATGCTAGTATGCTAATATGCTATGGTAATATGCTAATATACTAATATGCTAATTTGCTAATATGCTAATTTGCTAATATGCTAATACGCTAATATGTTAACACGCTAAAATGCTAGTATACTAATATGCTAATATGCTAATATGCTAGTATACTAGTATGCTAGTATGCTAGTATGCTAGTATGCTAGTATGCTAATATGCTAATATGTTAATATGCTAACATGCTAATATGCTAATATGCAATGGTAATATACTAATATGCTAATTTGCTAATATGCTAATACGTTAATATACTAACACGCTAAAATGCTAAAATGCTAAAATGCTAATATGCTAATATGCTAATATGCTAATATGGTAATACGCTAATATGCTAACATGCTAATAAGCTAGTAAGCTAATATGTTAATATGCTAATACACTAATATACCAACACGCTCATATGTTAGTATGCTAATATGCTAATATGCTAATATGCTATTATGTTAATATGTTAATATGCTAATATGTTAATACGCTATGCTAGTATGCTAATATGCTAATATGCTAATATGCTAATATGCTAATATGTTAATACGTTAAATAGCTAACATGTTAATAAGCTAATATGCTAATATACTAATATGCTAATATGCTAACACGCTAATAAGCTAGTATGCTAGTATGCTAATATGCTACTATGTTAATATGCTAATATGCTAATATGCTAACACGCTAACACGCTAATATGCTAGTGTGCTAATATGCTAATATGCTAATACGATAATATGCTAACACGCTAATATGTTAGTATACTGATATGCTAATATGCTAATATGCTAATATGCTAATATGCTAATATGCTAATACGCTAATATGCTAATATGCTGATATGCTAACACATTAATATGCTAGTATGCTAATATGCTATGCTAATATGCTAATATGCTAATATGCTAATATGCTAATATGCTAATATGCTAATTTACTAATATGCTAGTATGCTAATATGCTATGGTAATATGCTAATATGGTAATATGCTAGTATGCTAATATGCTATGGTAATATGCTAATATGCTAATGTGCTAATTTTCTAATATGCTAATACGCTAATATGTTAACACGCAAAAATGCTAGTATACTAATATGCTTATATGCTAATATGTTAATATGCTAGTATGCTAGTATGCTAATATGCTAATACGTTAATATGCTAATACGTTAATATGCTAACATGCTAATATGCTAATATGCTATGGTAATATGCTAATATGCTAATTTGCTAATATGCTAATACGTTAATATGCTAACACGCTAAAATGCTAATATGCTAATATGCTAATACGCTAATATGCTAACATGCTAATAAGCTAGTATGCTAATATGTTAATATGTTATGCTAATATGCTAATATGCTAATATGTTAATACGCTAATATGCTAATATGCTAAAACGCTAATATGCTAATATGCTAATATGCTAACACGCTAATATGCTAGTATGCTAATATGCTAATATGCTAATATGCTAATATGTTAATACACTAACACGGTAATATGCTAACACGGTAATATGCTAACACGCTAATATGCTAATATGCTAATATGCTAATATGCCAACACGCTATGCTAGTATGCTAATATGCTAATATATTAATACGCTATGCTAGTATGCTAATATGCTAATATGCTAATATGCTAACACGCTAATAAGCTAGTATGCTAGTATGCTATTATGCTAATATGTTAATATGCTAATATGCTAATATGCTAATATGCTAATATGCTAACACGCTAATATGTTAGTATACTAATATGCTAATATGCTAATATGCTAATATGCTAATATGCTAACACGCTAATATGCTAGTATGCTAATATGCTATGCTAATATGCTAATATGCTAATATGCTAATATGCTAATTTACTAATATGCTAATACACTAATATGCTAGTATGCTAATATGCTATGGTAATATGCTAATATGCTAATATGCTAGTATGCTAATATGCTATGGTAATATGCTAATATACTAATATGCTAATTTGCTAATATGCTAATTTGCTAATATGCTAATACGCTATGTTAACACGCTAAAATGCTAGTATAGTAATGTGCTAATTTGCTAATATGCTAATATGCTAGTATACTAGTATGCTAGTATGCTAGTATGCTAATATGCTAATATGTTAATATGCTAACATGCTAATATGCTAATATGCAATGGTAATATACTAATATGCTAATTTGCTAATATGCTAATACGTTAATATACTAACACACTAAAATGCTAAAATGCTAATATGCTAATATGCTAATATGCTAATATGGTAATACGCTAATATGCTAACATGCTAATAAGCTAGTAAGCTAATATGTTAATATGCTAATACACTAATATACCAACACGCTCATATGTTAGTATGCTAATATGCTAATATGCTAATATGCTATTATGTTAATATGTTAATATGCTAATATGTTAATACGCTATGCTAGTATGCTAATATGCTAATATGCTAATATGCTAATATGCTAATATGTTAATACGTTAAATAGCTAACATGTTAATAAGCTAATATGCTAATATACTAATATGCTAATATGCTAACACGCTAATAAGCTAGTATGCTAGTATGCTAATATGCTACTATGTTAATATGCTAATATGCTAATATGCTAACACGCTAACACGCTAATATGCTAGTGTGCTAATATGCTAATATGCTAATACGATAATATGCTAACACGCTAATATGTTAGTATACTGATATGCTAATATGCTAATATGCTAATATGCTAATACGCTAATATGCTAATATGCTGATATGCTAACACGTTAATATGCTAGTATGCTAATATGCTATGCTAATATGCTAATATGCTAATATGCTAATTTACTAATATGCTAGTATGCTAATATGCTATGGTAATATGCTAATATGGTAATATGCTAGTATGCTAATATGCTATGGTAATATGCTAATATGCTAATGTGCTAATTTTCTAATATGCTAATACGCTAATATGTTAACACGCTAAAATGCTAGTATACTAATATGCTTATATGCTAATATGTTAATATGCTAGTATGCTAGTATGCTAATATGCTAATACGTTAATATGCTAATACGTTAATATGCTAACATGCTAATATGCTAATATGCTATGGTAATATGCTAATATGCTAATTTGCTAATATGCTAATACGTTAATATGCTAACACGCTAAAATGCTAATATGCTAATATGCTAATATGCTAATACGCTAATATGCTAACATGCTAATAAGCTAGTATGCTAATATGTTAATATGTTATGCTAATATGCTAATATGCTAATATGTTAATACGCTAATATGCTAATATGCTAAAACGCTAATATGCTAATATGCTAATATGCTAACACACTAAAATGCTAGTATGCTAAAATGCTAATATACTAATATGCTAATTTGCTAATACGCTAAAATGCTGGTATGCTAATATGCTAATATGCTAATATGCTAATACACTAATATGCCAACACGCTCATATGATAGTATGCTAATATGCTAATATGCTAATATGTTAATATGTTAATATGCTAATATGCTAATATGTTATGTTAATATGTTAATACGCTATGCTAGTATGCTAATATGCTAATATGCTAATATGTTAATACGTTAATATGCTAATACGTTAATAAGTTAATATGCTAATATACTAATATGCTAATATGCTAATATGCTAATACGCTAATACTTTAATATGCTAACACGCTAATATGCTAGTATGCTAATATGCTAATATGCTAATACGCTAATATGCTAACACATTAAAATGCTAGTATGCTAAAATGCTAATGTGCTAATATGCTAATATGCTAATATGCTAAAACGCTATACTAACATGCTAATATGTTAGCATGCTAATATGCTAATATGCTAATATGCTGATATGCTAACACGCTATGCTAGTATACTAATATGCTAATATGCTAACACAATAATATGCTAATATGCTAATACGCTAATATGCTAACACACTAATATACTAGTATGCTAATATACTAATATGCTAATATGCTAATACGTTAATACGCTAATATGCTAACACACTAATATGCTAGTATGCTAATATGCTATGGTAATATGCTAATTTGCTAATATGCTAATATGCTAATATGCTAATATGCTAACACAATAATATGCTAATATGCTAATACGCTAATATGCTAACACACTAATATACTAGTATGCTAATATACTAATATGCTAATATGCTAATATGCTAATACGTTAATACGTTAATATGCTAACACGCTAATATGCTAGTATGCTAATATGCTAGTATGCTAATATGCTATGGTAATATGCTAATTTGCTAATATGCTAATATGCTAACACAATAATATGCTAATATGCTAATACGCTAATATGCTAACACACTAATATACTAGTATGCTAATATACTAATATGCTAATTGTCACGGGACGAGGTGAGTGATCGCGAGCAGAGCGGCGATCGTGCGGGAAAGGAGCAGGCAGGCAACAGTATACGGGAAAACGGGGGTTTATTCAGGCTTCGGGGAGCCGGGAACACTGGACGCAGACTGACTTCTACTGACATTATTGACAGACAAAGCAAACTGGGGAGACCAGGACTTAAATACACAGAACAAGGCAGCAGGAAACAAGACACGACTGGGCAGGATCAGGAAATCACACGTGGGTAATTAGGGGGCGTGGCACACACGAGGAGCGGACGAGCCGGGCATGACAGAACCCCCCCCCAAAGGCGCGCTACACCGGGCGCGCCAAGGAAGGGGGCGACGGACGGGACGAGGCAGGACAGGACCTGGAAAACAAGAACAGAATCAACGCAGGACAGGGAACAGGACCGAGGTACAAAACAGAGCGAGGGACAAGACAAAAGACAAAACCTGACAGAGGGTCGGGAAGGCAGACAGGCAAACCAGGAAGGGAGACACAGAAGGAACGGGCGGAACAAAGGGGCCAGGAGTGCAAGGCGGGTACACCGGGGCACAAGGAACAGAGACGGGAGGAACAAAGGGACGAGGAACGGAGAAAGGAGGAAAGACAGGAGGAGGAGCAAACAAAGGAGGGACCAGGGCAGGAGAGAAGGGAGAGAAGGCGGGGGAACAAAGGGGAGCCCGTGGGAGCCCCAGCGGGCGACGGGCGGCAGCCGGAGGGGCCGCAGGCGGCCGGGAGGCCGGAGCCGAAGGGGACCGAGAAGGGGCAGAGGAGGCAGGGCGAGGGACCCGCGGAGGGGCCAGGGAGGGAGCAGGAGGGAGCACCAGGGAAGGGGACGAGGGAGCTGGAAGGGGCCAGGGCGAAGGCACGGAGGAGGGGGGAGCCGCAGCAGGCGGCGACGTCCGGGGGAGGGCCGGAGGTAGGGGCCCCGCAGGCGACCGAGGAGCCGCCGTCGGAGAACCCCCAGGCGACCGACCAGGACCCGGAGAGGGGAGCGAGGCAGGGCGACGAGGCACCGGAGAGGGACCTGCAGGCGACAGCCGACCCGGAGGGCCAGGACCCGCAGGCGCCAACCGAGCCCCAGCGCAGGCGAGGCAGGGCGAGCCAGGGGGCAGGGCGGGCGGGACCCCAGCCCTGCGTCTGTGTCCCCTCCCTTTACGGGACACAGACATGACCCCAGGTTGGGGTCGAGTTCGCCGGGGCGAGGGAGAAACTGTCACAGGGGGCGCCTCGGGAGCTGCTGCAGCGCGGTCAGGAACTGGAGCGCTGACAGGAGCTGCAGGTGACTGCAGTGGGGGCGCCTGCCCGGGAGCTGCAGCAGGTGGCTGCAGTGGGAGCGCCTCTGCAGGGACAGGAGCGCGGTCAGGAACAGGAGCGCGGTCAGGAACAGGAGGTGGCTGCAGTGGGGGCGCCTGCCCGGGAGCTGCAGCAGGTGGCTGCAGTGGGGGCGCCTGCCCGGGAGCTGCAGCAGGCGGCTGCAGAGGGGGTGCCTCTGCAGGAGCTGGAGCGCGGTCAGGAACTGGAACACGGTCAGGAACAGGAGCTGGCTGCAGAGGGGGCGCCTGCCCGGGAGCTGCAGCAGGCGGCTGCAGAGGGGGCGCCTGCCCGGGAGCTGCAGCAGGCGGCTGCAGAGGGGGCGCCTGCCCGGGAGCTGCAGCAGGCGGCTGCAGAGGGGGCGCCTCTGCAGGAACTGGAGCGCGGTCAGGAACGGGAGCTGGCTGCAGAGGGGGCGCCTCTGCAGGAACTGGAGCGCGGTCAGGAACGGGAGCTGGCTGCAGCGGGGGGCGCCTGCCCGGGAGCTGCAGCAGGCGGCTGCAGCGGGGGCGCCTGCCCGGGAGCTGCAGCGCGGTCAGGAACAGGAGGTGGTTGCCGTGGGGGCGCCGGCCCGGGAGCTGCAGCGCGGTCAGGAACTGGAACGCGGTCAGGGACAGGAGCGCGGTCAGGGACAGGAGCGCGGTCAGGGACAGGAGCTTGCTGCAGTGGGGGCGCCTGCCCGGGAGCTGCAGGTTGCTGCAGTGGGGGCGCCTGCCCGGGAGCTGCAGGTTGCTGCAGTGGGGGCGCCTGCCCGGGAGCTGCTGCAGCAGGGAGAGGGGGCGCCTGCCCGGGAGCTGCTGCAGCTGGGGGCTGCGCTGGCTGCACGGGTGGCTGCGCAAGCGGTGGCGGCTGCGCAGACGGCAGCGCAGAGGGCGGCCCGGGCTCAAGGGCCGTAGTTGCCAGCGGAGGCGGCTGCGCAGGCGTCGGTCGTTGCGCCTGCTCGGGAGCCGGGTCCGCGGATAGAGGAAGTGCCTGCTTCTCAGTAGCAGGCTGCAGAGAAGGGGGTTGTACGGATGGCGGAAGCGGCGACGTCGGCAAGGGGTCAGGAGCTCGTCTAAGACGAAGTAGCTCCTGCAGGTCCTCCGCGAGGTGCTCGAGCTCGTCCGGTCCCGACCTGGGGTGAACGACTCGAATCCTTTCTGGAGCCTTGCGGTGAGGAGCGTTGCTGCGGGACCCTCGGGAATGGCTGGGTCCCCGATCACCCTCCAAAATAAGCCCTGGAGGGCGAAGAACTTATGCGCCAACCGTTCCTGAGGCGAGGGTGGTACCTCGACAGGAGGGACTGGCCCGTCGGGCAGCGGAGGCACGGTCGCTGTCCTCCTTGGGAAGCGGGGTACTCGCGGGATCGCCTCTCCACCTGCGCGGATACCGCCCCGATTACTCAGTCCCTTGGGGCAGTACTGGTGCAGTGCAAGGGGTGGCAGCTCATCCTCCGTAGGCGGATTAACGCCCGGAATTAGGACGAGCTCCTCCTCTTCATCGTCGCTATTATCCCAGAGCCGGGACAGGAAACAAGCTCCGGACTGGAGCGGCTTGACCTCTGGGGCTAGGACCGGCTCTCGCTCTCTACCCTTGTTAGGGAGCCCAGGGCTTGAGAGCGAGCAGGCACCTAAAGCGATCGATTCCTCCGGTACCTTTCTTCGTCTCTGCTTCCTCTTCTTCGGTGGGTCTGTCATTCTGTCACGGGTCGAGGTGAGTGATCGCGAGCAGAGCGGCGATCGTGCGGGAAAGGAGCAGGCAGGCAACAGTATACGGGAAAACGGGGGTTTATTCAGGCTTCGGGGAGCCGGGAACACTGGACGCAGACTGACTTCTACTGACATTATTGACAGACAAAGCAAACTGGGGAGACCAGGACTTAAATACACAGAACAAGGCAGCAGGAAACAAGACACGACTGGGCAGGATCAGGAAATCACACGTGGGTAATTAGGGGGCGTGGCACACACGAGGAGCGGACGAGCCGGGCATGACAGTAATATGCTAATACGTTAATACTCTAATATGCTAACATGCTATGCTAATATGCTAATATGCTAATATGCTAATCTGAGCTGATCTGAGCATGCTAAAGCGTTTTATACACTAACACGCTAACATGCTAATAGCATGCTATGGCATTTAACATGCTAACACGCTAATATGTTAATATGCCAATATGCTAATATGCTAATACATTAATATGCTAACACGCTAATATGCTAATATGCTAATATGCTATGGTAATATGCTAATATGCTAGTTTGCTAGTTTGCTAATATGCTAATACGTTAATATGCTAACACATTAAAATGCTAGTATGCTAAAATGCTAATACGCTAATATGCTAATACGCTAATATGCTAATATGCTAATACGCTAATATGCTAATATGCTAACACGCTAATATGTTAGTATGCTATGCTAATATGCTAATACACTAATATACTGTCGCTAATATGCTAGTATGCTAATATGCTAATATGCTAATACGCTAATATGCTAGTATGCTAATATGCTAATATGTTAATATGCTAATACGCTAATATGCTAACACAGTAAAATGCTAGTATGCTAAAATGTTAATATGCTAATATGCTAAAATGCTAACTCGCTAATATGCTAGTATGCTAATATATTATGCTAATATGCTAATATGTTAACACACTAAAATACTAGTATGCTAAAATGCTAATATGCTAATATGCTAATATGCTAATACGCTGGTATGCTAATATGCTAATATGCTAATATGCTAATACACTAATATGCCAACACGCTCATATGTTAGTATGCTAATATGATAATATGCTAATATGTTATATGTTAATATGCTAATATGCTAATATGTTAATATGTTAATATGTTAATATGTTAATATGTTAATATGTTAATATGTTAATACGCTATGCTAGTATGCTAATATGCTAATATGCTAATATGCTAATACGCTAATATGTTAATATGCTAACACGCTAATATGCTAGTATGCTAATATGCTAATATGCTAATACGCTAATTTGCTAACACATTAAAATGCTAGTATGCTAAAATGCTAATATGCTAATATGCTAATATGCTAATATGCTAATATGCTAATATGCTAATATGCTAATACGCTATGCTAACATGCTAATATGTTAGCATGCTAATATGCTAATATGCTAATATGCTGATATGCTAACACGCTAATATGCTAGTATGCTAATATGCTAATATGCTAATATGCTAATATGCTAATATGCTAATTCGCTAATATGCTAACACGCTAATATGCTAGTATGCTAATATGCTGATATGCTAACACGCTAATATGCTAGTATGCTAATATGCTAATATGCTAATATGCTAATATGCTAATTCGCTAATATGCTAACACGCTAATATGCTAGTATGCTAATATGCTATGGTAATATGCTAATTTGCTAATATGGTAATATGCTAATATGCTAATATGCTAACACAATAATATGCTAATATGCTAATACGCTAACACACTAATATACTAGTATGCTAATATACTAATATGCTAATGTGCTAATACGTTAATACGCTAATATGCTAACACGCTAATATGCTAGTATGCTAATATGCTATGGTAATATGCTAATTTGCTAATATGCTAATATGCTAATATGCTAACACAATAATATGCTAATATGCTAATACGCTAATATGCTTACACACTAATATACTAGTATGCTAATATACTAATATGCTAATATGCTAATACGTTAATACGTTATGCTAACACGCTAATATGCTAGTATGCTAATATGCTATGGTAATATGCTAATATGCTAGTTTGCTAGTTTGCTAATATGCTAATACGTTAATATGCTAACACATTAAAATGCTAGTATGCTAAAATGCTAATACGCTAATATGCTAATACGCTAATATGCTAATACGCTAATATGCTAATATGCTAATACGCTAATATGCTAACACGCTAATATGTTAGTATGCTATGCTAATATGCTAATACGCTAATATGCTGTCGCTAATATGCTAGTATGCTAATATGCTAATATGCTAATATGCTAATATGCTAATATGCTAATACGCTAATATGCTAATATGCTAACACGTTAATATGCTAGTATGCTAATATGCTAATATGTTAATATGCTAATACGATAATATGCTAAGACGCTAATATGCTAGTATGCTAATATGCTAATATGCTAATACGCTAATACGCTAATATGCTAACACGCTAATATGCTAGTATGCTAATATGCTATGGTAATATGTTAATATGCTTATATGCTAATATGCTAATATGCTAATATGCTAATATGCTAATATGCTAACACGCTAAAATGCTAGTATACTAATATGCTAATATGCTAATATGCTAAAACACTAATATGCTAGTATGCTAATATGCTAATATGCTAATACGCTAATATGCTAACACGCTAATATGTTAGTATGCTATGCTAATATGCTAATACGTTAATATGCTAACGCTAATATGCTAGTATGGTAATATGCTAATATGCTAATACGCTAATAACTAAAACACACTAAAATGCTAGTATGCTAAAATGTTAATATGCTAATATGCTAAAATGCTAACACGCTAATATGCTAGTATGCTAATATATTATGCTAATACGCTAATATGCTAACACACTAAAATACTAGTATGCTAAAATGTTAATATGCTAATATGCTAATATGCTAATATGCTAATATGCTAATATGTTAACACGTTAATATGCTAGTATGCTAATATGCTAATATGCTAATATGTTATGCTAATACACTAATACGTTAATATGCTAACACGCTAAAATGCTAATATGCTAATATGCTAATATGCTAATACACTAATATGCTAGTATGCTAATATGCTAGTATGCTAATATGCTAGTATGTTGATATGCTAATACGTTAATATGCTAATATGTTAATATGCTAACACGCTAATATGTTAATATGCTATGGTAATATGCTAATGTGCTAATTTGCTAATATGCTACTACGTTAATATGCTAACACGCTAAAATGATAGTATGCTAATATGCTAATATGCTAATATGCTAATACACTAATATGCTAACACGCTAATATGCTAGTGTGCTAATATGCTAATATGCTAATATGCTAATATGCTAATATGCTAATATGATAATATGCTAAGACGCTAATATGCTAGCATGCAAATATGCTAATATGCTAATACGCTAATACGCTAATATGCTAATATGCTAATATGCTAACACGCTAATATGCTAGTATGCTAATATGCTATGGTAATAGGCTAATATGCTAATACGCTAAAACGCTAATATGCTAACACGCTAATATGCTAGTATGCTAATATGCTAATACATTAATATGCTAACACATTAAAATGCTAGTATGCTAAAATGCTAATATGTTAGTATGCTAATATGCTAATATGCTAATATGCTAATACGCTAATATGCTAACACGCTAATATGCTAGTATGCTAGTATGCTAATATGCTAATATGCTAATATGCTAACACGCTAATATGCTAGTATGCTAGTATGCTAATATGCTAATATGCTAATATGCTAACACGCTAATATGCTAGTATGCTAGTATGCTAATATGCTAATATGCTAACACACTAATATGCTAGTATGCTAATATGCTATAGTAATATGCTAATATGCTAATATGTTAATATGCTAACACAGTAATATGCTAAAATATGTTAATACGCTAATATGCTAACACACTAATATACTAGTATGCTAATTTGTTAATATGCTAATATGCTAATATGCTAATATGCTAATAAGCTAATATGCTAACACGCTATGCTAATATGCTAATATGCTAATATGCTAATATGCTAATATGCTAATCTGAGCTGATCTGAGCATGCTAAAGCATTTTATATACTAACACGCTAACATGCTAATAGCATGCTATGGCATTTAACATGCTAACACGCTAATATGTTAATATGCTAATATGCTAATATGCTAACACGCTAATATGTTAATATGTTAATATGTTAATATGCTAATATGCTAATATGGTAATACGTTAATATGCTAACACGCTAATATGCTAATATGCTAATATGCTATGGTAATATGCTAATATGCTAGTTTGCTAGTTTGCTAATATGCTAATACGTTAATATGCTAACACATTAAAATGCTAGTATGCTAAAATGCTAATACGCTATGCTAATACGCTAATATGCTAATATGCTAATACGCTAATATGCTAATATGCTAACACGCTAATATGTTAGTATGCTATGCTAATATGCTAATACGCTAATATGCTGTCGCTAATATGCTAGTATGCTAATATGCTAATATGCTAATATGCTAATATGCTAATACGCTAATATGCTAATATGCTAATATGTTAATATGCTAATACGCTAATATGCTAACACAGTAAAATGCTAGTATGCTAAAATGTTAATATGCTAATATGCTAAAATGCTAACTCGCTAATATGCTAGTATGCTAATATATTATGCTAATATGCTAATATGTTAACACACTAAAATACTAGTATGCTAAAATGCTAATATGCTAATATGCTAATATGCTAATACGCTGGTATGCTAATATGCTAATATGCTAATATGCTAATACACTAATATGCCAACACGCTCATATGTTAGTATGCTAATATGCTAATATGCTAATATGTTATATGTTAATATGCTAATATGCTAATATGTTAATATGTTAATATGTTAATATGTTAATACGCTATGCTAGTATGCTAATATGCTAATATGCTAATATGCTAATACGCTAATACGTTAATATGCTAACACGCTAATATGCTAGTATGCTAATATGCTAATATGCTAATACGCTAATTTGCTAACACATTAAAATGCTAGTATGCTAAAATGCTAATATGCTAATATGCTAATATGCTAATATGCTAATACGCTATGCTAATACGCTATGCTAACATGCTAATATGTTAGCATGCTAATATGCTAATATGCTAGTATGCTAATATGCTAATATGCTAATATGCTAATATGCTAATTCGCTAATATGCTAACACGCTAATATGCTAGTATGCTAATATGCTATGGTAATATGCTAATTTGCTAATATGGTAATATGCTAATATGCTAATATGCTAACACAATAATATGCTAATATGCTAATACGCTAACACACTAATATACTAGTATGCTAATATACTAATATGCTAATGTGCTAATACGTTAATACGCTAATATGCTAACACGCTAATATGCTAGTATGCTAATATGCTATGGTAATATGCTAATTTGCTAATATGCTAATATGCTAATATGCTAACACAATAATATGCTAATATGCTAATACGCTAATATGCTAACACACTAATATACTAGTATGCTAATATACTAATATGCTAATATGCTAATACGTTAATACGTTAATACGTTAATATGCTAACACGTTAATACGTAAATACATTAATATGCTAACACGCTAATATGCTAGTATGCTAATATGCTAGTATGCTAATATGCTATGGTAATATGCTAATTTGCTAATATGCTAATATGCTAACACAATAATATGCTAATATGCTAATACGCTAATATGCTAACACACTAATATACTAGTATGCTAATATACTAAAATGCTAATATGCTAATACGTTAATACTCTAATATGCTAACATGCTATGATAATATGCTAATATGCTAATGTGCTAATCTGAGCTGATCTGAGCATGCTAAAGCGTTTTGTATACTAACACGCTAACATGCTAATAGCATGCTATGGCATTTAACATGCTAACACACTAATATCTTAATATGCTAATATGCTAATATGCTAATATGCTAATACACTAATATGCTAACACGCTAATATGCTAATATGCTAATATGCTAATATGCTATGGTAATATGCTAATATGCTAGTTTGCTAGTTTGCTAATATGCTAATACGTTAATATGCTAACACATTAAAATGCTAGTATGCTAAAATGCTAATATGCTAATATGCTAATACGCTAATATGCTAATATGCTAATATGCTAATACGCTAATATGCTAACACGCTAATATGTTAGTATGCTATGCTAATATGCTAATACGCTAATATGCTGTCGCTAATATGCTAGTATGCTAATATGCTAATATGCTAATATGCTAATATGCTAATACGCTAATATGCTAATATGCTAACACGTTAATATGCTAGTATGCTAATATGCTAATATGTTAATATGCTAATACGATAATATGCTAAGACGCTAATATGCTAGTATGCTAATATGCTAATATGCTAATACGCTAATACGCTAATATGCTAACACGCTAATATGCTAGTATGCTAATATGCTATGGTAATATGTTAATATGCTTATATGCTAATATGCTAATATGCTAATATGCTAACACGCTAAAATGCTAGTATACTAATATGCTAATATGCTAATATGCTAAAACACTAATATGCTAGTATGCTAATATGCTAATATGCTAATACGCTAATATGCTAACACGCTAATATGTTAGTATGCTATGCTAATATGCTAATACGTTAATATGCTAACGCTAATATGCTAGTATGCTAATATGCTAAAATGCTAATACGCTAATATGCTAATATGCTAACACATTAATATGCTAGTATGCTAATATGCTAATACGCTAATAACTAAAACACACTAAAATGCTAGTATGCTAAAATGTTAATATGCTAATATGCTAAAATGCTAACACGCTAATATGCTAGTATGCTAATATATTATGCTAATACGCTAATATGCTAACACACTAAAATACTAGTATGCTAAAATGTTAATATGCTAATATGCTAATATGCTAATATGCTAATATGCTAATATGTTAACACGTTAATATGCTAGTATGCTAATATGCTAATATGCTAATATGTTATGCTAATACACTAATACGTTAATATGCTAACACGCTAAAATGCTAATATGATAATATGCTAATATGCTAATACACTAATATGCTAGTATGCTAATATGCTAGTATGCTAATATGCTAGTATGTTGATATGCTAATACGTTAATATGCTAATATGTTAATATGCTAACACGCTAATATGCTAATATGCTATGGTAATATGCTAATGTGCTAATTTGCTAATATGCTACTACGTTAATATGCTAACATGCTAAAATGCTAGTATGCTAATATGCTAATATGCTAATATGCTAATACACTAATATGCTAACACGCTAATATGCTAGTGTGCAAATATGCTAATATGCTAATATGCTAATATGCTAATATGCTAATATGATAATATGCTAAGACGCTAATATGCTAGCATGCAAATATGCTAATATGCTAATACGCTAATACGCTAATGTGCTAATATGCTAATATGCTAATATGCTAACACGCTAATATGTTAGTATGCTAATATGCTATGGTAATATGCTAATATGCTAATATGCTAATATGCTAATTTGCTAATATGCTAATACTCTAATATGCTAACACGCTAAAATGCTAGTATACTAATATGCTAATATGCTAATGTGCTAAAACGCTAATATGCTTGTATGATAATATGCTAATATGCTAATACGCTAATATGATAACACACTAAAATGCTAGTATGCTAAAATGCTAATATATTAATATGCTAATATGCTAATATGCTATGCTAATATCCTAATACATTAATATGTCAACACGCTCATATGCTAGTACGCTAATATGCTAATATGTTAATATGTTAATACGCTATGCTAGTATGCTAATATGCTAATAGGCTAATATGCTAATACGCTAAAACGCTAATATGCTAACACGCTAATATGCTAGTATGCTAATATGCTAATACATTAATATGCTAACACATTAAAATGCTAGTATGCTAAAATGCTAATATGTTAGTATGCTAATATGCTAATATGCTAATATGCTAATACGCTAATATGCTAACACGCTAATATGCTAGTATGCTAGTATGCTAATATGCTAATATGCTAATATGCTAATATGCTAATATGCTAACACGTTAATATGTTAGTATGCTAATATGCTAATATGCTAACACGCTAATATGCTAGTATGCTAGTATGCTAATATGCTAATATGCTAACACACTAATATGCTAGTATGCTAATATGCTATAGTAATATGCTAATATGCTAATATGTTAATATGCTAACACAGTAATATGCTAAAATATGTTAATACGCTAATATGCTAACACACTAATATACTAGTATGCTAATTTGTTAATATGCTAATATGCTAATATGCTAATAAGCTAATATGCTAACACGCTATGCTAATATGCTAATATGCTAATATGCTAATATGCTAATCTGAGCTGATCTGAGCATGCTAAAGCATTTTATATACTAACACGCTAACATGCTAATAGCATGCTATGGCATTTAACATGCTAACACGCTAATATGTTAATATGCTAATATGCTAATATGCTAACACGCTAATATGTTAATATGTTAATATGTTAATATGCTAATATGCTAATATGGTAATACGTTAATATGCTAACACGCTAATATGCTAGTATGCTAATATGCTAATATGCTAATATGCTAATATGCTAATATGCTAATACGCTAACACGGTAACATGCTAACACGCTAATATGCTAATATGCTAATATGCTAATATGCCAACACGCTATGCTAGTATGCTAATATGCTAATATATTAATACGCTATGCTAGTATGCTAATATGCTAATATGCTAATATGCTAATATGCTAACACGCTAATAAGCTAGTATGCTAGTATGCTAATATGCTACTATGTTAATATGCTAATATGCTAATATGCTAATATGCTAACACGCTAACACGCTAATATGCTAGTGTGCTAATATGCTAATATGCTAATATGCTAATATGCTAACACGCTAATAAGCTAGTATGCTAGTATGCTAATATGCTACTATGTTAATATGCTAACACGCTAATATGTTAGTATACTGATATGCTAATATGCTAATATGCTAATATGCTAATATGCTAATACGCTAATATGCTAATATGCTGATATGCTAACACGTTAATATGCTAGTATGCTAATATGCTATGCTAATATGCTAATATGCTAATATGCTAATATGCTAATATGCTAGTATGTTAATATGCTAATACGTTAATATGCTAAAACGCTAATATGCTAATATGCTAATATGCTAATATGCTATGCTAATATGCTATGCTAATATGCTATGCTAATATGCTAATATGCTAATATGCTAACATGCTAACATGCTAGTATGCTATGCTAATATGCTAATACGCTAATATGCTAATATGCTAATCTGAGCTGAACTGAGCATGGTAAAGCATTTTATATACTAACACGCTAACATGCTAATAGCATGCTATGGCATTTAACATGCTAACACGCTAATATGTTAATATGCTAATACGCTAATATGCTAACACGCTAATATGCTAATATGCTAATATGCTAATTCGCTAATATGCTAATTCGCTAATATGCTAACATGTTAAACTAATATGCTAGTATGCTAATATGCTATGGTAATATGCTAATATGCTAATATGCTAGTATGCTAATATGCTATGGTAATATGCTAATATGCTAATGTGCTAATTTGCTAATATGCTAATACGCTAATATGTTACGCTAAAATGCTAGTATACTAATATGCTTATATGCTAATATGTTAATATGCTAGTATGCTAGTATGCTAATATGCTAATACGTTAATATGCTAATACGTTAATATGCTAATACGTTAATATACTAACATGCTAATATGCTAATATGGTAATATGCTAATATGCTAATTTGCTAATATGCTAATACGTTAATATGCTAACACGCTAAAATGCTAATATGCTAATATGATAATATGCAAATACGCTAATATGCTAACATGCTAATAAGCTAGTATGCTAATATGTTAATATGTTATGCTAATATGCTAATATGCTAATATGTTAATACGCTAATATGCTAATATGCTAAAACGCTAATATGCTAATATGCTAATATGCTAACACACTAAAATGCTAGTATGATAAAATGCTAATATACTAATATGCTAATTTGCTAATACGCTAATATGCTGGTATGCTAATATGCTAATATGCTAATATGCTAATACACTAATATGCCAACACGCTCATATGTTAGTATGCTAATATGCTAATATGCTAATATGTTAATATGTTAATATGCTAATATGCTAATATGTTAATATGTTAAATGTTAATATGTTAATACGCTATGCTAGTATGCTAATATGCTAATATGTTAATACGTTAATATGCTAACATGTTAATAAGTTAATATGCTAATATACTAATATGCTAATATGCTAATATGCTAATACGCTAATACTTTAATATGCTAACACGCTAATATGCTAGTATGCTAATATGCTAATATGCTAATACGCTAATATGCTAACACATTAAAATGCTAGTATGCTAAAATGCTAATGTGCTAATATGCTAATATGCTAATATGCTAAAACGCTATGCTAACATGCTAATATGTTAGCATGCTAATATGCTAATATGCTAATATGCTGATATGCTAACACGCTATGCTAGTATACTAATATGCTAATATGCTAATATGCTAACACAATAATATGCTAATATGCTAATACGCTAATATGCTAACACACTAATATACTAGTATGCTAATATACTAATATGCTAATATGCTAATACGTTAATACGCTAATATGCTAACACACTAATATGCTAGTATGCTAATATGCTATGGTAATATGCTAATTTGCTAATATGCTAATATGCTAATATGCTAATATGCTAATATGCTAATATGCTAACACAATAATATGCTAATATGCTAATACGCTAATATGCTAACACGCTAATATGTTAGTATGCTATGCTAAAATGCTAATACGCTAATATGCTGTCGCTAATATGCTAGTATGCTAATATGCTAATATGCTAATATGCTAATATGCTAATACACTAACATCCTAATACATTGATATGCCAACACGCTCATATGCTAGTATGCTAATATGCTAATATGTTAATATGTTAATACGCTATGCTAGTATGCTAATATGCTAATACGCTAATACATCAATATGCTAACACGTTAATAAGCTAATATGCTAATATACTAGTATGCTAATATGCTAATACGCTAATATGCTAACACGCTAATATGCTAGTATGCTAGTATGCTAATATGCTAATATGCTAATATGCTAACACACTAATATGCTAGTATGCTAATATGCTATGGTAATATGCTAATATGCTAATATGTTAATATGCTAACACAGTAATATGCTAAAATATGTTAATACGCTAATATGCTAACACACTAATATACTAGTATGCTAATATGCTAATATGCTAATATGCTAATATGCTAAGCTAATATGCTAATATGCTAACACGCTATGCTAATATGCTAATATGCTAATTAGCATATTACGCTAATATGCTAATACGCTAATATGCTAACATGCTAACATGCTAGTATGCTATGCTAATATGCTAATACGCTAATATGCTAATATGCTAATCTGAGCTGAACTGAGCATGGTAAAGCATTTTATATACTAACACGCTAACATGCTAATAGCATGCTATGGCATTTAACATGCTAACACGCTAATATGTTAATATGCTAATACGCTAATATGCTAACACGCTAATATGCTAATATGCTAATATGCTAATTCGCTAATATGCTAATTCGCTAATATGCTAACATGTTAAACTAATATGCTAATATGCTAATACGCTAATATGCTATGCTAATATACTAATATGCTAGTATGTTAATATGCTAATACGTTAATATGCTAAAACGCTAATATGCTAATATGCTAATATGCTAATATGCTATGCTAATATGCTATGCTAATATGCTATGCTAATATGCTAATATGCTAATATGCTAACATGCTAACATGCTAGTATGCTATGCTAATATGCTAATACGCTAATATGCTAATGTGCTAATCTGAGCTGAACTGAGCATGGTAAAGCATTTTATATACTAACACGCTAACATGCTAATAGCATGCTATGGCATTTAACATGCTAACACGCTAATATGTTAATATGCTAATACGCTAATATGCTAACACGCTAATATGCTAATATGCTAATATGCTAATTCGCTAATATGCTAATTCGCTAATATGCTAACATGTTAAACTAATATGCTAATATGCTAATACGCTAATATGCTATGCTAATATGCTATGCTAATATGCTAATATGCTAATATGCTAATATGCTAGTATGTTAATATGCTAATACGTTAATATGCTAAAACGCTAATATGCTAATATGCTAATATGCTAATATGCTATGCTAATATGCTATGCTAATATGCTATGCTAATATGCTATGCTAATATGCTAATACGCTAATATGCTAACATGCTAACATGCTAGTATGCTATGCTAATATGCTAATACGCTAATATGCTAATATGCTAATCTGAGCTGAACTGAGCATGGTAAAGCATTTTATATACTAACACGCTAACATGCTAATAGCATGCTATGGCATTTAACATGCTAACACGCTAATATGTTAATATGCTAATACGCTAATATGCTAACACGCTAATATGCTAATATGCTAATATGCTAATTCGCTAATATGCTAATTCGCTAATATGCTAACATGTTAAACTAATATGCTAATATGCTAATACGCTAATATGCTATGCTAATATGCTATGCTAATATGCTATGCTAATATGCTAATATGCTAATATGCTAATATGCTAGTATGTTAATATGCTAATACGTTAATATGCTAAAACGCTAATATGCTAATATGCTAATATGCTAATATGCTATGCTAATATGCTATGCTAATATGCTAATACGCTAATATGCTAACATGCTAACATGCTAGTATGCTATGCTAATATGCTAATACGCTAATATGCTAATATGCTAATCTGAGCTGAACTGAGCATGGTAAAGCATTTTATATACTAACACGCTAACATGCTAATAGCATGCTATGGCATTTAACATGCTAACACGCTAATATGTTAATATGCTAATACGCTAATATGCTAATATGCTAATTCGCTAATATGCTAATTCGCTAATATGCTAACATGTTAAACTAATATGCTAATATGCTAATACGCTAATATGCTATGCTAATATGCTATGCTAATATGCTAATATGCTAATATGCTAATATGCTAGTATGTTAATATGCTAATACGTTAATATGCTAAAACGCTAATATGCTAATATGCTAATATGCTAATATGCTATGCTAATATGCTATGCTAATATGCTATGCTAATATGCTAATATGCTAATATGCTAACATGCTAACATGCTAGTATGCTATGCTAATATGCTAATACGCTAATATGCTAATATGCTAATCTGAGCTGAACTGAGCATGGTAAAGCATTTTATATACTAACACGCTAACATGCTAATAGCATGCTATGGCATTTAACATGCTAACACGCTAATATGTTAATATGCTAATACGCTAATATGCTAACACGCTAATATGCTAATATGCTAATATGCTAATTCGCTAATATGCTAATTCGCTAATATGCTAACATGTTAAACTAATATGCTAATACGCTAATATGCTATGCTAATATGCTATGCTAATATGCTAATATGCTAATATGCTAATATGCTAATATGCTAGTATGTTAATATGCTAATACGTTAATATGCTAAAACGCTAATATGCTAATATGCTAATATGCTATGCTAATATGCTATGCTAATATGCTAATACGCTAATATGCTAACATGCTAACATGCTAGTATGCTATGCTAATATGCTAATATGCTAATATGCTAATCTGAGCTGAACTGAGCATGGTAAAGCATTTTATATACTAACACGCTAACATGCTAATAGCATGCTATGGCATTTAACATGCTAACACGCTAATATGTTAATATGCTAATACGCTAATATGCTAACACGCTAATATGCTAATATGCTAATATGCTAATTCGCTAATATGCTAATTCGCTAATATGCTAACATGTTAAACTAATATGCTAATATGCTAATACGCTAATATGCTATGCTAATATGCTATGCTAATATGCTAATACGCTAATATGCTAACATGCTAATATGCTAATATGCTAATATGCTAATATGCTAATATGCTAATATGCTAATATTCTAATATGCTAATATGCTAATACGCTAATATGTTATGCTAGTATGCTAATATGCTAATATGCTAATACACTAATATGCTAACACGCTAATATGGTAGTATGCTAATATGCTAATATGCTAACTCGCTAATATGCTAGTATGCTAATATGCTAGTATGCTAATATGCTAATACGCTAATATGCTAACACGCTAACACGCTAATATGCTAATATGCTAATATGCTATGCTAATATGCTATGCTAATATGCTAATACGCTAATATGCTAACATGCTAACATGCTAGTATGCTATGCTAATATGCTAATACGCTAATATGCTAACACGTTAATATGTTAATATGTTAATATGCTAATATGCTAATAGGGTAATACGTTAATATGCTAACACGATAATATGCTAGTATGCTAATATGCTAATATGCTAATATGTTATGCTAATATGCTAATATGCTAATATGCTAATATGTTAATACGCTAACACGGTAATATGCTAACACGCTAATATGCTAATATGCTAATATGCCAACACGCTATGCTAATATGCTAATATGCTAATATGCTAACACGCTAATAAGCTAGTATGCTACTATGCTTATATGCTAATATGCTAATATGCTAATATGCTAATATGCTAACATGCTAACACTCTATGCTAGTGTGCTAATATGTTAATATGCTGATACACTAATATGCTAATATGTTAACACGCTAATATGCTAGTATGCTAATATACTATGCTAATATGCTAATATGCTAATACACTAATTTGCTAACACGCTAAAATGCTAGTATACTAATATGCTAATATGCTAATATGCTAATATGCTAATATGCTAGTATGTTAATATGCTAATACGATAATATGCTGAAACGCTAATATGCTAATACGCTAATATGCTAATACGCTAATATGCTAACATGCTAACATGCTAGTATGCTATGCTAATATGCTAATACGCTAATATGCTAACACGTTAATATGTTATGTTAATATGCTAATATGCTAATAGGGTAATACGTTAATATGCTAACACGATAATATGCTAGTATGCTAATATGCTAATATGCTAATATGTTATGCTAATATGCTAATATGCTAATATGCTAATATGTTAATACGCTAACACGGTAATATGCTAACACGCTAATATGCTAATATGCTAATATGCCAACACGCTATGCTAATATGCTAATATGCTAATATGCTAACACGCTAATAAGCTAGTATGCTAGTATGCTAATATGCTAATATGCTAATATGCTAATATGCTAATATGCTAACATGCTAACACGCTAATATGCTAGTGTGCTAATATGTTAATATGCTGATACACTAATATGCTAATATGTTAACACGCTAATATGCTAGTATGCTAATATACTATGCTAATATGCTAATATGCTAATATGCTAATACGCTAATTTGCTAACACGCTAAAATGCTAGTATACTAATATGCTAATATGCTAATATGCTAATATGCTAGTATGTTAATATGCTAATACGTTAATATGCTAAAACGCTAATATGCTAATATGCTAATATGCTAATATGCTAATATGCTAATTTGCTAATATGCTATGTTAATATGCTAACATACTAAAATACTAGTATGCTAATATGCTAATATGTTAATACGCTATGCTAGTATGCTAATATGCTAATATGCTAATATGCTAATATGCTAACATGTTAAACTAATATGCTAATATGCTAATACGCTAATATGCTATGCTAATATGCTATGCTAATATGCTAATATGGTAATATGCTAATATGCTAGTATGTTAATATGCTAATACGTTAATATGCTAAAACGCTAATATGCTAATATGCTAATATGCCAATATGCTATGCTAATATGCTATGCTAATATGCTATGCTAATATGCTATGCTAATATGCTATGCTAATATGCTAATACGCTAATATGCTAACATGCTCACATGCTAGTATGCTATGCTAATATGCTAATACGCTAATATGCTAATATGCTAATCTGAGCTGAACTGAGCATGGTAAAGCATTTTATATACTAACACGCTAACATGCTAATAGCATGCTATGGCATTTAACATGCTAACACGCTAATATGTTAATATGCTAATATGCTAATATGCTAACACGCTAATATGCTAATATGCTAATATGCTAATTCGCTAATATGCTAATTCGCTAAAATGCTAACATGTTAAACTAATATGCTAATATGCTAATACGCTAATATGCTATGCTAATATGCTATGCTAATATGCTAATATGCTAATATGCTAATATGCTAATATGCTAATATGCTAGTATGTTAATATGCTAATACGTTAATATGCTAAAACGCTAATATGCTAATATGCTAATATGCTAATATGCTAATATGCTAATATGCTATGCTAATATGCTATGCTAATATGCTATGCTAATATGCTAATACGCTAATATGCTAACATGCTAACATGCTAGTATGCTATGCTAATATGCTAATATGCTAATACGCTAATATGCTAATATGCTAATCTGAGCTGAACTGAGCATGGTAAAGCATTTTATATACTAACACGCTAACATGCTAATAGCATGCTATGGCATTTAACATGCTAACACGCTAATATGTTAATATGCTAATACGCTAATATGCTAACACGCTAATATGCTAATATGCTAATATGCTAATTCGCTAATATGTTAATTCGCTAATATGCTAACATGTTAAACTAATATGCTAATATGCTAATACGCTAATATGCTATGCTAATATGCTATGCTAATATGCTAATATGCTAATATGCTAGTATGTTAATATGCTAATACGTTAATATGCTAAAACGCTAATATGCTAATATGCTAATATGCTAATATGCTATGCTAATATGCTATGCTAATATGCTATGCTAATATGCTAATACGCTAATATGCTAACATGCTAACATGCTAGTATGCTATGCTAATATGCTAATATGCTAATATGCTAATATGCTAATCTGAGCTGAACTGAGCATGGTAAAGCATTTTATATACTAATACGCTAACATGCTAATAGCATGCTATGGCATTTAACATGCTAACACGCAAATATGTTAATATGCTAATACGCTAATATGCTAATATGCTAATATGCTAATTCGCTAATATGCTAATTCGCTAATATGCTAACATGTTAAACTAATATGCTAATATGCTAATACGCTAATATGCTATGCTAATATGCTATGCTAATATGCTAATATGCTAATATGCTAATATGCTAATATGCTAATATGCTAGTATGTTAATATGCTAATACGTTAATATGCTAAAACGCTAATATGCTAATATGCTAATATGCTAATATGCTATGCTAATATGCTATGCTAATATGCTATGCTAATATGCTAATACGCTAATATGCTAACATGCTAACATGCTAGTATGCTATGCTAATATGCTAATACGCTAATATGCTAATATGCTAATCTGAGCTGAACTGAGCATGGTAAAGCATTTTATATACTAACACGCTAACATGCTAATAGCATGCTATGGCATTTAACATGCTAACACGCTAATATGTTAATATGCTAATACGCTAATATGCTAATATGCTAATATGCTAATTCGCTAATATGCTAATTCGCTAATATGCTAACATGTTAAACTAATATGCTAATATGCTAATACGCTAATATGCTATGCTAATATGCTATGCTAATATGCTAATATGCTAATATGCTAATATGCTAGTATGTTAATATGCTAATACGTTAATATGCTAAAACGCTAATATGCTAATATGCTAATATGCTAATATGCTATGCTAATATGCTATGCTAATATGCTATGCTAATATGCTAATACGCTAATATGCTAACATGCTAACATGCTAGTATGCTATGCTAATATGCTAATACGCTAATATGCTTATATGCTAATCTGAGCTGAACTGAGCATTGTAAAGCATTTTATATACTAACACGCTAACATGCTAATAGCATGCTATGGCATTTAACATGCTAACACGCTAATATGTTAATATGCTAATACGCTAATATGCTAACACGCTAATATGCTAATATGCTAATATGCTAATTCGCTAATATGCTAATTCGCTAATATGCTAACATGTTAAACTAATATGCTAATATGCTAATACGCTAATATGCTATGCTAATATGCTATGCTAATATGCTAATATGCTAATATGCTAATATGCTAGTATGTTAATATGCTAATACGTTAATATGCTAAAACGCTAATATGCTAATATGCTAATATGCTAATATGCTATGCTAATATGCTATGCTAATATGCTATGCTAATATGCTAATACGCTAATATGCTAACATGCTAACATGCTAGTATGCTATGCTAATATGCTAATATGCTAATATGCTAATATGTTAATCTGAGCTGAACTGAGCATGGTAAAGCATTTTATATACTAACACGCTAACATGCTAATAGCATGCTATGGCATTTAACATGCTAACACGCTAATATGTTAATATGCTAATACGCTAATATGCTAACACGCTAATATGCTAATATGCTAATTCGCTAATATGCTAATTCGCTAATATGCTAACATGTTAAACTAATATGCTAATATGCTAATACGCTAATATGCTATGCTAATATGCTATGCTAATATGCTAATACGCTAATATGCTAACATGCTAATATGCTAATATGCTAATATGCTAATATGCTAATATTCTAATATGCTAATATGCTAATACGCTAATATGTTATGCTAGTATGCTAATATGCTAATATGCTAATACACTAATATGCTAACACGCTAATATGGTAGTATGCTAATATGCTAATATGCTAACTCGCTAATATGCTAGTATGCTAATATGCTAGTATGCTAATATGCTAATACGCTAATATGCTAACACGCTAACACGCTAATATGCTAATATGCTAATATGCTATGCTAATATGCTATGCTAATATGCTATGCTAATATGCTAATACGCTAATATGCTAACATGCTAACATGCTAGTATGCTATGCTAATATGCTAATACGCTAATATGCTAACACGTTAATATGTTAATATGTTAATATGCTAATATGCTAATAGGGTAATACGTTAATATGCTAACACGATAATATGCTAGTATGCTAATATGCTAATATGCTAATATGTTATGCTAATATGCTAATATGCTAATATGTTAATACGCTAACACGGTAATATGCTAACACGCTAATATGCTAATATGCTAATATGCCAACACGCTATGCTAATATGCTAATATGCTAATATGCTAATATGCTAACACGCTAATAAGCTAGTATGCTACTATGCTAATATGCTAATATGCTAATATGCTAATATGCTAATATGCTAATATGCTAACATGCTAACACTCTAATATGCTAGTGTGCTAATATGTTAATATGCTGATACACTAATATGTTAACACGCTAATATGCTAGTATGCTAATATACTATGCTAATATGCTAATATGCTAATATGCTAATACGCTAATTTGCTAACACGCTAAAATGCTAGTATACTAATATGCTAATATGCTAATATGCTAATATGCTAATATGCTAGTATGTTAATATGCTAATACGTTAATATGCTAAAACGCTAATATGCTAATATGCTAATATGCTAATATGCTATGCTAATATGCTATGCTAATATGCTATGCTAATATGCTAATACGCTAATATGCTAACATGCTAACATGCTAGTATGCTATGCTAATATGCTAATACGCTAATATGCTAACACGTTAATATGTTAATATGTTAATATGCTAATATGCTAATAGGGTAATACGTTAATATGCTAACACGATAATATGCTAGTATGCTAATATGCTAATATGCTAATATGTTATGCTAATATGCTAATATGCTAATATGCTAATATGTTAATACGCTAACACGGTAATATGCTAACACGCTAATATGCTAATATGCTAATATGCCAACACGCTATGCTAATATGCTAATATGCTAATATGCTAATATGCTAACACGCTAATAAGCTAGTATGCTAGTATGCTAATATGCTAATATGCTAATATGCTAATATGCTAATATGCTAATATGCTAACATGCTAACACGCTAATATGCTAGTGTGCTAATATGTTAATATGCTGATACACTAATATGCTAATATGTTAACACGCTAATATGCTAGTATGCTAATATACTATGCTAATATGCTAATATGCTAATATGCTAATACGCTAATTTGCTAACACGCTAAAATGCTAGTATACTAATATGCTAATTTGCTAATATGCTAATATGCTAATATGCTAGTATGTTAATATGCTAATACGTTATGCTAAAACGCTAATATGCTAATATGCTAATATGCTAATATGCTAATATGCTAATATGCTAATATGCTAATTTGCTAATATGCTATGTTAATATGCTAACATACTAAAATACTAGTATGCTAATATGCTAATATGTTAATACGCTATGCTAGTATGCTAATATGCTAATATGCTAATATGCTAATATGCTAACACGCTAATATGCTAATATGCTAATACGTTAATATGCTAATACACTAAAATGCTAACATGCTAACATGCTAGTATGATAATATGCTAATATGCTAATATGCTAATACGCTAATATGCTAAAACGCTAATATGTTAATATGTTAATATGTTAATATGCTAATATGCTAATATGGTAATACGTTAATATGCTAACACGCTAATATGCTAGTATGCTAATATGCTAATATGCTAATATGCTAATATGCTAATATGCTAATATGTTAATACGCTAACACGGTAATAGGCTAACACGCTAATATGCTAATATGCTAATATGCCAACACGCTATGCTAGTATGCTAATATGCTAATATATTAATACGCTATGCTAGTATTCTAATATGCTAATATGCTAATATGCTAACACGCTAATAAGCTAGTATGCTAGTATGCTAATATGCTAATATGTTAATATGCTAATATGCGAATATGCTAACACGCTAACACGCTAATATGCTAGTGTGCTAATATGCTAATATGCTAATATGCTAATACGATAATATGCTAACATGCTAATATGTTAGTATACTAATATGCTAATATGCTAATATACTAATATGCTAATATGCTAAGACGTTATGCTAGTATGCTAATATGCTATGCTAATATGCTAATATGCTAATATGCTAATATGTTAATATGCTAATTTTCTAATATGCTAAAACACTAATATGCTAGTATGCTAATATGCTATGGTAATATGCTAATATGCTAATATGCTAGTATGCTAATATGCTATGGTAATATGCTAATATGCTAATATGCTAATTTGCTAATATGCTAATACGCTAATATGTTAACATGCTAAAATGCTAGTATACTAATATGCTAATATGCTAATATGCCAATATGCTAATATGCTAGTATGCTAGTATGCTAATATGCTAGTATGCTAATATGCTAATACATTAATATGCTAACATGCTAATATGCTAATATGCTACGGTAATATGCTAATATGCTAATTTACTAATATGCTAATACGTTAATATGCTAACACGCTAAAATGCTAATATGCTAATATGCTAATATGCTAATATGCTAATATGCTAATACGCTTATATGCTAACATGCTAATAAGCTAGTATGCTAATATGTTAATATGTTAATATGCTAATATGCTAATATGTTAATACGCTAATATGCTAATATGCTAATATGCTAAAACGCTAATATGCTAGTATGCTAATATGCTAACACACTAAAATGCTAGTATGCTAAAATGCTAATATATTAATATGCTAATATACTAATACGCTAATATGCTGGTATGCTAATATGCTAATATGCTAATATACTAATACACTAATATGCCAACACGCTCATATGTTAATATGCAATTATTCTAATATGCTAATATGTTAATATGTCAATATGCTAATATGTTAATATGCTAATATGCTAATATGCTAATATGTTAATACGTTAATATGCTAACACGCTAATATGCTAGTATGCTAATATGCTATGGTAATATGCTAATTTGCTAATATGATAATTTGCTAATATGCTAATATGCTAATATGCTAATATGCTAACACATTAATATGCTAATATGCTAATACGCTAATACGCTAATATGCTAACACACTAATATACTAGTATGCTAATATACAAATATGCTAATATGCTAATATGTTAATACGCTAATATGCTAACATGCTATGCTAATATGCTAATATGCTAATATGCTAATCTGAGCTGATCTGAGCATGCTAAAGCGTTTTATATACTAACACGCTAACATGCTAATAGCATGCTATGGCATTTAACATGCTAACACGCTAATATGTTAATATGCTAATATGCTAATATGCTAATACACTAATATGCTAACACGCTAATATGCTAATATGCTAATATGCTAATATGCTATGGTAATATGCTAATATGCTAGTTTGCTAGTTTGCTAATATGCTAATATGTTAATATGCTAACACATTAAAATGCTAATACGCTAATATGCTAATACGCTAATATGCTAATATGCTAATAGGCTAATATGCTAACACGCTAATATGTTAGTATGCTATACTAATATGCTAATACGCTAATATGCTAACGCTAATATGCTAGTATGCTAATATGCCAATATGCTAATATGCTAATACGCTAATATGCTAATATGCTAATACGCTAATATGCTAACACGCTAATATGTTAGTATGCTATGCTAATATGCTAATACGCTAATATGCTAACGCTAATATGCTAGTATGCTAGTATGCTAATATGCTAATATGCTAATACGCTAATATGCTAACACACTAAAATGCTAGTATGCTAAAATGCTAACACGCTAATATGCTAGTATGCTAATATATTATGCTAATATGCTAATATGCTAACACACTACAATACTAGTATGCTAAAATGCTAATATGCTAATATGCTAATATGCTAATATGTTAACACGTTAATATGCTAGTATGCTAATATGTTAATATGTTAACATGCTAATACACTAATACGTTAATATGCTAACATGCTAAAATGTTAATATGCTAATATGTGAATATGCTAACACGCTAACACGCTAATATGCTAGTGTGCTAATATGCTAATATGCTAATATGCTAATATGCTAATATGCTAATACGATAATATGCTAACATGCTAATATGTCAGTATACTAATATGCTAATATGCTAATATGCTAATATACTAATATGCTAATGTGCTAAGACGTTAATATGCTAGTATGCTAATATGCTATGCTAATATGCTAATATGCTAATATGCTAATATGCTAATATGCTAATATGCTAATATGTTAATATGCTAATTTTCTAATATGCTAATACACTAATATGCTAGTATGATAATATGCTATGGTAATATGCTAATATGCTAATATGCTAGTATGCTAATATGCTAATACGCTAATATTTTAACACGCTAAAATGCTAGTATACTAATATGCTAATATGCTAATATGCTAATATGCTAGTATGCTAGTATGCTAGTATGCTAATATGCTAATACATTAATATGCTAACATGCTAATAAGCTAATATGCTACGGTAATATGCTAATATGCTAATTTACTAATATGCTAATACGTTAATATGCTAACACGCTAAAATGCTAATATGCTAATATGCTAATATGCTAATATGCTAATACGCTAATATGCTAACATGCTAATAAGCTAGTATGCTAATATGTTAATATGTTAATATGCTAATATGCTAATATGTTAATGCGCTAATATGCTAATATGCTAAAACGCTAATATGCTAGTATGCTAATATGCTAACACACTAAAATGCTAGTATGCTAAAATGCTAATATATTAATATGCTAATATGCTAATACGCTAATATGCTGGTATGCTAATATGCTAATATGCTAATATGCTAATACACTAATATGCCAACACGCTCATATGTTAGTATGCTAATATGCTAATATGCTAATATGTTAATATGTCAATATGCTAATATGTTATGCTAATATGTTAATACGTTAATATGCTAACACGTTAATAAGCTAATATGCTAATATACTAATATGCTAATATGCTTATATGCTAATACGCTAATACGTTAATATGCTAACACGCTAATATGCTAGTATGCTAATATGTTAATATGCTAATACGCTAATATGCTAACACATTAAAATGCTAGTATGCTAAAATGCTAATATGCTATGCTAATATGCTAATATGCTAATATGCTGATATGCTAACACGCTAATATGCTAGTATGCTAATATGCTAATATGCTAATATGCTAATATGCTAATTCGCTAATATGCTAACATGCTAATATGCTAGTATGCTAATATGCTATGGTAATATGCTAATTTGCTAATATGCTAATATGCTAACACAATAATATGCTAATATGCTAATACGCTAATATGCTAACACACTAATATACTAGTATGCTAATAAACTAATATGCTAATATGCTAATACATTAATACACTAATATGCTAACACGCTAATATGCTATGGTAATATGCTAATTTACTAATATGCTAATATGCTAATATGCTAACACAATAATATGCTAACACAATAATATGCTAATATGCTAATACGCTAATATACTAACACACTAATATACTAGTATGCTAATATACTAATATGCTAATATGCTAATACGTTAATACGTTAATATGCTAACACGCTAATATGCTAGTATGCTAATATGCTATGGTAATATGCTAATTTGCTAATATGCTAATACGCTAATATGCTAACGCTAATAAGCTGGTATGGTAATATGTTAATATGCTAATATGTTAATATGCTAATATGCTAATATGCTAATACGCTAATATGGTAATATGCTAATACGCTAATATGCTAACACGCTAATATGTTAGTATGCTATGCTAATATGCTAATACGCTAATATGCTAACGCTAATATGCTAGTATGCTAATATGCTAATATGCTAATACGCTAATATGCTAACACACTAAAATGCTAGTATGCTAAAATGCTAACACGCTAATATGCTAGTATGCAAATATATTATGCTAATATGCTAACACACAAAAATACTAGTATGCTAAAATGCTAATATGCTAATATGCTAATATGTTAACACGTTAATATGCTAGTATGCTAATATGTTAATATGTTAACATGCTAATACACTAATACGTTAATATGCTAACACGCTAAAATGCTAATATGCTAATATGCTAATATGCTAATATGCTAATACACTAATATGCTAGTATGCTAATATGCTAGTATGCTAATATGCTAGTATGCTGATATGCTAATACGTTAATATGCTAATACATTAATATGCTAACACGCTAATATGCTATGGTAATATGCTAATGTGCTAATTTGCTAATATGCTACTACGTTAATATGCTAACACGCTAAAATGCTAGTATGCTAATATGCTAATATGCTAATATGCTAATATGCTAATACACTAATATGCTAACACGCTAATATGCTAGTGTGCTAATATGCTAATATGCTAATACGATAATATGCTAAGACGCTAATATGCTAGTATGCTAATATGCTAATATGCTAATACGCTAATACGCTAATATGCTAATATGCTAACACGGTAATATGCTAGTATGCTAATATGCTAATATGCTAATATGTTAATATGCTAATTTGCTAATATGCTAATATGCTAATATGCTAACACGCTAAAATGCTAGTATACTAATATGCTAATATGCTAATATGCTAAAACGCTAATATGCTAGTATGCTAATATGCTAATATGCTAATATGCTAATACGCTAATATGCTAACACACTAAAATGCTAGTATACTAAAATGCTAATATATTAATATGCTAATATGCTAATATGCTATGCTAATATCCTAATACATTAATATGCCAACACGCTCATATGCTAGTATGCTAATATGCTAATATGCTAATATGTTAATATGTTAATACGCTATGCTAGTATGCTAATATCCTAATATGCTAATACGTCAATATGCTAACACGTTAATAAGCTAATATGCCAATATGCTAATATGCTAATATGCTAATACGCTAATACGCTAATATGCTAACACGCTAATATGCTAGTATGCTAATATGCTAATACACTAATATGCTAACACATTAAAATGCTAGTATGCTAAAATGCTAATATGCTAATACGCTAATATGCTAACACGCTAATATGTTAGTATGCTAATATGCTAATATGCTAATATGCTAATACGCTAATATGCTAACACGCTAATATGCTAGTATGCTAGTATGCTAATATGCTAATATGCTAATATGCTAATATGCTAACACGCTAATATGTTTGTATGCTAATATGCTAATACGCTAATATGCTAACACGCTAATATGCTAGTATGCTAGTATGCTAATATGCTAATATGCTAACACACTAATATGCTAGTATGCTAGTATGCTAATATGTTAATATGCTAACACAGTAATATGCTAAAATATGTTAATACGCTAATATGCTAACACACTAATATACTAGTATGCTAATATATTAATATGCTAATATGCTAATATGCTAATATGCTAATATGCTAATAAGCTAATATGCTAACACGCTATGCTAATATGCTAATATGCTAATATGCTAATCTGAGCTGATCTGAGCATGCTAAAGCGTTTTATATACTAACACGCTAACATGCTAATAGCATGCTATGGCATTTAACATGCTAACACGCTAATATGTTAATATGCTAATATGCTAATATGCTAATACACTAATATGCTAACACGCTAATATGCTAATATGCTAATATGCTAATATGCTATGGTAATATGCTAATATGCTAGTTTGCTAGTTTGCTAATATGCTAATACGTTAATATGCTAACACATTAAAATGCTAGTATGCTAAAATGCTAATACGCTAATATGCTAATACGCTAATATGCTAATATGCTAATAGGCTAATATGCTAACACGCTAATATGTTAGTATGCTATGCTAATATGCTAATACGCTAATATGCTAACGCTAATAAGCTGGTATGCTAATATGTTAATATGCTAATATGCTAATACGCTAATATGCTAATATGCTAATACGCTAATATGCTAACACGCTAATATGTTAGTATGCTATGCTAATATGCTAATACGCTAATATGCTAACGCTAATATGCTAGTATGCTAATATGCTAATATGCTAATACGCTAATATGCTAACACACTAAAATGCTAGTATGCTAAAATGCTAACACGCTAATATGCTAGTATGCAAATATATTATGCTAATATGCTAACACACAAAAATACTAGTATGCTAAAATGCTAATATGCTAATATGCTAATATGTTAACACGTTAATATGCTAGTATGCTAATATGTTAATATGTTAACATGCTAATACACTAATACGTTAATATGCTAACACGCTAAAATGCTAATATGCTAATATGCTAATATGCTAATATGCTAATATGCTAATATGCTAATACACTAATATGCTAGTATGCTAATATGCTAGTATGCTAATATGCTAGTATGCTAATATGCTAGTATGCTAATATGCTAGTATGCTGATATGCTAATACGTTAATATGCTAATACATTAATATGCTAACACGCTAATATGCTATGGTAATATGCTAATGTGCTAATTTGCTAATATGCTACTACGTTAATATGCTAACACGCTAAAATGCTAGTATGCTAATATGCTAATATGCTAATATGCTAATACACTAATATGCTAACACGCTAATATGCTAGTGTGCTAATATGCTAATATGCTAATACGATAATATGCTAAGACGCTAATATGCTAGTATGCTAATATGCTAATATGCTAATACGCTAATACGCTAATATGCTAATATGCTAACACGCTAATATGCTAGTATGCTAATATGCTAATATGCTAATATGTTAATATGCTAATATGCTAATTTGCTAATATGCTAATATGCTAATATGCTAACACGCTAAAATGCTAGTATACTAATATGCTAATATGCTAATATGCTAAAACGCTAATATGCTAGTATGCTAATATGCTAATATGCTAATATGCTAATATGCTAATATGCTAATATGCTAACACACTAAAATGCTAGTATACTAAAATGCTAATATATTAATATGCTAATATGCTAATATGCTATGCTAATATCCTAATACATTAATATGCCAACACGCTCATATGCTAGTATGCTAATATGCTAATATGCTAATATGTTAATATGTTAATACGCTATGCTAGTATGCTAATATCCTAATATGCTAATACGTCAATATGCTAACACGTTAATAAGCTAATATGCCAATATGCTAATATGCTAATATGCTAATACGCTAATACGCTAATATGCTAACACGCTAATATGCTAGTATGCTAATATGCTAATACACTAATATGCTAACACATTAAAATGCTAGTATGCTAAAATGCTAATATGCTAATACGCTAATATGCTAACACGCTAATATGTTAGTATGCTAATATGCTAATATGCTAATATGTTAATACGCTAATATGCTAACACGCTAATATGCTAGTATGCTAGTATGCTAATATGCTAATATGCTAATATGCTAATATGCTAACACGCTAATATGTTTGTATGCTAATATGCTAATACGCTAATATGCTAACACGCTAATATGCTAGTATGCTAGTATGCTAATATGCTAATATGCTAACACACTAATATGCTAGTATGCTAGTATGCTAATATGTTAATATGCTAACACAGTAATATGCTAAAATATGTTAATACGCTAATATGCTAACACACTAATATACTAGTATGCTAATATGTTAATATGCTAATATGCTAATATGCTAATATGCTAATATGCTAATAAGCTAATATGCTAACACGCTATGCTAATATGCTAATATGCTAATATGCTATTATGCTAATCCGAGCTGATCTGAGCATGCTAAAGCATTTTATATACTAACACGCTAACATGCTAATAGCATGCTATGGCATTTAACATGCTAACACGCTAATATGTTAATATGCTAATATGCTAATATGCTAACACGCTAATATGTTAATATGTTAATATGTTAATATGCTAATATGCTAATATGGTAATACGTTAATATGCTAACACGCTAATATGCTAGTATGCTAATTTGCTAATATGGTAATATGGTAATATGCTAATATGTTAATACGCTAACACGGTAATATGCTAACACGCTAATATGCTAATATGCTAATATGCTAATATGCCAACACGCTATGCTAGTATGCTAATATGCTAATATATTAATACGCTATGCTAGTATGCCAATATGCTAATATGCTAATATGCTAACACGCTAATGAGCTAGTATGCTAGTATGCTAATATGCTAATATGCTAATATGTTAATATGATAATATGCTAATATGCTAACACGCTAACACGCTAATATGCTAGTGTGCTAATATGCTAATATGCTAATACGATAATATGCTAACACGCTAATATGTTAGTATACTAATATGCTAATATGCTAATATGCTAATATGCTAATATGCTAATACGCTAATATGCTAATATGCTAATATGTTAATACGCTATGCTAGTATGCTAATATCCTATTATGCTAATACGATAATATGCTAACACGCTAATATGTTAGTATACTAATATGGTAATATGCTAATATGCTAATATGGTAATACGCTAATATGCTAATATGCTAATATGCTAATATGCTAACACGTTAATATGCTAGTATGCTAATATGCTGATATGCGAATATGCTAATATGCTTATTTACTAATATGCTAATACACTAATATGCTAGTATGCTAATATGCTATGGTAATATGCTAATATGCTAATATGCTAGTATGCTAATATGATATGGTAATATGCTAATATGCTAATATGCTAATTTGCTAATATGCTAATACGCTAATATGTTAATATGCTAGTATGCTAGTATGCTAATATGCTAATACGTTAATATGCTAACATGCTAATATGGTAATATGCTAATATGCTAATTTGCTAATATGCTAATACGTTAATATGTTAACACGCTAAAATGCTAATATGCTAATATGCTAATATGGTAATACGTTAATATGCTAACACGCTAATATGCTAGTATGCTAATATGCTAATATGGTAATATGGTAATATGCTAATATGTTAATACGCTAACACGGTAATATGCTAACACGCTAATATGCTAATATGCTAATATGCTAATATGCCAACACGCTATGCTAGTATGCTAATATGCTAATATATTAATACGCTATGCTAGTATACCAATATGCTAATATGCTAATATGCTAACACGCTAATAAGCTAGTATGCTAGTATGCTAATATGCTAATATGTTAATATGCTAATATGCTAATATGCTAACACGCTAACACGCTAATATGCTAGTGTGCTAATATGCTACTATGCTAATACGATATGCTAACACGCTAATATGTTAGTATACTAATATGCTAATATGCTAATATGCTAATATGCTAATACGCTAATATGATAATATGCTAATATGCTAACACGTTAATATGCTAGTATGCTAATATGCTATGCTAATATGCTAATATGCTAATATGCTAATTTGCTAATATGCAAATTACTAATATGCTAATACACTAATATGCTAGTATGCTAATATGCTATGGTAATATGCTAATATGCTAATATGCTAGTATGCTAATATGCTAGTATGCTAATATGCTATGGTAATATGCTAATATGCTAATATGCTAATTTGCTAATACGCTAATATGTTAACACGCTAAAATGCTAGTATACTAATATGCTAATATACTAATATGTTAATATGCTAGTATGCTAATATGCTAATACGTTAATATGCTAAAATGCTAATATGCTAATATGCTATGGTAATATGCTAATATGCTAATTTGCTAATATGCTAATACGTTAATATGCTAACACGCTAAAATGCTAATATGCTAATATGCTAATATGCTAATATGCTAATACGCTAATATGCTAACATGCTAATAAGCTAGTTTGCTAATATGTTAATATGTTAATATGCAAATATACTAATATGTTAATACGCTAATATGCTAAAACGCTAATATGCTAGTATGCTAATATGCTAACACACTAAAATGCTAGTATGCTAAAATGCTAATATACTAATATGCTAATATGCTAATACGCTAATATGCTGGTATGCTAATATGCTAATATGCTAATATGCTAATACACTAATATGCCAACACGCTCATATGTTAGTATGCTAATATGCTAATATGCTAATATGTTAATATGTTAATATGCTAATATGCTAATATGTTAATATGTTATGTTAATATGTTAATACGCTATGCTAGTATGCTAATATGCTAATTTGCTAATATGCTAATATGCTAATATGTTAATACGTTAATATGCTAACACGTTAATAAGTTAATATGCTAATATACTAATATGCTAATATGCTAATATGCTAGTATGCTAATATGCTAATATGCTAATATGTTAACATGCTAATACACTAATACGTTAATATGCTAACACGCTAAAATGATAATATGCTAATATGCTAATATGCTAATATGCTAATATGCTAATACACTAATATGCTAGTATGCTAATATGCTAGTATGTTGATATGCTAATACGTTAATATGCTAATATGTTAATATGCTAACACGCTAATATGCTAATATGCTATGGTAATATGCTAATGTGCTAATTTGCTAATATGCTACTACGTTAATATGCTAACACGTTAAAATGCTAGTATGCTAATTTGCTAATATGCTAATATGCTAATACACTAATATGCTAACACGCTAATATGCTAGTGTGCTAATATGCTAATATGCTAATATGCTAATACGATAATATGCTGACGCTAATATGCTAGTATGCTAATATGCTAATATGCTAATACGCTAATACGCTAATATGCTAATATGCTAACACGCTAATATGCTAGTATGCTAATATGCTATGGTAATATGCTAATATGCTAATATGCTAACACGCTAATATGCTAGTATGCTAGTATGCTAGTATGCTAATATGCTAACACGCTAAAATGCTAGTATACTAATATGCTAATATGCTAATGTGCTAAAACGCTAATATGCTAGTATGCTAATATGCTAATATGCTAATACGCTAATATGATAACACACTAAAATGCTAGTATGCTAAAATGCTAATATATTAATATGCTAATATGCTAATATGCTATGCTAATATCCTAATACATTAATATGCCAACACGCTCATATGCTAGTATGCTAATATGCTAATATGTTAATATGTTAATACGCTATGTTAGTATGCTAATATGCTAATATGCTAATACGTCAATATGCTAACACGTTAATAAGCTAATATGCTAATATGCTAATATGCTAATATGCTAATACGCTAATATGCTAACACGCTAATATGCTAGTATGCTAATATGCTAATACACTAATATGCTAACACATTAAAATGCTAGTATGCTAAAATGCTAATATGTTAGTATGCTAATATATTAATATGCTAATATGCTAATACGCTAATATGCTAACACGCTAATATGCTAGTATGCTAGTATGCTAATATGCTAATATGCTAATATGCTAACACGCTAATATGTTAGTATGCTAATATGCTAATACGCTAATATGCTAACACGCTAATATGCTAGTATGCTAGTATGCTAGTATGCTAATATGCTAACACACTAATATGCTAGTATGCTAATATGCTATGGTAATATGCTAATATGCTAATATGTTAATATGCTAACACAGTAATATGCTAAAATATGTTAATACGCTAATATGCTAACACACTAATATACTAGTATGCTAATATGTTAATATGCTAATATGCTAATATGCTAATGAGCTAATATGCTAACACGCTATGCTAATATGCTAATATGCTAATATGCTAATATGCTAATATCCTAATCTGAGCTGATCTGAGCATGCTAAAGCATTTTATATACTAACACGCTAACACGCTAATAGCATGCTATGGCATTTAACATGCTAACATGCTAATATGTTAATATGCTAATATGCTAATATGCTAATATGCTAACACGCTAATATGTTAATATGTTAATATGTTAATATGCTAATATGCTAATATGGTAATACGTTAATATGCTAACACGCTAATATGCTAGTATGCTAATATGCTAATATGCTAATATGCTAATATGCTAATATGTTAATACGCTAACACGGTAATTTGCTAACACGCTAATATGCTAATATGCTAATATGCTAATATGCCAACACGCTATGCTAGTATGCTAATATGCTAATATATTAATACGCTATGCTTGTATGCTAATATGCTAATATGCTAATATGCTAACACGCTAATAAGCTAGTATGCTAGTATGCTAATATGCTAATATGTTAATATGCTAATATGCTAACACGCTAACACGCTAATATGCTAGTGTGCTAATATGCTAATATGCTAATACGATATATGCTAACACGCTAATATGTTAGTATACTAATATGCTAATATGCTAATATGCTAATATGCTAATATGCTAATACGCTAATATGCTAATATGCTAACACGTTAATATGCTAGTATGCTAATATGCTATGCTAATATGCTAATATGCTAATATGCTAATATGCTAATATGCTAATATGCTAATATGCTAATATGCTAATTTACTAATATGCTAATACACTAATATGCTAGTATGCTAGTATGCTAATATGCTATGGTAATATGCTAATATGCTAATATGCTAGTATGCTAATATGCTATGGTAATATGCTAATATGCTAATATGCAAATTTGCTAATATGCTAATACGCTAATATGTTAACACGCTAAAATGCTAGTATTCTAATATGCTAATATGCTAATATGTTAATATGCTAGTATGCTAGTATGCTAATATGCTAATACGTTAATATGCTAACATGCTAATATGCTATGGTAATATGCTAATATGCTAATTTGCTAATATGCTAATACGTTAATATGCTAACACGCTAAAATGCTAATGTGCTAATATGCTAATATGCTAATATGCTAATACGCTAATATGCTAACATGCTAATAAGCTAGTATGCTAATATGTTAATATGCTAATATGCTAATATGCTAATATGTTGATACGCTAATATGCTAATATGCTAAAACGCTAATATGCTAGTATGCTAATATGCTAACACACTAAAATGCTAGTATGCTAAAATGCTAATATATTAATATGCTAATATGCTAATATGCTAATATGCTAATATGCTAATATGCTAATATCCTAATACATTAATATGCCAACACGCTCATATGCTAGTATGCTAATATGCTAATATGTTAATATGTTAATACGCTATGCTAGTATGCTAATATGCTAATATGCTAATATGCTAATATGTTAATACGTTAATATGCTAACACGTTAATAAGTTAATATGCTAATATACTAATATGCTAATATGCTAATACGCTAATACGTTAATATGCTAACACGCTAATATGCTAGTATGCTAATATGCTAATATGCTAATACGCTAATATGCTAACACATTAAAATGCTAGTATGCTAATATGCTAATATGCTAATATGCTAATATGCTAATATGCTAATATGCTAATATGCTAATATGTTAGCATGCTAATATGCTAATATGCTAATATGCTGATATGCTAACACGCTAATATGCTAGTATGCTAATATGCTAATATGCTAATATGCTAATATGCTAATATGCTAATATGCTAATTCGCTAATATGCTAACACGCTAATATGCTAGTATGCTAATATGCTATGGTAATATGCTAATTTGCTAATATGCTAATATGCTAATATGCTAACACAATAATATGCTAATATGCTAATACGCTAATATGCTAACACACTAATATACTAGTATGCTAATATACTAATATGCTAATATGCTAATACGTTAATACGCTAATATGCTAACACACTAATATGCTAGTATGCTAATATGCTATGGTAATATGCTAATTTGCTAATATGCTAATATGCTAATATGCTAACACAATAATATGCTAATATGCTAATACGCTAATATGCTAACACACTAATATACTAGTATGCTAATATACTAATATGCTAATATGCTAATACGTTAATATGTTAATATGCTAACACGCTAATATGCTAGTATGCTAATATGCTAGTATGCTAATATGCTAGTATGCTAATATGCTATGGTAATATGCTAATTTGCTAATATGCTAATATGCTAACACAATAATATGCTAATATGCTAATACGCTAATATGCTAACACACTAATATACTAGTATGTTAATATACTAATATGCTAATATGCTAATACGTTAATACTCTAATATGCTAACATCCTATGCTAATATGCTAATCTGAGCTGATCTGAGCATGCTAAAGCGTTTTATATACTAACACGCTAACATGCTAATAGCATGCTATGGCATTTAACATGCTAACACGCTAATATGTTAATATGCTAATATGCTAATATGCTAATACACTAATATGCTAACACGCTAATATGCTAATATGCTAATATGCTATGGTAATATGCTAATATGCTAGTTTGCTAGTTTGCTAATATGCTAATACGTTAATATGCTAACACATTAAAATGCTAGTATGCTAAAATGCTAATACGCTAATATGCTAATACGCTAATATGCTAATATGCTAATACGCTAATATGCTAACACGCTAATATGTTAGTATGCTATGCTAATATGCTAATACGCTAATATGCTGTCGCTAATATGCTAGTATGCTAATATGCTAATATGCTAATCTGCTAATACGCTAATATGCTAATATGCTAACACGTTAATATGCTAGTATGCTAATATGCTAAAATGTTAATATGCTAATACGCTAATATGATAACACAGTAAAATGCTAGTATGCTAAAATGTTAATATGCTAATATGCTAAAATGCTAACACGCTAATATGCTAGTATGCTAATATGTTAATATGCTAATACGCTAATATGTTAACACGTTAATATGCTAGTATGCTAACATGCTAATACACTGATTCGTTAATATGCTAACACGGTAAAATGCTAATATGCTAATATGCTAATATGCTAATATGCTAATATGCTAATACGCTAATATGCTAACATGCTAATATGCTAATATGCTATGGTAATATGCTAATATGCTAATTTGCTAATATGCTAATACGTTAATATGCTAACACGCTAAAATGCTAATGTGCTAATATGCTAATATGCTAATATGCTAATACGCTAATATGCTAACATGCTAATAAGCTAGTATGCTAATATGTTAATATGCTAATATGCTAATATGCTAATATGTTAATACGCTAATATGCTAATATGCTAAAACGCTAATATGCTAGTATGCTAATATGCTAACACACTAAAATGCTAGTATGCTAAAATGCTAATATATTAATATGCTAATATGCTAATATGCTATGCTAATATCCTAATACATTAATATGCCAACACGCTCATATGCTAGTATGCTAATATGCTAATATGTTAATATGTTAATACGCTATGCTAGTATGCTAATATGCTAATATGCTAATATGTTAATACGTTAATATGCTAACACGTTAATAAGTTAATATGCTAATATACTAATATGCTAATATGCTAATACGCTAATACGTTAATATGCTAACACGCTAATATGCTAGTATGCTAATATGCTAATATGCTAATATGCTAATACGCTAATATGCTAACACATTAAAATGCTAGTATGCTAATATGCTAATATGCTAATATGCTAATATGCTTAAACGCTATGCTAACATGCTAATATGTTAGCATGCTAATATGCTAATATGCTAATATGCTGATATGCTAACACGCTAATATGCTAGTATGCTAATATGCTAATATGCTAATATGCTAATATGCTAATATGCTAAAATGCTAATTCGCTAATATGCTAACACGCTAATATGCTAGTATGCTAATATGCTATGGTAATATGCTAATTTGCTAATATGCTAATATGCTAATATGCTAATATGCTAATATGCTAACACAATAATATGCTAATATGCTAATACGCTAATATGCTAACACACTAATATACTAGTATGCTAATATACTAATATGCTAATATGCTAATACGTTAATACGCTAATATGCTAACACACTAATATGCTAGTATGCTAATATGCTATGGTAATATGCTAATTTGCTAATATGCTAATATGCTAATATGCTAACACAATAATATGCTAATATGCTAATACGCTAATATGCTAACACACTAATATACTAGTATGCTAATATACTAATATGCTAATATGCTAATACGTTAATACGTTAATATGCTAACACGCTAATATGCTAGTATGCTAATATGCTAGTATGCTAATATGCTAGTATGCTAATATGCTATGGTAATATGCTAATTTGCTAATATGCTAATATGCTAACACAATAATATGCTAATATGCTAATACGCTAATATGCTAACACACTAATATACTAGTATGCTAATATACTGATATGCTAATATGCTAATATGTGAATACTCTAATATGCTAACATGCTATGCTAATATGCTAATCTGAGCTGATCTGAGCATGCTAAAGCGTTTTATATACTAACACGCTAACATGCTAATAGCATGCTATGGCTTTTAACATGCTAACACGCTAATATGTTAATATGCTAATATGCTAATATGCTAATATGCTAATACACTAATATGCTAACACGCTAATATGCTAATATGCTAATATGCTATGGTAATATGCTAATATGCTACTTTGCTAGTTTGCTAATATGCTAATACGTTAATATGCTAACACATTAAAATGCTAGTATGCTAAAATGCTAATACGCTAATATGCTAATACGCTAATATGCTAATATGCTAATACGCTAATATGCTAACACGCTAATATGTTAGTATGCTATGCTAATATGCTAATACGCTAATATGCTGTCGCTAATATGCTAGTATGCTAATATGCTAATATGCTAATGCGCTAATATGCTAATATGCTAACACGTTAATATGCTAGTATGCTAATATGCTAATATGTTAATATGCTAATACGCTAATATGCTAACACAGTAAAATGCTAGTATGCTAAAATGTTAATATGCTAATATCCTAAAATGCTAACACGCTAAAATGCTAATATGCTAATATGCTAATATGCTAATATGCTAATATGCTAATACACTAATATGCTAGTATGCTAATATGCTAGTATGCTAATATGCTAGTATGCTGATATGCTAATATGTTAATATGCTAATACATTAATATGCTAACACGCTAATATGCTATGGTAATATGCTAATGTGCTAATTTGCTAATATGCTACTACGTTAATATGCTAACACTCTAAAATGCTAGTATGCTAATATGCTAATATGCTAATATGCTAATATGCTAATACACTAATATGCTAACACGCTAATATGCTAGTGTGCTAATATGCTAATATGCTAATATGCTAATATGATAATATGCTAATATGCTAATACGATAATATGCTAATAAGCTAATATGCTAATATGCTAACACGCTAATATGCTAGTATGCTAATATGCTATGGTAATATGTTAATATGCTAATATGCTAATATGCTAATATGCTAATATGCTAATATGCTAATATGCTAATTTGCTAATATGCTAATATGCTAATATGCTAACACGCTAAAATGCTAGTATACTAATATGCTAATATGCTAATATGCTAAAACGCTAATATGCTAGTATGCTAATATGCTAATATGCTAATACGTTAATATGCTAACACACTAAAATGCTAGTATGCTAAAATGCTAATATATTAATATGCTAATATGCTAATATGCTATGCTAATATCCTAATACATTAATATGCCAACACACTCATATGCTAGTATGCTAATATGCTAATATGTTAATATGTTAATACGCTATGCTAGTATGCTAATATGCTAATATGCTAATACGTCAATATGCTAACACGTTAATAAGCTAATATGCTAATATGCTAATATGCTAATACGCTAATATGCTAACACGCTAATATGCTAGTATGCTAATATGCTAATACACTAATATGCTAACACATTAAAATGCTAGTATGCTAAAATGCTAATATGCTAATATGCTAATACGCTAATATGCTAACACACTAAAATGCTAGTATGCTAAAATGCTAATATATTAATATGCTAATATGCTAATATGCTATGCTAATATCCTAATACATTAATATGCCAACACGCTCATATGCTAGTATGCTAATATGCTAATATGTTAATATGTTAATACGCTATGCTAGTATGCTAATATGCTAATATGCTAATACGTCAATATGCTAACACGTTAATAAGCTAATATGCTAATATACTAGTATGCTAATATGCTAATACGCTAATATGCTAACACGCTAATATGCTAGTATGCTAGTATGCTAATATGCTAATATGCTAATATGCTAATATGCTAACACACTAATATGCTAGTATGCTAATATGCTATGGTAATATGCTAATACGCTAATATGCTAACACAATAATATACTAGTATGCTAATATGCTAATATGCTAATATGCTAATATGCTAATATGCTAATATGCTAACACGCTATGCTAATATGCTAATATGCTAATATGCTAATATGCTAATCTGAGCTGATCTGAGCATGGTAAAGCATTTTATATACTAACACGCTAACATGCTATTAGCATGCTATGGCATTTAACATGCTAACACGCTAATATGTTAATATGCTAATACGCTAATATGCTAACACGTTAATATGCTAATATGCTAATTCGCTAATATGCTAACATGTTAAACTAATATGCTAATATGCTAATATGCTAATACGCTAATATGCTATGCTAATATGCTATGCTAATATGCTAACATGCTAATATGCTAATATGCTAATATGCTAATATGCTAATATGCTAATATGCTAATATGTTAACATGCTAGTATGTTAATATGCTAATATGCTAATACACTAATATGCTAACACGCTAATATGGTAGTATGCTAATATGCTAATATGCTAACTCGCTAATATGCTAGTATGCTAATATGCTAGTATGCTAATATGCTAATACGCTAATATGCTAACACGCTAACACGCTAATATGCTAATATGCTAATATGCTAATATGCTAATATGCTATGCTAATATGCTATGCTAATATGCTAATACGCTAATATGCTAACATGCTAACATGCTAGTATGCTATGCTAATATGCTAATACGCTAACAGGTTAATATGTTAATATGTTATTATGCTAATATGCTAATAGGGTAATACGTTAATATGCTAACACGATAATATGCTAGTATGCTAATATGCTAATATGCTAATATGTTAATATGCTAATATGCTAATATGCTAATATGCTAATATGCTAATATGTTAATACGCTAACACGGTAATATGCTAACACGCTAATATGCTAATATGCTAATATGCCAACACGCTAATAAGCTAGTATGCTAGTATGCTAATATGCTAATATGCTAATATGCTAATATGCTAATATGCTAATATGCTAACATGCTAACACGCTAATATGCTAGTGTGCTAATATGTTAATATGCTAATACACTAATATGCTAATATGCTAACACGCTAATATGCTAGTATGCTAATATACTATGCTAATATGCTAACACGCTAATATGCTAGTATGCTAATATACTATGCTAATATGCTAATATGCTAATACGCTAATATGCTAACACGCTAAAATGCTAGTATACTAATATGCTAATATGCTAATATGCTAGTATGTTAATATGCTAATACGTTAATATGCTAACACGCTAATATGCTAATATGCTAATATGCTAATATGCTATGGTAATATGCTAATATGCTAATATGCTCATATGCTAATATGCTAATATGCTAATTTGCTAATATGCTATGTTAATATGCTAACATGCTAAAATACTAGTATGCTAATATGCTAATATGTTAATACGCTATGCTAGTATGCTAGTATGCTAATATGCTAATATGCTAATATGCTAATATGCTAACATGCTAATATGCTAATATGCTAATATGCTAATATGTTAATATGCTAATACACTAAAATGCTAACATGCTAACATGTTAGTATGATAATATGCTAATATGCTAATATGCTAATACGCTAATATGCTAACACGCTAATATGTTAATATGTTAATATGTTAATATGCTAATATGCTAATATGGTAATACGTTAATATGCTAACACGCTAATATGCTAATATGCTAATATGCTAATATGCTAATATGCTAATATGCTAATACGCTAACACGGTAATATGCTAACACGCTAATATCCTAATATGCTAATATGCTAATATGCCAACACGCTATGCTAGTATGCTAATATGCTAATATATTAATACGCTATGCTAGTATGCTAATATGCTAATATGCTAATATGCTAATATGCTAATATGCTAACACGCTAATAAGCTAGTATGCTAGTATGCTAATATGCTAATATGCGAATATGCTAACACGCTAACACGCTAACACGCTAATATGCTAGTGTGCTAATATGCTAATATGCAAATATGCTAATACGATAATATGCTAACATGCTAATATGTTAGTATACTAATATGCTAATATGCTAATATGCTAATATACTAATATGCTAATATGCTAAGACGTTAATATGCTAGTATGCTAATATGCTATGCTAATATGCTAATATGTTAATATGCTAATTTTCTAATATGCTAATACACTAATATGCTAGAATGCTAATATGCTATGGTAATATGCTAATATGCTAATATGCTAGTATGCTAATATGCTATGGTAATATGCAAATATGCTAATATGCTAATTTGCTAATATGCTAATACGCTAATATGTTAACACGCTAAAATGCTAGTATACTAATATGCTAATATGCTAATATGCTAAAATGCTAATATGCTAGTATGCTAGTATGCTAATATGCTAATACATTAATATGCTAACATGCTAATATGCTAATATGCTACGGTAATATGCTAATATGCTAATATGCTAATATGCTAATACGCTAATATGCTAACATGCTAATAAGCTAGTATGCTAATATGTTAATATGTTAATACGCTAATATGCTAATATGCTAAAACGCTAATATGCTAGTATGCTAATATGCTAACACACTAAAATGCTAGTATGCTAAAATGCTAATATATTAATATGCTAATATGCTAATACGCTAATATGCTGGTATGCTAATATGCTAATATGCTAATATGCTAATACACTAATATGCCAACACGCTCATATGTTAGTATGCTAATATGCTAATATGCTAATATGTTAATATGTCAATATGCTAATATGTTAATATGCTAATATGCTAATATGTTAATACGTTAATATGCTAACACGTTAATAAGCTAATATGCTAATATGCTAATATGCTAATATGCTAATACGCTAATACGTTAATATGCTAACACGCTAATATGCTAGTATGCTAATATTTTAATATGCTAATACGCTAATATGCTAACACATTAAAATGCTAGTATGCTATAATGCTAATATGCTAATATGCTAATATGCTAATACGCTATGCTAACACGCTAATATGTTAGCATGCTAATATGCTAATATGCTAATATGCTGATATGCTAACATGCTAATATGCTAGTATGCTAATATGCTAATATGCTAATATGCTAATATGCTATTATGCTAATATGCTAACACGCTAATATGCTAGTATGCTAATATGCTATGGTAATATGCTAATTTGCTAACACAATAATATGCTAATATGCTAATACGCTAATATGCTAACACACTAATATACTAGTATGCTAATATACTAATATGCTAATATGCTAATACGTTAATACGCTAATATGCTAACACGCTAATATGCTATGGTAATATGCTAATTTGCTAATATGCTAATATGCTAATATGCTAACACAATAATATGCTAATATGCTAATACGCTAATATGCTAGCACACTAATATACTAGTATGCTAATATACTAATATGCTAATATGCTAATACGTTAATACGTTAATATGCTAACACGCTAATATGCTAGTATGCTAATATGCTATGGTAATATGCTAATTTGCTAATATGCTAATATGCTAATATGCTAATATGCTAACACAATAATATGCTAATATGCTAATACGCTAATATGCTAACACACTAATATACTAGTATGCTAATATACAAATATGCTAATATGCTAATATGTTAATACGCTAATATGCTAACATGCTATGCTAATATGCTAATATGCTAATATGCTAATCTGAGCTGATCTGAGCATGCTAAAGCGTTTTATATACTAACACGCTAACATGCTAATAGCATGCTATGGCATTTAACATGCTAACACGCTAATATGTTAATATGCCAATATGCTAATATGCTAATACACTAATATGCTAACACGCTAATATGCTAATATGCTAATATGCTATGGTAATATGCTAATATGCTAGTTTGCTAGTTAGCTAATATGCTAATACGTTAATATGCTAACACATTAAAATGCTAGTATGCTAAAATGCTAATACGCTAATATGCTAATACGCTAATATGCTAATATGCTAATAGGCTAATATGCTAACACGCTAATATGTTAGTATGCTATGCTAATATGCTAATACGCTAATATGCTAACGCTAATATGCTAACGCTAATATGCTAGTATGCTAATATTCTAATATGCTAATACGCTAATATGCTAATATGCTAATACGCTAATATGCTAACACGCTAATATGTTAGTATGCTATGCTAATATGCTAATACGCTAATATGCTAACGCTAATATGCTAGTATGCTAATATGCTAATATGCTAATACGGTAATATGCTAACACACTAAAATGCTAGTATGCTAAAATGCTAACACGCTAATAGGCTAGTATGCTAATATATTATGCTAATATGCTAATATGCTAACACACTAAAATATTAGTATGCTAAAATGCTAATATGCTAATATTCTAATATGCTAATATGTTAACACGTTAATATGCTAGTATGCTAATATGCTAATATGCTAATATGCTAATATGCTAATATGCTAATACACTAATATGCTAGTATGCTAATATGCTAGTATGCTAATATTCTAGTATGCTGATATGCTAATACGTTAATATGCTAATACATTAATATGCTAACACGCTAATATGCTATGGTAATATGCTAATGTGCTAATTTGCTAATATGCTACTACGTTAATATGCTAACACGCTAAAATGCTAGTATGCTAATATGCTAATATGCTAATATGCTAATATGCTAATATGCTAATACACTAATATACTAACACGCTAATATGCTAGTGTGCTAATATGCTAATATGCTAATACGATAATATGCTAAGACGCTAATATGCTAGTATGCTAATATGCTAATATGCTAATACGCTAATACGCTAATATGCTAATATGCTAACACGCTAATATGCTAGTATGCTAATATGCTAATATGCTATGGTAATATGCTAATATGCTAATATGCTAATATGCTAATTTGCTAATATGCTAATATGCTAATATGCTAATATGCTAACACGCTAAAATGCTAGTATACTAATATGCTAATATGCTAATATGCTAAAACGCTAATATGCTAGTATACTAATATGCTAAATGTGCTAATACGATAATATGCTAACACACTAAAATGCTAGTATGCTAAAATGCTAATATATTAATATGCTAATATGCTAATATGCTATGCTAATATCCTAATACATTAATATGCCAACACGCTCATATGCTAGTATGCTAATATGCTAATATGTTAATATGTTAATACGCTATGCTAGTATGCTAATATGCTAATATGCTAATACGTCAATATGCTAACACGTTAATAAGCTAATACGCTAATATGCTAATATGTTAATATGCTAATACGCTAATACGCTAATATGCTAACACGCTAATATTCTAGTATGCTAATATGCTAATACACTAATATGCTAACACATTAAAATGCTAGTATGCTAAAATGCTAATATGCTAATATGCTAATACGCTAATATGCTAACACGCTAATATGTTAGTATGCTAATATGCTAATATGCTAATATGCTAATACGCTAATATGCTAACACGCTAATATGCTAGTATGCTAATATGCTAATATGCTAATATGCTAATATGCTAACACGCTAATATGTTAGTATGCTAATATGCTAATACGCTAATATGCTAACACGCTAATATGCTAGTATGCTAGTATGCTAATATGCTAATATGCTAACACACTAATATGCTAGTATGCTAATATGCTATGGTAATATGCTAATATGCTAATATGCTAATATGCTAGTATGCTAATATGCTATGGTAATATGCTTATATGCTAATATGCTAATTTGCTAATATGCTAATACACTAATTTGCTAGTATGCTAATATGCTAGTATGCTAATATGCTAGTATGCTGATATGTTAATATGCTAGTATGCTAGTATGCTAATATGCTAATACGTTAATATGCTAACACGCTAAAATGCTAATATGCTAATATGCTAATATGCTAATACGCTAATATGCTAACATGCTAATAAGCTAGTATGCTAATATGTTAATATGTTAATATGCTAATATGCTAATATGTTAATACGCTAATATGCTAATATGCTAAAACGCTAATATGCTAGTATGCTAATATGCTAACACACTAAAATGCTAGTATGCTAAAATGCTAATATACTAATATGCTAATATGCTAATATGCTAATACGCTAATATGCTGGTATGCTAATATGCTAATATGCTAATATGCTAATACACTAATATGCCAACACGCTCATATGTTAGTATGCTAATATGCTAATATGCTAATATGTTAATATGTTAATATGCTAATATGCTAATATGTTAATATGTTAATATGTTAATATGTTAATATGTTAATACGCTATGCTAATATACTAATATGCTAATATGCTAATATGCTAATACGCTAATACGTTAATATGCTAACACGCTAATATGCTAGTATGCTAATATGCTAATATGCTAATACGCTAATATGCTAACACATTAAAATGCTAGTATGCTAAAATGCTAAAATGCTAATATGCTAATATGCTAATATGCTAAAACGCTATGCTAACATGCTAATATGTTAGCATGCTAATATGCTAATATGCTAATATGCTGATATGCTAACATGCTAATATGCTAGTATGCTATGCTAATATGCTAATATGCTAATATGCTAATATGCTAATTCGCTAATATGCTAACACGCTAATATGCTAGTATGCTAATATGCTATGGTAATATGGTAATATGCTAATTTGCTAATATACTAATATGCTAACACAATAATATGCTAATATGCAAATACGCTAATATGCTAACACACTAATATACTAGTATGCTAATATACTAATATGCTAATATGCTAATACGTTAATACGTTAATATGCTAACACGCTAATATGTTAGTATGCTAATAAGCTAGTATGCTAATATGCTATGGTAATATGCTAATTTGCTAATATGCTAATATGCTAACACAATAATATGCTAATATGCTAATACGCTAATATGCTAACACACTAATATACTAGTATGCTAATGTACTAATATGCTAATACGTTAATACTCTAATATGCTAACATGCTATGCTAATATGCTAATATGCTAATCTGAGCTGATCTGAGCATGCTAAAGCGTTTTATATAATAACACGCTAACACGCTAATATGTTAATATGCTAATATGCTAATACACTAATATGCTAACACGCTAATATGCTAATATGCTAATATGCTAATATGCTATGGTAATATGCTAATATGCTAGTTTGCTAGTTTACTAATATGCTAATACGTTAATATGCTAACACATTAAAATGCTAGTATGCTAAAATGCTAATACGCTAATATGCTAATACGCTAATATGCTAATATGCTAATAGGCTAATATGCTAACACGCTAATATGTTAGTATGCTATGCTAATATGCTAATACGCTAATATGCTAACGCTAATATGCTAGTATGCTAATATGCTAATATGCTAATATGCTAATACGCTAATATGCTAATATGCTAATACGCTAATATGCTAACACGCTAATATGTTAGTATGCTATGCTAATATGCTAATACGCTAATATGCTAACGCTAATATGCTAGTATGCTAATATGTTAATATGCTAATACTCTAATATGCTAACCCACTAAAATGCTAGTATGCTAAAATGCTAACACGCTAATATGCTAGTATGCTAATATATTATGCTAATATGCTAATATGCTAATACACTAAAATACTAGTATGCTAAAATGCTAATATGCTAATATGCTAATATGCTAATATGTTAACACGTTAATATGCTAGTATGCTAATATGTTAATATGCTAATATGTTAACATGCTAATACACTAATACGTTAATATGCTAACACGCTAAAATGCTAATATGCTAATATGCTAATATGCTAATATGCTAATATGCTAATACACTAATATGCTAGTATGCTAATATGCTAGTATGCTAATATGCTAGTATGCTGATATGCTAATACGTTAATATGCTATGGTAATATGCTAATGTGTTAATTTGCTAATATGCTACTATGTTAATATGCTAACACGCTAAAATGCTAGTACGCTAATATGCTAATATGCTAATATGCTAATACGCTAATATGCTAATATGCTAATGTGCTAATATGCTAATATGCTAACACGCTAATATGTTAGTATGCTATGCTAATATGCTAATACGCTAATATGCTAACGCTAATATGCTAGTATGCTAATATGTTAATATGCTAATACTCTAATATGCTAACCCACTAAAATGCTAGTATGCTAAAATGCTAACACGCTAATATGCTAGTATGCTAATATATTATGCTAATATGCTAATATGCTAATACACTAAAATACTAGTATGCTAAAATGCTAATATGCTAATATGCTAATATGCTAATATGTTAACACGTTAATATGCTAGTATGCTAATATGTTAATATGCTAATATGTTAACATGCTAATACACTAATACATTAATATGCTAACACGCTAAAATGCTAATATGCTAATATGCTAATATGCTAATACACTAATATGCTAGTATGCTAATATGCTAGTATGCTAATATGCTAGTATGCTGATATGCTAATACGTTAATATGCTATGGTAATATGCTAATGTGTTAATTTGCTAATATGCTACTATGTTAATATGCTAACACGCTAAAATGCTAGTATGCTAATATGCTAATATGCTAATATGCTAATACACTAATATGCTAACACGCTAATATGCTAGTGTGCTAATATGCTAATATGCTAATATGCTATGCTAATATCCTAATACATTAATATGCCAACACGCTAATACGCTAATATGCTAATATGCTAACACGCTAATATGCTAGTATACTAATATGCTAATATGCTAATATGCTAAAACGCTAATATGCTAGTATGCTAATATGCTAATATGCTAATATGCTAACACACTAAAATGCTAGTATGCTAAAATGCTAATATATTAATATGCTAATATGCTAATATGCTATGCTAATATCCTAATACATTAATATGCCAACACGCTCATATGCTAGTATGCTAATATGCTAATATGTTATGTTAATACGCTATGCTAGTATGCTAATATGCTAATATGCTAATAGGTCAATATGCTAACACGTTAAGCTAATATGCTAATATGCTAATATGCTAATATGCTAATATGCTAATACGCTAATACGATAATATGCTAACACGCTAATATGCTAGTATGCTAATATGCTAATACACTAATATGCTAACACATTAAAATGCTAGTATGCTAAAATGCTAATATGCTAATATGCTAACACGCTAATATGCTAACACGCTAATATGCTAACACGCTAATATGCTAGTATGCTAGTATGCTAATATGCTAATATGCTAATATGCTAACACGCTAATATGTTAGTATGCTAATATGCTATGCTAATATGCTAATATGCTAATATGCTAATATGCTAATATGCTAATACGCTAATATGCTAATATGCTAATACGCTAATATGCTAACACGCTAATATGTTAGTATGCTATGCTAATATGCTAATACGCTAATATGCTAACGCTAATATGCTAGTATGCTAATATGTTAATATGCTAATACTCTAATATGCTAACACACTAAAATGCTAGTATGCTAAAATGCTAACACGCTAATATGCTAGTATGCTAATATATTATGCTAATATGCTAATATGCTAATACACTAAAATACTAGTATGCTAAAATGCTAATATGCTAATATGCTAATATGCTAATATGTTAACACGTTAATATGCTAGTATGCTAATATGTTAATATGCTAATATGTTAACATGCTAATACACTAATACGTTAATATGCTAACACGCTAAAATGCTAATATGCTAATATGCTAATATGCTAATATGCTAATATGCTAATACACTAATATGCTAGTATACTAATATGCTAGTATGCTAATATGCTAGTATGCTGATATGCTAATACGTTAATATGCTAATACATTAATATGCTAACACGCTAATATGCTATGGTAATATGCTAATGTGTTAATTTGCTAATATGCTACTATGTTAATATGCTAACACGCTAAAATGCTAGTATGCTAATATGCTAATATGCTAATATGCTAATACACTAATATGCTAACACGCTAATATGCTAGTGAGCTAATATGCTAATATGCTAATATGCTAATATATTAATATGCTAATATGCTAATATGCTATGCTAATATCCTAATACATTAATATGCCAACACGCTAATACGCTAATATGCTATGCTAATATCCTAATACATTAATATGCCAACACGCTAATACGCTAATATGCTAATATGCTAACACGCTAATATGTTAGTATGCTAATATGCTATGGTAATATGCTAATATGCTAATATGTTAATATGCTAATATGCTAATTTGCTAATATGCTAATATGCTAATATGCTAACACGCTAAAATGCTAGTATACTAATATGCTAATATGCTAAAACGCTAATATGCTAGTATGCTAATATGCTAATATGCTAATACGCTAATATGCTAACACACTAAAATGCTAGTATGCTAAAATGCTAATATATTAATATGCTAATATGCTAATATGCTATGCTAATATCCTAATACATTAATATGCCAACACGCTCATATGCTAGTATGCTAATATGCTAATATGTTATGTTAATACGCTATGCTAGTATGCTAATATGCTAATATGCTAATACGTCAATATGCTAACACGTTAAGCTAATATGCTAATATGCTAATATGCTAATATGCTAATATGCTAATACGCTAATACGCTAATATGCTAACACGCTAATATGCTAGTATGCTAATATGCTAATACACTAATATGCTAACACATTAAAATGCTAGTATGCTAAAATGCTAATATGCTAATATGCTAATACGCTAATATGCTAACACGCTAATATGTTAGTATGCTAATACGCTAATATGCTAATACGCTAATATGCTAACACGCTAATATGCTAGTATGCTAGTATGCTAATATGCTAATATGCTAATATGCTAACACGCTAATATGTTAGTATGCTAATATGCTATGCTAATATGCTCATATGCTAATATGCTAATACGCTAATATGCTAACACGCTAAAATGCTAGTATACTAATATGCTAATATGCTAAAATGTTAATATGCTAACATGCTAAAATACTAGTATGCTAATATGCTAATATGTTAATACGCTATGCTAGTATGCTCATATGCTAATATGCTTATATGCTAATATGCTAGCACGCTAATATGCTAATATGCTAATATACTAAAATGCTAATATGCTAACATGCTAATATGCTAACATGCTAATATGCTAATATGTTAATATGCTAATACACTAATAGGCTAACTTGCTAACATGCTAGTATGATAATATGCTAATATGCTAATATGCTAATACGCCAATATGCTAACACGCTAATATGCTAATATGCTAATATGCTAATATGCTATGGTAATATGCTAATATGCTAGTTTGCTAGTTTGCTAATATGCTAATACGTTAATATGCTAACACATTAAAATGCTAGTATGCTAAAATGCTAATACGCTAATATGCTAATACGCTAATATGCTAATATGCTAATATGCTAATAGGCTAATATGCTAACACGCTAATATGTTAGTATGCTATGCTAATATGCTAATACGCTAATATGCTAACGCTGATATGCTAGTATGCTAATATGCTAATATGCTAATACGCTAATATGCTAATATGCTAATACGCTAATATGCTAGTATGCTAATATGCTAATACACTAATATGCTAACATATTAAAATGCTAGTATGTTAAAATGCTAATATGCTAATATGCTAATATGCTAATATGCTAATACGCTAATATGCTAACACGCTAATATGTTAGTATGCTAATATGCTAATATGTTAATACGCTAATATGCTAACACGCTAATATGCTAGTATGCTAGTATGCTAATATGCTAATATGCTAATATGCTAACACGCTAATATGTTAGTATGCTAATATGCTATGCTAATATGCTAATATGCTAATACGCTAATGTGCTAACACGCTAAAATGCTAGTATACTAATATGCTAATATGCTAATATGCTAATATGCTAATACGTTAGTATGTTAATATGCTAATACGTTAATATGCTAACACGCTAATATGCTAATATGCTAATATGCTATGGTAATATGCTAATATGCTAATATGCTAATATGCTAATATGCTAATATGCTAATATGCTAATTTGCTAATATGTTAATATGCTAACATGCTAAAATACTAGTATGCTAATATGCTAATATGTTAATACGCTATGCTAGTATGCTCATATGCTAATATGCTAATATGCTAATATGCTAGCACGCTAATATGCTAATATGCTAATATACTAAAATGCTAATATGCTAACATGCTAATATGCTAACATGCTAATATGCTAATATGTTAATATGCTAATACACTAATAGGCTAACTTGCTAACATGCTAGTATGATAATATGCTAATATGCTAATATGCTAATACGCTAATACGCTAATGTGCTAACACGCTAAAATGCTAGTATACTAATATGCTAATATGCTAATATGCTAATATGCTAATACGTTAGTATGTTAATATGCTAATACGTTAAAATGCTAACACGCTAATATGCTAATATGCTAATATGCTATGGTAATATGCTAATATGCTAATATGCTAATATGCTAATATGCTAATTTGCTAATATGTTAATATGCTAACATGCTAAAATACTAGTATGCTAATATGCTAATATGTTAAGACGCTATGCTAGTATGCTCATATGCTAATATGCTAATATGCTAATATGCTAGCACGCTAATATGCTAATATGCTAATATACTAAAATGCTAATATGCTAACATGCTAATATGCTAACATGCTAATATGCTAATATGTTAATATGCTAATACACTAATAGGCTAACTTGCTAACATGCTAGTATGATAATATGCTAATATACTAATATGCTAATACGCTAATATGCTAACACGCTAATATGCTAATATGCTAATATGCTATGGTAATATGCTAATATGCTAGTTTGCTAGTTTGCTAATATGCTAATACGTTAATATGCTAACACATTAAAATGCTAGTATGCTAAAATGCTAATACGCTAATATGCTAATACGCTAATATGCTAATATGCTAATATGCTAATAGGCTAATATGCTAACACGCTAATATGTTAGTATGCTATGCTAATATGCTAATACGCTAATATGCTAACGCTAATATGCTAGTATGCTAATATGCTAATATGCTAATATGCTAATATGCTAATACGCTAATATGCTAATATGCTAATACGCTAATATGCTAACACGCTAATATGTTAGTATGCTATGCTAATATGCTAATACGCTAATATGCTAACGCTAATATGCTAGTATGCTAATATGCTAATATGCTAATACGCTAACATGCTAACACACTAAAATGCTAGTATGCTAAAATGCTAACACGCTAATATGCTAGTATGCTAATATATTATGCTAATATGCTAATATGCTAACACACTAAAATATTACTATGCTAAAATGCTAATATGCTAATATGCTAATATGCTAATATGCTAACACACTAAAATATTAGTATGCTAAAATGCTAATATGCTAATATGCTAATATGCTAATATGTTAACACGTTAATATGCTAGTATGCTAATATGTTAATATGCTAATATGTTAACATGCTAATACACTAATACGTTAATATGCTAACACGCTAAAATGCTAATATGCTAATATGCTAATATGCTAATATGCTAATATGCTAATACACTAATATGCTAGTATGCTAATATGCTAGTATGCTAATATGCTAGTATGCTGATATGCTAATACGTTAATATGCTTATACATTAATATGCTAACACGCTAATATGCTATGGTAATATGCTAATGTGCTAATTTGCTAATATGCTACTACGTTAATATGCTAACACGCTAAAATGCTAGTATGCTAATATGCTAATATGCTAATATGCTAATACACTAATATGCTAACACGCTAATATGCTAGTGTGCTAATATTCTAATATGCTAAGACGCTAATATGCTAGTATGCTAATATGTTAATATGCTAATACGCTAATACGCTAATATGCTAATATGCTAACACGCTAATATGCTAGTATGCTAATATGCTATGGTAATATGCTAATATGCTAATATGTTAATATGCTAATATGCTAATTTGCTAATATGCTAATATGCTAATATGCTAATACGCTAAAATGCTAGTATACTAATATGCTAATATGCTAATATGCTAAAACGCTAATATGCTAGTATGCTAATATGCTAATATGCTAATACGCTAATATGCTAACACACTAAAATGCTAGTATGCTAAAATGCTAATATATTAATATGCTAATATGCTATGCTAATATCCTAATACATTAATATGCCAACATGCTCATATGCTAGTATGCTAATATGCTAATATGTTAATATGTTAATATGTTAATACGCTATGCTAGTATGCTAATATGCTAATATGCCAATATGTTAATACGTTAATATGCTAACACGTTAATAAGTTAATATGCTAATATACTAATATGCTAATAAGCTAATATGCTAATACGTTAATATGCTAACACGCTAATATGCTAGTATGCTAATATGCTAATATGCTAATACGCTAATATGCTAACACATTAAAATGCTAGTATGCTAAAATGCTAATATGCTAATATGCTAAAACGCTATGCTAACATGCTAATATGTTAGCATGCTAATATGCTAATATGCTAATATGCTTATATGCTAACATGCTAATATGCTAGTATGCTAATATGCTAATATGCTAATATGCTAATATGCTAATATGCTAATATGCTAATTCGCTAATATGCTAACACGCTAATATGCTAGTATGCTAATATGCTATGGTAATATGCTAATTTGCTAATATGCTAATATGCTAATATGCTAATATGCTAATATGCTAATATGCTAAAATGCTAATATGCTAACACAATAATATGCTAATATGCTAATACGCTAATATGCTAACACACTAATATACTAGTATGCTAATATACTAATATGCTAATATGCTAATACGTTAATACGCTAATATGCTAACACACTAATATGCTAGTATGCTAATATGCTATGGTAATATGCTAATTTGCTAATATGCTAATATGCTAATATGCTAATATGCTAATATGCTAATATGCTAACACAATAATATGCTAATATGCTAATACGCTAATATGCTAACACACTAATATACTAGTATGCTAATATACTAATATGCTAATATGCTAATATGCTAACACACTAATATACTAGTATGCTAATATACTAATATGCTAATATGCTAATACGTTAATACTCTAATATGTTAACATGCTATGCTAATATGCTGATATGCTAATCTGAGCTGATCTGAGCATGCTAAAGCGTTTTATATACTAACACGCTAACATGCTAATAGCATGCTATGGCATTTAACATGCTAACACGCTAATATGTTAATATGCTAATATGCTAATATGTTAATACACTAATATGCTAACACGCTAATATGCTAACACGCTAATATGCTAATATGCTAATATGCTATGGTAATATGCTAATATGCTAGTTTGCTAGTTTGCTAATATGCTAATACGTTAATATGCTAACACATTAAAATGCTAGTATGCTAAAATGCTAATACGCTAATGTGCTAATACGCTAATATGCTAATATGCTAATACGCTAATATGCTAACACGCTAAAATGTTAGTATGCTATGCTAATATGCTAATACGCTAATATGCTAACACGCTAAAATGTTAGTATGCTATGCTAATATGCTAATACGCTAATATGCTGTCGCTAATATGCTAGTATGCTAATATGCTAATATGCTAATATGCTAATATGGTAACACGTTAATATGCTAGTATGCTAATATGCTAATATGTTAATATGCTAATATGCTAATATGCTAACACAGTAAAATGCTAGTATGCTAAAATGTTAATATGCTAATATGCTAAAATGCTAACACGCTAATATGCTAGTATGCTAATATATTATGCTAATATGCTAATATGCTAACACACTAAAATACTAGTATGCTAAAATGCTAATATGCTAATATGCTAATATGCCAACACGCTCATATGTTAGTATGCTAATATACTAATATGCTAATATGTTAATATGTTAATATGCTAATATGCTAATATGTTAATATGTTAATATGTTAATATGTTATATGTTAATATGCTATGCTAGTATGCTAATATGCTAATATGCTAATATGCTAATATGTTAATACGTTAATATGCTAACACGTTAATAAGTTAATATGCTAATATACTAATATGCTAATATGCTAATATGCTAATATGCTAATACGCTAATACGTTAATATGCTAACACGCTAATATGCTAGTATGCTAATATGCTAATATGCTAATACGCTAATATGCTAACACATTAAAATGCTAGTATGCTAATATGCTAATATGCTAATATGCTGATATGCTAACACGCTAATACGCTACGCTAACATGCTAATATGCTAATATGCTAATATGCTAATATGCTAATATGCTAACACAATAATATGCTTATATGCTAATACGCTAATATGCTAACACACTAATATACTAGTATGCTAATATGCTAATACGCTAATATGCTAATACGTTAATACGCTAATATGCTAACACGCTAATATGCTAGTATACTAATATGCTATGGTAATATGCTAATTTGCTAATATGCTAATATGCTAATATGCTAACACAATAATATGCTAATATGCTAATACGCTAATATGCTAACACACTAATATACTAGTATGCTAATATACTAATATGCTAATATGCTAATACGTTAATACGTTAATATGCTAACACGCTAATATGCTAGTATGCTAATATGCTAGTATGCTAATATGCTAGTATGCTAATATGCTATGGTAATATGCTAATTTGCTAATATGCTAATATGCTAACACAATAATATGCTAATATGCTAATACGCTAATATGCTAACACACTAATATACTAGTATGCTAATATACTAATATGCTAATATGCTAATACTTTAATACTCTAATATGCTAACATGCTATGCTAATATGCTAATATGCTAATCTGAGCTGATCTGAGCATGCTAAAGCGTTTTATATACTAACACGCTAACATGCTAATAGCATGCTATGGCATTTAACATGCTAACACGCTAATATGTTAATATTCTAATATGCTAATATGCTAATACACTAATATGCTAACACGCTAATATGCTAATATGCTAATATGCTATGGTAATATGCTAATATGCTAGTTTGCTAGTTTGCTAATATGCTAGTTTGCTAGTTTGCTAATATGCTAATACGTTAATATGCTAACACATTAAAATGCTAGTATGCCAAAATGCTAATACGCTAATATGCTAATACGCTAATATTCTGTCGCTAATATGCTAGTATGCTAATATGCTAATATGCTAATATGCTAATATGCTAATATGCTAACATGTTAATATGCTAGTATGCTAATATGCTAATATGTTAATATGCTAATACGCTAATATGCTAACACAGTAAAATGCTAGTATGCTAAAATGTTAATATGCTAATATGCTAAAATGCTAACACGCTAATATGCTAGTATGCTAATATATTATGCTAATATGCTAATATGCTAACACACTAAAATACTAGTATGCTAAAATGCTAATATGCTAATATGCTAATACGCTAATATGTTAACACGTTAATATTCTAGTATGCTAACATGCTAATACACTGATTCGTTAATATGCTAACACGCTAAAATGTTAATATGCTAATATGCTAATATGCTAATATGCTAGTATGCTAATATGCTAATATGCTAGTATTCTGATATGCTAATACGTTAATATGCTAATATGTTAATATGCTAACACGCTAATATGCTAATATGCTATGGTAATATGCTAATGTGCTAATTTGCTAATATGCTACTACGTTAATATGCTAACACGTTAAAATGCTAGTATTCTAATATGCTAATATGCTAATATGCTAATACACTAATATGCTAACACGCTAATATGCTAGTGTGCTAAAATGCTAATATGCTAATATGCTAATACGATAATATGCTAAGACGCTAATATGCTAGTATGCTAATATGCTAATATGCTAATACGCTAATACGCTAATATGCTAATATGCTAACACGCTAATATGCTAGTATGCTAATATGCTATGGTAATATGCTAATATGCTAATATGCTAATATGCTAATTTGCTAATATGCTAATACGCTAATATGCTAACACGCTAAAATGCTAGTATACTAATATGCTAATATGCTAATGTGCTAAAATGCTAATATGCTAGTATGCTAATATGCTAATATGCTAATACGCTAATATGATAATACACTAAAATGCTAGTATGCTAAAATGCTAATATATTAATATGCTAATATGCTAATATGCTATGCTAATATCCTAATACATTAATATGCCAACACGCTCATATGCTAGTATGCTAATATGCTAATATGTTAATATGTTAATACGCTATGTTAGTATGCTAATATGCTAATATGCTAAAACGTCAATATGCTAACACGTTAATAAGCTAATATGCTAATATGCTAATATGCTAATATGCTAATACGCTAATACGCTAATATGCTAACACGCTAATATGCTAGTATGCTAATATGCTAATACACTAATATGCTAACACATTAAAATGCTAGTATGCTAAAATGCTAATATGTTAGTATGCTAATATATTAATATGCTAATATACTAATACGCTAATATGCTAACACGCTAATATGCTAGTATGCTAGTATGCTAATATGCTAATATGCTAATATGCTAACATGCTAATATGTTAGAATGCTAATATGCTAATACGCTAATATGCTAACACGCTAATATTCTAGTATGCTAGTATGCTAATATGCTAATATGCTAACACACTAATATGCTAGTATGCTAATATGCTATGGTAATATGCTAATATGCTAATATGTTAATATGCTAACACAGTAATATGCTAAAATATGTTAATACGCTAATATGCTAACACACTAATATACTAGTATGCTAATATGTTAATATGCTAATATGCTAATATGCTAATATGCTAATAAGCTAATATGCTAACACGCTATGCTAATATGCTAATATGCTAATATGCTAATATCCTAATCTGAGCTGATCTGAGCATGCTAAAGCATTTTATATACTAACACGCTATCACGCTAATAGCATGCTATGGCATTTAACATGCTAACACGCTAATATGTTAATATGCTAATATGCTAATATGCTAACACGCTAATATGTTAATATGTTAATATGTTAATATGCTAATATGCTAATATGGTAATACGTTAATATGCTAACATGCTAATATGCTAGTATGCTAATATGCTAATATGCTAATATGTTAATATGCTAACACGGTAATTTGCTAACACGCTAATATGCTAATATGCTAATATGCTAATATGCCAACACGCTATGCTAGTATGCTAATATGCTAATATATTAATACGCTATGCTTGTATGCTAATATGCTAATATGCTAATATGCTAACACGCTAATAAGCTAGTATGCTAGTATGCTAATATGCTAATATGTTAATATGCTAATATGCTAATATGCTAACACGCTAACACGCTAATATGCTAGTGTGCTAATATGCTAATATGCTAATACGATATATGCTAACACGCTAATATGTTAGTATACTAATATGCTAAAATGCTAATATGCTAATATGCTAATACGCTAATATGCTAATATGCTAATATGCTAACACGTTAATATGCTAGTATGCTAATATGCTATGCTAATATGCTAATATGCTAATATGCTAATATGCTAATATGCTAATTTACTAATATGCTAATACACTAATATGCTAGTATGCTAATATGCTATGGTAATATGCTAATATGCTAATATGCTAGTATGCTAATTTGCTATGGTAATATGCTAATATGTTAATATGCTAATTTGCTAATATGCTAATACGCTAATATGTTAACACGCTAAAATGCTAGTATACTAATATGCTAATATGCTAATATTTTAATATGCTAGTATGCTAGTATGCTAATATGCTAATACGTTAATATGCTAACATGCTAATATGCTAATATGCTATGGTAATATGCTAATATGCTAATTTGCTAATATGCTAATACGTTAATATGCTAACACGCTAAAATGCTAATGTGCTAATATGCTAATATGCTAATATGCTAATACGCTAATATGCTAACATGCTAATAAGCTAGTATGCTAATATGTTATGCTAATATGCTAATATGCTAATATGTTAATACGCTAATATGCTAATATGCTAAAACGCTAATATGCTAGTATGCTAATATGCTAACACAAAAAAATGTTAGTATGCTAAAATGCTAATATATTAATATGCTAATATGCTAATATGCTATGCTAATATCCTAATACATTAATATGCCAACACGCTCATATGCTAGTATGCTAATATGCTAATATGTTATGTTAATACGCTATGATAGTATGCTAATATGCTAATATGCTAATATGTTAATACGTTAATATGCTAACACGTTAATAAGTTAATATGCTAATATACTAATATGCTAATATGCTAATACGCTAATACGTTAATATGCTAACACGCTAATATGCTAGTATGCTAATATGCTAATATGCTAATACGCTAATATGCTAACACATAAAAATGCTAGTATGCTAATATGCTAATATGCTAATATGCTAATATGCTAATATGCTAAAACGCTATGCTAACATGCTAATATGTTAGCATGCTAATATGCTAATATGCTAATATGCTGATATGCTAACACGCTAATATGCTAATATGCTAATATGCTAATATGCTAATATGCTAATATGCTAATTTGCTAATATGCTAATACGCTAATATGCTAACACGCTAAAATGCTAGTATACTAATATGCTAATATGCTAATGTGCTAAAATGCTAATATGCTAGTATGCTAATATGCTAATATGCTAATACGTTAATATGCTAACACACTAAAATGCTAGTATGCTAAAATGCTAATATATTAATATGCTAATATGCTAATATGCTATGCTAATATCCTAATACATTAATATGCCAACACGCTCATATGCTAGTATGCTAATATGCTAATATGTTAATACGCTATGCTAGTATGCTAATATGCTAATATGCTAATACGTCAATAAGCTAACACGTTAATAAGCTAATATGCTAATATGCTAATATGCTAATACGCTAATATGCTAATATGCTAACACGCTAATATGCTAGTATGCTAATATGCTAATACACTAATATGCTAACACATTAAAATGCTAGTATGCTAAAATGCTAATATGCTAATATGCTAATATGCTAATACGCTAATACGCTAATATGTTAACACGTTAATATTCTAGTATGCTAACATGCTAATACACTGATTCGTTAATATGCTAACACGCTAAAATGTTAATATGCTAATATGCTAATATGCTAATATGCTAATATGCTAGTATGCTAATATGCTAATATGCTAGTATTCTGATATGCTAATACGTTAATATGCTAATATGTTAATTTGCTAACACGCTAATATGCTAATATGCTATGGTAATATGCTAATGTGCTAATTTGCTAATATGCTACTACGTTAATATGCTAACACGTTAAAATGCTAGTATTCTAATATGCTAATATGCTAATATGCTAATACACTAATATGCTAACACGCTAATATGCTAGTGTGCTAATATGCTAATATGCTAATATGCTAATACGATAATATGCTAAGACGCTAATATGCTAGTATGCTAATATGCTAATATGCTAATACGCTAATACGCTAATATGCTAATATGCTAACACGCTAATATGCTAGTATGCTAATATGCTATGGTAATATGCTAATATGCTAATATGCTAATATGCTAATTTGCTAATATGCTAATACGCTAATATGCTAACACGCTAAAATGCTAGTATACTAATATGCTAATATGCTAATGTGCTAAAATGCTAATATGCTAGTATGCTAATATGCTAATATGCTAATACGCTAATATGATAATACACTAAAATGCTAGTATGCTAAAATGCTAATATATTAATATGCTAATATGCTAATATGCTATGCTAATATGCTATGGTAATATGCTAATATGCTAATATGCTAATATGCTAATTTGCTAATATGCTAATATGTTAATATGCTAACATGCTAAAATACTAGTATGCTAATATGCTAATATGTTAATACGCTATGCTAGTATGCCAATATATGCTAATTTGCTAATATGCTAATATGCTAATATACTAACACGCTAATATGCTAATATGCTAATATACTAAAATGCTAATATGCTAACATGCTAATATGCTAATATGTTTATGCTAATACACTAATATGCTAACATGCTAACATGCTAGTATGATAATATGCTAATATGCTAATATGCTAATACGCTAATATGCTAACACGCTAATATGTTAATATGTTAATATGTTAATATGTTAATTTGCTAATATGCTAATATGATAATACGTTAATATGCTAGTATTCTAATATGCTAATATGCTAATATGCTAATATGCTAATATGCTAATATGCTAATATGTTAATATGCTAATATGCTAGTATGCTAATATGCTAATATGCTAATACGCGAATACGCTAATATGCTAATATGCTAGTATGCTAATATGCTATGGTAATATGCTAATATGCTAATATGCTAATATGCTAATATGCTAATTTGCTAATATGCTAATACGCTAATATGCTAACACGCTAAAATGCTAGTATACTAACATGCTAATATGCTAATATGCTAAAACGCTAATATGCTAGTATGCTAATATGCTAATATGCTAATATGCTAATACGCTAATATGCTAACACACTAAAATGCTAGTATGCTAAAATGCTAATATATTAATATGCTAATATGCTAATATGCTATGCTAATATCCTAATACATTAATATGCCAACACGCTCATATGCTAGTATGCTAATATGCTAATATGTTAATATGTTAATACGCTATGCTAGTATGCTAGTATGCTAATATGCTAATACGTCAATATGCTAACACGTTAATAAGCTAATATGCTAATATACTAGTATGCTAATATGCTAATACGTTAATATGCTAACACGCTAATATGCTAGTATGCTAGTATGCTAGTATGCTAGTATGCTAATATGCTAATATGCTAATATGCTAATATGCTAACACACTAATATGCTAGTATGCTAATATGCTATGGTAATATGCTAATATGCTAATATGTTAATATGCTAACACAGTAATATGCTAAAATATGTTACGCTAATATGCTAACACACTAATATACTAGTATGCTAATATGCTAATATGCTAATATGCTAATATGCTAATAAGCTAATATGCTAACACGCTATGCTGATATGCTAATATGCTAATCTGAGCTGATCTGAGCATGGTAAAGCATTTTATATACTAACACGCTAACATGCTAATAGCATGCTATGGCATTTAACATGCTAACACGCTAATATGTTTATATGCTAATACGCTAATATGCTAACACGCTAATATGCTAATATGCTAATTCGCTAATATGCTAACATGTTAAACTAATATGCTAATATGCTAATATGCTAATACGCTAATATGCTATGCTAATATGCTATGCTAATATGCTAACATGCTAATATGCTAATATGCTAATATGCTATGCTAATATGCTAATATGTTAACATGCTAGTATGTTAATATGCTAATATGCTAATACACTAATATGCTAACACGCTAATATGGTAGTATGCTAATATGCTAATATGCTAATATGCTAACTCGCTAATATGCTAGTATGCTAATATGCTAGTATGCTAATATGCTAATACGCTATGCTAACACGCTAACACGCTAATATGCTAATATGCTAATATGCTAATATGCTAATATGCTATGCTAATATGCTATGCTAATATGCTAATACGCTAATATGCTAACATGCTAACATGCTAGTATGCTATGCTAATATGCTAATACGCTAACACGTTAATATGTTAATATGTTAATATGCTAATATGCTAATAGGGTAATACGTTAATATGCTAACATGATAATATGCTAGTATGCTAATATGCTAATATGCTAATATGCTAATATGTTAATATGCTAATATGCTAATATGCTAATATGTTAATACGCTAACACGGTAATATGCTAACACGCTAATATGCTAATATGCTAATATGCCAACACGCTAATAAGCTAGTATGCTAGTATGCTAATATGCTAATATGTTAATATGCTAATATGCTAATATGCTAATATGCTAACATGCTAACACGCTAATATACTAATGTGCTAAAATGTTAATATGCTAATACACTAATATGCTAATATGCTAACACGCCAATATGCTAGTATGCTAATATACTATGCTAATATGCTAATATGCTAATATGCTAATACGCTAATATGCTAACACGCTAAAATGCTAGTATACTAATATGCTAATATGCTAATATGCTAATATGCTAGTATGTTAATATGCTAATACGTTAATATGCTAACACGCTAATATGCTAATATGCTAATATGCTATGGTAATATGCTAATATGCTAATATGCTCATATGCTAATATGCTAATGTGCTAATTTGCTAATATGCTATGTTAATATGCTAACATGCTAAAATACTAGTATGCTAATATGCTAATATGTTAATACGCTATGCGAGTATGCTAGTATGCTAATATGCTAATATGCTAATATGCTAACACGCTAATATGCTAATATGCTAATACGCTAATATGCTAACACGCTAATATGTTAATATGTTAATATGCTAGTATGATAATATGCTAATATGCTAATATGCTAATACGCTAATATGCTAACACGCTAATATGTTAATATGTTAATATGCTAATACGCTAATATGCTAACACATTAAAATGCTAGTATGCTAAAATGCTAATATGCTAATATGCTAATACGCTATGCTAACACGCTAATATGTTAGCATGCTAATATGCTAATATGCTGAGATGATAACATGCTAATATGCTAGTATGCTAATATGCTAATATGCTAATATGCTAATATGCTAATTCGCTAATATGCTAACACGCTAATATGCTAGTATGCTAATATGCTATGGTAATATGCTAATTTGCTAACACAATAATATGCTAATATGCTAATACGCTAATATGCTAACACACTAATATACTAGTATGCTAATATACTAATGTGCTAATATGCTAATACGTTAATACGCTAATATGCTAACACGCTAATATGCTATGGTAATATGCTAATTTGCTAATATGCTAATATGCTAATATGCTAACACAATAATATGCTAATATGCTAATACGCTAATATGCTAACACACTAATATACTAGTATGCTAATATACTAATATGCTAATATGCTAATACGTTAATACGTCAATATGCTAACACGTTAATAAGCTAATATGCTAATATACTAGTATGCTAATATGCTAATACGCTAATATGCTAACACGCTAATATGCTAGTATGCTAGTATGCTAGTATGCTAGTATGCTAATATGCTAATATGCTAATATGCTAATATGCTAATATGCTAACACACTAATATGCTAGTATGCTAATATGCTATGGTAATATGCTAATATGCTAATATGTTAATATGCTAACACAGTAATATGCTAAAATATGTTAATACGCTAATATGCTAACACACCAATATACTAGTATGCTAATATGCTAATATGCTAATATGCTAATATGCTAATAAGCTAATATGCTAACACGCTATGCTAATATGCTAATATGCTAATCTGAGCTGATCTGAGCATGGTAAAGCATTTTATATACTAACACGCTAACATGCTAATAGCATGCTATGGCATTTAACATGCTAACACGCTAATATGTTTATATGCTAATACGCTAATATGCTAACACGCTAATATGCTAATATGCTAATTCGCTAATATGCTAACATGTTAAACTAATATGCTAATATGCTAATATGCTAATACGCTAATATGCTATGCTAATATGCTATGCTAATATGCTAACATGCTAATATGCTAATATGCTAATATGCTATGCTAATATGCTAATATGTTAACATGCTAGTATGTTAATATGCTAATATGCTAATACACTAATATGCTAACACGCTAATATGGTAGTATGCTAATATGCTAATATGCTAACTCGCTAATATGCTAGTATGCTAATATGCTAGTATGCTAATATGCTAATACGCTAATATGCTAACACGCTAACACGCTAATATGCTAATATGCTAATATGCTAATATGCTAATATGCTAATATGCTAATATGCTATGCTAATATGCTATGCTAATATGCTAATACGCTAATATGCTAACATGCTAACATGCTAGTATGCTATGCTAATATGCTAATACGCTAACACGTTAATATGTTAATATGTTAATATGCTAATATGCTAATAGGGTAATACGTTAATATGCTAACATGATAATATGCTAATATGCTAATATGCTAATATGTTAATATGCTAATATGCTAATATGCTAATATGTTAATACGCTAACACGGTAATATGCTAACACGCTAATATGCTAATATGCTAATATGCCAACACGCTAATAAGCTAGTATGCTAGTATGCTAATATGCTAATATGTTAATATGCTAATATGCTAATATGCTAATATGCTAATATGCTAACATGCTAACACGCTAATATGCTAATGTGCTAAAATGTTAATATGCTAATACACTAATATGCTAATATGCTAACACGCCAATATGCTAGTATGCTAATATACTATGCTAATATGCTAATATGCTAATATGCTAATATGCTAACACGCTAAAATGCTAGTATACTAATATGCTAATATGCTAATATGCTAGTATGTTAATATGCTAATACGTTAATATGCTAACACGCTAATATGCTAATATGCTAATATGCTATGGTAATATGCTAATATGCTAATATGCTCATATGCTAATATGCTAATGTGCTAATTTGCTAATATGCTATGTTAATATGCTAACATGCTAAAATACTAGTATGCTAATATGCTAATATGTTAATACGCTATGCGAGTATGCTAGTATGCTAATATGCTAATATGCTAATATGCTAACACGCTAATATGCTAATATGCTAATACGCTAATATGCTAACACGCTAATATGTTAATATGTTAATATGCTAGTATGATAATATGCTAATATGCTAATATGCTAATACGCTAATATGCTAACACGCTAATATGTTAATATGTTAATATGCTAATACGCTAATATGCTAACACATTAAAATGCTAGTATGCTAAAATGCTAATATGCTAATTTGCTAATACGCTATGCTAACACGCTAATATGTTAGCATGCTAATATGCTAATATGCTAATATGCTGAGATGCTAACATGCTAATATGCTAGTATGCTAATATGCTAATATGCTAATATGCTAATATGCTAATTCGCTAATATGCTAACACGCTAATATGCTAGTATGCTAATATGCTATGGTAATATGCTAATTTGCTAACATAATAATATGCTAATATGCTAATACGCTAATATGCTAACACACTAATATACTAGTATGCTAATATACTAATGTGCTAATATGCTAATACGTTAATACGCTAATATGCTAACACGCTAATATGCTATGGTAATATGCTAATTTGCTAATATGCTAATATGCTAATATGCTAACACAATAATATGCTAATATGCTAATACGCTAATATGCTAACACACTAATATACTAGTATGCTAATATACTAATATGCTAATATGCTAATACGTTAATACGTTAATATGCTAACACGCTAACATGCTAGTATGCTAATATGCTATGGTAATATGCTAATTTGCTAATATGCTAATATGCTAATATGATAACACAATAATATGCTAATATGCTAATACGCTAATATGCTAACACACTAATATATTAGTATGCTAATATACAAATATGCTAATATGCTAATATGTTAATACGCTAATATGCTAACATGCTATGCTAATATGCTAATATGCTAATCTGAGCTGATCTGAGCATGCTAAAGCGTTTTATATACTAACACGCTAACATGCTAATAGCATGCTATGGCATTTAACATGCTAACACGCTAATATGTTAATATGCTAATATGCTAATATGCTAATACACTAATATGCTAACACGCTAATATGCTAATATGCTAATATGCTATGGTAATATGCTAATATGCTAGTTTGCGAGTTTGCTAATATGCTAATACGTTAATATGCTAACACATTAAAATGCTAGTATGCTAAAATGCTAATACGCTAATATGCTAATACGCTAATATGCTAATAGGCTAATATGCTAACACGCTAATATGTTAGTATGCTATGCTAATATGCTAATACGCTAATATGCTAACGCTAATTTGCTAGTATGCTAATATGCTAATATTCTAATATGCTAATACGCTAATATGCTAATATGCTAATACGCTAATATGCTAACACGCTAATATGTTAGTATGCTATGCTAATATGCTAATATGCTAATATGCTAACGCTAATATGCTAGTATGCTAATACGCTAATATGCTAACACACTAAAATGCTAGTATGCTAAAATGCTAACACGCTAATATGCTAACACGCTAATATGCTAGTATGCTAATATATTATGCTAATATGCTAATATGCTAACACACTAAAATATTAGTATGCTAAAATGCTAATATGCTAATATTCTAATATGCTAATATGTTAACACGTTAATATGCTAGTATGCTAATATGCTAATATGCTAATATGCTAATATGCTAATATGCTAATATGCTAATACACTAATATGCTAGTATGCTAATATGCTAGTATGCTAATATGCTAGTATGCTGATATGCTAATACGTTAATATGCTAATACATTAATATGCTAACACGCTAATATGCTATGGTAATATGCTAATGTGCTAATTTGCTAATATGCTACTACGTTAATATGCTAACACGCTAAAATGCTAGTATGCTAATATGCTAATATGCTAATATGCTAATATGCTAATATGCTAATACGATAATATGCTAAGACGCTAATATGCTAGTATGCTAATATGCTAATATGCTAATACGCTAATACGCTAATATGCTAATATGCTAACACGCTAATATGCTAGTATGCTAATATGCTATGGTAATATGCTAATATGCTAATATGTTAATATGCTAATATGCTAATTTGCTAATATGCTAATATGCTAATATGCTAACACGCTAAAATGCTAGTATACTAATATGCTAATATGCTAATATGCTAAAACGCTAATATGCTAGTATGCTAATATGCTAAATGTGCTAATACGCTAATATGCTAACACACTAAAATGCTAGTATGCTAAAATGCTAATATATTAATATGCTAATATGCTAATATGCTATGCTAATATCCTAATACATTAATATGCCAACACGCTCATATGCTAGTATGCTAATATGCTAATATGTTAATATGTTAATACGCTATGCTAGTATGCTAATATGCTAATATGCTAATACGTCAATATGCTAACACGTTAATAAGCTAATATGCTAATATGCTAATATGCTAATACGCTAATACGCTAATATGCTAACACGCTAATATTCTAGTATGCTAATATGCTAATACACTAATATGCTAACACATTAAAATGCTAGTATGCTAAAATGCTAATATGCTAATATGCTAATACGCTAATATGCTAACACGCTAATTTGTTAGTATGCTAATATGCTAATATGCTAATATGCTAATACGCTAATATGCTAACACGCTAATATGCTAGTATGCTAGTATGCTAATATGCTAATATGCTAATATGCTAATATGCTAACACGCTAATATGTTAGTATGCTAATATGCTAATAGGCTAATATGCTAACACGCTAATATGCTAGTATGCTAGTATGCTAATATGCTAATATGCTAACACACTAATATGCTAGTATGCTAATATGCTATGGTATTATGCTAATATGCTAATATGTTAATATGCTAACACAGTAATATGCTAACACGCTATGCTAATATGCTAATATGCTAATATGCTAATAAGCTAATCTGAGCTGATCTGAGCATGCTAAAGCATTTTAAATACTAACACGCTAACATGCTAATAGCATGCTATGGCATTTAACATGCTAACACGCTAATATGTTAATATGCTAGTATGCTAATATGCTAACACGGTAATATGTTAATATGTTAATATGTTAATATGCTAATATGCTAATATGGTAATACGTTAATATGCTAACACGCTAATATGCTAGTATGCTAATATGCTAGTATGTTAGTATGCTAATATGCTAATATGCTAACACGTTAATATGCTAGTATGCTAATATGCTATGCTAATATGCTAATATGCTGATATACTAATATGCTAATACACTAATATGCTAGTATGCTAATATGCTATGGTAATATGCTAATATGCTAATATGCTAGTATGCTAATATGCTATGGTAATATGCTTATATGCTAATATGCTAATTTGCTAATATGCTAATACGCTAATATGTTAACATGCTAAAATGCTAGTATACTAATATGCTAATATGCTAATATGTTAATATGCTAGTATGCTAGTATGCTAATATGCTAATACGTTAATATGCTAACACGCTAAAATGCTAATATGCTAATATGCTAATATGCTAATACGCTAATATGCTAACATGCTAATAAGCTAGTATGCTAATATGTTAATATGTTAATATGCTAATATGCTAATATGTTAATACGCTAATATGCTAATAAGCTAAAACGCTAATATGCTAGTATGCTAATATGCTAACACACTAAAATACTAGTATGCTAAAATACTAATATACTAATATGCTAATATGCTAATACGCTAATATGCTGGTATGCTAATATGCTAATATGCTAATATGCTAATACACTAATATGCCAACACGCTCATATGTTAGTATGCTAATATGCTAATATGCTAATATGTTAATATGTTAATATGCTAATATGCTAATATGTTAATATGTTAATATGTTAATATGTTAATACGCTATGCTAGTATGCTAATATGCTAATATGCTAATATGCTAATATGTTAATACGTTAATATGCTAACACGTTAAAAGTTAATATGCTAATATACTAATATGCTAATATGCTAATATGCTAATATGCTAATATGCTAATATGCTAATACGTTAATATGCTAACACGCTAATATGCAAGTATGCTAATATGCTAATATGCTAATACGCTAATATGCTAACACATTAAAATGCTAGTATGCTAAAATGCTAAAATGCTAATATGCTAATATGCTAAAACGCTATGCTAACATGCTAATATGTTAGCATGCTAATATGCTAATATGCTGATATGCTAACACGCTAATATGCTAGTATACTAATATGCTAATATGCTAATATGCTAATATGCTAATATGCTAATATGCTAATTCGCTAATATGCTAACACTCTAATATGCTAGTATGCTAATATGCTATGGTGATATGGTAATATGCTAATTTGCTAATATACTAATATGCTAACACAATAATATGCTAATATGCAAATACGCTAATATGCTAACACACTAATATACTAGTATGCTAATATACTAATATGCTAAAATGCTAATACGTTAATACGTTAATATGCTAAAATGCTAATACGTTAATACGTTAATATGCTAACACGCTAATATGTTAGTATGCTAATATGCTAGTATGCTAATATGCTATGGTAATATGCTAATTTGCTAATATGCTATGCTAACACAATAATATGCTAATATGCTAATACGCTAATATGCTAACACACTAATATACTAGTATGCTAATGTACTAATATGCTAATACGTTAATACTCTAATATGCTAACATGCTATGCTAATATGCTAATATGCTAATCTGAGCTGATCTGAGCATGCTAAAGCGTTTTATATACTAACACGCTAACATGCTAATAGCATGCTATGGCATTTAACATGCTAACACGCTAATATGTTAATATGCTAATATGCTAATATGCTAATACACTAATATGCTAACACGCTAATATGCTAATATGCTAATATGCTATGGTAATATGCTAATATGCTAGTTTGCTAGTTTGCTAATATGCTAATACGTTAATATGCTAACACATTAAAATGCTAGTATGCTAAAATGCTAATACGCTAATATGCTAATACGCTAATATGCTAATATGCTAATAGGCTAATATGCTAACACGCTAATATGTTAGTATGCTATGCTAATATGCTAATGTGTTAATTTGCTAATATGCTACTATGTTAATATGCTAATATGCTAATATGCTAATACACTAATATGCTAGCACGCTAATATGCTAGTGTGCTAATATGCTAATATGCTAATATGCTAATATATTAATATGCTAATATGCTAATATGCTATGCTAATATCCAAATACATTAATATGCCAACACGCTAATACGCTAATATGCTAATATGCTAACACGCTAATATGCTAGTATACTAATATGCTAATATGCTAATATGCTAAAACGCTAATATGCTAGTATGCTAATATGCTAATATGCTAATACGCTAATATGCTAACACACTAAAATGCTAGTATGCTAAAATGCTAATATATTAATATGCTAATATGCTAATATGCTATGCTAATATCCTAATACATTAATATGCCAACACGCTCATATGCTAGTATGCTAATATGCTAATATGTTATGTTAATACGCTATGCTAGTATGCTAATATGCTAATATGCTAATACGTCAATATGCTAACACGTTAAGCTAATATGCTAATATGCTAATATGCTAATATGCTAATACGCTAATACGCTAATATGCTAACACGCTAATATGCTAGTATGCTAATATGCTAATACACTAATATGCTAACACATTAAAATGCTAGTATGCTAAAATGCTAATATGTTAATATGCTAATACGCTAATATGCTAACACGCTAATATGTTAGTATGCTAATACGCTAATATGCTAATACGCTAATATGCTAACACGCTAATATGCTAGTATGCTAGTATGCTAATATGCTAATATGCTAATATGCTAATATGCTAACACGCTAATATGTTAGTATGCTAATATGCTATGCTAATATGCTAATATGCTAATATGCTAATATGCTAATACGCTAATATGCTAACACGCTAAAATGCTAGTATACTAATATGCTAATATGCTAATATGCTAATATGCTAATACGTTAGTATGTTAATATGCTAATACGTTAATATGCTAACACTCTAATATGCTAATATGCTAATATGCTAATATGCTATGGTAATATGCAAATATGCTAATATGCCAATATGCTAATTTGCTAATATGTTAATATGCTAACATGCTAAAATATTAGTATGCTAATATGCTAATATGTTAATACGCTATGATAGTATGCTAATATGCTAATATGCTAATATGCTAATATGCTAGCACGCTAATATGCTAATATGCTAATATACTAAAATGCTAATATGCTAACATGCTAATATGCTAATATGTTAATATGCTAATACACTAATAGGCTAACTTGCTAACATGCTAGTATGATAATATGCTAATATGCTAATATGTTAATACGCTAATATGCTAACACGCTAATATGCTAATATGCTATGGTAATATGCTAATATGCTAGTTTGCTAGTTTGCTAATATGCTAATACGTTAATATGCTAACACATTAAAATGCTAGTATGCTAAAATGCTAATACGCTAATATGCTAATACGCTAATATGCTAATATGCTAATAGGCTAATATGCTAACACGCTAATATGTTAGTATGCTACGCTAATATGCTAATACGCTAATATGCTAACGCTAATATGCTAGTATGCTAATATGCTAATATGCTAATATGCTAATACGCTAATATGCTAATATGCTAATACGCTAATATGCTAACACGCTAATATGTTAGTATGCTATGCTAATATGCTAATACGCTAATATGCTAACGCTAATATGCTAGTATGCTAATATGCTAATACGCTAATATGCTAATATGCTAATATGCTAACACGCTAATATGTTAGTATGCTATGCTAATGTGCTAATACGCTAATATGATAACGCTAATATGCTAGTATGCTAATATGTTAATATGCTAATACTCTAATATGCTAACACACTAAAATGCTAGTATGCTAAAATACTAACACGCTAATATGCTAGTGTGCTAATATATTATGCTAATATGCTAATATGCTAATACACTAAAATACTAGTATGCTAAAATGCTAATATGCTAAAATGCTAATATGCTAATATGCTAATATGCTAATATGCTAATATGTTAACACGTTAATATGCTAGTATGCTAATATGTTAATATGCTAATATGTTAACATGCTAATACACTAATACGTTAATATGCTAACACGCTAAAATGCTAATATGCTAATATGCTAATATGCTAATATGCTAATATGCTAATACACTAATATGCTAGTATGCTAATATGCTAGTATGCTAATATGCTAGTATGCTGATATGCTAATACGTTAATATGCTAATACATTAATATGTTAACACGCTAAAATGCTAATATGCTAATATGTTAATATGCTAATAAACTAATATGCTAGTATGCTAATATGCTAGTATGCTAATATGCTAGTATGCTAGTATGCTAATGTGTTAATTTGCTAATATGCTACTATGTTAATATGCTAACACGCTAAAATGCTAGTATGCTAATATGCTAATATGCTAATACACTAATATGCTAACACGCTAATATGCTAGTGTGCTAATATGCTAATATGCTAAAATATTAATATGCTAATATGCTAATATGCTATGCTAATATCCTAATACATTAATATGCCAACACGCTAATACGCTAATATGCTAATATGCTAACACGCTAATATGTTAGTTTGCTAATATGCTATGGTAATATGCTAATATACTAATATGTTAATATGCTAATATGCTAATTTGCTAATATGCTAATATGCTAACACGCTAAAATGCTAGTATACTAATATGCTAATACGCTAATATGCTAATATGCTAATACGCTAATATGCTAACACGCTAATATGTTAGTATGCTATGCTAATGTGCTAATACGCTAATATGATAACGCTAATATGCTAGTATGCTAATATGTTAATATGCTAATACTCTATGCTAACACACTAAAATGCTAGTATGCTAAAATACTAACACGCTAATATACTAGTGTGCTAATATATTATGCTAATATGCTAATATGCTAATACACTAAAATACTAGTATGCTAAAATGCTAATATGCTAATATGCTAATATGCTAATATGTTAACACGTTAATATGCTAGTATGCTAATATGCTAGTATGCTAATATGTTAATATGCTAATATGTTAACATGCTAATACACTAATACGTTAATATGCTAACACGCTAAAATGCTAATATGCTAATATGTTTATATGCTAATAAACTAATATGCTAGTATGCTAATATGCTAGTATGCTAATATGCTAGTATGCTGATATGCTAATACGTTAATATGCTAATACATTAATATGCTAACACGCTAATATGCTATGGTAATATGCTAATGTGTTAATTTGCTAATATGCTACTATGTTAATATGCTAACACGCTAAAATGCTAATATGCTAATATGCTAATACACTAATATGCTAACACGCTAATATGCTAGTGTGCTAATATGCTAATATGCTAATATGCTAATATATTAATATGCTAATATGCTAATATGCTATGCTAATATCCTAATACATTAATATGCCAACACGCTAATACGCTAATATGCTATGCTAACACGCTAATATGTTAGTTTGCTAATATGCTATGCTAATATGCTAATATGCTAATATGTTAATATGCTAATATGCTAATATGCTAATTTGCTAATATGCTAATATGCTAATATGCTAACACGCTAAAATGCTAGTATACTAATATGCTAATATGCTAATATGCTAAAACGCTAATATGCTAGTATGCTAATATGCTAATATGCTAATACGCTAATATGCTAACACACTAAAATGCTAGTATGCTAAAATGCTAATATATTAATATGCTAATATGCTAATATGCTATGCTAATATCCTAATACATTAATATGCCAACACGCTCATATGCTAGTATGCTAATATGCTAATATGTTAATATGTTAATACGCTATGCTAGTATGCTAATATGCTAATATGCTAATACGTCAATATGCTAACACGTTAATAAGCTAATATGCTAATATGCTAATATGCTAATATGCTAATATGCTAATACGCTAATACGCTAATACGCTAATATGCTAACACGCTAATATGCTAGTATGCTAATATGCTAATACACTAATATGTTAACACATTAAAATGCTAGTATGCTAAAATGCTAATATGCTAATATGCTAATATGCTAATACGCTAATATGCTAACACGCTAATATGTTAGTATGCTAATATGCTAATATGCTAATATGCTAATACGCTAATATGCTAACACGCTAATATGCTAGTATGCTAGTATGCTAATATGCTAATATGCTAATATGCTAACACGCTAATATGTTAGTATGCTAATATGCTAATACGCTAATTTGCTAACACGCTAATATGCTAGTATGCTAGTATGCTAATATGCTAATATGCTAATATGTTATGGTAATATGCTAATATGCTAATATGTTAATATGCTAACACAGTAATATGCTAACACGCTATGCTAATATGCTAATATGCTAATATGCTAATCTGAGCTGATCTGAGCATGCTAAAGCTTTTTATATACTAACACGCTAACATGCTAATAGCATGCTATGGCATTTAACATGCTAACACGCTAATATGTTAATATGCTAATATGCTAATATGCTAACACGCTAATATATTAATATGTTAATATGTTAATATGCTAATATGCTAATATGGTAATACGTTAATATGCTAACACGCTAATATGCTAGTATGCTAATATGCTAGTATGCTAGTATGCTAATATGCTAATATGCTAACACGTTAATATGCTAGTATGCTAATATGCTATGCTAATATGCTAATATGCTAATATGCTAATATGCTAATATGCTAATATGCTAATTTACTAATATGCTAATACACTAATATGCTAGTATGCTAATATACTATGGTAATATGCTAATATGCTAGTATGCTAGTATGCTAATATGCTAATATGCTAATTTGCTAATATGCTAATACGCTAATATGTTAACATGCTAAAATGCTAGTATACTAATATGCTAATATGCTAATATGTTAATATGCTAGTATGCTAGTATGCTAATATGCTAATACGTTAATATGCTAACATGCTAATATGCTATGGTAATATGCTAATATGCTAATTTGCTAATTTGCTAATATGCTAATACGTTAATATGCTAACACGCTAAAATGCTAATATGCTAATATGCTAATATGCTAATATGCTAATATGCTAATACGCTAATATGCTAACATGCTAATATGCTAGTATGCTAATATGCTAGTATGCTGATATGCTAATACGTTAATATGCTAATACATTAATATGTTAACACGCTAAAATGCTAATATGCTAATATGTTAATATGCTAATAAACTAATATGCTAGTATGCTAATATGCTAGTATGCTAATATGCTAGTATGCTAGTATGCTAATGTGTTAATTTGCTAATATGCTACTATGTTAATATGCTAACACGCTAAAATGCTAGTATGCTAATATGCTAATATGCTAATACACTAATATGCTAACACGCTAATATGCTAGTGTGCTAATATGCTAATATGCTAAAATATTAATATGCTAATATGCTAATATGCTATGCTAATATCCTAATACATTAATATGCCAACACGCTAATACGCTAATATGCTAATATGCTAACACGCTAATATGTTAGTTTGCTAATATGCTATGGTAATATGCTAATATACTAATATGTTAATATGCTAATATGCTAATTTGCTAATATGCTAATATGCTAACACGCTAAAATGCTAGTATACTAATATGCTAATACGCTAATATGCTAATATGCTAATACGCTAATATGCTAACACGCTAATATGTTAGTATGCTATGCTAATGTGCTAATACGCTAATATGATAACGCTAATATGCTAGTATGCTAATATGTTAATATGCTAATACTCTATGCTAACACACTAAAATGCTAGTATGCTAAAATACTAACACGCTAATATACTAGTGTGCTAATATATTATGCTAATATGCTAATATGCTAATACACTAAAATACTAGTATGCTAAAATGCTAATATGCTAATATGCTAATATGCTAATATGTTAACACGTTAATATGCTAGTATGCTAATATGCTAGTATGCTAATATGTTAATATGCTAATATGTTAACATGCTAATACACTAATACGTTAATATGCTAACACGCTAAAATGCTAATATGCTAATATGTTTATATGCTAATAAACTAATATGCTAGTATGCTAATATGCTAGTATGCTAATATGCTAGTATGCTGATATGCTAATACGTTAATATGCTAATACATTAATATGCTAACACGCTAATATGCTATGGTAATATGCTAATGTGTTAATTTGCTAATATGCTACTATGTTAATATGCTAACACGCTAAAATGCTAATATGCTAATATGCTAATACACTAATATGCTAACACGCTAATATGCTAGTGTGCTAATATGCTAATATGCTAATATGCTAATATATTAATATGCTAATATGCTAATATGCTATGCTAATATCCTAATACATTAATATGCCAACACGCTAATACGCTAATATGCTATGCTAACACGCTAATATGTTAGTTTGCTAATATGCTATGCTAATATGCTAATATGCTAATATGTTAATATGCTAATATGCTAATATGCTAATTTGCTAATATGCTAATATGCTAATATGCTAACACGCTAAAATGCTAGTATACTAATATGCTAATATGCTAATATGCTAAAACGCTAATATGCTAGTATGCTAATATGCTAATATGCTAATACGCTAATATGCTAACACACTAAAATGCTAGTATGCTAAAATGCTAATATATTAATATGCTAATATGCTAATATGCTAATATGCTATGCTAATATCCTAATACATTAATATGCCAACACGCTCATATGCTAGTATGCTAATATGCTAATATGTTAATATGTTAATACGCTATGCTAGTATGCTAATATGCTAATATGCTAATACGTCAATATGCTAACACGTTAATAAGCTAATATGCTAATATGCTAATATGCTAATATGCTAATATGCTAATACGCTAATACGCTAATACGCTAATATGCTAACACGCTAATATGCTAGTATGCTAATATGCTAATACACTAATATGTTAACACATTAAAATGCTAGTATGCTAAAATGCTAATATGCTAATATGCTAATATGCTAATACGCTAATATGCTAACACGCTAATATGTTAGTATGCTAATATGCTAATATGCTAATATGCTAATACGCTAATATGCTAACACGCTAATATGCTAGTATGCTAGTATGCTAATATGCTAATATGCTAATATGCTAACACGCTATGTTAGTATGCTAATATGCTAATACGCTAATTTGCTAACACGCTAATATGCTAGTATGCTAGTATGCTAATATGCTAATATGCTAACACTAATATGCTAGTATGCTAATATGTTATGGTAATATGCTAATATGCTAATATGTTAATATGCTAACACAGTAATATGCTAACACGCTATGCTAATATGCTAATATGCTAATATGCTAATCTGAGCTGATCTGAGCATGCTAAAGCTTTTTATATACTAACACGCTAACATGCTAATAGCATGCTATGGCATTTAACATGCTAACACGCTAATATGTTAATATGCTAATATGCTAATATGCTAACACGCTAATATATTAATATGTTAATATGTTAATATGCTAATATGCTAATATGGTAATACGTTAATATGCTAACACGCTAATATGCTAGTATGCTAATATGCTAGTATGCTAGTATGCTAATATGCTAATATGCTAACACGTTAATATGCTAGTATGCTAATATGCTAATATGCTAATATGCTAATATGCTAATATGCTAATATGCTAATTTACTAATATGCTAATACACTAATATGCTAGTATGCTAATATACTATGGTAATATGCTATGCTAGTATGCTAGTATGCTAATATGCTAATATGCTAATTTGCTAATATGCTAATACGCTAATATGTTAACATGCTAAAATGCTAGTATACTAATATGCTAATATGCTAATATGTTAATATGCTAGTATGCTAGTATGCTAATATGCTAATACGTTAATATGCTAACATGCTAATATGCTATGGTAATATGCTAATATGCTAATTTGCTAATTTGCTAATATGCTAATACGTTAATATGCTAACACGCTAAAATGCTAATATGCTAATATGCTAATATGCTAATATGCTAATATGCTAATACGCTAATATGCTAACATGCTAATAAGCTAGTATGCTAATATGTTAATATTTTAATATGCTAATATGCTAATATGTTAATACGCTAATATGCTAATATGCTAATATGCTAAAACGCTAATATGATAGTATGCTAATATGCTAACACACTAAAATGCTAGTATGCTAAAATGCTAATATACTAATATGCTAATATGCTAATACGCTAATATGCTGGTATGCTAAAATGCTAATATGCTAATATGCTAATACACTAATATGCCAACACGCTCATATGTTAGTATGCTAATATGCTAATATGCTAATATGTTAATATGCTAATATGCTAATATGTTAATATGTTAATATGTTAATATGTTAATATATTAATATGTTAATACGCTATGCTAGTATGCTAATATGCTAATATGCTAATATGTTAATACGTTAATATGCTATCACGTTAATAAGTTAATATGCTAATATACTAATATGCTAATAAGCTATGCTAATACGTTAATATGCTAACACGCTAATATGCTAGTATGCTAATATGCTAATATGCTAATACGCTAATATGCTAATACATTAAAATGCTAGTATGCTAAAATGCTAATATGCTAATATGCTAATATGCTAAAACGCTATGCTAACATGCTAATATGTTAGCATGCTAATATGCTAATATGCTAATATGCTGATATGCTAACATGCTAATATGCTAGTATGCTAATATGCTAATATGCTAATATGCTAATATGCTATTATGCTAATTCGCTAATATGCTAACACGCTAATATGCTAGTATGCTAATATGCTATGGTAATATGCTAATTTACTAATATGCTAATATGCTAATATGCTAATATGCTAATATGCTAATATGCTAAAATGCTAATATGCTAACGCAATAATATGCTAATATGCTAATACGCTAATATGCTAACACACTAATATACTAGTATGCTAATATACTAATATGCTAATATGCTAATACGTTAATACGCTAATATGCTAACACACTAATATGCTAGTATGCTAATATGCTATGGTAATATGCTAATTTGCTAATATGCTAATATGCTAATATGCTAATATGCTAATATGCTAACACAATAATATGCTAATATGCTAATACGCTAATATGCTAACACACTAATATACTAGTATGCTAATATACTAATATGCTAATATGCTAATATGCTAACACACTAATATACTAGTATGCTAATATACTAATATGCTAATATGCTAATACGTTACTCTAATATGCTAACATGCTATGGTAATATGCTGATATGCTAATCTGAGCTGATCTGAGCATGCTAAAGCGTTTTATATACTAACACGCTAACATGCTAATAGCATGCTATGGCATTTAACATGCTAACGCTAATATGTTAATATGCTAATATGCTAATATGCTAATACACTAATATGCTAACACGCTAATATGCTAACACGCTAATATGCTAATATGCTAATATGCTATGGTAATATGTTAATATGCTAATATGCTAGTTTGCTAGTTTGCTAATATGCTAATACGTTAATATGCTAACACATTAAAATGCTAGTATGCTAAAATGCTAATACGCTAATGTGCTAATACGCTAATATGCTAATATGCTAATACGCTAATATGCTAACACGCTAATATGTTAGTATGCTATGCTAATATGCTAATATGCTAATATGCTGTCGCTAATATGCTAGTATGCTAATATGCTAATATGCTAATATGCTAATACGCTAATATGCTAATATGCTAACACGTTAATATGCTAGTATGCTAATATGCTAATATGTTAATATGCTAATATGCTAATATGCTAACACAGTAAAATGCTAGTATGCTAAAATGTTAATATGCTAATATGCTAAAATGCTAACACGCTAATATGCTAGTATGCTAATATATTATGCTAATATGCTAATATGCTAACACACTAAAATACTAGTATGCTAAAATGCTAATATGCTAATATGCTAATATGCCAACACGCTCATATGTTAGTATGCTAATATGCTAATATGCTAATATGTTAATATGTTATTATGCTAATATGCTAATATGTTAATATGTTAATATGTTAATATGTTAATATGTTAATATGCTATGCTAGTATGCTAATATGCTAATATGCTAATATGCTAATATGCTAATATGTTAATACGTTAATATGCTAACACGTTAATAAGTTAATATGCTAATATACTAATATGCTAATATGCTAATATGCTAATACGCTAATACGTTAATATGCTAACACGCTAATATGCTAGTATGCTAATATGCTAATATGCTAATACGCTAATATGCTAACACATTAAAATGCTAGTATGCTAATATGCTAATATGCTAATATGCTGATATGCTAACACGCTAATACGTTATGCTAACATGCTAATATGCTAATATGCTAATATGCTAATATGCTAATATGCTAATATGCTAACACAATAATATGCTAATATGCTAATACGCTAATATGCTAACACACTAATATACTAGTATGCTAATAAACTAATATGCTAATATGCTAATACGTTAATACGCTAATATGCTAACACGCTAATATGCTAGTATGCTAATATGCTATGGTAATATGCTAATTTGCTAATATGCTAATATGCTAATATGCTAACACAATAATATGCTAATATGCTAATACGCTAATATGCTAACACACTAATATACTAGTATGCTAATATACTAATATGCTAATATGCTAATACGTTAATACGTTAATATGCTAACACGCTAATATGCTAGTATGCTAATATGCTAGTATGCTAATATGCTATGGTAATATGCTAATTTGCTAATATGCTAATATGCTAACACAATAATATGCTAATATGCTAATACGCTAATATGCTAACACACTAATATACTAGTATGCTAATATACTAATATGCTAATATGCTAATACGTTAATACTCTAATTTGCTAACATGCTATGCTAATATGCTAATATGCTAATATGCTAATCTGAGCTGATCTGAGCATGCTAAAGCGTTTTATATACTAACACGCTAACATGCTAATAGCATGCTATGGCATTTAACATGCTAACACGCTAATATGTTAATATGCTAATATGCTAATATGCTAATACACTAATATGCTAACACGCTAATATGCTAATATGCTAATATGCTATGGTAATATGCTAATATGCTATGGTAATATGCTAATATGCTAGTTTGCTAGTTTGCTAATATGCTAATACGTTAATATGCTAACACATTAAAATGCTAGTATGCTAAAATGCTAATACGCTAATATGCTAATACGCTAATATGCTAATATGCTAATACGCTAATATGCTAACACGCTAATATGTTAGTATGCTATGCTAATATGCTAATACGCTAATATGCTGTCGCTAATATGCTAGTATGCTAATATGCTAATATGCTAATATGCTAATACGCTAATATGCTAATATGCTAACATGTTAATATGCTAGTATGCTAATATGCTAATATGTTAATATGCTAATACGCTAATATGCTAACACAGTAAAATGCTAGTGTGCTAAAATGTTAATATGCTAATATGCTAAAATGCTAACACGCTAATATGCTAGTATGCTAATATATTATGCTAATATGCTAATATGCTAACACACTAAAATACTAGTATGCTAAAATGCTAATATGCTAATATGCTAATACGCTAATATGTTAACACGTTAATATTCTAGTATGCTAACATGCTAATACACTGATTCGTTAATATGCTAACACGCTAAAATGCTAGTATACTAATATGCTAATATGCTAATATGCTAAAACGCTAATATGCTAGTATGCTAATATGCTAATATGCTAATACGCTAATATGCTAACACACTAAAATGCTAGTATGCTAAAATGCTAATATATTAATATGCTAATATGCTAATATGCTATGCTAATATCCTAATACATTAATATGCCAACACGCTCATATGCTAGTATGCTAATATGCTAATATGTTAATATGTTAATACGCTATGCTAGTATGCTAATATGCTAATATGCTAATACGTCAATATGCTAACACGTTAATAAGCTAATATGCTAATATGCTAATATGCTAATACGCTAATACGCTAATACGCTAATATGCTAACACGCTAATATGCTAGTATGCTAATATGCTAATACACTAATATGTTAACACATTAAAATGCTAGTATGCTAAAATGCTAATATGCTAATATGCTAATATGCTAATACGCTAATATGCTAACACGCTAATATGTTAGTATGCTAATATGCTAATATGCTAATATGCTAATACGCTAATATGCTAACACGCTAATATGCTAGTATGCTAGTATGCTAATATGCTAATATGCTAATATGCTAACACGCTAATATGTTAGTATGCTAATATGCTTATACGCTAATATGCTAACACGCTAATATGCTAGTATGCTAGTATGCTAATATGCTAATATGCTAATATGCTAACACTAATATGCTAGTATGCTAATATGCTATGGTAATATGATAATATGCTAATATGTTAATATGCTAACACAGTAATATGCTAACACGCTATGTCAATATGCTAATATGCTAATATGCTAATATGCTAATCTGAGCTGATCTGAGCATGCTAAAGCATTTTATATACTAACACGCTAACATGCTAATAGCATGCTATGGCATTTAACATGCTAACACGCTAATATGTTAATATGCTAATATGCTAATATGCTAATACACTAATATGCTAACACGCTAATATGCTAATATGCTAATATGCTATGGTAATATGCTAATATGCTAGTTTGCTAGTTTGCTAGTTTGCTAATATGCTAATACGTTAATATGCTAACACATTAAAATGCTAGTATGCTAAAATGCTAATACGCTAATATGCTAATACGCTAATATGCTAATATGCTAATAGGCTAATATGCTAACACACTAATATGTTAGTATGCTATGCTAATATGCTAATACGCTAATATGCTAACGCTAATATGCTAGTATGCTAATATGCTAATATGCTAATATGCTAATACGCTAATATGCTAATATGCTAATACGCTAATATGCTAACACGCTAATATGTTAGTATGCTATGCTAATATGCTAATACGCTAATATGCTAACGCTAATATGCTAGTATGCTAATATGTTAATATGCTAATACGCTAATATGCTAATATATTATGCTAATATGCTGATATGCTAATACACTAAAATACTAGTATGCTAAAATGCTAATATGCCAATATGCTAATATGCTAATATGTTAACACGTTAATATTCTAGTATGCTAATATGTTAATATGCTAATATGTTAACATGCTAATACACTAATACGTTAATATGCTAACACGCTAAAATGCTAATATGCTAATATGCTAATATGCTAATATGCTAATATGCTAATACACTAATATGCTAGTATGCTAATATGCTAGTATGCTATTATGCTAGTATGCTAATATGCTAGTATGCTGATATGCTAATACGTTAATATGCTAATACATTAATATGCTGACACGCTAATATGCTAGTGTGCTAATATGCTAATATGCTAATATGCTAATATGCTAATACGATAATATGCTAAGACGCTAATATGCTAGTATGCTAATATGCTAATATGCTAATACGCTAATATGCTAATATGCTAACACGCTAATATGCTACTATGCTAATATGCTATGGTAATATGCTAATATGCTAATATGTTAATATGCTAATATGCTAATTTGCTAATATGCTAATATGCTAATATGCTAATATGCTAACACGCTAAAATGCTAGTATACTAATATGCTAATATGCTAATATGCTAAAACGCTAATATGCTAGTATGCTAATATGCTAATATGCTAATACGCTAATATGCTAACACACTAAAATGCTAGTATGCTAAAATGCTAATATATTAATATGCTAATATGCTAATATGCTATGCTAATATCCTAATACATTAATATGCCAACACGCTCATATGCTAGTATGCTAATATGCTAATATGTTAATATGTTAATACGCTATGCTAGTATGCTAATATGCTAATATGCTAATACGTCAATATGCTAACACGTTAATAAGCTAATATGCTAATATGCTAATACGCTAATACGCTAATATGCTAACACGCTAATATGCTAGTATGCTAATATGCTAATACACTAATATGCTAACACATTAAAATGCTAGTATGCTAAAATGCTAATATGCTAATATGCTAATACGCTAATATGCTAACACGCTAATATGTTAGTATGCTAATATGCTAATATGCTAATACGCTAATATGCTAACACGCTAATATGCTAGTATGCTAGTATGCTAGTATGCTAATATGCTAATATGCTAATATGCTAACACGCAGATATGTTAGTATGCTAATATGCTATGCTAATATGCTAATATGCTAATACGCTAATATGCTAACACGCTAAAATGCTAGTATACTAATATGCTAATATGCTAATATGCTAATACGTTAGTATGTTAATATGCTAATACGTTAATATGCTAACACGCTAATATGCTAATATGCTATGCTAATATGCTAATATGCTAATATGCTAATATGCTAATATGCTAATATGCTAATATGTTAATACGCTATGCTAGTATGCTAATATGCTAATATGCTAATATGCTAATATGCTAGCACGCTAATATGCTAATATGCTAATATAATAAAATGCTAATATGCTAACATGCTAATATGCTAATATGTTAATGTGCTAATACACTAATAGGCTAACTTGCTAACATGCTAGTATGATAATATGCTAATATGCTAATATGCTAATACGCTAATATGCTAACACGCTAATATGTTAATATGTTAATATGTTAATATGCTAATATGCTAATATGGTAATACGTTAATATGCTAACACGCTAATATGCTAGTATGCTAATATGCTAATATGCTAATATGCTAATATGCTTATATGTTAATACACTAACACGGTAATATGCTAACACGCTAATATGCTAATATGCTAATATGCTAATATGCTAATATGCCAACACGCTATGCTAGTATGTTAATATGCTAATATATTAATACGCTATGCTTGTATGCTAATATGCTAATATGCTAATATGCTAACACGCTAATAAGCTAGTATGCTAATATGCTAATATGTTAATATGCTAATATGCTAATATGCTAATATGCTAACACGCTAACACGCTAATATGCTAGTGTGCTAATATGCTAATATGCTAATATGCTAATACGATATGCTAACACGCTAATATGTTAGTATGCTAATATGCTAATATGCTAATATGCTAATACGTTAATATGCTAATATGCTAAAACGCTAATATGCTAGTATGCTAATATGCTATGCTAATATGCTAATATGCTAATATGCTAATTTACTAATATGCTAATACACTAATATGCTAGTATGATAATATGCTATGGTAATATGCTAATATGCTAGTATGCTAATATGCTATGGTAATATGCTAATATGCTAATATGTTAATATGCTAATTTGCTAATATGCTAATACGCTAATATGCTAACACGCTAAAATGCTAGTATACTAATATGCTAATATGCTAATATGCTAGTATGTTAGTATGCTAATATGCTAATACGTGAATATGCTAACATGCTAATATGCTAATATGCTATGGTAATATGCTAATATGCTAATATGTTAATACGCTAATATGCTAATATGCTAAAACGCTAATATGCTAGTATGCTAATATGCTAACACACTAAAATGCTAGTATGCTAAAATGCTAATATACTAATATGCTAATATGCTAATACGCTAATATGCTGGTATGCTAATATGCTAATATGCTAATATGCTAATACACTAATATGCCAACACGCTCATATGTTAGTATGTTAATATGTTAATATGTTAATATGTTAATATGTTAATATGTTAATACGCTATGCTAGTATGCTAATATGCTAATATGCTAATATGCTAATATGTTAATACGTTAATATGCTAACACGTTAATAAGCTAATATGCTAATATACTAATATGCTAATATCCTAATATGCTAATACGCTAATACGTTAATATGCTAACACGCTAATATGCTAGTATGCTAATATGCTAATATGCTAATACGCTAATATGCTAACACATTAAAATGCTAGTATACTAAAATGCTAATATGCTAATATGCTAATATGCTAATACGCTATGCTAACACGCTAATATGTTAGCATGCTAATATGCTAATATGCTAATATGCTGATATGCTAACACGCTAATATGCTAGTATGCTAATATGCTAATATGCTAATACGTTAATATGCTAACACGCTAATATGCTAGTATGCTAATATGCTATGGTAATATGCTAATTTGCTAATATGCTAACACACTAATATACTAGTATGCTAATATACTAATATGCTAATACGTTAATACGCTAATATGTTAACACGCTAATATGATAGTATGCTAATATGCTATGGTAATATGTAAAATTTACTAATATGCTAATATGCTAATATGCTAACACAATAATATGCTAATATGCTAATACGCTAATATGCTAACACACTAATATACTAGTATGCTAATATACTAATATGCTAATATGCTAATATGCTAATACGTTAATACGCTAATATGCTAACACGCTAATATGCTAGTATGCTAATATGCTATGGTAATATGTTAATTTGCTAATATGCTAATTTGCTAATATGCTAATATGCTAATATGCTAACACACTAATATACTAGTATGCTAATATACTAATATGCTAATATGCTAATACGTTAATACGCTAATATGCTAACATGCTATGCTAATATGCTAATATGCTAATCTGAGCTGATCTGAGCATGCTAAAGCGTTTTATATACTAACACGCTAACATGCTAATAGCATGCTATGGCATTTAACATGCTAATATGCTAATATGCTAATATGCTAATATGCTAATATGCTAATATGTTAATATGTTAATATGTTAATATGCTAATATGTTAATACGCTATGCTAGTATGCTAATATGCTAATATGCTAATATGTTAATATGTTAATACGTTAATATGCTAACATGTTAATAAGCTAATATGCTAATATACTAATATGCTAATATGCTAATATGCTAATACGCTAATACGTTAATATGCTAACACGCTAATATGCTAGTATGCTAATATGCTAATATGCTAATACGCTAATATGCTAACACATTAAAATGCTAGTATGCTAAAATGCTAATATGCTAATATGCTAATATGCTAATACGCTATGCTAACACGCTAATATGTTAGCATGCTAATATGCTAATATGCTAATATGCTGATATGCTAACACGCTAATATGCTAGTATGCTAATATGCTAATATGCTAATATGCTAATATGCTAATATGCTAATTCGCTAATATGCTAACACGCTAATATGCTAGTATGCTAATATGCTATGGTAATATGCTAATTTGCTAATATGCTAATATGCTAATATGCTAACACAATAATATGCTAATATGCTAATACGCTAATATGCTAACACACTAATATACTAGTATGCTAATATACTAATATGCTAATATGCTAATACGTTAATACGCTAATATGCTAACACGCTAATATGCTAGTATGCTAATATGCTATGGTAATATGCTAATTTGCTAATATGCTAATATGCTAATATGCTAACACAATAATATGCTAACACGCTAATATGTTAATATGCTAATATGCTAATATGCTAATACACTAATATGCTAACACGCTAATATGCTAATATGCTAATATGCTATGGTAATATGCTAATATGCTAGTTTGCTAGTTTGCTAATATGCTAATACGTTAATATGCTAACACATTAAAATGCTAGTATGCTAAAATACTAATACGCTAATATGTTAATACGCTAATATGCTAATAAGCTAATATGCTAACACGCTAATATGTTAGTATGCTATGCTAATATGCTAATACGCTAATATGCTAACGCTAATATGCTAGTATGCTAATATGCTAATATGCTAATATGCTAATATGCTAATATGCTAATATGGTAACACATTAATATGCTAGTATGCTAATATGCTAATATGCTAATACGCTAATATGCTAACACACTAAAATACTGGTATGCTAAAATGTTAATATGCTAATATGCTAAAATGCTAACATGCTAATATGCTAGTATGCTAATATATTATGCTAATACGCTAATATGCTAACACACTAAAATACTAGTATGCTAAAATGCTAATATGCTAATATGCTAATATGCTAATATGCTAATATGTTAACATGTTAATATGCTAGTATACTAATATGCTAATATGCTAATATGTTAACATCTTAATACACTAATACGTTAATATGCTAACACGCTAAAATGCTAATATGCTAATATGCTAATATGCTAATATGCTAATATGCTAATATGCTAATACATTAATATGCTAGTATGCTAATATGCTAGTATGCTAATATGCTAGTATGCTAATATGCTAATACGTTAATATGCTAATACGTTAATATGCTAACACGCTAATATGCTAATATGCTATGGTAATATGCTAATGTGCTAATTTGCTAATATGCTACTACATTAATATGCTAACACGCTAAAATGCTAGTATGCTAATATGCTAATATGCTAATACACTAATATGCTAACACGCTAATATGCTAGTGTGCTAATATGCTAATATGCTAATATGCTAATACGATAATATGCTAAGACGCTAATATGCTAGTATGCTAATATGCTAATACGTTAATATGCTAATACGTTAATATGCTAACACGCTAATATGCTAATATGCTATGGTAATATGCTAATGTGCTAATTTGCTAATATGCTACTACATTAATATGCTAACACGCTAAAATGCTAGTATGCTAATATGCTAATATGCTAATATGCTAATACACTAATATGCTAACACGCTAATATGCTAGTGTGCTAATATGCTAATATGCTAATATGCTAATACGATAATATGCTAAGACGCTAATATGCTAGTATGCTAGTATGCTAATATGCTAATATGCTAATATGCTAATACGCTAATATGCTAATACGCTAATATGCTAGTATGCTAATATGCTAATATGTTAATATGTTAATACGCTATGCTAGTATGCTAATATGCTAATATGCTAATACGTCAATATGCTAACACGTTAATAAGCTAATATGCTAATATGCTAATATGCTAATATGCTAATATGCTAATACGCTAATACGCTAATATGCTAACACGCTAATAAGCTAGTATGCTAATATGCTAATACGCTAATATGCTAACACGCTAATATGTTAGTATGCTAATATGCTAATACGCTAATATGCTTACACGCTAATATGCTAGTATGCTAGTATGCTAATATGTTAATACGCTAATATGCTAACACGCTAATATGTTAGTATGCTAATATGCTAATATGCTAATATGCTATGCTAATATGCTATGCTAATATGCTAATACGCTAATATGCTAACATGCTAACATGCTAGTATGCTATGCTAATATGCTAATACGCTAATATGCTAACACGTTAATATGTTAATATGTTAATATGCTAATATGCTAATATGGTAATACGTTAATATGCTAGTATCCTAATATGCTAATATGCTAATATATTAATATGCTAATATGCTAATATGCTAATATGCTAATATGCTAATATGCTAACACGCTAATAAGCTAGTATACTAGTATGCTAATATGCTAATATGTTAATATGCTAATATGCTAATATGCTAACATGCTAACACGCTAATATGCTAGTGTGCTAATATGCTAATATGCTAATATGCTAATATGCTAATATGCTAATACGATAATATGCTAACACGCTAATATGTTAGTATACTAATATGCTAATATGCTAATACACTAATATGCTAATATGCTAACACGCTAATATGCTAGTATGCTAATATACTATGCTAATACGCTAATATGCTAATACGCTAATATGCTAACACGTTAAAATGCTAGTATACTAATATGCTAATATGCTAATATGCTTATATGCTAATATGCTAATACGCTAGTATGTTAATATGCTAATACGTTAATATGCTAACACGCTAATATGCTAATATGCTAATATGCTATGGTAATGTGCTAATATGCTAATATGCTAATATGTTAATATGCTAACATGCTAAAATACTAGTATGCTAATATGCTAATATGTTAATATGCTAACACGCTAATATGCTAATATGCTAATATGCTAAAATGTTAATATGCTAACATGCTAATATGCTAATATGTTAATATGCTAATACACTAATATGCTAACATGCTAACATGCTAGTATGATAATATGCTAATATGCTAATACGCTAATATGCTAACACGCTAATATGTTAATATGCTAACACGCTAATATGCTAATATGCTAATATGCTAATATGTTAATACGCTAACACGGTAATATGCTAACACGCTAATATGCTAATATGCTAATATGCCAACACGCTATGCTAGTATGCTAATATGCTAATATATTAATACGCTTTGCTAATATGCTAATTTACTAATATGCTAATACACTAATATGCTAGTATGCTAATATGCTATGGTAATATGCTAATATGCTAATATGCTAGTATGCTAATATGCTATGGTAATATGCTAATATGCTAATTTGCTAATATGCTAATACGCTAATATAACACGCTAAAATGCTAGTATACTAATATGCTAATATGCTAATATGCTAATATGCTAATATGCTAATATGCTAATATGCTAGTATGCTAGTATGCTAATATGCTAATACGTTAATATGCTAACATGCTAATATGCTAATATGCTATGGTAATATGCTAATATGCTAATTTGCTAATATGCTAATTTACTAATATGCTAATACGTTAATATGCTAACACGCTAAAATGCTAATATGCTAATATGATAATATGCTAATATGTTAATATGCTAATATGCTAATATGCTAATACACTAATATGCCAACACGCTCATATGTTAGTATGCTAATATGCTAATATGCTAATATGTTAATATGTTAATATGTTAATATGCTAATATGTTATGTTAATATGTTAATATGTTAATATGTTAATACGCTATGCTAGTATGCTAATATGCTAATATGCTAATATGCTAATATGTTAATACGTTAATATGCTAACACGTTAAGCTAATATGCTAATATACTAATATGCTAATATGCTAATATGCTAATATGCTAATACGCTAATACGTTATGCTAACACGCTAATATGCTAGTATGCTAATATGCTAGTATGCTAATATGCTAATATGCTAATACGCTAATATGCTAACACATTAAAATGCTAGTATGCTAAAATGCTAATATGCTAATATGCTAATATGCTAATACGCTATGCTAACACGCTAATATGTTAGCATGCTAATATGCTAATATGCTAATATGCTGATATGCTAACACACTAATATGCTAGTATGCTAATATGTTAATATGCTAATATGCTAATTCGCTAATATGCTAACATGCTAATATGCTAACACGCTAATATGCTAGTATGCTAATATGCTATGGTAATATGCTAATTTGCTAATATGCTAATATGCTAATATGCTAATATGCTAACACAATAATATGCTAATATGCTAATACGCTAATATGCTAACACGCTAATAAGCTAGTATACTAGTATGCTAATATGCTAATATGTTAATATGCTAATATGCTAACACGCTAATATGCTAGTGTGCTAATATGCTAATATGCTAATATGCTAATACGATAATATGCTAACACGCTAATATGTTAGTATACTAATATGCTAATATGCTAATACACTAATATGCTAACACGCTAAAATGCTAGTATACTAATATGCTAATATGCTAATATGCTAATACTCTAGTATGTTAATATGCTAATACGTTAATATGCTAACACGCTAATATGCTAATATGCTAATATGCTATGGTAATATGCTAATATGCTAATATGCTAATTTGCTAATATGCTAATATATTAATATGCTAACATGCTAAAATACTAGTATGCTAATATGCTAATATGTTAATACGCTATGCTAGTATGCTAATATGCTAATATGCTAACACGCTAATATGCTAATATGCTAATATGCTAAAATGTTATGCTAACATGCTAATATGCTAATATGTTAATATGCTAATACACTAATATGCTAACATGCTAGTATGATAATATGCTAATATGCTAATATGCTAATACGCTAATATGCTAACACGCTAACACGCTAATATGTTAATATGTTAATATGCTAATATGGTAATACGTTAATATGCTAACACGCTAATATGCTAGTATGCTAATATGCTAATATGCTAATATGCTAATATGTTAATACGCTAACACGGTAATATGCTAAAACGCTAATATGCTAATATGCTAATATGCCAACACGCTATGCTAGTATGCTAATATGCTAATATATTAATACGCTATGCTAGTATGCTAATATGCTAATATGCTAATATGCTAACACGCTAATAAGCTAGTATGCTAGTATGTTAATATGCTAATATGTTAATATGCTAATATGCTAATATGCTAATATGCTAAAACGCTAACATGCTAATATGCTAGTGTGCTAATATGCTAATATGCTAATATGCTAACACGCTAATATGCTAGTATGCTAATATGCTATGCTAATATGCTAATATGCTAATATGCTAATATGCTAATATGCTAATATGCTAATTTACTAATATGCTAATACACTAATATGCTAGTATGCTAATATGCTATGGTAATATGCTAATATGCTAATATGCTAGTATGCTAATATGCTATGGTAATATGCTAATATGCTAATATGCTAATTTACTAATATGCTAATACGCTAATATGTTAACACGCTAAAATGCTAGTATACTAATATGCTAATATGCTAATATGCTAGTATGCTAGTATGCTAATATGCTAATATGTTAATATGCTAACATGCTAATATGCTAATATGCTATGGTAATATGCTAATATGCTAATTTGCTAATATGCTAATACGTTAATATGCTAACACGCTAAAATGCTAATATGCTAATATGCTAATATGCTAATATGCTAATACGCTAATATGCTAACATGCTAATAAGCTAGTAAGCTAATATGTTATGTTAATATGCTAATATGCTAATATGTTAATACGCTAATATGCTAATATGCTAAAACGCTAATATGCTAGTATGCTAATATGCTAACACACTAAAATGCTAGTATGCTAAAATGCTAATATACTAATATGCTAATATGCTAATACGCTAATATGCTGGTATGTTAATATGCTAATATGCTAATATGCTAATACACTAATATGCCAACACGCTCATATGTTAGTATGCTAATATGCTAATATGCTAATATGCTAATATGCTAATATGTTAATATGTTAATATGTTAATATGCTAATATGTTAATACGCTATGCTAGTATGCTAATATGCTAATATGCTAATATGTTAATATGTTAATACGTTAATATGCTAACATGTTAATAAGCTAATATGCTAATATACTAATATGCTAATATGCTAATATGCTAATACGCTAATACGTTAATATGCTAACACGCTAATATGCTAGTATGCTAATATGCTAATATGCTAATACGCTAATATGCTAACACATTAAAATGCTAGTATGCTAAAATGCTAATATGCTAATATGCTAATATGCTAATACGCTATGCTAACACGCTAATATGTTAGCATGCTAATATGCTAATATGCTAATATGCTGATATGCTAACACGCTAATATGCTAGTATGCTAATATGCTAATATGCTAATATGCTAATATGCTAATATGCTAATTCGCTAATATGCTAACACGCTAATATGCTAGTATGCTAATATGCTATGGTAATATGCTAATTTGCTAATATGCTAATATGCTAATATGCTAACACAATAATATGCTAATATGCTAATACGCTAATATGCTAACACACTAATATACTAGTATGCTAATATACTAATATGCTAATATGCTAATACGTTAATACGCTAATATGCTAACACGCTAATATGCTAGTATGCTAATATGCTATGGTAATATGCTAATTTGCTAATATGCTAATATGCTAATATGCTAACACAATAATATGCTAACACAATAATATGCTAATATGCTAATACGCTAATATGCTAACACACTAATATACTAGTATGCTAATATACTAATATGCTAATATGCTAATACGTTAATACGCTAATATGCTAACACGCTAATATGCTAGTATGCTAATATGCTATGGTAATATGCTAATTTGCTAATATGCTAATATGCTAACATAATAATATGCTAATATGCTAATACGCTAATATACTAGTATGCTAATATACTAATATGCTAATATGCTAATACGTTAATACGCTAATATGCTAACATGCTATGCTAATATGTTAATATGCTAATATGCTAATCTGAGCTGATCTGAGCATGCTAAAGCGTTTTATATACTAACACGCTAACATGCTAATAGCATGCTATGGCATTTAACATGCTAACACGCTTCCTGCTCGCCCGTCCAATCCCCAAACCTAACAATAGGTACAGTGGATATTTAATAGTTAAAGAATTTCTAGAATTGAGCCTAAATAATAATATTGATACAGCTGCTGAAATCTTACTTCACATTTATGAGTTCCCTAGGAAGATCCCCAGAGAAGGTTGGTAACTGTTCATTCTAGCCAAAGGTGTTTCAATTCACATTGTTGACTAGGACTTTTCACAAACCCAGTAAATTAACTATTTATGGAGTTTTTTTGCACGCTACTGAGATATATTCTATAGATATTTCAGTGTTTCCCCTGCCATTATATTAGGGGGCGCCCCGCCCCCCCAACGGCGCCTCCCGCCCCCCTTGAAGGTCAAGTTAATTTTATTTTATTTACTATACAGTGCCAGATCACAACAGAAGTCATTTACGGTTACCTTTCCTATAGAACAGGCCTATGCATTGTCACACACAGATGAGCACACTCTCTGGACCTGAATTACCCAACTCTGGTAATAATCCACAGAGAATTAAGAAAGGATAGGAGGAAGGGAGGCTGCAGCTTTCCGATGGCTAAAATAACCTGCTCATCTTCTATCTCAGACTTGTGAAATGCGAAATGTTATTTGGTAGACGCGGTGCTTTTGTTTCATTTTCGGGATACTTTGAGCCCCTTTTTGAACAGAGAGCTCCATCTAGTGTTGACAGAAAAAAATAGCTAAATGGTCCGAAAGCGTCATTTTGTCCATCACTACGGTTTGGCACGTACGTGTTTGTTAAGTCCTGAAGATAAAGTATAGCCAGACGTCTCTGACTTCTCATATCAAGAGGCTCTAGAAATGTTCTTCCAGAAGCCCAGAAAGATGCACTGCAGTGACAAAAGCTGCACACTTTGTGGGTAACTGTCATAAAAAGAAACGTTCTGATGTTTAGTTCAGTTGTTATATTCACTGCTGTCATAAACATTGTTTACTGTCATAAACAAAAGGCACATGAACCCCCCCCCCCCCCCCCCAAGCTGTATACCTAGGGAAAGCACTGTATTTGTCAGACAAAATCACTTTTTTCAGTTCTTATAGACGATTGTGAAAGTGAAAGAAGTTCAAAAGCATTTTAGTCACACAGACAACAGTGATAAACGGTAAAATATGAATACATTTGTGATTTACCAGTTATATAATTACTAGAATAAGTTCTTATATATTAATACAGAAATTGACATCTTCTGTACATCTGCATGAGTCTCCTGGGAATAACATGATTCGAGAACAAGAGTAACTAACAGTTAAAAATATATTAAAATATTTCCACAGACAGACAAAATGAACGAGTTATTAGGATTACTAGCCTACGGTTTGTACGGTATATTTGCCTTTTTCATTAAACAAACTAACCTTTTCCAAATGACCTTCGAAAGCTTCAGTTCTACAGACAATTGTAAAAATGAAAGTATGAGCTCACAGCGTTTTATATAGTCACAGATATTGGTGGCCACACCACAGTTCATGAATATTGAATATTGCAGCAATTCTCATTTCCGGCTTGCCGTACAATTATTGACTTAAAATGCTGTACAACAGCCTAATGTAAACAGAAAAGCACTTACATGTCGTATAAATTGCTTAAAAGTGAAAAAAATGTCAAATGGAATCTTCTTTTTGTAGTTGACATTTTAAAATAAACCGGTTTACGTTATGTAACCATAGTTAATGTACACATTATTCCACTGATTTTTGTTATATAGGACTGTTATACATTTTCCATCTGCTTCCCAGCCCCCCTCTTTTTATTCTCGTTGGCCCTCTGTCTAGCCTCCCCCACCTGCAACTTCAGCAATTGGGTTTGGAGCTCTTTAAGGTCACTCTCCTCCTTCCCTGCCTCGTCCTTGGCCCTCTGTAGGTGGTGTATCACATGCCTATCCCACACGTGGGAGTCCGCACCTGGTAAGTCTGGGTTGTCGAGGATCGCAGCCCACACCCCCTCTGGAACCCCCTCCATTCTCGCTGCACCCCCTCCTGTCCGGGGTGACACCCGGTTCGCCGTCCAATCCTCCTTACACTTATCCAGGTATTCCCTGGGGTGCAGGGTTTTATCCCACGCCAGCTTTGGGACGCCTGCTCCAGTTGGAGGAGGAAACATTTCTCTCATGGCGTTTCCAATGCGCAGTACTACGGCTGTCAAGCTAACATCATCAGGATGCGTCAGTGTTCCTGCCCTCTCTTCCACCTCCAGCAATGAGTGTTTAGTCAGACATCTGGCTCCCACTGCCCGGAAATCTCCCAGTGCCAACATGGTCCCCTGAGTGAGCTTGTCTAGCTTATCCATCCACTGTCCTCCTCCTTCTGCTGGGGGCGGCATTTTATCAGCCAGTGCCTGCACGTCTCCTATCGGGAAGGGTCTATATTTATCCTGCGTCTGGCCCGTCCCTCTTAGCAGAGGTAGTTGATGCTTTGGGGGCCGTGAGACCATGCAATGACACTCCCACTCGCTCTCTCCCTCTTCATCGAGGGCAAAGCCCTGAGCCCTCACCCTTTGCTCTAAGAGTGAGGTTTCCCGTTGTAGTGCCGCCTCTATTTCGGCCATCCGCTCCTCTACCTGGTCTGCGAGGGCCCTACGAGCCCTGTCCTCTGGGTCGTCCTTCCATACCCCCGAAACGTGACCCCACATTTCCACCTTTTTACCCTCCTCTAGTTTCCCTGTGTTGGTCCCTGCCCGCTGACCAGGCGAATCTACTCCCCCTTGTTCCTCTAACTGCTCCCTCCTTACTCGAGCTGCAAACGCCACCTGGTCCTGTCTGCCTTCCGCCCCCGCCGCTTTTTGCTTTTTCCTTTTCTCCTCCCTGCTTGCCTGTCTCTCCTTCGGTTCCCTACACTCTGTATCTACGTTCGAGTCCGCCTCCGATCTCCCACCTAATCCGACGTCTGAGGGAGTCGAGGTCTCCCCCCCCAGCCGGATGCCCCCCTTGTACATTTATCACCCCGGACGTAACTGTGATCATAGGGCACATATGGGCAGGCGGGGCAGAAGGGGCGACCTTTTTACACGTATAGGCAGAGGGCCTGTCTCCCGCTCTCGGTTCCCCCTTCTCGGGTTCCGGCTGGCCCTCTCCTCTGCTCTGACCCTCACGATGTAAATGATCTGTTCCCTGCCAAAACAGGGCCAATTTCGCCTCTAACCCAAAATAATTACCTCAGAATCCAGGGTCCCTGACCCCTGGGCCTCTAACCCAAAATAATTACCTCAGAATCCGGGGTCCCTGACCCCTGGGCCTTTAACCCAAAATAATAAAATTCAGAATCCGGGGTCCCTGACCCCTGGTCCTCTAATCCAAAATAGTAAACTTCAGAATCCGTGGTCCCTGACCCCTGGGCCTTTAACCCAAAATAATAAACTTCAGAATCCGGGGTCCCTGACCCCTGGGTCTCTAACCCAAAATAATTACCTCAGAATCCGGGGTCCCTGACCCTGGGCCTCTGACCCAAAATAGTAAACTTCAGAATCCGTGGTCCCTGACCCCTGGGCCTTTAACCCAAAATAATAAACTTCAGAATCCGGGGTCCCTGACCCCTCGGCCTCTAACCCAAAATAATTACCTCAGAATCCGGGGTCCCTGACCCTGGGCCTCTGACCCAAAATAGTAAACTTCAGAATCCGTGGTCCCTGACCCCTCGGCCTCTAACCCAAAATAATTACCTCAGAATCCGGGGTCCCTGACCCCTGGGCCTCTAACCCAAAATAAAACCTCAGAATCCGGGGTCCCTGACCCTGGGCCTCTGACCCAACTTTTACCGGGACTCCCACCCGGTAACCTGAATTCCCCGGGACTCTAACCCAGCTCACTGGGACTCTAACCCAGTGTTTCTATTTGCTCGTCAGCGAATAGTGGGGCTGCCACACCAAGGACACCACAGTGGGACTCCAACCCAGCCTTAATATTCTTTTACCTACCCTCATTCGCCACCTCAATGTACTGACGGCCCTGATGGACACTTCGGACTACTTTATTTAGTATAGCCATATATGCAGATTTTGATATAACAGGCTCTGCTTACCTTTTGTTAGTGGTGCCTGCAGCCTTCTGTGCCCATTCAGGTCTCGTCTGGTATTTGCCGAATGCCGACCTCTATCTCGATCCCGAGCCCTCAAATTGTTGGAGTATGCCGTCTCCACCAGGTCCGTGGATGAGAAGAGATCACCCGGAGCCATTCTACAAGCAGCCCCCGCCCCTGTCCATACTTTTCCACTTTCAGGCAATTTCGTCTTATCTGGTGCAACATGTTGTTCTGTATGTTCCTAGTTATTGTGTCACCCCTATATCATTTACTAGCGACTGTCACCGCAGCCTGCGTGAATAGATTAACTTTGGTGTGCACAGAGCCTCCCTATATGTCCTTAGTCCCCTGCAGATATCGCTCTCCACAGAGGTGTGTCAAGAAATCATTTTAATAAATTAAGCAAGATCATATATATTTATTATCATGTCATGTACATGCACTGTTAATTGTAGCCATTTTGTCTGGTACAGAAAACATCTGTGTATTACATGCTGTTGATCTTTGAATAAAAATACATACATGTCATGCCCCGATCGTCCGATCCTCACGTGTGCCACGCCCCCTCGTTAGCCCCGTGTGGATTCCCCGTGCCCACCCGCTGTTTCCTGTTGCCGTCCTTAGTCCAATGTATTTAGTCCGCGTTCCAGTTAGTTTCCCCAGTCCGGTCATTAACATTGTCCTACTGTGTGGTGTTCATCTTGCAATACACCCCGTCTTTTTGATTTCCGTGAGCCCGATCCTGATTTCCTCGCTTCCCGCTCACTCATCCCGCACACGGTACATAACAATACAAGTATCACGGCATCCAGTTTTATTCTATTATATGGATGGATGGATGAAAATGGAATGTATGGATAAATGCAGGAAGACAATAATAAAAAACTATATGAACCTGAAGCAAGCAGTCCCCCAATGCCACATATGGGAATGATGTGGGCACATTAGATGGTATACTGCATTATGTGCAGTATGAGCCCTGCACCCCATTTTTGGGTTTTTCATCATTTAACTCACTTGATCTATGGTGTCAACTGAACACTAAAATAGCTAATAAATTTAAAACTATACAACAACACTCATTGTACTCTGTAAAGTGTTAAATGCTCCAGTCAGTGAAAGTGTGTCCCCTACCCTTAGACCCCAGAGGATTAAAATGGGGCAGATATGTGGAGGTGGAGACTCATTGACTTAACACCCTATGGTGTAAATTTAACACTATTAGAGTTAATAAAGATAACTGCTGTAAAAACAACACACTCAAGGCACTCTGTAAAGTGTTAAAGGTAACACCGAATGCTGTGGACCCATATAAACACTCCAATATATAAACAGTGTTAATTTAACACTGGCACATTTTCTGTGTAGTCTTACTTCACTTAACTTTTTATGTCACTTTTTAACTCAGTCAAACTGTACTAACAACTTATGATTAACTGATTTCATTAAAAAGTATTTTATGAGTGGAAGGTTAAAAAATATTAGGTGGTACATTGGGCGGAGCTTAATTCTCTCCCCGTCTATGATGTCATAAGCGGGAGGGGGACGTATCCCTTTTTCGCGGGCGATCCTTGTTAAAATAACTGTCGCTCTCTCGCCATGTCGCACTTGTGCGTAGAGCCACGATCCCCACACACCACTGTCTTTTATTGAAAACAGCTGAGGCAAGTCGTTTTCTGAACTTTAAAGTGTGTATACAATAAGTAAACATGTAAAATAAGTATAAAATGTGTTATAAAGCATATAGCCAACGACAATTAATAAAGAATTTAAGCAAAATATCCCAGACGTACCATGGCCTATAGCTGGTAGAAATGGAGCTATCCTACGGCCTACAAGATAAAAGCATATGGCACCAAATTGGAATCAGTAGTCTTTAAAAGAATAAAATACATTACATGGATTTATTAATGCGATATTTTAAATATGTTTTAAGGCATAATACAATTTTTAACAATAATTTTAAGGGGTCACTGGATGCATCAAGCTTTTCTAGCTAGAGAGGAAAGAGGGTCTGGCAGTTTTGAATGGTAAAAGCAGTAGTTGTGTATTGCTAACGGGGTATTTTTTTAAACAAAATGCACTATTTTATATCGGTAAAAACACCGCCATCCTATTTTTAGGGGGATTTATGCATATTGCATGTCTAGACATGTCGGTCTGCTAATGTCCGTGGCCTTGGGGAACAGGGCGTCGGCGCAAGAGCTTTTGGAGCCGTGAGCGATAAGCCTATGAGGAGGAAGCGTCAATGAAACAAAATGGCCGCCGGCTGACAAATTGTTGCGGGGTGTCTACAGAGTGACTGTAACATCTCGTTTAGCCGATGGTCCTGGGTGTGAGAAGCACACAGCCAGCACCCCCAAACAGGCAGAAAGCACATAACCTCTATCAATCTGTCTTATTTGTAAATATTATAACATAATATATTTCTAATTTAAATAAAGGTCAATATCTAACACCACAGCTCTGGGGCTTTGGCATGGGCCCGGACACCCCGCTGCAGGCCTGGGGCGTTGGATGAAGTATCTAACTACAATTGTTTAATCGGAGGGATAAAGTCCAATAACTTAAACGGTTGTATGACAATTTAGTATAAATTTTAAACCAATATGATCTAAGGAATAAAACAATTTAGTTGTAGTTTGTTAGTTTTATTTTAAATAAGATGCTCCCAGTTTATTATTGATTTAGTAGCTGTAGGAACTAGTGAGCGGTATTTAGCAACATTCATCAAAAATATCTTCAACATTCCAATATGGAAGGTAACCGACAAAGTTTTCAAGCAGATTTCATAAAACAAGACATCGCAAGGAGTCCGTTCGTTCCAGAGATGGCACCGTACGTGGTCCCGGCTAGGAACTACAGTGAGCGGTATTTAGCTACTGTCATGCCCTGTCGTCCGATCCTTGTGTGTGCCACGCCCCCTGATTATCCACATGTGCTTCCCCGATCTTACCCAGCTGTCTCCGATTATTTTCGCCCAGTCTTGTCTATTTGAGTCCACGTCTTGCCCTGCCTGGTTGTCCGTCATTGATGTTAGTTAAGGTTAGCTGCTCTGTGTTTGTCGCTGTCTGCCCCGTCTTCTCTGTCCCAATTCCGAATAAGCCCCGAATTCCCTGCTTGCCCACCTGGTCTTTTCCCGCTTCCTGCTCGCTCGCTCACCAGCCCAAACTCTGACAGCTACAAACTTCAAAAACATTTTTAAAACTTTGTTAGACTAATACCGTAGTTGTTTTAATAATTGAAGGGATAAAAAACATTTGTCGTGTTTGTCAATGTATTATTTTAAGTAAATGCATTATTTTCTAACAGCAAAAGCCCTGTCATGTTTTAGGTGCGAAAATATATGGTCTAACATTATATGGACTAGTAACTGTCTCTGGGGGAGCAGCCCCGGGTAGGAACTATTAAGCAGCATTTAGTGACAAGCATCAAAAACACATTTTTAAAAACTTTAGCAGAATAAAGCCTTAGTTATTTCAATAAACAAGTTTTTTCAGTAAATTTTTGTTCACGCTCATGCGCACAAACACACACACCCCAGAGGTCAGGGGGCTTTAGAGTTTAACTTTAGGTTGGTGATCGCGATGTGTGACCAAACCCAAAAGCACCCTAACTTAGTCATCCACTATGCAGTGAGACCAGACAGTGACTATATGCCCGATTTAACCGCTGGTCTTTATTTATTTATTTTTATTTTTTTAAAAAAACTTTGACAGAATAAAGACTTAGATATTTTGATAAACACACTTTTTTTTCAGTAAATGTTTGTTTACGCTCATGTGCACAAACACACACATACCGGTGGCCTGGGGGGCTTTAGAATTTAACTTAGGTCTGTGAAAGTATAGGACTGCGATGTGTATTCAGACATTTAACATACACTACTGTCTATTGATGAAGAAATTATTTAATTCTGGCCTGATCATTCATGTTGGCTGACTTTTTAAATTTAGTGCACAGAGGTTGAAATAAGTGCATGGTATGCAAGTATTATGACATGCACATAGTAAACCTTTAAAATGTATGAACGTTTTCAGTCTTAATAGCCAAAACCATAACATAAATACGTCACGTAACAAAATTGGACATCTAACACGTACTACTTTAGAACACTACTGTTTTTGCTAGCATCATTATTATTATTATTGTTGTTGTTGTTTTTAGGGTTATTGTACAATAACAATATAGCCACCTCTTGTGCATTATGGGATGGGATTACTTTGTAACAAACCATTTGCAACCGTACCTGTAATGAGCTCTGAGGTTGAATAACGTTGACTGTTCTGTGATACTGCTGTCACAGAAGTCATTGGTGGCTCAGTTACTGCTGGCTGAGGAGACTCTGAACATGCAGCAGTAGGAGAAGAAGGAGGTTGTTCAGAAGAGGATGAAGTGTGTTTGGGCGTAGAGGTGAATGCTGGACGAGGAGGAGGTTTGGGTGGGGATGGACATGTTTACAGCTACGCTGCCGCAGCCAAGGCCCAGCTCCTCCAGTCTCTTGTTTGGTCTATTAAAAAAAATGTGTATAATAGGGTGATTATTTTTTCAACCCTGTCAATCAACTCCCCACTCAAAAAACAAGATGTGCAAAAATTTATTGAGTTCAGTTGACATTTAGGGTGTGCTGAAGCATTCTGAAATATTCATTTTTTTCCAGAAAACCCGATTAATAGGCTATGATTGGCATTAAGCGGTAAATTCGAAAGTCACTAACAAACAACTCTTCCGTAACGTCATTGCTACATTGTGCAATTTATTATGTCAGGCTACATTTCTATTCAGAAATCTGAGGTAGCTAGTGTTAACTAAAGTAATCGATGTCATAATTGTCATTCATGCAAGGGTTGATGGTTTACTCGTAGACGCAGAAAATCCCTGAAGTACAGACATCTTGTTACTGTCTGGGAAAAGCTTTCCATGCTCAGCAAACAAACTGTGTTTGTTCTTCACTATTTGTCAGTAAATCACTGTACTCCTGTATCATAGACATGCCTCTCTCTGCAGTGTCATTTGTCACCCACAGCACCCATACAGTTTCCTCAGCCTTCAAATAGTCGTCGTGGTTATCCAAGTCTCAGGAGCACTTTGAACAAAATGAGTCTGGAACTGACAACACGTCAAAAAACTTCTTTGAATTCACAAAGTCATGTAACTGCATGGGGCAGCATGGTGGAGCAGTGGTTAGCACTGCTGCCTCACACCTCTGGGACCCGGGGTTGAGTCTCCACCTGGGTCACATGTGTGTGGAGTTTGCATGTTCTCCCCATGTCGTTGTGAGGTTTCCTCTGGGGACTCCGGTTTCCCCCCACAGTCCAAAAACATGCTGAGGCTAATTGGACTTGCTAAACTGCCCGTAGGTGTGCATGTGTGAGTGAATGGTGTGTGAGTGTACCCTGCGATGGATTGGCCCCCCATCCTGGGTTGTTCCCTGCCTCGTGCCCATTGCTTCCGGGGTAGGCTCCAGACCCCCCACGACCCAGTAGGATAAGCAGTTTGGAAAATGTATGGATGGATGTAACTGCATTTCATTGATCTGGGTGAAATTAACTGTTATTCATTTTGGTGGATCTTCAGATGCTGGTTTCTGAAGCGCTGAAACCATAACCTTTTTCCTCTATGACATAAATATCTCTGTTAAAGAATGACAGTGTAATCAACTCGTCACTAAAGTACCAGAGACAGACACAGAGCTTTGTTAGGGCACTTCTTGCTGCTTGTGAATGAAGTGAAAACAGTATTTTCAGCAGATGCAGTTCATTTGCTGGAGCAATGATCGGCAGCCAAAACAAGAACCGCAATTGCAGGTAGACCTGAAGGCCAAATATGCAGAGATCTGCCAAGCCTTTTTGTTCACGGTTGGTAAGCTTGAAGTTAGAATATCGAAACAAGAATATTTTGTATGCATATATCAGCTTGGCCATGAAGCGAGCTTGATGCAATGCACCAGATTTGGTAATATGAACACGGGGAGGCACAGCACCCAGAAACACAATGGCTAGTTCAAGTAGTTCTCTGTAGTCATGACAGGGTTATGCAGTCTGCAACTGAGAAACGTGTGACTTCTGCTCGGAAGTCGGGCACTGCTGCAGCTACTTGTGAGTCGCCAATTCCTGCCTTGTAGTCATTGTGAACTGAACTAGGCCAAAATGACTTGAAACGTTTTAACAGTCCAATTTCTGGACCACTTGTTGGACCCATAACTCCTACAAATACTTCGTCTAGCATTAGTTAGTGAATGTGATGACGGTAAGCCAAATACAGCAGGTCTGAATTAATCTTGCCTTCAAACGACACACAGGCACTATTTTTTCGCCCAGTATTGCTCGCTGTGGTATTAAGACTGAGTGCTTTTATACGATCCTTAATTCCCCATGACTCAACCTCTTCCAGCATTGCATTAGCCATTGCTTCACCAGTGCTAGTGCTGTTTGGCAATGCAAAGAAGTCGATCAACTCCAGACCCAGACACAGTGATTGGAAGGTGGTCCACTGTTTGCCTTCAGTTCACTTGCTCTGAGAAAATTATGCTTTTGCATGCATGTTAAATGGAAGAGTGGTTGATATTGATATCGTTGACTTTCTGCCCAGAAGCATGAACAGCAGTGGAGAGTGTGTGCACTACACTGCAAAACTTGTTTTGGTGCAGTCAAGTGATTCTACAACATCAGCAGTCAGTAAGTTCCTTCCTCTCTTTCAGCTTATTTTGTTTTCTACAGCCGCACGTCCAAACACTGTTTATGTTGAATCAGAAGATTCAGAGTGACTTGAGGAGAGCGTAATACTTTGGTTCAACAAATCTAGTTCTGCTTTCTGTTTTTCTTCCCACTTACAGCGTTTATCTGGTTAATGATCAGTTCTGCATTTTTATTTAATAAAACTAAAGCGACTGTTGGTGGTAAAGCATTCTGCTACAGGGACCCTATACTGTGGAATGGCTTACCAGCCTATGTCCGGGATGCTGAATCGGTCTCAGTCTTTAAATCTCGACTGAAGACCTATTACTTTAGTTTAGCTTACCCACAAGTTAGCACTTAACACCGTAATTATGGCTTCTGATGCTGCTGTACGTGCCATTTTTACCTACCGTGCTTGTTCATTAATGTATCAGTGCACTCTGACACCTGCACTCTCTGCCTTCCTTCCCACATGTCTGGAGGTTGCCCGAGGGGGCACCTTCTGAGCTGCCATCAGGATCTACAGAAGGGTGCCATCACAGATGTGACCTGCGATCTATGACGATGTCGGTGCAGCTTCCATCCTGCCACCCGACAGGTCTATGTGGAGGACTGTCTCACTGATGGACTTTAACTAGGACCGGATCACAGTTTACACCTTGCTCTTAGCAAACAATCCGGCTACTTCTCTACCCTCGTCCAGTGATGTTAACATGCCCAGGGGGGTGGGGCTGCCAGTTGACCTTGGACCCCCAGAGGTTTTTTTTCTCCCCACTTGGGAGTTTTTGGTTCCTCTCCTCCACTGTCATCTGACTTTCTCTTTCATTTTTCCATTTTCACTGTTTCTGTGTTCTGTCGTTATCTCTGTTAAGGATGTTCCGCAACACACTCCTGTAAAGCGCATTGGGGCAACTTTGTTGTAAAAACTGCTATATAAAAATAAATTGAATTGAATTGAATTGAATTGAATTGAATTTACCAATGAAATGTTACATGAGTTTGGACATATCACACAACCATAATAGAAAATTACAATCTTTAGACAACATTAACACAAACCACAGATGCTAATGGATTAAACTGCAGAGAATATACTTTTTGATTCTATAATGCAGAAACTGGCCAAAAAGATTCAGTGACTTGAGGAGAGCGCAATACTTTGGTTCATCAAATCTAGTTCCACTTTATGTTTTTCTTCCCACTTACAGCGTTTATCCGGTTAATGTTCAGTTCTGCTTTTTTCTTTACCGACGATGCATCCACGCCTGCCATGACACCCTTTCGGCCTTGTTCACGTTGTGCAAGCAGAAAGGCTTTGTCTTCTTCAGCAGTAATTAATGACTATGCATCTGGTGAGCAATGTCAAATAAATCACAGAATGTCTCTGTGAAGCCTTCGTCTGCTGTCTGCGATTCAGTCCGACGTCCTTGGTTATTCTTTAGCCTTTTTTCCATTTATAAGGGCCACCCTGGTGCATAATATAATCATAAATAGGGCTGTCCAAAATGAAGGTGTATATTATGTGACGACAGAAAAATGCTAACTGTTTTATTAAATATTCTATCATTTATTACATTGTGTTGCAAATCACAGTTAGTGGTAGTACATTTAAGCTATTTTATACATTTGAATGATACACTAGACAAATAAAAGTTAACAAGGCATAAGTTTATCCTTGTGATCATTTTACATAAACTATGCTTTGAACCTACAGAAAATGTGCTATATCCTGATATGTATCAACGAGATATGAAATGACCTAAAATGTCACATGAGTTTGGACATATCACACAGCCATAATAGAAAATTACAATCTTTAGACAACATACACAGAAAACACAGATGCTAATTAAATAAACTGCAGAGAGTATAAAATTTGATTGTATAATGCAGAAATTCTAAGCCTGAAATCTGCGCTTAATTCATTGCAATGAAATGGTGCAGGAAAATGACTGTACCTTCTACAACGATCTCCCCTTTGCAGCTGTCATTCTGGATCACTGGAAAACGAAGAGTCCTCTTCTATCGCCTTGGCATTTTTCTTGGCTTTCTCATAACTTTCTACGTACAAAATTTGCAGAGAAAAACAAATACAATCAGTGAATGAAATACAAAAACTTTTTTGGAGCTGAGTGGGTGATATGCCTCAATATAATGGTGCTGTATACTAACAAATTGGTGTTAACAAATGGTCAAGGTTAATTCACTGACACACAAAAACTTACCTGTTGAATAAGCAATTTCACTTGCATAACACTGCCAGGAAATGTCAGGTTTTGCATGATTGGTTACAGCTTTTCTTATTTTGTCTGGCGAATGTTGGCCACGGACACTTCTTCTCCCCCTTCATCCAGTGTTTGCTCACCACTGCTACTTCTTCCTGCTCAGGAAATTCCACCACATAAAATTCTGCCATCTACATGATTAGAAAAAGTGAACTCTAACTGCAACAGCATATTAAACTATCCATCCATCCATCCATTTTCCAAACCGCTTATCCTACTGGGTCATGGGGGGTCCGGAGCCTATCCCGGAAGCAATGGGCATGAGGCAGAGAACAATGCAGGATGGGGGACCAGCCCTTCACAGGGCACACTCACACACCATTCACTCACACATGCACACCTACGGGCAATTTAGCAAGTCCAATTAGCCTCAGCATGTTTTGGACTGTGGGGGGAAACCAGAGTACCCGGAGGACACCCCACGATGACACGGGGAGAACATGCAAATTCCGCACACATGTGACCCAGGCGGAGACTCAAACCCGGGTCCCAGAGGGGTGAGGCAACAGTGCTAACCACTGCACCACCATGCTGCCCCATGCTGTGATTCATTTTCAATAAATGGTAATGCTGACCCTACGCTATTTATTGCAAAAGCTTACACTTCCACACAGCTTTCTGGACAAAAATCCATTGCGACATACATTGTTTTTACAAAATACAATGCATATTTATTCATTAACAAGCTGTGCCTGCATTTTTCTATTATATGTGTGGAATTAGTTTCAGCTGAGACTCATAATAGAGGGTGGTAGGCTACTCGTGATATGAATTAGTTTCAGCTGAGACTCATAATAGAGGGTGGTAGGCTACTCGTGATATGAATTAGTTTCAGCTGAGACTCATAATAGAGGGTGGTAGGCTACTCGTGATATGAATTAGTTTCAGCTGAGACTCATAATAGAGGGTGGTAGGCTACCCGTGATATGAATTAGTTTCAGCTGAGACTCATAATAGAGGGTGGTAGGCTACTCGTGATATGAATTAGTTTCAGCTGAGACTCATAATAGAGGGTGGTAGGCTACTCGTGATATGAATTAGTTTCAGCTGAGACTCATAATAGAGGGTGGTAGGCTACTCGTGATATGAATTAGTTTCAGCTGAGACTCATAATAGAGGGTGGTAGGCTACTCGTGATATGAATTAGTTTCAGCTGAGACTCATAATAGAGGGTGGTAGGCTACTCGTGATATGAATTAGTTTCAGCTGAGACTCATAATAGAGGGTGGTAGGCTACTCGTGATATGAATTAGTTTCAGCTGAGACTCATAATAGAGGGTGGTAGGCTACTCGTGATATGAATTAGTTTCAGCTGAGACTCATAATAGAGGGTGGTAGGCTACTCGTGATATGAATTAGTTTCAGCTGAGACTCATAATAGAGGGTGGTAGGCTACTCGTGATATGAATTAGTTTCAGCTGAGACTCATAATAGAGGGTGGTAGGCTACTCGTGATATGAATTAGTTTCAGCTGGGACTCATAATAGAGGGTGGTAGGCTACTCGTGATATGAATTAGTTTCAGCCAAATCATCTAACAATGAACTGTGTTACTCTGTGAGGGGGTGTTGCATCTTGGCTATTTGTGCCCTTGAGATGTAAAGTGGGCTATCCCACATTTTTGACCCCTACCCCCTTTTTATTGAATATTTTCAATTGGATAAGTTGTTATTATCTAAGTCATACCTCTGTGCTACCTATGATATATATCAATTGTAGGGTATAGGCACACTGATTTTTTTACTTTGGAGCTCATTTTTTCAAAACCTTGTTTTTGTGGGATAGCCCACTTTACCTCTCAAGGGCACATTTAGCAGGCTAGGTGTTGAGCTTTGATTATACCTTCTGCATCCATGAGTATAACACTACGCTGCAAGGGCACCAACTTCACAAGCACTGGGAAAGCTGTTATCCAACTGTTAGCTGCTGTCCTGTTCTCACCGAGCGGCCACAGGCCTCTTTCTTGCTTTCCACACTTTTAATGCTTTAATGTTAACGTTTTAACATTGTCAGAATGAACGAACAAACAAACGAATCAATGTGGAATATAATCATATAGTCTTTCCTTTGCAGGTGCTTAAAATGTCACGCGACGCGAGCGCGGGTAAGGCTCACGGAAAGGCAGGCAGGCAAGGAAGCAGGCAAGACCGGCAAGGTACGGGGAAACAGGGTTTTTAATACTACGAGGAGCCGGGAACATTGGACGCAGACTAACATCAGGTAACATCAATGACAGACAAGGCAAACAGGTAAGACCAGGACTTAAATAAGACAGGACCAAGCAAAGTAAATGGACAAAGCTGGAGACGATCAGGGAAGCACACGTGGGTAATCAGGGGGCGTGGCACACACGAGGAGCGGACGGAGCGGGCGTCACATAAAATGGTTAGCGTTGTGATTTATTGTGCTATGTAATTTTCTCATACTGTTAAATAGAATGCAAAGTCTTCATATATTATAGACCATAAATTTTCCAAATCCAAGTTCTCTGAAGTGGGTGAATCTGAATACAAAAGAAAGTCAAATGGGAAAGTCAAATGGTAACAAACCTTCACATTATCCAAGACATAAGGTAAAGATTAAAAACAAATCAAATAAAAATGAAACTAGTCTTTTTCAGATGATTTTCTCAGTCGAGTCAGTCAGAAACTATCAACATAGAAACGAATGACTCATTGGCCAAACGCACCCTGATCTTATAACCAAACTATTTCTTTGGTGCAAAAAGCGCCATCTAGCGGTCATTATGTGTCAGTGACAGTGTCCTTATCGAAAGACTTATTGTTCTTATGCCGCCTGGCCGCACTATAAGTAGGTAAAACCAACACGGCGCATCTAGTGTTAACTGTTTATTTGTGTTACCATTTGTGAGGAGTCTGCAGTAGATTGAGTTTCGGTGGGTTGTCGGATGGACAGGGTTGTGATAGGGTCACTTTTATGACTGCATGAAGTGCTCTTTTACCATGGTCCACAAAATGACAGGTAATTTATTCAATAGTGACACTTCAAATGTGGCATTTATTATGAGTGCGCAGGCTTCATCATTAACAGGCTTTTCAGACAGGTGCTCAAACAGGGGGGCATGGCCGATGGGTACTTTTTGCCGCTGAAAATATTTGTGATCGCGTGTTGGGGGATATGGGCAGGATTCAGTGTAGTGTAGCACCGGGGAGATCCGCGCATCCCAGCATGCCTTGCGAGCACTCGTGTATGTAGCCCTGTGTCTGTGTAATTGTAAATAGCCCTTGTATTGTTGTGGTTATGGTCAGTTGTTTTCCTGATCGTGGAGTGTATGTTTACCCATAACCAACATGTCTTGTGTGTGCCCTGTCCAGTCCTCATATGTTCCTAGCTTGTAGAACTCTCCCATCATGTGTGCACCTTACAGTTTGCCGTCTGACTGTAGAAATTGATTATACTGACATTTAATTACTGTAAATATTTGGTTGACTTTGGATTAATGATTGGGGCGGCATGGTGGTGTAGTGGATAGCACTGTTGCCTCACACCTCTGGGACCCGGTTGAAGTCTCCGCCTGGGTTACATGTGTGTGGAGTTTGCATGTTCTCCCCATGTCATTGTGGGGTTTCCTCCAGGTACTCCGGTTTCCCCCCACAGTCCAAAACATGTTGAGGCTAATTGGACTTGCTAAATTGCCCGTAGGTGTGCATGCGTGAGTGAATGGTGTGTGAGTGTGCCCTGCGATGGGCTGGCCCCCCATCCTGGGTTGTTCCCTGCCTCGTGCCCATTACTTCCCGGATAGGCTCTGGACCCCCCACGACCCAGTAGGATAAGCAGTTTGTAAAATGGATGGATGGATGGATGATTAATGATTGACATATTGTAATTGAATCACTGTAAATACTGTACATGGTTAACATATCATTAATATGATTAACGTAACAACTACTCATACATTTGTACTACCGTATAACATATTGCATACGGCCTACTGCGACTGCTTCATAACTACTGGTCTTTGTGGACCAGGTGGGGCAGCTTCGAATCCCTTCCTGCGGGCGGATTCCTATCCTAACCCTCGCCCTCCTTACTCTGCTGTTCGTCTCTCCAATGTCTGATCTCTCTTCAGGGTCTGTGGAACCAACCGCAGGCAGCTCTCATGAGGCAAAGACACTTAGTATTTAAAATAATCTCTTCTTGCTTAAGACCTAAGACATATATCATTGAACTATATCTACTAAGGAAGTTACTGAAGGAACATGTAACAAATAACACAAGTGAAATACTGATGTCAACAAACATGACTGTCACCTCAAGTAGCAACTATATTTGTTAATGATTTGTACTTCAGTGGTAACGGTGTTACTGTGTCCCCTCAAGCAAAGTGTGATCTCAGTTTCTTTAATTTGTGATTTTGAGCTTATCAGACAAAGTATTCAATTATTTAATTATCATAAACAGGTGTCACAATATTAGAAAATGTTCCTCTTTGGAGTAATAGATATTTTTATGGAGGACTGAAATTATATTCAATAATCATTGGATAGAAAGGGATAGCTGGCCTATTGTTCATTTAATGGATCATAATTGTGATTTGTTATATCACATTCAATGTGTTCTAAAATACAACATTACTTGGTCAGTTAAAAGATTTTTTTTCCCTCCACCACCCCCCCTCTGCGGAGTACTGCTTTATTTCTATTCATATATTTATTTTTATTTATTTCCTCAAGAGAAGGAGAGGGAGAGAGAGGGGGAGAGAGGATGAAAACAGAGAAGAAGGGAAATAGAGAGAGAGGGAGAGAGAGGGGGAAAGAAGGACGAAAACGGAGAAGAAGGGAAATAGAGAGGGAGGGAAAAGAGGGAAAAAAACAGATAATCTGCTTCAATACCTGCTGATGAGAGAAAACAACCAACATCTGTGGACATGTAAAGGAGCAACAGCTGATCAAGTCAGTGTGTTTGGACAACCTGTTTGTACACCTATATGTGTCTGTGAGAACCGGTTTGTACACCTGTGTGTGTCTGAGAACCTGCTTGTACACCTGTGTGTGTCTGTGAGTACTTGTTTGTACACCTGTGTGTGTCTGTGAGTAACCTGCTTGTACTCCTGTGTGTGTCTGTGAGAACCTGCTTGTACTCCTGTGTGTGTCTGTGAGAACCTGTTTGTACTCCTGTGTGTGTCTGTGACAACCTGCTTGTACACCTGTGTGTGTCGGTGAGAACCTGATTGTACTCCTGTTTGTGTCTGTGAGTACCTGTTTGTACTCCTGTTTGTGTCTGTGAGAACCTGCTTGTACTCCTGTGTGTGTCTGTGAGAACCTGCTTGTACACCTGTGTGTGTCTGTGAGAACCTGTTTGTACACCTGTGTGTCTGTGAGAACCTGTTTGTACTCCTGTTTGTGTCTGTGAGTACCTGTTTGTACTCCTGTTTGTGTCTGTGAGTACCTGTTTGTACTCCTGTGTGTGTCTGTGAGAACCTGATTGTACACCTGTGTGTCTGTGAGAACCTGTTTGTACTCCTGTTTGTGTCTGTGAGTACCTGTTTGTACTCCTGTTTGTGTCTGTGAGAACCTGCTTGTACTCCTGTGTGTGTCTGTGAGAACCTGCTTGTACACCTGTGTGTGTCTGTGAGTACCTGCTTGTACACCTGTGTGTGTCTGTGAGAACCCGCTTGTACTCCTGTGTGTGCCTGTGAGAACCCGCTTGTACTCCTGTTTGTGTCTGTGAGAACCCGCTTGTACTCCTGTGTGTGTCTGTGAGAACCCGCTTGTACTCCTGTGTGTGTCTGTGAGAACCTGCTTGTACACCTGTGTGTGTCTGTGAGAACCTGCTTGTACACCTGTGTGTGTCTGTGAGTAACCTGCTTGTACTCCTGTGTGTGTCTGTGAGAACCTGTTTGTACACCTGTGTGTCTGTGAGAACCTGTTTGTACTCCTGTTTGTGTCTGTGAGTACCTGTTTGTACTCCTGTTTGTGTCTGTGAGTACCTGTTTGTACTCATTTACATTTACATTTACAGGATTTGGCAGACGCCCTTAGCCAGAGCGACTTACATAAGTGCTTTGAGACTCTGCAATGAATTTCCGATGCTAGCTCAATAAGGACCCAAGCTATGAATACTATCTCTGAGAACTCCATTGAGTATTGCAGAATTTTATTATTTTTTTTTTCTTTTTAAACACACACCAGAATAAGAGTCGAGAAAGAATATAGAAGTTCTACGTCAAGTATTTCTGAAAAAGAAAAGTTTTGAGTCGTCGCTTGAAGACAGTCAAGGATTCAGCTGTTCGGACATCTAGGGGGAGTTCATTCCACCAATTAGGTGCCAGGACAGAGAAGAGCCGAGATGCGTGTCTTCCTTGTGCCTTGAGGGGAGGAGGGACCAGTCGAGCAGTACTGGAGGATCGGAGAGATCGTGGTGCAGAGCGGGGTGTGATGAGGTCCTTTAGGTAGGATGGTGCCAGAGAATTTTTGGCTTTGTATGCCAGCATCAGTGTTTTGAATCTGATGCGTGCAGCTACACACAGGAGTACTCCTGTTTGTGTCTGTGAGAACCTGCTTGTACTCCTGTGTGTGTCTGTGAGAACCTGCTTGTACACCTGTGTGTGTCTGTGAGTACCTGCTTGTACACCTGTGTGTGTCTGTGAGAACCCGCTTGTACTCCTGTGTGTGCCTGTGAGAACCTGTTTGTACTCCTGTTTGTGTCTGTGAGTACCTGTTTGTACTCCTGTTTGTGTCTGTGAGTACCTGTTTGTACTCCTGTGTTTATCTGTGAGAACCTGCTTGTACCCCTGTGTGTGTCTGTGAGTACCTGTTTGTACCCCTGTGTGCACACCTGTGTGTGTGAGCGCGCTGGTGTTCATAAGGTTTCTCCATGTAAATATCTAGTAGTGTGTGTGGGGAGCCACAGCCCCACCCCCCAGGACATGAAGGAGACATGGAGGAGACCCGGTCCACAGACATCTAGAGACCCCTCAGGGCATGGGAGCCCCCTGGAGGACCACCGCAGGGAGTATTGCAGCCCCCACCCAGAAAAGGGCAGAGGAGAGCTCTGGAGGGAGGCCATCCGGCAGCCACAGTGCAGGAGCCCCAGGGGGCCGTGGCGTCGAGCCCGCAGGCTCCGCCGGCGGCCGGCCACACCAGGGTAGACTGGTCCCCTGGCCCAGAGATCCAAGGGCCCCCCACCCCCCAGCAGGGGCCCGACATAGCCAGGAGGGCCAGATCCCACCAGGCAACCGCCGAGGGTGAGCCAGCACCCACCCGAGCACCCAGCCCCGGACATCGAGAACCATCAACGCACCAGCGGCTAGGGGCCTCATCCACCGGCAGGGAGTGTGGCGGGGGGGAATAGAGCCCGAGATGTTATTTCGGGTGGAATCTAGGACCCAACCTGACACATGCGTATAGACAAACAGGCACACACATATACAAACATACGTTCCCACCCTCATGCACACATAAACAAATATTCACACATTCACCCAACATAGAGACACACAGAAATGAACGCTGTACACATACTCTCACTCCACATATATACTCTATATGGACCCCTATTTTTCCTCTGACATGGAGACCAGAAGACCACCCCGCACCCCGCAGCAGCCGAGAAGCCCACCAGCCCAGACCCCGACCAGACGGCCAGCTCTTCCTTTCAGCCCCCAGCCCCAAATGGCGAACGGAGAACGGGGGTGTGAAAAGACCCCATGCCCCTCTTCGCCTGCTCAGATGTGGTGTTGGTGCATGTTGTTCTAAAGTGCTTTTAAAACAGGGGAAGGGCATGGCGCTAAACCACCCCCTGCCAACCAACAGCTGGTGTTAGCTCGGCCCCTCCCCAGAACCCTCAATGTCTATGTGCAATTTAAAATTGAGATGTGGGCCCTGGCACCAGAGGTAAGGCTGAATGAACAGACCGCCCTCTGGATGCCGTTCTGTGTGCCCACCCCCAAGGCCCTAAATGTATGTGTCATGAGAGAGTAAGTAATGAGAGTGTCTACGTTGTAGTGTATGAATGAGGTACAGGTGGTCGCGAGGGGACAGAGGAGGAATACCTACCCTGCATCCCAGCAACGCACCTACACCTCAAAGCCCTACATGTGTGGTGGTGTGATGGAGCGGGAGGAGGGAAGCATTTAGGGATGGGGAGGAAAGGAAAGGGCAAAGTACCCCCCCCTCTGGAGCCAGCTCCCCCGCTGACCCCCATAGGCAGCCCCATTCCCCGAAATCCACCCAGGGCGGGGGGCCCAGGCCCATCCAGTCCGGGGCCCAAGGCAGCGGCACCACCCGGCCCCACAGAGCCCAGGGTGGCCCACCGGACCCCACCACAGAGGAAAAACTACCCCCGCCCCAACATTCAGTCAACTCCCATACTGCATAAGACAAAAGACCAATATTCAGATCAAAAGGTTGAGTCCCTCCTCCTCCTCTATTGGATCCCCCCCCCCCCCCCCGCAGAGTGGATACCCCAAAAGCAGGGACCCCCTGCGGACAGATGGTAAGAACCTCCAGCTAAGGAGGCCCCCAGCTCCACCGACGCGCCGAAGGCCCCCACACCGGGGCCGAGCCCCCATGCACGCACCAATCCACACCCCGGCGACACACCTACTGTACCAGGACCCAGGACCAGAGCGCCCTCAGAACCCCAAGCCCGCCCCGGATCTACCCAGGAGCAGCACGACCACCAGGCCGGTAACCTACGTCCGCCGGCACAGGCTCCCCCAGCAGCGCAGCCGCCAGAAGGACCCCACCCAAAAGCCACCTAAGCCCTATCCAGGCCAGGACCGCAGTCCCAGCGCCGAACCCCCCCCAGGGAACCCCCAGACGCCCCGAGCCAATATGCCCCCCCCATGCCAACAACACTGACCAAAGCAGGACAAAATCATGACCCCCCACCCCCACTAGGTGATGGAGCTGATCAAAGGAGCCCAGAGAGACTGATCTACTGTGGCGGCAGAAGCTGTATCAAGACAAATATGGTTCAACAAACTGTCTCTATATTGGTTGATATTAAGGTTATTTTTATTCTTCCAGTTCATAAGGACAGTCTTCTTAGCAATGCATAAGGCAGTGAAAGCCATGTGGGTTGTGTTAAAATCTGTAGTGACACCATCTAGGTCGCCCAACAAGCAGACTGAAGGGGATGCTGGAATGGTACATCTCAGACACTTTGATAAGTCAGAACATCCGAGTAGGTGGACAGAACCAAAAAGCGTGGATGTAACTATCAGGTGTGTCGCCTTGACAGTGTGAGCAGTTGTTAGAAGACGTAAAACCCATCCTGAACATCCGATGCCCTGTATAGTCACTCTATGCAGGATTTTGTATTGTATTAACTGTAAACTGGGATTTCTAATCAGTTCAAAGGTTTTTAAACATATCTTAGACCAGAAATTGTGGTCCCAGCTGGCTGATAGATCTGCCTCCCATTTTGCAAAAGGAAAGGATATTAATTCATCCATTTTGGTATACAGTGTCCTGTATATTTTAGACAGTAATTTGGAGGTTTTCAGATTAAGGAATTCTGCCACACTTGGTGGTATTTGTAATTTGATTTGATTAAACCCTAATTTCTATTTTACTATAGATTTAACTTGTTGATATTCTAAAAATTTGTTCTTGTTAATCCCATGTCATTTAACTAATATGTCAAAGGGAATATCAAAAGTCTATTCCTTCGAATACACTGTAAAAAGTAATACCTAGATCTAACTTATAAAAAGTGAGGCAAGTGGCTGCATTGGATGCTTTAAGTTGAGTCAACTTGCAGCCTTTTTTAAGTGTAATAAACACTGTAACATTACTTAATACAAACACAACAAAATCAAGTTGAGTTAACTAATAGTACTAGTATTGCTCAGTTAAATAAACCTACTTTTATTGGTACAGGTAACTTATTTATGGGTTGCTACGAGTAACCTGTACTCATTTTAATTAGGTTTTTTTTATTAACTTTATTTTCTCAGTAAAATTAACCTAATCAAATGTGAATAAACATTTTCATTTTAATTAAGTCCTGTCTATAACCTCAGAAAAAAATCTAAATGGCTATATATTCTAAGTACTACAGTGATTAACTGTACATAAACAGACTTTGTCAAAAACAGTTACAAATTAAATTGAAGAAGAAAAAAATGGGAAGATAGATTGAAAACAATAACATTTATTCAATGTCAACCAGTTTCACTTTTAACAGGGACTACAAAACAGCCAATAAATGTGGCCGCAAATGTACACAATAAGTGTATTAAGTGTATTTTCTACCTGTTCTGAACAATAAAGTGAAATATCCAAACTACACAATCTGCAATGTTTAGATAAAGGTAAATGTGAGCCAGAACATCACATTGTATCACACTGGAACTGCATTGTCCGAAATACAGTATTTCTATATTTTGACCATTATTTTTAAGAACTTCCAAATTGTGCACACAACACTGTTGAGTATTTATCTTATGAGGTAATAATCGGCACAGAACACAGGCCAAAGTGCACATTAATTAAGGCACTGAATAATGAACAAAAAAGGAAAATAACCAAATTATATTACCTGAGCAACTTGTACCTGTCAAATGAGTTTTAAGATAAAAAAACAAACAAAAGAAATTTGTAAAACTAATTATTTCAAATCAAAATATTGGTAAAATTCAGAGACAAATATTTATATCACCTTGAATATTATAAAATTATCTGATTATGTTACAGTACGTTTATGTTGGCATTTAGCAAAATCACCTACCAAAGTGACTGAATTTTTTCTAATGACGGCAAACAATGCCAGTTGCCACTGAGAAATAATCTAAGACAACTTGGTAAGGAGATTTGCATACTTGGATGATGGCTTAGGACGCATGGGGTCCAATCCCACAAAGAGATATAATATATATACATACATATATATATATACAAAAGTATACACCATTTTTGAGGGATACTTGAGGTCGAGGGCATAGGTAAGTCCAAACAGGAGGCAGCATGCTTTCGACAGGTTTGGCACACCTCTGACCACAGGCTGTCCTTCTATGATGATCCCAATCATGTCGGGCTGATGGCATATGTAAATTTTCAGTGGGCAACTGCCAAGCTCAGCGTGCACCTCTGTTTCATCATGACTCTATTGGTGGAGACAAAAAAGAATCAAAAGTTAGGTCAGACAAACAAGTAATGAGATAAATATGTATACCTCACAATATGAATACATACAAACAGAAAAATAGACAAGTAGCTCTAAGCACGATACATACGTGGTGGACACTGATGAGGTCTTCCTGTCTCTCCCCCATGTACTCAATCAGGCATCTCAGGACCACTTCTCTCCTTTTCTCCACAGAGGCAGATGGGTCCTGTTAAAAAGTAAAATCTGATTAAAATTCACAGCCTGATGTCAGATTGCTGTTAAAGGTCCTACTATACATATAGCTCTGTACTACAAGATCTCACACTAGCGCCGGCATCTCAAAAAAACAAAACGAAAAGCATATTGCATGTGCATGTTGTTTACTCAAAAACGTCAAGGGGACAATTCACAAATTTGAGATTTAACTGTCCAAGTAGGCTGTGTTCATTAATATGAATCAAGCTTCTATTAGTACATTGTCTATTTCTCACCTCAAATGCTTTCTTAAACAAGTTTTAGTGGACCTTTCATGTGTAAAGAGACTGCTTAGGAGCAAGGCACAGTCTTGGAAAATGGTGACAAGGGAATTGCATTACTTATGCAATTACATACATATGCAGCCAACATGTCTATTAACCAATAGAACAGTCGTGGAGTACACAGAGGAAGTGTAACTTCACTGAATGTTTGGGCACATTTTCACACTAGATCATCATAATAGCAAGGTCATGTTAACTCACTGTGGGGGCTAACTATCCCCTTAAACTATGCTACTCTTAGAACAATGCCTTACATGTAGTTGTCTTTTAAAGAATGAGAGGTGGGGGGGTCTCATGATCAGTCTCTGGGTAGTATGAATGTGCTCACCATGTGTCATAACAACTGACTCAATAGATTTCAACATATGCTGCAGATACACAGACACCGCCATCCTTCCCATTAGGAACACGGTGAAATATTGCTGACTACATGATTGAGAATACATTTTGGATGGAAAATGTTTTACATAAGACCATTTTTTCCTCTTACCTGGATAAGTGTCATCATCTGGGACTTGATTCTTTGACCGACAACTCCTCCTTTTGCGTTGAAAAGTGACAACAGCTTTGGAGTTTGCCTGTCCAACTCTGACATAAATGTCGACTCAAGTGATATGCCACTGATTCTCAGAAACTCCTCACAGATCTGTAAAGAGAAATATACCATCTTAGTTACAAACCAAAAGAGATATGTTTTTTTTCTGTGATTTAAACAACATGAGAGTTTTGGATATAAATCAGTTTTCAATCAAAAGAAAATCATGAACAGTGTCAAGCAGTAAAGGTACATATTCACTATATAGTTATTTTTAAGCATGATAAATGCAAGAATTAAATTTAATCTTTGATCAAGTTTGTTGCCTCATTTGCCCTGTCTTCACAACTATCGGAAATTTACCATAATTGAGCAATGTGAAATTCAACTGAATGTGGCACATCATAAAAGAAATATGAAATTAAACAAATGCGTTTTAAGGCTACTTTGGATTTAATTTTTTAATCTTTAGTTAACGTTAACTTAAACTAATATTTGACATTAAACTGTAAGGCAAACGTCATAGACAAAACACGTTAACATTAGTTCTACGCTAGTTTAAAGTAACGCTAACTTACGATTAAAAGTGATATTATTGGTAAAATTAAAACCAAAATAGCCTTGAAACACATAGTATACATGACTACAGCACTTATTTAACTTCATATTAACAACACGGTCTCAACCGCCATCTTGCCAACTAGACCACACTGCTTCTACACTGTGCAGCCAACTTAGCGTGCGATGTGTGCAGGATAGCTAGCTATACAGTACAACTTGCAAACTTAACCTCAGCTCCTTAGTGGAGTAGCGATTTTGCGTGACTTTACATCACCAATCATTTGGTTAAATTGCTCAACTTACCGTGTTAACCAGTCCCTGAAATCCAGATCCACTGCAGCGAACAACAGCCGAGAAAAATGCTGCACCTGCGTGGGAAAGTCCCCGCCAGTGAAAAAAGGATAATGCCAACTTACAATAATTTTTAAATATTTAAGTTTGATGAACACACATGCCACATTGGCAGCTGCTCTAATAAAATGTGTATGTCAACTCACTTTTATAACATTTCTTGTACACAACAACCACATACAAATAACTAACCTGAATAAATTGTTATATTTACAATATATAGTTATGTAAAAAACTGATATATTTTAAGTAAAGAGGAAGTATATTGAGACCTTTTAGTAAAAAACAAATAAAATAAACTAGATTACAAATATTTAAAGTATATAAAACCTACTTTGTGGGTGTAGCACTTTTTACAGTGTACTTGATATATGAAGTATGTTAACACCCCTTGGCCTAGATTTGTGATCTTTCATTCCTCTGAATCCTTTGGTCATCCCGATTCAAATTCATCCATTGCCGTTAATTTCCTTATTGGATTTTCTGTCATTCTGAATTTTTCAGAAAACCTACTTATTTTGCACAGGCCATAAATTTTGTCCAATCTTCTACTTTGTAATTTGGCACCCTGACAGAGGCCCATCCAAAATACTGGCTCACCAAATTTGGGTTTAATCCATTCATTCCTGTAGCAACACCATCAGGTCAAATTTCAAGATATGTTTCTGCATGTAAATTCTGAATTCTTAAGCCTGGGATTATGATCTTTGGTGTGTTTAAAGCCATGGCTTGTCTAACTTCGATTGCACTCATTAATTAAGTCTGTCATATTGTCATTTTGAATTTTTCTGAAAAAAAAGTTTTTTGGAAACCTAGTCTGTTGATCAAATCATCATCAAATTTGGGGTGCATCATCTAGAAGGGATTGTGACCAAAAGGTACTAAAAGTCAGATGCTATGGCCACTATCATCCAATGAATTTGATGACAAAGCCACTGAACAGGATGTGTGGCCATATCTCAACAAAACTTTGATTGGATAAAATTGATTTGATGACTGGACTTGGGGCCAATTCTGAGGAATAAGAACAAAAAGAGTGTCATTCCACCACTAGGTGGTGTTGCAATAAGCAAACATGCCTTGTGGCTAATAACTGTTGAATGGATTGACCTAGGGGGGCGGCATGGTGGTGCAGTGGTCAGCACTGTTGCCTCACACCTCTGGGACCCGGGTTCGAGTCTCCACCTGGGTTACGTGTGTGTGGAGTTTGCATGTTCTCCCCATGTCGTCGTGGGGTTTCCTCCAGGTACTCCGGTTTCCTCCCACAGTCCAAATACATGCTGAGCCTAATTGGACTTGCTAAATTGCCCGTAGGTGTGCGTGTTAGCGTGAATGGTGTGTGAGTGTGCCCTGCTATGGGCTGGCCCCCCATCCTGGGTTGTTCCCTGCCTCGTGCCCATTGCTTCCAGGATAGGCCCCGGACCCCCCGCGACCCAGTGGGATAAGCAGTTAAGAAAATGAATGGATGGATTGTCTTAGTACCCAGCCTCATAAGTGAAACCTGAGGAACTTTTGACTTGCAAAGCGATTTGTCCATCACATTGAAATGATTTTGATGGTGATGCCGCCAATCACTGTGTGTTAACATATCTCAGCAATTCTTTGGTCGTTTGAGGCCAAACTTGGTATTTTTACTTGGGGCAGAACACCACAAACATACAATTCACACACTGTTATCAGAGCTTCATTTTCTCTGAAGTAGAGTTTATGACATTTGGAGACAATTAACAGCTACACAACAAAGACAAATGACCCATACGAGTATAACAGCATAGAAATGGTATTCCTAGGTAAAGTCCAACTTCACAATTAAGCTGCATCTGTACTGATAAAACTGACAAACTTTATTACTTCAATGATGCAATGTTCAGCTTTATTTGCTCTTCTTGACAAAAAAGAATGTCCTTTATTTTGCTGTGGGAGAAATAAACACAGTAGTATGAGACATGGGACACAAACAAAAACATCAGTCCAGTTCCTGAAAATCTGATTTAGAAAAATACACCCCACAATTATGATTACATTTTTTTATATACAGTATATAATGCTATATATCAGGGTTCCCCAATTCCAGTCCTGGAGAACCAGTTTGCAAGGACCTGTCAAATACACCTACTAAACCTGGCAATTGGCTGGTGAGCTGAATAAGGTGTTTGAGTATTAAAATCTGGGTGCAGACTAGGCCTGCAGGACTGGAACTGGGGAATCCTGGGGAATTGAAAGTTACCATCACCAAAAATAACTTTTATTTTAAAGTTTCATAATGAAATTAATTTGCTCATCAGGATGTTCTGTTTGGCAAAGTATTCCAGTACTTGGGTTTTAAATTATCCATCGTAAATCTTTGTCGCCAGATGCACAGTAATCATCCCGCTAAAGCAGAACTACACTGTCATCGTATTAAAGGGGTGAGTGTGCACACAGAATCGGTTGCTCCAGCATCCACAGTGTCATTCTCCCAAGTTACTATACAGCAATTAACAATCACTGACAGCCGCTAGTAATTAAATGCCTAATAACCATCATGTAGTGATTGAAAGTAGGGGCGGCATGGTGGTGCAGTGGTTAGCACTGTTGCCTTACACCTCTGGGACCCGGGTTCGAATCTCCGCCTGGGTCACATATGTGTGGAGTTTGCATGTTCTCCCCATGTCGTCGTGGGGTTTCCTCCGGGTACTCCGGTTTCCCCCCACAGTCCAAAAACATGCTGAGGGTAATTGGACTTGCTAAATTGCCCATAGGTGTGCATGTGTGAGTGTGCCCTGCGATGGGCTGGCCCCCCATCCTGGGTTGTTCCTTGCCTCGTGCCCATTGATTCCGGGATAGGCTCCGGACCCCCCGCGACCCAGTAGGATAAGCGGTTTGGAAAATGGATGGATGGATGGTATTCCCTGGCCTTCAGGGAATACTTTTGGTTTTAGCACTGTTCCCCTGTCGCTGCAGATACTTTGGCATGCAAGCCAATAACTCATAAACCGTTCGACGAATCCTTTTCAATCTTTGTACAGGTATTGGTGAGGAACTAGAACTGATTTAATTTTGAAACAGTCCCAAAATGGAAGCAGCGCCACATAGTGATAATGAAAAAAGCAGCAGTTTTGATGCTTGATCCTGCTAAGACCATAATTCAATAACCGTTTGATGGATCTTTTTCAGTCTTTGCAGAGGCATCATAGGGGGCTGGAATGGAACTGATAAAATTTTGAGACAGCTCACCAGCAAATATGAAATATGGCTCTCAGGAAATATGAAAGAGCTTTGTGCGTGGAGATGTGATCTTTCCACATGATTTCAAGTGAAAACATGAAAAGTCATCTTTAAAACGAAGGCTTTCGCTATTGCAAATGTCACACTATTTAAGGTCTCAGGAAGTCTAGGGGAAGCACAAATATATAGTGCATATAGCTGTGTCTCACATAAAAAGGTTGTGCATACTCTGCTCATATTGTTCAAAATGGAGTAACACTTTGCCATGAATTTTTTATTTTAGTATGAGCCCATATAGTTAAGTCTTGACTGTTTACACGTAAACACTTAAAAAAGATATAGCTGAGGTCCTGGATTCAGTCTCCTGCATTTTCTCTCTAACCCCCTCAAAGAATTTCTTGCAGGTATTAATTCAGTATGTTTTAACAACATATAAAAAAGACCAGATGAATTAGGAGCAACACTTTACTTGAGGGGGCACAAATAATGTCGTAGTACATCCATCCATCTATTTTCCAAACCGCTTATCCTACTGGGTCGCGGGGGGTCCGGAGCCTATCCCGGAAGCAATGTACACAAGGCAGGGAACAACCCAGGATGAGGGGCCAGCCTGTCGCAGGGCACACACACACCATTCACTCTCACACACACACCTACGGGCAATTTAGCAACTCCAGTTAGCCTCAGCATGTTTTTGGACTGTGGGGGCAAACCCCACGACGACATGGGGAGAACATGCAAACTCCACACACATGTGACCCAGGCGGAGACTCGAACCCAGGTCCCAGAGGTGTGAGGCAACAGTGCTAACCAGTGCACCTGTCAGAGTTCGCTGGTTAAAGCGAGTAGTGCGCACAGGCTGACAAGCGGGCAGGAAGCAGGCAAGCAGGTGGAGTACGGGGAAAACGGGGATTTATTCGGGATCGGGACGGAGCAGACAGCACTAAGACTAACTAACATCAATGACGGACCAGAAACTAAGGCAAGTCATGGACTGAAATAGACGAGACTGGGCAAAAATAAGTGGACACAGCTGGGCAAGATCAGGGAAGCACACGTGGGTAATCAGGGGGCGTGGCACACACGAGGATCGTACGAGCCGGGCATGAGAGCACCACCATGCCGCCCCTGAAGTAGTACACTCTTACTTAATTTATTAATTAACCAGAAAGTATTAGTTATATACTGATCCCACGTTCGTTCATTCTTAATCATAACAGTTACTGTATTTGTTCATCATTTGTACTTGAGTAGTTACTGAGTTATTACTGAGTAATGTGTATTTGAACAATATAAAATATAATAATATATGTGCTATAAATCAACAAACCATTGTCCTTTCCTTTTATCCACTGCAGGGCTGCAGGAAGCAGCATACAGAGGAAATGCCTTGGGCGGGATGGTAGCCCGTATCAGGGCTCACATACTAGCTCACATGTGGGCAATGAAGAAGTAGCACTTCACGTGTACGGGAGAAAAACAGCAGCCAGAGGAATCCTATGCAATCTCAGTGAGAATAAACTCCCCAGACCCAGGACTGGGGCAGGAATTGCAGGATTCTCCTCTAGCATTTATTTTGGCATACTGTATTTATTGCTATTATCCTTGGTACATGTTTATATTTGCCAATAATTGAAATTGAAATAAACATGATTATTATTCATCCATCCTCGTACCGCATATCCTGGAGACGAGGGCCTGCAGCTTATCCCAGGTAGCATAGGACACAGTGGTATACTTTTGGATGGGATGCCAGTCCATTGCAGGGAATGCACTCACTCACACACTGTGGGCAATTTAGAGATGACAGTCTATTATTATTAGGATACCTATAGTTTTTAGTAGTTTTCACTATTATTATGCTTTTTGCCATGGGAGTCTATGGCAGCCCATAGAGCTGATTGGCAACTTTTTTGAAATTTGGCACATCGATAGAGGTCAGTTCCAACTATTCATACCAAATTTGGGTTCAATCCATCCATCACTCTAGCGCCACCCTCAGGCCAAATTTCAAGAAATGTTTTTGCCTTATTCTCTTTCTTATCATTGTATGATTATGCTATTTACTTTTAAGTATTAGCATTACCTGTCTTGGTGACATCCCATAATACAGCTCTGATGACCTGATCACATATAAAACACTTCCCACGCAGCACATTATGCTTTATTATCTATTTATTATTCAAACATCAAACTTTGATGACGTCAATGTATATCCCTGACATAAATCACTGACGTGAAGCTATGGACATCATACTTAACTAGCTGACGTTTTAGTATTTTATATAGCACGAGTCCATCGTCATGATCCCATAGTTAGCGGAAGCGAAAATGGTGTAATTAGTACAAGTACTAAAGAAATGTAATGTAATACCGAACAGCTTTCAAAAATGCGGTACCGCAATACCTTTTTGGCACCGGTATCCCGCGCAGCATCAGTCTGCCTGAGATATTTGATAAAGTGTGGATCTTCCTATACGTGCAGCACGAATAAATAAAAACCTCTGCTTTGTATACTTGACAAATCTGTGTGTGTCATCATACTCAAAACCGCCTCAAATAAGCCACGAAATTAACCATGAATTCTACCCTACTGTGGTACACAGCTTTGCTTCTTATGTTTCTTTCACACAAAAAGTTGCAGGTTGATGACAAAACGTGCTCGCGTTCGGACCAGTAAGTGCAACAGGGGGGTAGAACTGGGGAGGGGGGCAGGATGCGATCGTGCTCTGTTGCCGTATAAGGCAGCCGGGCCCAGTGTGGTACGCGCTTAGTCTAATTACAGGTTCTTGTGGGAAGCTTGTGTGATGTATAACCTTGTTCGTGTCAGGTTTTGGGCTGGTTGCGAGCGCGATCGCATGGGCAGGAAACAGGCAGGCAGAACACGGGGAAACTGGGATTTATTAGCACTAAAACGGGACGAAGCACGAACATCGACTAACTAACATTAATGAAGGACCAGGAACGAAAGCAAGACATGGACTGAAATAGACAGGACTGGGCGAAAATAATCGGACACAGCTGTGTACAAGGGGGAAGCACACGTGGATAATCAGGGGGGCGTGGCACACATGAGGATCGTATGAGCTGGGCGTGACAGTTCGACATACTGATCGCTATGTATCGCGATACAACAGTTTGAAATGTTACCAAAGTGTCATTTTATAATTCCCATATTAAACAAGTTACCGTGCATAGTGCTTTGGGGAGAGACAGACTCCAAGAGTGCAGTTCATTTCACGTGTCTTTAAGTCATTGTCTGATATTATCCAGAGCTGAATGTGTGATTCATGCTTACTACTATATTCTTGCTTTGCACTTCTTACACAATTTTTTTTCTTATTTACTTCTAAAAGTAAATAAAAAAACTTATAAAACTGTCATTATTATATAACAACTATACGTATTATGATGTTATTATTTAGTTATGTTGTTGCTTGGTTACATTTGATGCCTCCGCACGTGGGAAGCTACCGGTTTGAAAGACGCGGCTTCACTTGCTTTTCTGCACCAAGATGGCAAGGTACGTTGCATTTCTGCTCCCATTTTATCGTATAAATTATCTTATTATTTAGTATCTGTCTTTGTATGTACAGTGGTACCTCGACCCACGAACAGTCCTGATCATGAATAAATCGGGTTACGAACCAGATGTTCCAAAATGTTTTGTACCGGTTGTCAAACCGTGTTTCGGCCGCGAACACACAAACGTCCCCAAAAGGGTCCAATGAAAGCTCCCCAAAGAACCACCCGAAACGCGAAGAAATGTCCAGTATAATAATAATTTAAAAAAATCATATTTTCGAAATTACTGCATTTGACTGTTACTCAGTCTTTTAATGTTGATTGTTTAGTGTTTTGGGGGGATGTTTTGTGGTTCTTTTCCGTGTTTTGGCGTGTTTCGAGCGACCAGCGTATGCTCAGTTTTAATGTTTTATTTAATTTAGCATTTGTTAGCATGTAAATGTAAATGTATGCTCTCAGTTATATGTGCACAGTCTGTCATAATTTGATTGTACGGTAGGGGGTGTTGAGTTGTACTGCGCGTGCTCAAAGTGTATATATGTATGTATAGAGTGACCTAAAGAGAAAGACGGCGATATGTCCTAGTTCATGGTGAATAACGTGTTGTGTGAACTTATTTTTCCATTTATAAATCCTCTATTATTGTTAGTCTTCTCCCGATTTTCTTACCGCTGCACCGACAGTTTGACGTGCCAACAGCATTATTTGTTACAAGTAAGGTTATTTTAATTTAAGTCTATATTCTTGGTCGCGTTCTCCCCATGTCGTCGTGGGGTTTCCTCCGGGTACTTGCTAAATTGCCCGTAGGAGTGCATGTGTGAGTGAATGGTGTGTGAGTGTGCCCTGCAATGGGCTGGCCCCCCCATCCTCGATTTTTCCCTGCCTCGCGCCCATTGCTTCCGGGATAGGCAACCCAGTAGGATAACCGGTTTGGAAAATGGATTGATAGATTCTTGGTCACAGAAAAATATTAAAAATTGAAGGAAATGCAGCGTTTCTGAAGTTTAAACATATTGAACATAATACATATTTACATTATTTGAAATGGGAGAAATTGATTGAGGTCACGCACTTTTCAGGTCAGGAACTAAGTTCGTAAGCCGAGGTATGACTGTATATTGAAATATGTTTGTGTAAAATTCCGTATATTGTTTGGATTATATTTAAATTTTATGTGCAGGTTAGTTAGTGTCATATGCAGGGTTGCCAACCCTCACTCAAGATGTCTTGTAGTCAATCTGTTTTGTTCCATTATAAACCTAAAATTAGCTCCATCAAAAGTGTTGGGGTAGTCTGCAAACCCTCCAGACTATTTACAAGGTAGTAAGACTGTTACACATATGGAGATGAATGTGCAGACTTGTCTGGAATTGAGAATCTCACGCCAGCCAGCTGACCAAAGATAGCAGCTCTGCCTGTGCAGTAATGCGGTTGTTGATTGGGAAGGTGTGGGTCAGTGCAGAAGTGTAGTCCACATGTCAGGAGTGACTGACAGCTCCATTGCATTGCCTGTATGTTGTTTTTCCTCATTCAGAATCAGACGATTTGAGAAAGCTGTTTGCTGGAGCGACGACAGATACTGGGCAACTTGGGACAAGTGGGGAGAGGTGATTGACTGGGGAGATGAGAAAGAGCTGTGCTCCCCAGCAGAATCACCTTCTGACCAGGCTGACAGTTCCACTGAGTCACATTCCCGAAGGCGAATTGCCAAGGCAGTTAGCTGGACGGATGATGCTTATTGGGCAGCCTGGGACAAGTGGGAAGAGATCATCTGCTGGGGTGATGAAGAGGAGTGCTCCCAAGTAACTCCACCCACTAGCCAGCTTGGGAGGGATAAGGGGATAGATGTACATGGGTTGGAGGCTTTTGTGATGAATAACAGGACAATCTCCATAAAGCCTGTAGACAACCATCGAGACAGTCTGGAGATAGGAGCTGTGCTGGTAGACCTCTGCCAGTTTGATCTCGAATATTTAGATCAAAGTAAATTTAATTTTGAAATTGTACAAGTACAAATTGGAGAAGTCAAAGTGGAGGAGACTAGAGAAAAGGCTTTTGAAAAAGCATTTGAATTGGAAATTGTGGATGTGGCAGTAGAAGTTATAAACAGTGAAATCCAGCTGAATGCTATAAATTTGGATATTGTTGAAACTAAGGTGGACAAATTATTATTGGAAGAACTGATCATTGGCGATTTAGAAGCAGGCAATGTGAAGGTGTCAGTGTCAAATGGCAATGTGGTGAAGGTACCCTTAAGGTACCCTTCGCCACAGAGGAACAGAAGGACCAGGCAACCTTAGACCATACTCTCTGGTGGTTGACTCGTGGCAACTGGACTTGTCTCTGAAAGTTAGAAACGTTTCGCTGCTCATCCAAGCAGCTTCTTCAGACTGAGGGAGGTAGTAAGTGTCCACATATTTATCCTCCTGGGTAAGTAGTATAAGGGGGCTCGTTGAGTGAAACAAAGTGGGGGGGGGGGGGGAGTTGCGGGTAGATGTAACCAGTCCCTCCTACTCCAATAGAGTGGGTCGTTAAGGGTGGTCCACCTGGTGGAGGTGTGAATTGGGTCTGTTTTTTTCCTGGGAATTATTTTTGTTTTGGCAAATGATGAGAGGGCCGCAGGTTAAATTGGAGACAGGTCGTGCCTAATGCCTCTACCTCTGTTGAGTGAGGGGTTGTGCATTTGCACATGCAAAGCTGCTTGGATGAGTGGTGAAACGTTTCTACCTTTCAGAGAGGGACAATGTCTTTGGATGTCTTTTGTCTTATGCAGTCTGGGAGTTGACTGAATGCTGGGGCGGGGGTAGCTTTTCCTTTGTAGTGGGGTCCGGTGGGGCGCCTTGGGCTCTGTGGGGCCCGGTGGTGCTGCTGCCTTGGGCCCCAGTCTGGATGGGCCTGGGCCCCCCTCCCTGGATGGATTTCGGGGAACGGGGAGTGCTTATGGGCGTCAGCGGGGGAGCTGGCTCCGGGGGGGGGAGGTATTTTGCCCCCCCCCCCCCCCATTCCTTTCCTCCCCATCCCTAAATGCTTCCCTCCTCCCGCTCCATCACACCACCACACATGTAGGGCTTTGAGGTGTAGATGTGTTGCTGGGATACAGGGTAGGTATTCCTCCTCTGTCCCCTCGCGACCACCTGTACCTCATTCATACACTACAACGTAGACACTCTCATTACTTACTCTCTCATGACACATACATTTAGGGCCTTGGGGGTGGGCACACAGAATGGCATCCAGAGGGCGGTCTGTTCATTCAGCCTTACCTCTGGTGCCAGGGCCCACATCTCAATTTTAATCACACATAGACATTGAGGGCTCTGGGGAGAGGCCAAGCTAACACCAGCTGTTGGTCGGCAGGGGGTGGTTAGTGCCATGCCCTTCACCTGTTTTAAAAGCACTTTAGAACAACACACACCAACACCACATCTGAGCGGGCGAAGGGGGGCATGGGGTCTTTTCACACCCCCGTTCCCTGTTCGCCATTTGGGGCTGGGGGCTGAGAGGAAGAGCTGGCCGTCTGGTCGGGGTCTGGGCTGGTGGGCTTCTCGGCTACTGTGGGGTCCGGGGTGATCTTCTGGTCTCCTCGCCAGAGGAAAAATAGGGGTCCACATAGAGTATATATGGGGAGTGAGAGTATGTGTACAGCGTTCATTTCTGTGTGTCTAAATGTTGGGTGAATGTGTAAATATTTGTTTATGTCTGCATGAGGGTGGGAACGTATGCTTGTATATGTGTGTGCCTGTTTGTCTATACACACGTGTCAGGTTGGGTCCTAGACTCCACCTGAAATAACATCTCGGGCACAATAAAGTGGTCCTCCGCAGAGGGGGGGTGGTGGAGGGAAAAAAAAAGAAAAAAAGCTTGTGACCCACCGACCGATTTCTTATTTGATTACTGTTGTTCCTTGTCTTGTTTTTGACCCCTCGTCGTCTGCTTTTGTTTTTATTAGTGTCTCTAGTGTTTTTCCCCTTTCCTCCTTTGAATCCCTGAGTGAGTCGTCCACTCTCTGTTTCTGCTTGCTCCATGACACGCTGTCGCTCTCAATCCGCCCTGGACCTGTGACAGTATTTCTGTTTTTGCTTTTGTTTGGACGTACTGAGTTTAGGATACCTAGCTTAGAAGGAATAGTTTAGCCTGTCATGTGTAACGTTGTTAAATGCGCTGATATCAGTGTTATGTCACAGTACCAGAAACTTAAAATGGTACATTTTGTTTTCTTTTTGTTTTCTTGCAATTACTACATACAAATGTTTAATGTTTTGCTGACATCTAATTAGAAAATAAATGCATTTATGCTTTAAATTATCTTTTTGTTGTCTTCAATCATTTCAACAGGTGAAAATGACCTGAAATCAATGAGTTTGAACACTGGACACTACATTCCGTGTTTGTGTATAAAGTCATGTTTAGCGGACATGCGAGTTCATTCGTATCCTTTTCCCCAGAGACAAAAAGTAGGCTAGGCTAATGGGGAAAAAAACACACAAATATATAGACCTAATGTCAGTGTATTATTCATGAAGTTTTGTAATATCTGAGACCAAATTAAACGTAATCTGTGTATTTAATGGATTTATGTGCTATTGCTACTGGTTTAATTGGTAAATAGGCCTTTTTCCAAGCAATTGAATATTTAAATGGGAATGTTTTACGTTATTGATTTAGCTTTAATCATGAAGTACCAAGCTTGATATCAATCCATGTCTAATGTGACATATTCAGGACATGCAAAGTCTATACACATAGGCACAGACTATGGCTGGGATTCGTGTGGCCTCCAAACCGCTTATCCTACTGGGTCGCGGGGGGTCCGGAGCCTATCCCGGAAGCAATGGGCACGAGGCAGGGAACAACCCAGGATGGGGGGCTAGCCCATCGCAGGGCACACTCACACACCATTCACCCACACATGCACACCTATGGGCAATTTAGCAACTCCAATTAGCCCCAGCATGTTTTTGGACTATGGGGGGGAACCGGAGTACCCGGAGGAAACCCCACGACGACATGGGGAGAACATGCAAACTCCACACACATGTGATCCAGGCGGAGATTCGAACCTGGGTCCCAGAGGTGTGAGGCAACAGTGCTAACCACTGCACCACCATGCCGCCCTACTGCATGGTATATATTCTTTAAATTTATTTAATATTAGTTACATAATTACTCATATAGACCATGTTAATACTTAACAATGCATGTAAAGAGAATTATACTCTCATTTGACATTAATGTGTGAAGTGCATGTAAGTATGGAATATCCATCCATTGGCTGTAGCACTTATCCTATTCAAGGTCAAAGCCAGAAGCTATGGATGCAAGACTGGGACAACAGGAGCTGACCCTGACAGGAAGCTCATCTCATAATGATATTCCCCACACCGTGCTACTTCTTGCAGAGCTCTGCTGGGGTAGGCGACGCATCCAGTTAGGATGCTCTTGATGACACAGTTATAAAGTGTCCTGAGGATAAGGGGACTTGTGCCACACCTTTTAGCTCGTCGAAGGTAGAAGGGCCGCTGCTATGCATTTAAATTTTTCCCAATATGATAAATGTAGCGTGGAAAAAGTAACCATATCAGTTTACATGGGCTTCTACAGGGGGTTAAGTATCCATCCATCCATTTTCTGAAGCCACTTAATTCCAACTGGGGTTGCCTGGGGACTGGAACTTATCCCAAGAACACTGGGCACAAGTGGGAACCAACCCTGGGGATTCACCAACACACCACAGGGTGCACACACAACTACAGGACCAATTTAGACTCACCATTCAACCCCTCTTGAATGCTTTTGGACCGTGGGAGGAAACTACAGCGCCTGGTGAAAACTCAGACAAACAGAGGGAGAGCGTGCAAACTCCACGCAGAAAGGACTTGGGATTGAACACAGGACCTTCTTGCTGTAAGGCAGCAGGGCAAACCACTGCGCCACCATGCTGCCCCCGTGTTAAGTATGATAAGTAATATGACAAATGTCATAGCTTAGCTATAGATATGCATAAAATGTACGGAAAGACGATATAAACATCTTGTTACTGGTTCATAATCATAGTGAGAATATCTTATTGTTATGCAAACGTTGGTGCTTCCTTTGTTTCTGATTTGTGTCTTCAGGATCTCCAGGGCAGCTTGTGGACAAACAGGAGGTGACGCCTATGAAAGGAGACACTGTCAGTATTCAGTGTCACTATACTGACATTTACATTGACATGATGTGGTGTAGGATGGGCAGGGGCTCCTGTGTAGAGAATTCTGGGAGTTTGGATGGGAGGCCTGTGGAGCTCAGTGATGAAAGAGTTAATAAAGTGCTCAGCGTCACAATGAGGCGACTGGAGAGGAAGGACACGGGCTGGTACCTGTGTGTGGCAGAAAACCTGCAGACACTCCTTCCTATTAAAGTCAATCCACAACCACACACAGCACTGAATGTAAGTAATTAATTAAAATATGTCAGTCGTTTATACTCTATTAAAAATAAATAAAGGCTAAATGGATCCCAAATCTTTCCCTCGTGAAGGAAGTTGGCGCATTTTTTGGGGAAGAATCTGTTTGGGGGAGGGGGCGTGCACTGTACTCACTGGGGTATTACCAACAAGCACCAGGGTGAACAAAATACTCAGCTAAAGTCAGAGCAAAGCTAAAAAGAATGAAATTAAGCAGTTTTAGCTGACTTTAGCGGACATTCTTATAATAAACTAATTTCTTACGGGTATTATACTTGATATATGAAGTATGTTAACACCCCTTGGCCTAGATTTGTGGTCTTTCATTCCTCTGAATCCTTTGATCATCCCCATTCAAATTCATCCATTGCTGTTAATTTCCTTATTGGATTTTCTGTCATTCTGAATTTTTCAGAAAACCTACTTATTTTGCACAGGCCAAAAATTTTGTCCAATCTTCTACTTTGTAATTTGGCACCCTGACAGAGGCCCATCCAAAATACTGGCTCACCAAATTTGGGTTTAATCCATTCATTCCTGTAGCAACACCATCAGGTCAAATTTCAAGATATGTTTCTGCATGTAAATTCTGAATTCTTAAACCTGGGATTATGATCTTTGGTGTGTTTAAAGTCATGGCTTGTCTAACTTCGATTGCACTCATTAATTAAGTCTGTCATATTGTCATTTTGAATTTTTCTGAAAAAAAAGTTTTTTGGAAACCTAGGCTGTTGATCCAATCATCATCAAATTTGGGGTGCATCATCTAGAAGGGATTGTGACCAAAAGTTACTAAAAGTCAGATGCTATGGCCACTATCATCCAATGAATTTGATGACAAAGCCACTGAACAGGATGTGTGGCCATATCTCAACAAAACTTTGATTGGATAAAATTGATTTGGTGACTGGACTTGGGGCCCAATTCTGAGGAATAAGAACAAAATAGCGTCATTCCACCACTAGGTGGTGTTGCAATAAGTAAACATGCCTTGTGGCTAATAACTGTTGAATGGATTGACCTAGGGGGGCGGCATGGTGGTGCAGTGGTCAGCACTGTTGCCTCACACCTCTGGGACCCGGGTTCGAGTCTCCACCTGGGTTACGTGTGTGTGGAGTTTGCATGTTCTCCCCATGTCGTCGTGGGGTTTCCTCCAGGTACTCCGGTTTCCTCCCACAGTCCAAATACATGCTGAGCCTAATTGGACTTGCTAAATTGCCCGTAGGTGTGCGTGTTAGCGTGAATGGTGTGTGAGTGTGCCCTGCTATGGGCTGGCCCCCCATCCTGGGTTGTTCCCTGCCTCGTGCCCATTGCTTCCGGGATAGACCCCGGACCCCCCGCGACCCAGTGGGATACAGGAACCATTCCAAACATCTGAATGCTAGTATTTCTGCACTCTGACTCCCCAGTTAATATGAGGGAATAAAAAAGAGAAAAGTTTGAGATGAAATTATTTGCAGTGTCTTCTAGTAATACACTACGAACTACATCAGAGAAATTCTATTACTATTATATGGAGGTGGGTAACAAAATATTTCTATTAAGGGAGTCAAATCATTAAAAACCTTGACACATTTTAACTGTCAGAACTGGCAGTGGATTGTTTTTAACAATAATAAGAATGGATGATTTATTTATGTAGCTGCTCTGCAGCCCCCCAGCACTGCATGCTGAGGCATTATGCTTCCTCCCCTGATCACCTGTCAGCGGTGCGACCTCATGTGTATGACTGCTGGTAGAGAGTCTGTTTAAACATTTCCTGAAGTGATTCACTTTTGAGGGCCTGCATGGTGGTGCTGTGGTTATCACTGCTGCCTCACAGTCTTCATGGCTCCATGTGTGCGGAGTTTGCACGTTCCCCCCATGTCGCTGTGGGGTTTCCTGTGAGTACTCCGGTTTCCCTCCATGTCGTCGTGGGGTTTCCTCTGAGTACTCCGGTTTCCCCCCATGTCGCTGTGGGGTTTCCTCTGAGTACTCCGGTTTCCCCCCATGTCGCCGTGGGGTTTCCTCTGAGTACTCCGGTTTCCCCCCATGTCGCTGTGGGGTTTCCTCTGAGTACTCCGGTTTCCCCCCATGTCGCTGTGGGGTTTCCTCTGAGTGCTCCAGTTTCCCCCCATGTCGTCGTGGGGTTTCCTCTGAGTACTCCGGTTTCCCCCCATGTCGTCGTGAGGTTTCCTCTGAGTACTCCGGTTTCCCCCCATGTCGCTGTGGGGTTTCCTCTGAGTACTCCGGTTTCCCCCCACAGTCCAAAAACATGCTGAGGCTTGGAGTTACCATACTGCCCACAGGTGTGCATGTGTGTGTGAATAGTGCATGAGGGTGCCCTGCGATGGGCCAGCGTCCCATACTGGGTTGTTCCCTGACTAGCACCCATAGCCTTTGGAATAGACTCCAGACCCCCTGCAATCCTGAATAGGACAATGAATGGATTCACTTTTGATACCATCACAATGTGAATATGATAACAGGAAACAATAAAATGAATATAATGATGCTACCTAACAATAATAACATTTTCTATGGCGTGTATCCAGTGTTCAGCCTGGTGTCCATTCCTGGAGGCACAGGTACAGTGCTGTGCAAAAGTCTTAGGCAGCCAATGAAAATGTTTATAGCTATTTGTCTGAGTAGAAAGCACGTATTAGCAGTAAAAAAAAAGTCAGAACTGAAGCAGTAACCCTATAAAAAGCAACTTGAATTTCTCCTGTTTTCCAAAAAGTGACTGATACCTTGTTGGATGGTTATAAGAACACGGCTTTGGTTCCCAAACCTCTCCTCAGCTCAGCCATTCCATGTGTTTGTTAGATCTCACAACCAGCTCACTTAACTTAATTGATTAGCTCTGCCCTCAACAAAAGGAACAGCAAGCAGATTATTGCCGAAGCGTACCCCCAATATTTAATTTGGCTACCTTCGCCCCTCCTATAAATATGCCTTTGCCTTTATACTATTAAGTTGTGCCCCCCCCCCCAATATCAAACTCTCTCCTACACGACCATGTGATGATTTTTTTCATACTTACTTAATGCATTAAGTTCATTCATTAAAAAGAAGTGTGACTGAGCTGTCACCTGAAAGCACTGTGCTACAGTGAGTTCTGCTATTACATTAAATGCTGGGCAGCACTACACAAATGCATTAACACCAACAGGCTAAATTTAAAATCAGCAACCCCGCCTGCCTTCTTTAGGAAAGCACTGGCCAGGCCATATCTGTGGTGGAGTTATGCCAATTCTAGGGGACCACGAGAGCCATCATGGTGGGACATGCCTCCATCACCAACAAAGTCCAGAAAAGACTTTTCTTCCTACATGAACTCAAGAAGCCTGCAACCTTAGGGGGGAGCAAGTGGCTTCGTGGGCTCAACCTTTCAACCTGTGACCAGAAGGTCACTGGTTCAAGCCTGGGCTCAGTTATGTTTGCCGGTTCTTCAGCAAAGCCATTCACCCCCAGCTCCCTAGGTGCTGCTACAGGTGGCTCACATTCACCCATCCACACACAACACATTCATACTCCGGAGGCAGAGGCTGCCATGCAAGGCGCCAACCTGCACGCCGGGAGCAATTTGGGGTTCAGTGTCTTGCTGAAGGACACTTTGATGGGGTCAGGAGAAACCAGGCCTTGAACCTGCAACTCTCTTTTTTTGCTAAACGATAGCACTACCTCCTGCACCATCATCTTCCCCATAAGATGGGGCAAGTTGGGGGAGGTGTGAACAGAATTTACTCACAGGGAATAATTATTATAATTATTATTAGCACAGGGGGCGGCATGGTGGTGCAGTGGTTAGCATTGTTGCCTCACACATCTGGGTTCGAGTCTCTGCCTGGGTCACATGTGTGTGGAGTTTGCATGTTCTCCCCATGTCGTCGTGGGGTTTCCTCCGGGTACTCCGGTTTCCCCCCACAGTCCAAAAACATGCTGGGGCTAATTGGAGTTGCTAAATTGCCCGTAGGTGTGCAAGTGTGAGTGAATGGTGAGTGAGTGTGCCCTGTAATGGGCTGGCCCCCCACCCTGGGTTGTCCCCTGCCTCGTGCCCATTGTTTCCGGGATAGGCTCTGGACCCCCCGTGACCCAGTAGGATAAACGGTTTGGAAAATGGATGGATGGATATATGGATTATTGGCACATCATGGAATAGTTAAAGATGGACAATATACACTAGTAGCCAAAAATGTGGATATTAAGTAGCATTTCTGGCATTGTGTTTTAAAACTTATTACACAAATATTGGCAGTAATGTTTCAAAACAATGAAGGAATGTTACACATATTATACATTAGACAATTAAATAAATAACTGGTGTAAAATCTTTAAAAATTGCAAGTGTTTCCACTATTTTGGTCATCAGTGTATATATCAGTTAACATATCGGTATTGGCCGATAGTCATTACAAATCAAGATATCAGCATGGGTCGGGTATGTCAGTCAGGCTAATATTACTGGCTGATGTTAAAACAAGTTTTAAAGTCCGTCATACATTTTCTGTATTTGCTTGTCCCATTCAGGGCTCTGTTAATTCATCATTTCATCTGGGCTGCACATTGATCTTACATCTTCCACAGAATAAATGGAGATCCAGAGGCCAGCAGTGACCAGTGAATGGAGGGACTGGTGGGCCTACCCTTGGGTCATGGGGAATGAAGATACTCCAGGGGTCCAGTGGTCCTCAGAGCAAGAACAGATTTCACCTCCAATCTAGGGATCAGCGGAGGAACAGGGCCAATTGGCAATTGGCTGTGCGGCGATCTTTGCCAGTGACACGAGGGTTGGTGCCCCAGAGGTATCGGGAGTAAATGTTATGGTGGTGTAAATGTGAGGCCCCTTTAAAAAAGAGGGGCTGGATGTAGGTGGGGATTATGATGGTGATAAGGGTTAATTGGAAACACCTGTGAGGCGGAAGTATGAACAATATAAATTGTCAGCGAAGGAGCAAGGAGGGGGGGGCCCATATGCTTGGTGGTGCATAGAATCCATGCTGCAGCTGCCAGATGCGGAAGCGCGTGCGCTGGGAGAAAATTATTGCATTGGTGGACATACGGCGAGTTATTGTGGTGCGCAGAGTTGGGAAGCTAATGACGCCGGTCCGCGATCGGTGGCAGCGACGTGGACTCCAGGCGCCACAGGAAAGGTTTGTGGTTCCTTCTAGGAGCAAGATCATTATTTGTGTTGTGTGTTTTGTTTTCGGGGGATTGGGCTGTCTTCCCCCGACTAGTTAATATAAATAACATTATTTGATATGAATTGATCTCTTTTGTATTTATGTGTATTTAGGAGGAACCGCACGTGATTTTGGTGTTCATGGCCCTTGTGTTGATATGAGCTGCCCAGGCCTTTTTATTGTCCACGTGTGAACTTTAGCCGGGTGTTTTAGCTGAGTGTGAAATGTTTTTTCCCCAAGTGTTTTAGAGATTGCTGTGCTGAGATCATTGTGGGGGGGTTGCGGTGCTGCCTGGGTGCTCCATTCACTTATTGGGTCAGGGATTCTGAATTGTGGAATCCTGGTAATAAAGGCTTATTGCTAGACTTCTGTTGTGAGCTGTTTCTTATGCCTGGTGCCCAGTTTAGCCAAGTTATAAACCTGCATCATTGGGGAAAAGTGATCCTCTCTTACATGTCTCATCTGTTGTATGTGATGCTCCAGCTAGGGCATATATCAAAGGAATTAAGTCTCATACTGGTTACTCTGGTTGTGACAAACGCATCCAAGAAGATGTTTATGCAAACCACAGGATGACATTTCCTGAGGCAAATAGTCCATGTAGAACTGATTCCTCATTTATCAGCTTGTCTGAGGGTCACCATGTCCAAAGCTCACCTTTAAAGGATACATCTATTGGAATGGTGTCATGTTTTCCACACAATTATATGCACCTGGTCTGCCTTGGGGTAATGCAAAAATTGTTAGATTTGTGGCTGAATGTAGGACCTCTCTGTTGTCGAATTACTTCTCATCAAAGCGAGATAATCTCAAGTTCACACATTAGTATGAAAGATTACATTCCTGTGGACTTTGCTTGGAAACCTAGGAGATTGTCAGAGAGGCTAAGATGGAAGGCAACAGAATTAAGACAATTCTTGTTGTATACTGGTCCTGTGGTTCTTTCTGGTGTGCTCTCCTTGCCAGTGTACAAAAACTTTATGTTGTTATCAGTTGCCATTTTTATACTTTCAAGTCCAGTGTTATGTCAGGCTCTGAATGATTTTGCCCACCATCTCCTGGTGTCGTTTGTGGAGCACTTCAGCCAGTTGTATGGTCCTGAACATGTAGTTTATAATGTACATGGCCTCAGTCATCTAAGTGAAGATGTGAAATTGCATGGAAATCTGGATTTAATATCTGTATTTCCTTACGAGAAGTACTTAGGGCAGATTAAGAAAATGATTAGCACCCCACATCATCCACTGTCACAGGTCATACGCAGGATTTCAGAAATAAACAGCTGGCCAACAGATGATGAATTAGCACATGGAAAACAGATGTTGAGAAAGGAACACGAAGACGGTCCCGTTCCGTCTTCTTTTCAGTTTCACCAAGTTCGTCAGTTTAAAGAAGTAGTCCTAGATAGTACAACAGTAAATGTGTCTAAACACGGGGAGAACTTTGTTAGGATTGATGATTGCATTGCATTGGTTGTTAACATTCTGCAGTCAAAAGGCAAAGTTTATGTTGTCTTTAAGGAATATCAGTAGAAGAAATCATTTTATGAGTATCCTATAAATTCGTCTGAACTTGGGATCTATGTGGTAGACAATTTATCATTGACTCTCAAAACAGCTGAACTGAATGTAGATTGCCATACAAAGGCAAATTTGTTGCAGTGCCCCTCCTGCATTTGAGCAGGTGGAATTCTGGCAACAACTAAAGTTCCATCTACAAGACTTCCATATGAATGTGTGTAGGTAATGACAAACTAAAATGTGGGGTTTGTAGTTTGAAGACACTCCAAATTATTTAATTATGTGTTGATGCTGGTTTGTTAAGATATGTAGTTCAATGAGATTTGCTGTTAGGCTATGAGGGAAGCTTTTGTGTTTTATTTATTGTGCACTCAGTGAAGAAAAAGTTAAGTACATATAAGTAATGGTCCGATTTGGATGTGATTTGGTACATGTGCAGACCAGCCATGGGACCAGCAGTGTGCCTATTCTGCCAACTCTGTTGTCTGTGTGATCTGATATTATAATCATTGCAATACAGTCACATGACCTTTCACCACGTCCAGATTCATTTCCACCACTCCATCCAGGTAATTAACTTTTTTTGTCAGTAAGTATATTTTGTTTATTATCATCAACAGCTATGTTCAAAATCATGGAGTTTAAGGAGACAAATAAGGTAGAACTGGTCCCTGGTGTGTGGGTGAAAGATGGTGTCTGCCACTGTCCCCCCTATAAAGGAAAGCAGCTGGATTCAGCAATTAAGCATCAGGTCACTCCAGACCACAGCTGGATACAGTGGGAAGTCAGAGTGATGTTTATAACAGAGAGTTATGAGGAAGGGAGACGGAAATTACGGGAAGCTGAACAGCGTTCTGACCTCCAGTCAGAAGCTGAAGAGTCTGGGAAAAAGAAAAGGCGAAAAATGTATGTATGCATCTTTCAGTATTTATATTTCTTAATTTTTTAATTACTTCAAGAAAAATGGTTTATTTCATATGTGTCACGGCAGGACGGACGGGTGTGCTGAGCAGGCGTGGTTGGTGCGGCTCAAAGAGCAGTAAAAGCAAGTTGCAGGCAAGATGCGGGACGAACAGGGTTTAATGGAGAGATCGGGACAGGAAACAAGGTACAGGAACAGGTCTCACGCAACACTTTCAATGACAGACAAGGGGTTAATGCAAAACAGGGACTTAAATACACGGAACAAGGCAGCAGGGAACAAGACACGACTGGGCAGGATCAGGAAATCACACGTGGGTAATTAGGGGGCGTGGCACACACGAGGAGCGGACGGGCCGGGCGTCACAATATGTTTTATAATGTTGATCTTCAAAATGTTTTTTTTTTCTTAAGGCCAAGTAGCAGACTTCTAGATGCCACTAATGGTGCTTCAAGTGAGAGTGAAGAAGAAGCAGGACTGCAGCAGAGTGACAGACGTCTACCTGAGGCCCCACCAATCAGCCAAGTTAAAATTTTAACACCATTGCAGACTGCTAATACTGCAAGTCGCAGTACTATTCCCTGGCTGAAGAATCCACCCCTCCCTCTGGAAATGATGTGGCAACCTACTGATGCCCTACGTGGAGAGCATGACCTAAACAAAAGTCAGTGACAGGAGTTTAGTGACCAGTACAAGACTCTGTATGGCTCGACACTTGCCATATGCAGATGCATTTCCCCCTGCTTTTCTGTTTATTTTCTTAAGCTCCCCCATTCCCCCTTGTGCTTTGTTCTTCTTAAGACCGTGCAGACTTGTTTTCCTCACCACCACCTCCTCCAGAGCCTTCAAAAGTTCAGAAGTCCTGGATACCATCTGAAGGTAATATTCATATATTTCGTTATTTATGAATGTTACTTTTCAAAAGGATTATTGTTATCTGCAAACTAAAATTTGGTGTTTAAAATAGCATAATTAGCCAGTGTTACATTAGAAGGAGCATTTATTGTGCTGTGACCTTTTCTTTTGCCATCACTAACGCTGTGTAACAGGGCCATTATTTTTGCCTTTAGTCAATCAGTTTCACCAAGACCATGCAAAAACTTGGACACCCCTATCACAGCTACAAAGGACTCCTGCTGAAGATAAGTAACACCTGAGCAATTTCCTATTAGAAATGAAAGTTTTTTAAGGGTAGGCACTGTCAGTAAAAATACATTAGTATTTCTACATCGGTTGCCATTTCTACACTGCATTGGTACTCATTCCTGAACCTTGTTCTAAGTATAAATATAACACTAGTAGGTATTCTCTGCAGTACACACTTTTCTAATTGCTGGTTTTAATTCTGAAAGTATAGAAATCACTAAATTTGCATTGTGGAAGTGGTAAACGTGTTTGAGAGTTGCTGTGGTACCTGAAATAATAACATTTACATCATGGTTGTCATTGATGGCAAGTCGTATATTGGGTTTCTGAGGTTGACGTACATTGATTGGATTGCAACCATTGTTATATAAGCTAATCAATCGGTCTTCTACAATAATTGAATGTAGCAGCTTTCTAATAATTAAACATTAGCCATGCAGTTGACTGATGCAGATCAATCAAAAATAAATTACATTAAAAATATCTTCTGGTCTTTTTCCTCTTCTCTCTAGTACCCCAATTTCCTCAAGGTTGGGCTAATTCATTTACCCAGCAACAATCAACACAACAGCCACCAAGAGTTTGGAGCAATCAAACTTCATCTGAAGGTAAGTTCCATAAATGTGTAATTTAATAATTTATATAGAATTTTTATTCAATGGAAATAGTTTTCACACCTCCAGGTGAAGGTATTGTGTGTGTGTGTGTGTGTGTGTGTGTGTGTGTGTGTGTGTGCGCGCACGCATATGCATGCTTTTTTCAACATACATGCACACAACCAGCGAAATAGTCAATTAGTCCAAAACTACTTTCCTTTGCACAGCCCCATTTATACATGCACAGTATGTGTACTGATTGTTCATTCATTTCTTGTGTTTCCAGTGTGGATTTCATGTGTCGGTAAATGTTTCATTTGTTAGCAGCCTGTTGACTCTCTTACCGGTTGCTGTCTGTATCTTTGCAAAGGATTCAGATACATAAGAATACCTTCAAAACCTGGTCGGGACATTTAATGTTACTTTCTTTATAAAGTAAAGAGTAGGGTTTATGATTTGACTAAATATCACATCACAAGGTGAACTTTAACAGGCAGCTGACACTGGCAAATATCACCTGGTATGACTACTGGAAAAACAATTCTCATTGTCAATATCTGATAAAATCTTGCTATAATTCAAACTTACTATAACATTGCAAATGCCTCTTTATGTGTTTCAGCACTAATTCGGGAAGTCCTAACAAAGAAAGAAATGATCCTTGAGCAACAGATTTTGTGTCTTCTTCAAGCACGACAAAACACCCAGGATTGTGAAATTGAAGAAGGGCTTCTGCCAGTGCATGATATAGAAGCGCTACAAAATGTGGAAGTACAACTTAGTAATGGAGAATTCAAAGAGAGATTGGTAGGTTTTTATATATCTTAGGGGGGAATACCACTTTCTGTGGTCACTATTTAAAAATTTAAGAGCCACTTTTGGACTTTATGATTAACTTTTTTTAAATTATGCAAAATGAATGTCCTGTCACATCTTAAAACCAATGTCTATTCATGGATTATTTTTAAACTGGCATAAATTTGTTTTAAAATCTGTTGGGGAAAGCGCCCGGCGTTTCCACCCCAACTCCACATTTTACGAGACAACACACTTTATAGTTTTACTTGTAAGGGTACCCACACTCTCTGCAATGCAAACTACAGCAGAATGTGTTACAAAGGGTGGTTCCCCTTGGCTCCTTTATTTATAGTCAGTGGGAGGCGCAAGAGTCATGCAGAATAGGGAGGTGAGAAGTTTTTTACCTAAGTGTACAGCTGTTGAGCACATACTCAGGGTACGTGCAAGCTAAATACTATTATTAATATAATCTAGAGTATGAGGTTAGAAGAAGACAAAATAATGTATATACATATTTACACTCATAGCTAATCATACAGGAATGATAACAAAATGATTAATAACAGTTTCTTCAACCTAACAGTTTTGTACTATGAAATTGGTTTATGGTCAAGTCGAATGAATTTATTTTTATTTAGTGTAATTGAATCATTTTAATTAAGTACAGATTAAAGAAATAATAATGTATTAATATAATATATACGTTTAGCAAACTTAAAATGTATTTAATAAAAAACATAAATGAGTAAAAGAAACATATTTTTAAATTACATTTTTAAATTAAATACCTAAAAAAAGTTACCAATACTTAAATTTTCTTACGTAGGTAATCAGTTACGACAAAAGTTTTGAGTACTCTGAACTTACTCGGGTTTACAGTGTAGTAGTAGCTGCATTATTTTAGGGTCGACAGGCAGGTAACATTGTTTTCCGTAGTTGCTCACTGCATCAAATAAATTTTAATAGGATTAATAAAATGATTGTAATGGAGTCTATAAGGAACGGTGGTTTGTTGTTTTAATTCAATTGGTCTGTCAACAATTGAACTGCACATTTTTGATGCATCTTAATACTGGTAAAATATTTACTTTTTATGCAACTGGAAATCCAGCAAAATACTTTCCCAGTGGTAGGCGTGTGAAAAAGAGGTTGTGCTGGTGGTCTAGTGGTTAGGATGCTTTCCTCTAAACCAAGAGGTTGTGGGTTTGAGCCCCACCTATGCTAGCATTAGCTCCCTAAGCAAGACCCTTAACACCAAGTTAAAAAAGGAAGTTGCTCTGGATTCAAGCGTCTGCTAAATGCTGTACAGTACCCAGAGGAAACCCCACGACAACATGGGGAGAACATGCAAACTCCACACACATGTGACCCAGGCGGAGACTTGAACCCGGGTCCCAGAGGTGTGAGGCAACAGTGCTAACCACTGCACCACTTTGCCGCCCCGGCAATAACATATGTAATAATAATGTATGTATATATATCATAAATTTATTGTGTCAGTCACATAACACCAATAATATGAAAACCTCAGAAATAGCAATAGCGGCAAAATAATGAGACGCTTCTTGGAGTGGTGAACAGAAGAACTTTTAGCTGTGACACTGCATTCTGTGAAAGACCCTCCATCTGTAATTACCTTGGTTTTAGTTCATTGTGTTTCAGTCACACTACGAACACAAACAAATTCCTGGTCCGACATTGTCGCTTACAGAATGTTAGTGGCTGACTGGAATAGACAGATGTGTGTAATATCCACACATCACAGGTGTCATTTCCCCAGTACAAAGGCATGGATTCGTATCTGACCGCTGTAGTGTCATTCTGCTCCTCCATTACGGCACTGACACCTGTCAGTGATGAAGGAGAACCTCATCAAAGTGCTGTACTCTTTTCTAAGGTGACTGTTGTCCCCAGTACAAAGGCATGGATTCCTATCTGACCGCTGTAGTGTCATTCTGCTCCTCCATTACGGCACTGACACCTGTCAGTGACGGAGAACCTCATCAAAGTGCTGAACTCTTTTCTAAGGCGACTGTTGTCCCTCTGAAATTATGTGTGTAATGCAGAAACTGCACAACACCCAATGGTCTATAGGGCTACAAATACACACATGTACACATACAAGGGATAATGATTTATTATTATTATTTTGGGGTTTTATTCTTTTCTTTTTATTTTAGTAATATTTTTTTATTATTATTTCTCTATTTTTTTAATATACATGGTGAAGTGTACCATATGGCAGAATGACCACTGGGTACAACATCCTTTACCAAGCAATACACATTAACTGCATATGCCACTACAGGGGTGGGCAGTCTTACCCAGAAAGGGCCGGTGTGTTTGCAGGTTTTTTTGGGATAAACCTTCGATCAATTGCTGAAACCCTGCATGCCTAACAGCCCTTTCTGGATAAAATTAGCCACCCCTGTGGTAATACAATACTTTGCTGTCTGAGAATTCTCCCTATTGCTCACTACAGACAGTTACCGTACTTATGATCAGAGACCCACACAATAATTACGTTTCAAACTACATTTTCAGACAACTTCGCATTATTTGTGATCGTAGAGCTAAATTATTCCTTTAGTTATGAAAGATTATTAAATTTCTTACTTACATGGTGACTATACCCTTCTTAGACGGCATTTTCCACCATCGCTGACGTATTTACCCGGGACTAAGCTTCTAACTACAGCTTGAGAACTGTAGTTCAAACTACGCAACTTAACGACAGTGTTTGCGAACGTTTGTTTGAACTAAGGTTTTGGGAAACGCCCCCCAGAACAGAAAGGTTAAGGAGGAGCTTTTCCCCCAGGTCATAATGCTCCTACATCAGGACAATACTCAATGCTTCTAGGTGCTGCTTCACACTGTCCAAATGCATGGCACATACATCAGGCCTCTTGCACATTGCACTTATATCCATCCATCCATCCATTTTCCAAAACCGCTTATCCTACTGGGTCGCGGGGGGTCCGGAGCCTATCCCAGAAGCAATGGGCACGAGACAGGGAACAACCAAGGATGGGGGGCCAGACCATCGCAGGGCATTGCACTTATATTGCAGAGCAAAACACCTGTTACCTATTTCTTACGTGTAGATTATGTACAACATTTCATATATTTTGTATCTTATTATTTTTCTTATATTTCCTATATTTTGTTACTCTCTTATCATGCACAGCTGCTCGGAGTGACCAGGGTTACATTCCACTACATGTTGTATCTGTACAACTGTCTACGTCACGAATAAACCTTTTGAATCTTGAATTTTATTAAAGTACAAATTCCGACCTTCCTGCCAATATATCACATGTTCTGGGGCCTCATTCCTACATGTCACTTCCATGGACTGTTAGCTTTAGATTATGGAGGCAGCTTCCCTGTGGTTACAGTGTACAGGGCAAAATGGATAATTACAGATCCCGCCTCAGACACTGTCTTGCATTCTCATTAAGTACAAAATCTTCCCCTTTCTTGTAATATATGACGAGCCATGGGGATTTAATTCTACATGCCACTACCAAGTTTCAGTCTAACAGATGCTCTGCAATTTCCTTTTTGTTTCATTTCTTTCGTGTATTAATTCTAATAAGATGGCTTGTATAGTGGCAGCCAATGAGACGTTTCTATAATAGTGTAGATATTTCACAGGAGGGCTTGCAAGGTGTACAGTAGCTTTACTTATATGAGAAAATTGAATCAGATAACAAAGACAGTTCAATAGTGTTTGGATATGAGACCTACAAAAATACTGAAAAATTACAATAAAATACTGACATGTTTGGTGAAAGACACATTTTTATTTATTGATTTATTATGATTTATGTTATTCCTCAGGAACTGGCATCCATAAACAGTGAGTTGGTAGCTGGACGTCCACATCTGTCTTTTGCCAGGACAACAGAGAGGGAAAAATGCAGATTATCCTTGACCAGAGAACGCTCAACAGATAATATTGTAATGGTTCTGTGGGAGCTCTCATTGGCTGTTGTGGGAGGTGCATCATGGGAACAGGGATTATGCTGGAGTTTTGCTCATTATGTGTGCATGTTCTGGGCTTTCAGGTAAGAGCAAGCTGTACATGTTCTTTGTGTTGTGTTGTGTTGTATGAGCAAGCTGATGATGGATGTCCAGACTCACCATGGAGGTAACAGGTATGGCAAATGATAACTCGGTGAGTCTGGCCTCTATCATCATGCTTGCTCACAGGTTTATGCTTGTGCGTATCCTAGTCTCTAGGGGAAGCACTGGTAACAGGTTGGCCTTTTTAAAGGCTGGTAAAAACAAACAATAAACCTGGCCGGTTCCATTGCTGGTTCAAAGAGCATAACTTGTGTGCGAGTGTGTCATTAGCGGCTTTCAAGAGAACTGCTATAATATACAGATCATTTTAAATTTTTAAAAAAATCAACAATAAAATATATGTTAACATTAACAACAATACGGATTTTGGACAACCGTATTGCACTCTGTAGTATGGCTAACAATATTGCACTTGTCACCCCCAACTCGTCCGATCCTCGTGTGTGCCACGCGCGTTGCCTGTGCATTGCTGTCCTGTGTTTAAAAATAAACCCGCGTTCCCTGACTTTGGACTCCAGTTCCCGTTTCCCCGCCCCGTGTTTCCCCGAATCATGACAGCGCTGGCTGACTGCGCAGTTGCAGCGCCTTGCTGAGTTCCTCGATCGATCCGTTGTTCACGTCCGACGGAATTCCGCATTTTACCTTCACCCGTTAAATATACCTCCGTGCATTACAGTAACTGTGAAACGGAATATTTTGAACTTTCGAATGTAAAGCGAATTAACAACAACAATAATAATATTTAATTATTTACGCTCAATCCTGATTTCGCCTAATATACAGCGTCTCTTAAATATGTACATGGGGCCGGATTATAATACTTTGAAGTTATATTAAGCTTGTTTTAAGATGTTGGGGATAACTGCTAGCGTGCCGAAGAACCCGGGTTAAACTCAAGGCTTAATATTTTATGATACAAGGCTAAACCACGGCATTGCTGTATTGTTTTCTTTGCTTTGTGGAAGTAAAATTGGACATTGGTAGCCTGGGAGGTTGGCATATTGGGTCTGTTATGTCTTAGGCCTTAGGCAAGAAGAGATTGAATACTGTGTGACCTCGCTTCACGATAGCTGCCAGCAGTAAGTTCCGCAGACCCAGAGGAAAGCTCGGACCTTGGAGAGGTAGACAGCGGAACCAAGGGGGGGAAGAAACCACTTGCAGGAAGAGATTCGAAGCTGCCCCAACTGGTGCACAGCGAGTTATAGCTTTATAGAATAGTTGTGGCAGACAATATATAGCAAGCTATGCGGAAGTGCAAATGTATAAGTAATTATGTTAATCATATTAATCATATGTTAACCATGTATTTGCAGTGATTCAATGACAATACATCAATACGTTAATCATTAATCAAAGGACAACCAAGTATTTACAGTGATTCAATGTCATGTAATCAATATCTATATTCATATCTCAAGTAGAAACCTAGCAGTCGAGACATGTTCTGGTAAACTGAGCAGAATGGGTGAATTTTACCTTGCCACCAAGGTAAACCAATAGAGCAGGAGAATTGTGTTTGTTATACGTTTGAGCTCGGTTTGTTGGTGTTTCGTGACCAATTAGGACTTAGAAGTCCTTATTGGGAATTAGGAGTTATGGTTTATCAACTGGTTGCTCTGTGTGCTCCGGGTGACTTGGTACCAAGTGCCAGAGTGTGACGGGAGCGCTTTGCTGATTTGCTAGAATAAAAGAGATTTCCTTTACCTCATCAGACTGAGAGGTCCGACTTTTATTCTAAGTGTTATATTTAAAATTTTTCTACCACAGTTGGCGCCCAACATGGGGCAGCTGAGTTCTTTATTTGTTCCAGACGATGGGGTCCTGCGATTGAAGTAGGTAAGGCGTAGAGCCTGATGGGACCAGATCCAGATGAAACTGAGGATTGGCCCAGTCCCTCGTCAAGGAACAGCGGAGATCACGCTGTCCCAGAGCTGAACATTCCTGAGACTGATTTGGCTGGACCTGTGTTGGTGAGGTAAAGGCTTCTCTGTTTATTCATTTTTGCTGCTGCTTTGCTTGATGCTGAAGGTTATGTTGTGATAGTGTCTGAGTGTGTGAGAGTCCGCCGTGACTGTGGGATCCAAGCACGGGGAAGCGCTGAACGCGGATAGGAAGGCCGTGGAGGGAGCGCTCATCCACCTGTAATAGGGAAAGGGTGCGGTCCAAGGGGAAACCTGAGTGACCTATTACGTGGGTTAGGTGGATGACAAGACCTTGGGAAAGTCCGTGATTTTGAGTGGCGCCACTGTGTATTTGTGTGACGGGGCACAAGACGGCAGGGAAGCCGTCAGACAGCAGGGAAGGTGTCACTCGCGGTGGGCCAGACACGACTATGAAGGCTTGGTGCATCAGGGGCAGAGGACAGGGCAGTGTGTGTACTGCGTGGCGTGGCATTGTATGGCGGAGGCTGGACAGTGAATGCATTGCATGCAGTAGCACAGCACTGCGTAACAGGCCAAAGACGGGTAAGATTCCTGTGTGTGGACAGGGACAACCTAAGACAGGCGCTGTCGTAGACCCCTGATGCCAGGCTGAGGGACTGTTCGGGGTTTGGTGCACTCTCGGTCCCACGGGAGTATAAAGGGTGTATGGTTTTGGAGAATGTGTATGTGATAAAGGGTGTGGGGTCTCCCAGGTGCAGTATCCTCATTGAGATAAATTGATACATGGAATTGACTTTGCTCCACACTGACGCATGCAGGTGTCAAAAGTAAATGAAAAAGCACAAAAGTGTCATGTGTTGGATTTGAAATATGCTGGGATAAGCTTGTTAATTGTGTTTTTAGAACATCTAATGTTTAGAATTACACTTGGTTCTTTTAGGGTTTTGTCACCCAGTAACAAGTTGTCTTGTTTAGTTTAGTGGTCACCCAGTAGCTGCGTGCTCTGTACAGACGGCAGCTACCTTGCAAACATTCGCACTCCCCTGAAAGAGACTCAGAGATCGAGAGGGAGATAATGAGGAAATGTAAAAAAAAAAGGGGGGGATAAGGGAAAACCATCCCCAAGGCAAATAATGGAACGGGTGACTGGCCTGAGACTAAAGAAGGCTTGTAGAAATTGGTATCGTGAGACTCAGGGTAGATGGCCGAAGGAGGGCACTCTAAACATATTGGAGATGTTGTGAAATGTTATTGGAAAGGAGAGGGAATGTTTGTTGTAGTAGGGGAATGTACAAGCCAGAATATTATTTTCGGTGGAAGTCTGTGGCCTTCATGAGGGCTAGGAAACCTAAAGAGCAGCTGACTGATAAGGAAAGTCGTGTGATGGTTAGCAGAGAGGAAAGGGGGGCGATCCGACTGCTGCTGTTTCTCCACCTGTGGCTGATGCTCATGCTGACAAGAGGAAAAAGCCTAATGCAGATCTCCTGAATCCGGTCCTGCATGAAATGTCCCCTCTTCCACCGCTGCCACCTACACCTCACCCTCCTGCCCAGGTCCCTCCTCCTCCAGGAAGAGGTGAGCCCTCTGCCCCTGCTGCAGAAGGGGGGACAGTGGGTCCGATGCCGCATGGAAGCAGGAAGAGTCTTCCCACGATGAGGAGGATGAGGACAATGACTAAGGGAATGATGATGAGGAAGAAGAACCCGTACCCAAAGACCGGGACTGAGGCTTTGGGACTGTTTTGCTTATTGGATAAAGAAAACTTTGCCGCTTGGTAGTGGATGACTCAATTCTGAGAGACTGTATCCCTGAAGATCAAGAACAGCCTGAAAGATTGTATTGCAATGCTCAGTTTTCTGGAAAAGGAGGGGCTGAGTGGATAAAGGAATTTGAGGCTGCAGGAAAACTGGGAGAGACTGTTGTGCCTGATTACCTCTATGTGGCAGAAGACATGCATGCCGTTTGTCAGCCCGGCCAGGAGCAGTGGTATGTGGGAGTTTCGGTCCCCCATGTATTATATGGGGAAAAGGGGTCATTAGAATGGAAGGACTTAGGACCCTGGGTTGCAGAGTGTGAGAGAAGGACTGAGTAAGTGTGTGTGAGGATGGAAGGTGGATGAGTGGAGATGGACAGGTGCAAGGGTACAAAATAGATCAGTGTGTAGAGGTACAGAGAAAGGGGGATGCAGAAGAAAGTAAGGAGAAAAGTGTTCATCCACTGCCAGGCTGGTTAGGGGAAGTACCTGATTGCTTGTGGGCAAAAGGGAAAAATGATTTTGGCAGAGTGGTGTCAGCTGAGCCTTTGGTGATCCACCCCAAGTCTGACTTTCGGCCTCACAAGGCCCAGTCTCCCTTATCTAGAGAAGCAGAGGAGGGAGTGAGAGAAGTACATGCAGATCTGGTGAAAAGGGGGGCTATTAAGGAAATAGCCTATTCTCCAGTTAATTCTCCTATTTTACCTGTGAAAAAGGCAAATGGTGCTTGGAGGTTTGTACAAGATCTGAGGGGTGTTAATGCAGCCATACACCCCAGGGCTCCTATCGTACCCAATCCAGTTACGATTCTGGCTTCCATACCAGCGGAGGCTAAATGGTTCTCTGTCATTGATTTGGATAATGCTTTTTTTTCTATCCCAGTAGATCCAGATTCCCAGTACTGGTTCGCCTTCACCTTTCTGGGGAGGAGGTGGACCTGGACAGTGACGCCCCAGGGCTACACAGAGTCACCTAGCGTGGGGGTAGCACACTGGTACAGTATGTGGATGATTTGTTACTTTGCTCTCACACTCGTGAGTCCTGTAAACAGGACACCAGAGCTCTGTTAGCTTTCCTGGCTAAAAATGGGCACAAAGCCTTCAAAGAAAAGCTGCAGCTGGTGTCACGAAGGGTTAAATACCTTGGACATGTGTTGACAAGTGAGGGAAGGTCATTAGGACCAGACCGAGTGGCCTCCATACAAGAGATGCCCAAACCAGAGACTAAACAGCAATTGCTTTCAGTCCTAGGCATGATTGGCTATTGCAGGCCTTGGACTCAGTGTCCAAGGTATTTAACCCTTTGTGACACCAGCTGCAGCTCATCATCCAAATACGGTACCAGTGTGCTACCCCCACGCTAGGTGACTCTGTGTAGCCCTGGGGCGTCACTGTCCAGGTCCACCTCCTCCCCAGAAAGGTGCATCCCCCTTTCTCTGTACTTCTACACACTGATCTATTTTGTACCCTTGCACCTGTCCATCTCCACTCATCCACCTTCCATCCTCACACACACTTACTCAGTCCTTCTCTCATATTCTGCAACCCAGGGTCCTAAGTCCTTCCATTCTAATGTCCCCTTTTCCCCATATAATACATGGGGGACCGAACCTCCCACATACCACTGCTCCTGGCCGGGCTGACAAACGGGGCGTGGCACCCAAATTTGAAAGGGCCATAATTTTGGACTGCATCAGACTTTTTCAGTAAAACTTGGGGAATTTTCAGTGTTCTGTATAAAGATCAAAATACCAAGTTTTCATCAAAATCAGGAATGATGCCCATGGAGCCCCTGGTTGATTTGGCATGGACTGACCCTATAGAAAACCATTTGTGCAGTATGTTGACGAGAAAAAAGGTTCATGACTTCACTTCTGACTCATGTATCATGGGGAAAGGAGCAAACTGGTTGCATACTACTCAAGGCATTTGGACTCAGTGGCTCGAGCATTACCCCTTTGTCTTTGAGCGGTAGCTGCAGCAGCAGAGGCAGTGATGCATGGCGAGTGCAGATCTAGTCCAGTTACATCCACTGAAACTTCGAGTTCCCCATGCAGTGCACGCAATCCTGACATAGGCCAGGACATCTCTTTTAACGCCTGCACAATCAGTGCATTATCTGAATGTTTTGTTAACTCTCTTGTTCTGCTGGGGGATTTCAATGCTCACGTGGGCAATGACAGTGAGACCTGGAGTGGTGTGATTGGGAGGAACGACTCCGCCGATCTGAACCCAAGCGGTGCTTTGTTATTGGACTTCTTTGCTCGTCACGGATTGTCCATAATGAACACCATGTTCAGGCATAAGGGTGTCCATGTGTGCACCAGAACACCCTAGGCCGCAGTTCGATGATCGACTTTGTAGTCGTGTCGTCAGAATTGCGGCCGCATGTCTTGGACACTCGGGTGAAGAGAGGGGCGGAGCTGTCAACTGATCACTACATAGTGGTGGGTTGGTTCCGCTGGTGGGGGAGGAAGCCAACCAAGCCTGGCAGGCCCAAGCGTATAGTGAGGGTTTGCTGTGAACGTCTGGTGGAATCCCCTGTCAGGAGGAGTTTCAACTCCTATACACTGTAAAAAGTAATTGCTGAATCTACTTAAGAAAAGCTTGTAAATTTACCTGACTGTGGAAAATTTGTTGATTTAACTTGATTAGATTAGTAGTGTGAACTTTTTGGTAGATGCAGTGGTTAAACTAAACAAATTTAGTATATAGTACCTAAGAGTGTTGACTGTGTTGTACTGAAAGCATGTTCACACTGTGTGTTTATTATGTACATATGGGATATTTTCCAGCTTATGTTTTAAAATGTACATATTTTACCCAAGTTTGCACAGAGACACACAAATCTTTATGCTTTTGTTTTTTTTTACCATGTGCGCGTTTGTGTGTGTGTGTGCACATGGTAAAAGGAGTAGAGACACAAATATTTATGTTCCTTTTACCATGCGCGCGTATTTATTTATTTATGTATTCATTTGTTCATAGGTTCTGGGTCTTTTCCCCATTTGCACTATAAAATAACTGAGAAAGCAGTAAGATTTAAGCTTATTGCCAAGACAATCAGCTACTGCTGAACATATTTGTATGAATGGAGCTTGATATATTTACTGGTCTATGGTTAAATATCAGGATAGCGCGAAACAACTCTTCTAAATCTTTTAATTTCTTAAATGCACTTTCGTCTCGCGTATGCTCAATACAACGGAACACAGGTGTTTGGAGACGACGTTGACGAAGAAGAATAGGCTGAACAGCACGTTTTTTGGGATGTGGTGGCACAAGAAGTAAGTATGCTCGTGATGAGCTGTTTATAAACCCCAGTGTCATTGTATTACTCATTAAAAACTTAAATATAATTTTCATTTGCTAGTTGTGAGGAAAGAGGAAAATACATAAAAAGGCACATTGAAGTAGTTTTATGTGGAATGCGACCAATGGCTTACTAGCTACGTTGCAAAAATCGATTTTTACTGAACACTCATTTTATTCACAGCTTGTAAGCTATTTTAATCAGTTGTAAGTTCATGGTTTATCATTAATGATGTGTAAAAACCCGTGCGGCCTTCATGAATATTCTTTCTAGAACGATCCGCACGTGTCGTTCACATGGAAATGAACAACACGATGCCTGAATGAGGATATCTTAATTAACAAGCAAGTAACATATTTTGTGTTTTTTATTTAGTGTATGCGTATTTTGGGGGGTTAAATTCATGCAGTGGAAGTGTAAGTTTTGCTTGTTTTCGTGTGAAAAGAGGGCTCGGCTGTTGAAACACTACAGATTAAAACATGGAAGCTACACTAGAAGTACTCCAATTCCATGTCTCTACACAGATTGTCTGTGCTCATTCAAATCATTTAATGCACTAAGGGTGCACTTAACAAAAAATAATTCATGTCAGGCACATGGCGGCCAATCCAGTCCATGTGATAACATCCCTTTGATATTTCATTGCAGTTTTCAGGAGCCCTGCACAGAGTCTCTTTATTTTTCTCATTTGCGGCAGCATCTCAAAAATCATGAAATCAGTGTCCATACAACAATTGCAATTTTGAGAGCAATGTCTACTCTACATTTAATTCCCATAAACGTAGAGAGCATGGAGCATTTGGTCAGAGGCAGTTGAAATCTGACATTCTTTTGTATGTTGCAACACATAGTGTAGATAATGTGCAACAAGAACAGCCGACCACTCTGACCACTGATCCTGTAGATGAACATTTGGAGGAAAATGATATAGAGAATGAAAACTGTCACGATCGGTGTCTGCGGGTGGGGCGCACGGACGGGGCGAGCGGGCAGGAAGCAGGCGAGCAGACAGAATCAGGGCAAACGGGGATTTATTGGTACTACGAGGACTGGGGAACATCTCACGCTGACTGACATCAATGACGGACAAAGGACTCAGGTAAGACACGGACTGAAATACACAGGACTGATTGAAAATAAGCAGACACAGCTGGGTACAATCCGGGAAACACACGTGGGTAAGCAGGGGGCGTGGCACACAGGAGGAGCCGACGAGCAGGTCATGACAAAAACTTTGATGAATTGTATCATCAGTTAGAGCATAATTTAGCCTCACTCTTTCTCAAAATGCAGGCAATTTTGCATGTTTCAGATTTAATTAATAATTCAACAAATAAATCAAATTTTACTTCTTTCAGAGCCCCTTGTCTACCATGCTGTTCAGCAAATTCTCCTTGAACATGGACTGAATGGCTGTGAAAATAGTGAATACAGTAAAAGACAGTAACCCAATTTTGATGATGACCAGAGATGGTGAGCCTCTTTCCACAATAAGCAGAAGAGCATCATATTTTCAGAGTGAATTTCTGATTGTCATGCCAGTTGAATACAAGCTTGATTCACAGTCAGTCTCTTGTGTGCCAATTCTACAAATGTTGCAGAAAATGCTAAACCGGGCTGACATTCTAAATAGGGTTCTTTGCAATGATCGATCAGTTAATGAATTTAAGACTTACAGAGATGGCACTCACTATCAAGAAAATAACTTTTTCAACACTGAGACCTTCAGAATTCTCCTGGGTCTTTATGTTGATGAATTTGAGCTGGCCAATACCCTTGGCACTTCTCGAAAAAAACACAAAATGTTTGCTCTCTATTGGGTTCTAGCCAACCTTCCCTCAAAAGATCATTCATCACTTCATTCAATTCAGCTAGCAATTTTATGCAGAGCTAGTGCAGTTAAACAGCATGGTTACACAGAAATCTTGCGCCCACTTGTTCGGGACCTTGAAACTCTTGAAAAGCATGGTGTATACATTGAACAGTTAGGAGACTGTGTGAAAGGAAGTGTGCTTTTTGTTTCATCTGATAATCTTGGTGCTGTGGAAGAAATTTCTCAAAGTCCGATGTTTAAGTGTTCCCCCCTTTGATACAATATGTCAATCTTGTATCACACAATTGTTCGACTATCATCATCTTCCACTAGGAAGAATGAATCTCCCAATCCCCCGCATTCGCTCTCATCAGTGGGGATTGTTGTGTCCTGGGAGCACTGCGTCATGAAGGGGGTTTGTACATAAAGATGACAGTAGTCCTATGAGGTCACTGCGCGTCTGACTACAGAATAACAACATTGACAGATATAGGGCAAACACAAACAGATCAGGAAACACAGAAGAAAAAGTGGAATGAGGGATAACACTAGTGAAGCCCATCTCCCCAGAAACGTGAATGGCCAGGGCCAGACGTCAGAACCACCCTTCTCATCATTACGAAGTTGTTGTGCTACCTTATGCATTTGAGCCAACGCTTTAGTCAGATTTCTGTGATCATCATCATGAGGGGGAACATACGTACAGCATCGGTCCCCTACCATAGCACACACACCTCCTTCCTTAGCCAATATAATGTCTAACGCTAGGTGATTCTGAGTAGTCATGAGCCGCAGAGTGGTGAGTTCCTGTTTAATGGCTTCTACCGCATCTGCGGTGACATTCACAAATTTTGTCAATCTATAGTGATCAGTCTCTATCTGATTCCATGCGATTGCTAGGGCATACTGGGGAAACACAGAATAAAAGAATTTAGTGACCTCTTTATGGAGTTGGTGCTCAGGGGGTGGAAAAGCGTCAGGATCATCATCCTCGCTGAACCTACGGAATCTGCGTGATGCAGATAGTAACAGAGGCATCTAACTGAACCAACCCGCATAACCCGGTTCACCCAGTTGGCATCCACAGGTAAATGACAGTGCCGTACTCCCAGTACCAATCACGACCCTTTATCGTGAGCCAATTTGGCCAAGTGTTATTTCCAGGAGATTCAGAGAACCTCCAGGCCCGACCCTTTGGGGTCTTGCCTGCTAGAATGGCTTTGCTGTCTTCCTTAAGAGCGGTATTATTGAGATCCAAAAAGTTCCCTACTCTTTGGCCAAAGAACATTGAGAAATAGATCCACGAGCTATCTGGACCTGTAAAGAAAGTCACATACCCACCATAGTTTGTCTCCTGGTGACCCACATTCAAACAACGCGACGGATCAACAGAGGGGAGAGGCTTACTATTCCCATTGGTCTTAGTGAAATTTGCACACAGGGCAAATGGGAGAGCCGGTCCTGTAACCGTGACAGACATACGACCTGTCAAACCCGGTCTGGTGGAATTGACAGTGGGGGCAAAGACTAGATCTAGGACATCCTGCAGGGTAGTATTAGCCTGTTGTAGGGGAAACGGCTGGTCGCTTGTTTGAGGCAGGTAAGCACATACCACACACGGTCCTGTCAGATTAGACTCCCTTACTGTGAAGTTTGCATATCTCCAAAAACCATTAGTAGGATACTCAGTACTTGGCCCCTTGCCCCCGGTGTCATACGTCACTGGTGACGAACGGTAATGCAGAAAATAAGCAAGAAGCACAATACTCAACAACAATGTGAGCACAAGTAGCGGCAGCAATAGTATCAGTCCATTTTCCTTTGTCTTCCTCATTTTTCCAGCGGTGGTGCAGTGCGTCAACAGTGAGACAGATGAGCCCACGCAGTCACTCCTTCAACTTTCACAGCGTGAACACACGAGCAATGTGTTCGGCCTCTCCGTTGGCTCGGTAGCAGCCTTGACCTGTTGATGCAGCTCCTTCAGGGTCCCCTGTAAGCTAGACAGATAGGTTAACAGGTCGCCATCTACAGTTTCCAGGGTCACCCATCCCCCTGGAAATGGGATTGCCATTGGTCGTCCTGTCCATGTGGTGCCAACCCCGTATGTTGGTGTGGGTGGCCTCTCATTGCCCCGAACACAATCGGCAGGGCTGTCACCCAGTCTATTCCCGTGTCGCTACACAGTTTTGCCAATTTTAATTTCAGCGTCTGGTTTGCCCTTTCAACAATCCCTCCACTCTGCGGGTGATAAGCGCAGTAGTGTCGCAGGTCGATTCTCAACCACTCAGAGAGCTTGTGGACCACCTGATTAGAGAAATCCATTTGCAAGAGTTGGAAAGGACCCTCAGCTGGAGGAGTTGTGGCAGTTGGTGGCTTCAATGCACGACCCATGTTGTGAGTCATACATGTGGAACACCTGGAAACGAAAGTTTGAGCATAAGCCGTGAATGAAGGGGCGGCCCAGTGTCTCTGGACCAACTGAACCATTGCATCGCGTGAGGCATGGTCCAATCCATGGGCCACCTTTGCCAGTCCTAGAAAGGCAGACTTTGGGAGGAAAGGAAGGTTAGTTGTTTGTTCCCTCCAGTCCCCATCACTCCCCAACACTCCAGCTTTCTGTTTCCAGTTTGCTTTTTCCTCCGGCGTTGCCCCTGTCTGCAGGAGAGAAAGGTCAGCAGGATTAGTAGTAATGCACATCATCAGCTTCACTGGGGCCTCTGGGTCTGTGGCGGCTTTCTTTGCCCACCAATCAGCCCAGTTGTTCCCCACGCTCACCTCGTCCTTTTGCTTAGTGTGTGCCTTACATTTCACAATGGCTAATCGTTTTGGCAGCTGAATGGATTGGAGAAGGTCCTGCACAAGTTGGTGATGTTGAATAGGTTTGCCTGAACTTGTGAGAAATCCTCTCTGTTTCCACAGTGCCCCATGGTCGTGACAGACTCCGAACGCATACCTTGAGTCTGTAAAAAGCACTTTTTGGTTTCTCATTTTCTTACAAGCCTGAGTTAGGGCATACAGCTCTGCTCGTCCTTGGTAACTTCCCTCCTTCTATTACTTCCCCATTCGGCCGGACAACTGCATATGATGTGGAGGGCTCCCCATTCTCCAGCCGGAGTGAACACCCATCCACAAAAACCAGTTCTCCCTCTGTTAGGGGGTCCTCTTCCAAGTCTTCCCTAGGCTTTGCCAATGCCTGGGTCGCCTGGGTCGCCTCAATGCAATCATGCTCATCTCCTTTCACCTCAGTGCATTGTAAAAAATGGCTGTGAAATTAACAGCTATAAATGCTGTGAAATACCAACATTAAAAAAGTGTAAATAGAAAAACAATGAAGCAATGTTTTATTTACAGTAATATTCACTAAACTATTAAACCAAACAAAACTTTTAATTTTACAGTACGTAAATGTTAAAATTATTATATTTCTATGTGTAATTTCTAGATCACTATAGTTTAAACAATGAAATTCTGTAATAGAAAAAACTACAGAATACAGGTAAAATAACAAAATAACAGTCTTAATCTAATGTGTTTTGTACAGAAGAAAACCGTATAATAATTTACAAATAAATATGCTATAATTTACAGGCAAGATTATGTACAACTACAATTAAAGTATGTAAAATTTGAAGGTAGTGTGGCTCAGTGGGCTAAGCCTGTGTGCCTGAAATCAGAAGGTCGCAGGTTCAAACCCAGCCTCAGCCTGTGGCTCCTTGAGCAAGGCCCTTAACCCCCAGCTCCCTGGGCGCTGCTACAGGTGGCAGCCTTTCACGGACAACTTACTCAATGAAAAAGAGCAAGTTGAGGGAGGCATAAAAACAATTTCCCTATGGGGATCAATAAAGTATCAATTTATCAATCAATTATTATTAAAAATAATTAAATTAAATTAATTTGACATTGACAAAAATATGTCACTGGAACTGAAAGAAAATTTTTTATGACATTAATATTTACATTTTCAAGCTGCAATTGTATGTGTATATGTCCATTAAACAGACAATTTGTTAATTATTTAGTCCTTTAAAAATGATAAAATGATTGGTTTCCGTTAAAAGAAAAAGTCATTGGATAATATTAAGGCCTTAACGTCAATCTGAATGTAAAAGTACACTCAAAAAAGTGAATCAGGTGGGCTGTTCACTGTATATTAATTTTATGTTTTCAGTTTAATTAAAATACATATTGTCAAGTTAAAATATTTTTTTCTAATAAAGTCTATGTAAATATGTCTTTCGTTATGTTTACAAAATAATTATGAATTGGTTAATCACAAATCATTTATTTTAAATGAATTATGATTGAAATACTTCTTACATCCAGAAGGTGTCTTTGTAGGCTATACAGTTAACACATTTCTTGTTGCTATGATAGAAAATGCATACAGTTAACACCAATTTAAAATGCTTGAACTTCTTTTACAAACAACCTCAACCAAGACCAAAACAATGTAATTTTACAGTCAAATTTACAAATGCTTTCACACTGTATGTCAGAACAGACAGATAACATCATGCTCTAAACATAACTTATATAGGCTAAAGTCAAAGTGAACAGCTGTTCATATTGTGAATTGAAACACAAATATATTCCCTGTATTTTATTCCATTGCCAATGAGAAACAGCTTATTGCAGTTATGCAAATATATAAATCACAGCTGATTCCCATCTAGGAACCACACTCAGGTGTTGAAGTTTTTCCGATCATATGTTCTAAAAGAGGACTCTTTGGGCTGATCTTGAGAGAGAGATGCAATACCGCTTTTGTCAAAATGACAGGTCGGGTCAAAGGTCACGTTCAAAAGTTCAGTGGGCGGAGCTTATGTTGTAGTGGGTTGAGCTTGGTTGTGTAACTGACGCAATAGCATGTGGATTTAATTATTTATTTAAATATTTTTTTTTGTCTTCTTCCCCGGGGGTTGGTTGTGTAACTGATGCAATGGTATTTGGATTTAATTATTTATTTATTATTTTAAATGATTGTGGCTTAGGGGGCATGGGTTGGTTGTGTTAGTGATGCAATGGTATTTGGATTTAATTATTTATTATTTTAAATGCTTATTTTAAATGTTTATTATTTTAAAATGATATTGAGGAGAGTGCTTATGAGTGTGTATTATTTTAAAAATGATATTGATGAGAGTGCTTATGAGCGTGTGTTATTTGAATAAGTTATTATTATTATTATTTTGTGGGGCGCGGGCGGGAGTGAGCGTGGCTGGGTTACCTGATGGAGCGCGAGCGTACGGTGTGCGGTAGCGTGGTAAGGTCCCCGGGCTTCGGAGAATCAGCAAAGGACTTATTCACATACTGGTGCGGTAGCGCGGAAAGGTCCGCACGGCTTTGGATAATCCTCGGAGAGAGCGATGCGGGAGAGCTGAGAGGCGTGCTGCTGCGCGAGTCTGAGAGAAACTGTGAGAGACTGTGGGATAAAATGGTAAAGTTGGAGCAAAGAATGAGAGGAGGAGGTGCAGGGTCTATCGTCCAATAAAAACGCTCGGCGCTAGTTTTGACCGTGTGTTTTTTCCTTACGCGAGCGTTTGTATCACATCGGCGTATGGCGCCAATTTGTAAAGGTCATAAGTCGAGACATACATCGAGTCTGTCAATTTGTCCGCCAGTAAATTCTGCAGGGCCGTGCCACCTGGCCATCGAGGCGCCCCCCTACCCGGCCACGCGGGCCATACATCGAGTCTGACACTTTTGCCCTCCAGTAAATTCTGTTTAAAGTTTTGTTTTCACATACGTCCCAAATTACAGATAATTTTCTTACACAGGCACGAGTAGCATCATCAAGGCCGTACCACCTGGTCATACATCAAGTCTGACAATTTGCCCGCCAGTAAATTCTGTTTATAGTTTTGTTTGTCATACATGACCGTGCAGATATGGGGTGACAGAGACAATTAAATTGTATTACGTCGAGCGGGGGGCCTTTTCCTCCTCCTAGAGGCACAACGCCTTACCAAAGTTTGTACCAGCCAAAGAACCACAAGTTTCATCGAGACCTTACCCGGTAAGTATATTATTTCTTTTATTCCTGTTATAAAAATGCTATTCAATTAAAAAATAACATTCTAATAATAGGTATTCTCTTTTTTTTTTTTTTCTATGTACGAGAGAGAGAGAGAGAGACTACGCCGACCGGTCAAGAGAAAATCTGCGAGAGAATCAACAGGTATGGACGGAGCAACACCCCCAGCGGCTATACCCGAAGCCTTATTAAATGAAATAGCCATTATCAACAATGCTAATAATGAAAATGATGCGGATTACTCTGCTCAACACGACTCGCCACCAGCGGCGTCTGCTGAAACACTGGCCCAGGACCCCTGTTTTCTCCCATCCTTAGAGACATTAACAAGCATGTTAAATGAAAGGGGTTCTGAAGCAGAAGCGGGGCTACCCCCCACCGACGAGGTCGCATGGTCCCCCGCGGATTCTGAATTGTGGGAGGCCTTGTCAGACGTGGAATTTCTTCTCGATGCTGAGGAGATTGAAAATGAATTTGGGCTGGGACAATTTGAAAATGTTCAACAGGAAGGTGGCGGTGCCGTCGGTGACGTGGATCCCCAGCCTGACGGGGTCCTTCATCGCCGCAGATTCAATAACATACAGATTAGGCGGATTCTAAATATCCCGCGACCTAGAAACGAAGGCAATTTCCGCGAGTACTATGAAAATGTAATCGAGGGGTTTCAAAATATTGTGAATGAGGCGATTCCTTACGCCGTATGGGGAGCCTATATACAGGTCACCCTGCGCGCTGACTTTTTAAACGACGAGCTGTCGCAAATTGTACGGTATGGGGTGGGGGAGCTGACAGACTTGCAGCAGCTGCTGGATCGCCTGGTACAGTCTAATCAAGAGATTTTAAACGATTCCAACCTAGAAGTAATCGTAGACGTAATAAATATCCCACGCGGCGGCGGGAACAAACGTAAACTACAGACCATGTTAGCTTCAGAAATAATTTCTAAAAAAGCCAGACACATCTTTATCATTAATAACAACACCAACGCGTGTTTCGCCATAAACTTGGCGCATCTGCTGCACGAAAACTTTACTGACGCCGAGGCTGAAAAGCTCGGCCTGGAGTTACAGGAGAAAGCGGGATTCACCCCCGATCACGCAGTCGCTTTGAATGACATTATCAATTTCGAGAAAATCATTGATTGCAAAGCAGTGGTGTATTATCAACAACCTTATTCAAACAATCTCCAAATTTACCAGACACCCACGCCTAGCGACGGTAGACGGGCGGTGTATTTCTTTTTACACAATCAGCATTTTTACGGCATTAAAAGCGTAAAGGGCTTCTTAGGCGTGGGGTACGTTTGCCCGAGCTGTTTCAAAGGGTACGATTCGCCTCACTCTCATCAATGCGAAAAATTTTGTAGCGTCTGTCAGACTAATTGCAGAGAAGGTGAAAGCACACCGGCGATACTATGTGAGCGTTGTAATTTCAGATGTTTAAATGACACCTGCTTTGAGCGCCACCGTACGCCTAGGGTCTGCCCAGTTAGGGGGGAGCTCGCTACCCCCTGTGACAAGTTCAGAAAATGCAAAGCCTGCGGGCTCAGATACTACCTCACTCCCGAGAACCCAAAACCGCACTCGTGTAAAGCGGAAAAATGTAATATCTGCGACGCTAAACTCCACGCGGCCGTGTCAGACATATCCACCCCACATCTCTGCTATCTAAATCCACCCGAGAAGCCTAACATAGGGGAACGGGCCGAAAGGGGTGAGGGGCGTAAAAAGGCCACCGAATATGTGTTTTTTGACTTTGAAACATCTCAGAGGTCGGGTACCCATATCCCGGTGTACGTCTGCGCCATCTCCGATCAGAACGAGACAATGACCGCCGAGGGGCCCAACTGCGCGCTACAGTTTCTCAGACATTTCAGGGCGCCCTGTTATAGAGGCGTCTGTTTCATTAGTCACTACGGTAAGGCATTCGATAATTACATCATACTGAACGCGATGGTGAAGGAAGGCGTGGAACCGCGTGTGGTATTGCAGGGGAATAAAATCATTCTCATCCTGGACAGCCTGTTTGAGCAGAGGTACATCGACAGTCACTCCTTTCTAAGCATGCCGTTGAGAAAAATCCCCGATGCGATGGGATGCTCGACTCAGATGCGAAAAGGCTATTTTCCGCATCATTTCACAGACATGGAAAACTTTAGTTACGTGGGACCCTACCCCCCTCCCGATCAATTTGGGCCCGATCAAATGTCCACCAAAGAACGCGACAAGTTTTATCAATGGTACGACGCTGTAAAGCACCAGACCTTTAATTTTCACAAAGAGATGATCGCTTACTGTAAGAACGACGTGGAGATTCTGAGAGAGGGCTGCTTGCGCTTCCTGCGGGAGTTTAAAACGCTCACGGGTTGCGATCCCTTCTCCGCGGCCACCATCGCTTCGGCCGCGTTGCTAGTTTACAGGACAAATTTCCTGCCCAGAGATACGATCGCGATCCCGGATGTATGGGATTACAGGAGGCAATACAAAAGTTATTCGAGCGTGTCCATCCAGTGGCTGGAATTCATCGGGCGCGCGCGCGGCATCGAAATTCGACACGCGCTGCGCGGGGGTGAAGTGAGTGTGGGGCGCTTTCACTTAGACGGATACGCCGAGATTGAGGGGGAGAAATGGGCTTTCGAGTTTCTAGGCTGTCAGTTTCACGGCTGTCCTACCTGCAACAACGAACACGATATCTGCCCCCTGACCCGCGAGAGCTTCGGTGCCCTGTACGTTAAAACAAGGGAAAAACTCGAGTCGTTGCGCCAAGAGTTTAATATGAACGTGGAATCCATCTGGGAACACGAATGGGCTCACGCTAAAACTCACGACCCACAGGTACAGCGTTTCCTGTCAGACTTTGAGCCCCCTGAGCCCCTAAGGCCGCGAGAAGCGCTGTTTGGGGGTCGGACGTCGGCCATTCGCCTGCGTTACGACGTCACGGGGCAAGAGCGCGTCCGCTACGTGGATTTCACGTCGCTGTACCCGTACACTCTGGCTAAATGTGAATTCCCCGTGGGGCACCCGGAAATCATTCATTCGAATTTTAAGCCTCTGAATGAATACTTTGGCCTGATCAAAGCCACGGTCAACACCCCGCGCGAGCTGTTTTTCCCCGTCCTACCCAGCAGACTGCCAAATGGGAAACTGGTGTTTACACTGTGCAGGACGTGCGCGATCGAGAACAGACAGGAGGGGGCGTGCGGGCATTCCGACGCAGAGCGGGCATTGATAGGCGTGTGGGTAACTGCGGAGCTAAATCTGGCTTTAGACAGGGGGTACTCGCTCGTTAAAATTCACAAAGTGTGGCATTTTCCCCAGACCAGCGGCGACCTGTTTAGAGATTACATTAAAACCTTTCTCAAAGTGAAGCAGCAGGCTTCGGGCTACCCCGACGACGCGACCGATGACGTGGGTCGCAGGGAGTACATAAAAAACTATCTCGAGCGTGAGGGGATCGAATTGGAGCCCGATCAGATAGTGTCTAATGAAGGGAAGCGGCAAGTGTCCAAACTTCTGCTTAACTCTCTGTGGGGTAAACTGGCGCAGAGGAGCAACATGCTCCAGACATGTATAGTGTCTGACCCGGGGGAATTTTTTTATTTTTTCTGCTCGGACCTGTACGAGATTTCCAGCTTCGCGTTTGTCAACGACGAGGTCGCCCTCATCCGCTGGCGTTTCAAGTCTTCCTACAAAGTGCCGCCGGGAAAGACTAACATATTCATAGCGTGTCAAACTACCGCGTGGGGTCGGTTGACGCTTTACAAAGAACTGGAAAGATTGGGGCGGAGGGTGCTGTATCACGACACCGACAGCATCGTGTACATAAGCAGGCCTGGTGAATATGACCCGACCTTAGGCAATTACCTGGGCGAGCTGACGTCCGAATTAGCCCCCGACGAATACATTGCTTCGTGGGGTGCGCTGGGACCAAAAAGTTACTGTTACCGACTCAACAACGGGAAAACACAAATGAAATGTAAGGGTATAACTCTAAATTACGAAACCTGTCAAAAGGTAAACTTTGACAGTATGATCGGATTGATTGAAAACTACATCGGAGGTTGTAGGAATAACCCCGCTATAATGACGCAGTACAACAAAATCGAACGCGACATGAAAAGCTTTCGCCTGTTTAATAGGCCTCTAGATAAAAAGGTCAGGGTCGTCTACGACAAACGCAGATTGCTGGCTAGCGGGGAAACTCTGCCTTTTGGTTACTGAAATGTAAAACTAGCAGCATCGCAAAAGGGCTTTTAAAGTTTTTTCTAAAAATCAAAGATGTTCATTTGTTTTAAAATGAAAAGTTTTTTTCAAAGATGTTTTTTAAAATCAAAGTAAGATGTACAAATGTTTTAAACTGAGAAATGTTCCTAGTAAGATGTTTTTAAAAATGAAAAGTTTTTTACAAAGATGTTTTTTAAAATCAAAGATGTTTTAAGATGTTTTTAAAATGTTCCTAGTAAGATGTTTTTTATTTTCAAACTTGTGTACTGAAATGTTTTGTACATTTATCACGAGTTTTTATTAAAAACTTACCCATGCACTCTGTGTCTGTGAAAGCTGACACCCCTCCAGCAGTGGTTTGCACGTGTGTGTGTGTGTGTGTGTGTGTGTGTGTGTGTCCTCGGAAAGATTTAAAAGATTAGGGCAGTATTTACCGTTTCGTCAGTGTGTTTTTTTTTTTTTTGCAAAATGATGGGTAGCGGCGTGAGAGAGGTCGTCTTTGATCACCGTTTAGAACTCCCGTTTACGGCTATAATCGCAGGGGCGAGTTCTTCGGGGAAAACCTATTTCACTAAAGAAATGCTTTTAAATCAGAGTCACTGTTTCATAGGGGGCCCCGTTAAAAAAATTGTGTGGTGTTTCGCTTCCCATCAGCCGCTTTATGATGAACTACGCGATCGGATCAGCGAAATTGAATTTATACAAGGGCTTCCCAAAAGCTGGGAGGATGAGGAGCGCTTCCCCTCAGGCTCCTTGATAATCATCGATGATTTGATGGACAGCGCGTCCGAAAACAAACTCGTGGCAGAAGCTTTCACGAGGTTCAGACATCACCGTCAAATCTCGGTCATCTACCTGGTGCAGAACGTATTTCACCAGGGCAAGTACAGCAGGACTATAGCCCTAAATACGACTTATTATTGTCTGTTTAAGAATGTGCGAGACAGAATGCAAATCAAAGTTTTAGCTCAGCAAATGTTTCCTTGGCAGAAAAAGTTTTTTCTAGATGCCTACCATGAGGCCACAGGGCCCGCGCACGGCTATTTATTGGTCGATTTGAGAGCCACGTGCCCAGAAGAGTTCCGACTCAGGACCGGATTATTACCGGGGTCGTTACCCATCGTCTTTCTACCGGCGAGCCATTGATTTATCACTACTAAGCTATGTCCGAACATCTCAGGAAACACCTGCCGACCCTTAAAGTTTTACAGAGGACGAGGGGGGTGAAACGTAAAAAGATTCTTACGGCTGACCCATCTAACGACATAATTTTGGCTCTCTCCGAAATCTGTCTCAATCTCATAAGAGGTCGCATACCTTTAACCGTAGCTCAATTTACCAAACTCAAGAAACAGAAAAGATTGATTAAACTTTTCGCATGTAAGAAAAACAGCGTCGCTAGGAAACGCGTGGCAATTCTTCAAAAAGGAGGATTCTTATTACCGCTCTTATCAGTGGCTCTGCCATTCGTTACAAGCCTGTTTGCCGGTAAGACGGCTAACTAGCCTTTTCCAGCAACATGAGCCAAGTCAAGAAAATGTTTATGCTCAGCCCCCAGCAACTGCGTACGCTGACCCAGAGGGCGACCCCGCATACCATCGGGGAATCGGCCCTGGGTGAACTCGAACACCAGATGCAGGGTTTAATAAATCAGCCGGCTATGCATCTGGATGAAAAAGTGAAGAGATACAACCAATTGCTACAGAGGTATCTGAATCTAGCCCGAAAAGAGGAAAATCAGGGGCGAGAAATTGTCCTTACAGAGCGGAAAGAAAAAACGGACGAGGAGGAGGAGGGGAGACAGCCTGACGGCGGCGGCGCGACTGGGGCCAAATCTGTACAGGAAGTTATCCAGCAAGTGGCGCCTAGGGCTAGAAAGAACGTGGGGTACATCTTGCATAAACTGCTCGATTCCGACGGGGCGGTACGTTGGACCCAGTCGGGTGAACTCATCATCAGAGATAGACCCATTAAAGGTTCCCATATTTTAGATTTGATGAAAACTTTATCGCAGCCTAAATCCCACGCCGGCGGATATCCTAAAGGCTGGGAACCCTTTTTAAACGTGATATCAGAATTAAACATCCCCCTCACGAGCGTGGGTAACATCCAAGCCAGGAAAGCCCTAAGTCATCTTAAAGATTACGGCGGAAGGGATCCCCCGCCTCCCTCCTCCCCTCCTGTGAAACAGAACCTCGGGAGACGTAGAAAACGTATTGTTGACGACTCACCACCACGGCTTGAGGGAACCCCTCACACACCGCGCGATTCCTCCCCAGAATATCGTTTATGGCCTTTAAAGGGTACTCCTTATGCTCCGTGGATAGATTACAACGATTAAGTGTTTTATATACGTGTGTGAAAAAGAATTAAAACGCCTGTAACGCGTCGGTTAATAAAATGTAAAATTTATTGAATAAAGGGTGTCACGTTTTTATTTTTTCCCCAACATGAATCTAACAAGCATAACAATCTTTAAATAGTTTTAACGAACATACATTTTGCGGCTTTGAAAGTTTATCGGCATTAACACGGCTAATACACTTGTGATATTTCTTGATAAACTCGGATACTAGAGCGTCGTTTTTCCTCAAGTCGTCAGAGTACAACATCATAGTCTCTTGAAATGAAAGTCCCTTGAAGCGCCGGTAGAGGAAAAAGGCGACGTGGGCCCCGCACGTGGAAGAAAAGTCATGTTGAACTTGACGCGTATTATACCTTATTTCGGTAGCGTGCCTCCCCAAGAAGCTCATAAAACTCTTTGGGTAGTAAGGGGAATCGGGGGGATAACCGTAAGAATCAAAGAAGGAGGCTTTACCCTCTTGGGGCTCCAAAATTATCCCGATCCAGTGTTCACCCTCTCTATTCTGGTCATGCGTGTTTGCGACCAGAAAAGCGGGCCTGGTCTCTATGCGGGTGGGTAATAAATCGCTAGGCCACACGCCTCCAAAAGCATCCCCCAGCAGGGGCCGTAAAACGCATTCCAGCTGGTGAGTGTTCATGATGATGATGATGATTAAAAGTCCACCAAAACCTGTCTCTTGGCGTTTATTTCAATCACGCTGTCGAAGCAGGCGTAGACGATGAGACTCATGGTTCGAGGTAGTGGGGCTCTGAACCTTAAATCCAGACGGCACGTGCCGCTGATGGCGGGTGACAGGGCACCGCCGTCCAGCTCGTCGTCTCGGGAGAGATTGAGAGCAAATAGCGAGTATCCGTTTTCAAAATCCTCGCGGTTGATGCATAAGGGCGAATCCTTTAAATGCCTGTTTGTAGCCAGGAAAAGGTTGTAAAACTCTCTGACCGACTGCCTCGCTCTAAAATCGGGCTGGAACGGTTTGCTGGGTATGTGTCGCCCGTTGACTGAGAGGCTCAGAAATTCCAGGTCACAATGCTGAAACCTGAACGGGTTTCTGTTTCGCGTGCCCACGAACGCGGCGTGGTCCACGATCCCCAAAACGATGTAGCGCGGTAAGTTGCCCAGGAAGAGGTTGTCCTGCGGGCAAACCCGCGATTGTGCGGGCAGCGTATAATTTTTAACGACTACCCTGCTTATAGGGTACAGGGCGTTTGCTTTCATGAGAGCGGCCGAGTGACCCAGTGACACCGCCGGGGAGACCTCCACTTTTTTCACAAACAGGCTGGCCCTCAGTATTTTCAGCTCGTAATCGGTGTCATTTCTACACATGAGACTAAAGTCGCTTTTAGCCTTTACAAACTTTAAGCGTATATCCACGTTGTTTAACAGCATTCGTTCGCTGAAAAAAATATCGGCGTGTATAGGACCCATCAGAGAAAACTCCTGAGAGTTTCTACAGAAGGCGGCTCGCTTCTGTAACCCCACGTTGGGGCCCTGTGCTGAGACGTCCACGCTATCCAAGTCGCCCCCGACGTCTTTGTACCAGAGCCCTGCCGAAAACTGACTCTCTAGCGTATCCGTAGAAAAATTGAGCAGGGTCTCTATGACTGACCTATAGGGGTGCGTGGCCGACGAAGAACTGATCAGGACGTTGTTCAGACTCACATCCAGCTGGGAGAATATGCCGTTTAGCGGGTACTGTATAATACCGCAGGGGTCGGCGTCAAGCAGGGGGGCTCCATCGGCCCTAACGATCTTGAGCCTTAGATATAGCAGTGTAGAGTTGAGGTCCACATAGAAATTGCCCGACCCCGGTATTAGGAAATCCAAAACATCCTGATCGGTAATGGAATTTAATGGGTTGATTTCTACATAATTGGTCTGATCTATGGATAATTGCGTCATAGGGGCCGCAAACAGGTCCAATTCAGATTTGGTACATTCAGCCGAGAGCCGGTGAGCTAGAGCCATTCTTGTTTACGCTGCGTTTTCTCTCTCTTAAAATATGTCCCCGGGGGGTTTCCTGTTTCTCTTGGCGGATGGAGACTTGGGAATCCTGACGCCTCTGCCAGATTTTTTTTTCTTTTTTTTTTATGACCTTGCAGCAGGGCTAGAGGTGCTTGGGCTCTCTTTCTACTCCCCCTCCGAGAGAGGAACAGCAGACCCGACCCTTCCTGCTTGGGGTCACCTGTGTTTGTAAAACGGCCGCTGACTACAGAGCTGACTAGATCCGATCCTATTCCTTTGACCGCCGATTTCAAATGAGGTTTCGCTATATCGACCCCACGCTTAAGAAAGGGTAAAACGAATCTAAAAGCCCTACTGAGCATGGACCCCAACCCACGCCCGTACATCACGGGGCTCCCCGCAAAACCGGGGAGCCCATGTCCCGCCTGACTGGTGTAATACGTAATAAATCTCTGTGGATTGTGGTACGCCATGCTCCCCCCCCCCCAACACCTGCGCTTTCTCTTGTTTTGTTTTTTAAACGGGCCGAAAGTGCAGTTTGACGATCGTTTTTCCGTAGGAGAAATTAATCAGAGTATTCTGATCGTTCTTTATCTCGATATGCAAATTCTGTAGGCTCTGCTTGTTCACCGGTACGTACTGCAGCTTGTGGAACGGCAAAGTGACTACGTCGCCGAACGCACCGTCTATTTTAACGGTTCTGAGGAGCGGGACTACAAATTCCCCCACGTGCTGCGGTTCCACGATGTTACAGTAGACGTACATATTGTAGAATCCCGCGTGAATGTCGGCCGGGTAGGGTGAGGTCGACCCGCTACCTCCTCCTAGGTTATACCACTGACCCGGCTCAAAGCCCAGCATGTAGGCCAGAGTAGGTTTAAATTGGATCTTGTATTTATGGTTTCCCGTCATATTAACCCTTTGTGTAATCTCGCTGTATGAGAAGGAAACTTCGGTACCTAATTTTTTTAACGTAGCGTTGATTTCTGTCACAATCTGTTTCAGAGATTCATAATAGCCCACTTTAATTTTCCGAGGAAAAAGGTAAGGTAGGTCCACTAAAGGATCGGCCGCTCTCTTTGCCTCCGCCTCCGTATCCCGCAATTCAAAAGTATTTTCCGGGTGTGTAACATTTCGCCACGTGTAACAATACATGATTTCAGCCAGAGCTACTTCGTAAGGCCCCCGTAGCTCTATAGGTCGCGAGAGCATCACGGTGTAATCCGAACTCTGGTTATCGGGGAAGATGGAGAGACAAGAGTTTGACGGTAGCGTGAGGTAAAAAGAGGGGCGGGCGTCCATTTTCTTTTTTTTCTTTTTTTTCTCTTTTTTAAAAAATTAAACCTGTATCAAGTCCGACCGCGGTATCCACGAATCGAACCTCGAGGGCCAACCCTGCCAATGTACTAAAATCCACTTTTTCCCCTTTCTGTCGGTCTTTGAGCCTATAACCTTCTCGACCTTGAACGCGCGTCTCGGAGATATTTTGACTTTCTGCAGCTCCGCTTCATAGAATGTTCCCTCGAGTATTTCACCACTCACGTCCCTCAATTTATATACCGGTGGGGATCTGGGTACACGTTCGCATATGACAAAGTACTCGTCCGTAAATGTCTGCTCGTACTTTTTGTCAAATATCTGACTGTGCTTGGAGACTCTCACAGTGTCCCCTATGTTAAACTTAAAACGTGGCCGTGTGCTTTTTTTCTTCAGGGGACCGTATAGATTATCAAATACTAGATGAGCATTATCGGGCCTGACCTCGGCAGGTTTCATTTTAATAGCGCTGTGAAATGACTGGTTGTACCCCTTTATTAGATCGTCCAACACGTCCACATATCGCCGGGTGTTTTTAGCCGTAAAGTACCTGTACATCCTCTCTTTTAACGTTCAATTAAATCTCTCTACGATGGAAGCTTTAAGTTCACTAGCCGTAGTGAAATGGGTGATTTTATGAGTTTTTAAAAGTTTCTGAAAAGTCCCATTTAAAAACTCCTTACCGGCATCCGTCTGTAGCTTGAGGGGGACGCCCCCCTCGGTTAAAATAGAATCAAAGGCCTGGGTTACAGCCGCCCCAGTCTTGTTTCTTAACGCGCGAGCATAGGCTTTTTTAGAAAAAACATCAATCACCGTAAGGAGGTATTTTAACCCGTCGTTGTACGTGGCCAGCCCTTGCATGTCGCATAAATCGGCCTGCCACTGATACATGGCTCTCGGAACAAACACTCTGTTCCTGGGGAAATTCTTTTTAACCGGTTTATGTAAAGTATAACTGTCTTGCATAGACAGCCAGTCTCTGATGTCATCAGCAGCCACTTTTTTCCCCGTATCTTGCTGCACGGCTCTCTGCAGTCTGGAGACACCTCCGTATGACCCCGGTTGGCTGGGGTCATAGTACGAACTGCTCAAGACGCGAGCTGTAGTCTTGGCAACAGACATGCTTTTCACACACTGAGTGGGGGGAGAGCGGGGTGCGGCGTTTTATAGCTGACTGTGGATGGGGGTTGTTAAGAGACTGAGTGAACATCAGTGAAATTTTTGTGTGTTTTTTCTACATTTAACCCATATTGTGTAGTTTTGTTTTTTAATTATTATTATTTTACAAAAGAGTTTAGCTGGGGTGGGGATCGAACCCACGCGGACATACGTCCATTGGATCTTAAGTCCAACGCCTTAACCACTCGGCCACCCTGCTCAGCATTTTTACCCGTTATTTTACAAAGACTATTACAACGGTATTCAAGTTTTAATTTTTTTTTATTTTTGCAATTAGTGAAAGATATATATATATATTTTAAAAAAGCTGGTATACAATTTGTGAAGGTTACATTTTCAAAATGCAGGTATACATTTAGTTACAGCCGTGACAGTTGTTGAGGTAGATTAGCGATGTCACATGCAGTAAAGTGGATATAGTGGCTTTTTCAACGATACATGTATGTAGAGTAGAAAGCATCTGATTAACATCGATAGGCTGCTTATCATGAAATTTAGAGGTGACTACATCTACTATTAAAGCGTAAAATACAAAAATGTGATTACAATCAAATTCATTGTCAGGAATACAAGATAGACAAGCGCGTATGAGACTTTCGGGGGAATGTCTTTCTCCCTCTGACATCAGTTGAGTAAGTAAATCCATCCCCCGCTGATAATTTTCTCCGACTTGAGAAATCTCAAATAACACTCTATGAAAGCAGCAACAAGCATAATCATCCCGACAATCGCTTTTATCAATAGCACGCAACAATAGTGGACTAACTTTTTCTAAAAAAACATTTAACATAAACCGCCGTAAGGGTCTGCTGATACCGTTCCCCATCACAAGATGCTTTTTGTTTTAGTCTCGGGCCTCCCAACGAGTCAGAAATTCTTCTTCCAGGATCTGCTTAAACGCTGGGTTCTGTTCAAACAGATCTTGTTCCAGTCGAGTGATTTCCACCATGCCGTTGCGGGCCTCACGCAGATCGTACAGGATAGCTTCCACTGCCCCCTCCAACCTGCCGGCGGCCGCTCGGATGCCCAGGGTCGATAGAACGTGGGTCAAGGCGGGTGTCAGCCGATCGGTCCAGAGGTCACGCAACACAGAGTCAAAGTGTATGTAAAAGTAATTTCTGCCTGGAGGAAACAGACAAGGGTGTTGTCTTTGACTGGGGTGATCCACCTCGCAGCCGAAGCAGTTTTTCTGCTGATGCTTCCTGATGACTGAGGTTAAAAGGCCCACTATCATAGCCTTAATACAAGCCAACATCCCACGGCAGAGAGCCGGTCTGGAGAGAAGCGTGCAGATCTCAGGCGTCGGAGGGTCCTCTCCAGGATCAGAGGCCGGTGATGATGGGGGGGTTGGAAGGAGCTCCCCGGGATCAGAGGTCAGGGTTGCTGCTGGAGCCTCATTGTCCCCGCTTTCACCGTAGCTATAATTTGCTGCTGCTGCTGCTGCTGCCATGATGTTTGTGAAAAGGGGTTGTAACAGAGTCCACTTTATATAGCGACGGCGGGTGAGGGGGTGAGGGGGGTCCTTACGGCGTAGGTTTTGTCATCTCTTGCATCTGCTTACGCCCCCGACTCTCCTTAAACATCGCTTGGTAGTAACCAGACTTTTCTTGAATCATCTGCATCCAAATCACAAACGGTATTCTCAGGCCAAAACAGTCGCATTTAGGCCACTGCCATATATTCACCATTCTCTTGTCCAGCTCCCCGGTCGCGTCCCACTTCATAATGGTGGTACGCTGTTTACGAGCATCTCTATAGTGCATCTCCATTCTTCCAGTCTCGACCTCAAGGTCGGGGTCGGTGCTCTCCTCCATCATCGGGGTAACGACAGTCTTCAAGTTTCCCCATTCCGTTTCGGAAAAAGTCACCAGATACGGGTCGTCTTTCGGGGGGTCTGGGCCGTCTCCGGTGACCTGAAAGACGCGCAGTTCCTCCGCAACGTTGTCAAAGAGGCAGACCAGTTTATTCCCGTTGGGCAGCTCCCAGATAGCCCTCGGGTCTTCCGACGGTCGCATCATAGGTACCCGTCTACGTGCCGTATGAATCTTCCTGGGAGCCCCCGGAGGCTGCATAATGGCCTCCTGCTCCTGTTGAGTCTTAGAAGGTGAGGTTGAATCTTTCATTTCGGAAGTCCCAGACATGTCTGTATTTTTTGAAAAGATAGAGTTGGCCCTGCAGCGCGAAGCTCCCTATATTCTACACGGCCTGCTCGTGGGGGCGTGGTACGGATGAAGATGATGCCTCTAGGAGGAGGAAAAGGCCCCCCGCTCGACGTAATACAATTTAATTGTCTCTGTCACCCCATATCTGCACGGTCATGTATGACAAACAAAACTATAAACAGAATTTACTGGCGGGCAAATTGTCAGACTTGATGTATGACCAGGTGGTACGGCCTTGATGATGCTACTCGTGCCTGTGTAAGAAAATTATCTGTAATTTGGGACGTATGTGAAAACAAAACTTTAAACAGAATTTACTGGAGGGCAAAAGTGTCAGACTCGATGTATGGCCCGCGTGGCCGGGTAGGGGGGCGCCTCGATGGCCATTCTTTGCTCCAACTTTACCATTTTATCCCACAGTCTCTCACAGTTTCTCTCAGACTCGCGCAGCAGCACACCTCTCAGCTCTCCCGCATCGCTTTCTCCGAGGATTATCCAAAGCCGTGCGGACCTTTCCGCGCTACCGCACCAGTATGTGAATAAGTCCTTTGCTGATTCTCCGAAGCCCGGGGACCTTACCACGCTACCGCACACCGTACGCTCGCGCTCCATCAGGTAACCCAGCCACGCTCACTCCCGCCCGCGCCCCACAAAATAATAATAACTTATTCAAATAACACACGCTCATAAGCACTCTCATCAATATCATTTTTAAAATAATACACACTCATAAGCACTCTCCTCAATATCATTTTAAAATAATAAACATTTAAAATAAGCATTTAAAATAATAAATAATTAAATCCAAATACCATTGCATCACTAACACAACCAACCCATGCCCCCTAAGCCACAATCATTTAAAATAATAAATAAATAATTAAATCCAAATACCATTGCATCAGTTACACAACCAACCCCCGGGGAAGAAGACAAAAAAAAATATTTAAATAAATAATTAAATCCACATGCTATTGCGTCAGTTACACAACCAAGCTCAACCCACTACAACATAAGCTCCGCCCACTGAACTTTTGAACGTGACCTTTGACCCGACCTGTCATTTTGACAAAAGCGGTATTGCATCTCTCTCTATCTTGTGTAGAAAAGGAACAATATAGAGCAACAAAGAAAGAAAGAAAGCCTGCACGAGGGAGAGGAAGACGAGCACCAGGACAAGGGAGAGGAGTTAGAATGCGTGGTGGCGCTCAAAGAAGGACCAGAGGTAGGGTAACTGATCAAATAAGAGCTACTATCATTGACCATGTCATAAACCACAGACTATCATACAGAGAGGCTGGGGAACAAGTACAGCCAAATCTCAGCCGGGACACAGTGGCATCCATTGTCCGTATTCTCAGAGAAACCAACAGGTAGGATATTGCTTCTCCTACAGCAAAGTGTAAATAATTTTACCATTTACTGTATTAGAGTGACTGTATGCCTCCAGTCTCTAATATGTAACTGTATTTTGTCCCTCTAAGGACTCAACGTCTACCTCCCTCAGGGAGCAGAGGAAAGCTCTTGAATGAAGAACAGGAACTTGCTATTGTCAACATGGTGATTGCGGACAATGAAATAAAACTGAAGGACATTCAGTCCAGAGTTGTAGAGGACAACCTTGTCTTTGGGAACATTGCAGCAATAAGCATAACATCCATTTCTCAGACTCTAGCTAAGCACAGAGTCCAAATGAAAACACTATGCAAAGTTCCTTTTGAAAGGAACAGTAAGCGCATCAAAGAACTCTGTCACCAATACGTCCAGGTAAGGTTATGCAGTACAGTCATTACTGTACTATACACAGTGTGTTTTGCAGCAAACTACTCTATAACAGTACAGCACAGCATTTACATACACTGTGTCTAATTACTTTCAGAGAGCCATGGAGTTGGAGGCCAATGAAGTCCCACATGAAATTATCTATGTTGACGAGGCTGGCTTCAACTTGGCGAAAAGGCGTCGCCGTGGGAGAAACATAATAGGCCAAAGGGCCACAGTTACCGTGCCGGGCCAGAGGGGAGCCAACATCACCATGTGCACCGCAATCTCCAACAACGGTGCACTCCTGCATAAATGTCAGATTGGCTCCTACAACACCAACCGCCTTCTCCTGTTTTTAGAAGACCTGCACGAAAGACTGGTGCCAGAGGTAGAAAGGGGACAGGTGGGAGACCACTTGCCAATATATGTTATTGTCATGCCCTGCTCGTCGGCTCCTCTTGTGTGCCACGCCCCCTGCCTACCCACGTGTGTTTCCCGGATTGTACCCAGCTGTGTCTGATTATTTTCAATCAGTCCTGTGTATTTCAGTCCGTGTCTTACCCGAGTCCTTGGTCCGTCATTGATGTTACCTGATGTCAGTCTGTGTCTGATGTCCCTTGCCCCGATTCCTAAGAATAAACCCCCGTTTTCCCGTATCCCGCTTGCCTGCCTGCTCCTTACCCGCACGATCGCCGCTCTGCCCGCGATCACTGCCCACGACCCATGACAGAATGACGGACCACAACAAGGCGGAATACATCTCCGAGGAGGAGTACTTCCGCCTCGGAGACCAGGTAGCGTACTGGAGATCCCAACCCGGTATCATTGAGGATCGTCCAGCGTGGAGCCTCGTCCGCTGGTGTGAGAGGACCCTCGGCCAGCTAGCCCTCGACCTAGAAGCCCGCTTGGCCGAGGAGCTGCGCGAGGGTCTCCTGCGGATAGCTCAGCTCCGGACCAAGCGCTCAGTCGCTCCCAGCGAGCGGGGACCAGTCCTTCCGCCGTCCGCATTGGCGGACGTAGCTCCACCTCCCGCCGCTACCAAGAGCCGGAGGAGGAGACGGAAGGAACCGGCGATCGCCCCGACGATTGCCTTAAGGGCATGTGCCCTCATCCCGGCGGCCCTCCCGGAGGAGGATCGGGATGTCTCCCCAATCGCCCGGATGGTCCCTAGCTCAGCTAAGCTGTCTCCCCAGGCAGCCTCTCCTGTCCGGAGAGCACCGGTCCCGGCTACGCCGTCGGAACGGCCGCCGCCGCCCGCGGACCCCGCTCCCGTGCGGCCGCCGCAGCCCGCGCAGCCGCCTTCGCTGCCGCCCGCGCAGCCGCCTTCGCTGCCGCCCGCGCAGCCGCCTTCGCTGCCCCCTTCGCCTGCTGCAGCTCCCGGGCAGGCGCCCCCACTGCAGCAACCTGCAGCTCCCGGGCAGGCGCCCCCACTGCAGCAACCTGCAGCTCCCGGGCAGGCGCCCCCACTGCAGCAACCTGCAGCTCCCGGGCAGGTGCCCCCACTGCAGCCAGCTCCTGTTCCTGACCGCGCTCCTGTTACTGACCGCGCTCCTGTTCCTGTCCCGGCGCCCCCTCCGCCTGCAGCAGCTCCAGAGGCGCCCCCTCCGCCTGCAGCAGCTCCAGAGGCGCCCCCTCCGCCTGCAGCAGCTCCAGAGGCGCCCCCTCCGCCTGCAGCAGCTCCTGTCCCTTTAACCCTAGTCCCCGAGGTGGTCCCGGATGACTCCATCTTGGCTCCTCCCTCTTCCGAGGTGGAGGAGCTGGAATGGGACCCCTCGGGGACAGAACTAGTGACTCCTTGTTCTTCGCCCCGGCCACGTCGACCCCGACCTAGGGTCGGCCTGTCTGTGTCCCGCAAGGGGAGGGGACACAGACGCAGGGCTGGGGTCCCGCCCGCCCTGCCCCCTGGCTCGCCCTGCCTCGCCTGCGCTGGGGCTCGGTTGGCGCCTGCGGGTCCTGGCCCTCCGGGTCGGCTGTCGCCTGCGGGTCCCCCTCCGGTGCCTCGTCGCCCCGCCTCGCTCCCCTCTCCAGAGCCTGGTCGGTCGCCTGCGGGCTCCCCGACGGTGGCTCCTCGGTTGCCTGCGGGGCCCCTACCTCCGGCCCTCCGCCGGACGTCGCCGCCTGCTGCGGCTCCCCCCTCCTCCGGGCCTTCGCCGTGGGCCCCTCCTGCTCCCTCGTCCCCTTCCCCGGTGCTCCCTCCTGCTCCCTCCCTGGCCCCTCCGCGGGTCCCTCGCCCTGTCTCCTCGGCCCCTTCTCGGTCCCCTCCGGCTCCGGCCTCCCGGCCGTCTGTGGCCCCTCCGGCTGCCGCCCGTCGTCCGCTGGGGCTCCCACGGGCTCCCCTTTGTTCCCCCGCCTTCTCTCCCTTCTCTCCTGCCCTGGTCCCTCCTTCGTTTGCTTCCCCTTTCTTGGTCCCGCCTGTCTATGCTCCCCCTCGCTTTGTTCCTCCCGTCTCTGCTCCTCGTCCTCCTCTGTTCCCTTCGTTCACTCCTGGTCCTTTTGTTCCTCCTGTTCCCGCTGTGTCTCCCTTCCAGATCTGTCTCTCTGCCTTCCCGTCCCTTTGTCAGCTCCTGTCTCATGTCCTGTCGCTTGCCCTGTTCTGTGCCTCGGTCCTGTTTCCCGTCTCTCGTTGATGGTTCTGTTTTTTTGCTCCAGGTCCCGGTTCCCGTGTCCCGTCTGTCGCCTCCTCCCTGGCGCGCCCGGTGAAGCGCGCCTTTGGGGGGGGGTTCTGTCATGCTCTGCTCGTCGGCTCCTCCTGTGTGCCACGCCCCCTGCCTACCCACGTGTGTTTCCCGGATTGTACCCAGCTATGTCTGATTATTTTCAATCAGTCCTGTGTATTTCAGTCCGTGTCTTACCCGAGTCCTTGGTCCGTCATTGATGTTACCTGATGTCAGTCTGTGTCTGATGTCCCTTGCCCCGATTCCTAAGAATAAACCCCCGTTTTCCCGTATCCCGCTTGCCTGCCTGCTCCTTACCCGCACGATCGCCGCTCTGCCCGCGATCGCTGCCCACGACCCGTGACAGTTATCACATGGGACAATGTGGCATTCCACCATTCCCGTGCAGTCACAGCCTGGTGTGACGCCCATCCAAGGATGATGTCCCATTTCCTTGCCCCTTACTCCCCTTTCCTCAACCCCATTGAGGAGTTTTTCTCAGCATGGAGATGGAAGGTTTTTGACCATCGTCCACATGACCAAATGTCCCTCCTGGATGCAATGGATGCTGCATGCCAAGACATCACAGCTGAACACTGCCAGGGGTGGATAAGGCATGCCAAAAGATTCTTCCCACGATGCCTTGCCAGAGAAGATATCAGGTGTGATGTGGATGAGAACATGTGGCCAAATGCAGAAGACCGGGCAGAATAGAAGATGATTTTGTTTTTTTATTATAATTCCGGTGCTTTTTCTGTTTGCATATCTTGCAGTAATGTCCTTTTGCAAATAAAAGTCTGTACTGCAGCAGTTCTGTGTCTGTATTTTTTTTTTACATAAACTGTACATTTTATACAGCTACTCTGAGATGGTCATTAATTTTTTTGTATTGAATTTCTGCAGCAAAGGAAACAAAATGCCTGCATTTACTAAACGCAACTAAACAAAAATGTAGAAAGGCTTCAAATATAAGGGCAGACCTGACACATAAAATAATGCAGTTTCTGTAATTTCAGCTGATGATAGTGTTTGTCAGTGTGTAATGATTGACTAAATGTTCCTGGTGGAAGAGAACATGTGTTAGTGTTTTCAATAATTATTTGATTTTGAAACATATTTGCAGTGTTTTGCTAGACATAGTGTAATTTAAAACTTACACTGACCAATTTTCACCGGTTCTCATCTATCTGTGATGTACAGCAAAGACAGGGGAGGCAGACCCCATAATGTGGCAGCGAAACGGATTAATGAATAAACCGGTAATACACACAGCCAAAGGGGAAATTCAGAATCATAATCGAGGGTCAGGCAAGAGGTCAGTGTCTGGGAGAGTCAGTCCTACGAGCAGAGACGAAACAGGACGACGAGGGGAAGGGAGGAACAATGTGGATGGGGAGGCAGGGCAGGACGGAGCAGGCAGGCAGGTTGACGGGGCAGGACAGAGCAGGTAGAGCAGTCAGGGAGAACAACAGACAGAAAGACGTTCGGTAAGGCACATTGGAGATAACGGCAACAATACTTCGCATCGAGCCTCTGGGCTCGCTAGCTTATGAAGCGGAGCGAGTAACCGGTAATTGACTGCAGGTCCATGGTCCCGCCCCTGTGGGCGTGATACTATCCTGTGAGTTTAGTTGTACTTTTATTATTCGTTGAATTATCAGATAGATAACTTCTACGATTTCCAACGGCCTCTTCCTTTGTCATCCGTGCGATGAAAACACTTTATCCCACCATCCAATTAGATGCTGATTTTCTATGTTTGTGTTTGTGTGTGTGTATGTGTGTGTGTGTGTGTGTGTGTGTGTGTATGTGGTTTAAATTTCCCCACAATGTGATAAAAACCTGTTCTTTTGACATTGCATTGATGACCTTTTCGGTGATCAAGGGGAAACTCAAGTTTATAAAAATCTGTAACTGTATTAATAAAAAAAAACTAAAAATCCCAAAAGTCTCGAATTGTTTCTGGTTACTTATGCTTGAGGTTTGCACATAGGGGTAAAGGGTGTAATTGTTCGGAGTTTTTCACATAGAATTGAACAGTGAGTCCACTCAAAGATATCAATACAAACATGTGTGTGTACTCAGTTGTTTATATATGATTACAGGTGTTATGCTGATTGGATTAGGCATTGCCCTGGTTTATCGAAGATTGAAGAAGACGGTGACAGCCGCTCAAAACCCCACTAGGCTGGCCGGAATGATTGATGGAGTGGGCAGAGCTGTTAGCACTCAGACTGTGCAGACTGTGACAACTGATCGCAAATTGGATAACATCACGGAGAAGCTCACGGCTTTGCAAAAATTATTGTATGGCGGAGACCAGCGTAGACATTAGTGGAGCTGGAAATTACAGCTTCTCGCACGGAAACCCAAACAACCCTATCCGATCAGGATTTGGCTCCCCCCAATCAGCACTGGCCTCGGCCAATGCCGCTGCTGCACTAACAACTCCCCCAGAAGAACAAGGCAGTGAGACTCTCTTGCATTCCTCTCCCCCGATCCCAAGGACTCACCGCAGCCTCCTCCCATCCAACGCCTTCACCGCTTCATACCCCCAGCGTGAACAGGCGGGTCTCTGACCAGCGCCTCCATGGCTGCAGGACCGGATGGCTATCTGTTGATGCTGGACTACCTCCACCTCCCCATTTCCCTCACCTTCGCCGCTTCATACCCCCAGCATGAACAGGCGGGTCTGTGACCAGCGCCTCCATGGCTGCAGGACCGGATGGCTGTTTGTCTGTGCTGGACTACCTCCACCTCCCCATTTCCCTCACCTTCGCCGCTTCATACCCCCAGCGTGAACAGGCGGGTCTGTGACCAGCGCCTCCATGGCTGCAGGACCGGATGGCTGTCTGTCGATGCTGGACTACCTCCACCTCCCCATTTCCCTCACCTTCGCCGCTTCATACCCCCAGCATGAACAGGCGGGTCTGTGACCAGCGCCTCCATGGCTGCAGGACCGGATGGCTGTCTGTTGATGCTGGACTACCTCCACCTCCCCATTTCCCTCACCTTCGCCGCTTCATACCCCCAGCGTGAACAGGCGGGTCTGTGACCAGCGCCTCCATGGCTGCAGGACCGGATGGCTGTCTGTCGATGCTGGACTACCTCCACCACCCCTTTTCCCCACCCATTGCAAGTCGTGTCATTTTTATGTTGTAAGGTGTAGTGACCATGTGCTTATGTTGCTGAGGTGTTTTTTTCGGTTCCTACAATGTCCTCCCCACTGGAGTACAGTCTGGGGGCTGTTTTTTTATTCTCCTCCTCTCTCCTCATGTTATTCTGTTTCTTTTCTTCTCCCTTCCCCTGTCTCCCAACCTGTCTACCCCCCACTGTGATGTTTGTGTATATGTATGGTCGGGTTGATGGCCAGTTTTTTCGCTGGTACTTGCGACTAGTGACATGGTGAATATCATATCATGATTCACTGTACTGCAGTGTCAGGTTTCCCATTGCCCAGCACACCTAATTTGGAAAAAGAACTTTATGATGTTATGATGATCAGTGTGTTGGCCAGTGAAACTGACAATGTGCTGAATTTTGGGAAATTTTGAAATTTATTATAAACACAGTATATTAATCTGCACAATGTAGCAAAACAGTCTGAAACGTAACTGAGATACAGAGGTTATACACTGATCAGCCATAACATGTGAAGCGATTAACATTGATTACTTGGTTACGGTGGCATCTGGCTGTGGGGGGGGTTATATTAGGCAGCAGGTGAGCGCTTTGTCCTTGAAGCTGATGTGTTAGAAGCAGAAACAATGTGTAAGGATGGGAGTGACTTTGACATGGGCCATTTTGTGATGGCTAGAGAGCTGGATCATAGCGTCTCCAAACAGCAAGTTCATGGTGAGGCCAAGGCTCACCATTGCCGCCAAAATAGCCTTGACTCATCAGGGTGTGGATTCCTGTAGACCTCTGAAGGTTTGCTGCAGGGGCGATATTAGCCCATTTTGGGGGGTGAATAAAAGCACCCCCAAAGATTTATAAAGATTTCTATTTTTTTTGACAGTTCATACTGTTTATGTGAGACAGTATTAAAATATGAAAAATCATTCAGATGTAATATTTTAATAACTAGTATAGATACCCCCCCCCCCCCCCAGCCCCGAAAAATGGTTCGTTCCAGCTTCACTCTCCGCTACTCTGACTGGCTCCAGCGCTCCTGCCAGAGCAATGGTGGCTGAGACCCATTGCAGCGGTGGTGTGAGTACTTGGCTTAAAACAGGACATGTTAGCTGCATTTAACCTTCAGTAACTCTTTCTTTATATAGTTAGGTAGTAGGAGTCAGACCATGTCTCTTATTAGCTGAAAAACATTACCTTCACAGGTAAACTGCAGTGTTGAAAACACGTTTTCTGACGATGTTTGCTACTCTACAATCCGCCCTACTCTGTAGGAAAATCAGTAACATTTTGACCGTCCTGTTGCTCCCCATTGAAATTTATATAGCCTAAATCTAAAAACTTAAAATTGCCAACCGTTTTACCCGTCCTCTTTGAAATGGAACGAGAGAAGCTGGTTATTTTTTCATGTTCCGAATATTAAACCTAAGGTAGCTAACTGACTGGATGCCTATTAACTTTATAACTTCTGGCGTGTGTGTGTGTGTGTGTGTGTGTGTGTGTGTGTGTATTTTGCACAGAAAGACAGCCAGGTTCATAATGGATATAAGGAAGTTTTTTCAAAAAAAGGACAGGCATTCAGATAAAAGTAGAAGATCATGATCTGTCAATCAAGAATAATGTTGGATCAGTGTTTAAATAGTCATATATTTTATTAAATGTACACGTGGTTTGGTTATTTGCCTTTTGATTGAAAGTACACTGAGAGAAGAGTTTTTTTATTAGTGATGTTAATAGTATTTTTTTATATTGTAATTTCTTTATCTAATTGAATACAATCTATTTGTGTATGATTGTCAGTTCAAAGAGGGAGAGAGGAAAGAGCAGACAGTGAGGAGAAAGTACAAGGTCAGGAAGAACCAGGTAAGAAAACAAACAGGGAATAGTCAGTGACAGGCAAAACAGAAACTGTTAAACTGACAGAAAAAGATCCTAATTTTACTCATACAATCTGGAACCTGTGTTCTCTCTATATTAAAGCTGCTATACAGAATCTGCAAAACAAACTGTGTTGAAGCAGTTTTTGCCCCTCTTTAACAATATGAAATGATTTTAGTTCCTAAAATGAAAAGTTACGCTAAAAAGCAAGTGCATTAAGTCAGAATGAGCATCCTAAGAACGTGAAAATTTAGCAGGCTGACATTGAAACAAGAAGAAAAGGGAAGACAATGCTTAGTATATTCGAAATATGAATTTAGTATACTTTAGGTATTTTAATTCAAAGTTTTGTACTTTTTTGATTGGATTGTACATGTTTGAAGTATTTTTATTTTCAAAAGATGCTTATAACTTTCCTCCAAGTACCACAATGGGGAGCTCACGTACCAGGTACCACAGTTTGAGAATCATGATCTTATATCATTAGACTTCATTCTGAAATGTAAACAGGACACCTTCATTACATTTTCCTATTTATCGATATGATTTACTGTTTGAGGGGCGGCATGGTGGTGCAGTGGTTAGCACTGCTGCCTCACACCTCTGGGACCAGGGTTCGAATCTCCGCCTGGGTCACATGTGTGTGGAGTTTGCATGTTCTCCCCATGTCGTCGTGGGGTTTCCCCCCCACAGTCTAAAAACATGCTGAGTCTGATTGGACTTGCTAAATTGCCCGTAGGAATGCATGTGAGAGTGCATGGTGTGTGCGTGTGCCCTGCGATGGGCTGGCCCCCCATCCTGGGTTGTTCCCAGCCTCGTGCCCATTGCTTCCGGGATAGGCTCCGGACCTCCCGCGACCCAGTAGGATAAGCGGTTTGGAAAATGGATGGATGGATGGATTTACTGTTTGGTTAATCTCATTACACAAGGAGGCGAAGAACAGGGAGAGACTCTGAGAAAGCAGACCAGGGAAGAAGATGAGGAGAGGCAGAAAGAACCAACCAGTGAAAGAGATGAGGAGAGACAGACAGGGCAGAGTTCCAGTCAGCAATCCAAAGATGCGCAAGATATGGCTCTTGATTTGGGGGATAAGACTACTGGTCCTAAACAGTTAAAACTGTCCCAGTACCCTCTCACTCAGTTTGGCACACAAAAAAGATCCTTCCAAGAAAACTGGTTCAAAAGCTTTAAATGGTTAGAATATTCTTCCAAAAAAAAATGCTGCTTTCTCCTACGCTTGTCGAGACTTTGCCAAAAGTCTTAGGTATGACACATTAGTGAACGATGGAGTCAGTAATTGGCAAAAGGCACTGAGCAAGTTTCAAAAACATTAATCCACTCGGTAACACAAGGACAGTGTAGTTTGTTGGAACAGCTAAAAAGCAAGTCTGTCACAAGGCAATATTGTGGAACAGATAGAGGCAGCAAGTGCCGCAGAAGTAAGTGAAAGAAGGGAGTACCTAGAACGTATTGTGGCAGTGACCTGCTTTTTGGGGAAGCAAGGAATATCATTTAGAGGTCATGATGAAACAGAAGAGAGTGAGAGAGAGGGCCCCGGGGGTGGACGAGATTCGCCCAGAGTTCCTCAAGGCTCTGGATGCTGCGGGGCTATCCTGGCTGACACGCATCTGCGGCATCGCGTGGACATCGGGGGCAGTGCCTTTGGATTGGCAGACCGGGGTGGTGGTCCCCCTCTTTAAGAAGGGGGACCGGAGGGTGTGTTCCAACTACAGGGGGATCACACTCCTCAGCCTCCCTGGCAAGGTCTATTCGGGGGTCCTGGAAAGGAGGGTCCGCCGGATTGTCGAACCTCGGATTCAGGAGGAGCAGTGTGGTTTTCGCCCTGGCCGTGGAACAGTGGACCAGCTCTATACTCTCAGCAGGGTTCTGGAGGGTTCATGGGAGTTTGCCCGACCAGTCTACATGTGTTTTGTGGACTTGGAGAAGGCATTCGACCGTGTCCCTCGGGGGGTCCTGTGGGGAGTGCTCCGGGAGTATGGGGTACCGGGCTCCCTTTTAAGGGCGGTTTGGTCCCTGTATGACCGGTGCCAGAGTTTGGTCCGCATGGGCGGCAATAAGTCGGACTCGTTTCCGGTGAGGGTTGGACTCCGTCAGGGCTGCCCTTTGTCACCGATTCTGTTCATAGTTTTTATGGACAGAATTTCTAGGCGCAGCCAAGGCGTTGAGGGTGTCCGGTTCGGTGACCTCAGGATTAGGTCTCTGCTTTTTGCGGATGATGTGGTTCTGTTGGCCTCATCGAGCCGTGACCTTCAGCTCTCACTGGAGCAGTTCGCAGCCTTGTGCGAAGCGGCTGGGATGAGAATCAGCACCTCCAAATCCGAGACCATGGTTCTCAGCCGGAAAAGGGTAGAATGCTCTCTCCGGGTTGGGGATGGGGTCCTCCCCCAAGTGGAGGAGTTTAAGTATCTCGGGATCTTGTTCACGAGTGGGGGAACGATGGAGCGGGAGATCGACAGGTGGATCGGTGCGGCATCAGCAGTCATGCGGGCGCTGCATCGGTCTGTCATGGTGAAGAGAGAGCTGAGCCAAAAGGCGAAGCTCTCGATTTACCAGTCGATCTACGTTCCTACCCTCACCTATGGTCATGAGCTTTGGGTAGTGACCGAAAGAATGAGATCGCGGGTACAAGCGGCCGAAATGAGTTTCCTCCGCAGGGTGGCTGGGCTCTCCCTTAGAGATAGGGTGAGGAGCTCAGTCATTCGGGAGGGACTCAGAGTAGAGCCGCTGCTCCTCCGCATCGAGAGGAGCCAGATGAGGTGGCTCGGGCATCTGATCAGGATGCCTCCGGGACGCCTCCCTGGGGAGGTATGGCAGACAGACAGCAGTGTTTCCCCTATCATTATATTAGGGTGCCCCCCCGCAGAAGGTCAAGTTAATCTTATTTTATTACATTTTCTATATAGCGTTAGATCACAGCAGAAGTCATTTACTGTAAGGTTACTTTTACTATAGAAGAGCTCTATACATTGTCCTTTTAATAAACAGATTAAATAGCCTTTTGTTATTTATCTTATTTGCACAACAGCTTGTCATTTTTGTCTCTATACCAGAGGTGCCCAATACATCGATTGCGATCTACTGGTCGATCGCAAAGACTGAGTAGATCGCATGACATAAAAAATAGAGGAACAATGACGCGATCAACCGCGCCAGCTGCTGCAAAACTCCAGTAAGCAACCGAGTCGCCTCCAATTTATTTCTACTAAACTTAAGAGAGGGTATAAAACTGAATGGGGGAGCAGGACCAAGTACGAAGCCAATAACCTACCACTTCCATACGGAATGAAAGGAGGAGTATTTTTCCCCACAAGGTCATATTCGAAGTGCGTTTGTTTCATCTGTCAGTCTACCATTGCTATTCCGAAGAAGGGAAATGTGGAGCGGCATTTTCGGACTGCTCATAAAAACTATGGCATTAACTTCCCTCCAAAAAGCGAGCTGAGAAAGAGACAGGTGAAGGAACTAAAATCCCAGTTCAATGCAAAAATGCTTCATTTATGCCAAAGGGAAATTAATAATAATGATAAACAATATTAAATAACAATAATAATAACAACAATAAATAATAACGAATATTCTAAAAAAATATATAAATAAAATCTATAAACAACAAAATGTTTTGCATTTTTATAGTAGATCATTTTGACTTGGTCATTTATAAGTAGCTCGCAAGCTGAAAAAGTGTGGACACCCCTGCTCTACACTTTCGCGCATGGCGGAGTTCCGTCCCGATGCGCGCTCACAGACATGTGCGTGCACACACAGGTGAGCACACTCCCACCAGCGGACAGAGAGCGCGCGTCAGAAAATATGTAGTGTCAGCCACCTGAAAAGCAGAGAAAAATATCTGCGTTTTTTAAAGGGTGATAAAGACGTTTCACAATGGAATTTTCTGCTTTAAACTATCACCATTTTATGCTATCAGCTATCGTTTTTAAAGCCTAACAGTTAATATATTTTCAGCTCGAGCCAAACATCCGCAATAGGCTGCCAGGAGACCATCTTGTAGCCTGTATGCGGATCTCAATAAATAGGCCTGACGTTTCCGACTTCCCATATCAAGAGGCTCTAGAAATGTTCTCTTTTTTCCCCTTGTCCTGTCCGGCAGCTTTAGCAGAATCATGGTCTGAATGCACTGCTGTGCCAAACATGCTTGCTTTACCATGAGGGGCTCTATAAACTCTGTATAGGCCCCTCATGTTGATCTATTTCTTTTTATTTTAATTTTATTTATTTATTTCAGTTTTAACACATGTAAAAACATTGCAGTGGGTGAGCTGGCTGTAGTGGAGGGACATATTAGGAGGGGAAAAAAGAAGGAAAAGGAGAAAAAAAGACAGGAAAAAGAAAAAAAGGAGTGATAGATTCAGAAAGGAATAAACAAAAGTATAGCGTGCAGAAAGTAACACAACTATACAAGCATATAAAATCTTAGTGTGTGCTTGGATGGGTGCGTGTGTAGGCGGGGATTGTGATGGTGATAAGGGTTAATAGGAAACACCTGTGAGGGGAAAGGAGGAACAACATAAATTGTCAGCGAAGGAGTAAGAAGGGGGGGCCCCATATGCTCGGTGATGCTTGGAGTCCATGCTGCAGCTGCCAGATGCGGAAGCGCGTGCGCTGGGGGAAAATTATTGCATTGCTGGACATACGGCGAGTTATTGGGGTGCGCAGAGTTGGGAAGCTAATGACGCCGGTCAGCGATTGGTGGCAGCGACGTGGATTCCAGGTGCCACAGGAAAAGTTTGTGGTTCCTTCTAGGAGATGGATTATGGTTTGTGTTGTGGGTTTTGTTTTCGGGGGATTGGGCTGTCTTCCCCCAACTAGTTACTTTAAATAATATTGTTTGATATAAATTGATTTTTTTTCCTTGTGTATTTGTGTTGTTTAGGAGGAACCACATGTGATTTTGGTGTTCATGGCCCTTGTGTTGATGTGAGCTGCCCAGGCCTTTTTATTGTACACGTGTGAACTTTAGCCGGGTGTTTTAGCTGAGTGTGAAATGTTTTCCCAAGTGTTTTAGAGATTGCTGTGCTGAGATCATTGTGTGGGGGGTTGCGGTGTTGCCTGGGTGCTCTATTCACTTATTTGGTCAGGGACACTGAATTGTGGAATCCTGGTAATAAAGGCTTATTGCTATACTTCTGTTGTGAGCTGTTTCTTATACCTGGTGCCCAGTATGGTCGAGACACAAACCTGCATCATTGGGGAAAACTGTTCCTCTCTTACAGTATTGTAGCGTCAGATAGTGTTACTGTAAACTAGGTAAAGATGAAGGTAAATGACATACTGAGAAGATGGAGTCGAGTTCGGAAATTACGGTTAAATGATTGTAAGTTTGCTGGTTTAGAGAGAAGACTTGGATTGAGAGAGAAAGACGGAATGTTCCACTTATGTTAGATTTAGCAAAGAAACTGGCCCTGTGTCAGTAACCCGACCATATCACTTACAACTTAATATTTAATATTATTATATTAAACAGGAGGGATTATCCTTGGTCACTCTGATGTACCAAATTCAACACAGGAGAGACTTCATACTAATCTGTAGGAAATAATCTAAATAATCTATCAAATCAAGAGCTTTAGTATGAATTATCTAAATAAAATGGTTAAAATGAGAGATTTTGCCTGACGCCTTGTCTGAAACATCTTGTCTATCTACAGAGATGTTAACTCTCATCCAACCAACTGGGGGCTGCAAAGACTCTAGAGGTGTATATTTTTGTCATATCTCACAGGTGCTTTTAAAAATTCCAATTATTTATGAATCAGTATCATATTTTCAATTGCTCTTTTGATGAGTTTTTTTAAAAAAACAAATGCTTTGGGTCCCCGGTGACCCCAATCAAAAGCACCCAATTCCACATATACAGTTCTGACAAACTATTTATTCAGTTAATGTTTGCCATGGGTCCTAATTTAAAGAATCACACAGTATCATGGTGTCTAGGGGCACTCTGCCAGTCAATCTGAAGAAGACAGGTAGAGATTTCCACATAGGCTCTGTAGACAATCTGACATACCGCTGTTGCTAAGGTAACATGATGTTTAAAGTCCATCCATCTTCTGCACCCACTGCTTCTGTTAAGGGTGGCAGGGGGGTCCAGAGCCAATCCCAGACACTATGGGCACAAAGCGGGGAACAACCCAGGGTGGGGCGCCCATCTGCCATGTTTTAATGGCTACTGGGCATAATTCAAAATAACCTTTACAGTCCTTGTTTGCTATGTTGCATATACAGGAACACTACACCCCCTGCCGATTAATGTTTGAGTACTAAATACCGTTGTATCATTAAGGAAGGTTTGCTGCTGATCAGGTGAGATTACTGTGTTCATGTGCTTTATTTATTCATGCCTCTTATAATGTATAATCAGTCATGCACCTGTATGTGGGAAGCTGAGATACAGCCTTGCAGCATCATTACAAGGTCATTACTACTATATGACCATAACGTTTTTCCCCATCATATTAATGTGGATTTGGATAAAAATGTCTTGCTTTTAAATATAATTCATGTGTATTTCAGTTAACCAAAGCCTCACTGTAGGTAACAAAGGAGAGACATTTTAAAAAAAGGGGTTTTAATTGCCGAGTTCAACACGTGACAACTACTCAGTAATGACTGGCTAAGATTCTATTACAAACTCACCGTGTGTAGGGCAAGTACAGCATTATGGATAATACATCAGGACTCATACTGAAATTCCCTATATTTGGATATATTATGTAACCTAAGGGTTTTTATGAATGTTGAAACACACATATACAAATATATCATATATGAATTTGGATATGGGTGCGGCTGCAACTGCAGAGGCTTGTAGTACATATTCTGCAAAATATTTACAATTGTTGCAAATATTATGTACAAACCATAAGAGACTTGAATGCAAACATGGGTTTTGTTGGGAAAATATCATTTCATGAAATACATTACTGAGGAAACTGTATTTGCTATTACTCATATTTAATACTTTTAAGCACACACACATCAAAAGGAAAAATAAACTATTATAACAATTTATATAGCGTGCAATAATTAAACATAAAAAACTATAGTATAGAAAAATCCAATAATACTATCGGACAACATGGCCATGGAAATGTAACAGAGAGCGGTGAGCTGGAGACCAGAGTCTTGACCCTGAGGAGTGAAATAAAATATTTAATTTCTCTGTTGTGTCGCAAACCTGACAGATACACTACTTGTCAAAAAGAAAAGAACTTACTTCCTCACACATTTCTAAAAGGATGTTTTTGTCAAATCCCTCCAACTCACTGCAACACAACAGATCAAATTCACGTATTATGACATAAATAAAAATATAATATAGATATATAATATAGACAGTTCATGGTGCATTTTGTAATACTCAAGACACACCAAGGCCATGCAGAGTGCATACTGATAAAAGGGAGAGGAAGGGGGAAAAACTTCAATACATTCTCTGTATCACAAGTGTTACGTCCAATAATTCAAGGTGGTCTGTCTTACAGTTGTCTTGGGCGGTCGTCCACTGCTCCGCGTATTTAACTCCGCGTCCAAATATGTTTCCCCAGTCCTGTCATTTAAGTCGCTACTTCTATTGCCCCGTGTTCCTAGCTGGTTTCCCCAATAAATCCTTTGTTTCCCGATTCTCCGTCTTCCTGCTCCTGCTTCCCCGATCCGTGACAACAATCAACATGAACGCACCACAGTCCACAGAACCAATCTGTTGAGGAACATCTTGCAAAATACAATATAGTACTAACGAAGACATTTGTTAAAATTCTAATACAAATGTGACGACAGAAAATGCTGAAATCCACTTTACCATGTTTTTCAAGTATTTTCCAGTGTCCTGGGCTTATTCGGTTTGTCAGTTTGCTGCAAAAAGAAATTTGGAATAGTCAGGGACACAATAAGTACAGCTTTTCATGTAAACGGGATTAAAACTCTATGTAGGAATTAATGGACAAACAGAAGACCTTTTGTCACATTTGTAAATCTTTCACTGTAGCGCGGCATCTGGCTGTGAGTGTTACCCAGAGCGTATGACAGTCTCTGCCCCAACTGTCAGCAGGAATGAAGGAAGAAAATTATGATTAAAAAAGACCTAACAATACAACTTAACTGTTATAACATTTATTGTACAATATACTATACATATGATAAGGATCACATAACTGCGTGGTGTGCAAGTACGCATTCCCGTACACTCGCGGCAATTCCTTGTTGTAGCAGCGCAAATGCGTATTTATTTTATGTGCATTCACGCTGTTATGACAAAAAAATACCGTGCATCTTAACATTTATGTAGCTAATTTTTACTTCTGCAGGCATGAAGGCTAAAACACACAATGATTTCTTGTCATAACAGCGCGAATGTACATTAAATAAACACGTATTTGCGCTGCTACAAGACATTACCGCGCGTATCGGTTTAAACAGCGAATAAGTACTTTCACACCAGTTATGTGCCCCCTGCATATGATCATTTTTGCATATAAAATAAAGGGCGAGACAAGTCTACACACATATTCACATTTATATAACGGTTTTATTACCTTGTAAATAATCTTTAGGATTTGCAAACTACCCAAACATTTTTTATGTAGCCAGTTTTAGGTTTTAAATGGATTAATAGAGATTCTCCATAAGATTTATTGCTGTGTGCGTTTGAATCTTAAAGCCCGAGTCTCGCTCCAGATGCGTCAGAGTTGGCAACCTGCTTACGGCCGAATCGGACCTACGACCGGTCAGTCGGTGCCGAACGCGGCCGAAAGTCGCCGACAAGCTGCATAGCACCGCATTGTCTGTTATGGTACGAATGGGCGTCCGTGGCAACAGCTTAATTACTTTTGAATCACATGTACTTATCTTCTCACACTTCTTCCGATCATCTGAGGGAAAGCTTGTATTTTGAAGAGAGTCTTCACAATGGAGAACAACGACAGCAAAATAGTTAAGATTAAAATTAAAATCATAATTAAAGTGAAAATATCAACGAAGGAAGGTGTGATAAAGAAGGAAGAGACGGAAAAGCCTCGATCGACACGGAGGGTGCCTGACATGCCGAAGGTAAAGCCCTGGCTTAAGAGACTTTATTAGAGCACTTTAATTAGAGCATAAAATGTGTTATATCAATAATCTTTCCTTGTTTTAACAACCGGCTGTCCAGACTGGAAGAGAAGAAAATCACCGGGGCCAGAGGGTTCGTCCGTGGAGCGGGAGGGACAGGCTACCCACGCTGGAGGAAGAAGGAGCGACGAGGAGGAGGCCCCAGCTGAAGTTCCTCCGTCGTCCGGACAGCAACGGCTCCTGCGCCCTGCGAGCAGAGAGAGGCCAGGGGCAGCGTCAGCGATCGGCGGAACAGCAACTCCTGCAACGAATGCACGGACTCATGGGTTATGGCCGGAAACGGAGGACTGACAGAGACATTACTGGTGACGGACTTGTGGGTTATGGCCGGGGACGGAAGACTGACAGAGACATTACTGGTGACGGACTTGTGGGCTATGGCCGGGGACGGAGGGATAGTAGAGATGTTGTTTAAGGATTATTATAGATATAGGATAGGATAAGATAGGATCGGATAAGAGGCTTAGATGAAATAGATTAAGATAAGATAAATTAAAACATAATAAGATTAGTTAAAATATAATAAGATAGGTTAACATATGATAATATTAAAGTTAAGATAAGAGATTTACAATAAAACATATATTTACTTTTCAAACTGTGTCTTTGTCATCTCTTCAGTGTTGTGTCTGTCTCTTAAGTGTTTGATAATTTTGCACCGTTAATTTATATCTGACACTCTCCTAAGAGAGAGATGCAATACCGCTTTCGTCAAAATGACAGGTCGGGTCAAAGGTCACGTTCAAAAGTTCAGTGGGCGGAGCTTATGTTGTAGTGGGTTGAGCTTGGTTGTGTAACTGACGCAATAGCATGTGGATTTAATTATTTATTTAAATATTTTTTTTTTGTCTTCTTCCCCGGGGGTTGGTTGTGTAACTGCTGCAATGGTATTTGTATTTAATTATTTATTTATTATTTTAAATGATTGTGGCTTAGGGGGCCTGGGTTGGTTGTGTTAGTGATGCAATGGTATTTGGATTTAATTATTTATTATTTTAAATGCTTATTTTAAATGTTTATTATTTTAAAATGATATTGAGGAGAGTGCTTATGAGTGTGTATTATTTTAAAAATGATATTGATGAGAGTGCTTATGAGCGTGTGTTATTTGAATAAGTTATTATTATTATTATTTTGTGGGGCGCGGGGGGGAGTGAGCGTGGCTGGGTTACCTGATGGAGCGCGAGCGTACGGTGTGCGGTAGCGTGGTAAGGTCCCCGGGCTTCGGAGAATCAGCAAAGGACTTATTCACATACTGGTGCGGTAGCGCGGAAAGGTCCGCACGGCTTTTGGATAATCCTCGGAGAGAGCGATGAGGGAGAGCTGAGAGGCGTGCTGCTGCGCGAGTCTGAGACAAACTGTGAGAGACTGCGGGATAAAATGGTAAAGTTGGAGCAAAGAATGAGAGGAGGAGGTGCAGGGTCTATCGTCCAATAAAAACGCTCGGCGCTAGTTTTGACCGTGTGTTTTTTCCTCACGCGAGCGTTTGTATCACATCGGCGTATGGCGCCAATTTGTAAAGGTCATAAGTCGAGACATACATCGAGTCTGTCAATTTGTCCGCCAGTAAATTCTGCAGGGCCGTGCCACCTGGCCATCGAGGCGCCCCCCTACCCGGCCACGCGGGCCATACATCGAGTCTGACACTTTTGCCCTCCAGTAAATTCTGTTTAAAGTTTTGTTTTCACATACGTCCCAAATTACAGATAATTTTCTTACACAGGCACGAGTAGCATCATCAAGGCCGTACCACCTGGTCATACATCAAGTCTGACAATTTCCCCGCCAGTAAATTCTGTTTATAGTTTTGTTTGTCATACATGACCGTGCAGATATGGGGTGACAGAGACAATTAAATTGTATTGCGGCGAGCGGGGGGGGGGGCCTATTCCTCCTAGGGCAGAGGCACAAGTATCTTCGAGGTCTTACCCTTCCTGCCAGCCAAAGAGGTTCATCCAGGCCTTACCCGGTGAGTATATTATTTATTTTATTCGCGTGATAAAAATGCTAATTAATTAAATTAAATTAAATTAAATTAAAAATAACATTCTAATAATAGGTATTCTCTGTTTTTTCTATGTACAAGAGAGAGAGACTGCGCTGACCGGTCAAGAGAAAATCTACAAGAGACCTGAATCAGCAGTGTTATAAAGCACATAGCCAACGCTAATTAATAAAGAATTTAAGCATAATAGCCCAGACGTACCATGGCCTATAGCTGGTAGAAACGGAGCTATCCTACGGCCTACAAGATAAAAGCATATGGCACCAAATTGGAATCAGTAGTCTTTAAAAGAATAAATGGACTAGCAACTGTCTCTGGGGGAGCAGCCCCGGTTAGGTACTATTAAGCAGCATTTAGTGACATGCATCAAAACACATTTTTTAAAACTTTGACAGAATAAAGTCTTAGTTATTTTAATAAATACGTTTTTCAGTAAATGTTTATTCACGCGCATGCGGACAAACACACACCCCGGAGGTCAAACTAAAAAAAAGTTGATACAAACTACAGTTGTATCGGACACGCACACAAAAACACAAAAGAGTTTGCTCAATCAAAAAACACCAAACATATATAGTTCACGTTTTTTATTAAAATGTATAAGGATTGTTTTGATTTAAATTAATATGAGTGGAATATAAGTCATTTACGCAACAGGATTTGAGGAAGAACCTAAATAGCAGCTAGAAATGACCGACCAGGCAGGCAGAAGTCTGCTTTTCTTATCTCACAAGTCATGGAAGGGTGGGAGGGGGGGGCCACATAAGTGTGGGGTAGGAACTGTGGAATCAGGCAGGGGTGTAAGAATTTAGGATATAGTCTTGTTATTTTAAAGAAGGTGTACATGATTATTTAATTATATTTAAAGAAGGTGTACATGATTATTTAATTATATTTAATAGGAACCAGTAAGCTGCATTTAGCACCATGCTGCAAATACACATTAAAAACTTTAAAGAATAAGGTCTTAGTTATTTTAATAAAGACATCCTACAAGGTACCCACGGCCCCAGCTTATATAATCTACAAGCTTGATCTGAGATGCTTGCTGGAGTACAATGCTAAGTTGACAACGGTAACGGAGCTGCAGACTGTTTGATAGTTAATGAAACATAGTTCAAATTCAACAGTGTCAGCAGTCATCCACTATGCAGGGAGACTACAGATTCACTATAACGACCCCATTTATCTGCTAGAATTATTTAAAAATTGTTTTTGACAGAATAAAGCCTTAGTTATTTTAATAAATATGTTTTTTCAGTAAATGTATATTCATGCTCATGTGCACAAACACACACACACACACACACACACACGCACACCGGTGGTCAGGGGCTATAGAGTTTAACTTTAGGTCTGTGAAAGTATAGGACCGCCATGTGTATACAGACCCCAAAACATACTAACTTAGTCGTTCATGAGTCTTATTGTAAAAAACCACACAAAATAGACTTGTAAATTTTAAAGAAAACACATTAACAGCTTTTGTTAATGTTTAAATGTATAAAAACTTTAGATGTGTTTGTTAAACAGTCAAACAAAAATGTGTTATTTTAAAGTAGTATAAAATATAACCTTAACTTTGGACGCAAGATGAACAACCTACACAGACACAAACACAGACAGACACACACACACAGCAAAACCCCAAGCATGCGCACAAGCGCACAACCAAAGGTTGGGAAGTGTGCTTTCCTTATCTCACAAGTCATGGAAGGGTGGGAGGGGGGCCATATAAGTGAGGGGTAGGAACTGTGGAATCAGGCAAGGGTGTAAGAATTTAGGATATAGTCTTGTTATTTTAAAGAAGGTGTACATGATTATTTAATTACATTTAATAGCAACCAGTAAGCTGCATTTACACATTAAATGCAAATACACTTTAAAACTTTAAAGAATGGTAATATAACTTGACCATAGTTTTTAGTTACACAAATATTTTAAGACGTAACATGAACGTTTTTCAAAGTAAGATGTACAAATGTTTTAAAATGTGACATGAAAGTTTTTCAAAGTAAGATGTACAAGTATTTTAAAATGTAACATGAAAGTTTTTCAAAGTAAGATGTACAAATGTTTTAAAATGTAACATTAAAGTTTTTCAAAGTAAGATGTACAACTGTTTTAAGACGTAACATAAAAGTTTTTCAAAGTAAGATGTACAGATGTTTTAAGATGTAAGATGTTTGGGTGTTTTACAAAAACATTTTGTTATATGTTTGCAGCCCAAACGTATTTTTAAAATGTACAAAGTTTTATGCATTCATTTTGTGAATTAGTTTTGAAATCTAATATGAACATGGCTTTTATTTTACAAAAGCAAAGTTGTAAAAAGTTTGTAGGGATTTTATCAAAGGAGATTTTGTTAATGTAATATGAAGTTTTTTTTATTTTCAAAGTTGCACAAGTGTTTTAAAATGTATCATGTATACGTGTGTTTTATTTTTCAAGCTTGTGTACATTTATCAAATGAGTTTTTAAAATGTACCATGACCGGGTGTTTTATTATTCAAAATAAAAGTTGTGCATATGTTTTGTTATATGTATGTAGCACGGTTGTGTTTTTAAAATGTACTAATTTTGTGGGGTGGTGGGAATAAACCGTATTTAAAGGGGTACCTCTCATGGAATCTACCAATCTTTAACAGCTGATGAACCCTGAGCCACACGGGGACTGGGAGTTTTAACCGTGAGACTCGACACCTAGGCATTAGATCCTTATGTCAGCAATGCTCCCCATGCATGTACCCAGTGTAGGGTCAGGTCCAGAAAAAGCTGTAACTACGAGTGCAGCTGATTAATAGCATTTAATTTATAACAGTAGGAGCTAGTAAACTACATTTAGCAGTCGCATTAAAACACGTTAAAGACTTTAAAGAATAAAGGCTTAGTTATTTTTTAATAAAGATGGCTTTTCAGTAAATGTTGACTTCCCTACAAGGTGACCCCCAAGGCCTATGCTTATAGCATCCGGGTGTCTGATTTGAGATGCTTACTGAGGATGCCATGTTAACACCGGTAACTGAGCTGCACCATCTGTCACACTTAATGAAACTTAGTCCTAATTCAACAGAACCAGTCGTCATCCACTTTGCAGTGAGATTTCTGAGCGAAAAGTGAGCGAAGTTTCATTTTCTTACTTTACCACCTATCGGTTAGTAAGGGAAATGGAGGCGGTAATATGTCGGACACGTCAATGGCACTGAGCGCGAGGGAGTGTGCGGTGTGGCGCGAGCTGCTAGCTGATGTAACGCTGCGAACAGTGGGGCTCTTACGTTTTTAAGATGCGGCTAACTATCCCCGAGACACTTTAGCCAGGTTCGTGTATATTTGCTCTTAATGCTGCGGTCAACGCCAGGAGGGAGCTGGCTAGCAATAACATCTTTAGCTGGTCTTAAAGCTTGCTGTATTTTTCATTCAGTAAATACACGGTTTAGAAGAAAACCTAATCGACATTTAAATAAATAAAAAATAAACGTACAAAACTATTGAAATCCACAAGAAGCATGTGCATATTTTTCTGGTTTGCATGTTATGTGTGGTTGTCTAAGCACCGTCGGCCTAGTGTTTGATAGGTGATGGAGAAGCATACGGTCGTAAACTGCATGCGCTTATGCCAACAGGTGTTTAACATACAAACATAGACGCTTTTCTCTAACGTAAAACATTTAAAGGCTCATTCTGTTTTGTCGACATTCTTTAATTTTATTCAAGTAGCCTCTAATCACCTTACACTTGTTCTATTTTACTGTAGAGTATTTTAAAACAATGTCACTGAAATGTCACCACATGTCAAAGCTAACAAGGTAACATGATTGTATCAGCGGAACAAAAAGCCGTCGCCTGGATATGTATAGACAGATCATGTATTGCTCAGCAAATCGACAGCATTTTGAAATCTATTTGTATCTAGACAAATATATTGGGAATGAAGCGTCGCGTTTTAAGAGGCAGACATTGAGGCCGAATTTAAGTTGGTCACAAATGTATTTTTCTTCTGCAGCTAGAAGCGTCGTCTGAGCCTGATTTTAACTGGCATGTCGGTGTGGGATTCTTATAGTAGAAGTTATGTGAATTGCGGCACTCTGAAATTAAGTGATATGTGTATTAGAATCGTGAAGTGTCATCTTCCTTTTGTTTTAGCTTCCCCCTAGGCATTTTTATGAACTGTATTGCAATATCAGACAGTGTGTCATGAATTTCTGAAGGCATGTTATATATGACCGTTCCTTGGATACGTCTCTTGTACAGTAGTTACAGTTTGTCAGGACAAGACTGTTTGCCTAATGTGACATGGTGAACAAGTCCTGTGATTAAAGCATGTCTGCTGCTTAAAACATTGTGTTGTATGATGAAGGTTTCTTGCCGGTACATGTTGAATTACATTAGAATATTCAAGTATTATTTTTTAAATCATTTAATGAAATAGGTATTTATCTCATTATTGATGATGCCTGTGGTCCACCTGTATGACAAGTAACCTGTCCCGGACAGAGGTTTCTTCAAGGCCTGTTGTAGGAACCCCATGGTGTAGCATTATGAGAAAGTATACAGGGAGTAGAACAAATGAGCAGTCGCCCTGCCCCTCTTTTACTCATTTTGGATGCTTAAATTACTAAATTGTGTCTTTAATGCTATTCTGTATGATTCTATGGTCTGAGTGAGTCTCCAGTACTACATGAATGGTAAACTTAAAAACTCTACTTCTCTTAGCTTAATAATATTTTCTTTCTTGAGTTGAATTAGTTTGTGTCTAATTTTCATTTTATTGATTTTCTGCACACTTGGATTATTTATTTGCCCCCCTTGTCTTAAAGGCTAGAGGGGGTCTGTGCTTGTGACCTGGCAATTATTTTCGGTGTTTGTCACTAAACTTGCAATATAAAATTTGAAGACAGGTCTGTGACCTGTGCTTGCAACAAAAAACGTCTAAGTGGTAGTAGGCAAAGCACAGCACTGCCTATACTTTCTGAAAAGGCTAATCTTTTATGGCACAGACAGGAAAAGGTGATGATCCACTAGCAGCTCCAAGACGAAAATGGGGTTTATTAAAGAAAAACAGAGCACCCTGGGGTAAAATACTAAACAAAAAGGCCGTGAGGGGTGTGCTTGGTTTTTTAGTCCTGCTCTCTGTTTAGCCTAGTTCCTTAGTTGTGTTACTTAATGATTTCTTTAGTTCAATCTTATTTCTCCCAGCTAGTTTCGGACCCCTCACGGCCTTTTTGTTTAGTATTTTACCCCAGGGTGCTCTGTTTTTCTTTAATAAACCCCATTTTCGTCTTGGAGCTGCTAGTGGATCATCACCTTTTCCTGTCTGTGCCATAAAAGATTAGCCTTTTCAGAAAGTATAGGCAGTGCTGTGCTTTGCCTACTACCACTTAGACGTTTTTTGTTGCAAGCACAGGTCACAGACCTGTCTTCAAATTTTATATTGCAAGTTTAGTGACAAACACCGAAAATAATTGCCAGGTCACAAGCACAGACCCCCTCTAGCCTTTAAGACAAGGGGGGCAAATAAATAATCCAAGTGTGCAGAAAATCAATAAAATGAAAATTAGACACAAACTAATTCAACTCAAGAAAGAAAATATTATTAAGCTAAGAGAAGTAGAGTTTTTAAGTTTACCATTCATGTAGTACTGGAGACTCACTCAGACCATAGAATCATACAGAATAGCATTAAAGACACAATTTAGTAATTTAAGCATCCAAAATGAGTAAAAGAGGGGCAGGGCGACTGCTCATTTGTACTACTCCCTGTATACTTTCTCATAATGCTACACCATGGGGTTCCTACAACAGGCCTTGAAGAAACCTCTGTCCGGGACAGGTTACTTGTCATACAGGTGGACCACAGGCATCATCAATAATGAGATAAATACCTATTTCATTAAATGATTTAAAAAATAATACTTGAATATTCTAATGTAATTCAACATGTACCGGTAAGAAACCTTCATCATACAACACAATGTTTTAAGCAGCAGACATGTTTTAATCACAGGACTTGTTCACCATGTCACATTAGGCAAACAGTCTTGTCCTGACAAACTGTAACTACTGTACAAGAGACGTATCCAAGGAACGGTCATATATAACATGCCTTCAGAAATTCATGACACACTGTCTGATATTGCAATACAGTTCATAAAAATGCCTAGGGGGAAGCTAAAACAAAAGGAAGATGACACTTCACGATTCTAATACACATATCACTTAATTTCAGAGTACCGCAATTCACATAACTTCTACTATAAGAATCCCACACCGACATGCCAGTTAAAATCAGGCTCAGACGACGCTTCTAGCTGCAGAAGAAAAATACATTTGTGACCAACTTAAATTCGGCCTCAATGTCTGCCTCTTAAAACGCGACGCTTCATTCCCAATATATTTGTCTAGATACAAATAGATTTCAAAATGCTGTCGATTTGCTGAGCAATACATGATCTGTCTATACATATCCAGGCGACGGCTTTTTGTTCCGCTGATACAATCATGTTACCTTGTTAGCTTTGACATGTGGTGACATTTCAGTGACATTGTTTTAAAATACTCTACAGTAAAATAGAACAAGTGTAAGGTGATTAGAGGCTACTTGAATAAAATTAAAGAATGTCGACAAAACAGAATGAGCCTTTAAATGTTTTACGTTAGAGAAAAGCGTCTATGTTTGTATGTTAAACACCTGTTGGCATAAGCGCATGCAGTTTACGACCGTATGCTTCTCCATCACCTATCAAACACTAGGCCGACGGTGCTTAGACAACCACACATAACATGCAAACCAGAAAAATATGCACATGCTTCTTGTGGATTTCAATAGTTTTGTACGTTTATTTTTTATTTATTTAAATGTCGATTAGGTTTTCTTCTAAACCGTGTATTTACTGAATGAAAAATACAGCAAGCTTTAAGACCAGCTAAAGATGTTATTGCTAGCCAGCTCCCTCCTGGCGTTGACCGCAGCATTAAGAGCAAATATACACGAACCTGGCTAAAGTGTCTCGGGGATAGTTAGCCGCATCTTAAAAACGTAAGAGCCCCACTGTTCGCAGCGTTACATCAGCTAGCAGCTCGCGCCACACCGCACACTCCCTCGCGCTCAGTGCCATTGACGTGTCCGACATATTACCGCCTCCATTTCCCTTACTAACCGATAGGTGGTAAAGTAAGAAAATGAAACTTCGCTCACTTTTCGCTCAGAAATCTCACTGCAAAGTGGATGACGACTGGTTCTGTTGAATTAGGACTAAGTTTCATTAAGTGTGACAGATGGTGCAGCTCAGTTACCGGTGTTAACATGGCATCCTCAGTAAGCATCTCAAATCAGACACCCGGATGCTATAAGCATAGGCCTTGGGGGTCACCTTGTAGGGAAGTCAACATTTACTGAAAAGCCATCTTTATTAAAAAATAACTAAGCCTTTATTCTTTAAAGTCTTTAACGTGTTTTAATGCGACTGCTAAATGTAGTTTACTAGCTCCTACTGTTATAAATTAAATGCTATTAATCAGCTGCACTCGTAGTTACAGCTTTTTCTGGACCTGACCCTACACTGGGTACATGCATGGGGAGCATTGCTGACATAAGGATCTAATGCCTAGGTGTCGAGTCTCACGGTTAAAACTCCCAGTCCCCGTGTGGCTCAGGGTTCATCAGCTGTTAAAGATTGGTAGATTCCATGAGAGGTACCCCTTTAAATACGGTTTATTCCCACCACCCCACAAAATTAGTACATTTTAAAAACACAACCGTGCTACATACATATAACAAAACATATGCACAACTTTTATTTTGAATAATAAAACACCCGGTCATGGTACATTTTAAAAACTCATTTGATAAATGTACACAAGCTTGAAAAATAAAACACACGTATACATGATACATTTTAAAACACTTGTGCAACTTTGAAAATAAAAAAAACTTCATATTACATTAACAAAATCTCCTTTGATAAAATCCCTACAAACTTTTTACAACTTTGCTTTTGTAAAATAAAAGCCATGTTCATATTAGATTTCAAAACTAATTCACAAAATGAATGCATAAAACTTTGTACATTTTAAAAATACGTTTGGGCTGCAAACATATAACAAAATGTTTTTGTAAAACACCCAAACATCTTACATCTTAAAACATCTGTACATCTTACTTTGAAAAACTTTTATGTTACGTCTTAAAACAGTTGTACATCTTACTTTGAAAAACTTTAATGTTACATTTTAAAACATTTGTACATCTTACTTTGAAAAACTTTCATGTTACATTTTAAAATACTTGTACATCTTACTTTGAAAAACTTTCATGTCACATTTTAAAACATTTGTACATCTTACTTTGAAAAACGTTCATGTTACGTCTTAAAATATTTGTGTAACTAAAAACTATGGTCAAGTTATATTACCATTCTTTAAAGTTTTAAAGTGTATTTGCATTTAATGTGTAAATGCAGCTTACTGGTTGCTATTAAATGTAATTAAATAATCATGTACACCTTCTTTAAAATAACAAGACTATATCCTAAATTCTTACACCCTTGCCTGATTCCACAGTTCCTACCCCTCACTTATATGGCCCCCCTCCCACCCTTCCATGACTTGTGAGATAAGGAAAGCACACTTCCCAACCTTTGGTTGTGCGCTTGTGCGCATGCTTGGGGTTTTGCTGTGTGTGTGTGTCTGTCTGTGTTTGTGTCTGTGTAGGTTGTTCATCTTGCGTCCAAAGTTAAGGTTATATTTTATACTACTTTAAAATAACACATTTTTGTTTGACTGTTTAACAAACACATCTAAAGTTTTTATACATTTAAACATTAACAAAAGCTGTTAATGTGTTTTCTTTAAAATTTACAAGTCTATTTTGTGTGGTTTTTTACAATAAGACTCATGAACGACTAAGTTAGTATGTTTTGGGGTCTGTATACACATGGCGGTCCTATACTTTCACAGACCTAAAGTTAAACTCTATAGCCCCTGACCACCGGTGTGCGTGTGTGTGTGTGTGTGTGTGTGTGTTTGTGCACATGAGCATGAATATACATTTACTGAAAAAACATATTTATTAAAATAACTAAGGCTTTATTCTGTCAAAAACAATTTTTAAATAATTCTAGCAGATAAATGGGGTCGTTATAGTGAATCTGTAGTCTCCCTGCATAGTGGATGACTGCTGACACTGTTGAATTTGAACTATGTTTCATTAACTATCAAACAGTCTGCAGCTCCGTTACCGTTGTCAACTTAGCATTGTACTCCAGCAAGCATCTCAGATCAAGCTTGTAGATTATATAAGCTGGGGCCGTGGGTACCTTGTAGGATGTCTTTATTAAAATAACTAAGACCTTATTCTTTAAAGTTTTTAATGTGTATTTGCAGCATGGTGCTAAATGCAGCTTACTGGTTCCTATTAAATATAATTAAATAATCATGTACACCTTCTTTAAATATAATTAAATAATCATGTACACCTTCTTTAAAATAACAAGACTATATCCTAAATTCTTACACCCCTGCCTGATTCCACAGTTCCTACCCCACACTTATGTGGCCCCCCCCTCCCACCCTTCCATGACTTGTGAGATAAGAAAAGCAGACTTCTGCCTGCCTGGTCGGTCATTTCTAGCTGCTATTTAGGTTCTTCCTCAAATCCTGTTGCGTAAATGACTTATATTCCACTCATATTAATTTAAATCAAAACAATCCTTATACATTTTAATAAAAAACGTGAACTATATATGTTTGGTGTTTTTTGATTGAGCAAACTCTTTTGTGTTTTTGTGTGCGTGTCCGATACAACTGTAGTTTGTATCAACTTTTTTTTAGTTTGACCTCCGGGGTGTGTGTTTGTCCGCATGCGCGTGAATAAACATTTACTGAAAAACGTATTTATTAAAATAACTAAGACTTTATTCTGTCAAAGTTTTAAAAAATGTGTTTTGATGCATGTCACTAAATGCTGCTTAATAGTACCTAACCGGGGCTGCTCCCCCAGAGACAGTTGCTAGTCCATTTATTCTTTTAAAGACTACTGATTCCAATTTGGTGCCATATGCTTTTATCTTGTAGGCCGTAGGATAGCTCCGTTTCTACCAGCTATAGGCCATGGTACGTCTGGGCTATTATGCTTAAATTCTTTATTAATTAGCGTTGGCTATGTGCTTTATAACACTGCTGATTCAGGTCTCTTGTAGATTTTCTCTTGACCGGTCAGCGCAGTCTCTCTCTCTTGTACATAGAAAAAACAGAGAATACCTATTATTAGAATGTTATTTTTAATTTAATTTAATTTAATTTAATTAATTAGCATTTTTATCACGCGAATAAAAGAAATAATATACTCACCGGGTAAGGCCTGGATGAACCTCTTTGGCTGGCAGGAAGGGTAAGACCTCGAAGATACTTGTGCCTCTGCCCTAGGAGGAATAGGCCCCCCCCCCCCCGCTCGCCGCAATACAATTTAATTGTCTCTGTCACCCCATATCTGCACGGTCATGTATGACAAACAAAACTATAAACAGAATTTACTGGCGGGGAAATTGTCAGACTTGATGTATGACCAGGTGGTACGGCCTTGATGATGCTACTCGTGCCTGTGTAAGAAAATTATCTGTAATTTGGGACGTATGTGAAAACAAAACTTTAAACAGAATTTACTGGAGGGCAAAAGTGTCAGACTCGATGTATGGCCCGCGTGGCCGGGTAGGGGGGCGCCTCGATGGCCAGGTGGCACGGCCCTGCAGAATTTACTGGCGGACAAATTGACAGACTCGATGTATGTCTCGACTTATGACCTTTACAAATTGGCGCCATACGCCGATGTGATACAAACGCTCGCGTGAGGAAAAAACACACGGTCAAAACTAGCGCCGAGCGTTTTTATTGGACGATAGACCCTGCACCTCCTCCTCTCATTCTTTGCTCCAACTTTACCATTTTATCCCACAGTCTCTCACAGTTTGTCTCAGACTCGCGCAGCAGCACGCCTCTCAGCTCTCCCTCATCGCTCTCTCCGAGGATTATCCAAAGCCGTGCGGACCTTTCCGCGCTACCGCACCAGTATGTGAATAAGTCCTTTGCTGATTCTCCGAAGCCCGGGGACCTTACCACGCTACCGCACACCGTACGCTCGCGCTCCATCAGGTAACCCAGCCACGCTCACTCCCGCCCGCGCCCCACAAAATAATAATAATAATAACTTATTCAAATAACACACGCTCATAAGCACTCTCATCAATATCATTTTTAAAATAATACACACTCATAAGCACTCTCCTCAATATCATTTTAAAATAATAAACATTTAAAATAAGCATTTAAAATAATAAATAATTAAATCCAAATACCATTGCATCACTAACACAACCAACCCAGGCCCCCTAAGCCACAATCATTTAAAATAATAAATAAATAATTAAATACAAATACCATTGCAGCAGTTACACAACCAACCCCCGGGGAAGAAGACAAAAAAAAAAATATTTAAATAAATAATTAAATCCACATGCTATTGCGTCAGTTACACAACCAAGCTCAACCCACTACAACATAAGCTCCGCCCACTGAACTTTTGAATGTGACCTTTGACCCGACCTGTCATTTTGACGAAAGCGGTATTGCATCTCTCTCTCTCCTAAATGTCAATAAGCAGAGACGGAGGAATGGGAGGAAGGTACGGTTAAGTTAAAGGCAATGATAAAGTATCAAAATCACAGCGTTACCTTATTTTGACGCAGAGAAAGTAATTTCAGTGTTACTACCACCTATGAGTTAATGGCTGCAAATGTTGGTGTTAGAAGTGCCGGTAAATAACGCGGCGTAAGTTTAACTCCGGTGTGTTTCTGAAAAACGCGCCGCCTTCTAACTGCTGTCATTCGGCGAACGTATAGGAGACTATTCTGGTAAGTAACAAGTAAAGTGGTCATTTAACGTAATGCTAACATGCATTACCAGTTAGTAAGTGTTTTACTATATCATACCATGCGTACTTTATAGTTTTAGTCCGGTGCACTCTGTATCCATAACTAGCTAGCTAATGTTAACATGACGCAGTACAGTCTTCCAGCTTGGGGATTCCCACCCCGGTCCGCGGCCAGTATTCCGCAGGGGGGTTTGCGGAGGAGTTGGTTGCAAATGCAAACGATCCCTTCATATTCATGCATTGTGTTCTAATGTGTAAATAAAAGATAACGATCAAATTCAATGTTTATGTCCTATTATACTAGATAAGACTGTAAAATAGTTTGCCCTGTATATGGATGCCATGCAGTCAGAGCATGATCAAGATAGGGTGTGAGTGTGGAATAAAGACAAATGTAACAGTATTTGAGGGAAGATTGAGAAGGAGGGAAATGTAAGGAGAAGGAGGTTCCTAGGAGCTCCGAGATGTGTTTGGCTGTAATAAATCTGGAATATAGCTATATGATATAGTTTTTGCTAACACGGCTTTGGTGTTCTGTATGTTGGTTTGTGTTAAGTGCGTAGGGAGTGACGGCTGTTTTGCGTGTTGCTTATTCTGTGTTTTGGTTATGGAGTTAGGATTAGTCTGTGTCATTTTCTTTTCGTTTAGAGTTAGCTTAGTTTGGGACGTGTTCATTAGTGGTGTTTTGTTTATTGTTTTGGCGGTGTCACTCCAGAAGTCTGTTGCCCTATTGTGTGTGAAAGTCTTTGTGAATAAACATAAAAAAAATACAAAAAAAGATCCCTTTGTGTCCCGTGTTCCCTTTTCCCATACCCTGGTTGTCTCGTTTTCCCCTCTCCTTTCCCTTTACCTTTCTGGCGGTCCTCAACCCTAGACTGAGGATCGTAACCATTTATTTTTTAACCATTGTATTGAAAACTGGTTCACTACTCGAAGACAGTGCACATAGGTGACATATCGTGGTGAAAGTACCACTCCTGACTATATATATATACATTTATGAATGCATTTGACTGTGTGTGTGTGTGTGTGTGTGCGTGCAAACTGACAGACTGAGAAAGCAATAATAAAAGAAGACTTAGTTAGTTATTGAATTTATATAAAGAATAACAATCTGCCATTCTTTGCGGTCCCTTTTGCCAAGTTTAATGCCCTTTCTTGTCAATGACCATCATGAGCCTGCTATCAGTTCACACACACACACACACACACACACTCACAAGCAACTAGGACAACCTCCTAGATGCCGCTCTGAGAAGTGTAATGTTTGTGATCGTGGTTAATCTTATGCTACATTAAGGCCTCATAGTTAACGATGGGGATTAAATCAGGCGATGAAGACAGCCAGGTTACAATTTCATCACCTTCCAAGCTGGTTTTAAGGTGATGTCATGGTCTGTGCCTATTCTTGAAGTTTCAACTTGTGAGCCTTGTGCATTGTATTAAGCTGATGTCTTTGTCAAAGTACGCATGAAAGAAAATAATAGTATTTTACTGGGGAACGAGGATCATGACTACAGACTGTTGTGTGTCTGGCTGTAGTACCAACAGCAAGAAAATCCCAGATAGAACACTTTAAACCCAAATCTAAGTTTGTTCTTAGGTCCTACAGGCTTGTTGGCTCTGCATGTAATATGCATGTTCTGCTGCTTGTTTCCTTGTGCCTGTGTGTGTCTGTGTCTGTCAGTGAGTCCTATGATGCACTGACCTTCTTGGTAGAATATTCCCCTTCCTTACAGTATGTCCTATTGTGACTCCCCTATGATCCTGTACTGAATAGATTATAAAATGCATGGACATAATCAAATGCTACATCTTCCTTAACTATTCATTTAAAATTTTTTAAATGATTTATTTTTCCACTTTTACGTTTAGTGGTCACTCCATAAGAGCTGTCCTTTAACGTGCTGTGCAGTGTCCCTGGATGCTTTGCAGTCCACTGCAAGGCTTGGACTTGAGGAGTTGATTCATTATGAAATGACTCCCAGTCTGAGCTGTGAGCTAATGCACAATAACCAGAAGCCAGGTAGTGACTCTTGGTTGTTGTAGTTGGTCTCTTCTGACCCGGCAGGTGTTCCACTAAGCAGGATTTCTCAGTTAGCGGAGTTAACTTAAGCTAGAAGTCATGATTGTTCAATAGGAATGCTCCTTACCTCTTATTGGACAATTATGAGTGAGCCAGTGTCTTGTTTAATAAGAGAAAATCTATATCCATCTTCTGAATTATTCTACTTCTAAACAAACAGTTATCCTCAGAGGCAGCATAACATCCTGGCAACTGCTCAATGCAGCATTGAAAAGCACTACAGAGAGTAATGAACTCACAGATGTAATGAGCACAGAGCATCACCAGCACGCTGCTCTCAGCAGTTGAGGACATTAATTTTTCCCCACAGAATACTCTGCTTGTGTAGTGTTTGTACTTGGCCTGATACTGAAGGGGCATAAGTGATAATTAAGTGACATGATAATAAAGTGCATTGCTGGGTGTCTCTTTGCCAATCTCGCATGAAACAGTACTGTGATGCAAGACAGGGAGCTCGCACTCCCTCATTCAGAGAAGGGCACAGAGTGCGGCTGTGGAAACCAGCGCATGTGCAAAAAGGGCATCAGAAATTCTCTGCACCCATCGAGACCCATCCTGGCTGACGGGAAAGCATGGCATGCTGCCCATTTGGCCTCAGTACCCAGTGGACTTCCCAAGTTTCCAGCCCTGCCAAAGACTGGTCCTGAAAGAACAGTTGAGCTTGGAATGGCCTAAGGAACTGGAAGTTGTGCATCCAGGGCACACAAACCATCATCGGCTCAAGGACTATGGAACTTCACAGAATTAAACAAAGAAATGAAATGCATGTTCTGAGCGTGATTTTCTGGTTAGAAAGAGATACCTTAAAGGAAAAGAGAGATTCAGTGTAAAATATATAACAGTTGTTCATAGATCCTCTTACTGTGGTCCTCAGTGAATGGAACATTTCTAATTGTAATTGATTTCTGTTGGAAGCAAAACAGGCAGTTCATAGTGAAAAGGTTGTGCACTTACAGGAAGGCACAAGCACAATGTTTTTTGTTGAACTTACATTATTGTTTTGTCTGGGGTGTAGTGACCTTATAGGAAGAAATGTTACAGGTAAGGCGTGTCTTTTATAGAATACAGTGCTGCTGCAGGAAGAAGAATACATAAGTAAAGGGGGGATGTTGCGTTCATACATTTGAGTGACATAACGAAATAGATATATGTTGACACACAGACATAGAAAAAAACAATTAAACTCCCTCTATGTGAAAATGACATGAGACACACGTCCTCAATGTTAAAATATCCATGATTGTAAAAAATGACCATAGTTGCCAATGTTATATCTCAGGTCTCAGATTACTTTGTTTAATGTCAATTTAACTGAAAAAAAACATCATAGAAAAAGGTAACCTTATTTGGCGACGTTTAGTAACCGACAAGCTGTTAATGAGGACTATATCTGTACCTGACTTTCCTGTCAGCTCCTTGGGGATGGCTAATCTTCAAATTTTATTACAAATACTACAACTTTATTTTGTGCCTTGCTTAAAGTAAAATATCTCTGGACTACTAAATATCGCGTTAATGGTGAAATTTTTAAACTGATTGGCTTCTTTCACCTCACTCTTCTCTATGTGACGGGTGGGCGTGGTTGATCTAGCCGGCTCCCGATTGGCGGGTATTCGGTAGCTCCTGTGTCATGTGACGGGTAGTAGCGTAGGCAGCATCGCCATAGATTTGAAAGCCTGGATGCCTCGTTGGGCGGTACGCCATATTGGCGCGGTAATTGTGAAATAGAAGAGTGATATCTCTTAGTGAACCGACTATTTTCGAAACTGCAACAACATGAGGAATGTTAAAACTAGAAAACAGGGAACCACATTTCACAGGTAAAAAAATATGCGGTACGGTCAAATAAAATACATAAAATGTTTACTAGCCTGTGACACTGACGGGATACTAGCATGATTAGTTTTCGTTGAGAGTACTATCTAGGCTTTCAAATTCATGAGCACCACGAAGTACTTCGTTTAAATGGGAGGTTCACCCCAAAACTCTAAAAAGATATTTTAGAGGGGCCTTAATGCTATCTATCCATCAAAGTTCTGCTGGGAGTTGTTCAGATTTGGAAATATCAGTCGTAGAAATGTCGGGCTTCTATCGAAGTACACTACTCGTATCACTGCGCATTAGACACAAGCGCGAACTCCCTGGCGATATCTGCTGCGCAGTGATATTATTGATGTGTGGAGTTGGGTAGAAGGAAATAGATCGTATATTAAACTGCTCGCGACGAAGTCTGTGGATTTTCTTAACCTGTTCCTGATTTCTGGTAAGAGATATAGCTGTTGATTTTTTCAAATGCGTTGTTCTGGCGCTTTAAGTAGTGAAAGCAAAATTTAATCTTATTATATTGCTTATTCATTAATGAGTCGCTATATCATGTATACTGCTCAATGTTTTGATTTAATAAACATTTAAATTTAATAAATATTTCAAAAATACTTCAACATTTAAAATGGTTCATGATTTTCAGGAGCGGTGCAGTGGTTAGCACTGTTGCCTTACACTTGCCTGTCCCCCCATCCTGGGTTGATTGATGGATGATTTTCAGGTCATACCGCCCCCTCAGAGCCCACCAATCAGTGACTGTCTCAGAGTGTGATGTAATACACAATGTCCGCACCACCCACTTTTCAATGAGCAGTAAAAACACACCAGCTTGTCTCAGCGGACAGCGGCTCTTATCAGTTATGGGGAAAAGGACGAGATATCAAAAGTAAAAATAAATATATCACATTTGGTTAATATCAAATGAAAACAGCCCTGCAATAATATATTGGATTCTTGGATATCATCTATTAAAAGGGTGAATCTATTCTAGCAGACCATAAAAATCCAATTATGCACAGTGAAAATGGGCATAATAGGTCCCTATAAACGACAGGTTTCTGTCCTTGGTGCTGAAAACCAGGATTGGCAGATTTCACATTACAGCGATTCCCCCACTATATCGCGGATTTTCTTCCGACGCCTCACAATTCTCTGCGTATCCCGTACATTGTTTGTGGTCCGATTGTTTTCGTTTTGTTCTAAGCCCTACGATGGAAGACGTTGACCATTCAGGAGAAGGTAAAACTTCTGGATGTGCTTCGGGAAGGAAAGCGTTATGCGGACGGCGTTCGCCATTATGGCTTGAATGAATCAACAGTACGCTACATGAAGAAGGATGAAAAGAATATGTAAGAGCCATATATGTTTTTATTTTTATATATTCCATTACATATATAGAGAGAAAGTTGTGTGTGTGTATATATATTAAAAATTATTTTATTATTATTATTATTATTATTATTATGTCACTCATATCCTTAGCCTGACATACAGATATATGTGCTGTTTTAATGAGTTTACATGTGTTTAAAGCATGTGGGAGGGGTATGTTAAGGCTTAAAGTTAAAGAAAAATGTATATGGTCTTTCTGTATCGTGGATTTTCACCTATCGCTGATGGGTCTGGAACGCATCTTTCGCGATAGACGGAGGATCAAATTTACATTATAGTTCTCCATCCTAACCCTGTACACCTGTTTTGTCGCTGATTATTGTGCTGTGTATAAATATGTCTGCCCTCACTGCGTTCCCCAGCTCAGTCATTGCTGTTCCATGTGTAGTCTGTGTTTCCTTAAAGTCCACGTCTGTCTCAAAGCGGCTGCATTTGAGTCGAGTCTCACCCGATGCTCACATCTCCCCGCAGAAAAACAATACACCGCCTCACAGGCCAGAGCCACAGCCTTCTCCTCTCTGCTGGGTGGAAGAACAACTCTCACGCAGTGGAAGTCCTCCAGACCCCCTGCCTTCAGACAATAGGTTAAAGATGTGTTTTCTATGTTACCTATTGAAAATCTGAGATACAGCAGAGGCAACTGTAGGAAGAGCTTTCATGCTGTCTGGTCTCCTTTCACTGAAAATGTGGAGGGCCTGTATCTCACTTGGAAGATATTATTTAATCCCTTATATTACAAACCAAAGAATATTGCACTACACCATTACTAGGCTACACAAAGTTATTTTATCAACCACTGAATGGAAAAAGGTCAGTGTTGAATATATATAGCTGTGGAGCAGCAGCAGGCCTTGCTGGGCCGGAAATGCAAGCAGCATTGTCCACATTACCACTCTCTGTACTTGGATTGACCAAATGCTCAGACCGTAGGATAAGAATTAATACTTTTTATTGATCCCAATCAAGATATTTTCGTTTTGCCTCCCCCAACTTGCTCAGAGTGAGCTGGCCATGACGGGCAGCCAGTCATAGTGGCACCCAGGGAGCTGGGGTCCTTGCTGAAGGACCCACAGATGTGCCCAGGCTGGGCTAAAGTGGGCTATTTTCTGATCACAGGCTTAGCACACTGAGCTACACACTGCCCCTAAATTTATATTTATATGTAATCTGTGTGTGTATGTGTTATCTAGATTTGCCCTGTATGTTTCTAACTAAATCTAATCCAGGCCTTGATCCTACACCTACTATAATTATAAGTACCTCACTATACCTATATCTAACACTGCCATTCATCACCAGTGTTACATGTCAGGGCTTCGCTGCAATAGATCCCTCAGTGCTGCAGGTTATTACTGTGACTTTGCACACACACACGTTGCTGCTTCCTCAGCCAGTGTCACATATACTTTATTACACACAGACCTCAGTAATCTCTGCTACACTCACACCTGCTCACTTTACATCCATGGTTAAATTCTCCTAATGGAATTTATCTTAATGTCTTTATTCTATTTTATTTTAATTGTTACCATATTATTCATTGTATTGTTCTTTCGATTTTATTTCTATTTTATTATTGCTAATACACCGGATCTGAGTGCCTCATTTTGTTCCCTTCATGTAGAATACGTTTTGTAATGACAATGAAACATCCTTATCCTCATCTAAATCACACTGTCTAACTACTAACCTGTTTAAATAATATAATTGGATTTCAAAGGTTAATAGTCACTCAATTACCCCCTCAGTCCAACAGTACCACAAACACCCAACATGCACGGAAATTTTCTCCTAAGTTGTTTTCCCTGCCTGGAACAATACCACAGCAGTCACATGGACTAATGTTTCAAAACATTTCGGAAACCTTGCATTGAAACTTGAGGTCTTTAGAAGGGATCAGTCCTGGGTGGCAAACTTGCCATCACAAAGGTTTTTGATTAAGGGATTCATGATGCCAGGTAGCCATCTTTCACAAGCTGGTGGGCTGTGCCACTGATGCGTTTGCTTTGGTTTTATATATCTGTCCTGGTTTGTGTTCTTGCCACGTCAGGTTCCCTGGTTTTGGTCTACATTCCTCGGTCCTCTACTGTGGAGTCTACCTTCTGCTTCACCTCATTCTGGAGCCGCCCATCCAGTCAGCGGCCCATGTCCCCCTGGTTCCCTGTTTCCAGAGGTTGGTCTGTTAGTCTCCGGGGCCAGGGGGCAGAAATCTGCCATGTTGGATGGGCGGCCCAGGTTGGGGTGCTCCATCATAGACTGATACATGAAGGATTATAAATGGTTTTTAACCAGTATGTACCGAGTGTGCGTCGTGACGAACATTTAGGACTGACTGCAGTATTAGTTCAAAGCATGATTGTGTTTTTCTTAATTTTTATTGATTTATTTTTGGATTATTAATTTTTTAAAGTAACTTGATTCAGTTAAAAGGGGTTTGTCCATTTGCTTTAGCAGAAGTTTGTGTAAGTATGATGTTCACCTTCCCTTTTCATGGTCTAGTCTTTGTCAAGTTTTATGCATATTTCCCCTGGTTAAGTTAATCTGACTTGTGTGTTTAGGAGGGTCATACAGGCTTTTTGTTTGTAATGGAAGCACAGGGTCTGTACTTGCAGCTTATTTGCCATGCTAATGGAAGCATTTTACCTTCCTCTCTAATCTCTTTTTTTCTTGGCTCTCACTGCAGTCTCCTCTATGCCAGGGTTTCTCAACCCAGTCCTTGGACCCCACTGCAAAGATCCACAGTTTTGCTCTGTCCAAGCTCTCAGCACAGCAGTAAAAGGTGACTGTTTGGTTCATGCATGCAGGGATCTGGGACAGAGCAAAAACGTGGAGCTGTCTGGTGGGCTGAGGAATGAGTTTAGAAATGATGCTGTATGAAGTATTAAACCATTTGACCGGTTGGATAAATGTTAAAATGTTTTCTCAAAATATAAAAAGAGATAATCTTCTGTTGTGCGTCTCATTACAAGCAAACTTGTTTTTTGTTTTTATGTCACTCTAGTATTTGATATCTAATTTTCAGTCTTCTGGCAATATAATCTGGTGAATGGGGAAAGACTTCCAGCAGGGGCTCCGGTTTCCTCCCACAGTCCAAAAATGCGCAGGGTAGGTTAATTGGCAAATCTGAGTTGTGAGTGTTTGTGCCCTGCAGAGTGTTGACTCCTGCCCAGGGTTGGTTCCTGCCTACGCCTGTTGTTCCAAGGACAGGCTCCGGTCCCCCCCGCGACCTCAGTTTGGCTTGCTGTCTCCCCGCTTGGTTTTCTTTGGTTTACGTCTTCACTAGCCCCCTCGTTGCTTTGACTTGTGTGTAAGTTATGTATGTGTGATTGTATTGCTGCATAGGGAGTGACTGCTATTTTGTTTTGCAAGTGTGTGTTGGACTCTGTTTATTTGGTTAGGGAGGGAGGTGGAGTGTTTGTCTTTTGGTTTCCTTTTCTTTTGCACTTAGGTGAGATTAGCTGTGGGTCGCACTTGATAGTTGGGGATTTTGTTTGTTATTTTGACTGTGGTCACTCCCAAAGTCTTTTGCACCAGGTTATTTGTTCAGTGTCAGTATTATACATGAAAAAAAAATGAAAATACAAAAAATATCCCTTTATCCACTGGTGTTCCCTTCTTGCCCTCACCCTGTTTGTCCCTTTATCCCATTCCCCTTTCCCGTGAATACTGTTACACTCCAACCCTAGACAGGATATCAAAACAGCATCTTACCTATTGTTTTAAAAGAGATGAGGGATATTATTCATTGACCTTTATCTTTGCTATTTCAGAAATCCGTATCTGCTACCTTGTGACTGGAAGTATACACTGTAAAAAAAGGCAAAATTTGTCACAGTTTTAAACCATTTTATATCAGCCAATTTTGCTTTCATTAACTTTAATTTTACATTCAGTGTACATAAAATCTACATTGTTTTACTGTCATAAACCAGATATCCACCATAATTGTACTGTGTTGTTGGATATATACGAAATGGTTTGCACAGAGCTAAGGTTATAAACATAAAAAATGACTTAAAATTAGAAAATATAGACCCTATTGTCACGGGAGAGTCGGCAGCGATCGCGAGGAGAGCGGCGATCGTGCGGAAGGAGCAGGCAGGCAAGCGGGATACGGGGAAAACGGGGTTTTATTTGGGGAAACTGGAGCAGGACGGGAAACAGACATTGACAACATCAATGACGGACAAAGGACTCGGGTAAGACACGGACTGAAATACACAGGACTGATTGAAAATAATCAGACACAGCTGGGTACAATCCGGGAAACACACGTGGGTAGGCAGGGGGCGTGGCACACAGGAGGAGCCGACGAGCAGAGCATGACAGAACCCCCCCCCAAAGGCGCGCTTCACCGGGCGCGCCAGGGAGGAGGCGACAGACGGGACACGGGAACCGGGACCTGGAGCAAAAAAACAGAACCATCAACTAGAGACGGGAAACAGGACCGAGGCACAAAACAGGGCAAGCGACAGGACGTGAGACAGGAGCTGACACAGGACAGGGAAGGCAGAGAGACAGATCAGGAAGGGAGACACAGCGGGAACAGGAGGAACAAAAGGACCCGGAGTGAACGAAGGGAACAGAGGAGGACAAGGAGCAGAGACAGGAGGAACAAAGCAACGGGGAGCAGAGACAGGCGGGACAAAGAAAGGGGAAGCAAACGAAGGAGGGACCAGGGCAGGAGAGAAGGGAGAGAAGGCGGGGGAACAAAGGGGAGCCCGTGGGAGCCCCAGCAGGCGACGGGAGGCAGCCGGAGGGGCCGCAGGCGGCCGGGAGGCTGGAGCCGGAGGGGATCACGGAGGGGCAGAGGAGACAGGGCGAGGGACCCGCGGAGGGGCCAGGGAGGGAGCAGGAGGGAGCACCAGGGAAGGGGACGAGGGAGCTGGAAGGGGCCAGGGCGAAGGCAAGGTGAGGAGGGGAGCCGCTGCAGGCGGCGACGTCCTCCGACGAGCCGAAGGTGGGGGCCCCGCAGGCGACCGAGGAGCCGCCGTCGGGGAGCCCCCAGGCGACAGACCAGGCACCGGAGGGGGAAGCGAGGCAGGGCGACGAGGCACCGGAGAGGGACCCGTAGGCGACAGCCGACCCGGAGGGCCAGGACCCGCGGGCGCCAACCGAGCCCCAGCGCAGGCGAGGCAGGGCGAGCCAGGGGGCAGGGCGGGCGGGACCCCAGCCCTGCGTCTGTGTCCTCTCCCATTACGGGACACAGACATGACCCCAGGTCGGGGTCGAGTTCGCCGGGGCGAGGGAGAAACAGTCACAGGGGGAGAAGGGACAGGAGCGCGGTCAGGACTTGGAGCGCGGTCAGGACTTGGAGCGCGGTCAGGACTTGGAGCGCGGTCAGGAACAGGAGGTGGCTGCAGTGGGGGCGCCGGCCCGGGAGCTGCAGGTGGCTGCAGTGGGGGCGCCGGCCCGGGAGCTGTTGCAGGCAGCTGCAGCAGGCGGCTGCAGAGGGGGTGCCGGCCCGGGAGCTGCAGCAGGCAGCGAAGGCGGCTGCGCAGGCGGCGGCGGCAGCGAAGGCGGCTGCGCAGGCGGCTGCGCAGGCGGCTGCGCAGGCGGCGGCGGCTGCACGGGAGCGGGGTCCGCCGGCAATGGCGGCTGCACGGGAGCGGGGTCCGCCGGCAATGGCGGCTGCACGGGAGCGGGGTCCGCCGGCCATGGCGGCTGCACGGGAGCGGGGACCGCAGCCCTCTGGAGCTGGAGGAGCTGCCGAACCTCCTCTGCCATTTTCTCCAGATCCCCCCGGTCGGAGGCGGGAGTAAACGCGGCAAAGTCCTTCTGGAGCCGCGTTATAAGGTCCTCCGCCTCCGGACTCACTGGAGTGCCCAGTCCCTCCCAGATCCTCCAGAATAGCCCCTGGAGGGCGAAGAACTGGGAGATGCAGTCGGCCGTCTTCCCTGGGTGAGGCGCGGACGGCGCCTCCGGGGTGGCTGCTGCAGGGGGGATGAGCAGTGGGTCCGGGTATTCGATGGACTCCTCCTCCTTGCTCTCAGTCGGGAGCCAAAGCCTGGCGAGAGAGCAAGCCCCCAGGCGGATCGTAGGCTCCTCAGGTCTCCTTCTCCTCTGCCTTTTCTTTTTTGTCAGGTCCGTCATTCTGTCACGGGTCGTGGTGCGCGAGCGCGGCGGAGAGCGGCGATCGTGCGGAAGGAGCAGGCAGGCAAGCGGGATACGGGGAAAACGGGGTTTTATTTGGGGAAACTGGAGCAGGACGGGAAACAGACATTGACAACATCAATGACGGACAAAGGACTCGGGTAAGACACGGACTGAAATACACAGGACTGATTGAAAATAATCAGACACAGCTGGGTACAATCCGGGAAACACACGTGGGTAGGCAGGGGGCGTGGCACACAGGAGGAGCCGACGAGCAGGGCATGACACCTATATTATAGGGAATATGCGAGTCATCGAACTGATATTGTAACGAACTCAAACTACAGTAGAGTCAGAGGCTGTAAACGGAGAACAGATCACCACCAGACTGCAGCTACAGTTACAAAGATAATTTTATTCAGTACAATTCATGCAGCGACCCACGCTACCACACAGTAAATCCCGCACCACACAACATCCCCATTAGGGCACGGCACACCAATACCACTGCAATGCACAGTAATCCCCACACTTCGGGCACAGGCAAGCGTTATGGGACCCGAACCGCCTCTATAGTCCTGTCCCGACCCTAAGCGGTTACACTGCGCATTTAAACCACACGAAACACTCTCACAATAAAGACATAATTAAAACATAACACCCCCTCCCCCCCCGGGGATCCGGACTCTCCCCCGGGGACGGAATAATCACACCGGTCCGTCACCTAGAACGTCCCTCCCTATGAAGGTGCCGCTACTCCCGTCTATCAACCACCCCATCTAAGCAGTGGCCATAGCCTCCTACCCCCACTGTCCTGACTGTCCTCGCCCTACCGCACCGGGAACTGTCCCTACCGCCCACTCTCTGGCTTCACCGCCGGCAGCCCTAAACAGCATGCGAGTGGCACCTCCCTCGGGACCCAACGTGTACGGTGCCTACCAGACCATATCTCCCTAATGGGCCTCCCACTCCCTCTCTTAACCCCAGATCCCTCACAACCCAGGTGTAGCCACTTAATTAACTATTACCTTCCACGCCCATTCCTCACCCCCCACACGCACACACATCGTCATTACAATATTTTCATTTCAACACTATTTTCCACGTTTTTTTTTTTTTAAATCAATTTGGTTTAAGAGTATCCTACAGCACGAGTATTAAGTATGTCAGAATAAAATGGTTTTGATGCAGTTAGTTACTTTTATTCGGTAGGTTGTAGTGTAGTTACCTACTAGGCCTATATTAAAACTGTACTGAAATTTCTGTTGAATCTTCATGAAAAGACATGAGGATGTGCTCAGTCTTGCAATCCGTGTATCGTTCGTTGGATTTTCCGTTTTAAAAACCAAATCTATTTATGGCTTTTCTGTTTTAAAATCATAACGAAAAAAGTAAAAACAGAAAAAAGACTTCATGTTGAGAACTACAAAATCTGATCGCATTACACCGGTCTTATCCTGCCTTCATTGGCTACCAGTTAAGTCTTGGATTGATTATAAAATACTGCCCTTAACCTATAAAGCACTGAATGGCCTTGCACCAGAATATCTTAATAACCTGCTGGCCTGATACAACCCTCCTCGCTTTCTTCTATCTCAAGTAGCAGGATATCTGTTAGTACCCAGGGTAGAAAGAGCTACGGCAGGCTGCAGAGCTTCCTCCTATAGAGCTCCTCAGCTGTGGAATGGTCTTCCACCGGATGTGCGGGTTTCAGGCTCACTCTCAATATTCAAGTCTAGACTAAAAACACGCCTGTTTAGTTTAGCTTATAGGGACACTAGTTCTGACTAGCTATTTCCTCACTCCCAGTCAGACCTACAGTGTGAGGTGTAGAGCTGGGTGGCGTTCGATGCCATTGGCTTTAGATAAACTGAACTGTCAGCGCTGTCACTCTAGCTTCACCATCCCTTGTGGAACTGGAGTGCTGACATTCAGGGACTCCCCATGCCTGCATTCCCACTTGCCTCTCCCTCCTACTTATGCTGCCATTGCCATATCTGCCGGAGCTTGCACTTTGCACTTCATATTGCACTCACCTAACTGTTAGCACTGCCTATAGTCTCCCCTATACTTTGACTAATTGCACATTTTATTTCCCCAACTCCTCCTGGGGTGTGCTGCCTGGAGACCTCAATCTATCAAGATTTTCAGCACACCCTACTACATGTGACATGTACCCATGACGTCCTTGCATCCAGCTCGCGTTCTGCCTGTGCCATCTTCCATGTATGACCCGCTGCCTAATTACTTCTGGTTGCCTGGCGATTGGAAGGAGAGTCGGCACGGGCTTGTCATCACCTCCCTGCTCCCCGGTTGTGCCTCAAATCCTATGGTTTGGACAATGTGACTTGGCACTTAGCCATCTCTTCTATTCGACTCTCCCTGCCGGCCCCTGGAGGTTGGGCTCCCCCTTTGAGTCTGGTCCCTCCCAAGGTTTCTTCCTTCTAGAGAGTTTTTCCTTGCCACTGTCACCTATGTCTTACTCACTGGGGGCTTTGGGTGGGGATGCTGTAAAGCGCTTTGAGACAATGTATTGTTGGGATAACGCGTCATACAAAAATAAATTTGTTGTTTTTCTGTTTTAAAACCAAATGGGAAAACCGTAAAATCACCTTCTTTTGTTTCTTGTCTATGAGTAAATTCAGATCTAACAGATACCGGAGATATAAGATACAGCCTAATGTGAACTTTATCTTAATCTTACAACATTAACAGTCCCAGTCATAAGCTTGGAAACACCCACCCTTAGAATGGTGTATTTTTGTAATATTTTCTACATTTTCGGATAAAATATGAAGCCTGATTTTTTATTTTCTGCTTTTCGCTTTTTTCCCTTCTGACAGAAAAACCAAAAAATGCTGCTGTTGTTTAGTTTTCCTGATTTCGTTTTGGACTGGAAAACCCAAGGACAAACGATACATGGACTTTTTGCATTTGTTTGGCTTTAATGTGTTTGATATAAACCTAGAGTTGAGAACCTTCAGATGTGTGTGTTTGTATGAGTAATCCATCCATCCATCCATCCATTTTCCAGGCCGCTTATCCTACTGAGTCGCGGGGGGTCCGGAGCCTATCCCAGAAGCAATGGGCACGAGGCAGGGAACAACCCAGGATGGGTTAAATAAATTAATTTATTTAAAATGTAATGTTTCCTGGGGGCTGGGGAGGGCACCTGCAGGAGAGAGACAGATATTGATCATGTAAACATCCTTCAGCAGTGCAGTAGTCATACTTCACATTTTTTTTTGGAATTGTTGGGGGGGGGGGCACATGCAGCCATGGTACCTAAGCTCTGCTCAAGAGTGATCTGAGTTACAGGGAAAGGTCCATAGACCTTGCTTATATGCTGCTGTTCCACAGACTTCCAGTAGGGGCTCCGTGTGAGGAAAGAGCGAGGGCTATGCTCTCTCTCAAGTACACACAGAGTCACAGAGTAGGTCAAAGAAGCAAAAACAAAGTACCATACCTGAGTTGTTGTCACTGAACACGAAGTCCCGGTTTGCTCCAAACTACACATGAGAAAGGCCCTCCTCTAAACTGGCCTCTCTCATGCGGGATGCGGGCCGTAAGGTGGCGTGGAGCTCAGGAGCAGCGTGCAGCAGTATGAGCAGCCATGCCTGTGCCAGCAGCACCACTGCCTGTACCCGGTTGTCCCATGTTGGGGGCAGGCCAAGCGCCGCGTTGCCATACAGGCAGAAGGTGATCCAGGCCACCCACAGCAGGACTGAGGCCAGGCAGGTGATGAGCAGCCACGTGGTCCTGCACCTCCACCGAGGCTGTTGCCTCCACAGACTGCAGGCCGCCCCCACCAGTGCTGCTAGGAGCAGGACCAGCACATACGTGGTGGCCAGCGCAAAGTCCAGCGGCTGGTATTCACAGGCTGGCTGGCACGTGGACATCGTGGCTAGAAGGATCCACTCCGGATCCAACACGGCCAAGGCCACCGCCAGCCCCATCAGTTGACCTGTGCTGGGGCTATGAGCACCTTGTCCCAACCGGCGCAGTCGCAGACCCTGAAACACTAGGCAGGTGTTGCAGACAGCAAGCAACACCCCCCTCAGGACACGCCGGGCGAAGCAGAGGCTCTCTTGGTGCTCAGCGATGTATCCCAGGCTGAGGCCACAGAGCCCAAATATGGCAGCGAGCAGCAGGAGTAGCGGCGCCACCCCGCTGCGCTCCTCAGCCTCTGTGATCTTCCGCAGGCGACACAGTACCACCAGGAGCAGAATCAGCGAGGCGAGGGCCGCCGCCGCTGCCGCCACCACCACCACCAAGCCCCACACCGCATCCAGCTCACACAAGGCCGTGTAGGGCCTTGTCAGGATGGAGCCGGATCCGCAAGGCGAAGCTTCATCCCATGAAGAGCTGCCCCCCACCGTGGACATGGCGAGGAAGGTGAAGAGATTGATAGAGGGTGCCATCACTGTCAGGGAGAGAGAAAGGAATCATTTAATGGGTTGAAGAAGTATTAGTCCATTAAACGCAATGTAGCCTGCTGCTGTGCAGGACACATCACAGGCGACACGCTGAGCATGCTGACAACTGAGCAATGGACTTCTACAGTGTGAGACTACATGCACTTTCTTAAAAAGCAGTAATCAATGCCATGTCAACAAGCTGAACAACTTCACAAGCAAATCGGCACATTATATAGGCCACCATCGTTATAAAAATTAATTATAATTTAAATTCAGGGGTCTCAAAGAAATGACTGTATCTGGCCGGCCGATATCAGAGAAAAATTAAAACCATGTAATGTCATTCCAGCGCAATTGACACCCGCCAGTCTGCACGTTTTGCGGTCGGTAGTTTAGCATCTCCCAGCGTTTTTTTTAGTTTAAGACCTTTGATCTAAGTGAAGTATACATTTTGAAGGGGAGGCCTTACCTTCACTGTCAATGTCTTTCAGCTTCACTTGCTCTTACAACACGTACGATGCACTCACGAATCGTTTGTGTTTGCTTCTCCCTTATCAGATTATTTATAAGCGGTGCATCATGACGTAGTACTGCATTTTTACGTAATGGAACGCTAACGTTCTAAATAGGGTGGGGGCAGGGAGGGGGCATTAAGTGTCATCCTTTTCGTGTTTACTTTTGAAAAATTGAGATATAACCTTTAAAAAGCACGGATATAATGTAAGAAACTTTTAAAAAAATAAATACAAATAAAAACGAGCAAATGCATTCAATCTCATTTCTTGTAGCTAGTGCTGGAAACTTTGGTGGACACCAATAACGATATATTTTTGTCCAGTAATATTACCAATACCTATGGTTTATCCAAACCCATGCAGCGCTCTAAGAAACTCCAGCTTCTGCGATTCCCCCTGCAGACCGCTACGGCTGATACAAAGACAAATGCGCAAAATATGCTAGTAAGATACAGAGATTGGTCATTGGTTAATATTATATAAATACGCAATTAATAATATGACAAGTTGCAGTATTGCTACACGATTAAATAAACGACAAAAACAATAATAATAACTGATAAGTCATTTATTATTTTTAATTATTAATTATTAAGCGTTTTTTTCTTTGATGGTGATAACATGTACATGCAGTACACCGATACCGAAATAAGAGAATTAATGCTATTAGCAGAAAATTATTACTGGAGACATAATTGTTAGGACACCCTCGGCAGGGAAACGCGGACCCAGGAATGCGGAACAGAGCGATCTTTATTAGATCGAGCAGGTAACAGGCTTTCAATGGGCCAGGCAAGAAGAATGGTCGGGGACAGAAGGTAGATTCGGTAGCCGGGGAGATCCAGTCCAACAGGCAGGCACAGGACACGGAGACGAAGGGAAGGGGAGACGAGAGATCCTGGGGCTGGCAGGGAAGGCAGGACGGGAGGTTCAGGGACGAGGGCTGCTCTGGGAAAGGAAGGCAGGCAAGGTAAGGAACGAGGGAATGACACTGGACAAGCAAGCGCTCGATATAGAAATGAAACATTGGCAATACTTCGCAACCCCCGTTGCGTGTGCTGTCCCTTTGTAGTCTCCAGTATGCAGGCTTAATTGATGACATCCGCCGGTGTATGTGACAATAGTTATGTTTCTTCCCGTTTGCAATCAAAGTGTGAGCTTCGGGCGTGACGTTAAGCGGAATCCCAGACCGATTGTATAAAAACGCAACAGGCTTCATTTGAGACTGTATAGGCTTCTGAATTTTTCGTATAGGCTTAATTTGAGTCTGTTTTCAAAGTAAATTTAAAAAATATAGATAACTGATATGTTATCAGTTAATTTTTCAAATATTCTCATTAAAGTGCTTCTGTTGAGAGGGCTTAAATTATGAAAATGTTAACATTGTTCAGTTATTTTTATGTCCAGTGTTGTGGAGTAGCTAACTAAAATGAACGACGCTACTAACTTTACTTCTTTCAGTAGGTTATCGGTAGAGCAAATACTTTTAAAACGCTGTAGCTTTTCCAGTAACTATTTATTTTTTTTTTTTTACAAATAGCGATATCGCAGCGACATCGTTAAAAATATTATTTCAACGTTATTTTCCACGTTTTTTAATTCATTTGGTTTTTGATGTAGTTAGCATCTCCCTAGCACGGCCACACAATAGCAAAGACATAAACTTAATTTTCAGAGACTCATCTCACCTGTTTACCTCAGCCGCCAGATCAAATTGTTCCGACCAGTCAGACCACTCACGCCCCACAACATTAAAAGTTTCCGGTATAAATATTGGGTGAGCAGGCGGGGCCACCGGGAGATTGAGAAAACACTCTCTAGACGTAACAGAACAATCAGCGCCCTCATAATTAGGAGATTGTACACTATCCTCCGCCTCCGACATGTTAAAGCTAATTCTAGGTTTCTAAACGGGAAAACCACAAAGGAAAGAAATGATCCCACCGCTGCCACCAGTGCAACGAACCTAAACTAGCGTCAGAGGCTGTGAAAGGAGAACAGATCACCACCAGACTGCAGCTACAATTACAAAGATACTTTTATTCAGTACAATTCATGCAGCGACCCGTTGGGTCGGATCTGAATTCACAAAGAGTTCGGTCCCGCTTTCTCTCCGTAGCACACCACCCCTTTTCAAGTGTGTGTTATTAACCCACGCTACCACGCAGTAAATCCCGCACCACACAACATCCCCATTAGGGCACGGCACACCAATAGCACTGCAATGCACAGTAATCCCCACACTTCGGGCACAGGCAAGCGTTACGGGACCAGAACCGCCTACTGTATATAGTCCTGTCCCGACCCTAAGCGGTTACACTGCACATTTAAAACACACAGAACACACATACAATAAAGACATAGTTAAAACAGAACACCCCCTCCCCCCCAGGGATCAGGACCCTCCCCCGGGGAAGGAACAATCACACCGGTCCGTCACCTAGAACGTCCCACGGAAAGGGAATCCCACCCCCCCACCGCCAATCCGTCCCTATGAGGGTGCCGCTACTCCCATCTATCGACCACACCTTCTAAGCAGTGGTCATAGAAGTTGTGCTTCTAAGGCCAGCATACAAATTGTATTTTCCTTGTTGAAAAAAACACTGGTAGAGATGGCACAACGAGGCACTGAAGGTTTGAGCCTTTTTAACCATTGTATTGAAAACTGGTTCACTACTCGAAGACATGGGTGACATATCGTGGTGAAAGTACCACTCCTGACTATATATATATACATTTATGAATGCATTTGACAGTGTGTGTGTGTGTGTGTGTGTGTGTGTGTGTGTGTGTGCGTGCAAACTGACAGACTGAGAAAATGAATTCAGAAGTTTTGTCTTGCTAAAAGTAAAATCTTTTTTAGAGAAAATTAGTCACAAACGAAAACAAAAGAAACTGATGGATTTTTCTCTCATTTCTTTTAAGAGAAGCAATAATAAAAGAAGACTTAGTTAGTTATTGAATTTATATAAAGAATAACGATCTGCCATTCTTTGCGGTCCCTTTTGCCAAGTTTAATGCCCTTTCTTGTCAATGACCATCATGAGCCTGGTATCAGTTCACACACACACACACACACAAACACACACACTCACAAGCAGGCAGGACAACCTCCCAGATGCCACTCTGAGAAGTGTAATGTTTGTGATCGTGGTTAATCTTATGCTACATTAAGGCCTCATAGTTAACGATGGGGATTAAATCAGGCGATGAAGACAGCCAGGTTACAGTTTCATCACCTTCCAAGCTGGTTTTAAGGTGATGTCATGGTCTGTGCCTATTCTTGAAGTTTCAACTTGTGAGCCTTATGCATTGTATTAAGCTGATGTCTTTGTCAAAGTACGCATGAAAGAAAATAAGAGTATTTTACTGGCAACGAGGATCATGACTACAGACTGTAGTGTGTCTGGCTGTAGTACCAACAGCAAGAAAATCCCAGATAGAAAACTTTAAACCCAAATCTATGTTTGTTCTTAGGTCCTACAGGCTTGTTGGCTCAGGGTGTCGTGCTCTTAACATCATGGCTGAGCTCTGCATGTGATATGCATGTTCTGCTGCTTGTTTCCTTGTGCCTGTGTGTGTCTGTGTCTGTCAGTGAGTCCTATGATGCACTGACCTTCTTGGCAGAATATTCCCCTTCCTTACAGTATGTCCTATTGTGACTCCTCTATGATCCTGTACTGAATAGATTATAAAATGCATGGACATAATCAAATGCTACATCTTCCTTAACTATTCATTTAAAATTTTTTAAATGATTTATTTTTCCACTTTTACGTTTAGTGGTCACTCCATAAGAGCTGTCCTTTAACGTGCTGCGCAGTGTCCCTGGATGCTTTGCAGTCCACTGCAAGGCTTGGTCTTGAGGAGTCAATTCATTATGAAATGACTCCCAGTCTGAGCTGTGAGCTAATACCAGACAATAACCAGAAGCCAGGTAGTGACTCTTGGTTGTTGTAGTTGTTCTCTTCTGACCAGGGAGGTGTTCCACTAAGCAGGATTTCTCAGTTAGCGGAGTTAACTTAAGCTAGAAGTCATGATTGTTCAATAGGAATGCTCCTTACCTCTTATTGGACAATTATGAGTGAGCCAGTGTCTTGTTTAATAAGAGAAAATCTATATCCATCTTCTGAATTATTCTACTTCTAAACAAACAGTTATCCTCAGAGGCAGCATAACATCCTGGCAACTGCTCAATGCAGCATTGAAAAGCACTACAGAGAGTAATGAACTCACAGATGTAATGAGCACAGAGCATCACCAGCACGCTGCTCTCAGCAGTTGAGGACATTAATTTTTCCCCACAGAATACTCTGCTTGTGTAGTGTTTGTACTTGGCCTGATACTGAAGGGGCATAAGTGATAATTAAGTGACATGATAATAAAGTGCATTGCTGGGTGTCTCTTTGCCAATCTCGCATGAAACAGTACTGTGATGCAAGACAGGGAGCTCGCACTCCCTCATTCAGAGAAGGGCACAGAGTGCGGCTGTGGAAACCAGCGCATGTGCAAAAAGGGCATCAGAAATTCTCTGCACCCATCGAGACCCATCCTGGCTGACGGGAAAGCATGGCATGCTGCCCATTTGGCCTCAGTACCCAGTGGACTTCCCAAGTTTCCAGCCCTGCCAAAGACTGGTCCTGAAAGAACAGTTGAGCTTGGAATGGCCTAAGGAACTGGAAGTTGTGCATCCAGGGCACACAAACCATCATCGGCTCAAGGACTATGGAACTTCACAGAATTAAACAAAGAAATGAAATGCATGTTCTGAGCGTGATTTTCTGGTTAGAAAGAGATACCTTAAAGGAAAAGAGAGATTCAGTGTAAAATATATAACAGTTGTTCATAGATCCTCTTACTGTGGTCCTCAGTGAATGGAACATTTCTAATTGTAATTGATTTTTGTTGGAAGCAAAACAGGCAGTTCATAGTGAAAAGGTTGTGCAGTTACAGGAAGGCACAAGCACAATGTGTTTTGTTGAACTTACATTATTGTTTTGTCTGGGGTGTAGTGACCTTAAAGGAAGAAATGTTACAGGTAAGGCGTGTGTCATGCCCGGCTCGTCTGCTCCTCATGTGTGCCACGCCCCCTGATTACCCACGTGTATTTCCTTGATCATCTCCAGCTTTGTCTAGTTACTTTGATTAGTCCTGTGTATTTAAGTCCTGGTCTCCCCGCTTTCCCTTGTCCGTCATTGATGTTTGTAGGTGTGCTATGTTTTCCAGTCCTCGTTCGCCCATTAAATCCCTGGTTTTGCCCCGACTTCACCTGTCTGCCTGCTATTTCCACGCCTGTCCGCACGATCGCCGCTTCGCCCGACCGCGATCGTGACAGCGTGTCTTTTATAGAATACAGTGCTGCTGCAGGAAGAAGAATACATAAGTAAAGGGGGGATGTTGCGTTCAGTTAGTAATTGTTCTGTTTTCCATATTACTGTATGTCACAAGAGGGTGCTGTAAGGCTGTTTGATTCGACTTCAATTCCTATTCCAAGAGTCAAGAATGGATAGTTGATCCCAGGCAGCAGATTTCCAGATTATCAACTTCAAAAACTTAAATTTATGAGAGAAAAAAAGTCTTTGTAAAATTAAGAAGTATATAATACTATGAATGACAAGGGGTCTTTATACTTTTCATTTAATTTTATTAAGTCAATCTTTTGCTGGCAAGTATACCTTCTAAATTATATACATAACAGTACAACTGCATTATTTGTGTTTTGTATGCACACTTCATACAAAGCAAAAGGTTATGGCGGCTACTTCATTAATAGTGTTTCTTATTGATACTTTACAATTCCGTTCTATTGCCCAACTCCCAAAGGATCATACATTTTTATTAAAACATAGTAGTCTACGGAAATGTCAATACTAATCATACATTTCAGTGACATAACTAAATTGACACACAGACACAGATAAAAACAATTAAACTCCCTCTATGTGAAAATGACATGTGACACACGTCCTCAATGTTAAAATCCATGAGTGTAAAAAATGACCATCGTTGCTAATGTTATATCTCAGGTCTCAGATTACTTCGTTAAGTGTTAATTAAACTGAAAAAAAAATCACAGAAAAGGGCAAGCTTATTTGCTGACATTTAGTAACCGACAAGCTGATTAAGGAGGACTAAACCTGTACCTGGCTTTCCTGTCAGCTCCTTGGGGATGGCTAATCTTCAAATTTTATTACAAATACTACAACTTTATTTTGTGCCTTGCTTAAAGTAAAATATCTCCAGACTACTGAACACTGCGTTGATGGTGACATTTTTAAACTGATTCGCTTCTTTCGCCTCACTCTTCTCTATGTGACGGGTGGGCGTGGTTGATCTAGCCGGCTCCCGATTGGCGGGTATTCGGTAGCTCCTGTGTCATGTGACTGGTAGTAGCGTAGGCAGCACCGCCATAGATTTGAAACCCTGTGTGCCTCGTTGGGCGATACGCGATGTTGGCACGGTAATTGTGAAATAGAGGAAATAGAGGATTCATAGATATGACTTAGTGAACCGACTATTTTCGAAACTGCAACAACATGAGGAATGTTAAAACTAGAAAACAGGGAACCACATTTCACAGGTAAAAACATCTGCGGTACGGTCAAATAAGATACATAACATGTTTACTAGCCTGTGACACTGATGGGATACTAGCATTAGTTTTTGTTGAGAATACTATGAGCAGTACTACATAAATTTGGCGGGGGGGCAGTAGTGGTGGGCTTGTTTATTTATTCTACATAATTGTAAGATATAAATGCGTTAATTAGCAAAGAAGTTATGGCTAAAAGATCTTTCCATCTACACCCTGACATGTTGCTTGTTTATGTCTAATTACCGCTCCAAGATGGTGGCGCTGCTGACACGTTGTGGAAAAGCGAGATGAGGCATCTAGGCTTTCAAATTCATGAGCACCACCATGTACTTCGTTTAAATGGGAGGTTCACCCCAAAACTATAAAAAGATATTTTAGAGGGGCCTTAATGTTATCTATTCATCAAAGTTCTGCTGGGAGATGTTCAGGTTTGGAAATATCAGCCGTAGAAATGTCAGGCTTCTATCGAAGTACACTACTCGTATCTCTGCGCATTAGACACAAGCGCGAGCTCCCTGGCGATATCTGCTGCGCAGTGATATTATTGGTGTGTGGAGTCGGGTAGAAGGAAATAGTTCGTATATTAAACTGCTCGCGACGAAGTCTGTGGATTTTCTTAACCTGTTCCTGATTTCTGGTAAGAGATATTGCTGTTGAATTTTTCAAATACGTTGTTCTGCCGCTTTAAGTAGTGAAAGCAAAATTGAATCTTATTATATTGCTTATTCATTAATAAGTAGCTATAACATGTATACTGCCCAATGTTTTGATTCAATAAATATTTAAAATTAATAAATATTTCAAAAACACTTCAACATTTAAAATAGTTCATGATTTTCAGGAGCAGTACAGTGGTTAGCACTGTTGCCTCACACCTCTGGGTTCCAGGTTTGAGTCTCCGCATGGGTCACATGTGTGTGGAGTTTGCATGTTCTCCCCATGTCGTCGTGGGGTTTCCTCTGGGTACTTCGGTTTCCCCCCACATTCCAAAGACATGCTGAGGCTAATTGGACTTGCTAAATTGCCCGTAGGAGAGCATGTGTGAGTGAATGGTGTGTGAGTGTGCCCTGCGATGGGCTGGCCCCCCATCCTGGGTTGATTGATGGATGATTTTCTGGTCACACCGCCCCCTCAGAGCCCACCAATCAGAGACTGTCTCAGAGTGTGATGTAATACACAATGTCCGCACCACCCACTTTTCAGTGAGCAGTAAAAACACACCAGCTTGTCTCAGCGGACAGCGGCTCTTATCAGATAAGGGGAAAAGGACGAGATATCAAAAGTAAAAATAAATATATCACATTTGGTTAACATCAAATGAACACAGCCCTGCAATAATATATTGGATTCTAGGATATCACCTATTAAAAGGGTGAATCTATTCTAGCAGACCATAAAAATCCAATTATGAACAGTGAAAATGGGCATAATAGGTCCCTATAAACGACAGGTTTCTGTCCTTGGTGCTGAAAACCAGGATTGGCAGATTTCACATTACAGCGATTCCCCCACTATATCGCGGATTTTCTTCCGACGCCTCACAATTCTCTGCGTATCCCGTACATTGTTTGTGGTCCGATTGTTTTCGTTTTGTTCTAAGCCCTACGATGGAAGACGTTGACCATTCAGGAGAAGGTAAAACTTCTGGATGTGCTTCGGGAAGGAAAGCGTTATGCGGACGGCGTTTGCCATTATGGCTTGAATGAATCAACAGTATGCTACATGAAGAAGGATGAAAAGAATATGTAAGAGCCATATATGTTTTTATTTTTATATATTCCATTACATATATAGAGAGAAAGTTGTGTGTGTGTATATATATAAAAAATTATTTTATTATTATTATTATTATTATTATGTCACTCATATCCTTAGCCCGACATACAGATATATGTGCTGTTTTAATGAGTTTACATGTGTTTAAAGCATGTGGGAGGGGTATTTTAAGGCTTAAACTTCAAAAAAGATTTATATGATCCTTCTGTATCGTGGATTTTCACCTATCGCTGATGGGTTTGGAACGCATCTTCCGCGATAGGGGGAGGATCAAATTTACCTTTTTAACCTGATTTAACTTCAACCCTCTTATTTTGTTAACAGAGTGTGCGGGTGGAATACAAATGATTACAGTGGGTAATACGTCATTTATATTGACCTTAATTATCACCCAAGTGACTCTGGACAATCAGCTCAATAATGCTTCCCAAACGTTTCTCTATTTTTCACTAGTTACACTTCATTACACCGAAATCAAGGAAGAATCAAATGTACAAGCACATTATACAAAATATAAGATGCAAACACATAAAAAATATTTTGTAAAAACATTAAAAACAATGTGCAATTTGAAAATTTACATTTAGACCTCACTTAGAAAACGCAGGTGATGACCAGCCCAACCAGCAGTTCCGTCTGGTTGTACAGAATACCTACTCAATTAAATTTTGAGGTCCTGACTAAACTGAATTTCAGCTCTGCCTTTAACATCAGCAGTTAGATGAAACTGATCATTCCAGAGGGAAATACAGTGAAGCCATGAAACATACTAGATGTAAATATATTAATTTTCACATACACTTGAGCTCAGTGAATTCAAGCGCGTCATACACTGTAAAAAAAGTACAACAAGTAATTTGAGAATATAGTGATTCACTACATTGATTATTTTTCATAACTCAATGGCCCATAAACATACAGTTATCCATCTGAAGCTGGATTTAAACCAGCAAACTTTGGATTACAAGCCCAAATACTTGAGCTACTGAGCCACACACTTACACTGACTCAGCTTAAGTTGCAGAGACACAGTGGACTTTCTGTTGGATGTCAGACAGAACGGCAAAGGACCCCTCACTGACAGGAACCTAAAACACACAAACACTTGGGAACACTTCAAATGCGTGATCTGACTCTGCAAGGGGAGAACATGTTCACGTGGAGTCTTGGCTTTTCACAATGTTTCATTCCTGCTTATAGCTAAGGTTTTTTTTAGCCGTCGTCACTCTAAGGTTGCCCATTAATGGTTTGGAATTGGGAATGTAAAGCTGTTTTGTTAGCATGTCTGCCTTACAATTCCTTTACTGTAAGTCAAGGCCTGCTGGAGCTCAATTCTGCTTCATGGCGCTTGTATTTACTCTTTATTTTTTATTACATTATGTTTGAGACTAACCCCTTTCTCTACCTCTCCATTCCTCCTATCGAGCTCCATACAGAACTAGTGGAGAAAAGGGGTGCTTGGAGGGGAGACGATATCTCTGGATGCCCACTTAAGAAATATCTGCGTTACCTTCCAATACACCTTCCAAACTTAAGTGGATTGAACATGGGTGCTGTTGAATTAATAAAAAAATGCACTGTATTAAAATTATTTTGTTTATATAACATAAAATTGAACTATAAACATGAAATTTAAATCTGTTTATATATTGACAAAATAATAATTCAGAATTTTGAACCCTCATTGAACAAAATTAAACCTAATATGGACAAATGGAAAGCATTGAAATTATCCTTATGGGGGGAAAGTTAATGTTACTAAAATGGTTGTGGTGCCTCAAGTTAATTATCTCTCTATGATGCTTCCATTTAATATTCCGGAAAGGATATTTGAACAGTACGAGAGTATAGTAAAAGATTTTTGTTGGGAAAGAATAAACCTAGGATTAAAATTACTTCGCCCAGAGACAAGGGAGGTCTAGGATTGCCAGATGTTAGATTATATAGCATGTCATTTGAAATAGCCGAACTCTACTATCACTGGAAGAATGTGAAATCTTATATACCTGGATCATGTCCCCCCTCAATCTCCTTTGCTTGAGACTGAACAGATTTAGCTCAAGTAACCATTCCTCGTATGGCATTCCTCTAAGACCAGGAATCATTTTTGTGGCCCTACGCTGCACCTTTTCTAAGGCCACAATGTCCTTTTTAAGATATGGTGACCAAACCTGCACACAATATTCTAGGTGAGGTCTCACCAAGGAATTGTATAATCTTAGCATTACCTCCCTTGACTTAAACTCCACACACCTGGAGATATACCCCAACATCCTATTGGCCTTTTTTATTGCTTCCCCACACTGGCGAGAATGGGACATGGAAGCATCAACATACACACCAAGGTCTTTCTCATGATCAGCTACCTTTATTTCAGTGACACCCATGAAATACCTGTACTTTATATTTCTGCTCCCTAGATGGAGTACCTTACATTTATCGACGTTAAATTTCATCTGCCAGGTATCGGCCCAGTCACTAATTAAATCAAGATCCCGCTGTAGCTGCTGAGCCACTAATTCAGTATCTGCTACACCACCCACCTTGGTGTCATCTGCAAATTTCACCAGTTTACTGTATATATTGGTATCCATATCATCTATGTAAATTAGGAACAATAGTGGTCCTAAAATCGAACCCTGCGGTACCCCACTATGAACGCAAGCCCACTGTGACATTGTGCCTCTTATAACTACTCGCTGTTTCCTATCTGTTAACCAGTTATCAATCCAGGTCGCTACGGTACCTAAAATACCTGTGGCTTTGAGTTTAAGTAGGAGCCTCTTGTGGGGGACAACATCAAAAGCCTTTTGGAAATCTAAGTAGATGACATCATAGGCCTTCTTATCATCAACTTCCTGAGTAGCTTCCTCAAAAAACTCCAACAGATTTGTTAAACAGGATCTACCTCTCCTAAATCCATGCTGGCTATCCCGCAAAATGTTATTGGAGTCCAGGTAATCTATCATTTTCTCTTTGATTATAGCCTCCATAACTTTACCAGTTATACAAGTTAGACTGATTGGCCTATAGTTAGACAAATTACTTCTATCCCCTTTTTTGAAAATAGGCGTTATGAAGGCGTGCTTCCAATCAGAAGGTACCACACCTTCAGATAAGGATTTTTGAAACAGTAAAGTTAAGGGTCGGCAAATAATATCCCTCATCTCTTTTAACACTATAGGTAAGATGCCATCAGGGCCCTGTGATTTATTTATTTTGAGCTTAGCTAGGCTTTGCAAAACATCTGCTTCAGTTATATATATATTAGCTATAGACAATGCTGGATAGGTAATAACTGGTAAATTACTAAGGTCCTCAACAGTGAATACCCGTGCAAAACTATCATTGAACTCATTTGCTATATCAATGTCGTTTACTATTATAAGACCCTTACTATCCTGCAGATTAGTAATTTCAGGTTTTAGAGCTCTTTTAGAGTTAAAATACTGGAAGAAACTTTTAACGTCATCCTTAGCTTCCAATGCAACCATCCTTTCGACATTTCTTTTAGCTCGTCTAATATCATTTTTTAACTCAGCCTGTAGACTTAGATATTCCTGCTTAATTCTGTCATCATCAGTTATTTTCCATTGCTGGAACAAAGCCCTTTTCCTCCTTACTTTATACTTTATTTCCCTAGTAAACCACCTAGGTTTCAATTTCCTAGATTTATTCTTGCTGGAAACAGGTATGAAGTCCTCTTGCACTTGCAATAATGTGCTTTTAAAAAATTCCCAGGCCTCTTCAACAGTTTTGTTATTTAACTCCATCCAGTTCACAGTTTCTAGTTTTAGTCTCATACACTTAAAGTCAGCCTTCCTAACATTATATATTTTTGATTTGGACTTAGCTCTTCGAACACTAAACTTAACCTCAAATTTGACCATGTTATGATCGCTACTGTCAAGTGGTTCTAAAACGTCTAATTTACCAATCCTGTCCTGGTTATTAGAGAGAACAAGATCAAGAATGGCATCTCCCCTGGTAGGGGTGTTAACAAACTGAGTAAAAAAACAATCCTGTACTAATTCCACCATCTCCAGTTCATTTTCTGAAGAGCCAGTGACAATGTCCCACTGCATTCCTGGTAGATTAAAATCACCCATAACTACCACATCATTTTTATTGCTCATAGTCCTAATATCACTGTATAACAATCTGCTTTCCTCAGCAGCTATATTAGGTGTTCTGTAACAAACACCGACAATTAGGCTATTTGAGTTTTTAGCATCTAATTTTACCCATATTGCTTCCGTAGTTTTATTTATATCAGTAAGTTCCCTTGCCTGCAAGTTTTCCTTTACATATACTGCAACACCACCTCCCTTTTTTCCTATACGATCCTTACGGAACAACGTGTAACCATCCATATTATATTCTTGTCCATCCTTTTCACTCAACCACGTTTCAGTTATTCCTATAATATCATAAGAGTCCGATGAGATAAAAGCCTCTAAATCATGAATTTTATTCCTAATACTTCTGGCATTTAAATACAGACAACAAAGGGTAGGCCTATTACGGTGCCCACTTACAATATGATTATTTGGGGCTTTCCGTTTCCCCCCACTGACATAGTTAACTAACCTCCCTGCCCCCCCAGTCCCTAGTTTAAACATTCCTCAACTACTCTACACATACGCCTCCCCAATACACTGGTTCCCCTCTGGTTCAGGTGCAACCCATCCGGCTTGAACAGGTCCCACCTGTTCCAGAAGGTCCTCCAATGCCCCATAAACCTAAACCCCTCTTTCCTACACCATCCTTTTAGCCACGCATTTAATTTCCTTATCTCAGCTAACTTAGCCTGACTTGCACGTGGCACGGGGAGTATTTCAGAGAATACCACCGTGGACGTTCTGCTTCTAAGCTTATTGGCGACTTCTATAAATTTATCCTGCAGAACAGCCCTTCTACCCTTGCCTATGTCGTTGGTGCCAACATGCACCACGACAACTGGATCCACCCCAGCTGGGGCCAAAAGCTTATCCACACGATCTGGAAGGTCTCCTACCTGGGCACCAGGCAGGCAAGACACCGTACGGGACCCTCTATCACGTGTGCACACATAACTGTCTACTCCCCTAATAATGGAATCCCCCACTACCACAACCTCCCTCTTCCTGGGGGGAGGGGGCTCCTCAGTGCCCAAGGGCCCACCTGCCTCCCCAGTCCGTTCCGGCTCTAAAGCTGGAAGAACCTGAAACCTGTTCGACACAGTCACCTCAGGTGATGCCGCCTCTGCAACGTGTGTACGCCCTTTCCTACGTCTACGACCTACGGTCACCCAGCTCTCTCGACCTCTCTGCTCTTCATTCTCCCCCCTCCCGGCTAGTGGCGTACACACCTTCTCCCTAAAAGGCGTATTAACTTGCTCCTCTAACTCACTGTTGCATTGGATGAGAGCCAGTTGCTCCTCAAGGTCGCGAACCTTGACCATGAGCGAGTCCACTAGCTTACATCGCTCGCAGATGAAGTCCGACTGGACACTAACGTCCAGAAGGGCAAACATGTTGCAAACGCCACACTGAGCCGGCCCCATAATTAACTAACTCACTATGACCCCGTACTCCCAGCCCAGTAAATTTATATAGCGTATTTAACTTTAAAGATTAATTAGCGTACCGTTAAATGCAATAAAGTCCCGAGTACACTAAAATAAGTTACTTGGGTTGAAACGGAACTTAATTATTATTTTTATTTAAAATTTTTAATCCGATAAATTTACTACTACTTACCAAAAGAACTTCTGCCTGAACCAAGTATGAACTAAAAATTAGTATAAAATTATACACAGATAGTACTGGACACTAGTTAGACTAAATAGAACTGGACTAATTAATACTGATCAGTGTTGGAATTTTAGAAGGCAGGTGGGGGTTTATTTACACATGCTGTGGCAGTGCTCTCAGGTATATCCATTTTGGGGTAGAGTTCTTGGTCTCCTGGACAAATGGCTAGGCTTTACTTTACCCCGCAAACCCGACTCTGTCTGCTAGGAGATAGAGTGGAATTGCCAAAGGTGAATAATAAACAGTTTAAGGCTGTGATGGTGGGACTCATAACTGCCATGAGGGTAATATTAAGGCATTTGAAATCCTCAACAATCCCCAATATAAAGGAATGGACCGATGAGATGATTAAGGCAGCTTCATATGAAAAAATGTTGGACAGACTAAATGGGAAACGAGGTATAATGAAAATGTGGGAATGTTTCTAGGGCCATGTTTTTGAAGGATAAATGGCTGGGAGGTTGAACTAGTGATTGGTCATATTGTTTTATAAATGTGAATGGCTGAAGTGTATTATATGAGAGTGCTGTAACTTTTTGGTTTGAAAAATAAGAAAAATTTCAATTACAAAATAAAATGCTCTTAGAAAGTAATTTCATGTAACCACTAGTCTTAAAATTAATTACATCCAACAGTACATTTTTTAGTGTAGGTAAGTAGATGGATCGATAAAATTAAATAATTATTACTAATCACAAATAACTATTACAGTCATGGCCAAAAATATTGGCACCCCTGCACTTGTGTCAAAAAACACACCCCTTCTCCTAGAAAATTGTTGCAATTACAGATGCTTTGGCATTGTCATTAATTTCTCTTGTTGGCACTTGAAGAAAACAAAAAGAGGAAGAAGGAAAAACAGGAATCGGAGACATTCCACGCAAAAGGGCACCTGCCCTTCTCATATTGTCTCAAAAACCCAAAGCCAGTCAGAGTGGTCTGGGGGTGATTGTACACCCAAATAGGCCATTTGATCCATGTTGGTCTCAGTCTTTCTCATGATGGTGGGTAAATCTGGGGTGGCTCTTGTGGTTCTCATATGAGGTCTTTGGTGCACATTAAGTGAGGCAGATACAGGCCACCCATTGTGTACCTCTGTGCCATTTAAATGGGCTTGCAATCTGAAGAGGTGTGAGGTCACAGTGATTTAACACTGGTCCACTTTTTCTTATGGCCTTGAGCCAGGTCATGACAATATCTTGTGCAGCACTAATGACGTAATGGCATCTGCTCATGTTATCTCATAACTTGAAGCTGTTTGTGCAGCACAACCCACACGGCACCAACAAGACATTGAGAACAATCCCAGCAGCCCTCGGCTCTCTTACCCAATGCTGTTATAAGGGGACCAAACTTCTTTAAATTTCGCTTCCACAGTGGCTTTTGAAAAAAATAAGCAAATCACGCAATGCTATTGAAATTATTAAAACATAGAGATTAACAGTCAGATATGTTTTGTGATTTTAAATGAGGAAGTGATATATTGGATATAACACGAATGTATTTCTTATTTCTTTTTTTTTGGGTTTTCTGTGGTGAGAAATGAAAGCTACAGGCATGTAAATATTGCTTCCTGTAGTAACTTGTAAAATGTTCCTCATTGTTAACAATCACATTACATGTGAAGGTGTCAGTCAGTGGAAACGCATAGTGAGGCACGCTGGCCAGCCATTGTATTCATTCAGGACCAGCCCATCAAGTAAAGGTTTCAGCACCACGGACAGTGACCTGTGTTAAACTGACCTCAGGTTCCTACATTGGCTCTATGGAATTTTCTGTAAATAATTAAATGCCACTGGCCCCCTACATGCGGAAATGTTTCCCCCTCCCCCAGACTTCTTCAGAGAGCTTTGGAGGACATTGTCTGCACGCTACCAGAGGCAACTAAGAATGTGCTTGAGTTGGGAGGAGGCAGTAGTCCCCATTTTTCCCTCCTGCTGTAGAGGGTCATCGGGAGGAGGTGGGTTTGCTGCTCTCTTTCGTGTCTCTTCAGCAGGTGGCTCTTAGAGATTTGTCTAAGAAAGGTCTGTACCAGGCTTGTGTTAAAGTGCTGCATTTTCGGGCACTGAGTGGACTGGCGGATTCTAGGTGGTCAGGTTTGTTGAGGCCTGGATCTTCCCCGCGGGGATGTTGGAGGTCCCTGTACAAGGCCCCCATTGAGAAGCACACGGTGGATCTTCAGTGGCAGATTGTACACGGGGCAGTGGCCGCAAACAGGTGATGCACATTGATTCCACAGGGTGGCAATTGGTTTTCTTAGCTAATCTGTTTCTTTAAAACAAAGAAATGGATTGTTTACTTGTGTCTTTTATTCTACATCATAGATAATGCGAACCTTCATATAAGTAAGAGGTAATATTTTGCTCAGTATCAGTTCAAGCTCAAATACTTCAGGTTTTTTATTTGACAAAACACATAAAATAGTCGTGCAAAGTTAGTGATTTATTTTTAAAACTATTGCACTGTGATACATTTAACATCATATTTTCTGTTCTGCCAAATCTCATATTGACAGCTTAGTGGTTTTCCAACGGCTTGTGGCGTCACATGGTGGTCGAAAATGATATTACAGGCTTTTGTTGAAATTACCTTAAAATTCATCTGGAATGTATTGATTTATGCTGTAATTAATGATGCAAATTAACACAGATGGGGCCATTTTGACCCAAAACAGCTAGTTGGAGGGTAGCAATCCTCCAGATTGTAAAGGTCAAGATACTAAAACCTGGAAAAGTGCAAAGGACTGGAGCAAAAGAATAACAGTGAAAGCTGTCAGAAACAGGCAGGAAACTCTGCATGGATGTTTTTGAAGAGGTAGATGGTCCAGTTGGCTGTATTAGTCAGTCTGCTAAGAAACATAGTGCCAACAAGCCCATGGCCCCTTTTCATGTAAAACTTCGTACATGAGGCTGTTTGTGCAGTTTAGTGCCTTTGTTAGCCTCGGCTCCTGTAAATCATATAAGCACACCCACCACACCCCCAGGAGCATTCCGCGTGCCCCCACCGGCCAACCTGCCTGTCCCCTCCAACCCACAGACCGTCTGTAGTTCTGAATTTTATCCACATGGCTGCTGACCAAGTCTAAGGTAAAATTCCATAAATTAAATTTTCAGTAAGATATAATTTTTTCCTCTAATCTGGGAGACAGTGCAGAATTATTGGAGTCGGTCCTAACTCTGTCTTGAATATGTACCCAGCAGGCACCTAGGACTCGTATCTCCCTCTGAGAATTTCTTCTAATGCGCTCAGCAGCAGAAATTCTCCATCCTAGATGAGCCTGCAAAGTTCTGTAGAAGTTAAATATACTTTAGTCAAATAAAGGATGAGACAATTTACTTAAAGCATGATACAGTTCATATTGCTCTTCAGGCTTCGTGATAAAATATTAAAATTATGGAGTACAAAGTTGTACATGCAAAGAAAACAATGCAGAGCGGCAGAGCGCCTGGCCCAGAGGGTCTAATGGAATTTATCTTAATGTCTTTATTCTATTTTACTTTAATTTTTACCATATTATTCATTGTATTGTTCTTTCAATTTTATTTCTATTTTGTTATTGCTAATACACCAGATCTGAGTGCCTCATTTTGTTCCCTTCATGTAGAACACGTTTTGTAATGACAATAAAACATCCTTATCCTCATCTAAATCACACTGTCTACCTACTAACCTGTTTAAATAATATAATTGGATCTCAAAGGTTAATTGTCACTCAATTACCCCCTCAGCCCAACAGTACCACAAACACCCAACATGCACGGAAATTTTCTCCTAAGTTGTTTTCCCTGCCTGGAACAATACCACAGCAGTCACATGGACTAATGTTTCAAAACATTTCGGAAACCTTGCATTGAAACTTGAGGTCTTTAGAAGGGATCAGTCCTGGGTGGCAAAGTTGCCATCACAAAGGTTTTTGATTAAGGGATTCATGATGCCAGGTAGCCATCTTTCACAAGCTGGTGGGCTGTGCCACTGATGCCTTTGCTTGGTTTTTGTATGTCTGTCCTGGTTTGTGTTCTTCCCACTTCAGGTTCCCTGGTTTTGGTGTACATTCCTCGGTCCTCTGCTGTGGAGTCTACCTTCTGCTTCACCTCATTCTGGAGTCGCCCATCCAGTCAGCGGCCCATGTCCCCCTGGTTCCCTGTTTCCAGAGGTTGGTCTGTTAGTCTCCGGGGCCAGGGGGCAGAAATCTGCCATGTTGGATGGGCGGCCCAGGTTGGGGTGCTCCATCATAGACTGGAACATGAAGGATTATAAATGGTTTTTAACCAGTATGTACCGAGTGTGCGTCGTGATGAAAAGAATGTCATGGGAACATTTAGGACTGACTACAGTATTAGTTCAAAGCATGATTGTGTTTTTCTTATTTTTATTGATTTATTTTTGGATTATTAATTTTTTAAAGTAACTTGATTCCGTTAAAAGGGGTTTGTCCATTTGCTTTAGCAGAAGTTCGTGTAAGTATGATGTTCACCTTCCCTTTTCATAGTCTAGTCTTTGCCAAGTTTTATGATTATTTCCCCTGGTTAAGTTAATCTGACTTGTGTGTTTAGGAGGGTCATACAGGCTTTTTGTTTGTAATGGAAGCACAGGGTCTGTACTTGCAGCTTATTTGTCATGCTAATGGAAGCATTTTACCTTCCTCTCTAATCTCTTTTTTTCTTGGCTCTCACTGCAGTCTCCTCTATGCCAGGGTTTCTCAACCCAGTCCTTGGACCCCACTGCAAAGATCCACAGTTTTGCTCTGTCCAAGCTCTCAGCACAGCAGTAAAAGGTGACTGTTTGGTTCATGCATGCAGGGATCTGGGACAGAGCAAAAACGTGGAGCTGTTTGGTGGGCTGAGGAATGAGTTTAGAAATGCTGCTGCATGAAGTATTAAACCATTTGACCGGTTGGATAAATGTTAAAATGGTTTCTCAAAATATAAAAAGAGATAATCTTCTGTTTTGCGTCTAATTACAAGCAAACTTGTTTTTTGTTTTTATGTCACTCTAGTATTTGATATCTAATTTTCAGTCTTCTGGCAATATAATCTGGTGAATGGGGAAAGACTTCCAGCAGGGGCTCCGGTTTCCTCCCACAGTCCAAAAGTGCGCAGGGTAGGTTAATTGGCAAATCTGAGTTGTGAGTGTTTGCGCCCTGCAGAGTGTTGACTCCTGCCCAGGGTTGGTTCCTGCCTACGCCTGTTGTTCCAAGGACAGGCTCCGGTCCCCCCCGCAACCTCAGTTTGGCTTGCTGTCTCCCCGCCTGGTTTTCTTTGGTTTACGTCTTCACTAGCCCCCTCGTTGCTTTGACTTGTGTGTAAGTTATGCATGTGAGATTGTATTGCTGCATAGGGAGTGACTGCTATTTTGTTTTGCAAGTGTGTGTTGGATTCTGTTTATTTGGTTAGGGAGTGAGGTGGAGTGTTTGTCTTTTGGTTTCCTTTTCTTTTGCACTTAGGTGAGATTAGCTGTGGGTCGCACTTGATAGTTGGGGATTTTGTTTGTTATTTTGGCTGTGGTCACTCCCAAAGTCTTTTGCACCGGGTTATTTGTTCAGTGTCATTATACATGAAAAAAAAAATGAAAATACAAAAAATATCCCTTTGTCCACTGGTGTTCCCTCACCCTGTTTGTCCCTTTATCCCATTCCCCTTTCCCGTGAATACTGTTACACTCCAACCCTAGACAGGATATCAAAACAGCATTTTACCTATAGTTTTAAAAGAGATGAGGGATATTAATCATTGACCTTTATCTTTGCTATTTCAGAAATCCGTATCTGCCGGTGTGGTACCTTCTGACTGGAAGTATACACTGTAAAAAAAGGCAAAATTTGTCACAGTTTTAAACCATTTTATATCAGCCAATTTGACTACAGTATAATTATTTTTTTCTTCTTATGTTAAATGACAGAAAAGTTTTATCAAAACTACATTGCATAAACATATTTTTACGCGCAGTTTGTAAAATAACAGAGAAACCCCTTCAGTGAAACTGGTCAATTTCTTTTCTGTATTTTTACTGAAATTAAACTTATGGTCATATGCTTTATCTGTAAAATTTTAATGGTTTTATTGTACCAACATGTGTTTTAGTAAAACGAAGGCACAACAGCTGTTTGCTATAATTTTGCTTTCATTAACTTTAATTTTACATTCAGTGTACATAAAATCTACATTGTTTTACTGTCATAAACCAGATATCCACCATAATTGTACTGTGTTGTTGGATATATACAAAATGGTTTGCATAGAGCTAAGGTTATAAACATTAAAAAAACTTAAAATTAGAAAATATAGACCCTATTTTATAGGGAATATGCGAGTCATCGAATTGATATTGTAATGAACCCAAACTACAGTAGCGTCAGAGGCTGTGAAAGGAGAACAGATCACCACCAGACTGCAGCTACAATTACAAAGATAATTTTATTCAGTACAATTCATGCAGCGACCCGTTGGGTCGGATCTGGATTCACAAAGAGTTCGGTCCTGCTTTCTCCCCGTAGCACACCACCCCTTTTTAAGCGTGTGTTAACCCACGCTACCACACAGTAAATCCCGCACCACACAACATCCCTATTAGGGCACGGCACACCAATAGCACTGCAATGCACAGTAATCCCCACACTTCGGGCACAGGCAAGCGTTACGGGACCAGAAGCACCTACTGTATATAGTCTTGTCCCGACCCTAAGCGGTTACACTGCGCATTTAAACCACACGAAACACTCACACAATAAAGACATAATTAAAACATAACACCCCCTCCCCCCCCGGGGATCCGGACCCTCCCCCGGGGAAGGAATAATCACACCGGTCCGTCACCTAGAACGTCCCTCCCTATGAAGGTGCCGCTACTCCCGTCTATCAACCACCCCGTCTAAGCAGTGGTCATAGCCTCCTACCCCCACTCTCCTGACTGTCCTCGCCCTACCGCACCGGGAACTGTCCCTACCGCCCACTCTCTGGCTTCACCGCCGGCAGCCCTAAACGGCATGCGAGTGGCACCTCCCCCCGGGACCCAATGCGTACGGTGCCTACCAGACCATATCTCCCTAACGCGCCTCCCACTCCCTTTCTTAATCCCAGATCCCTCACAACCCAGGTGTGGCCACTTAATTAACTATTACCTTCCACGCCCATTCCTCACCCCCCACACGCACACACATCGTCATTACAATATTTTCATTTCAACACTATTTTCCACGTTTTTTTTTTTTTTTATCAATTTGGTTTAAGAGTATCCTACAGCACGAGTATTAAGTATGTCAGAATAAAATGGTTTTGATGTAGTTAGTTACTTTTATTCTGTAGGTTGTAGTGTAGTTACCTACTAGGCCTATATTAAAACTGTACTGAAATTTCTGTTGAATCTTCATGAAAAGACGTGCTCAGTCTTACAATCCGTGTATCGTTCGTTGGATTTTCCGTTTTAAAAACCACATCTATTTATGGCTTTTCTGTTTTAAAATCATAACGAAAAAAGTAAAAACAGAAAAAAGACTTCATGTTGAGAACTACAAAATCTGATCACATTACACCAGTCTTATCCTGCCTTCATTGGCTACCAGTTAAGTCTTGGATTGATTATAAAATACTGCCCTTAACCTATAAAGCACTGAATGGCCTTGCACCAGAATATCTTAGTAACCTGCTGGCCTGATACAACCCTCCTCGCTTTCTTCTATCTCAAGTAGCAGGATATCTGTTAGTACCCAGGGTAGAAAGAGCTACGGCAGGCTGCAGAGCTTCCTCCTATAGAGCTCCTCAGCTGTGGAATGGTCTTCCACCGGATGTGCGGGTTTCAGGCTCACTCTCAATATTCAAGTCTAGACTAAAAACACGCCTGTTTAGTTTAGCTTATAGGGACACTAGTTCTGACTCTAGCTATTTCCTCACTCCCAGTCAGACCTACAGTGTGAGGTGTAGAGCTGGGTGGCGTTCGATGCCATTGGCTTTAGATAAACTGAACTGTCAGCGCTGTCACTCTAGCTTCACCATCCCTTGTGGAACTGGAGTGCTGACATTTCAGGGACTCCCCATGCCTGCATTCCCACTTGCCTCTCCCTCCTACTTATGCTGCCATTGCCATATCTGCCGGAGCTTGCACTTTGCACTTCATATTGCACTCACCTAACTGTTAGCACTGCCTATAGTCTCCCCTATACTTTGACTAATTGCACATTTTATTTCCCCAACTCCTCCTGGGGTGTGCTGCCTGGAGACCTCAATCTATCAAGATTTTCAGCACACCCTGCTACATGTGACATGTACCCATGACGTCCTTGCATCCAGCTCGCGTTCTGCCTGTGCCATCTTCCATGTATGACCCGCTGCCTAATTACTTCTGGTTGCCTGGCGATTGGAAGGAGAGTCGGCACCGGCTTGTCATCACCTCCCTGCTCCCCGGTTGTGCCTCAAATCCTATGGTTTGGACAATGTGACTTGGCACTTAGCCATCTCTTCTATTCGACTCTCCCTGCCGGCCCCTGGAGGTTGGGGTCCCGCTTTGAGTCTGGTCCCTCCCAAGGTTTCTTCCTTCTAGAGTTTTTCCTTGCCACTGTCACCTATGTCTTACTCACTGGGGGTTTTGGGTGGGGATGCTGTAAAGCGCTTTGAGACAATGTATTGTTGGGATAACGCGTCATACAAACAAAATAAATTTGTTGTTTTTCTGTTTTAAAACCAAATGGGAAAACCGTAAAATCACCTTCTTTTGTTTCTTTTCTATGAGTAAATTCAGATCTAACAGATACCGGAGATGTAAGATACAGCCTAATGTGAACTTTATCTTAATCTTACAACATTAACAGTCCCAGTCATAAGCCTGGAAACACCCACCCTTAGAATGGTGTATTTTTCTAATATTTTCTACATTTCAGGATAAAATATGAAGCCTAATTTTTTGTTTTCTGCTTTTCGCTTTTTCCCTTCTGACAGAAAAACCAAAAAACGCTGCTGTTGTTTAGTTTTCCTGATTCCGTTTTGGACTGGAAAACCCAAGGACAAACGATACATGGACTTTTTGCATTTGTTTGGCTTTAATGTGTTTGATATAAACCTAGAGTTGAGAACCTTCAGATGTGTGTGTTTGTATGAGTAATCCATCCATCCATTTTCCAAACCGCTTATCCAACTGGGTCGTGGGCGGTCCGGAGCCTATCCCGGAAGCAATGGGCACGAGGCAAGGAACAACCCAGGATGGGGGGCCAGCCTATCGCAGGGCACACTCACACACCATTCACTCTTACACATGCACACCTATGGGCAATTTAGCAATTCAAATTAGCCTCAGCATGTTTTTGGGCTGTGGGGGGAAACCGGAGTACCCGGAGGAAACCCCACGACGACATGGGGAGAACATGCAAACTCCACACACACGTGACCCAGGCAGAGACTCAAACCCGGGTCCCAGAGGTGTGAGGCAACAGTGCTAACCACTGCAGGACCATGCCGCCTGTTGTATTAGTAATATAATGTAAAAATTTAATTATATTTTATGTCCTTCATAAAGTACAAAAGGCAAGCATATCACACAGGTAAAACACCCACATTAAAAAAATGTTTTCATGAAAGTCTGTAACAGTAGAGTGAAGGAACTGACCAGTGGCTGGGCTACTGATATATGGTATGATGATGACCATTGAATGTTTCTCAACTTCTTAACCGTAAAAAAACACACCACTTCCAGAGATGATATATATATATATATATATATATATATATATATATAATTTATTTAATATGTAATGTTTCCTGGGGGCTGGGGAGGGCACCTGCAGGAGAGAGACAGATATTGATCATGTAAACATCCTTCAGCAGTGCAGTAGTCATACTTCACATTTTTTATTGGGATTGTTGTGGGGGGGGCACATGCAGCCATGGTACCTAAGCTCTGCTCAAGTGAGATCTGAGTTACAGGGAAAGGTCCATAGACCTTGTTTATATGCTGCTGTTCCACAGACTTCCAGTAGGGGCTCCATGTGAGGAAAGAGCGAGGGCTATGCTCTCTCTCAAGTACACACAGAGTCACAGAGTAGGTCAAAGAAGCAAAAACAAAGTACCATACCTGAGTTGTTGTCACTGAACACGAAGTCCCGGTTTGCTCCAAACTACAGGTGAGAAAGGCCCTCCTCTAAATTGGCCTCTCTCATGCGGGACGGGGGCCGTAAGGTGGCGTGGAGCTCAGGAGCAGCGTGCAGCAGTATGAGCAGCCATGCCTGTGCCAGCAGCACCACTGCCTGTACCCGGTTGTCCCATGTTGGGGACAGGCCAAGCGCCGCGTTGCCATACAGGCAGAAGGTGATCCAGGCCACCCACAGCAGGACTGAGGCCAGGCAGGTGATGAGCAGCCACGTGGTCCTGCACCTCCACCGTGGCTGCTGCCTCCACAGACTGCAGGCCGCCCCCACCAGTGCTGCTAGGAGCAGGACCAGCACATACGTGGTGGCCAGCGCAAAGTCCAGCGGCTGGTATTCACAGGCTGGCTGGCACGTGGACATTGTGGCTAGAAGGATCCACTCCGGATCCAACACGGCCAAGGCCACCGCCAGCCCCATCAGTTGACCTGTGCTGGGGCTATGAGCACCTTGTCCCAACCGGCACAGTCGCAGACCCTGAAACACTAGGCAGGTGTTGCAGACAGCAAGCAACACCCCCCTCAGGACACGCCGGGCGAAGCAGAGGCTCTCTTGGTGCTCAGCGATGTATCCCAGGCTGAGGCCACAGAGCCCAAATATGGCAGCGAGCAGCAGGAGTAGCGGCGCCACCCCGCTGCGCTCCTCAGCCTCTGTGATCTTCCGCAGGCGACACAGTACCACCAGGAGCAGGATCAGCGAGGCGAAGCTTCGTCCCATGAAGAGCTGCCCCCCACCAGGGACAGGACGAGGAAGGTGAAGAGATTGATAGAGGGTGCCATCACTGGCAGGGAGAGAGAAAGGAATCATTTAATGGGTTGAAGAAGTATTAGTCCATTAAACGCAATGTAGCCTGCTGCTGTGCAGGACACATCACAGGCAACACACTGAGCATGCTGACAACTGAGCAATGGACTTCTACAGTGTGAGACTACATGCACTTTCTTAAAAAGCAGTAATCAATGCCAGGTCAACCAGCTGAACAACTTCACAAACAAATCGGCACATTATATAGGTCACCATCATTGTAAAAATTAATTATTATTTAAATTCAGGGGTCTCAAAGAAATGACTGTATCTGGCCGGCCGATATCAGAGAAAAATTAAAACCATGTAATGTCATTCCAGCGCAATTGACACCCGCCAGTCTGCATGTTTTGCGGTCGGTAGTTTAGCATCTCCCAGCGTTTTTTTTAGTTTAAGACCTTTGATCTAAGTGAAGTATACATTTTGAAGGGGAGGCCTTACCTTCACTGTCAATGTCTTTCAACTTCACTTGCTCTTACAACACATACGATGCACTCACGAATCGTTTGTGTTTGCTTCTCCCTTATCAAACAGATTATTTATAAGCGGTGCATCATGACGTAGTACTGCATTTTTTACGTAATGGAACGCCTAACGTTCTAAATAGGGTGGGGGAAGGAGGGGGCATTAAGTGTCATCCTTTTCGTGTTTACTTTTGAAAAATTGAGATATAACCTTTAAAAAGCACGGATATAATGTAAGAAACTTTTTAAAAAATAAATACAAATAAAAACGAGCAAATGCATTCAATCTCATTTCTTGTAGCTAGTGCTGGAAACTTTGGTGGACACCAATAACGATATATTTTTGTCCAGTAATATTACCAATACCTAATGTTTGTCCAAACCCATGCAGCGCTCTAAGAAACTCCAGCTTCTGCGATTCCCCCTGCAGACCGCTACGGCTGATACAAAGACAAATGCGCAAAAGATGCTAGTAAGATACAGAGATTGGTCATTGGTTAATATTATATAAATACGCAATTAATAATATGACAAGTGGCAGTATTGCTACACGATTAAATAAACGACAAAAACAATAATAATGACTGATAAGTCATCACCATCAAAGAAAAAAACGCGTTATAACATGTACATGCAGTACACCGATACCGAAATAAGAGAATTAATGCTATTAGCAGAAAATTATTACTGGAGACATAATTGTTAGGACACCCTCGGCAGGGAAACGCGGACCCAGGAATGCGGAACAGAGCGATCTTTATTAGATCGAGCAGGTAACAGGCTTTCAATGGGCCAGGCAAGAAGAATGGTCGGGGACAGAAGGTAGATTCGGTAGCCGGGGAGATCCAGTCCAACAGGCAGGCACAGGACACGGAGACGAAGGGAAGGGGAGACGAGAGATCCTGGGGCTGGCAGGGAAGGCAGGACGGGAGGTTCAGGGACGAGGGCTGCTCTGGGAAAGGAAGGCAGGCAAGGTAAGGAACGAGGGAATGACACTGGACAAGCCAGCGCTCGATATAGAAATGAAACATTGGCAATACTTCGCAACCCCCGTTGCGTGTGCTGTCCCTTTGTAGTCTCCCGTATGCAGGCTTAATTGATGACATCCGCCGGTGTACGTGACAATAGTTATGTTTCTTCCCGCTTGCAATCAAAGTGCGAGCTTCGGGCGTGACGTTAAGCGGAATCCCAGACCGATTGTATAAAAACGCAACAGGCTTCATTTGAGACTGTATAGGCTTCTGAATTTTTCGTATAGGCTTAATTTGAGTCTGTTTTCAAAGTAAATTAAAAAAATATAGATAACTGATATGTTATCAGTTAATTTTTCAAATATTCTCATTAAAGTGCTTATGTTGAGAGGGCTTAAATTATGAAAATGTTAACATTGTTCAGTTATTTTTATGTCCAGTGTTGTGGAGTAGCTAACTAAAATGAACGACGCTACTAACTTTATTTCTTTCAGTAGGTTACCGGTAGAGCAAATACTTTTAAAACGCTGTAGCTTTTCCAGTAACTATTTTTTTTCTTTTTTTTACAAATAGCGATATCGCAGCGACATCGTTAAAAATATTACAGGTCGTCGATCGTTGTCAAAATATATTTTCATTTCAACGTTATTTTCCGCGTTTTTTTTTTTTATTCATTTGGTTTTTGATGTAGTTAGCATCTCCCTAGCACGGCCACACAATAGCAAAGATATAAACTTAATTTTCAGAGACTCATCTCACCTGTTTACCTCAGCCGCCAGATCAAATTATTCCGACCAGTCAGACCACTCACGCCCCACCATTAAAAGTTTCCGGTATAAATATTGGGTGAGCAGGCGGGGCCACCGGGAGATTGAGAAAACACTCTCTAGACGTAACAGGACAATCAGCGCCCTCATAATTAGGAGATTGTACACTATCCTCCGCCTCCGACATGTTAAAGCTAATTCTAGGTTTCTAAACGGGAAAACCATAAAGGAAAGAAATGATCCCACCGCTGCCAATAGTGTAACGAACCCAAACTAGCGTCAGAGGCTGTAAACGGAGAACAGATCACCACCAGACTGCAGCTACAATTACAAAGATACTTTTATTCAGTACAATTCATGCAGCGACCCGTCGGGTCGGATCTGGATTCACAAAGAGTTCGGTCCCGCTTTCTCCCCGTAGCACACCACCCCTTTTTAAGCGTGTGTTATTAACCCACGCTACCACACAGTAAATCCCGCACCACACAACATCCCTATTAGGGCACGGCACACCAATAGCACTGCAATGCACAGTAATCCCCACACGTCGTGCACATGCAAGCGTTACGGGACCAGAACCGCCTACTGTATATAGTCCTGTCCCGACCCTAAGCGGTTATACTGCGTATTTAAAACACACAGAACACACATACAATAAAGACATAGTTAAAACAGAACACCCCTTCCCCCCCAGGGATCAGGACCCTCCCCCGGGGAAGGAACAATCACACCGGTCCGTCACCTAGAACGTCCCACGGAAAGGGAATCCCACCCCCCCCCACCGCCAATCCGTCCCTATGAGGGTGCCGCTACTCCCATCTATCAACCACCCTGTCTAAGCAGTGGTCATAGCCTCCTACCCCCACTGTCCTGACTGTCCTCGCCCTACCGCACCGGGAACTGTCCCTACCGCCCACTCTCTGGCTTCACCGCCGGCAGCCCTAAACGGCATGCGAACGGCACCTCCCCCCGGGACCCAACGCGTACGGTGCCTACCAGACGAAATCTCCCTAACGCGCCTCCCACTCCCTCTCTTAACCCCAGATCCCTCACAACCCAGGTGTGGCCACTTAATTAACTATTACCTTCCACGCCCATCCCTCACCCTCCACACACACATATCATCATTACACAGTATTTGAGGGATGGAGGGATGAGAAGAGTGGGATGGAGGGAAATATAAGGAGAAGGAGGTTCCTCGGAGCTCCGAGATGTGTTTGGCTGTAATAAATCTGGAATATAGCTATAATATAGCTGTATGACAGTTTTTGATAACACCAGCATTTATTTTTTAGGTTTGTCGAGCTCCGTCAAAACAGTTGAATTATAATGAGCCCATTATGTAACTGGAACCCCTCCCACATGTAAAAACAGTGACGTGCTACAGCGTTGGTTTGTTGTCTGAGGCTATGATACTGACCACAAACACATTCTCAAATTTCACTGCACCAATCACAGCATATGCAGGCAGAAAAATGATAGCAAACAACATTCAGCATTAGACTCTAAAACCGTCTGTAATATCTGTGTTTATCCAGTGGACCATAAACTAAAATAAGCTTTTCTATTTAAGATTCTTTCAGATGTTATAAAGTAGTAAATAAAGAATCATATTAATTAAACCATGTATTACTGACTATCAGACAACTTCAACAAGTTACCAAATGAATGCAAAATCAAAGATATTCATTTGCGCCTGGCACTAACCATGTACTCCTTCACAGTACTAAGCCATAGAAAGGTCCCCAATGAAACCCCTGCATTGCAGATACTCTAATCTCAGCATTTATAAGATTCTATTTGTACTACCTGCCAATTTTTATATTAGATGAGACTAAAAATTGAGAAATATCTATATGCAGAAGTAGTTTTTCCTGATAAGAAGGATGACATCAAGACTGTCAGCATTTACACATCGAATTATGACACATCTGAGTAGCCCAGACTGTCCGGAAAACAAAGCCATACAGCATATGTGGCTGACTAATGTACATACAGTGTAATAAGCTGATAGTCAAATGGATAGAAAAACGCTCAATAATAGACAGGAGAGATATTACCTGGTACCTTGGGCGGAGCTTAATTCTCCGCTTCTGACGTCATAAGAGGAAGTAGCGTGTCCTTGATTCTGATTGGTCGAGGGTTTATGCCCATATATGGTATCAATACATGCTTATGCCACGTTTTGCCGATAGGGGGCGATATGGTTTTGGGAGATTGCCGTTATGCCCATATATGGTATCAATACATGCTTATGCCACGTGTTGCCGATAGGGGGGTTTGGGAGATTAAACTTTAATAGAATAAAAATACATTACATGTATTTTATTAATGTGCTTTTTGTATTACGTTTTTAAAGAATAATAAAACATAGAGCAGGATGAAGGCAAGCTAGCGCATACACGTTCAGCGGGGGCGTCCGTCCGGCCGCGGGTTGTTAGTAAGCGCCGCGGCGTATTTTAAAAAGAAAGCACCCAAATGTTTTAAAAGAAGAAAGCACCAAAAGAAGGAAAACCCTTAGTGTTATTTTAAAAGAAAAAGCAGGGTGAATTTAAACAAACATGCCCGAAAGAAGCAGCAGAAGAGCAAATTTAAACAAGCGCAAGCGAAAACAATAAACGTACACCCCGTCGTTTTAAAAGAAGCGATCACTCATTACATTTAACCAACACGAAAGACTTTAGTTATATTTACCAGGTTGGAGAAAGCATGCAAGCGGCAAACTTTTAGAAGAAATAGGACGAAACGATCCCGGAGCACTGCCACATGCGCCTACTCTGTTTGAACAACGCGGGTCGGAATGGACGATCGCTAGTCCGGCGTTTGGCGCATGCGCACCCACGCCGACTCCCCTTTCAAAATGGCGACGCCGGCGGAGCGCCTGTTTTAGCAAATAAAACCCCTATAACCGTAATGTTTTTAAGGAATGAAGCACTTTTCTGCCAATGTGAATAATAAAGTAAAGCGGTCTGAGCATTTTCGACAGCAATAATCAGGAAATAACGCGGTTAATTCTTGTTTAAACGAATGCATGCTCTCACTCTCGTGTGGCGCACGCGCGTAGATCCACACAGCATTTCCTTTATTGAGCCAGCTCGCGAGCTCGCTGCGTGAAGCTGCTGTCAAATGGCTACCAGGGGAAATTGTTGTCGTGAGGCGAACCGTTGGCCTGGATTGTGAGAAGCATGTCGCCATTCTGGCAGAATGCACACCAATTCTATATTTTATATGCTTATTTGTAAATAGTGTAAAATAATCTATTTCTAATTTAAATAAAAGTCGATCTCTAACCCCCCGGATTGCTTAGCTACAATTAGCTAAATTTATCTACGTATGGTTAATCAAAAGGTATAACCAGAACTTGAAAAGATGTATGACAACACATGCTGATCTTTTATTTCAAATAAGCCTCTTTAACCTCATCGTTTTTAAGCAATGAAACTCTTTTCGGCTAATGTGTTATTTAAAATAAAACATCTTAAGCATCTCCACAACAAGAATCAGGGAATAACGCTGGAGATCCTTGTTAAAATAACTCCATGTCGCGCTTGTGCGTGCAGCCACGATATCCACACACCACTGTCTTTTATTGAAAACAGCTGAGGCAAGTCGTTTTCGGATCTGTAAAGTGTGTATACAATAAGTAAACGTGTGTAAAAGAAGTATAAAATGTGTTATAAAGCACATAGCCAACATTAATTAATAAAGAATTTAAGCATAATAGCCCAGACGTACCACGGCCTAAAGCCGGTAGAAAAAGAGCTATCCTACGGCCTACAAGAGAAAAGCATATGGCACCAAATTGGAATCAGTAGTCGTTAAAAGAATATGAATTTATCAATGCGACATTTTAAATACGTTTTAAGGCATAATAATTTTAAGGGGTCACCGGACGCGTCGAGCTTTTCTAGCTAGAGAGGAAAGAGAGTCGGGCAGTTTTGAATGGTAAAAGCAGTAGTTGTGTATTGTTAACGGTTTATTTTTTAACAAAATGTCCTATTTTATAACGGTAAAAACACAGCAATCCTGTTTTTAGGGGGGATTTATGCGCATTGCATGTCTAGACATGTCGATCAGCTAATGTCCGCGGCAGTGGGAAACGGGTCGTAGGCGCGAGAGCGATAAGCCTATGTGAAGGAAGCGTCAATTGACAAATTGTTGCAGAGTGCGTGTAACATCTCGTTTAACCGCTGGTCCCGAGTGTGACAAGCAGACAGACAGCATTCACGCCCCGGCAGAAAGCACATTAAGTCTATTTGTTAATCAGTTATATTATTTTATACTATTTACGAATAAATGTCTAATTGAAATAAAAGTCGATGTCTAACACCACAGCTCTGGGACTCTAGCATAGCCCCGGGCGCCCCGCTGCGGGCCTGTGGGGCTGGATGAAGTATCTAACTTCAATTGCTTAATCAGCAGGGTAAAGTGCCGTAACTTAAACGGGGGTATGACAAATTAGTATAAAGTTTTAAGCCAATAAGATTTAATTAATAAAATAATTTAGTTGTATTTTGTTAGTTTTATTTTCAATAAAACACACCCAGCGCATTATTAATTTAATAGATGCAGGAACTAGTGAGCGGTATTTAGATACGTACTTCAAAAACATTTAAAAAACTTTGTTAGACTAATACCTTAGTTATTTTAATAATTTAAGGGATAAAAACATTTGTCGTGTTTGTCAATGTGTTATTTTAAGTAAATGCGTTATTTTCCAACGCCAAAAGCCCTGTCATGTTTTAAGTGAGAAATGATATGGACTGGCAACTCTCTCTGGGGGGAGCAACCCCGGTTAGGTACTATTAAGCAGCATTTAGTGACATGCATCAAAACACATTTTTAGAAACTTTGAAAGAATAAAGTCTTAGTTATTTTAATAAATACGTTTTTCAGTAAATGTTTATTCACGCGCATGCACACAAACACCCACACACACCCCGGAGGTCGGGGGGCTTTAGAGTTTAACTTTAGGTTGCTGATCGCAATGTGTGACCAAACCCCAAAGCACCCTAACTTAGTCGTTTACTAACTTATCGCGAAAAACAGACAGAAATAGACTTGTAAATTCTAAAGAAAAGACATTAACTGTTTTTTGTTAATGTTTAAAGGTATACAAACTACAGTTGTATCGGACACGCACACAAAAACACTAAAAGAGTTTTGCTCAGTCAAAAAACAGCAAACATATATTGTTCACGCTTTTTATTAAAATGTATAAGGATTGTTTTGTTATAGGGAAATTTTAAATTAATATGAGTGGGATATAAGTCATTTAGGCAACAAGATTTGAGGAAGAACCTAAATAGTGGCTGGAAATGACCGACCAGGCAGGCAGAAGTTTGCTTTCCTTATCTCACAAGTCATGGAAGGGTGGGGTGGGGGGACACATAAGTGGGGGGTAGGAACTGTGGAATCAGGCAGGGGTGTAAGAATTTAGGATATAGTCTTGTTATTTTAAAGAAGGTGTACATGATTATTTAATTACTTTTAATAGGAACCAGTAAGATGCATTTAGCACCATGTTGCAAATACACATTAAAAACTTTAAAGAATAAGGTCATAGTTATTTTAATAAAGACATCCTACAAGGTGCCCACGGCCATAACTTATATAATCTACAAGCTTGATCCGAGATGCTTGCTGGAGTACAATGCTAAGCTGACATCGGTAACGGAGCTGCAGCCTGTTTGATAGTTAGTGAAACATAGTTCAAATTCAACAGTGTCAGCAGTCATCCACGATGCAGGGAGACTACAGATTGACTATAACGACCCCGTTTATCAGCTGGCATTATTTAATTTTTTTTTGACAGAATAAAGCCTTAGTTATTTTAATAAATATGTTTTTCAGTAAAAGTATACTCATGCTCATGTGCACAAACACACACACACACACACACACACACACACACACACCGGCGGTCAGGAGCTTTAGAGTTTAACTTTAGGTCTGTGAAAGTATAGGACTGCAATGTGTATACAGACCCCAAAGCACCCTAACTTAGTCGTTTACTAACTTATTGCGAAAAAACAGACAGAAATAGACTTGTAAATTTTAAAGAAAAGACATTAACTGTTTGTCTTAATGTTTAAAGGTATACAAACTACAGTTGTATCGGACACGCACACAAAAACACTAAAAGAGTTTTGCTCAGTCAAAAAAAAAAACACCAAACATATATTGTTCACGTTTTTTTATTAAAATGTATAAGGATTGTTTTGTTATAGCGAAATTTTTAATTAATATGAGTGTGATATAAGTCATTTAGGCAACAAGATTTGAGGAAGAACCTAAATAGCAGCTAGAAATGACCGACCAGGCAGGCAGAAGTGTGCTTTCCTTATCTCACAAGTCATGGAAGGCGGGGATGGGGGACACATAAGTGGGGGGTAGGAACTGTGGAATCAGGCAAGGGTGTAAGAATTTAGGATATAGTCTTGTTATTTTAAAGAAGGTGTACATGATTATTTTAATTGCATTTAATAGGAACCAGTAAGCTGCATTTAGCACCATGCTGCAAATACACATTAAAAACTTTAAAGAATAAGGTCTTAGTTATTTTAATAAAGACACCCTACAAGGTGCCCACGACCCCAGCTTATATAATCTACAAGCTTGATCTGAGATGCTTGCTGGAGTACAATGCTAAGTTGACAACGGTAACGGGGCTGCAGCCTGTTTGATAGTTAATGAAACACAGTTCAGGTTCAGTTCAGATAGAACTATGTTTTGGCTCTGCTCTCTCGATTATCTGAGTTCTGGACAGACATATTCAAAGCCATTGAGCAGGACATCAACATAGTTCTGCCTCCTCTAACCCTCTAACAAACCTGTTCGACATTCCACCATCCGATACCATGCCTCTCTTACTGGCCAGGCACTTCATTCTTTTAAAATATACACCTTGAAATGTTACAAATTTCATTGCAGGGGTCATCCCATCGAGTACTTAAACAGCATCAGTCTCCTGTAGTGTAAGAACCTGGTCTTTGATAAACCTCAGGACAGGGCCTCCAAGTCTTATGAAAGGTCTTTAAGGACCATCCAATTCTGGTGGCCGTTTGGGCAATGAGGAAACAACTTTTGCACAAAGTGTCTGCTTTGAAATAAATGAAAGAGATGTTTCTTTGGCATGTTATGCTTGCCTGCTAGGATTGTGACTGTTGCAAACACCCCCTCCTCATATAAACTAATAGTGTTGAGCCAATTTTTCTGGCCATTTAAGAAAAGCAGCTAAAGTTTTTATACATTTCAACATTAACAAAAGCTGTTAATGTCTTTTCTTTAAAATTTACAAGTCTATTTTGTCGGTTTTTCACAATAAGACTCATGAACGACTAAGTTAATATGTTTTGGGGTCTGAATACACATAACGATCCTATACTTTCACTGACCTAAAGTTAAACTCTAAAGCCCCTGGCCACCGGTGTGTGTGTGTGTTTGTGCACATGAGTATGAACAACCATGTACTGGAAAAAAACGTATTTATTAAAATAACTAAGGCTTTATTCTGTCAAAATTCTTAAAAAATAAGGACCAACGGTTAAATGGGGTACTATAGTCACTCTCTAGTCTCCCTGCATGCAGGCTGCATCTCAGTTACCATTGTCAACTTAACATGGTACTCCATCTAGCCTCTCAAATCATGATAGTAGACGCTATAAGCTTGGGCCGTGGTGTACCTTGTAGGATGTCTTTATTAAAATAACTATGCCTGATTCCACAGTTCCTACACCCGCCTACACTTCCATGACTTGCGAGATAAGAAAAGCAGACTTCTGTCTGCCTGGTCGATCATTTGTAGCCGCTACTTAGGTTCTTCCTCAAATCTTGTTGCCTAAATGACTTATATCACAATCATACTAATTTAAAATTGCGCTCTAACAGAGCGATCCTTACACATTTTAATAAAAAACGTAAACTATATGGGTCTGATGTTTTTTGATTGAGCAAACTCTAAAAGCCCACCTATGGTTGTGTGCTTGTGCGCATTCTTGGGGCTTTGCTGTGTGTGTGTGTGTGTGTGTCTGTCTGTGTTTGTAGGTTGTTCATTTTGCGTCCAAAGTTAAGGTTATATTTTATACTACTTTAAAATAACACATTTTTGTTTGACTGTTTAACAACTACATCTAGAGTTTTTATACATTTAAACATTAACAAAAGCAGTTAATGTCTTTTCTTTAAAATTTACATGTCCATTTTGCGTGGTTTTTCACAATAAGACTCATGAACGACTAAGTTAATGTGTTTTGGGGCCTGTATCCACATCGCGGTCCTATACTTTCACAGACCTAAAGTTAAACTCTAAAGCCCCTGACCACCGATGTGTGTGTGTGTCTGTTTGTGCACATGAGCATGAATACACATTTACTGAAAAAACATATTTATTAAAATAACTAAGGCTTTATTCTGTCAAAAATAAATAAATAAATAATGACAGCAGATAAACGGGTCGTTATAGTCAATCTGTAGTCTCCCTGCATAGTGGATGACTACTGACACTGTTGAATTTGAACTGTGTTTCATTAACTATCAAACAGGCTGCAGCCCCGTTACCGTTGTCAACTTAGCATTGTACTCCAGCAAGCATCTCAGATCAAGCTTGTAGATTATATAAGCTGGGGTCGTGGGCACCTTGTAGGGTGTCTTTATTAAAATAACTAAGACCTTATTCTTTAAAGTTTTTAATGTGTATTTGCAGCATGGTGCTAAATGCAGCTTACTGGTTCCTATTAAATGCAATTAAAATAATCATGTACACCTTCTTTAAAATAACAAGACTATATCCTAAATTCTTACACCCTTGCCTGATTCCACAGTTCCTACCCCCCACTTATGTGTCCCCCATCCCCGCCTTCCATGACTTGTGAGATAAGGAAAGCACACTTCTGCCTGCCTGGTCGGTCATTTCTAGCTGCTATTTAGGTTCTTCCTCAAATCTTGTTGCCTAAATGACTTATATCACACTCATATTAATTAAAAATTTCGCTATAACAAAACAATCCTTATACATTTTAATAAAAAAACGTGAACAATATATGTTTGGTGTTTTTTTTTTTGACTGAGCAAAACTCTTTTAGTGTTTTTGTGTGCGTGTCCGATACAACTGTAGTTTGTATACCTTTAAACATTAAGACAAACAGTTAATGTCTTTTCTTTAAAATTTACAAGTCTATTTCTGTCTGTTTTTTCGCAATAAGTTAGTAAACGACTAAGTTAGGGTGCTTTGGGGTCTGTATACACATTGCAGTCCTATACTTTCACAGACCTAAAGTTAAACTCTAAAGCTCCTGACCGCCGGTGTGTGTGTGTGTGTGTGTGTGTGTGTGTGTGTGTTTGTGCACATGAGCATGAGTATACTTTTACTGAAAAACATATTTATTAAAATAACTAAGGCTTTATTCTGTCAAAAAAAAATTAAATAATGCCAGCTGATAAACGGGGTCGTTATAGTCAATCTGTAGTCTCCCTGCATCGTGGATGACTGCTGACACTGTTGAATTTGAACTATGTTTCACTAACTATCAAACAGGCTGCAGCTCCGTTACCGATGTCAGCTTAGCATTGTACTCCAGCAAGCATCTCGGATCAAGCTTGTAGATTATATAAGTTATGGCCGTGGGCACCTTGTAGGATGTCTTTATTAAAATAACTATGACCTTATTCTTTAAAGTTTTTAATGTGTATTTGCAACATGGTGCTAAATGCATCTTACTGGTTCCTATTAAAAGTAATTAAATAATCATGTACACCTTCTTTAAAATAACAAGACTATATCCTAAATTCTTACACCCCTGCCTGATTCCACAGTTCCTACCCCCCACTTATGTGTCCCCCCACCCCACCCTTCCATGACTTGTGAGATAAGGAAAGCAAACTTCTGCCTGCCTGGTCGGTCATTTCCAGCCACTATTTAGGTTCTTCCTCAAATCTTGTTGCCTAAATGACTTATATCCCACTCATATTAATTTAAAATTTCCCTATAACAAAACAATCCTTATACATTTTAATAAAAAGCGTGAACAATATATGTTTGCTGTTTTTTGACTGAGCAAAACTCTTTTAGTGTTTTTGTGTGCGTGTCCGATACAACTGTAGTTTGTATACCTTTAAACATTAACAAAAAACAGTTAATGTCTTTTCTTTAGAATTTACAAGTCTATTTCTGTCTGTTTTTCGCGATAAGTTAGTAAACGACTAAGTTAGGGTGCTTTGGGGTTTGGTCACACATTGCGATCAGCAACCTAAAGTTAAACTCTAAAGCCCCCCGACCTCCGGGGTGTGTGTGGGTGTTTGTGTGCATGCGCGTGAATAAACATTTACTGAAAAACGTATTTATTAAAATAACTAAGACTTTATTCTTTCAAAGTTTCTAAAAATGTGTTTTGATGCATGTCACTAAATGCTGCTTAATAGTACCTAACCGGGGTTGCTCCCCCCAGAGAGAGTTGCCAGTCCATATCATTTCTCACTTAAAACATGACAGGGCTTTTGGCGTTGGAAAATAACGCATTTACTTAAAATAACACATTGACAAACACGACAAATGTTTTTATCCCTTAAATTATTAAAATAACTAAGGTATTAGTCTAACAAAGTTTTTTAAATGTTTTTGAAGTACGTATCTAAATACCGCTCACTAGTTCCTGCATCTATTAAATTAATAATGCGCTGGGTGTGTTTTATTGAAAATAAAACTAACAAAATACAACTAAATTATTTTATTAATTAAATCTTATTGGCTTAAAACTTTATACTAATTTGTCATACCCCCGTTTAAGTTACGGCACTTTACCCTGCTGATTAAGCAATTGAAGTTAGATACTTCATCCAGCCCCACAGGCCCGCAGCGGGGCGCCCGGGGCTATGCTAGAGTCCCAGAGCTGTGGTGTTAGACATCGACTTTTATTTCAATTAGACATTTATTCGTAAATAGTATAAAATAATATAACTGATTAACAAATAGACTTAATGTGCTTTCTGCCGGGGCGTGAATGCTGTCTGTCTGCTTGTCACACTCGGGACCAGCGGTTAAACGAGATGTTACACGCACTCTGCAACAATTTGTCAATTGACGCTTCCTTCACATAGGCTTATCGCTCTCGCGCCTACGACCCGTTTCCCACTGCCGCGGACATTAGCTGATCGACATGTCTAGACATGCAATGCGCATAAATCCCCCCTAAAAACAGGATTGCTGTGTTTTTACCGTTATAAAATAGGACATTTTGTTAAAAAATAAACCGTTAACAATACACAACTACTGCTTTTACCATTCAAAACTGCCCGACTCTCTTTCCTCTCTAGCTAGAAAAGCTCGACGCGTCCGGTGACCCCTTAAAATTATTATGCCTTAAAACGTATTTAAAATGTCGCATTGATAAATTCATATTCTTTTAACGACTACTGATTCCAATTTGGTGCCATATGCTTTTCTCTTGTAGGCCGTAGGATAGCTCTTTTTCTACCGGCTTTAGGCCGTGGTACGTCTGGGCTATTATGCTTAAATTCTTTATTAATTAATGTTGGCTATGTGCTTTATAACACATTTTATACTTCTTTTACACACGTTTACTTATTGTATACACACTTTACAGATCCGAAAACGACTTGCCTCAGCTGTTTTCAATAAAAGACAGTGGTGTGTGGATATCGTGGCTGCACGCACAAGCGCGACATGGAGTTATTTTAACAAGGATCTCCAGCGTTATTCCCTGATTCTTGTTGTGGAGATGCTTAAGATGTTTTATTTTAAATAACAACATTAGCCGAAAAGACTTTCATTGCTTAAAAACGATGAGGTTAAAGAGGCTTATTTGAAATAAAAGATCAGCATGTGTTGTCATACATCTTTTCAAGTTCTGGTTATACCTTTTGATTAACCATACGTAGATAAATTTAGCTAATTGTAGCTAAGCAATCCGGGGGGTTAGAGATCGACTTTTATTTAAATTAGAAATAGATTATTTTACACTATTTACAAATAAGCATATAAAATATAGAATTGGTGTGCATTCTGCCAGAATGGCGACATGCTTCTCACAATCCAGGCCAACGGTTCGCCTCACGACAACAATTTCCCCTGGTAGCCATTTGACAGCAGCTTCACTCAGCGAGCTGGCTCAATAAAGGAAATGCTGTGTGGATCTACGCGCGTGCGCCACACGAGAGTGAGAGCATGCATTCGTTTAAACAAGAATTAACCGCGTTATTTCCTGATTATTGCTGTCGAAAATGCTCAGACCGCTTTACTTTATTATTCACATTGGCAGAAAAGTGCTTCATTCCTTAAAAACATTACGGTTATAGGGGTTTTATTTGCTAAAACAGGCGCTCCGCCGGCGTCGCCATTTTGAAAGGGGAGTCGGCGTGGGTGCGCATGCGCCAAACGCCGGACTAGCGATCGTCCATTCCGACCCGCGTTGTTCAAACAGAGTAGGCGCATGTGGCAGTGCTCCGGGATCGTTTCGTCCTATTTCTTCTAAAAGTTTGCCGCTTGCATGCTTTCTCCAACCTGGTAAATATAACTAAAGTCTTTCGTGTTGGTTAAATGTAATGAGTGATCGCTTCTTTTAAAACGACGGGGTGTACGTTTATTGTTTTCGCTTGCGCTTGTTTAAATTTGCTCTTCTGCTGCTTCTTTCGGGCATGTTTGTTTAAATTCACCCTGCTTTTTCTTTTAAAATAACACTAAGGGTTTTCCTTCTTTTGGTGCTTTCTTCTTTTAAAACATTTGGGTGCTTTCTTTTTAAAATACGCCGCGGCGCTTACTAACAACCCGCGGCCGGACGGACGCCCCCGCTGAACGTGTATGCGCTAGCTTGCCTTCATCCTGCTCTATGTTTTATTATTCTTTAAAAACGTAATACAAAAAGCACATTAATAAAATACATGTAATGTATTTTTATTCTATTAAAGTTTAATCTCCCAAACCCCCCTATCGGCAACACGTGGCATAAGCATGTATTGATACCATATATGGGCATAACGGCAATCTCCCAAAACCATATCGCCCCCTATCGGCAAAACGTGGCATAAGCATGTATTGATACCATATATGGGCATAAACCCTCGACCAATCAGAATCAAGGACACGCTACTTCCTCTTATGACGTCAGAAGCGGAGAATTAAGCTCCGCCCAAGGTACCAGGTAATATCTCTGACAGGATTCAAAGGGTAAATAAGGTGCATCATGTGGAAGAGAAGTTAGGTGGTGTGGGGGTGCATTGTGAGTTTCATCTGGTAGAAGGGAATAAACAGGGCTTTGGGGGGGGGACTTCTCCGGGGGCTACATCGCTCTACCTTTTTTTAAAATGATTTATTAAAAAAAAAAAATCTTTTCTCCTTACACTATAATGGCAGGTTTAGGACTAATACAGTACAGTCATAACCAGTGTCGAGGATTCTATGTGTTGCTACACAGAGACAAGTCCAGATATTGAGCCCAAGGCTAAAATTGTGGTTTACTTACAAATGCACTTTGCTGGGCAGTGGGGGTGTTTGTCCTTCTCTGCTCACATTTTCCCGTCTTATCCTGTCTTCTCCTCCGCAGCCCTTCCTCCTTCTCTCTGTTGCTCCTATATTCCCTCCCCTCCAGTCATCTATGTTCTCCTTCCTCTGCGGTCTCTCCTCTTCTCCCATTCTTCAGTTATACTGTCTTCTCCGCTCTCCCTGTATCCCTCCTGTCTTCTGGTCCTGTCGTCTCTTCTCCAGTCATCCCCTGCTTCTCAGTCATCTCTGCATCTTTTCTCTCATTTGTTTGCTTATTCTTTGATTGTTTGTGTTATTCCTTAACCCACCACCCCATGCTGGATGAGTCTTGATGTTTTTTGTTCTTTTTAAAGTTAGGCTTCTTCCTTTGTTTTTGTGCCATATCTTCTGCCCTCTTCTGGTTGCGGCAGTGCATGACACGGGTGGAAAAATGGTGACAATCCACTGGCAGCTCAGACAACACAAATGGTTTATTACAACACACACATCAAAACCAAAAGGATCAGCATGGATTCAAAATAAACAGCAAATGACCAGGAATTAACTAAATGATGGAATAAACACAACTAGAGAACTATATACATACATACAACATACAGCTATAATGAACCATCAAAGAACAGAAGCAGAACAGGCACTTAAATATACAGCTAACAAGACACAGTGCAGGACAGTGAGAATCATAACCAATAACAAGGACTGAGGGCAACCCAGGAACAGGCGTTACAGTTAAACAGCACTGGTGAAATCAGTGACCTTTCAGCCACATGGTCAGCTCTGCATCGCCCTCTGCTGTTTGCATTAGAAGCTGCTTGAAATTCCCACTCTCCTTACCAACACCTCGAAAAGCCAGGCCTTGCCGTGCCAAGTACTTAACTTCAGAAGACTTTTCCTCACTTGCTGCTGCTCTTTCCAGCTCATCTGAAGGTTGAATATTAACAGGATTGACCTTCTGAATCCATGTCATCAGTGCTAATCTGTGGCACTGCCTGTCTTTATGTGCACTGAATTTCCCCAGTGCCTTTTCCAGTTTCACATGCCAGTCTTTCCAAGAGCTGAATGTGTCTTTCATGCCAGTTTAGACATTTGTGTTACAAATTATTTTGCACAGTAGAAACAAAGAACCCCCCTTAAGACGAGGGGGGGGCTGTAAGGGAGCCCAGTGTGATCTTTAAACCATTTCTCCTGAAAGCAGGGTCTCCTGTTTGATAGACGTGACATTTACATTTGGCTGATTTGGTGAAGGTCCAAGCTCCTCCCCCCTCCTCCCTAATACACCTTCATCTTCACCTGCCTGTCTGCTCTCTCTCTCTCTCTCTGTCATTGACTCACACTCAGTCTCCCTGATTAAATGCTGTATCTGAAATACACACCACAGGCCAAACTAAGAAGCATATTAAACTAACATCAGGATCAGGCTGCTGTGACGTCATTATTCACTCTTAACCATCAATATTTGCTCCTTTTCTCACTCCCCTCCATGTCGCCTGCATTCTCTGCCGTCAGCAGCCTCTTGCTGTCTCTCCCTCTTCATCTTTACTCTCAGCACAGCAGAGTTTACATGAAAGCAGTTATCAGTAAACAAGTGGTGCTTCTTGGCATGATGCTCAGGAATGGATTTCTAAGGATTTGTTACCTGAATGAGAATGATTAATATATGAAGAACCTTTGACTCACATACTGTATACGTCTATCATCTGACTGGCACTAATTATCTCACTGTCTGTACTTACTTTCCTGCTTTTCTGTGGTTGCCCAAAACCTCACGATTGTCACACTTCCTCTTCATGATGACAAGCTACTCACTGTGAATAAAAGTTGACTGTAATAAAACTACCTGCATTTACATCACACATTAATAACGCAAAATGCCTTAAGTAAGCAAGTATAGCTTTCTACAGTAATGGAATATAAAATTAATTAAACCTATTACTGTCTACAAAATAACACATTCAGCACTATATCAGACTTTACATCAGCTTTCTGACCATTATAAATATACCTGAGTGAGCACCGTTGTTAGTTTCTAGGAGAATGTGCAGTTAATAACATCCATCCATCCATCCATTTTCCAAACCGCTTATCCTATTGGGTCGCAGGGGGTCCGGAGCCTATCCCGGAATCAATGGGCACGAGGCAGGGAACAACCCAGGATGGGGGGCCAGCCCATCGCAGGGCACACTCACACACCATTCACTCACACATGCACACCTACGGGCAATTCAGCAACTCCAATTAGCCTCAGCATGTTTTTGGACTGTGGGGGGAAACTGGAGTACCCGGAGGAAACCCCACGACGACATGGGGAGAACATGCAAACTCCGCACACATGTGACCCAGGCGGAGACTCGAACCCGGGTCCCAGAGGTGTGAGGCGACAGTGCTAACCACTGCACCACCATGCCGCCCCAGTTAATAACATTTCCAGGTAATTTAACCAGCGTAACTGCACATGAGGCAATTATTATAATTATAAATGTAGTAGGGGTAGGGGGCGCTATAGAGCGAAAGGGTGACTACGCCACTCTGTAACTGTCGCTAAGACGGTTATTTTATAATCACCTTTTGCTGGTTTGATTTAATATAGAATGTATACTGTGAAATGTATGCCAGTGCCCTCTGCTGACTATTTAATTGATCCGTGTTAACCCTTGAATACATGGTCATGTGACGGAATAGGGTAGGAGTAAATGCACGCTGGGAGATTCATGGAGTCAACTTGTGGTTTGTCGGCTTGTCACGGCAGGATCTGTAATAACTCCTAAGCATTTGGTCAGAAGGCGCACACGGTAATTTATATTTATTGTATTTACTTGTTGTCTTGTATTGAAAAGTGGAATTGCGATGATGTATGAGCCGCTGTTTAGCGGTAATATCATGGATCTTTTAGAATGTCTTGTAAGATTAAATGTAATGCAGGAATTTAATAATATGTTTATTTTATAGTTTTTCACGGTGTCTAGAAGAATAAAGACGGAATAAACTTCAACATCTGTCAGGCGTATGTTTTCTGTACCAGATGAAGAACTTTGGGAGCTGTTATATCTTCTATAGTAAAGGTAACCTTACAGTAAATGACGTCTGCTGTCATCTGACGCTATATAGAAAATGTAATTAAATAAGATTAAATTTACCTTCTGCGAGGGGCACCCTAATATAATGATATATATAATAATTATAATATAATATAATTATAATAAATATAATATAATTATAATATAATAATACACTGCTGTCTGTCTGCCATAAAATAAATAAAAGGGGGAATTGGAATTGCATATGACTATGGAGATTTTTACTGATTCACATAAGGGACAGCATGAAGGGTTGTTTAATTCAGTATCCGAGGAATTCATATATTTGTGTGTTTATGATAATCACACTATTATAACTTGATTGTACATCTCTTGAATTGAACTAATTACAGTGTCATGTATAACACTGCACTTTTTAATACATTGTTTGGCAGAACAGACTGCAAAACTGTAGTCTCAATGGAAAGCTGGATGAAATTCCTAGGGTGGCGTAGTCAGCTGTCCACTGAGTCTACAGTTTTGTAGTTCGGTCTGTCACAGTCTGGCGCAGTTGGCAGGATCATCGTCCTGAGAGCAGAGACGCGTGTTCAGTGTGAATGACTCTTCAGTTGTTTTTCTATTTTTAATTACCTTTTTATTCCTATCCATGTCTTTTTTTCCTTTTGTATGCTCATTATTTAGCCAGTACAGCTGTTTTTATTGTAGTCGAAAACAACAGTGAGTGCCAGTCACTGGCAAATCCCTTGGTTCCCGGTTCCACTCCATCTGTCCTCTGGTGGTCCCCTTGAGCTGTGGACCCCTTTCCAGTGTTCTGCAGCCAGATCCTCCTGAGCCGCACGGAAGCGGAAGTTGGCAAAGTGAGATGCGGCAGTAGGCCTATGCATGCAATTGACTGGAGTATGGAGAGTAAAGCCTTTCGTTTTCTTTAATAAAAGTTGTCCGTGTATTTTCTCATATGCGAGAACATCACAACTGCCACTACACTTGTTGATGTGTAAGTGTGCCCTATTCAAACAATAAAGAGAAACTACATGCAGCACTGAAAAACTATTCCACGGCCAAAAAAAATGTAAACATTCTTTCTATATCAGAAGCTAGTCTCTGACTGAAATTTCTATAAATCTTTATACAAACTGATAGCAATTAACCTAAGAGTGCATGCTTGGATTTTAGTATCTGCATGTACTGTGGAACTAAAAAGAATCATAATCAACATATATAATTACGTAAATGAAAAACAAATACGTTGCCATAATTTATATTTAATTTAAAGTATGAAGCACCCAAGCAAAGTTTATGTTGAAATAATACTCAAGATTCTTAAGTCTTAGCTCTGGCACAGTGGTGGATCTAGAAAATTTTACATGGGGTGGCAAGAGATTTTAACAGAGTGGCATGGAGGTTCAGTGAGAAACCGACTATCATTCAGAATCGTGGAGCTCAGGAGCATACTTACACTGAAAAAGTGACAATTTATCTAAGCATTTGGACTCTCATGGTTAAAACAATGCTGATTGTACTTTTCATTATCACTGACCAGTTGTTTTTCTTTGTTGTGCTGTGCAGCAGAACGTTTCACAAACATATCCAAATTAAGAGCCTTTGCACACTGATTCTCAATGCTCAGCAGAGTTTCCAGGTCCGCGGTGTTCATGCCCAATTGTGCTATTTTGAAAACATAGTTTTGGGTAAATATTAGGAGGTCATGGGTTGCGGATTTTTGGGCTGATTTCATAATGTTATACAGCAGCAGACTGCAAGGGGAAAAAGAAACTAATTATTATCAGTGCAAGTGGCTCCTAATCCTGAGTAATGCTGGATCTCTAGCCACCTAAAGTAAGAGACAGATGCACACGGAAAGCAGGGCTGCCGACTACCATGCATCTGGCATGACTTTCACGCTCTCAGACACTCACGCAAGGAATCTTCCACTATATTATTCCACTATAAGCCTAAATGTAGCTACATCAGAAGCGTTGGTGTAGTTTGCAAACCCTACATACCATTTAGAACAGGGGTCACCAACATGGTGCCCACTGGCACCAGGATGCCCCCAAGGACCACATGAGTTGTCCACGGACCTGTTCTAAAAATACCACAACTCACCAGTGGGCAGCGACTAAAATTTCATTTTATCTTGTTGCTATTCTTTTTTAATCACATTTGTATTTATATAGATTTGAAAATGACAATATCCAAAAAAGCATTTAAAACGTGTTTATTCTACATGAAGTTTAGATAAGTTTAGGTAAAGTCTGTTCTGGTAGCCTTTGTATGGCTCAGTACCCGTGAAGTAGCTCTCAGTTTCAAAAAGGTTGCTGACCCTTGATATATAGTATACCCCAATCATGGGTGATATATCCTAATCAGTAAAATAACAGTCGGCTAAATTCCGCATAGTGATCTCATTAACTGCGTGTTGTTGCTGAAATACATCACACAGACGTCGGGGGAATGTCGAATCATCAGAATATGTAAGATTTATACATTTGGTTAAGTTGAACGCATTTGCTGTTGAATGCAATTCCTATCACATTAACAATTACTGGTTGAAAAATGAATTGCTGTTAGTGTCTTAAATCATACTGCTGTAAAAGTAAAATTTACAACAGAAATCAATATGCTTAGAATATGGGTTAAGATGGAAAATAATTTTTCCATCCCAATCCCAATCATGTTGATGCAAATTTACTCTGACATAAAGATCAGCAATACAGTGCAAATAACATTTAATTTCACATTTATACAAAAAAGGACAGGGCATTTCGATGATAAAATCTGTAGTGAACAATAAGTCGTATCAAAACAAAACCTGGTATTCGGTCATGCTACCTTAAGGTTAAACATTACTTTGTGAGACCACATTATAAAGGCAAAGAATGTCTGCAACAACAATTTTGGGCCCAAATGTTTGAGTGGGCGATCATAGTCAAATAGTCAGTTGTTTTGTGCAAAGTTCCTTGTTCTGAAATAAATACTTTCTGCAATAGCACATCCAAACATATTCACACAGTCTTTATTGTTCAATGTGTAGAAGAACTGATCATTCTTCTCGTAGGCGCAGGTAGAGGTCAATTGCCTTATAAGCATCCAGAGGAACATCAAGACCATTCTCTGCCATGACAGAGGTGCACAACGTGAAGACATCATCATCACAAGCAATGTCACGTCTGTGAATGCAGTCATTTTCACAGTGGTTGACTTCTTCCTCTGGAATCTGGCACAAATAGTCCTGTGTGTTCTATAATTCTGGCACCAAGTACATGACATCGGGACGTCTGTGGGGGACATGGTGGTTTCCTGAGGGCCGAATAAGGTGACAACTATGATGCTGATGTGGCGCAGGGTGAAAATGAGTCTGACACCCCTGTTTTAAGAGATCCGTGTTTTTCTTGCTGCCAGCATCTCATAAAAAGGGTCAGCGCTCACAGCAGCAGTGATGCTCTGTATCCACTTGTCCTTCTCCTCAGGGGTTGGCGCCGAGATGCGGTACACCACATGATTGCCCTCTACCAGGCGGCCGTCCGCCTCCGTTCTGCAGGCTTTCATCAGCTGTCTGCTGTTGTTAGGGATGTACAGTTCAAAGCAGTTAGGCTTCCTGAGATCCTTCACCTCACGGATGCTCAGATTCTCCAGCGGAATGATCACCCTGGGTTTCTTATCCGTAGTATGTTTAAAGTAGTAAAGGCAGTTGTCCATCAGGATAAACCACCGCCTTTTCCATGTTTTCACCCGTCCTCCTCCCAGTTTGAAGAGCCAACCCTCTCTGTCAGGGTTGAAGAAGGGATTGTTCCCATTGTCTTCAGGAATCTTGAATGGCTCATTCTTTATGCTCTTATAAATATTTCGGAGGAGATCATCTGGCAGGTTGCCTCCATCATTGATTCCTCGATTCATGGAGATGAACCTGTCCACACTGGGCTTGTCTCACACATTTGGATTATGAAGGCTAGTGTTTAGCATGATTATGGAAAATGAAAGTACATAGCAGGTGTCAATGTTTTGGAAGACTCCAGGATTACATTGACAGTACCTCTGCGCAAAGGCCTCCATCATCCTGTCAATCTTTTGTGCTTCTCCTGGCAGACGGAAACTCCAGAGGAACTGCCTGAGAGCCTGTACCAGGTTGAACCCTGCGAATTCATGAAGCCCAAGAAATGTTTGGAGGACTTGGATATTGAAGTCGTCTCTCTCACCCAGGTAATCCCCAATGGCTGTTTTGTTCAGCCCCTCTCCCTTGTATAGGAGCTGGGCGATGTCCTCAGACGTGTGCCGGAGAAGATTGTTTTGTACCATGAACAGGATACCCTTCTTAGGGTCCATGTTGAATTTCTTTCTTCCCATGGCGACATGCCTATTCTTTTCTAAGATTTGGCTGCGTTTGGTGCTGGATTCAAGGCCTTCCACTTCCATGAGGGCCTCTCTCAGCGACTCCCGCAGCCTCTGGATCTCCAGCAGAAGGGCTCCTTTCCTCAGCCGGATGTCCTCAAGTTCAGAGTGCTTCTCTGGACTCAGGTCCATGGAGACTGCAGCAGACAGGAAAAGGAGATCGTCAGCGGGTGTGGAGCTCAGTAGGTTGGCCATCTCTGCCAGTTTGGTTGTTGGTTCAACTCCCATGGCAGAGTAATCGTAACATTGTTAAGCCCTTGAGCAAGTCCCTTAGACCCAAGTGCTCTGACCCCAAACTCTCATCACTTCGGACAAAAGCATATGCTGAATATATGTAATCCCAAAGGGCAGTTACAGAAGACCCCAGGACCGGAGTAACATGGAAAGCAATTACTGATGCCTGGAAGCTTTGGGGCATGGAAATAAACTGCATCCAAAGGCAAATGGCTAATAAAGAATGCTCTGAATGCCAGGCATTCGTCCAGCAGTGAGATCGTAGAGATAATGAATAAAGATTAAAAGTGTGAATAAAGATAAAACATTTTGATTGTATTTGCGAAGCGATGCTGGATGTGCTGAGCTCGCCGGGAAGGTCATGTGGTCCGCATTCCCTCCCCATGCACACGTGATCAGCTCAATCACACCGAAATTGTCGGTTTGCTGCCCTTCAGGGAAACAATCTAAAGGGTGTTACGGGAAAATTAATCGATGCAAGAGCCAATGATGTTCTCCTGGTGCCTACCCGTGTTTATGTTATCGTTACTGACAAAAACAATGATGAACGATAATAAGCATTTATAAGCCATGATGACCGCACCATTAACGTGGAGTTGCACTAACGTCTGTTTTTATAGCTAACCAGCAAGTCAACCTCTCACCCTGGTAATGCAACAGCGCCGGTTAAACAATACGTTTACACAGAGTGCTTGTGATCAGTGGCCTATACTACGAATCAGGGTTACTGGCTTATCGAGGTAACTTGACGGATTTAAGGTACCACAGTTTAAATGAACTTCATATTTGTTCATCGGGATGTCTGAATCGGTGCTAATCAGTACTACGATGCCAGTTATGCAATGTAGTTTTGATAAAACTTTTCTGTCATTTAACATAAGAGGAAAAAAATAATTATACTGTAGTCAAATTGGCTGATATAAAATCGTTTAAAACTGTGACAAATTTTGCCTTTTTTTACAGTGTATACTTCCAGTCACAAGGTAGCAGATACGGATTTCTGAAATAGCAAAGATAAAGGTCAATGATTAATATCCCTCATCTCTTTTAAAACGATAGGTAAGATGCTGTTTTGATATGCTGTCTAGGGTTGGAGTGTAACAGTATTCACGGGAAAGGGGAATGGGATAAAGGGACAAACGGGGTGAGGGCAAGAAGGGAACACCAGTGGACAAAGGGATATTTTTTGTATTTTCATTTTTTTTCATGTATAATACTGAAACTGAACAAATAACCCGGTGCAAAAGACTTTGGGAGTGACCACAGCCAAAATAACAAACAAAATCCCCAACTATCAAGTGCGACCCACAGCTAATCTCACCTAAGTGCAAAAGAAAAGGAAACCAAAAGACAAACACTTCACCTCACTCCCTGACCAAATAAACAGAGTCCAACACACACTTGCAAAACAAAATAGCAGTCACTCCCTATGCAGCAATACAATCACACATACATAACTTACACACAAGTCAAAGCAACGAGGGGGCTAGTGAAGACGTAAACCAAAGGAAACCAAGGGGGGAGACAGCAAGCCAAACTGAGGTCGCGGGGGGGACCGGAGCCTGTCCTTGGAACAACAGGCGTAGGCAGGAACCAACCCTGGGCAGGAGTCAACACTCTGCAGGGCGCAAACACTCACAACTCAGATTTGCCAATTAACCTACCCTGCACACTTTTGGACTGTGGGAGGAAACCGGAGCCCCTGCTGGAAGTCTTTCCCCATTCACCAGATTATATTGCCAGAAGACTGAAAATTAGATATCAAATACTAGAGTGACATAAAAACAAAAAACAAGTTTGCTTGTAATGAGACGCAAAACAGAAGATTATCTCTTTTTATATTTTGAGAAAACATTTTAACATTTATCCAACCGGTCAAATGGTTTAATACTTCATACAGCAGCATTTCTAAACTCATTCCTCAGCCCACCAGACAGCTCCACGTTTTTGCTCTGTCCCAGATCCCTGCATGCATGAACCAAACAGTCACCTTTTACTGCTGTGCTGAGAGCTTGGACAGAGCAAAACTGTGGATCTTTGCAGTGGGGTCCAAGGACTGGGTTGAGAAACCCTGGCATAGAGGAGACTGCAGTGATAGCCAAGAAAAAAAGAGATTAGAGAGGAAGGTAAAATGCTTCTATTAGCATGGCAAATAAGCTGCAAGTACAGACCCTGTGCTTCCATTACAAACAAAAAGCCTGTATGACCCTCCTAAACACACAAGTCAGATTAACTTAACCAGGGGAAATAAGCATAAAAATTGGCAAAGACTAGACTATGAAAAGGGAAGGTGAACATCATACTTACATAAACTTCTGCTAAAGCAAATGGACAACCCCCTTTTAACTGAATCAAGTTACTTAAGAAAATTAATAATTAAAAAATGAATAATTCAAAAATAAATCAATAAAAATTAAGAAAAACACAATCTTGCTTTGAACTAATACTGCAGTCAGTCCTAAATATTCCCATGACATTCTTTTCGTCACGATGCACACTCGGTACATACTGGTTGAAAACCATTTATAATCCTTCATGTACCAGTCTATGATGGAGCACCCCAACCTGGGCCGCCCATCCAACATGGCAGATTTCTGCCCCCTGGCCCCGGAGACTAACAGACCAACCTCTGGAAACAGGGAACCAGGGGGACATGGGCCGCTGACTGGATGGGCGACCAGAATGAGGTGAAGCAGAAGGTAGACTCCACAGCAGAGGACCGAGGAATGTAGACCAAAACCAGGGAACCTGAAGTGGCAAGAACACAAACCAGGACAGACATATAAAACCAAAGCAAACGCATCAGTGGCACAGCCCACCAGCTTGTGAAAGATGGCTACCTGGCATCATGAATCCCTTAATCAAAAACCTTTGTGATGGCAACTTTGCCACCCAGGACTGATCCCTTCTAAAGACCTCAAGTTTCAATGCAAGGTTTCCGAAATGTTTTGAAACATCAGTCCATGTGACTGCTGTGGTATTGTTCCAGGCAGGGAAAACAACTTAGGAGAAAATGTCCGTGCATGTTGGGTGTTTGTGGTACTGTTGGGCTGAGGGGGTAATTGAGTGACTATTAACCTTTGAAATCCAATTATATTATTTAAACAGATTAGTAGTTAGACAGTGTGATTTAGATGAGGATAAGGATGTTTTATTGTCATTACAAAACGTGTTCTATATGAAGGGAACAAAATGAGGCACTCAGATCCGGTGTATTAGCAATAATAAAATAGAAATAAAATCGAAAGAACAATACAATGAATAATATGGTATAATAAATAAAATAAAATAGAATAAAGACATTAAGATAAATTCCATTAGGAGAATTTAACCATGGATGTAAAGTGAGCAGGTGTGAGTGTAGCAGAGATTACTGAGGTCTGTGTGTAATAAAGTATATGTGACACTGGCTGAGGAAGCAGCAACGTGTGTGTGTGCAAAGTCACAGTAATAACCTGCAGCTCTGAGGGATCTATTGCAGCCAAGCCCTGACATGTAACACTGATGATGAATAGCAGTGTTAGATATAGGTATAGTGAGGTACTTATAATTATAGTAGGTGTAGGATCAAGGCCTGGATTAGATTTACATACAGGGCAAATCTAGGTTACACATACACACACAGGTTACATATAAATTTAAATTTAGGGGCAGTGTGTAGCTCGGTGGGCTTTAAGGAAACACAGACTACACATGGAACAGCAATGACTGAGCTGGAGAACGCAGTGAGGGCAGGCATATTTATACACAGCACACTAATCAGCAACAAAACAGGGGTACAGGGTTAGGATGGAGAACTATAATGGGATACAGGAGAATTAGGAGGGTTACAAAGGGCCAGCAGCGACCTCTGCTGGCATGAGTGGGAGGAGACATGAAAAAATAAGAGATTACAGATCATGACAGGAGCACCAAGCACAGCAACAGTGGGGTCATGCTCAATTATCACGCCACATATATGAGAAAACATTATGAAAATCTGTTCCCAAAAATTGTTCAAACATCAGCTTGACTGAAACATACGACTGGTTGTATCTAGGCTACACTGGCACTGACAGCAGAGTGTAACAAATTACCAGCTACGACATATATCTGATGATTCAGAAGAAAGACAAATTGAAGAAACAAAGTGGTTAATTGACTATTGTATAATAATCAAATAATTTCATAATCATGTAATACATAATATGTCACGATGGGAAGAGGGACAATCAAAGAGCAGCCTTGTGGGTTTTATTGCTGAACCAAAAGACATGAATAGAACCCAACAGGAGGAGGAGAGCACAAATAGGAGGGAGGGAGGAAGGAATAAGCAGGAGGAGTTGGGGAGAATCTACTAACACGGGGAGCAGAGAGGGGTCCTCCTCCTTTTTGGGTGAAACTAATTGCTTGTGACATGGTAAGAGGCAACTTCTTTCTTGAGAGAATTTCTTTAAAGGGCAAGACAACCAAAGCTGTAAATCTAACAGGAAAAAATACCCTTTGTAGAATTCTATGTGAAGACCCTCTGGGCCAGGTGCCCTGCCGCTCTGCATTGTTTTCTTTGTATGTACAACTTTGTACTCCATAATTTTAATATTTTATCACGAAGCCTGAAGAGCAATATGAACTATATCATGCTTTAAGTAAATTGTCTCATCCTTTATTAGATTTAAACACAAACACAATCCACAGCAAACTGTACTTACAGCCTTCATCCTGCTCTTCAGTCTCTGACGTGCTGCATCTAAATGGGGACTCGTCAAAAAGCCAAGTGGAGCTGTCATGAATGAAGGCCTTATTGAAGCTTCCCCTGCCTGACAGCAGGTTAGTCTCTCATTTGACTAAAGTATATTTAACTTCTACAGAACTTTGCAGGCTCATCTAGGATGGAGAATTTCTGCTGCTGAGCGCATTTTGACCTTGAGGAGCAATTGGCTCTCATCCAATGCAACAGTGAGTTAGAGGAGCAAGTTAATACGCCTTTTAGGGAGAAGGTGTGTACGCCACTAGCCGGGAGGGGGGAGAATGAAGAGCAGAGAGGTCGAGAGAGCTGGGTGACCGTAGGTTGTAGACGCAGGAAAGGGCGTACACACGTTGCAGAGGCGGCATCACCTGAGGTGACTGTGTCGAACAGGTTTCAGGTTCTTCCAGCTTTAGAGCCGGAACAGACTGGGGAGGCAGGTGGGCCCTTGGGCACTGAGGAGCCCCCTCCCCCCAGGAAGAGGGAGGTTGTGGTAGTGGGGGATTCCATTATTAGGGGAGTAGACAGTTATGTGTGCACGCGTGATAGAGGGTCCCGTACGGTGTCTTGCCTGCCTGGTGCCCAGGTAGGAGACCTTCCAGATCGTGTGGATAAGCTTTTGGCCCCAGCTGGGGTGGATCCAGTTGTCGTGGTGCATGTTGGCACCAACGACATAGGCAAGGGTAGAAGGGCTGTTCTGCAGGATAAATTTATAGAAGTCGCCAATAAGCTTAGAAGCAGAACGTCCACGGTGGTATTCTCCGAAATACTCCCCGTGCCACGTGCAAGTCAGGCTAAGTTAGCTGAGATAAGGAAATTAAATGCGTGGCTAAAAGGATGGTGTAGGAAAGAGGGGTTTAGGTTTATGGGGCATTGGAGGACCTTCTGGAACAGGTGGGACCTGTTCAAGCCGGATGGGTTGCACCTGAACCAGAGGGGAACCAGTGTATTGGGGAGGCGTATGTGCAGAGTAGTTGAGGAATGTTTAAACTAGGGACTGGGGGGGCAGGGAGGTTAGTTAACTATGTCAGTGGGGGGAAACGGAAAGCCCCAAATAATCATATTGTAAGTGGGCACCGTAATAGGCCTACCCTTTGTTGTCTGTATTTAAACGCCAGAAGTATTAGGAATAAAATTCATGATTTAGAGGCTTTTATCTCATCGGACTCTTATGATATTATAGGAATAACTGAAACGTGGTTGAGTGAAAAGGATGGACAAGAATATAATATGGATGGTTACACGTTGTTCCGTAAGGATCGTATAGGAAAAAAGGGAGGTGGTGTTGCAGTATATGTAAAGGAAAACTTGCAGGCAAGGGAACTTACTGATATAAATAAAACTACGGAAGCAATATGGGTAAAATTAGATGCTAAAAACTCAAATAGCCTAATTGTCGGTGTTTGTTACAGAACACCTAATATAGCTGCTGAGGTAAGCAGATTGTTATACAGTGATATTAGGACTATGAGCAATAAAAATGATGTGGTAGTTATGGGTGATTTTAATCTACCAGGAATGCAGTGGGACATTGTCACTGGCTCTTCAGAAAATTAACTGGAGATGGTGGAATTAGTACAGGATTGTTTTTTTACTCAGTTTGTTAACACCCCTACCAGGGGAGATGCCATTCTTGATCTTGTTCTCTCTAATAACCAGGACAGGATTGGTAAATTAGACGTTTTAGAACCACTTGACAGTAGCGATCATAACATGGTCAAATTTGAGGTTAAGTTTAGTGTTCGAAGAGCTAAGTCCAAATCAAAAATATATAATGTTAGGAAGGCTGACTTTAAGTGTATGAGACTAAAACTAGAAACTGTGAACTGGATGGAGTTAAATAACAAAACTGTTGAAGAGGCCTGGGAATTTTTTAAAAGCACATTATTGCAAGTGCAAGAGGACTTCATACCTGTTTCCAGCAAGAATAAATCTAGGAAATTGAAACCTAGGTGGTTTACTAGGGAAATAAAGTATAAAGTAAGGAGGAAAAGGGCTTTGTTCCAGCAATGGAAAATAACTGATGATGACAGAATTAAGCAGGAATATCTAAGTCTACAGGCTGAGTTAAAAAATGATATTAGACGAGCTAAAAGAAATGTCGAAAGGATGGTTGCATTGGAAGCTAAGGATGACGTTAAAAGTTTCTTCCAGTATTTTAACTCTAAAAGAGCTCTAAAACCTGAAATTACTAATCTGCAGGATAGTAAGGGTCTTATAATAGTAAACGACATTGATATAGTAAATTAGTTCAATGATAGTTTTGCACGGGTATTCACTGTTGAGGACCTTAGTAATTTACCAGTTATTACCTATCCAGCATTGTCTATAGCTAATATATATATAACTGAAGCAGATGTTTTGCAAAGCCTAGCTAAGCTCAAAATAAATAAATCACAGGGCCCTGATGGCATCTTACCTATAGTGCTAAAAGAAATGAGGGATATTATTTGCCGACCCTTAACTTTACTGTTTCAAAAATCCTTATCTGAAGGTGTGGTACCTTCTGATTGGAAGCACGCCTTCATAACGCATATTTTCAAAAAATGGGATAGAAGTAATTTGTCTAACTATAGGCCAATCAGTCTAACTTGTATAACTGGTAAAGTTATGGAGGCTATAATCAAAGAGAAAATGGTAGATTACCTGGACTCCAATAACATTTTACGGGATAGCCAGCATGGATTTAGGAGAGGTAGATCCTGTTTAACAAATCTGTTGGAGTTTTTTGAGGAAGCTACTCAGGAAGTTGATGATAAGAAGGCCTATGATGTCATCTACTTAGATTTCCAAAAGGCTTTTGATGTTGTCCCCCACAAGAGGCTCCTACTTAAACTCAAAGCGACAGGTATTTTAGGTACCGTAGCGACCTGGATTGATAACTGGTTAACAGATAGGAAACAGCGAGTAGTTATAAGAGGCACAATGTCACAGTGGGCTTGCGTTCATAGTGGGGTACCGCAGGGTTCGATTTTAGGACCACTATTGTTCCTAATTTACATAAATGATATGGATACCAATATATACAGTAAACTGGTGAAATTTGCAGATGACACCAAGGTGGGTGGTGTAGCAGATACTGAATTAGTGGCTCAGCAGCTACAGCGGGATCTTGATTTAATTAGTGACTGGGCCGATACCTGGCAGATGAAATTTAACGTCGAAAAATGTAAGGTACTCCATCTAGGGAGCAGAAATATAAAGTACAGGTATTTCATGGGTGTCACTGAAATAAAGGTAGCTGATCATGAGAAAGACCTTGGTGTGTATGTTAATGCTTCCATGTCCCATTCTCGCCAGTGTGGGGAAGCAATAAAAAAGGCCAATAGGATGTTGGGGTATATCTCCAGGTGTGTGGAGTTTAAGTCAAGGGAGGTAATGCTAAGATTATACAATTCCTTGGTGAGACCTCACCTAGAATATTGTGTGCAGGTTTGGTCACCATATCTTAAAAAGGACATTGTGGCCTTAGAAAAGGTGCAGCGTAGGGCCACAAAAATGATTCCTGGTCTTAGAGGAATGTCATACGAGGAACGGTTACTTGAGCTAAATCTGTTCAGTCTCAAGCAAAGGAGACTGAGGGGGGACATGATCCAGGTATATAAGATTCTAACAGGTTTGGATGCTGTTCAACCAAATAGTTACTTCAGCATTAGTTTAAATACACGAACTCGTGGCCATAGGTGGAAATTAGCGGGAGAACATTTCAAGCTGGATTTAAGGAAGCACTTCTTTACACAGCGTGTAGTCAGAGTATGGAATAGCCTTCCTGATAATGTAGTGCAAGCTGAATCCTTGGGTTCCTTTAAATCAGAGCTAGATAAGATTTTAACGACTCTGAGCTATTAGTTTAGTTCTCCCCAAGCGAGCTTGATGGGCCGAATGACCTCCTCTCGTTTGTATAGTTCTTATGTTCTTATTAGAAGAAATTCTCAGAGGGAGATACGAGTCCTAGGTGCCTGCTGGGTACATATTGAAGACAGAGTTAGGACCGACTCCAATAATCCTGCACTGTCTCCCAGATTAGGGGAAAAATTGTATTTTACTGAATATTTCATTTATGGAATTTTACCTTAGACTTGGCCAGCAGCCATGTGGATAGATTTCAGAACTACAGACGGTCTGTGGGTTGGGGGGGACAGGCAGGTTGGCCGGTGGGGGCACGCGGAATGCTCCTGGGGGTGTGGTGGGTGTGCTTATATGATTTACAGGAGCCGAGGCTAACAAAGGCACTAAACTGCACAAACAGCCTCCTGTACGAAGTTTTACATGAAAAGGGGCCATGGGCTTGTTGGCGCCATGTTTCTTAGCAGACTGACTAATACAGCCAACTGGACCCGTCTACCTCTTCAAAAACATCCATGCAGAGTTTCCTGCCTGTTTCTGACAGCTTTCACTGTTATTCTTTTGCTCCAGTCCTTTGCACTTTTCCAGGTTTTAGTATCTTGACCTTTACAATCTGGAGGATTGCTACCCTCCAACTAGCTGTTTTGGGTCAAAATGGCCCCATCTGTGTTAATTTGCATCATTAATTACAGCATAAATCAATACATTCCAGATTAATTTTTAAGGTAATTTCAACAAAAGCCTGCAATATCATTTTCGACCACCATGTGACACCACAAGCCGTTGGAAAACCAATAAGCTGTCAATAAGAGATTTGGCAGAACTGAAAATATGATGTTAAATGTATCACAGTGCAATAGTTTAAAAAATAAATCAATGACTTTGCATGACTATTTTATGTGTTTTGTCAAATAAAAAACCTGAAGTATTTGAACTTGAACTGATACTGAGCAAAATATTACCTCTTACTTATATGAAGGTTCGCATTATCTATGATACTGGTGCCAAACCTGAGGATGATCTGAGGTGCTGCTCTGTAAGAGACATGGAGCGATACACCTGAAGAAGCAGCAGATCTCGTATTGCAGGAATTGGAAAGCAGTAGTACAGAAAGGGACAGTACTGAAGTAGGTGTGAGACCTCTGTTGAGGTTTCGGAAGTGGAATTCGCAGAGGAAGAGACTGATATTACCAAAGATGTGCAGATGTGCTGGTAGTCAAAAGCACTGGACGGACATGGTCCAGACAGGATTACAGCACAGTACACAATGAAAACCTCTCTGCGGCCAACCAGGCTCTGCTTTCGGCAAGCCAAAGATATCCTGTCCAACTTTTTATTCCAAGATCAATGGAAAAATCAACATTAGCAACCTGGAGGTAAGAAGGAAATTCGTCAAGGACTAGAAAGAAATAACAGCAAGGGAGTTTACGGCATATATGGGGCTTTTAATATTGGCTGAGGTTTTCAAATCGAATTAAGAATCAATCAAAAGTTTATGAAATGCAAAAATGAGACCGGTGATTTTTCTAGCAACGATGCCCAAACAAAGCTTTTGTGACGTGTTGCTGGTTATCTGCTCTGACGATCGTCAGTCCAGAGCACTCAGGAAATCCAGCGACAAGATGGCGGCGATCTGCAAAGTATGAGAGCTCTGGGCAAACATCATTCCGCTGATGCATATCACCATTGTCACACCTGGTTCTGTTCATGGGTAACTAATATCTTCTTTATTACTGCTTCACATCGATCTACATTGTCACAACAGTTTATAGTTTTTAATTACCAAAAAAATCATATTTTTACGAACATGTTGCCAATACGTATGTAGTGAGTATCAATTTCATGTTCGTGTTCAATGAATCATAATGGATCATTTATTTTAGTTACTATATTTACTCACGATTTGTACCTGAGTAGTGACTGTGTTATTAAGTCAGTAATGAATAATATTGTAAAGTGCTATGAAAAATGTATAACGTTTATATCTGATTCCTGTATTTGGCATCGGATAAGTATTCTCTCCATCTGCTGTTGCAGTCTGCTGCCCATTTTGACAGCATATGCTCCGAAAACCGGACAGATATGGAATTAAATTTTGGGCAGCCTGCGACTCCAAATTGAATTACTCCAGGAGAATCGAAGTGTATATCGGGAAATCTTCGGGGGGGGGGGGGGGGGGGGGACCCTCCTAGGCCCCTTTCCAGGTGAGGCTGAACTCTGCCGAATCACAGGACCAGAGGGTCTGGGAGGGCCAGCAGGGCAGGAGGACATGAGGGGTTGGCGGGCGATGAGAGAACCGCAGAACAGTAGAGCAGCAAGGAGACAACAGGAGAGGAACAGGAAGATGACAAGGGACATACAGGGCAAGAACAGAGACTGGCAAACCCTCTCTGGGAGACAGACATTCTGCCTGCCGCTTTCTTGGGCTCCTGTTGATTCTGGTGACCAGAAACTGGGACCAGAGTAACCGGAGTCTGGGATGAAGGAGGGACCCACGTATCAGGACCCAGGGCACTCTAGCAGGACATCCTCTGGATCCATCTTCTCTGGGCTGGTGGCAGCCTGCAGGCATGTGCCGGTGGGACGTCAGGATAGAAAGTGGGCACCAGCAGGCCGTCAGGAGATGAGGTGGGCACCGGCTGGACGTCTGGGGACATTGAGGTGGGTGCTGGCCAGGCATCAGGAGACAGAGAGGTGGACGCTGGCCTGACATGGAGCAGTGTAGCAGGTGTCGGCTGGTTACCAGGGAACCGTGTCAGATTCTATGAGAAGCCTAGAGGCAACCAAGGCCTCACCTGTGTTGGACACTGTGGGTGCGGCCTGAGCGGCCCTCTCTGGGCTGGGAGCCTTAAGTGCGGATGTAACGACTGCAACGGCTGGCTCTCCTGGGCCAGATGCTGTAGATGCAGTGTCTTTCAATCACGAGTGCGCTTCCCTAACCATTACGTCACCACTGCTCACTACTATGTGTACTATTAAAAGAGGCAGTAGGGTCTTGTCCAGCCAGCTGACAAAACGTTTCCACATTTAATTGGAACGAAGGACGGTAGGAAACATCTGTATTGTGTGCAGACTTCCAATAAAACCATGTTGAAGCAAAGTCCGACCTCTACTGTGGTCCAGCACTCTGACAACCATAGAACTAGGAGTGAAGCCTGTTCTTCTGTGCTGGAGAGCTTTGGGGAGCATGTTTTGGTGAACAGGGGGATCACAGTAAATCCCAGAGAAGCATCATGTTGTCAGACTTCAAGTGACAATGAGGACGCAGGTCGCCCTATGGCAAACGACAAGGAGACGGCAGGCTCCTTTTCTCCAGAGCACCCCACCTCTGCGGGGTTCAGCACACTCACTCCATTCCAGAGGGCCCTGAGGATCTCCGCTATAGCTGTCACACCCTCCACTTGGGAGTCCGGGGAGAGGGCGGCTATGCCCTCCGTCAGAGATGGGCCATTCTCTCTGGGGAAAGATGTACTACGGCCTGAACCAGCGACATTAGGTATGCTTGACACAAGCAGCAGTGATCGGCTGTAGGGACCTGGGGAATCTACTGGAGCTTGTCGAGTTCCGTCAGTCTGTTGGGTGCCAGGATGAATGACTCTGGGAGCAGGTGTTGTCAGACAATAAACTGGGATTTACTGGGATCAAGATGGGAGGCAAGGGAACAAGCAACATGGAGGGCACCACATCAATGGCGAACACAGGGCCAGGAAGCACTTATACAGGAATAACAAGGGAACAGACTGAAAGTAGCTGAGAGTGTTTAACATGAGGGATGGAACGAGACGCGAGACCAACGAGCAGCAGGCATGGCTTATTAGAGCCACGTCAGGGAGGTGGCAGGACATGACGTTTGGAGCTATGGTTAGGGTTAGGATTAGGCTTAGGTTTAGAGTAAAGTGTTTGTGGCAGAGAGCGGTCAGTAGTACAAGGACACGACTACACCACCTGGGGAATTTCACCACAGGAAAAATTACTCTAAATTAAGAACACACAAGTTCATTTACCGAATGGAGCTGGATGTGTTTGTACTATTGACAGGTTGTTGAAAATATAAAACAAAGAAACAAGACAAGCGCTTTAGCATCAACAACCTTAAAAAATAAACCAGCAACCAGCCTTTGGCCACTGGCTGACTAAACTCAAGCAGGAGACAGGTGTCCGGGGAAGTTGATCAAAAGGGGGAATAGAGTCCCTTAAACTAACACACACACACACACACATACACACACACACACACACACACACGCACACACACGCACACACACACCTGTGCTCCACCACACTGATCCCCACACAAATATACTGCACAAGGTGAAAGTGTGAACACCACCACCCCAGACCAATCAAATCTTAGTCAGCCAGATCAATCGAGGCAGCCACTGCTCACAGTCTCCCAGAAAATACCCCAATCTAACCAAGAATCTGAGTGTTGAAAACTATGAAGAGTGCAAACAATGAGTAGCAGAATACAGGCTGTCCCTCTGTATCAGTCCCAAACAGAAAGAAAGGGCGGCCTAAAGTCTGTTAAGTTGCAGAACTAGGGAATGAAACAGCTCCAAATGCAGGAAAAGGTGCGACGATCCTTAGCGCGTTCCAAGGCTCCCAGCACATCGCCGATGTCCCACCGAGGATCAGGAGCTTCAAGCAGCAGTTGTTGGGCGACATCGGACCGGCTGAGGACAAGACAAGACTGACGGAAAAGAAAAACTGACGTAGGAAACACAGCAGCCACAGTGCAGGTTCAAACTATTATTGTCTGACAAATCTGCTGGAAGAGGCATAAACTGAAGCTGACGAGCAACTGAAACTGTAATCCTGGCAACAACCGTAACTACAATTAAAACACATCAAGTAAAGCAACTGACAAGTAGCTATAGGCCTAGTCACCAGAATAACTTGCAACCACTGGAGCTGCAACACAGACACCAGAGAAACACTGCAATATAAAATATTACCATTAGCCATTTAAATCAAGCAGAGGATTAACGCTAATTAAAACAGCAAAACCTCCCACCAAGACACAGAATAAGTGTGAACCTCAGCCAGCATGCCAGCGTACCACGGCAGACCACTGCGGTGCGGAAGGGGAGTTACCGGACCGGGAAACGCCAATGACGCCTCCACACACTAGGGGTCCCCACACACACTTACCGGAAATAATCAACAAGTCCTACCCGCAAAATTCCACACTACTACAGTTGGATGGCCCTGGGATTTTTCTCCAGAACCCCAAGGCTCAATGGAAGTACCACGAGATTCTTAAACCCTTACCTGAGGGAGGAGGCTTCCAGCGTAAGGAGAGGTTCACCAGAATCCCCGGGCTGGATGGACATCGTTCATCCTTTACCTGGGGAATGAGGCTCCCAACTCGTGGTGACTTACCCAAGCCCTGGTGCTGGATCATCATTCAATGCTTACATGGGGAAAGAGAGACCTTACCCTTGGCCTCCAAGCCTGGAAGTACCCTGAGCTCTAGACCCAAGCTTAACCCTAACCCATAAGCATAGGTTCGCAGCATGAACGGTTCTCACCTGATACCAGAAAACCATACATGTTCTTAATCTGAAAATCAGTTCATCGTTTTTCCAGAAGGTGGCAGCACATCAGCACTGCAAGCTTGGCACATCCCTTTGGATACAATGAGCTATCCTTATATTTTGAAATTTTTTAAAACTTATTTAAATCAGTAAAACAAATTGCATCCAAAAAGGATAGAATCATGTCTACCCAATACCCCTTGGCACCATGTTAGTGTGAATGGAGTTTTCACTCCAGCCCTGAGGGATTCAGAGCAGACACAAAAGATTGTGAAGCCATGTGTGATTTACAGTGAAAGGTGACTGAACACAACGCACAGCCTGTTATGACTCCACTGTTCACCATGGTTCAGCACCATCTATATTTCTATTATTTTTAAGGTATTTTACTTGTGGTTTTACACTTAACATGGTATCGACAGGCTTGCTCCAAAGAGATCTCATTGTATTTACACAGTGACAGTAACGCTGCCTTATCTTGCGAGAGGAAGTAGCATATGGGTGCGCTGCTAACATTAGCATTAGCAAACCTAGCTGCCTAGCAGTGTTGGTAGTAACTCATCAGTGTAATTCCACTACTTTTGTTTGCACCATGTATTTCAACATCGACGCGATGTTACTGTGATCACTATGCAACCTTTAGCCCACTGTTATTTTCCTTGATTATGTAATTATACAGGGCAGGTCAGGCAGAGGGAGCAGACACTGATGCAGCACATTGATGACCAACCACACGTCCAAACTGCTGGCGATCCTGGCCGGCGACCCCCCAGGCAGACACACGGTCGAATCCCACCCTTATTATAATTACTTTTATATGCAGTAATTGGTAATTAGCAATTTTCAGTAGCTTGCACAAGGCTGCTGACTAGCAACGTTATTCGTTGGCTGAATCCGAAATAGCTGTAGTGCTACGATGCTGGATTGTTACAGGGACAGTGATAAATGCAGACCCCGTTATTCTGATTGCGTTAAAAATCAAATGTTTTTACTCAGATTTCATCCATTTGGTGGTGTGCTCTCTATAATGTGCCATGTTTTTCTAAAAGAAGATTTTTAAAAAAAAGAATGGCAAAATAGAGCAGCGCATTGAATTGTAATGCCTGTATCTTGAAACGTAGCGTGTTGTCAGACTCTCCGATACACAGCTCTATGGTCCATACAGAGGAGATGAGGAACATGCAGTCTGCTAAGTCACGTGGTTACCTTTCGTTAGGTGGCTACGTTTACATGCCTTAACGCAATTAAGATGTTTTCATGTAAACAGATTAATCGGGGAGCTCATTTATAAAGGCTTCGTGTGACTGAAAAAGACGAGAAGCATTCATACATACATTTATAGGAAGATTTTGGGATTTACAAAGAAAAACGTTTTGTGAAAAAGACAAATCTTGTGAACGAGGTTGAGAGATGCTGTTTCGATAGAATCCTGTAGAGGGCACTGTGTATGCTAAATCGAAGGCTCCAGGAATGTATTCGGCATTTATAATCATAAACAATAATAATTGAAATATTTGTGGGCACATGGCAATTGGCTCTGAGATTAAAGTTATTTAAAATGAATTTGTTTAAATTTGTGGGCCGGCATGGTGGTGCAGTGGTTAGCACTGTTGCCTCACACCTCTGGGACCCAGGTTCGAGTCTCCGCCTGGGTTACATGTGTGTGGAGTTTGCATGTTCTCCCCATGTCGTCGTGGGGTTTCCTCCGGGTACGCCGGTTTCCCCCCACAGTCCAAAAACATGCTGAGGCTAATTGGAGTTGCTAAAGAATTGTCTGTAGGTGTGAATGGTGTGTGAGTGTGCCCTGCGATGGGCTGGCCCCCCCATCCTGGGTTGTTCCCTGCCTTGTGCCCATTGCTTCCGGGATAGGCTCCGGACCCCCCGCGACCCAGTAGGATTAGCGGTTTGGAAAATGGATGGATGGATGTATGATAGAATGATTAAGCTGTAGCACATTTCAAATAATATTTCATTTGTAACACATTTGTTCTCCAAACTTCTACATTTTTAACCTTTGGCCACAAGATCATCTTCTTCCTGCCAGTATCTTTTCTTTTCCTTTGATCCTCGGTTGTTGGAATCTGCTCTGCTGCTTGGAAGTTCCCTGGGGAGTTAGTGTTGGGGGGGTTCTGGTGGAATGTGACCATCGGCAGCCATGGGCTGGATAGCGCTGTGGTGCTCAGCCTGGCTCTGTGCCCTTCTAGGGGCTCTGTGTCCTTTGTTAGCACAAACATTTTGCACACCTGACATTACCATGCATACAGTATTTCTCGTATTTTACAAAATACAAAAACACTGATCAAAGTCTGTAGAAAAAAACATTTTATTTCATGAACTAAGTCAAATATGAATGATAAAACACAATTAAAATACTTTTTTTGAATACATGCCTCAGAAATTGCACATCCCTGATTGTGCGTTACCTTCATGCTGCCTTGAAATTTTTGATTTCTTCACTGTAGCCCTATGTTATACAATCTAATCTTAACCTTATGTTAACTGATCCTATTTTTATTTCTTAAATATTCCCTCCACCACCCCCCCTCTAAGGAGGACTGCTTTATTTACAATTAATCTAATCCTATGTTATACAATCTTATCTTTACCTTATGTTAACTGATCCTATTTTTATTTCTTAAATATTCCCTCCACCACCCCCCCTCTAAGGAGGACTGCTTTATTTACAATTAATCTAATCCTATGTTATACAATCTTATCTTTACCTTATGTTAACTGATCCTATCTTTATTTCTTAAATATTCCCTCCACCACCCCCCCTCTAAGGAGGACTGCTTTATTTATAATTAATCTAATCCTATGTTATACAATCTTATCTTAACCTTCTGAATTAATCCTATTTTTATTTCTTAAATATTCCCTCCACCACCCCCCCTCTAAGGAGGACTGCTTTATTTACAATTAATCTAATCCTATGTTATACAATCTTATCTTTACCTTATGTTAACTGATCCTATCTTTATTTCTTAAATATTCCCTCCACCACCCCCCCTCTAAGGAGGACTGCTTTATTTATAATTAATCTAATCCTATGTTATACAATCTTATCTTAACCTTCTGAATTAATCCTATTTTTATTTCTTAAATATTCCCTCCACCACCCCCCCTCTAAGGAGGACTGCTTTATTTACAAATAATCTAATCCTATGTTATACAATCTTATCTTAACCTTATCTTAATTAATCCTATTTTTATTTCTTAAATATTCCCTCCACCACCCCCCCTCTAAGGAGGACTGCTTTATTTATAATTAATCTAATCCTATGTTATACAATCTTATCTTAACCTTCTGAATTAATCCTATTTTTATTTCTTAAATATTCTCTCCACCACCCCCCCTCTGAGGAGGACTGCTTTATTTACAATTAATCTAATCCTATGTTATACAATCTTATCTTAACCTTATGTTAATTAATCCTATTTTTATTTCTTAAATATTCCCTCCACCACCCCCCCTCTAAGGAGGACTGCTTTATTTACAATTAATCTAATCCTATGTTATACAATCTTATCTTAACCTTATCTTAATTAATCCTATTTTTATTTCTTAAATATTCCCTCCACCACCCCCCCTCTAAGGAGGACTGCTTTATTTATAATTAATCTAATCCTATGTTATACAATCTTATCTTAACCTTCTGAATTAATCCTATTTTTATTTCTTAAATATTCCCTCCACCACCCCCCCTCTGAGGAGGACTGCTTTATTTACAATTAATCTAATCCTATGTTATACAATCTTATCTTAACCTTCTGAATTAATCCTATTTTTATTTCTTAAATATTCCCTCCACCACCCCCCCTCTAAGGAGGACTGCTTTATTTACAATTAATCTAATCCTATGTTATACAATCTTATCTTAACCTTATCTTAATTAATCCTATTTTTATTTCTTAAATATTCCCTCCACCACCCCCCCTCTAAGGAGGACTGCTTTATTTATAATTAATCTAATCCTATGTTATACAATCTTATCTTAACCTTCTGAATTAATCCTATTTTTATTTCTTAAATATTCCCTCCACCACCCCCCCTCTGAGGAGGACTGCTTTATTTACAATTAATCTAATCCTATGTTATACAATCTTATCTTAACCTTATCTTAATTAATCCTATTTTTATTTCTTAAATATTCCCTCCACCACCCCCCCTCTAAGGAGGACTGCTTTATTTATAATTAATCTAATCCTATGTTATACAATCTTATCTTAACCTTCTGAATTAATCCTATTTTTATTTCTTAAATATTCCCTCCACCACCCCCCCTCTGAGGAGGACTGCTTTATTTACAATTAATCTAATCCTATGTTATACAATCTTATCTTAACCTTATGTTAATTAATCCTATTTTTATTTCTTAAATATTCCCTCCACCACCCCCCCTCTAAGGAGGACTGCTTTATTTACAATTAATCTAATCCTATGTTATACAATCTTATCTTAACCTTATCTTAATTAATCCTATTTTTATTTCTTAAATATTCCCTCCACCACCCCCCCTCTAAGGAGGACTGCTTTATTTATAATTAATCTAATCCTATGTTATACAATCTTAAGCTTACCGTAACCTATCCTATCTTAATTTTATTCTATGTTATCTTATCCTATCTTTCTTATCTTATGCTATGCAATCCTATCTTATTCTTATACTATGTTATCTCATATAATCTTATCCTAAACTTATGGTAATTTATCATGTCTTTGTAAAACATAAAATGGCATACAAGTTAAGACTATCTTAACTTGTCCTATCTTTATCTTATTCTATACAATCTTAACCTTATCCTATCTTAAGCTTATCCTATAGTACCTTATGCTATAGAACTACATGGTAACATATCCTAATTTTATCTTATCCTAAGTACGTATGACAAGTCTCGTGTAATTATGTGCTGAATCTACAGGGAAATGTAGCTATGTGCATCTGACTGATAGCCCATCTCCACACCCATCTCCTGAGCCCTGGGCATGGTACTTAGCTGCTCCAGTGCATCAATAGGAAAGATGAACTCATCTTCATCAATCCTACGCCTCTTGGTTGAATGAGTACCCTCATTATCCTCATTCTTCCCCTGTTTCGCTAAGTTAATTTCATTTAAATGTCTGTTCCAAAACTCCTGACACCAGTACTCAGTAAAGCACTTGGCGTCATAGGTCATTTTAGAGTACTTTGTTACATAATAGTTATACAACCAATAGAATTTTTCCAGGTGAGATGAGGCGGCTACAGCCTGTGCTGGAGCCTGAAGCAGAGGGGTCAGATGAACCATGCCTGGAGCTGAAAATGGATGTGGAGCTGGGCTTACAGGTGTGACTAAGTGTGGGGATAAAACAGAGGAGCCCATAAAAAGAAATGGGGATGAAACAAAAGGGGAGGGGACTGAAGACGGAAATAAAAATGAAGAGGAGGAGAAGGTTGGTGAGCTGGGCTTAGGCTCTAACCCCTTCTGTTGGTCATACCTCCTTCTTCGCCCTGACCGGCCTCCCGCCGTTTTTCTACGGCGGCCTGTGCCCTGCTGACCCCTGCTGGTTGCCACCGGGATGGCAGCAGATCCAGGAGAGGCAGACGTGGTCAGGGAGCTGGCTGCCGGCGGCCTGGTGCGGCACTTCTTCCGACGGCCAGCATCACTGGAACTGGTTTGTCCTTTGGGATTATAAAGACAGGGGACAGCATATTTAATTTAAATGAAACATTATGTCACTGTACAACAACACTACATCACAACCATCACAGATATCACACTTGGCAGTCGGTATTGCACACTAAGAAAAATTCCCCCGTCTTTATTGGATACAGGAAACACACGCTTGGGAAACTTATGCGCTGGTCTTGACTTGGGCCGTCTGCGTTTCAGCAGGGGAACCTGACCTATAAAAACAAGCCAGTTTGTGCACAGATTCCCTGATACGCAGAACAACAGCGAAAAACAACACTGGAAAGGTTCATGTGCATCAAATATAGCAGCCCACTCAATCCAAATGCTGGCATCAACAACTGGCTATTAAGTCAAATCCTTTACATATCTTACACTTTCCATAAGTTGCATTATTTATTCACTCTCAAGGTACCAAACTAAGATTTATGCTTTTTCTGATTACTACCGCGTTTCCCCGCAAATAAGCCCTAACATGATTTTTCAAGAAGCTCGTAATATAAGCCCTAGTTATTGTCCCATGGATTGTACGGTAACTAGAATGAGATGCGGTTATACTACGAGAAGGCTACATGGACAAGAGGCGCTCATTTAAGGACAGAGTTATTGCTAAACATGAGAGATTGGGGACACTGGTTCTACAGGAAATTGAGTTGCGAGATATTCAGGACGGAATTTGGAACTTGGAGATTTACAATGATGTTCCAGAAGAACATGACATTACGACTATATTTGAATAAACATATGCAGTATACAGCAGAATTTTGTTCATGAATAAATTCACCGTCAAATTGTTTACATGGAAAGATACTGTTAGAAGATGACATAATGTCTGTGTTTGAATAAATGTGGATTTTTGTTCATGAATACCGGTAAATATACTGTAGCATGTTATACTATAAGCGTCATTTGGAACAAAAATGAATATAAGACCCTGTCTTATTTTCGGGGAAACACCGTATATTAGGACATATTCAGCTGTTACTTTACCACTTCATGATGATTTTCTCTGATGTTTAAACACAGCACAGCCACAGATTTTACTGATTTCATTATATAATGCAGTAGACATGCAAAAAGACTCCCGTATATTAAAGCTAAAGGTGAACTACTTTATTATTTAGACATGTACTTCTAAAACAAGATAATAGAACAGAAGATTCAAGAAGACTAGTCAAGCATATTCTGACTTTAACTCTTTAAGTGCTGAGTTAGTCTGGGCATCATTTTGCCATCCTTACCTCGGCCAACTGGACCGGGGATGTATTCCGGGGCGATCCGCACACTGACTGCACCTTTCGGCAGCAGCCAGTCAATCCTCTGGAGATTCACGGTGGTTTTCACGATGGACATCTTTCGCGTCTTCTCTCTTGCTGATAAACTGCAAGTCTGAGCTGCTTTAAATGTTCAAATGAAAACTCTAAACGGAATAAGAATTGTTATGATTCGGTTGCTAAGCTACGGTGGCCGATTGGTGTCAGCGCGCTTCAAAGTCTTCAAACGCTTTAATCAAATGACAAAACATACGATCTACATTTACAAAAGCGCAGAAACGTAGAAGTACCACAAAATTTTAAGCGCTGAAAATCCGCTCACAACACAGTTGTGAAGTTTCTGGGTGACAAAGAAACAAGACGGACCAATTATGGTTTAATTGTATATCGAATGTTTACGAAATGTCGATATCTTATCAAAACAGGATATAGAATGAAACACTACATTATATCAATCCATCATTCGGTCGCCATTAAAGACATAGAATAATATTCCTTCCTTGTTATAAGTAACACGAGAGCTGCGGTCTTGAAGTTGCACAGACTCCCAGAATTCATAGCGATAATTACGCGACCCATTCAATTAGTGGGTTTTTTGATAATTGGGAATGGGGAGGAGCCATTGGGTGCGTTCGACTTGGCTTAGGTCTGACTGCAGCTGACGTGAGGGCGAGTGCCATCTGCCGGCGGCTGCAGGAGTGGAATATAAACTGACAGCAGCCAAACTAGACAGCTTCTACTCCTCCTAGTGCGAGACCTGACTGAGATGGCCGCACTTCCAAAAGGGTGTAGATACATCTATACAAATATCACCTGCATGCACATTACCTCTTCTACAATAACCAACTCCTGATCCAAAGTGCTAGCAGTGAAAAGATAGCTGCCAGGAAAAAGATCAAATACATTTATTTCAAGGATTCAAAGTTTTTATTGTCATGCACAGAATACAATGCAATTCTTACTTGAATGCCTTCTTCACAGACTAGACGATTAAACACATAAAGCAGCGCAACATTACAGTAACTAACAATAAATAAACGATTAACTTATGTGTACTATTAGAGCATTTATTGAAACTTTACTTCTTTACAGGCTTTTCGGGAGAAATAGCAGATAATGCATCGGAACTTCCAGAGATACAAACGTCATGCGTGTGACTAAAATTGTTCAGCCAATAAGGGCAAAGTTGTGTCACGGAGGCAGGTCCAGTTTGTGCAGCCGGCTGAGAGGTTTTTTTTATTATTTTTGTTATTGAAGCTTTAAATTACAACAGAAGTAATAGCTGACCAGTGACCATTAAGATTAACAAAACAAACAAGAACATTTACGAGACATTTACAAAATAAGCCAGGGGCACATAGTAGCGACATTTACAGTTACGCCGGCTGAAAGGTGCTGCACGATCTTTCTTGCTCTCTGCACGTGCTGCACGATCTGTCACGATCGTCTTGTAGGTTTTTGTACCATGTGACTTGGTGACGTTAGGTGACGTTTTGCAGGGCCGGCTTTATGTCGGACAAAAGAAATCTAACCACGATGCAGTAATTCTAGAGGCAGCAAAGCAGACTAACCAAAGATCTCATAGTAAACAAAGAAATGTGATACTGCAGTTAAGTTTCGGAACAAAGCTTTTACAATGTTAAAAAGTACTCACAACTTTCAGAATTTGATTGAGTACAAAAAGTTGCAGGCTAACGTAAGGAGGGTAGTTAAATGAGCAAAGAGGGAGTTTTGGAGGTCCTTCTGTAATTCAGTAGGACGGGAAACTGACATTAGTAAAGTCTGGGGAATGATAAAAAAGATGCATGAGATTAAAAGGGAGTATGGATATTCAGTTCTAAATGATAATAACATAATAACAGTTACAGATGGGGAAAAAGGCAAAATGTTAGTTTTGTGGTTTTTCATTCCCTGCTAAATCAGAAGTCAGAAGCCGCTGGTGTAGATCCAAATTCAGTCTTTATTGCAACAATGAAGTTACAACCAAGGCCGGACACGTAAAGTGTCTCCAGTACTGTTTTACACCAATTTTTATACAAGGTCTTATCATTTAACAATATCTCGTCACTTAAGCATCATCATTCCTTCAATCATTCACAATCATTGTTTTTTACATCAATCCACACCACTAGGTGATAAGTTTGTCCATCATTTCTTTTACTGTTTGGTCCCTCAGCCGAACATAATGGTGGTGCGACCATCTCCACTTGGTTTTTTAAAAATGCTCAGCCGTGAACTTTTGAGGAACTCGGGCGAAAACCTTCCTTGAGTAGCAAACCTTGGTAGCTTCAACCTGTTGCACATTGTCTAATTAGAGGGTTGATAATATATTTGTCCTTCAACATAATGATAAGGCATAACACTAATAAAGGTGGATATTCATGCATTCAGGGCTAACATAAAGTAGCTAACAGAACATTTGAGGCTAATACAAGGTGCAAATACATACTCAATTGATTACATTGTGTTGATTACATTATAATGATTACATTGTAATGATTACATCATGGGTATTTGGCATGCTTTTTAATAATACCGTAATGATTATATTCTACATTGTATAGTGCTAAATAATATCCCATATATTTCCCCCCTTTGGGATTCTAAAGAGTCCCACACACAATTCTGTCCATCCTGCCTAGGAGGGAGGGCTAAAACCCTAAGATCTAGGGAAATTCCACTCCCAGCCCGCCACAGGCGCGGCCCCCCTTTGGGGTCCATGGCTGACATGGCTCACAAACTATCAACACTCAGAATCAACCAACAGCAATGAACTCCCCAGGATACATTGCATATATTATCAGGAATACATAATCTACCAGGAGTACATCACCTACCACAAGCTCATTACATAAACATATACGGCTAATGCAAAGATAACTGAAAGGTTAACTGATAACACTGTAGATTACTATAACAGGCACTTTGTCATGAGCAGGAAAGTCCCAGGTGTCGTGGGCGGCAGGCAGGCTGCAGCGTTTCCAACATGGAGTATTCACAGGCGGTACGGCCGAACTTCAGCTATGGGCAGGAGCGTATCCAAGGTGTCTATGTCGCCATCCGTTTCCGTGTTGGTCCAGGAGGTTGCCGCTCCAAACGGTCCTCCCACCACTCTAAACATTGCAGCTATAGTCGCCTGCTGAGACAGCGCTCTTCCCACTAGGGAGCGAACAAGAGGAACTACACAACAAAAGATTAGTAGCAAAGCAAGAATGAACACAGCACGCACACAGAGTGCTTTCATAAGGGCTTACTGCCAACTACCCCACATATTATAGCACCAGTCAAACAACTCGTCATGTTGCCCCGAATTTCTCGCCATCTCATCCTGTAACCCCTGCAACTTTCTCATACCCTCAGTAAATGAAACATCCTGGGCTGTATTATTGGGAATAAATGTACAGCACTGATCCCCGAACAGCACACACACTCCCCCTTTTTCAGCCAGGAGCCAATCCAGGGCCATCCTGTTCTGTCATGCCATCAGACTGGTGGCCTGAAGCTGCTCCCCCAGAGATGCGAGTGCCTCCTGAGTATAGTTGGTAAACCTCTGCTGATTATAGTACAAATAATTTATCCATTCCACATTTTTGTTAACAGTAGGCCAAATTAATATTGATTCAAACCCTGCAGCTATCTCACTTCTCACCTTATATTTCTCTGGAATGCCCCTCGGCTGGCATATGGCATCTATATACACACTGGGATCATCTTCGCAGCTCGTAACAAACCTGTGGGACCTAGAGGGCTGTTTGTCAGAGTAAATATCCACCTGGCTAGCTAACATCCCCCTAGTGCAGAGGCCTCCACAATTATTGGGGAGAGGAGGCCTCAATCCTCCCTCCTGACCACACAGCCACCACGTATCTGCCAGAGGTACGCTCTGGTTCTCTAATGCTCCATACTTCTCCATTCTGCATTTGGTCGCCTTTCACATCCCAAACAGTTCCACAGTTACCCCCAGAGATGCCTACCTCCTCTGTCCCATTATTCTTAAAACACTCACAAGGAAGTCCCTTGAAAAAACTCAATTTCTGCCCCATAATATATCGCTGTCCCCCTTCCCAAGGCCTAAACTGTCCACCCTATAAGCATATTTAATATTTCCCTGGTATATCAGGCACCAATATGGACAGTACTGCATGCGCACTTTCGGACTAGATTTAAGTTTGCATACTTTATCAGGGGAATCAAACCATCCTGACACAGACCCTTCCAGACTCTTCTAACTCTCTACATTCCCCAGTCTCCACACTGGTTATTAGTGTACGGGAACGGGACTCCCTGAGCTGGAGGCTCTGCACTCGCACACACCACACAATCCTCCTCCCTAATGAAGCAGCGGTGTATCAGCCCTTTTATACCACCAATTTCCACTCTTATGTTTTGGTAACCCATCCTGGTTTACGTCATCTTGGGTATATCCTACAGTTTGCTCACTCTTCTCACTTCCATAGCTCCCACCTACATCTCTCCGCTTTCGCTCATTGTCACCTGAGAGGTTATTCAGCATCAGTGGACCAGGTCGAGTCAGTGAAGTCAGTTGTCCTGAACTCTCCTGTCTTGTGGTCCTGCTGCACACCCAGACCTGAAGGGCCTGGTATATCATTGGTAGCGTAGTAGTAGATATCTTTATTGCCATTTGCACAGGAACAGGTCAGTAGAAGCACATTGGAATTCTTGTGCGTATCTCCCAGAGTCATTTTTAAAAAATAGAGAGACAGAGGAGAAGAGACAGTTTTTTAAAACATTAAATAACATAATATAAAAAATGTAAATAATAAAAGCAGCCAACACAGTAATTCCAGAATGTAATACAGTAAGTGGTTACACACTGTGTACAGATGCAGATACAGGATACAGAGTGCATGGCCTGGGTGTGTGAGTGAATTATTTCACAGAAATAATATCAAGACAGTATAATGTACAGAAAAGTGGAATATTGCACATGTTTGTTAGACTATTGCACTGAAAGAGTTATTTGACTACCTAAGAGAAAGAATGAAAGTGAGGCTGTAGTGCTCCGATGTGTCTGATTGCCTCTTTGGAGTGGTAACTGTCCAGGTAATGTCCACGGGGGGGGGGGGGGGGGCGGCTGTATTTCATACCCACTTTAATGTGCTTAGCCATCAGTCTAACTGTGGCTGGGATAAAGCTGTTGTAGAATCGTGTTTTGTAGGCGGTCATGCTCTCTGGCCTGCGGTGTCTTAGTTTGTATCCTAAAATCCTTACTCCTAAACAGGCATAATGCTGGGTGATGTTGATCACTGAGTATGTCCTGAGTTTTCCTCCGACAGCATTGTGTATTTAATGTGTCCAAAGAGGGGAGGTCAGAGCCTATGATCCTTTATGCAGTTTTTACAACAACTCCTTGAAGAGATTTCCTCTCTCTGCCACTGGTAAGGATACTTTCAGTGATTCCTCTATAGGTCTGTGTGAGGGGCTGACGTCTGAGTCCTCTATAGGCCTGTGTGGGGGGCTGACGTATGAGTCCTCTATAGGCCCATGTGAGGGGCTGACGTCTGAGTCCTCTATAGGCCTGTGTGAGGTGCTGACGTCTGAGTCCTCTATAGGCCTGTCTGAGGGGCTGACGTCTGAGTCCTCTATAGACCTGTGTGAGGGGCTGACGTCTGAGTCCTCTATAGGTCTGTGTGAGGGGCTGACGTCTGAGTCCTCTATAGACCCGTGTGAGGGGCTGACGTCTGAGTCCTCTATAGGCCCGTGTGAGGGGCTGACGTCTGAGTCCTCTATAGGCCCATGTGAGGGGCTGACGTCAGAGTCCTCTATAGGCCCGTGTGAGGGGCTGACGTCTGAGTCCTCTATAGGCCCGTGTGAGGGGCTGACGTCAGAGTCCTCTATAGGCCCGTGTGAGGGGCTGACATCTGAGTCATCTATAGGCCCGTGTGAGGGGCTGACGTCCGAGTCCTCTATAGGCCTGTTTGAGGGGCTGAAGTCCGAGTCCTCTATAGGCCTGTGTGAGGGGCGGACGTCCGAGTCCTCTATAGGCCTGTGTGAGGGGCTGACGTCCGAGTCCTCTATAGGCCTGTGTGAGGGGCTGATGTTCGAGTTCTCTATAGGCCTGTGTGAGGGGCTGATGTCTGAGTCCTCTATAGGCCTGTGTGAGGGGCTGACGTCCGAGTCCTCTATAGGCCTCTGTGAGGGGCTGATGTTCGAGTCCTGTATAGGCCTGTGTGAGGGGCTGACTTCTGAGTCCTTTATAGGCCTGTGCGAGGGGCTGAAGTCTGAGTCCACTATAGGCCTGTGCGAGGGGCTGATGTCTGAGTCCTCTATAGGCCTGTGTGAGGGGATGATATTCGAGTCCTCTATAGGCCTTTGTGAGGGATTGACGTCCGAGTCCTCTATAGGCCTGTGTGAGGGGCTGACGTCCGAGTCCTCTATAGGCCTTTGTGAGGGATTGACTTCCGAGTCCTCTATAGGCCTGTGTGAGGGGCTGACGTCTGAGTCCTCTATAGGCCTGTGTGAGGGGCTGACGTCTGAGTCCTTTATAGGCCTGTGCGAGGGGCTGAAGTCTGAGTCCTCTATAGGCCTGTGCGAGGGGCTGATGTCTGAGTCCTCTACAGGCCTGTGTGAGGGGCTGATGTTCGAGTCTTCTATAGGCCTGTGTGAGGGGCTGACGTTCGAGTCCTCTATAGGCCTGTGTGAAGGGCTGACGACTGAGTCCTCTATAGGCCCGTGGGAGGGACGTCTGAGTTCTCTATATGCCTGTGTGAGGGGCTGGTGTCTGAGTCCTCTATAGGCCTGTGTGAGGGATTGACGTCTGAGTCCTCTATAGGCCTGTGTGAGGGATTGACGTCTGAGTCCTCTATAGGCCTGTGTGAGGGATTGACGTCTGAGTCCTCTATAGGCCTGTGTGAGGGATTGACGTCTGAGTCCTCTATAGGCCTGTGTGAGGGGCTGACATCTGAGTCCTCTATAGGCCTGTGTGGGGGGCTGACGTCTGAGTCCTCTATAGGCCTGTGTGAGGGATTGACGTCTGAGTCCTCTATAGGCCTGTGTAAGGTATTGACCTCTGAGTCCTCTATAGGCCTGTGTGAGGTTCTGGTGTCTGAGTCCTCTATAGGCCTGTGTGAGGGATTGACGTCTGAGTCCTCTATAGGCCAGTGTGAGGTATTGACGTCTGAGTCCTCTATAGGCCAGTGTGAGGTATTGACGTCTGAGTCCTCTATAGGCCTGTGTGAGGGGCTGGTGTCTGAGTCCTCTATAGGCCTGTGTGAGGGATTGACGTCTGAGTCCTCTATAGGCCTGTGTGAAGGATTGACGTCAGAGTCCTCTATAGGCCTGTGTGAGGGGCTGACGTCTGAGTCCTCTATAGGCCCGTGTGAGGTGCTGACGTCTGAGTCCTCTATAGGCCTGTGTGAGGGGCTGGTGTCTGAGTCCTCTATAGGCCTGTGTGAGGGGCTGATGTCTGAGTCCTCTATAGGCCTGTGTGAGGTGCTGACGTCTGAGTCCTCTATAGGCCTGTGTGAGGGGCTGACGTCTGAGTCCTCTATAGGCCTGTGTGAGGGATTGACGTCTGAGTCCTCTATAGGCCTGTGTGAGGGGCTGGAGTCTGAGTCCTCTATAGGCCTGTGTGAGGGATTGACGTCTGAGTCCTCTATAGGCCTGTGTGAAGGATTGACGTCTGAGTCCTCTATAGGCCTGTGTGAGGGGCTGACGTCTGAGTCCTCTATAGGTCTGTGTGAGGGGCTGACGTCTCAGTCCTCTATAGACCCGTGTGAGGGGCTGACGTCTGAGTCCTCTATAGGCCCGTGTGAGGGGCTGACGTCTGAGTCCTCTATAGGCCCGTGTGAGGGGCTGACGTCAGAGTCCTCTATTGGCCCGTGTGAGGGGCTGACGTCTGAGTCCTCTATAGGCCCGTGTGAGGGGCTGACGTCAGAGTCCTCTATAGGCCCGTGTGAGGGGCTGACGTCTGAGTCATCTATAGGCCCGTGTGAGGGGCTGACGTCCGAGTCCTCTATAGGCCTGTTTGAGGGGCTGAAGTCCGAGTCCTCTATAGGCCTGTGTGAGGGGCGGACGTCCGAGTCCTCTATAGGCCTGTGTGAGGGGCTGACGTCCGAGTCCTCTATAGGCCTGTGTGAGGGGCTGATGTTCGAGTCCTCTATAGGCCTGTGTGAGGGGCTGATGTCTGAGTCCTCTATAGGCCTGTGTGAGGGGCTGACGTCCGAGTCCTCTATAAGGCTGTGTGAGGGTCTTACGTCCGAGTCCTCTATAGGCCTGTGTGAGGGGCTGACGTCCGAGTCCTCTATAAGCCTGTGTGAGGGGCTGACGTCCGAGTCCTCTATAGGCCTGTGTGAGGGGCTGATGTTCGAGTCCTGTATAGGCCTGTGTGAGGGGCTGACTTCTGAGTCCTTTATAGGCCTGTGCGAGGGGCTGAAGTCTGAGTCCACTATAGGCCTGTGCGAGGGGCTGATGTCTGAGTCCTCTATAGGCCTGTGTGAGGGGATGATATTCGAGTCCTCTATAGGCCTTTGTGAGGGATTGACGTCCGAGTCCTCTATAGGCCTGTGTGAGGGGCTGACGTCCGAGTCCTCTATAGGCCTTTGTGAGGGATTGACGTCCGAGTCCTCTATAGGCCTGTGTGAGGGGCTGACGTCTGAGTCCTCTATAGGCCTGTGTGAGGGGCTGACGTCTGAGTCCTCTATAGGCCTGTGTGAGGGATTGACGTCTGAGTCCTCTATAGGCCTGTGTGAGGGGCTGACATCTGAGTCCTCTATAGGCCTGTGTGGGGGGCTGACGTCTGAGTCCTCTATAGGCCTGTGCGAGGGGCTGACGTCTGAGTCCTTTATAGGCCTGTGCGAGGGGCTGATGTCTGAGCCCTCTATAGGCCTGTGTGAGGGGCTGAATTCTGAGTCCTCTATAGGCTTGTGCGAGGGGCTGATGTCTGAGTCCTCTATGGGCCTGTGTGAGGGATTGACGTCTGAGTCCTCTATAGGCCTGTGTGAGGGGTTGAAATCTGAATCCTCTATAGGCCTGTGTGAGGGATTGACGTCTGAGTCCTCTATAGGCCTGTGTGAGGGATTGACGTCTGAGTCCTCTATAGGCCTGTGTGAGGGATTGACGTCTGAGTCCTCTATAGGCCTGTGTGGGGGGCTGACGTCTGAGTCCTCTATAGGCCTGTGTGAGGGGCTGACGTCTGAGTCCTTTATAGGCCTGTGCGAGGGGCTGATGTCTGAGTCCTCTATTGGCCTGTGTGAGGGATTGACGTCTGAGTCCTCTATAGGCCTGTGTGAGGGGCTGACATCTGAGTCCTCTATAGGCCTGTGTGGGGGGCTGACGTCTGAGTCCTCTATAGGCCTGTGCGAGGGGCTGACGTCTGAGTCCTTTATAGGCCTGTGCGAGGGGCTGATATCTGAGTCCTCTATAGGCCTGTGTGAGGGGCTGAATTCTGAGTCCTCTATAGGCTTGTGCGAGGGGCTGATGTCTGAGTCCTCTATAGGCCTGTGTGAGGGATTGGCGTCTGAGTCCTCTATAGGCCTGTGTGAGGGGCTGACGTCTGAGTCCTCTATAGGCCTGTGTGAGGGATTGGCGTCTGAGTCCTCTATAGCCCAGTGCGAGGGGCTGAAGTCTGAGTCCTCTATAGGCCCGTGGGAGGGACGTCTGAGTTCTCTATAGGCCTGTGCGAGGGGCTGACGTCTGAGTCCTTTATAAGCCTGTGCGAGGGGCTGAAGTCTGAGTCCTCTATAGGCCTGTGCGAGGGGCTGACGTCCGAGTCCTCTATAGGCCTGTGTGAGGGGCTGACGTCCGAATCCTCTATAGGCCTGTGTGAGGGGCTGACGTCCGAGTCCTCTATAGGCCTGTGTGAGGGGCTGACGTTCGAGTTCTCTATAGGCCTGTGTGAGGGGCTGACGTTCGAGTCCTCTATAGGCCTGTGTGAGGGGCTGAAGTCTGAGTCCTCTATAGGCCTGTATGAGGGGCTGACATCTGAGTCCTCTATAGGCCTGTGTGAGGGATTGACGTCTGAGTCCTCTATAGGCCTGTGTGAGGGATTGATGTCTGAGTCCTCTATAGGCCTGTGTGAGGTATTGACGTCTGAGTCCTCTATAGGCCTGTGTCAGGGGCTGGTGTCTGAGTCCTCTATAGGCCTGTGTGAGGGATTGACGTCTGAGTCCTCTATAGGCCTGTGTGAAGGATTGACGTCTGAGTCCTCTATAGGCCTGTGTGAGGGGCTGGTGTCTGAGTCCTCTATAGGCCTGTGTGAGGGATTGACGTCTGAGTCCTCTATAGGCCTGTGTGAGGTATTGACGTCTGAGTCCTCTATAGGCCTGTGTGAGGGGCTGGTGTCTGAGTCCTCTATAGGCCTGTGTGAGGGATTGGCGTCTGAGTCCTCTATAGGCCTGTGTGAGGGGCTGACGTCTGAGTCCTCTATAGGCCTGTGTGAGGGATTGGCGTCTGAGTCCTCTATAGCCCTGTGCGAGGGGCTGAAGTCTGAGTCCTCTATAGGCCTGTGTGAGGGATTGGCGTCTGAGTCCTCTATAGGCCTGTGTGAGGGGCTGACGTCTGAGTCCTCTATAGGCCTGTGTGAGGGATTGGCGTCTGAGTCCTCTATAGCCCTGTGCGAGGGGCTGATGTCTGAGTCCTCTATAGCCCTGTGTGAGGGATTGACGTCTGAGTCCTCTATAGGCCTGTGTGAGGGGCTGACGTCCGAGTCCTCTATAGGCCTGTGTGAGGGGCTGACGTCCGAATCCTCTATAGGCCTGTGTGAGGGGCTGACGTCCGAGTCCTCCATAGGCCTGTGTGAGGGGCTGACGTTCGAGTCCTCTATAGGCCTGTGTGAGGGGCTGACGTCTGAGTCCTCTATAGGCCCGTGGGAGGGACGTCTGAGTTCTCTATAGGCCTGTGCGAGGGGCTGACGTCTGAGTCCTTTATAGGCCTGTGCGAGGGGCTGAAATCTGAGTCCTCTATAGGCCTGTTTGAGGGGCTGAAATCTGAGTCCTCTATAAGCCTGTGTGAGGGGCTGATGTCTGAGTCCTCTATAGGCCTGTGTGAGGGGTTGATGTCTGAGTCCTCTATAGGCCTGTGTGAGGGATTGACGTTTGAGTCCTCTATAGGCCTTTGTGAGGGATTGACGTCTGAGTCCTCTATAGACTTGTGTGAGGGGCTGACGTTCGAGTCCTCTATAGGCCTTTGTGAGGGGCTGAAGTCTGAGTCCTCTATAGGCCTGTGTGAGGGGCTGACATCTGAGTCCTCTATAGGCCTGTGTGAGGGATTGACGTCTGAGTCCTCTATAGGCCTGTGTGAGGGGCTGGTGTCTGAATCCTCTATAGGAATGTGTGAGGGATTGACGTCTGAGTCCTCTATAGGCCTGTGTAAGGTATTGACCTCTGAGTCCTCTATAGGCCTGTGTGAGGTTCTGGTGTCTGAGTCCTCTATAGGCCTGTGTGAGGGGCTGATGTCTGAGTCCTCTATAGGCCTGTGTGAGGGGATGATATTCGAGTCCTCTATAGGCCTGTGTGAGGGGCTGACGTCTGAGTCCTCTATAGGCCTGTGTGAGGGGCTGACGTCTGAGTCCTTTATAGGCCTCTGCGAGGGGCTGAAGTCTGAGTCCTCTATAGGCCTGTGCGAGGGGCTGATGTCTGAGTCCTCTATAGGCCTGTGTGAGGGGCTGATGTTCGAGTCTTCTATAGGCCTGTGTGAGGGGCTGACGTTCGAGTCCTCTATAGGCCTGTGTGAAGGGCTGACGACTGAGTCCTCTATAGGCCCGTGGGAGGGACGTCTGAGTTCTCTATAGGCCTGTGTGAGGGGCTGACGTCTGAGTCCTTTATAGACCTGTGCGAGGGGCTGAAGTCTGAGTCCACTATAGGCCTGTGTGAAGGATTGACGTCTGAGTCCTCTATAGGCCTGTGTGAGGGGCTGGTGTCTGAGTCCTCTATAGGCCTGTGTGAGGGATTGACGTCTGAGTCCTCTATAGGCCTGTGTGAGGGATTGACGTCTGAGTCCTCTATAGGCCTGTGTGAGGGATTGACGTCTGAGTCCTCTATAGGCCTGTGTGAGGGATTGACGTCTGAGTCCTCTATAGGCCTGTGTGAGGGGCTGACATCTGAGTCCTCTATAGGCCTGTGTGGGGGGCTGACGTCTGAGTCCTCTATAGGCCTGTGCGAGGGGCTGACGTCTGAGTCCTTTATAGGCCTGTGCGAGGGGCTGATGTCTGAGTCCTCTATAGGCCTGTGTGAGGGGCTGAATTCTGAGTCCTCTATAGGCTTGTGCGAGGGGCTGATGTCTGAGTCCTCTATAGGCCTGTGTGAGGGATTGACGTCTGAGTCCTCTATAGGCCTGTGTGAGGGGTTGAAGTCTGAGTCCTCTATAGGCCTGTGTGAGGGATTGACGTCTGAGTCCTCTATAGGCCTATGTGAGGGATTGACGTCTGAGTCCTCTATAGGCCTGTGTGAGGGATTGATGTCTGAGTCCTCTATAGGCCTGTGTGGGGGGCTGACGTCTGAGTCCTCTATAGGCCTGTGGAGGGGCTGACGTCTGAGTCCTTTATAGGCCTGTGCGAGGGGCTGATGTCTGAGTCCTCTATTGGCCTGTGTGAGGGATTGACGTCTGAGTCCTCTATAGGCCTGAGCGAGGGGCTGAAGTCTGAGTCCTCTATAGGCCTGTGCGAGGGGCTGACGTCCGAGTCCTCTATAGGCCTGTGTGAGGGGCTGACGTCCGAATCCTCTATAGGCCTGTGTGAGGGGCTGACGTCCGAGTCCTCTATAGGCCTGTGTGAGGGGCTGACGTTCGAGCTCTCTATAGGCCTGTGTGAGGGGCTGACGTTCGAGTCCTCTATAGGCCTGTGTGAGGGGCTGAAGTCTGAGTCCTCGATAGGCCTGTATGAGGGGCTGACATCTGAGTCCTCTATAGGCCTGTGTGAGGGATTGACGTCTGAGTCCTCTATAGGCCTGTGTGAGGGATTGATGTCTGAGTCCTCTATAGGCCTGTGTGAGGTATTGACGTCTGAGTCCTCTATAGGCCTGTGTCAGGGGCTGGTGTCTGAGTCCTCTATAGGCCTGTGTGAGGGATTGACGTCTGAGTCCTCTATAGGCCTGTGTGAAGGATTGACGTCTGAGTCCTCTATAGGCCTGTGTGAGGGGCTGGTGTCTGAGTCCTCTATAGGCCTGTGTGAGGGATTGACGTCTGAGTCCTCTATAGGCCTGTGTGAGGTATTGACGTCTGAGTCCTCTATAGGCCTGTGTGAGGGGCTGGTGTCTGAGTCCTCTATAGGCCTGTGTGAGGGATTGGCGTCTGAGTCCTCTATAGGCCTGTGTGAGGGGCTGACGTCTGAGTCCTCTATAGGCCTGTGTGAGGGGCTGGTGTCTGAGTCCTCTATAGGCCTGTGTGAGGGATTGACGTCTGAGTCCTCTATTGGCCTGTGTGAGGTATTGACGTCTGAGTCCTCTATAGGCCTGTGTGAGGGGCTGGTGTCTGAGTCCTCTATAGGCCTGTGTGAGGGATTGGCGTCTGAGTCCTCTATAGGCCTGTGTGAGGGGCTGACGTCTGAGTCCTCTATAGGCCTGTGTGAGGGATTGGCGTCTGAGTCCTCTATAGCCCTGTGCGAGGGGCTGAAGTCTGAGTCCTCTATAGGCCTGTGCGAGGGGCTGATGTCTGAGTTCTCTATAGGCCTGTGTGAGGGGCTGAAGTCTGAGTCCTCTATAGGCCCGTGGGAGGGACGTCTGAGTTCTCTATAGGCCTTTGCGAGGGGCTGACGTCTGAGTCCTTTATAGGCCTGTGCGAGGGGCTGAAGTCTGAGTCCTCTATAGGCCTGTGCGAGGGGCTGATGTCTGAGTCCTCTATAGCCCTGTGTGAGGGATTGACGTCTGAGTCCTCTATAGGCCTGTGTGAGGGGCTGACGTCCGAGTCCTCTATAGGCCTGTGTGAGGGGCTGACGTCCGAATCCTCTATAGGCCTGTGTGAGGGGCTGACGTCCGAGTCCTCCATAGGCCTGTGTGAGGGGCTGACGTTCGAGTCCTCTATAGGCCTGTGTGAGGGGCTGACGTCTGAGTCCTCTATAGGCCCGTGGGAGGGACGTCTGAGTTCTCTATAGGCCTGTGCGAGGGGCTGACGTCTGAGTCCTTTATAGGCCTGTGCGAGGGGCTGAAATCTGAGTCCTCTATAGACCTGTTTGAGGGGCTGAAATCTGAGTCCTCTATAAGCCTGTGTGAGGGGCTGATGTCTGAGTCCTCTATAGGCCTGTGTGAGGGGTTGATGTCTGAGTCCTCTATAGGCCTGTTTGAGGGATTGACGTTTGAGTCCTCTATAGGCCTTTGTGAGGGATTGACGTCTGAGTCCTCTATAGACTTGTGTGAGGGGCTGACGTTCGAGTCCTCTATAGGCCTGTGTGAGGGGCTGAAGTCTGAGTCCTCTATAGGCCTGTGTGAGGGGCTGACATCTGAGTCCTCTATAGGCCTGTGTGAGGGATTGACGTCTGAGTCCTCTATAGGCCTGTGTGAGGGGCTGGTGTCTGAATCCTCTATAGGCCTGTGTGAGGGATTGACGTCTGAGTCCTCTATAGGCCTGTGTAAGGTATTGACCTCTGAGTCCTCTATAGGCCTGTGTGAGGTTCTGGTGTCTGAGTCCTCTATAGGCCTGTGTGAGGGATTGACGTCTGAGTCCTCTATAGGCCAGTGTGAGGTATTGACGTCTGAGTCCTCTATAGGCCAGTGTGAGGTATTGACGTCCGAGTCCTCTATAGGCCTGTTTGAGGGGCTGAAGTCCGAGTCCTCTATAGGCCTGTGTGAGGGGCGGACGTCCGAGTCCTCTATAGGCCTGTGTGAGGGGCTGACGTCCGAGTCCTCTATAGGCCTGTGTGAGGGGCTGATGTTCGAGTCCTCTATAGGCCTGTGTGAGGGGCTGATGTCTGAGTCCTCTATAGGCCTGTGTGAGGGGCTGACGTCCGAGTCCTCTATAAGGCTGTGTGAGGGTCTTACGTCCGAGTCCTCTATAGGCCTGTGTGAGGGGCTGACGTCCGAGTCCTCTATAAGCCTGTGTGAGGGGCTGACGTCCGAGTCCTCTATAGGCCTGTGTGAGGGGCTGATGTTCGAGTCCTGTATAGGCCTGTGTGAGGGGCTGACTTCTGAGTCCTTTATAGGCCTGTGCGAGGGGCTGAAGTCTGAGTCCACTATAGGCCTGTGCGAGGGGCTGATGTCTGAGTCCTCTATAGGCCTGTGTGAGGGGATGATATTCGAGTCCTCTATAGGCCTTTGTGAGGGATTGACGTCCGAGTCCTCTATAGGCCTGTGTGAGGGGCTGACGTCCGAGTCCTCTATAGGCCTTTGTGAGGGATTGACGTCCGAGTCCTCTATAGGCCTGTGTGAGGGGCTGACGTCTGAGTCCTCTATAGGCCTGTGTGAGGGGCTGACGTCTGAGTCCTCTATAGGCCTGTGTGAGGGATTGACGTCTGAGTCCTCTATAGGCCTGTGTGAGGGGCTGACATCTGAGTCCTCTATAGGCCTGTGTGGGGGGCTGACGTCTGAGTCCTCTATAGGCCTGTGCGAGGGGCTGACGTCTGAGTCCTTTATAGGCCTGTGCGAGGGGCTGATGTCTGAGCCCTCTATAGGCCTGTGTGAGGGGCTGAATTCTGAGTCCTCTATAGGCTTGTGCGAGGGGCTGATGTCTGAGTCCTCTATGGGCCTGTGTGAGGGATTGACGTCTGAGTCCTCTATAGGCCTGTGTGAGGGGTTGAAATCTGAATCCTCTATAGGCCTGTGTGAGGGATTGACGTCTGAGTCCTCTATAGGCCTGTGTGAGGGATTGACGTCTGAGTCCTCTATAGGCCTGTGTGAGGGATTGACGTCTGAGTCCTCTATAGGCCTGTGTGGGGGGCTGACGTCTGAGTCCTCTATAGGCCTGTGTGAGGGGCTGACGTCTGAGTCCTTTATAGGCCTGTGCGAGGGGCTGATGTCTGAGTCCTCTATTGGCCTGTGTGAGGGATTGACGTCTGAGTCCTCTATAGGCCTGTGTGAGGGGCTGACATCTGAGTCCTCTATAGGCCTGTGTGGGGGGCTGACGTCTGAGTCCTCTATAGGCCTGTGCGAGGGGCTGACGTCTGAGTCCTTTATAGGCCTGTGCGAGGGGCTGATATCTGAGTCCTCTATAGGCCTGTGTGAGGGGCTGAATTCTGAGTCCTCTATAGGCTTGTGCGAGGGGCTGATGTCTGAGTCCTCTATAGGCCTGTGTGAGGGATTGGCGTCTGAGTCCTCTATAGGCCTGTGTGAGGGGCTGACGTCTGAGTCCTCTATAGGCCTGTGTGAGGGATTGGCGTCTGAGTCCTCTATAGCCCAGTGCGAGGGGCTGAAGTCTGAGTCCTCTATAGGCCCGTGGGAGGGACGTCTGAGTTCTCTATAGGCCTGTGCGAGGGGCTGACGTCTGAGTCCTTTATAAGCCTGTGCGAGGGGCTGAAGTCTGAGTCCTCTATAGGCCTGTGCGAGGGGCTGACGTCCGAGTCCTCTATAGGCCTGTGTGAGGGGCTGACGTCCGAATCCTCTATAGGCCTGTGTGAGGGGCTGACGTCCGAGTCCTCTATAGGCCTGTGTGAGGGGCTGACGTTCGAGTTCTCTATAGGCCTGTGTGAGGGGCTGACGTTCGAGTCCTCTATAGGCCTGTGTGAGGGGCTGAAGTCTGAGTCCTCTATAGGCCTGTATGAGGGGCTGACATCTGAGTCCTCTATAGGCCTGTGTGAGGGATTGACGTCTGAGTCCTCTATAGGCCTGTGTGAGGGATTGATGTCTGAGTCCTCTATAGGCCTGTGTGAGGTATTGACGTCTGAGTCCTCTATAGGCCTGTGTCAGGGGCTGGTGTCTGAGTCCTCTATAGGCCTGTGTGAGGGATTGACGTCTGAGTCCTCTATAGGCCTGTGTGAAGGATTGACGTCTGAGTCCTCTATAGGCCTGTGTGAGGGGCTGGTGTCTGAGTCCTCTATAGGCCTGTGTGAGGGATTGACGTCTGAGTCCTCTATAGGCCTGTGTGAGGTATTGACGTCTGAGTCCTCTATAGGCCTGTGTGAGGGGCTGGTGTCTGAGTCCTCTATAGGCCTGTGTGAGGGATTGGCGTCTGAGTCCTCTATAGGCCTGTGTGAGGGGCTGACGTCTGAGTCCTCTATAGGCCTGTGTGAGGGATTGGCGTCTGAGTCCTCTATAGCCCTGTGCGAGGGGCTGAAGTCTGAGTCCTCTATAGGCCTGTGTGAGGGATTGGCGTCTGAGTCCTCTATAGGCCTGTGTGAGGGGCTGACGTCTGAGTCCTCTATAGGCCTGTGTGAGGGATTGGCGTCTGAGTCCTCTATAGCCCTGTGCGAGGGGCTGATGTCTGAGTCCTCTATAGCCCTGTGTGAGGGATTGACGTCTGAGTCCTCTATAGGCCTGTGTGAGGGGCTGACGTCCGAGTCCTCTATAGGCCTGTGTGAGGGGCTGACGTCCGAATCCTCTATAGGCCTGTGTGAGGGGCTGACGTCCGAGTCCTCCATAGGCCTGTGTGAGGGGCTGACGTTCGAGTCCTCTATAGGCCTGTGTGAGGGGCTGACGTCTGAGTCCTCTATAGGCCCGTGGGAGGGACGTCTGAGTTCTCTATAGGCCTGTGCGAGGGGCTGACGTCTGAGTCCTTTATAGGCCTGTGCGAGGGGCTGAAATCTGAGTCCTCTATAGGCCTGTTTGAGGGGCTGAAATCTGAGTCCTCTATAAGCCTGTGTGAGGGGCTGATGTCTGAGTCCTCTATAGGCCTGTGTGAGGGGTTGATGTCTGAGTCCTCTATAGGCCTGTGTGAGGGATTGACGTTTGAGTCCTCTATAGGCCTTTGTGAGGGATTGACGTCTGAGTCCTCTATAGACTTGTGTGAGGGGCTGACGTTCGAGTCCTCTATAGGCCTTTGTGAGGGGCTGAAGTCTGAGTCCTCTATAGGCCTGTGTGAGGGGCTGACATCTGAGTCCTCTATAGGCCTGTGTGAGGGATTGACGTCTGAGTCCTCTATAGGCCTGTGTGAGGGGCTGGTGTCTGAATCCTCTATAGGAATGTGTGAGGGATTGACGTCTGAGTCCTCTATAGGCCTGTGTAAGGTATTGACCTCTGAGTCCTCTATAGGCCTGTGTGAGGTTCTGGTGTCTGAGTCCTCTATAGGCCTGTGTGAGGGGCTGATGTCTGAGTCCTCTATAGGCCTGTGTGAGGGGATGATATTCGAGTCCTCTATAGGCCTGTGTGAGGGGCTGACGTCTGAGTCCTCTATAGGCCTGTGTGAGGGGCTGACGTCTGAGTCCTTTATAGGCCTCTGCGAGGGGCTGAAGTCTGAGTCCTCTATAGGCCTGTGCGAGGGGCTGATGTCTGAGTCCTCTATAGGCCTGTGTGAGGGGCTGATGTTCGAGTCTTCTATAGGCCTGTGTGAGGGGCTGACGTTCGAGTCCTCTATAGGCCTGTGTGAAGGGCTGACGACTGAGTCCTCTATAGGCCCGTGGGAGGGACGTCTGAGTTCTCTATAGGCCTGTGTGAGGGGCTGACGTCTGAGTCCTTTATAGACCTGTGCGAGGGGCTGAAGTCTGAGTCCACTATAGGCCTGTGTGAAGGATTGACGTCTGAGTCCTCTATAGGCCTGTGTGAGGGGCTGGTGTCTGAGTCCTCTATAGGCCTGTGTGAGGGATTGACGTCTGAGTCCTCTATAGGCCTGTGTGAGGGATTGACGTCTGAGTCCTCTATAGGCCTGTGTGAGGGATTGACGTCTGAGTCCTCTATAGGCCTGTGTGAGGGATTGACGTCTGAGTCCTCTATAGGCCTGTGTGAGGGGCTGACATCTGAGTCCTCTATAGGCCTGTGTGGGGGGCTGACGTCTGAGTCCTCTATAGGCCTGTGCGAGGGGCTGACGTCTGAGTCCTTTATAGGCCTGTGCGAGGGGCTGATGTCTGAGTCCTCTATAGGCCTGTGTGAGGGGCTGAATTCTGAGTCCTCTATAGGCTTGTGCGAGGGGCTGATGTCTGAGTCCTCTATAGGCCTGTGTGAGGGATTGACGTCTGAGTCCTCTATAGGCCTGTGTGAGGGGTTGAAGTCTGAGTCCTCTATAGGCCTGTGTGAGGGATTGACGTCTGAGTCCTCTATAGGCCTATGTGAGGGATTGACGTCTGAGTCCTCTATAGGCCTGTGTGAGGGATTGATGTCTGAGTCCTCTATAGGCCTGTGTGGGGGGCTGACGTCTGAGTCCTCTATAGGCCTGTGGAGGGGCTGACGTCTGAGTCCTTTATAGGCCTGTGCGAGGGGCTGATGTCTGAGTCCTCTATTGGCCTGTGTGAGGGATTGACGTCTGAGTCCTCTATAGGCCTGAGCGAGGGGCTGAAGTCTGAGTCCTCTATAGGCCTGTGCGAGGGGCTGACGTCCGAGTCCTCTATAGGCCTGTGTGAGGGGCTGACGTCCGAATCCTCTATAGGCCTGTGTGAGGGGCTGACGTCCGAGTCCTCTATAGGCCTGTGTGAGGGGCTGACGTTCGAGCTCTCTATAGGCCTGTGTGAGGGGCTGACGTTCGAGTCCTCTATAGGCCTGTGTGAGGGGCTGAAGTCTGAGTCCTCGATAGGCCTGTATGAGGGGCTGACATCTGAGTCCTCTATAGGCCTGTGTGAGGGATTGACGTCTGAGTCCTCTATAGGCCTGTGTGAGGGATTGATGTCTGAGTCCTCTATAGGCCTGTGTGAGGTATTGACGTCTGAGTCCTCTATAGGCCTGTGTCAGGGGCTGGTGTCTGAGTCCTCTATAGGCCTGTGTGAGGGATTGACGTCTGAGTCCTCTATAGGCCTGTGTGAAGGATTGACGTCTGAGTCCTCTATAGGCCTGTGTGAGGGGCTGGTGTCTGAGTCCTCTATAGGCCTGTGTGAGGGATTGACGTCTGAGTCCTCTATAGGCCTGTGTGAGGTATTGACGTCTGAGTCCTCTATAGGCCTGTGTGAGGGGCTGGTGTCTGAGTCCTCTATAGGCCTGTGTGAGGGATTGGCGTCTGAGTCCTCTATAGGCCTGTGTGAGGGGCTGACGTCTGAGTCCTCTATAGGCCTGTGTGAGGGGCTGGTGTCTGAGTCCTCTATAGGCCTGTGTGAGGGATTGACGTCTGAGTCCTCTATTGGCCTGTGTGAGGTATTGACGTCTGAGTCCTCTATAGGCCTGTGTGAGGGGCTGGTGTCTGAGTCCTCTATAGGCCTGTGTGAGGGATTGGCGTCTGAGTCCTCTATAGGCCTGTGTGAGGGGCTGACGTCTGAGTCCTCTATAGGCCTGTGTGAGGGATTGGCGTCTGAGTCCTCTATAGCCCTGTGCGAGGGGCTGAAGTCTGAGTCCTCTATAGGCCTGTGCGAGGGGCTGATGTCTGAGTTCTCTATAGGCCTGTGTGAGGGGCTGAAGTCTGAGTCCTCTATAGGCCCGTGGGAGGGACGTCTGAGTTCTCTATAGGCCTTTGCGAGGGGCTGACGTCTGAGTCCTTTATAGGCCTGTGCGAGGGGCTGAAGTCTGAGTCCTCTATAGGCCTGTGCGAGGGGCTGATGTCTGAGTCCTCTATAGCCCTGTGTGAGGGATTGACGTCTGAGTCCTCTATAGGCCTGTGTGAGGGGCTGACGTCCGAGTCCTCTATAGGCCTGTGTGAGGGGCTGACGTCCGAATCCTCTATAGGCCTGTGTGAGGGGCTGACGTCCGAGTCCTCCATAGGCCTGTGTGAGGGGCTGACGTTCGAGTCCTCTATAGGCCTGTGTGAGGGGCTGACGTCTGAGTCCTCTATAGGCCCGTGGGAGGGACGTCTGAGTTCTCTATAGGCCTGTGCGAGGGGCTGACGTCTGAGTCCTTTATAGGCCTGTGCGAGGGGCTGAAATCTGAGTCCTCTATAGACCTGTTTGAGGGGCTGAAATCTGAGTCCTCTATAAGCCTGTGTGAGGGGCTGATGTCTGAGTCCTCTATAGGCCTGTGTGAGGGGTTGATGTCTGAGTCCTCTATAGGCCTGTTTGAGGGATTGACGTTTGAGTCCTCTATAGGCCTTTGTGAGGGATTGACGTCTGAGTCCTCTATAGACTTGTGTGAGGGGCTGACGTTCGAGTCCTCTATAGGCCTGTGTGAGGGGCTGAAGTCTGAGTCCTCTATAGGCCTGTGTGAGGGGCTGACATCTGAGTCCTCTATAGGCCTGTGTGAGGGATTGACGTCTGAGTCCTCTATAGGCCTGTGTGAGGGGCTGGTGTCTGAATCCTCTATAGGCCTGTGTGAGGGATTGACGTCTGAGTCCTCTATAGGCCTGTGTAAGGTATTGACCTCTGAGTCCTCTATAGGCCTGTGTGAGGTTCTGGTGTCTGAGTCCTCTATAGGCCTGTGTGAGGGATTGACGTCTGAGTCCTCTATAGGCCAGTGTGAGGTATTGACGTCTGAGTCCTCTATAGGCCAGTGTGAGGTATTGACGTCTGAGTCCTCTATAGGCCTGTGTGAGGGATTGATGTCTGAGTCCTCTATAGGCCTGTGTGAGGTATTGACGTCTGAGTCCTCTATAGGCCTGTGTCAGGGGCTGGTGTCTGAGTCCTCTATAGGCCTGTGTGAGGGATTGACGTCTGAGTCCTCTATAGGCCTGTGTGAAGGATTGACGTCTGAGTCCTCTATAGGCCTGTGTGAGGGGCTGGTGTCTGAGTCCTCTATAGGCCTGTGTGAGGGATTGACGTCTGAGTCCTCTATAGGCCTGTGTGAGGTATTGACGTCTGAGTCCTCTATAGGCCTGTGTGAGGGGCTGGTGTCTGAGTCCTCTATAGGCCTGTGTGAGGGATTGGCGTCTGAGTCCTCTATAGGCCTGTGTGAGGGGCTGGTGTCTGAGTCCTCTATAGGCCTGTGTGAGGGATTGACGTCTGAGTCCTCTATTGGCCTGTGTGAGGTATTGACGTCTGAGTCCTCTATAGGCCTGTGTGAGGGGCTGGTGTCTGAGTCCTCTATAGGCCTGTGTGAGGGATTGGCGTCTGAGTCCTCTATAGGCCTGTGTGAGGGGCTGACGTCTGAGTCCTCTATAGGCCTGTGTGAGGGATTGGCGTCTGAGTCCTCTATAGCCCTGTGCGAGGGGCTGAAGTCTGAGTCCTCTATAGGCCTGTGCGAGGGGCTGATGTCTGAGTTCTCTATAGGCCTGTGTGAGGGGCTGAAGTCTGAGTCCTCTATAGGCCCGTGGGAGGGACGTCTGAGTTCTCTATAGGCCTTTGCGAGGGGCTGACGTCTGAGTCCTTTATAGGCCTGTGCGAGGGGCTGAAGTCTGAGTCCTCTATAGGCCTGTGCGAGGGGCTGATGTCTGAGTCCTCTATAGCCCTGTGTGAGGGATTGACGTCTGAGTCCTCTATAGGCCTGTGTGAGGGGCTGACGTCCGAGTCCTCTATAGGCCTGTGTGAGGGGCTGACGTCCGAATCCTCTATAGGCCTGTGTGAGGGGCTGACGTCCGAGTCCTCCATAGGCCTGTGTGAGGGGCTGACGTTCGAGTCCTCTATAGGCCTGTGTGAGGGGCTGACGTCTGAGTCCTCTATAGGCCCGTGGGAGGGACGTCTGAGTTCTCTATAGGCCTGTGCGAGGGGCTGACGTCTGAGTCCTTTATAGGCCTGTGCGAGGGGCTGAAATCTGAGTCCTCTATAGACCTGTTTGAGGGGCTGAAATCTGAGTCCTCTATAAGCCTGTGTGAGGGGCTGATGTCTGAGTCCTCTATAGGCCTGTGTGAGGGGTTGATGTCTGAGTCCTCTATAGGCCTGTTTGAGGGATTGACGTTTGAGTCCTCTATAGGCCTTTGTGAGGGATTGACGTCTGAGTCCTCTATAGACTTGTGTGAGGGGCTGACGTTCGAGTCCTCTATAGGCCTGTGTGAGGGGCTGAAGTCTGAGTCCTCTATAGGCCTGTGTGAGGGGCTGACATCTGAGTCCTCTATAGGCCTGTGTGAGGGATTGACGTCTGAGTCCTCTATAGGCCTGTGTGAGGGGCTGGTGTCTGAATCCTCTATAGGCCTGTGTGAGGGATTGACGTCTGAGTCCTCTATAGGCCTGTGTAAGGTATTGACCTCTGAGTCCTCTATAGGCCTGTGTGAGGTTCTGGTGTCTGAGTCCTCTATAGGCCTGTGTGAGGGATTGACGTCTGAGTCCTCTATAGGCCAGTGTGAGGTATTGACGTCTGAGTCCTCTATAGGCCAGTGTGAGGTATTGACGTCTGAGTCCTCTATAGGCCTGTGTGAGGGGCTGGTGTCTGAGTCCTCTATAGGCCTGTGTGAGGGATTGACGTCTGAGTCCTCTATAGGCCTGTGTGAAGGATTGACGTCAGAGTCCTCTATAGGCCTGTGTGAGGGGCTGACGTCTGAGTCCTCTATAGGCCCGTGTGAGGTGCTGACGTCTGAGTCCTCTATAGGCCTGTGTGAGGGGCTGGTGTCTGAGTCCTCTATAGGCCTGTGTGAGGGGCTGATGTCTGAGTCCTCTATAGGCCTGTGTGAGGTGCTGACGTCTGAGTCCTCTATAGGCCTGTGTGAGGGGCTGACGTCTGAGTCCTCTATAGGCCTGTGTGAGGGATTGACGTCTGAGTCCTCTATAGGCCTGTGTGAGGGGCTGGTGTCTGAGTCCTCTATAGGCCTGTGTGAGGGATTGACGTCTGAGTCCTCTATAGGCCTGTGTGAAGGATTGACGTCTGAGTCCTCTATAGGCCTGTGTGAGGGGCTGGTGTCTGAGTCCTCTATAGGCCTGTGTGAGGGATTGACGTCTGAGTCCTCTATAGGCCTGTGTGAGGTATTGACATCTGAGTCCTCTATAGGCCTGTGTGAGGGGCTGGTGTCTGAGTCCTCTATAGGCCCGTGTGAGGGGCTGGTGTCTGAGTCCTCTATAGGCCTGTGCGAGGGATTGACGTCTGAGTCCTTTATAGGCCTGTGTATACGTCAAATATCATATATATCCATCCATCCATCCATCCATCCATTTTCCAAATTGCTTATCCTACTGGGTTGCGGGGGTCTGGAGCCTATCCCGGAAGCAATGGGCACGAGGCAGGGAAAAACCCAGGATGGGGGGCCACCCCATCGCAGGGCACATTCACACATCATTCAAATATCATATATATAATTTATTAAATTTAGATTTAAGTTTGCAGTCAATTTAATTTCCACGTTTCACAATTTTCACATTGCCTTTTTAAACGCAATCATGTGAATTTTAAGTAAAAATGTAGAATAAAATTATATCGTGATAATTATCAATATCATTTCCTATGAAAAAAACTTTACTATTGTACAATATTGCCCAGCCATAGGCTGATTTCAAAATTGATTTACATACAATTCTTTTACATATTGTCTGTCTGTCATTATACCTTGCAAATTAATCAGGATAAAACATATAAAACGATAAACAATAAAAACTATAGGATTAGGAAGCAATCAGTCCCGTGTACATGATCAGCCAGAAAATACTTGCATTCATCTAAACTTTTACAAACTTTAAACTGCCTTTGCTTGCTGGCTTGTGGGCTGATGGACAAACTTGAAGGCCTTACAGGACAGGATAGGATGCACATTCTTTATTGTCCATTAAATCCCTCTATCAAGTGTCAATAGGCTCCAAACAACCAAATGTAATTAAAGAAAATTAAAAAAATGGAAAAACATACAGAAATAACCCAAAATAAATAAAGACTAACCAAAGTAACTTAACTGTCCCCTCAGTTGATGGGATTTAGTCCATCACCCTGACTAAACTGTATAATGAGCAGTTGGGACTGTCAGTACATGGTTAGATCGTGTTTAATACAACAACTGGAATACGGCATACAAGGCACAAAAGGCACTGTGGGGAATAGAGCATTATGGGAACAGTAGTCCTATTATTACACCTCCTCCTTTTAGCTTAAGTCAAATGTGCTCTGTACCTTTTGACATTAATTTCTATTACTGCTATCAACAACCTCCTTCTCTCTTTCTCTCTCTCTTCTACTGAACTTCCCTCTTTGTTCACAAGTCCATTCTGTCAGGTGGTTTTCCAGTCAACTTGACCTAGTAACAGTCCCTGTAGGCCAAAGATGACCTTTATCAGTCTCTACCACATATGGTCTAGGAGTATCTGCAGGTCTGACGACTCCCAGCAGTCCCTTCTGTGCTAATCCAAACTGTCTGACCAGATGTCAGTTCTGTGAGAGGTCTGGAGCGGAGTCTGCGGTTGTAGTGTTTTGCCTGCTGACGCCTTCTCTCCTCATCCTGCTTGCGAAAAACTTGCAGATCTGGCCATTTAGGACCCAGCTGTCCACCATCTGGCTAATCTGTGCTGTGATACCGGGCCACCATACTGACAGTGTAGCTCTGGCTCGGCATTTTGTCATTCCCTGATAGCCTTCATGCAGACGCTGAAGAACATCCGCTCTCAAGGGTGGAGGTATCACAAGTCCTTCTCCCTTCATGAGAAGGTCGTGAACAAGGTGAAAATCCATTCTGTGCTGCCAGTATGGTTTAATGTCTAGATCTAACTTACATCTCTCTGGCCATTCTGTGAAACAGTGGTTTGTCACTTGTCTGCATACGTCGTCTTCTTTCTGCGCTGTCTTTATCTCCTCCAGCCTTTTGTCTCCACGTCGTTCTCTAGCTGAAGATGCCGTTCAATCAAAATTAATATTTTACTCACTTAACTTTTTGTCTTTTATGATTCCATGTGTACCACCTCCAAATTATTTTGAAGATTTGAATTTCATTGTATCCAAATTAATTTGGAACGGCAGACAACCCAGGAAACGCTTCTCAGTTTTACAGCGCACCAAATCAGACGGTGGCCTCGCCCTCCCTGATTTTAAGCTGTAGCATTGGGCATTTCAAATTAGGGCTATGCGCACTTGGACAGACGCAGGCAGTGTAGTGTCGTGGAGAGGTATTGAATCGGCTATAGTGCATCCCCACGGACTCCAGGACTTACCTTTCCCAGGGGTAGGTCTTCGTAAATCACGACACAAACTTGGTTGTATCTTTTCATCCACCTTAGCTGCATGGTACAACGCCGAAAAAGTAATAGGTCAACAATCTCCTTTATGGAACAATTTCCACTTTCTGTCAGACTATAAAGCTTTTGTTTGTCCCCCCTGATCATCCAAGGGGGGTTTCACATTTTATAATACGTTTGACATTCCAGGACATTCAAAAAGAATACAGTCTGCCTGGCTTCTCATTTTTCTTCTACCTCAGGCTACGATCCACAATGAAGGCCTATGCTGTGCCATGGAATTCTGTCTTAGATGATCACCCAATGTTTAGCTTTGTGACAACATTATTGTCCATAATGACAACAGAGGATAAAACTAGACAGGATACACAAAGCCCAGCAAACAAAATTTACTCAAAATAGTACCGACTCCTGAGAAACAAATGCTGCTGTTTTACTTTGCCTTTCCACTAATACACATTAAACACCAAAAAATAAAAATTAAAAGCGGTATTAAAAGGGAACCTTAAAACGGGAACAACTGCAAGTGGCTAGATTACCAAGCCCTCGCAAACTGCAGCGATGGAGATAACCACAACTTTGAAAAAGGAGATACTGGCACATGGAGAGTCGCGTCACTGGTTACAGGGTGGTCCAACAGACAACTACAACTGGATCTTATATACGTACGCTGGCCACAACAATTAATCAATCAATTTAACAAAATCACGATACCTGAAGAGATCGCACCCTCCAGCTCCATCTCACTACAATAGTTACTACTCTCGCTGCTGAAGGGTTATACAAACAAGATTAATTCAGTGAGGAACCTCCCTCAAAGGTACAACGGCAAACACCCGCCTGCTTCAGATCACAGGCCCAAGTTCTGAATCACTATTCTACCAACACACAGGTAGAAGATGAAGAACTCTCCTCAAAGTAGTGCTGTCAGTTGGACCTTGTAACATGAATAATCATAGTGGAGAGTTACAATTTTATTATTTTAATGGGAAGATGTGAGATTTTTATTGGGGGGGGGGGGGTCCCACCTTCAGAAACAGCCAGTGAGACTCATTTACCTCAAACCTTCTGACCGTGTGAGTCTCATTAATGAAACCGTATCTTAAGCCCAGCCGGAGCCCACCTCCACAAGGGTACACTCTACTTTCCCAGAAAATGTCAAGATGGATTCAAATTCAACTCCCAAACCTACTGCCAGTTTTTAGAAGACACTTTCTTCAAGCAGTGGTACAGGAAACAGTCAGCATCTTTCAGCAGGACCATGATTTTTATGCAGGACAATGCTCCATCGCATGCATCGAAGTACTCCACTGCATGGCTAGCCAGTAAAGGCCTTAAGGATGACAGAATAATGACATAATCACCTGACATAATCCCTATTGAGAACTTGTGGGCCCTGCTTATATGGGAGATGTAGGATCACACATGCACATATCACAAAGCTTAAATTCCAGGTGGCCTGAGACAAGGCCTACCCTGGTACGAGAAGGCACACATCGACCTAGGCCCCAAAGGGGGGTTTGTGACCCCACACACATAGATAACCAGGGAGGCCAGCACTCCAACTTTTATTGCCCAAGTTTTTAACGACCTACAGATAGCAGAGTGGATCCCCAGGGACAGGGGCCCCTCGGCTTGGCCCACAACCCCATCACCCGACATCCTGCCGTGCATACCACTCACCCAACATCCCACTGAAAGTTTCCTTTAAGTTTGGTTTTGTATACCCTGTGTAGTATGATGCTTATGTCTCAATATGCAAATCATGTTTGTGTGTGTGTCCTTAGACAGTCTCAGTTTTGTGTGCCACCCTTATAACCATGTTCACAGAGTATCAATTATTTTACCCCTCACACTTAAACCCTTGTATAAATTTGAATAAATAGATAGGTATAGCTACCACTGCATATATATTATACCAGAATAATCTTGGAAATTGAATAGTCTAACCAGGGATCTTAGTGTGCCCTAACTTTTGAAGATTCTTTTCCTTTGTCTGACAAACCTTCCCCCCCCCCCTCTTTGCTTTGCCACATTCCTCGGCAACCCTTATCTGATCTTTGTATTCTACCATGCCTATCTAAGGGTAAGATGTGCTTATGACATGAGAATATGTCATATAATGTCTGTATAAAGGGTAATATCTGTTGAGGTACAACCTAAGCCACCTGTACCATATACTGGTGTGAGTAATAGAACATAACATAATAGCATAATATAAGTAATCATTAATTAATCATCACAGATGGTATTTGGTGTGAACCGCTAGGCTGGTACGGCATGTTTGGTATCAAACCGAAGGAAAATCACTCCAGTTTCCAAATCTGGTCAGTGGTTACCACAAAAGTGGACGTATCAAAAGTTACACCAGCCTAATGAAAATCACCATTACCAGAGAAGTCAGTCTGGTCATAAATCCCAAAAAGACTGATACCGACCCCCTTCCGAAGCCCGCCAAATGGATGGTCAGCCATTGGTCCAGGACTCAAATTCCTGGTCACTCCTAATCACGAACCTTATGCTATAAAACCTGGCACCTCAGAACGGAGAGAAAGGCGGAGAAAAAGAGAAGAAAACGGAGAAACAAGCAGCGTTCTTAAAGCCCGTCGGTGAAGACCCAAAGAACTGCAACTCAGCCCAAGCTTCACCAGAAGAAAGAACCGGAGGGACTCCACTCCAACAACCGCTGCAAACACCGCGCCTCCCTGAGAGCCATCACCCATCAGCTCATCAGCCACTGCAACCAACTGCAAAGACCTCCCTCTTTCCTGCATCCAAGTAAACCAACTTCCTTTCCTTTCTAACAACCTAAACTGTCCTATTCACCTGCTATATTCCTTTAGGTTTATAATCCTTACAAACTGCTTGCTTTGCAGAACAGTTTTTCCCTTTTCAGGTTAATCATTTTAAATCTGGTCATTGCATTTTCATGATTACATCGTTTGTGTCTATTCCGTTATTTCATGTTTATTGTTTGTTAGGTGTAATGTCTGTCTTATGTTAGTTGTAGGAATAAATGCATGTCTTTTTACACAACTTCAGCCTCCGTCATTGAGTGCTCACAATAGTCCCTGCCTCTGTGCGATCTGGCTACTACGCTCTGAAACCTCTAAACTCGCCTGAAATATCGCGAGACTCTCTCTCATCGGCCGTGAGGGGAGCTTCGCTACCGATCGTTTACATTACCTGGTGACGCAGCTCGCTGGACGAGCCCACTAACCCAGGTTATTAAGCGATACTGGTTATTAATGAATCCCATTTAAGTCTCACATTAACAGATATCGGGGATTCACAATTGAGTTTGGAGGAGCCGACCATTCGGCATAACAATTGGTTAATAATCAGCATTAAATAATAATTAATTAAAAGTTAATTAATTTCAAGACATCTTGGTGGAGATATTAAAATTACCTGAGCTAATAATTCCTACATAATTGGTGGAGAATGCGGGCACAAGGTTTAAACTTATTGTGAGCACACAATTTAAACTTTTTATGACCGAACGTACAGTTGATTAAGCGCTACAGTGAACTGGTTGCAAAAAGTTGAGGATCGATCGCACTCAGGGCAATCTGAAGGCATATAAGCGGGAACATACGGGCTTAATATAGTTATTTTTATTTCTGTTATTAGTAGTTATATTATTTTGTTTTATTTTTGGTTATTTTATTTTAGTTTATTTCGTTTAAAACTGCAGTAAACCTTAACCCTATGTCTGACGAGATTCTCAGATATAGCGCGTTGTTTCCAGGATCGATTCGGACGAGTTTCTCCGTTTCCATATATCCTGGCAGAGATCTCTCTATTAGCGAACAGGAATTCTTGTTACGAGGTTCTAACCTGAATTCTGTTGCGCTTGGACTCCCTGAGATAAGACCGATAGCTTAGCTACCTATCAGGATCTTACTCATATGTGTGTGCCTGCTTTAGACAAAGCAAGTTTAACACCACTTTGCGCTGCGAGCCAAGTGCGTGTGTAATTTGGAAATTGGGAGTCTCCAGTTCTTGAGACCCGCCGTGGTTTCAGCATCATTTGCGACGTGATATAGTGCACTCACTATTTAGATCCGTCGCCGTAACGCGAGCGCTTCCTCGCTCCAGTAATAGTTTTAAGGGGTTAAACTGCGCAAGGCGCAGAAGGCCGCAAGCGGCATGTGCATGCATTAAACGCGTGTGACACTCATTGATCGTCGGCAACCGCCTAGCTATCTCTTTGGTTACGAGTGCAGTCTGCGAACGCCACTCTAACCACTTAGAGATCAGAGCCCTGAAGGCCTGCCTGACGCCAATTTTTTTTTGGGTCACCAGTGACCCTACCCCTTAGGCTCACTTGCCTGGGACCCCCCACAAAGGGAGCAACGCCCCATTGAGCCTCTAGTGGTCAGTCATAGAACTACCACTCCATTTCGAAATTGCGCCTCTAGTGGTCAGGCATAGAACTACCACTCAATTTCGAAATTGCGCCTCTAGTGGTCAGGCATAGAATTACCACTCAATTTTGAAATTGCGCTTCTAGTGGCAAGCCATAGCAGTGCCACTCCATTGAAATTGCACCTCTAGTGGTCAGCCATAGTAGGTTAACATCTGAGTTGGGCCTCTGGTGGTCATCTGCGGTAATACCAACACTCATAATTGGACACACAGGTTCTTGCCTGAAAGCCTTAATCAACTTTTTAATTAACTTGATTACAACACATTAACATCTAATTAGGTTATTGCTGCATAACTAATTGATGTTTTCAATTGAATAAGAATCACAACTCATTGGGTTTGATTTCTGTTTTATCTTTTTGATTTATTTTAGGTCTTATTTCACTTTAGGCTTTTATTCACTCCCTCTCCCCCAACAAGGGTACTTGCATAGAAGTTCAACCATTATTAACAACAGTCAACATACACAATCACATCGGAGAGTCGTTTGGGTCTGATCAGTTGAGCTCTTCCTGTGCTAGGTGCCTACCATTCGCTCTCTGTTGGTTGAGCTTGTCTGTGGCTCTGCTGTCACTGCTTGCGATCATACAGTTTGTCAGAACCGAAGGGGAGTTCTCAGCAATTGGACGCCCAAAAGCGTGCCAGCCCGGCTGCACCCACTGACTCATTAAGGGCAAGGCTGACAGGTACCTCAGGCGATCATTACAACTTTTGAGCAGGACCTCGTCTAGGGTGAGTTCTGAGAACGGCCCTAGCTTGGACTCTCACTAGGGTGGGTGATACCTGAAGGCTATTTTGCCAGCCTTGGTCGAGTCAGGTCTCAGGTAGTGCAGCCGATAAGCTGAGCCCCACCTGGGTTGTCTCAGTTGTGCATACAGAACACCCCCTTCCAAGTTGACATTGCTGGGGATCGGGGGAGTGGGAGCCGGACTCAGGCCTGCTTGGCTGGGATTGAGCTTGTGGGACGTGCCCCGTTCAGGAGGGACACCTGACAGCGTTCAAACCTCTCCACCTGCATCACTAGCTTAACACCGCAACAATTCGGATAGGGACAAGTAAAGCAGAACCTGCTAGTGGTCCCCCTTCCGGTCAAAGCGGAGTTGTTCAACAGAGCCCAACCCAGGGGTAATCTGATCTGCAACAGCAAGCTAAGTTTGAATGCAGTCCCATTGCTTTTGAAGCTCTTGCTTCCCACTTTCTATTCCCAACTTCTCCTGTCATCTTCTGACACTGTCAGTAGTCACAGACCGACAATTTCCTGGATAAGGTTTTACCTTTTACCCCTGACTAGGGCATCTCTCAAGCCCTAGAGTAACTCACACTGTTCTAACCTGCAACAACTTCTCCCAGGGAGCAATTTTTGTTTGTTTATTTTGTCGTGGGTAACTATTCCCGTGGTTCACTACACCCTTCCAGTTACCCAGTGACAGGCCCCAGTTCTACTTTATTTTATTTTGTTGGTTTTATTTGTTCACCCAGATTTAGGTGTCAGGTCACCCACCTAGACAACCCCCAGTCTGAGTGTAACAGATTTCTGCGGCCACCCTGCAGTTGACCGAGTCACAATGATCCACATGGAAAGCCCCCTCAACCAGTGGAAAGATTTGGGTACCTGGCCTGATGTTGTGACTTCCGACTTCCTGCCCAGTCATGCCGATCTCATACGGTCCAAAGCAGCTAACCAAATTGAGGACGACATCGCTGAACTAATGGCCATGCCACCCACTCAGAAATGCGGGAGTAAAAGGCTAACCAAAGCACTCGGCTCCCTCGCACACAAACTTCTAGCCAGGTTGAAGACAAATGAAGAGGAAACGTCCTGTCTCCAGCAAAGGGTGCAAGCACTCCAACAGCAGGAGAGAGACACCCAACAACTTCTGGCTGAGACACAGAGAGATGCGGCCCAAGCTCAACATCGCATTGAGAACTTCGAGCAAGAACTCCAACAAAGAAGGTCTCCGTCCCATGAGGAAGAGGATACAGAAGAAGGCAAGATTCCTCAAACAAGCAAAAAGCTTCAACAGGCCTTGGAAGAGCTCAGAGCTGAAGCTGACCAGCAAGAACAGCAAGCCATAGCCACCAGAGAGAACCTCGAAGCCAGACTGGACCAGGCCGAAACACTGTTCGACAGAGCCCACACAGAGCTCAAGAACAAGGATGCTCAGATCCAGGCCCTGGAAAACCATCTGGCTGAGGCACAGAGATGCCTGCACAAGCTGAATCACCAGCTAATCAGCTCCCAAGAACAGCTCACCGATGCCAGAACGAAACATCGAGCTGACACAGAAGAGATTGACCGGATGAGACAAGAACTAATACAGGCATATGAGGTGAAGTCAGAATTTGGAGCCTCCTACGATTCAGTGATGGCACCGACTCCCTCTCCGACAGTACTGTTTCCCCCAAGGCACTCAGACCGCGTTCAAGGGACTTCTCATCGGGACAAGTTACCTCCTTGCCCATCACCGGACCTTGAGGAACCAAGCGCCTGGAAGGTCTCTCTCAAAGAAGGCACCCCAGATGAAACAGGTGTACTGAAGCGATACCAACACCGGGTTACCACAAAGGAGCTTGATAAAGTAGCTCGGAATATCGACATGTTTACGCCTAACCCCATGGGGGGCCACGACATTCATACCTACCTCCAAGACATTGACTTCCACCTCAAAAGACTGGACAATGTGACCAATGAAGACAGAGTCTACCTCATCAGGATCACATCCAGCCTGGAGGTCCGCAGCTTCCTGGATCGACAGCCCAGTCGAATCAAGGCCGACTCCAAGCTGCTACATGAAGCACTGATTCAAGAGTTTGCTGATCCTGAGTCGGAACAAGGTATCAGTGTCGCCTTGGATGTCAAACAGAGCAGACAAGAGACTCCCCAAGCCTACTACAATCGCCTTCGTCGGGCATATTTTGGGTCCAAAAATGAGGCATACATGGAAGAAGATGCAACCTTCAAGGCTCTCTTCCTTCGGAATCTCCACCCAACCTTAAATCACTACCTTGGGCTCATGGCTTGTCCCCACACCATGACAAGTCAACAACTGCGAGACCTTGCAATCAAGGCATACCACAAACAAAGAGCAGCAGCCGAGAAAGCAACTAAAGCGACGGCAGTGCTAAATCTTGGCATTACAGACTCCAACCTGGCATTGGAAGGTGGCCACCCTCATCCGCAACCACCAATCCATGACCGAGGTTGGAGAGCAGCAATCCACAGTGAGCGTTACCCTGGTCCGCCTCCACAGCAGTTGAAGACCCGGCCAGACCGGTGGGAGGCACAGCGCTCTCTTAACCAAGGAAAACCAAGACCCACAGAGCCTTGGAAGAAGCGGGGAGATCGGCTAGGAAGCCAGTTCTCTAATTCAAGCTCTCCACCAAGTTCCCGATGGAATCGACCACGGAACTGGAAAGACAGGAGGAAAAGTTATGAACCAGACTTGAAGCCTGGACAAACCACGGAGAAAGATGAGTGGGTTCTACTCCAGTTGCTGCGTGATTTCTTTGCTCAGCATCACCTCAAGGGTCAAGAGGACTTTCGGAAGAAAGATTCAAAATGACTAGGACTGAAGCACAAAACACGCAGGACCCCACAATCCTCACCAGAACCCAAACCAGACAATGCCCACGGACTCCCATGGACGTCAGCCCCAAGCGACACTCAACAGCTATCGGCCTTCCCTACCAGAGATATTGGAACAACTGAAGACGTCCCACCTCAACTAGGAAAAGCTGCCGACTCAGGCCTGGTAAGAGCACCTGATGTTGCCGTCACCAACACAGAGCTCGATCAAGAGGATGAGCCCCCACCAGCACCTGACAACGCTGTCCTAGTTGTGTGCCGTGACTCAGAATAGCACCACCCCTACTGTGGTGATGCCGCACCAATTCCTGGCCAGGCCCTTGTGCCACAGCTCCTGGGAGATCTGGTGGAAAGGGGGGTAGCCAAGAAATTCTACCTCTCCATCACCCTGGAAGATGTTCTCACCCTGGAGGCCCTCATCGACACTGCAGCAGACATCACCCTCATGTCAGCCAGTCTTTTCTGCCAGGTGCAGCACCTATCCGCCCAGAAGAACAAAACCCTCCAACCGAGGAAATGCTCTTTGGACGTGCAGGCGTATTCACCAGTGGGCACCAGGATGGATCACATGATACCCCTCAATTGGTCCATTGGTCCCATGAATGTAATGCACCCAGTATACATTTCCCAACTTGAGTCCATTCCTCTCCTCATTGGGAAAGATTTGCTGAACCGGTTCGAGCCGATGTTAGACTTCCAATGTCTGAAAATTTGGGCTCAAGTTATAGAACCACTGCCACTGTGGAAACCTGACGCAGCCACACAGGAATGTCAAACCCTGGCTGCATCCTCAGACCTCACTCCACACCATGGAGAGTACCCAGCTGGAGATCAGAATCGTGACACGAGAGACCCATGCCAGCACCATGACTCCTTCCTGTGTAGGCTGGACCCTACCTCAGGATCCTTCAGCCCCAAGATCAGGAAAGGCATATGGCTCCAAGGCATGGAAGTCACAGATGTGGTAATGACCATGGGGGTAGAAAAATATCCAGTGACAAAAGGGACTGTATGTGACATGGAGCTTGCTGGTGACCAACACCTGACAATCCATGCTATAACTGCCCAGCCTGACACAGTACAGTCACCCAGCTGCCACTACTATTCTCGGGAGGGACCAGCAGCACCCAGCATTTTGGACACGCCGGCGCCAATGGAACCGTCGCAACACCACTACGTTGATGAGAATGTCTCTCAAGACATGATCACCATTTATGTAGATGGACGCGCATTCAAACAAAAGGGGACCCTGAAAGCTAGAGCAAGCATTCTGGGGCTCAACGACGACCTCGTCCCACCACAACAGCTCAAGCTCTGTCCTCACACATCGCAGTATGCGAAGCTGGCAACAATCTTAATCGCCCGGGAGGTGGCCTCCGAACATGGAGTAGAGAACCTACTGATCTGCAAAGACTCCAGCTATACACGTCTCAGCTTCATGTGCTATCTCCCTCACTGGACACAGAATGGCTTCAAGACATCAGGGAACAAGCCAGTCAAACACCATGACCACACGGATGCACTTGCCAAAGCAGGAGCACTGCACGGTGATTCATGGGAGTTTTGTCCCCTCCCACCCACCCACGCTGTCCAGATCGTCACCCGCAGTCACAGCCGAGCATCTGCCCCACCGCCAACGATTTCACTGTTGGAACTTTCCCCTCAGGTTTCCAACTCTGACATCGTCTCCCTCCAGCCCACTGATTCTGTGCTCAGCACGGTCTGCGATCACCTCCGCGACCCCGCTGCGAACTCGATCTCCACAACTGACCAAGAATCCCTGCCTGACCTCCATCACCTGATGACGGCTTTATCCTCTCTTCATCTTGCCGAGGGCGTACCTCTTCATGTCCCTGATGCCCACACTTCACCACGGCTCGTGGTCCCTCAGGCACAAAGGGGGGTCATGCTACTGTACGCCCACGACGCACCCTGTGCAGGCCACCGCAATGCCAAAACAACCTATGAGGCACTTAGTCAAGTAGCCTACTGGCCTAACATGCGACAGGATGTGACGGAATATGTGAAAGGATGTCTGGTCTGCTGCCAATTCCAACCAAAAGAAGGACAACTTTTCCAGTTCAAATCTCCCCAAAACCCCCAAGAGAGAAGAACAAAGAGGAAGGGAAGGAGAGAAGGTCACAGATAGGGTAGACCAATGTGGTGGGCTTGACTACTGATATCTGGGTGATCTTGATGTTTTTGTTTATCTGTTTGTTTGTTTTGATAACTTCTCATTTTCTTTGGTTGTTGTTTTTGGTAAGGACCTGGGGTGGCTCACGCGTGCCCGGGAAATTACTGAAGAGGATCCGGTTTTGCATTTTCTTGTCACGTTTGTTTCTTTACAGTTGTCCTCTGGCCGAGAATTGTTGCCACTATATCTTTTTCCTGTCCCCTTTGCACAAGGGTGCACCACACTCCGAATCGGTCTTGACTCACCCCCTCACTCCTAATCCGGTCCTTATTTTCTATCCCCTTACCACTAGGATGACGCTGCCCTGCTACTAGCGTTACTCAGCCAGGAGGGGTGAGGCCCCAGTCCAAGAGGGCATCCCCTGGGCCTCCGTCAGGCATTGTCTTCCGGGAACAGCCCGGTCTCTTGATTACTAACTGTTGTACCCACATACAGCGAGTATTCGTCTGACGATGTCGACCGAGCCCATTACCTCCATGAGAGACGCCAAACGAGTGGGACAGGTGTCCGATGGACCCAGGATGCCATGCATCATGCTGCCGTGGACACTACCCACCACATGCTGGAGCAGTTACCCAACGACCGTGAACCAAGCTGAGTCCAATCGACTGCCTGGACGCCTTGCTGGGAGCTGCAGCACCCTGTTCAACAGAGAGTTCACCACTCCTTGCTGTCCCAGAAGCCAGGGGCCAGCCCTTGCGCCTCCTCCCTGTCCATCCAGTCACTGTACCACCCAGAGTGCCGAACAACGGGAACTTTCATGTGCCTCGTTGCATGTGGATGATCCTGTTTCAACTTCCGTCGCCTGAATGATGGCAATGCCATCATCAGCCGAAAGGGGGGAGATGTAGGATCACACATGCACATATCACAAAGCTTAAATTCCAGGTGGCCTGAGACAAGGCCTACCCTGGTACGAGAAGGCACACATCGACCTAGGCCCCAAAGGGGGGTTTGTGACCCCACACACATAGATAACCAGGGAGGCCAGCACTCCAACTTTTATTGCCCAAGTTTTTAACGACCTACAGATAGCAGAGTGGATCCCCAGGGACAGGGGCCCCTCGGCTTGGCCCACAACCCCATCACCCGACATCCTGCCGTGCATACCACTCACCCAACATCCCACTGAAAGTTTCCTTTAAGTTTGGTTTTGTATACCCTGTGTAGTATGATGCTTATGTCTCAATATGCAAATCATGTTTGTGTGTGTGTCCTTAGACAGTCTCAGTTTTGTGTGCCACCCTTATAACCATGTTCACAGAGTATCAATTATTTTACCCCTCACACTTAAACCCTTGTATAAATTTGAATAAATAGATAGGTATAGCTACCACTGCATATATATTATACCAGAATAATCTTGGAAATTGAATAGTCTAACCAGGGATCTTAGTGTGCCCTAACTTTTGAAGATTCTTTTCCTTTGTCTGACAAACCTTCCCCCCCCCCCTCTTTGCTTTGCCACATTCCTCGGCAACCCTTATCTGATCTTTGTATTCTACCATGCCTATCTAAGGGTAAGATGTGCTTATGACATGAGAATATGTCATATAATGTCTGTATAAAGGGTAATATCTGTTGAGGTACAACCTAAACCACCTGTACCATATACTGGTGTGAGTAATAGAACATAACATAATAGCATAATATAAGTAATCATTAATTAATCATCACAGATGGTATTTGGTGTGAACCGCTAGGCTGGTACGGCATGTTTGGTATCAAACCGAAGGAAAATCACTCCAGTTTCCAAATCTGGTCAGTGGTTACCACAAAAGTGGACGTATCAAAAGTTACACCAGCCTAATGAAAATCACCATTACCAGAGAAGTCAGTCTGGTCATAAATCCCAAAAAGACTGATACCGACCCCCTTCCGAAGCCCGCCAAATGGATGGTCAGCCATTGGTCCAGGACTCAAATTCCTGGTCACTCCTAATCACGAACCTTATGCTATAAAACCTGGCACCTCAGAACGGAGAGAAAGGCGGAGAAAAAGAGAAGAAAACGGAGAAACAAGCAGCGTTCTTAAAGCCCGTCGGTGAAGACCCAAAGAACTGCAACTCAGCCCAAGCTTCACCAGAAGAAAGAACCGGAGGGACTCCACTCCAACAACCGCTGCAAACACCGCGCCTCCCTGAGAGCCATCACCCATCAGCTCATCAGCCACTGCAACCAACTGCAAAGACCTCCCTCTTTCCTGCATCCAAGTAAACCAACTTCCTTTCCTTTCTAACAACCTAAACTGTCCTATTCACCTGCTATATTCCTTTAGGTTTATAATCCTTACAAACTGCTTGCTTTGCAGAACAGTTTTTCCCTTTTCAGGTTAATCATTTTAAATCTGGTCATTGCATTTTCATGATTACATCGTTTGTGTCTATTCCGTTATTTCATGTTTATTGTTTGTTAGGTGTAATGTCTGTCTTATGTTAGTTGTAGGAATAAATGCATGTCTTTTTACACAACTTCAGCCTCCGTCATTGAGTGCTCACAATAGTCCCTGCCTCTGTGCGATCTGGCTACTACGCTCTGAAACCTCTAAACTCGCCTGAAATATCGCGAGACTCTCTCTCATCGGCCGTGAGGGGAGCTTCGCTACCGATCGTTTACATTACCTGGTGACGCAGCTCGCTGGACGAGCCCACTAACCCAGGTTATTAAGCGATACTGGTTATTAATGAATCCCATTTAAGTCTCACATTAACAGATATCGGGGATTCACAATTGAGTTTGGAGGAGCCGACCATTCGGCATAACAATTGGTTAATAATCAGCATTAAATAATAATTAATTAAAAGTTAATTAATTTCAAGACATCTTGGTGGAGATATTAAAATTACCTGAGCTAATAATTCCTACAGAGATTTACAGTGAAGGAAAGCAGTACAGCTCTCTGAACAGTGTCTGGCAGGCTGTGGTTGCTGCTGCACAAAAAGTTTATCGTCAACAGATCAAGAAAATACCAGATTCCATGAATGGAAGACTTATTGCTGTTCAGCAGCCGGACTGCTTGGGGGAAGAAGCTATTGCACAGTCGTGCAGACCTGCTCCTGATGCTGCAGAATCTTCTTCCGGATGGAAGAGGGGTAGTAGACAGTTCGTGGGTTGGATGGTACCGGTCAGTCACAATGCTGGTGCCCTTACGGATGCAGCGGGAAGTGTAAGTGTCCTGCAGGCTGGGGAGGGAGCTGCCGATGATGCACTCAGCGGTCTGCACAGTCTTCTGAAGGGTCCGGACCGCTGAGCGCGTCATCAGCAGCTCTCTCTCCAGCCTGCAGGACACTCACACTTCCTGCTGCGTCCGTAAGGAGGTGGCTATATTGCTCACTAATTGATATTTCATGTCAGAAATGTTTATTTGGAAATTATGTGATGTTTGATTATTATTCGCACTTTGAAAGATGATAATAAACAAGGAAGATGGGAAAATGTAGGTTTTCCATTTAGTTGCATAATAATTGTGCACACTAACAGTTGTGTAATAATTGTGCACACTAATAGTTGTGTAATAATTCTGCACACTAATAGTTGTGTAATAATTCTGCACACTAATAGTTGTGTAATAATTCTGCACACTAATAGTTGTCATGCCCGGCTCATCCGCTCCTCCTGTGTGCCACGCCCCCGGATTACCCACGTGTGTTTCCCGAATTGTACCCAGCTGTTTCCGTTTGCTGTCAATCAGTCTTGTGTATTTAAGTCCTGGTCTCCCCGGTTTCCCTTGTCCGTCATTGATGTTTCCCGATGTCTGTTCTCGCCCTGTGCCCCTGCCTTCGTCCCTTGGAATAAAACCCCGTTTTCCCGTATCCCGCTTGCCTGCCTGCTCCTTCCGCACGATCGCCGCTCTGCTCGCGATCGCTGCCGCCGCTCCCGTGACAATAGTTGTGTAATAATTGTGCACAATAATAGTTGCGTAATAATTGTGCACACTAATAGTTGTGTAATAATTCTGCACACTAATAGTAGTGTAATAATTCTGCACACTAATAGTAGTGTAATAATTCTGCACACTAATAGTTGTGTAATAATTCTGCACACTAATAGTAGTGTAATAATTCTGCACACACGTGTTTCCCCTGATAATGTTCACACTCACATTTCCTTTGCATAACATTCAGGCTTCAGGATCATTAACATTTTGGACTGACTGATGACACTATATTTGTTTTTTTATTGAAATTAATCCCAAAAATACAACTCGCCTAATAATTGTGAACACAGTGTATTACATTGTGGGATCCAAATGTCCCCCACGATGAGATAAAAACCTTTTGCCATATAAGGACATTTTCACTCCCCACACTCCACAAACATAACCTTAATTTCATAAAAAAATCTGTGAATAGAATCACAAAACTGGAAATACCTTTTTTTCACTTTGTTTGCTTACTTATGGTTAAGGTTGGGGCTGGGTAGACTGTCATTGTTGGGATTAGAGTTTTCACGATCTAAACAAATGGAGAGTCCCCACAAAGATATAATTACAAACCTGTGTGTGTGTGCATGTGTGTCTGTGTGTGAGTGTGTGTACGTGTGTGTATATACCTGACTACAGAAGATGGATGGATGGACAGATGGAATTTGCAACCTTACTAAAGAGTAGCAGAAGCACTTCTGACACTTGAACCCTGATGATAAGTACAATTATTTATGTAAAAGTGCATCAGTTTTGTACTTAGTGGCATTTGCCAAACATGCTTGTAAAGGTGAATTCTGCCAGAGGTCAGTGCTGTGGGTTGGCGTTTGGCTCAGTGGCTTATATCACTATGCTCCTGTGACTAAGGCCCTTAACCCCAAACACATCAGTGACTGCCTGCATCTGCCTTCTCAAAGAAACAATTTTTAAATTGTTTGACTGTGGAATTTGAGCTTCGTGGGTCCAAACCTGCTTAGTCACACCGCCCTAAGTTTGCTGCTCAACTCGCCGCTTTCTCAATTGTAAGTCGCTTTGCAAAAAAATATCTCCAAAATAAAAGTAAATGCTCTTTTTTTGCAGGAGAAAAGATGATCAACATGTGTAGTAAACGGTACAAAAGTGGGTCTGACCTACATGCAATTTCAACAAAACGTGGGTGGGGACAAGGGACGTCGCGATATAATGTGATCATACGATTACCTTTGCAGCAAAATAAAAGGACAGCGATAATGGTTCCCAGCAGCACAAACCAAAGACAATTGGATGAAAGCAGAGTGGAATATGGGAGTATGGTAGACGATCCTTTCATAGCATCCAGATTTCTTAATGTTTGCGAGGCTGAGTTTGTTTATATGGTGAGGAGCCCAGCACCAAGTTACACAAGAAAATAAGCTGGAGGAAAGCGGCAGGCAAAAGCCTGAGCCAGACGCAGCCCCGGTGCACGCCGGTTGGCGGTAGAGTTGTGACGTTCGCAAGCGAACCGATTCTTTTGAACGGCTCATAAACATGAACGATGGGAGCCGAGTCGCGGCTGGGAGGGAGCCGTTCTTTCTGTCATTCTTTTTTTCCTATGCGTGTTTCACACAGATGCACAAAAATGAGCTCCTCGGCGAGACAGAACAGTTATAGAGGGAGGGGCGCACCCAGCGCAGGGGTGCTACTGCCTAACAGCATGATGTTAGTTGTGCACGCATCCTTCACGTGAGTACTCCAGTGGAAAAAAACCCTGCGTGCCTCTGTCATTCGGTAGGAGCAGAGCCATGACTTGTGCACGCTGCTGTGATAACAATGTTCTTGTGTGGAAGTGTTTGTAGTAAAAGCTGTTTTGCACAGAAATTCATTGCAGCCGGCTTTGTTCTTGTTTGTTTGTGTTTATTTGTGAGTAGGTATTGTATGAATAACATAAGTCAACGTAGCTTTACACATACACACACTTTGTGCTAAAGGTAAATCCAAAATAGTGATGTCACTGTCTAAGCAGAGGGATGTTGTGCAGCCCTATGGAATATAGTCCACACATGACAAATGAGGTAATAATCAATATTTCAGAATAATTCATTCAATTCATTCAATATTGGTGTGTGATATCTGAGTTTTAATTATTTAACTACAAATCTCACCTCATCATTCCTCCCAGTGATTATTTCCAGGATAAACTGAGATGCCCTCAAGCTGGCTTCTTAAAACTGACTAAATATTTAAAAAGAGCCAAAAGAGCCGTTGTTTTGAATGGCTCTTTGAAAGGAACGGATCGCCAAGATCCGGATCCCCTCAAAGAGCCATAAATCCCATCACTAGTTGGCGGCTGGGGAAACTTGCCGCGCATCACTCCTACGGCGGCTGTTTCAGCTCACGGTAGGAAGCCGCCATCTAGTGGTGCGCTTTGGGAATTTCATATAGCGCCAAAGTTGTTGCACTTGGACTCGATCTTTGATACAATGTTTTATCGCTTTTAATCTTTCCAAGCACTTTGCATACTGTACAAGGTCAATCTGCTTCCTCATTTGTATGTCGTTTTGATAATAGCTTCTGATAAATAAGTAAAATGTAAGTAAGTATAAATGTATATACAACAGTATCAATCGGGGCCATGTGGACAGCTGTCTGCCATCTCTAATTGGCCATTGAGTCCACGGACCCCAAAGGTTAAACTGGACACTGGCAGGCGTGTCTGATTCATCAGATTCCCGTCTGCTGGGTTGGGCAGCATCACATTGAGGAAGAACCTCATTGTGTTTTCAGCTACCTGGCATTAGGAGCTGATTACTTCAAGTCATTAGGACTTTTTTCATAGAGATTCTCTAGCTGAACAAGTAGAGTGTTGCATTTATGAATCATTGGTCATGGGTTCAAATCCCCCAAGAATATGCATAAAACATAACCCTTCCCACTGCTGTAAGTCACTTTGGGTAAACAAGTCTGGTAAATGCAAAAGTGTTTCTACAAGTGGTACAACAGCATGCCCTACTGGTCAGATTAAAATGCTGTTTGGATATATTCCATTTCACAATGTGGCTTCTGATTATAACATCAATGTGTAATAGGAATTTATTGGAAATGTATTTACTATTTCTTTACAAATGTATTTATCTGGATGAACTGGTCCAATTGGGCTCTCTGACCTTAGACCCCTGCGAGAAAAGCCTAATGTCCATGGGGTTAAATGTAAATGGATATTCTATGTGATGAGTAATATAAAGTGGGTTAAGGACGACTCAGATGCAGTAGCTCTGGGAAAGACACAGGCTTTATTAAGGGAATACAGCAAACAACACTTGGAAGAATGATGACGGAGCTGAGGAACCATGAGAGCAGGAACATTTATACACAGTAATCACCGACGGGAGAGAGGTGTAGGAGGCTAACAGATCAGGGTGGAGAACGTCAACGATGGGATACAGCTGGGGAGGGTTAGGAGAGTTACGGAGTGTCAGCAGTGAGCTCTGCTGGCCCAATCAGGAGGAGACGGGACAGATCGTCACAAGTACTAAGATGTGATGCATCCATCTTCCAAACACTTATCACAAGGGTATCCCAGAGCCAATTACAGGAAACACAGGGTACAAAGCTGGGGTCCACCATGGATAGAATGCCATTTAATCACAAGGCACACTCACAGTCATAGACTCTGGGCAATTTACAGATGCCTGTCAGAGTCACTGCAGGAAGAAACCCATGTGGGATAAAGAGAGCAAACAAACGCCACACAGACAGCATAGGAGAAGGATGGAAACATTCGACACTGCAGCTGCAAGGCAGCCCTGTTACCCACTGAGCCGCCCCTCACAGGATTCTCATGGTTAAAACAGGCTCAAAACATGATGCCCAGTACATTCAAAATGCACATGTGGAGGATTTCAGCCATATGGTTTTGAGTAACTTCTACACCCACGTACCATGTGTGAGATGGAGCCGGCCAGTTCCTCTTATGGTCCAATTCTGCTCATGCGTTACTAAGATTATGGTACTTAGGTCCTCCATCCATCAGATCCTCTTCTCACTGTGGTCATGCTCATCCACTCTGGACACTGTACGCTTGGTAAAAGACTCTCATCTCTGCATCCTTGGTAGTGAAACAAAAAGGGGGTTTGCTGAACTAGATGGGCTGAGACTGGAAACAAAGAGGATTGTGAGGGATCACAAATGGGAGGACTGGCAACCGGGAAGGTCACAGGCAGCAGGAAGGTTTAACATCAATGACCGGACTGGGGCTGACGAGACAAATAGATAATTAAATGCAAAGACTAACGAGGGGCAACAAGCAACAGGCATGAATCATGAGGGTCACGCTAGTGAGGAGACAGGAGGGTCAGGCAGGTGTGATGGGTAGGACATGACAGTGGTCATGTGACACGGGCTGTTACTGTCACCATGAGGAAGCGCAGGAATGTAAACAGCTTGGAAAAGGCAGCTGGTGTTTTTCTCCTTTATTTCTGTGTGAGCCTATAGTGGGTCCCATGTTGGATGGGATCCTGTCTCTACTGCGTGTCAGTCGTAAGCGGATCACACTTCTTACCGTTAGGGTGATGCCTGTGGTTTACAGTGGCTTGCAAAAGTATTCGGCCCCCTTGAACTTTTCCACATTTTGTCACATTACAGCCACAAACATGAATCAATTTTATTGGAATTCCACCTTTTGCTGCAACTACAGCTGCCAGTCTTTTAGGGTTTGTCTTTACCAGCTTTGCACATCTAGAGACTGAAATCCTTGCCTATTCTTCTTTGCAAAACAGCTCCAGTACAGTCAGATTAGGTGGACAGCGTTTGTGAACAGCAGTTTTCAGATCTTGCCACAGATTCTCGATTGGATTTAGATCTGGACTTTGACTGGGCTATTCTAACACATGGATATATGTTTTGTTTTAAACCATTCCATGGTTGCCCTGGCTTTATGTTTAGGGTCGTTGTCCTGCTGGAAGGTGAACCTGCGCCCCAGTCTCAAGTCTTTTGCAGACACCAAGAGGTTTTCTTCCAAGATTGCCCTGTATCTGGCTCCATCCATCTCCCCATCAGCTCTGACCAGCTTCCCTGTCCCTGCTGAAGAGAAGCACCCCCAGAGCATGATGCTGCCACCCCCATATTTGACAGTGGGGATGGTGTGTTCAGAGTGATGTGCAGTGTTACTTTTCCGCCACACATCACTTTAGTTCACTGTCTTTCACACGTTGTTCTGTTGATCATGTCCCCAAGAGGGAAGCCAGACTTTCGCAGAATGGCAGCTGCTCACTGTAACATGCATTAAGAGACTGAAAAGTGCTGGTGAACATCCTGCCTGGACGCTGGCCACTGCGATGGTGTACATGAGTAGGGTGAATGGAATGATATATGTGGACTTTCATGGAATATAAACTGTGAATCGTCCATCTATCCAGCAAACCCCACTATAACAGTACCACCACCCAGTCCACCCGCCTGCATCCTGAAATATCACCTGAAATATCAGGCGAAACATCAACACAAGCAGATAGCTTCCATATTAATGCAATGGGAGCAGAAACAGCTGTGGGCTGGCCATACATATATATATAACTGCACACGCCGCCTTTCACACGGGAGACCGGGGTTCGAATCCCGGTTGTGGCCTACCTCCAGTAGGGGTCCTTAGGCAAGACCTCCTCACGCTATACTGTGCCTACCTCAAAATATGAGAGACAAACATAAGAATAGAGTCATGCCGGCTCAGACGTCGCCCGGATTAACAAGGTCTGCGCCAGATGTTGAGGAACCAGGACAATCTGACGATAAGTGGGCTACTGGAACAAGAACAAGAACAAGACATGCATGGACAAGAGATGAGAACAAGGGACTGTTGGAATGCTACTATACAAGTAACCCCAGTGAAAGAGGTTACATGAAGCGGATGTGGGACCTATGGATTCTTCGACACCCCACATCAAGACTAACACCAAAACAACTAGTAGCTCAATGTTCCAACATCCGCAAGAAACAACTGCTATCACAACTAGAGATTGATGAGGTACAACACGATTGCTATGACAAGGGGGAGCCAGGACGACAGAACGAAATAAGATCATAGCTAAGCTGGAAACCTGGACCCTCCGACACCGATTACCAAGAATGCGTGAAGTACCCTCAGAAGGTCTACTAGAAGATGTGAATGCAGCACTACGGACAATCCCTACTACAACCATCACTGACACCAACCAGCTGATCTACACCACAGCAACAGTGATCCTTGAGGTGCTTGGCTATAAGATGAACAACAGCCGCAAGGAGCAGTATCCCCCATGGAAGAGAAGGTTAGAGGCTAAAATCAAGGCAGCACGGAGGGAAGTTAGCCAGCTATCGGAATTACAGAAAGGTGTGATGAAAAAAGAGGTACCTAAGAAGTATAACAAGCTGTCCATAGCTGAGGCCTTAGAAACTGCCAAGCAAAGACTCACAGCCTTGGCTACCCGTCTGAAGAGGTACACCAGAGATATAGAAGCCAGGAGAATAAACCGGACCTTCTCCACTGAACCATCCAAGGTGTACTCTCAGTGGCAGGGTAATAGCATGAAGATAGACCCACCAAGGCTGGAGACTGAGCAATACTGGAAGAGCATATGGGAGAAAGAGGCATCACATAACAACAATGCACAGTGGCTTGTGAAACTAAGAGCAGACCACAGTAACCTCCCTGAACAAGCCCCAGTAACCATCACATTGGCAGACATCCAAGAAAGAGTCTCAAACATGAAGAACTGGACAGCACCAGGTCCCGACATGATCCACGCCTACTGGCTAAAGAAGTTAACTGCACTCCATGAGCGCCTGGCAGCACAGATGAACCAGCTGCTAATGGATGGGACCCACCCGGAATGGCTGACCAAAGGTAGGACAGTCCTGATACCGAAGGACCCCCAGAAGGGACCGGTCCCATCCAACTACCGGCCAATAACCTGCCTCTGCACAACATGGAAGCTCCTATCAGGCATCATAGCGGCTAAGATGAATAGGCACATGGATCAATACATGAGCGGGACCCAGAAAGGAATTGGTAGAGATACCAGAGGAGCAAAACACCAGCTACTGGTAGATAGAGCAGTCACTCAAGACTGTAAGACCAGACATACCAACCTGAGCACCGCCTGGATTGATTACAAGAAAGCCTATGACTCAATGCCTCACACATGGATCCTAGAATGCTTGGAACTGTACAAGATCAACAGGACTCTAAGAGCCTTCATCAGGAATTCAATGGGGCTGTGGAAAACAACTCTAGAGGCCAACTTCAAGCCAATAGCACAGGTTACCATTAAGTGCGGGATTTACCAAGGAGATGCCCTGTCCCCGCTGCTGTTCTGCATAGGCCTTAACCCTCTCAGCCAGATCATCAACAAGACTGGCTACGGATAACGACTACGGAATGGTGCGAACATCAGCCACCTCCTCTACATGGATGACATCGAACTGTATGCCAAGAGTGAACGAGACATCGATTCACTGATCCACACCACCAGGATCTACAGCAATGACATCGGAATGTCATTCGGGCTGGATAAGTGTAGTCGAATGGTAACAAAGAGGGGGAAAGTAGTCAGAACCGAGGGGATCGTACTGCCAGAGGGCAACATAGCAGACATTGAGGATAGCTACAAGTACCTTGGAATCCCGCAGGCAAACGGGAACCATGAAGAGGCCACAAGGAAAGCAGCAACAACCAAATACCTGCAACGAGTAAGGCAAGTCCTGAGAAGTCAGCTGAATGGGAGGAACAAGATCCGGGCAATCAATACCTACGCCCTACCAGTCATCAGATACCCCGCTGGCGTTATAAGCTGGCCAAAGGAGGAGATGGAAGCCACTGACATCAAGACAAGGAAGCTCCTCACAATGCATGGCGGGTTTCACCCCAAATCCAGCACACTGAGACTATACACTAAGCGGAAAGAAGGAGGCAGAGGACTAGTGAGCGTCAAAGCCACTATCCAGGATGAAACATCGAAGATCCATGATTACATCAGGAAGATGGCCCCGACTGATGACGTGCTCAGTGAATACCTCAGGCAACAGAAACCCAAGAAGGAAGAGGAGCAAGAACAGGAACCATCATGGAAAGATAAACCCCTGCACGGCATGTACCACCGGCAGATAGAGGAAGTGGCTGACATTGAAAAATCCTACCAGTGGCTGGACAAAGCTGGACTGAAAGACAGCACAGAGGCATTAATCATGGCAGCACAGGAACAAGCTCTAAGTACAAGATCAATAGAGGCTGGGGTCTACCACACCAGGCAGGACCCCAGGTGCAGGCTGTGCAAAGATGCCCCCGAGACGATCCAGCACATAACAGCAGGGTGCAAGATGCTAGCAGGCAAGGCGTACATGGAACGCCATAACCAAGTGGCTGGCATAGTGTACAGGAACATCTGCGGGGAGTATGGGCTGGAAGTCCCAGGGTCAAGATGGGAGACACCTCCAAAGGTGGCTGAGAATGATAAGGCTAAGATCCTGTGGGACTTCCAGATACAGACTGACAAACTGGTAATGGCTAACCAACCGGACATAGTAGTGGTGGACAAGCAGAGGAAGAAGGCCGTAGTGATAGACGTAGCAATCCCAAGCGATGGTAACATCAGGAAGAAGGAACATGAGAAGCTCGAGAAATACCAAGGACTGAGAGAAGAGCTAGAAAAGATGTGGAAGGTGAAGGTAACAGTGGTCCCAGTGGTAATTGGAACACTCGGGGCAGTAACGCCCAAACTGGGAGAGTGGCTCCAACAGATTCCAGGAATGACATCTGAGATCTCTGTCCAGAAGAGCGCAATCCTAGGAACAGCTAAGATACTGCGCAGGACCCTCAAGCTCCCAGGCCTCTGGTAGAGGACCCGAGCTTGAAGGACAAAAGACCGCCCACAGGAGGGCGAGTGGGGAATTTTTTTATATATATATATATATTAGGCAGTCACATAAACTTTTAAAATGATCTCCATGTTGATTTAAACCTATGATATTATGTCTGTCAAACTGTTTGCCCTTAACCGTTTCAAAATCTCTCCTAAAGTCATCCCAGTATTGGCAGTATTTTCAATATACTCATGTATTTTTTGACATGACCACTAGCTCACCTCATATAGCTAATCAGTACCTCAGTGACTTTATAAAACTAGTTTCATTAATTAATTAAGTGAGCTGGTCGTGGAATTTAACAAATACATGAAATGGCCGAGGTGAACCTGAGGAGAGGTTTAGGAACCATATTGGTGTTCATCTAGCCATCCAACAAGATATCAGTAACTTTTTGGAGAACATAAGAAATTCCTTTTAGTTTTTTTTGTTTTACTCATAATTTGCACATGTTCTAATATTAAATTTTCTTTTTCATACTGAGAAAATATAAATTTGCTACCCAGATAAATAGCTTTAAACATTTCCTATGACTCCCTAAGACTTTTGCACAGTACTGTATATATCTCAGGATTCCTAATGAAACAGGATTTATGTGTTTTTTTTCTGGTAATTGGTAATCACCTACACTACTTCATTGATGATCAGGTGCCTTTCTGTTGTTGTTGTACTAACGTGACTTATTAAGATTTTATGTTATTTATGTTTACTTAGTTAATATATGATTAATTTGATTATATCATTATCTTTACTAAGTTACCTCAGGACCGCTGTAGGTTTTGAGTTAATAAACTGTCTGCCGTCTGCCGCCCCCTGCTGGCCAAAGCGTCGCCGCTGCGATATCAGGCTGCTGCGCTCAGTGAGCAGAGAGCGCGGATTAAGTCTGTTACTCAGTTACGTTCTGGGCAGCGCGGAACCAGGACATTAATGGGATAGAATAGGAAGCCTTTATTGTCAGTGTACAGGTAGCAAATACAATATATAGACCGAAATATAAAATATACATATAGAGGGGAGGGGAAAAGCTCCCCCCACTCATCAGGCTTAGATTTCATTACATTTTATTTTATTCAGAATCAGAATTCACTCCATTGGTACAACTGCATGTACTATGAATTAGTTTAGGCAGTTTTGGTGCATTTACAGACAACATAGAACATAAGTCAGAGAAAAACAGTCATTCTACATGTTTGTTCAGCTTACAGAACCCAATTATTAACATACGTCACACTTCAGACAGAGTAAAAAGGGTTATACTGGTTATAAAGCAGAGATTTTGCCTTTTTGCCATGGAGAAGCAGCAACATGTGAGACTCTGATAAGGTAAAAATGATTCCTCCAGCACACAGTGAGCTATCCCAGCATGCACAGCGACACGGGGGAGTTTCTATAAACCCCAAACCCTGGACTGAGGGGTTCAGTGAATGAGGAGGTGAATCTGTGCAGGGGGGTCAGTCCATCAGAGGAGACTCTGTAGAAGGACAGAGCACCAGCCCCCCAGTCCAGATACACTCCTACTCTGCGGGAGCCTGAGGGCTCTATGGGTATGTCAGTCTGTTTATTATTGTGCTGGACAGAGTAACTGTCAGGAGAGCAGCACAGCATCCATGACTTGTCATTGTATCCAAGCCAACAGTCACTCACTCCTTTCCTCCCGATTCCTTTATAAGTCACTCCTATCCAGGCTCCATCTCCATCCCACTCAGCCTCCCAGTAACAGCGGCCAGTCAGACTCTCTCTGCACAGAACTTGGGGGCAGCGGTCAAATCTCTCTGGATGATTAGGATATGGCTGCTCTGCCCCCTCTGTCACCTTCCTGTTCCCCCCTGACAGAGACAGGAATCTGTTTGCTGTGTTGGGGTCCAGTGTCAGCTGGCAGGAGTCTGTAGGCAGGAGGAAGAGCCATTAATCCCATGACGAAGCCCAGCATCTCCATCATTATCACTGTCACACCTCACACACTCACTCACACAGAACTCGCTCCAATACACACATTTTATTCCCAATATACTCATGTAGCCGCCCGAGTCTGCGGCGCTCCGGCTGCCCCCTGCGCTGTGAGACACGCCACGCTGAGAGACCCGCTGGGGCCGAACTGCACTTTAGCCTGCGCTCTATTATTCTGTACGATACATAAAATATAAAAAGTCAAATATGTGAATTACCTCAGGAAATGTTGGTCGCCCGCGCGATGCCGGTGGGAAGACGCGCCGAAATGACGCGCGTGTTAAACTAATAGGCTTAATTACAGGTAAATAAAATTACAAACAGCATTCATCAAACATATTAACCATAAAATTACACAACAAAGATTACCACTAAAAGTAAGTTAAAACTGAGTTTGTCTTTAGGTCACAATATGAACGTCTTTTAATCCACTTTGGACACACACCTCTCTCCAGCAGCGCGACGACACGACGCTCCCAACGCGGACGCATCTAGGCTGGTTCTCCGCAAAGCGCAGCACTCGCGTATTACACCGCGTATGCGTACATGGAAACGTTCATATTTCTCTGGTCAAGCTGTGTACTTTGCACATGCGCACGTGTCCTATTTAAGTATTAGTAGTAATTCTGATATTCCCTGCACACGTACCACAGCCGCGAGGTCTGTGTATGTTTCCCTACGTTTTACAAATTCAGAGCGGCAGTTCACGGGGCTGCCAACTTTGATCAACTGGCTGGCGTGAGATTTTCAATTTGGGACAAGTCTGCACACATATGCATACGCATTTATATGTATGCAACAGTTCTATTACCTTGAAAATCCTCATCAAAATCATCTATGTTGGCGTTTAAAGACAAATTTGGAGTGCGGTAGGCATAATTAACATAATTAATAATTAACTGACTTACACTGGAACAGACCCAATACAGAAAAAAGTATTGCAATAATAACATCATGTAGCAAAATTTGTCAGAAGGTTTAGTAGTGACTTGGCTCGAATCGGAAGAGATGAAGAAAAGAAAATTATAAATGAGATTTACTGCTTTAACCTGCAAACCAGTCAGTCGTCTTACTGATACAGAAAAAATTGTAGGAGGTGCCTTACAGAATAAATTGTATGATTATATATAAACATAAGGCAGAAGGAGCCTTTGTTAGATTGTGGCAAAAATGGCTTGAACAAGGTGAGCAGAACTCAGCCTATTTCTTTAGGCTAGAAAGTCAGCAAGCCTATCATCAAGCTAATCATGACTATGTATAGTTATTGCAGTCACTGGGTGATTAAATAAAACCAGACAGCAGTAAAACTGCATATAGTTCACAGTACATGGTAAACAAAACAAGTGGGCTTGCAGCTCTAATCAAAGCGTGTTCTTCAGAGCGCCATCTTGACTCCCTCGTCCTTGTACAACATTTAATGCCATAACCTCATACTAACAAGTGAGACTGGAAACGAAGGAACCGACCAAGATGGTTTTCTCGCACTGCCCCCTGGTGGACATGACCCTCAATCCTCCAGATAGATGTAAACTACGCACGCAAGTGTAGTCGTGTCGTGTGAAGTCATGGCCCTAAAGCACAGACTTAGGAGATGTTCAGTGTCACAGCCAGTTTGGGGAAGACTGCAGGTGCCGTCTTAGGACAATATTAATGAATCTGAAAAAAAGTACACAGTCAGCGAATGCACAAAAAGGGCAAATGTGAGGGAAGGAAGGAAGCCCCCCCCCCGGACCTCACTGCCCATAGATACCGTAGATCACACAAGATAAGGATGCAGATAAAAGGTTTTGATGAGCTGTTACTGAGTGATACCAAACGTTCCTGCTACCCAAACAAAGCGAGGGCAGTTTCCCAGCTTTCAGCATTACAGTGCATGATGACATCTAGGACAGGCTGGGCCCTTACCCCACCGCCCGCCGCTTACTTGGTTTGGATCCCCTGCTGTAGCTACAGCCCACACTAGGCAGTGAGGAGCAGCCCCAGTGTCAGCCATTCCTGCTCTGACTGACTTCAGGGGGAACAAAGTGCATCAAAGCCCACAGCTACTCTCTCTCATCTGACTCCAGTTGTGTGTCACCTACACACTGGGTCAGACAATGTGTTTAATACATTAAACTGATCTTTACTGAATATCAGGTCTGTGGCTGGAAAATCATTATTAATGACTGATTTTAATATCAAGACCTTGATTTTTATGCTTTAAACTGAAATGGGGTCAAATGAAAACTATGCAGCAGCCCTGATCAAACCAGCTACTCCTACCTGCCCTTTATCAGTGAGACTAGAGCACTAGAGCACAGGGAAGGAGGTGGAGCCGCCGCCTTATTTAATGGGTTTGAATTATTTTTACAAGTCATGCACTACTTTCTGTCAGAAGGGTAATTATGAATCTGAATGAACAGAAATTACATGTGGAGTTCCTCAAGGGTCCGTAATTGGCAGTGGGCAGTGGTGGCTTAATGGTTGTTGGATTGAATCCCCGACCAGCAAAGCACTGCTGAGGGACCCTAAGCAAAACACTGCTCTCTGGGCGCTGAATTAGCTGCCCCTTGCTATGTCACGATGTCACATATGGGTTAAAAGCAGAGGACACATTTCGGTGTTGTACACTGTGTGCTGTGGTGTGTCAACACTGATCACCAATTAGAATTATAATCCTCACTGAGCCTCTTTGTGCAACATCTACATGCTTCCATTTGCTCAGATTACGGAACACTATAAAATCTCTGGAACACTTAAGGCCATGTTGTTAGTAAAATTCACAACAAATAATAATCCATTGTTATGCATTATAATCATGGCTTTAAATATTTATCAAAAGGCATAACACATTATAGGCATGCTTATTATGCATAATGAATGATGTTTGAAGCTCTCTTCTTTAGTGCACTATAAATACCTTCATAATGCATTATAATGATCGGTATAAGCATTAAGGATGCTTTGTATTGCATTATGAAGGTATCTATAGTGCCTTATAGATGAGTGTGTCATAAAGCATTCATAAAGCGTTATAATGGTGGATATAATGTGTTATGCTTTTTTATAAATATTTATAGCTGTGTTTAGAATGCTTTATGAGTGCAGTATAATTAAGCAATAACATATAAGAAGATACTCCGGTATATCATGGCTGTGATTCAGTCAAAGGCACAAGGCTACAGGCCACCACACAAAATTAAAAAAAAGTTCTCATAACATCAGTGCAAGTGGGAGGGGCCATCGTGTCCAAACCGTCCGCATAGCTGGATAATTCAGTCAATAACCAATATAGTTTTGTCTAATATTTCCGGTGGCAGCAGTAAAACAACTAGCCAGCTTATTATCAGAGTAACTTTGCGTTGTAAATGAAAACCATGCCGCAGATTATGAGGCAGATTGCAAAGTTCAGTTATTGGCATCTTTAATAGCGTGATCATTAAAAGGACAGTTGGCAGCTTATAAAAACTTATTCTGGAACAGAAAAGAACAAATCCCACAAAACGGAATACATATGAACCTTTACTTTCACTGTCACTTATGTGAATTTTTTAAACTGGTGGAAACACAGGCAGGTTCTGAAAAGGCATCAAGTGACAACCAGCCCAGCACCGGCTCCATGTTGGTGGAAATGAGGCATCAGTACAGTGTTCCCAGGTCCAGCCCAAGGTCTGCTTATGATCCACCCAACGGAAGCTGAAACCAGCCCAATAAGAGAGAGAGAGAAGGATTTCTCTCTAAACCAGATACGGAAAAGCTTGTTCATGTGTTTATTTCCAGCAGGCTAGACTATTGAAATGGTGTCTTTGCAGGTCTTGGTAATAAATCAGTCAGACAGCTGCAGCTCATCCAGGATGCTGCCACCAAAGTCCTCACTTACACCAAGGAAGTGGAGCATATCACACAGCTCCTTAATCACTGCACTGGCTTCCTGAGCATCACAGGATTGGTTTAAATATTATTACTTGTTACAAGGCACTAAATGGCACTAACTTCCTTGAACCTTGTGAAGCATCCAGACCCCTGAAACTTTACTCAGTGTCCCAGAATGAAGACCAAGCAGGCTGAAGCAGCTTTTAGTCTCTATGCTCCCTGTCTATGGAACAAGCTTCCTGAAGACCTGAGGTCTGCTAACACTGTCAGTTCATTATAATCAGGGATTAAAAGGTTTTTGTTGCTGCTTTGTTTCAATAAATTAAATTAGCAGGAGTTTAGTCATACGCTGCCTCTACAATCTCACTTCTTTTTAGTTAACTGTTTATTTGTGTTTTGGGCTTTTAGACTTTTTAAAATTGTTTTTTAAATTGACAATGAACGTGTTTGTAAGTCCCACACCAAAGTTCCAAAGTACCGAAAAAGTACCCCAGCTGCAATGATGCTTTTGGTACTGGAACTTCTGGTACTGGTACTCGACCGGAAGTTAATGGAAAAGGGAAAGAACCAAAAGTACCGAACCTGGTGCAGTGGAAAAGCACCCTGAATAAACTTGCCTTACTTAGCAATTGGATTTAAAGTCCACTGAGATAAAAAGCTCATGTAAATGTGAAAGACCAGGAGGCAGCGGGAGAGAGAAAGAGAAGCTCCACTGGCAGCAGAAAACGAAACACAATAAAACACACTCCACCTCATACAGGGAGAGAGAAGCGTGTGTGTGAACAGACTCACAGTGTAAGAATTCTGCTCTGGTCCTGGGCACTAATACCGGTAGGACGGTGTCTTTGGTAACTAGAAGGAGACAGAGAGAAACAGGGATGTGAGTAAAAGGAATTTACTTGTGGGAGATGGACTTCACTCACTGTGGAGATAACAGCAGTGGGGTATTATCATTATGAGGGACAATAACAGGCATTTTAACAAACTGCAAATCATGGTAAGTTACACATAATACAGATTTTTGGTTTCTATAATGTAGAAGAAACATATTTCATGTGATCTGGGTTTTGCAGCCAGTAGAATGTGAAGCTCTTTCACCAGTTATCACAAAGATTTAAACTTATTGTAAACAAACTGACTTGGTCATACAAATGTGAGGCTGACTGTACTGCATACTCTCTCTGCATGGAACACATCGGGGGGGCAATTCTACCCGCAAAGTCCAGTGTGTACGCAGGTCTTTGGGGTAACCTTTAGGTCAGCTGTTCAACCCCAGGTGTGAGACCCTTCAGCCAATCAGTCCTCTAATTAGTAATCCAGCAAAAGCAGCCCTTTCTGGGTAAGATTGGCCAGCCCTGGTCTATATTAACATGAACAGACTAGAAATGTATTAACCTGGTGATGGATCTCTGCCATTTTCATTCTGCAAAAATTCTCCAGTTGATCTTTCAGCTCAGAAACCGCCTTCCCCAAATTCCCAAAATCAGATCTGGGACTGACAGAGATTCTGGGTCCAAATCCAGCTTCAGGAGTGACAGGAAGAGCCTGGCGCCTCTACAGACACACAGTCTGATTAAACAGCTTCATCAATACAAATGTGTATTGCAATCTAATTAACAGAACCATTAACATCTGACCAATGACAGACTAGCTGAAATACAAATGACAATATGCATCCATTTGAATACTCTGGTTTTCTTATTGCCAAAGTAGCTGTTCTGTTACCTGGAGGAAATGGATGTGATCTTCTGTGTGTGAAAGCTGCTCCAGCTCAGAGTGTCTCCTCTTCAGTTCATCAATCTCCTGCTTCCGTCTGTCCATGTCTCCTTCAGCCTGACTCACTGCAGCCTTCTCCTGATCTCTGATCAGCTTTGTCACCTCAGAGCGTCTTCTCTCAATGGAGCTGATCATCTCAGTGAAGATCCTCTCGCTGTCCTCCACTGCTGACTGTGCTGAGCTCTGTTGGTGACACAGGGAGCAGAGGACAGTAAATTACAATTGGCCCCTTTTGAGACTCCAGAGAGCCTCATTGTACAATAGAGATGTGAGCTGACAGGAGGTATAAAAACAGCACAGGGCTGAGGTTTGGAGCATCACCATGCTGGACGCCTCAGGTACTGAAACCCAGCCAGCACTGATTGGAAATGATCGCTCATTAAGCTCATACACTGTCAGCTGCAGGGATTTGGCAGAGACTGGTGGCTGTATGGTGCAGGTTGGTTGTCACCATTAGGTCTCAGTTTAATAGGTGACTTTTTTAGTGGTTATTTGCATTACGCTGGGTTGTGAAAAGTTGCATTTTTCTCAAATAGGCATTTATGGTATTTTTTTAAATAAATAAGCTACTACTGCTGCAACACTTGGTTAAACTCTGTAATCTAGCAACTTTATCCCACTGACCCAGGATAACCCACAGCAGCATTAATTTGATTAATCCGCACAAGTCTGTAAATCTGCAATCTGTTGAATCTGAAAGAAGATACAATATGATCACAAGCCAGCTGTTATCTTCTCCTCAGGTTCATACTCACTGTGAATGAGGCCACAGCCTCTCTCAGCTCCTGCAGTTCCTTCTCTCTCATCTGAATTCTCTGCTGAAATTCCCTCTGTTTTTCACCCATTTGTTTCTACAGATAGGAAACAAGACGACAAAACAAGTTTGTTTCATTAGCTGAGATCACATTCATCAATCATCCTGCCCAGGGTGGACCCCATCCTTGGGCCCTATGCTGCCTGGGAAAGGCTCCAGGCACTCCCCCTGACCCTGATCTGGATTACCGGATAGGAGATGGATGGATGGATGGATGGATGATAGATGGATGGATGGATGGATATATGGATGGATGTTCATTAATGATTTATTGACTGTAGGTAGGATTCAATGGACATAGACCCTTTGGTCCTGTTTCCACCTGGTATTAACATGCATCCTGGGTGATCCAATCACAAGTGGACAGCGCTAATTACCCAGGACGCATTGAAGATACATTGAGATCCGATCACTCAACCCACATTGGGAGGTGGTCTGGGCTGCATATGGTCACATTCTTATAGCAGTGTGAAGGCGAATGTGTCCTGGGCTGCACTGCAGGACCGGCTACTCAACTGGCGTCCTATTAGATTGATGTCAGATCGCATGTCAGTTGATAATGGGCCACTGTGTATAAACTGCACTGTGAACAACAATAATGCATCTTTTCTCCTGCGACCCTAAAAACTCTGAATCCGCTGGGAAGTTGGTTTAATATTGGACTGTTTGACCCATTCATATAGAAACTGTGTCAAAGTCTGCATCACTGATGTTCCACGCAAATTCAGAAAGGAAAATGTGTAAAATGGGATTCATTAAAGATTCTTCAGAATTTGAACATATCATATATTTAATGTGCATGTTGGGGCGCAGCCTGGTGCAGGCAGGGAAACAAGGTGAGGATCCACTTAAAAGCTCCAAGACAAAGGGAATTAAGGAGACTGAACCAAACTGGAAAGACACACAATAAAGGAACAATAAGGGGTCAAAACTCACCAGGGAAAAAGTAGCTAAGAAAATGACACGTAGACTAACAGAGGGAATGGGGCAGCTAGTGATGTTAAGCTTGACAATAAAAAAGCGATTCACTACATTCTGAAGCACAGCTTCAGTTTCTTTCGTTCCACCCTGAACACGTGACCATGGTCATCTGAAGCTTCATTCTGCACTCAACCATGTGACTGCTTTGGAAACTGAAAATGTGGCACAATCCTCATTACCGGTTTCAAACCTGTTGTACAGCACATATTTCGGCGTACACACACACTGCAGCGTAAGTTTTAATCATCATAATAATTTAATAATAATAATAATAATTATTATTATTAGTCATTATTGTGTCCAAGGTTCAGTTTAATTGTATGAATACATAATATCAGATTTTGGTGAGGGTATTACCCAATAATCTGTATAATTTTCCCAGTATAGAGACCAAGAAACAAATGATTGATGAGGCTTTGGTCAATATGCACAACCCTTCACCATAGTGGATAACGCAGGATTTAGGGAGGTTGTGGGGATCCTGGATCCAACCTACATTCTCCCATCCAGGCAAACATGAAAGGGTTTAGTGACAGAAACATTTAAGATAGAAAAAGAGAAACAAAGGAAGAGGTGAGAAAGGCCAAAGCAGTAAGACTAACATCTGACAAGTGGACATTCATACATATGGAAGCTTATTTAGTAGTCAAATGCCATTTTATAAATGATAAGACTGAGCTGTCGACCTTATTATTGGGAGCAGGAAAATTCCCAAAGTCTCATTCTGCAGAAAACATGGCTGCAGTTGAGGCAGCCTGATGGAGGAGTGGCGAATACAGAATAAAGTCCGATGGCTCACACTGACGCTGCACAAAATGTGATTGTCTGTGTCAGACACACAACCTGCATTGCCGGTTTCTGTAGCCAATCTAATGCTCAGGCTGCTGTAGCGAACTAACAAAGACAGATGTGAGACAATTAACCAATAACAAAAGTGCAGGGAAAACAGGCAACAAGTGCAGTAACTTATATTAATGAACACAAGACTAGGAAAACTCCCACAAACACTGAAAGTAAGAAACACACACAAGGAATTCAATACTTAGAAAGTACAGAAACATGTGGAACATAATAAAACAAGGCACAAGCTTCACAAGCAGAACATAGAACTAACAAACACTGGGAAGAATAGAAAAGCAATAATTAAATGAAAGAGGTGAGGTTGGTTCCTGACCTGTCTCAAACCCATAACCAGCTGGTCCCAGCCTCTGTGTCACACACTCATCCCATTGAGCCAAATGCAGCCATGTGGGGAAAAGGAAGAACACACTAGGGCCAAAGATGATGAGAGGACAAAGGGGATGTTTGTGTTCAGTAGCCTAGCAAATGGATGTGTGAATAAAAACATATAATAACAGTGTAATTGTTTATATCGTTTTATATTGGGCTGTCCGGGGGCTTGAATTCCTGGTTAGATATTCAGTCCCACTCCAGCCCTGACTACTTTTACTTCATTTGTTCCAAGTCAGACATAATTCAGCATATCAGACAAAACAATGAACCTCTTTGTTAATATTTTCATAAATTTTGAGCTTCACTGGTTATCACTGAAAGCCAAAATATTATCCTATGGCAACCAACACAATGCTTTAAAGGTTGAACCCTTTAACCTTGAATAGAAAAGTATTAATCTACGTACATCTTAGTACCGAAAGACCTTTTTTAACATGTACATTTGTACTGTGTTGATGTAGGTAAGGTAAGGTAAGGTACAGAGGTAAGGAGCACACACTGAGTACAGTGCCTTACCGCACCCACCACACGACGAACCACCTCAGGGATGAGAACCTGAGTGCAGCCGTGCAGTGGGTGACACCTCAGCACCACACCAGTCCCAGTGGAACAGTGTGAGTTTTATCCGGTGGCTGCAGTGCCAATCCTGCAAAACACCTCCTGATGCAGTATAGAAATGCATGGCGATAATGTGAAAAGTTAAACTTTATTGTGAAAATAATATTTTATAATAATAATTGTCTAATGAAAATCGCAACATTATTACGAAACAATAAATTGTCAAATTTAAAAATTATACATAGAAGACAAGTGTTATTATGAAATATAATTTTATGAAATTTATGAAATTTTATGAAATTATTTAAAAATAAAAGGATACATTATTGAAATATTTATCATTTTATTTATATTTTTTGATATACTTATTTATTTTATTTTGAGTGTCATGGCGTCCCGTACAAACATCTTCGGCGGGCACGGCCTTACTGTACTGTGGCTCTAGTGAATTCTTCTGTACTATGAAGGGTTACTGGCTTTTCGGGGTAACTTGTCGGATGTAAGGTACCACAGTTTAAATGGACTTCATATTCGTTTACTTACATTTTGCCCAGACTACCTTAAATCCGACAAGCTAGTAACCCCGCTAGTAAGACCGGACAAGTAGGTCATGACAACTTTACCGAACCAGACTTGATCTGAGTGTTTCGTAGCAATTACACGAACAAGTGTTAAGACAAAATCCATTTATTTAAAATTAACTTTTAGATAATAACAATAATTGATACTTTCACTGATCCCTTTGGGGAAATTGTTTTAGATAGAAAGGGGAAATTCTTTTAAATTAGCCTGACCTGTATCTCCGCCCTTCCTGTAGCAGCTGAGACTGTATCATGGCCTCTGTGTTCATCCATCGTACAGAGATAACAGATACACTGCTGGTGGGTACGGCAGTAGACCTCCAGCGGTTTGTCATGGTGGGAACAGACCTTGTCCTTCAGATGGCCGATGGCATCAATGAGCTTGTGCTGTTTTGCATGGTGGAGTTTGTTGTGAAGCTGCAGGTCAGTTTCACAGTAGGAGGCCAGACACACCAGGCAGGACTTCTTCTCCCAGTACAGACGTCACACTCCACATCTCCAGGTCCAGCATACTGGTCAGCAGGAGCAGCTGCTTGTAGTCCAGTCTTCTTCAGTTCCTCCACCACTTCAGCCAGCATGGTGTTTCTGCCCAGAACAGGTCTGGGTATGAAGGTCTGTCTGCACTGGGGGCAGCTGTAAACTCCAGCATGATCTTCCTGATCCCAGCAGCTCTTAATGCAGCTCATACAGTAACTATGTCCACAGGGAATAGTTACTGGATCCTTTAGTAGATCTAGACAGATTGCACAACTTAACTCAATTACATCCACTGCAACTCTGGCTTCTGCCATTTTACCACGAACACTGATAGGATTCAGTCTCGTTTTCTCTCACAGTCGTCTGTGTGTGACAGTGGGAGGAACTTCCTGCTTCTCAGACTGCAGCAGGTGCGGTTTTAGACTGAGACCAGACTGAGAAGAGCAGACTGGGCAAACAGTGGAGCTGCAGTTTATGAACAAAATAGTACATTATACAAACTGTACCCAAAGCGAACATTTATTTATCTTTTATGAGAATAACAGTTACTGACATTGTTTTTCTGTAAACAAACTATAATCCTACTCTTTGATTTTGTGCAGTAGATAGAAATTAGGTATAAAGGTATAAGAGAGCAGATCTACTGAGAATGAATTTCTGTGTCGGTTTAGAATCACGTTTGGGATCATGTGGTTTCAGGTGAAACATGCAGGGATGTGCAGTTATAGACAGACTGTGTCAGGATTAGACAGAACAAGCTTTGACAAGTGCTGTCAATGCACAGATTTGTTTTTTTACATTATTCTATATACAATATTCATGAAAATATATGTCATCTCTTCCTTTTCTTTCTGTGTGTTTGTGCAGGGAGTGTATTTATGTTAGGAAGGACAGTCAAGTTCACAGTGATCATTTTAATCATCCAAAATAATTCCATACTCTAATAATGAAAATTGAATACTACTCTTATATTTAAGCCAAAAGTTAATGGACCAGCTTCAGCCATCCCCAGGAACAGAAAGATCATATATCAAAAAAGTATCCAACAAATTCCAATAATTGCAATACAGGGTTATGGGACACACACATCACAGGAAGCACAGGGCACAAGGCAGAGACACCCTGGATGGGATGCCAGTCCATCACAGGGCAAACACTCACTCACATGCTGAGGACAATCAAGAGACACTAATTCACCAAACTGCATGATCGTGGACAGCATGAGGAAACCTGAGGAAACCCACAGGAACACGGGGAGAACATGCAAGCTGTACATGCAGAACCAGGACTGGGAACCACACCCACAAGCCTGGAGGTGTGAAGTGAGAGCAGCTGGTCTGAAGTCCTGAAGGGAGCTGTAGCGCCATTTCTTTGGAACAGTGTGGAGCCGTCCTGCATTACTGCTTATCCTGTACGGGGGGGTGGGGAGCCTGGAGCCTGTCCCAGGTGGCACAGAGCGGCGGACACAATGGACAGGATACTAGTTTATAGCAGAGCACAAACTCACACATACAGACGCACACTAAGGGCAGCTTAGAGATTCCAATCGGCTGATCGCAGTTTCATGTTCTCCAAAGTAGGAGGAGAAAGCCCACATTGGAAGAACATGCAGACTTCACACGTACAGCAGTAGGGACAGGAAACAAGCCAAGAGACAGAGGTTACACCCCGAGACCCCACACCCCCCCACAATCACACATACTGTTAGGATTTATGTAAAATTTATATTTTAATGCTACAAAATTATGACTGACTATGAACTTCATATTCCAGAACTGTGTTGGAATCTATGCTGACTGTAAGAATGTTACCTTACAGGATTTACCCGTTTCTGTGCCCTGTACCTACAGTAAGGAGGTGTGATCTCTGCTCCTTCAAAGCAGACAGACTCACTCACATATGATTACAGTTCTAGTACATAGCAGATACTGTTGCTGAAAGTGGTGAACAAGTGAGGCAAATACAACAATGCAAACATGCCGCTGTCAAGGTGCTGCCTGGGCACTAGTGCAGCTAGGCTGGTATTTCTGGGCTCCACAGACATCACTGGTGGTTGGTGTCGTGGTCACCGGGGTGAAAGACTCGTGCAGCAGGTGTTTCTCAGACAACAAACAGGGACTTACTGGGATCAGGATGGGAGGCTATGGAACCGGCAACACATAAGGCACAACATCAGTGATCGAACTGGGGAACACAGGACCAGGAAGCACTTAAATGGAGGACTAATGATGGAAGAGACTGGAGACAGCTGGGAGTGTTTAACACGAGGGCTGGAACGAGACGTGAGACCAACAAGCAGCAAACATGGCCTGTTAGAGCCACGTCAGGGAGGAGGCGGGACATTTAATTACATTTTTATATAGTGCCTCACAGAGTCGTCCCAAGGCACTTTACATAGATGTGTAGTCATACATTACAACATCATTAAAGACAGTAATACACAACGGGAAAAAGGAAAGAAAGATATTAAATAAAGAAAGCCAGATGACAACGGAGGAGAGGAACCAAAAAACCCCAAGTAAGGAGAAAAAAAAGACCTCTGGGGGTCCATGGACAACTGGCTGCCCAACCCCCCCGGCAGACTAATATTACTGAGAACAGAAAAGAGTGGAGCTGCTTGCTAAAGGCCAGGTGTGAGGTGTGATTAAAGTCTGTCAATAAGCCTGTTCTCCACGCTGGCCTGTGTAGGGTGACACTCAAGGCTGCACCCAGGATGACACAGTTAGCAGGTCCAATTCGCAGTGTCACCCCTCCATGGGACAGAACCTGGACTCCAGCTGAGATGGTGCCCCCCCCGGGTAGCACCTGGAAATGTGGGGAGGCAGAGAGCATGGATGGTCAGAACATGCGTTGACACATAAATGGACAAGCATAGTGGATAAAAATGGCATTGCTTAATGTGACAGTACCCCCTCGCCCCAACCCACCAAAAGCATGCGCTCCGGCCATGAAGTCCAAAGGGGTTAGACAACAGGGATGGAACCAGACTGGACTCTGGACTAGACAGGGGACGACAGAACAGATGGTAGACAGGACAAGACCAGACAAGACTAGACAGAACACTAGACAGACAGCAACACCAGACATAAGAGCAGTTGCAGGACATCACTAAGGACATGGAGCGGATAAAGGAAAAGCTAGGAGCCACAGGTACAGCAGTCCTGTCAGACCCCAAAACAGGATGGATAGGTGGAGGGTCAACAAGAACAGGGGCACAGGATGCACAAGACAAGGAGAGATGGGGCATCCAGGGAAGACAGGCAAAGACTCGGGGCTGGGGACCCTCCTAGGGTCCTTTCCAGGTGAGGCTGAACTCCGCCGAATCACAGGACCAGAGGGTCTGGGAGGGCCAGCAGGGCTGGAGGACGTGAGGGGTTGGGAGGTGATGAGAGAACCGCAGAGCAGTAGGGCAGCAAGGAGACAACAGGACAGGAACAGGAAGATGACAAGGCACATACAGGGCAAGAGCAGAGACTGGCAAACCCTCTCTGGGAGACAGACATTCTGCCTGCCGATTTCTTGGACTCCTGTTGATACTGGTGACCACCCAAGAAACTGGGACCAGAGTAACCGGAGTCTGGGATGAAGGAGGGACCACGTAGCAGGACCCAGGGCAGTCCAGCAGAACATCCTCTGGATCCATCTTCTCTGGGCTGGTGGCATGTGCCCATGGGACGTCAGGATAGAAAGTGGGCACCAGCAGGCCGTCAGGAGATGAGGTCGGCGCCGGCTGGACGTCTGGGGACATTGAGGTGGGTGCTGGCCAGGCATCAGGGGACAGAGAGGTGGACGCTGGCCTGACATTATGGAGCAGTGTGGCAGGTGTCGGCTGGTTACCAGGGAACCGTGTCAGATCTGCGGGGCGAGTTGTGGGGGTTGGGTGCAGTGTGGATGAGGTGGCAGTGTATGCAGGGGCCTAGGCGGACCGATCATCGGCTACCAGTTCTGGTTCTAGGAACATGGAATGTAACCTCTCTGGTGGGAAAGGAACCTGAGCTGGTTGGGGAGGTAGAGAGATACCGACTAAATATATGCACATGTTGGGCTTGAGAGGGGCTGGACTCCCCTCTATTCCACTCTTGACTTGCCCCTGGTGAGAGGCGCTGGACTCCCCTCTATTCCACTCTTGACTTGCCCCTGGTGAGAGGCGCTGGGCAGGTGTGGGTCTACTTATGTGCTGATTTCACACGGCCGCCATTTTGAATGGAAAGCGAGGCAGAGGAGGGAGTCACCCCAAGTGGAAGCCTGGAAGTACAGTCACATAACAACGGCTTGGACCGTAAACTTTGAGCTGGTGCCACATTTTACCATAAACGATGCTGAAAAATGGGCTGAGGATGGATGTTGAATATCAAGAGCAGTTCTGTTAAAAGGATACAGCAACTGAATAGAGGGTAACATTACTGATATTAAAGGTAAGTTAACGATTTTGACAGGCGTAGCCTAAGTGTTAATGTACTAGCTAATCAGCAAATATCAAAATATTGTTTGCAGCGTGAATGACTAACGTTAGTCATTAACAAGCTTGATTTATTTTCTGAATTTACAATTTTCTGAGACAACAAGCACAAGCACTATTATCCTGAGAGAGGCTGAAAACGCTGGATACATATTACTAAACATATATGGTACATTACAGAGTTAATCAAAGGGGTATGAATATATTTTAGGTCCAAGCAGAGTCAGGTACTTCACCTCCAATGGATCATGGGTTTTCACATAGAAAATAAAAATCTTCAGCCCCACTGTGAGGAATTATAGCAGGAGGCAGCTTGGTTATATGATACATCCTCACTACTGTAAATCCATGATTCTGCAAAAGTGTGTTTTCTAACTTTGAACTGAGCTTCTAAGTGTCCCGGTTACAAGGAAATCAAGGGAAAGACAAACCTTGATCACATTCTCGTCTTTGATAAGATGTACATCCTGGTTCACAACAATATGGCACACTAGCATCAACGAATTTTGTGGAATTAATCCCACCTCAGCCTTGTTTTCATTTTGAAAATGGTGACCTCTGTGAAATAAGCTAATAGCCCCCCCCCCCCCCCAAATTCAGTGCTAGAACGTTGGAGTTTACCCCAGTGAGCGAGAGGGTTACCTCCCTTCTCCTTCGAGTTGGGGGACGGGGTCTGACTGTTTATGCGTATGCACCGAACACCAGCTCAGAGAACCTGGCCTGCTTGGAGACCTGAGAAGGGGGGCTGGGAGGTGCCCCCCGTGGGGACTGCATCGTCCTGCTGGGCGACATAAACGCTGATGTGCGTAGCGACAGTGAAACCTGGAAGGGTGTGATTGGGAGGAACGGCCTGGCCGATCTGAATCCCTGTGCTGCCCACAGTGTGTCCATAACGAACAGCATGGTGGAACATAAGTGCTCCTGTCACCGGAGCACCCTGGGCCGCAGGGCGATGGCAGTCTGATGGGACTGGCAGTTTGTCACTTCTAATATCTGTCCTTATATGTCATGTTCTTTTAATTTATTGTTTTATCCATCCATTTTCCAAACCACTTATCCTATCGGGTCGCCCGGAGCCTATCCCGGAAGCAATGGGCACGAGGCAGGGAACAACCCAGGATGGGGGGCCAGCCCATCGCAGGGCACACTCACACACCAGTTACTCACACACCAGTCACTCACACATGCACTAAATGTTTTATTTTCATATGTATTCCCACGATTTTACTTTGTGCATTATGCATTTTATTTTTAATCATCTTTTCTGGAAAGCACTTTGAATTACCTTCTTGTATGAAGATGTGCTATACAAATAAACTTGACTTAAACCAACATAAAATATTCATTCTCTACTCACTTCAGCTTCTCCAGTTTACAGCTGGGATGCTCCGGTACAGCAGAGAGCAGCTTCACTCCTGAGTCTCCTGGGTGATTGTAGCTCAGATCCAGCTCTCTGAGGTTTGACTTCAGAGCTGAAGTCAGGGAAGAACAGCCTCTGTGTGACTCTACAGCCTGACAGCTTATTGAAAGGAAACCACAAAATTTCAGACAAAATACAGGCAGCAGCGACCTGTCAAAACACCAGTGCTGACGTTGCCAATGACTGGCCTGGACCCACCAGAGCAAACAGCCCTTCAGCAGATTGCAGCAGATTTCTAAAATAATAGAGTATTTTATTTGATGTAATTCCAAGGAAATGTGATTTAGCTTCTTCTAAGGGACTGTGAATAGTCCAGCCCATGCATTTACTCTAGTGTACAGCAGAACAAGGTTTTCTCGGTCGCTTTGGTACATTTCTCAGATCAGAAATGAAATTCTCATAACTACTTGTACAACCTCCACATCATCGAGTCCCTTTTGCACATCATAAATGCAAAGTCTCATTCTTTTGGTCAAATTGCAAATGCTTTGGCTCAGTCATGCGAATAATTATGTACAATCCTACATTTTCAATTGTTCATGACATGTTGGTCAAAATATATTATACTGGTTCTCTGTTGAAAAGTCTGACATCTGGTGTTAGTTCATTATATAACTCATTACCTGCAAAATGGTTGTCATAATCGCTCAAGCATGTTCTCTATACATCTGTACAACTGTGCATGTATATATATCCAGTACTGTGCAAAAGTCTTAGGCAGTCCAAAGAAATGTTTGAAGCTGTTTATCTGGGTAGCAAGTGTACTTTGGCTTAGAAAAAAAGCACAATTTAACATTAGAACGGGTGCAAATTAAGAGTAACACAATAAAAACTAGTAATAATTTCTTAAGTTTTCTAAAAAGTTACTGATATCTAGTTGGATGGCTAGATGAACACCGCTTCAGTTCCCAAACTTCTCCTCAGGGGGACCTCAGCCATTCCATGATTTTGTTAAATTTCACAAATAGCTCAATTAAATATATAAATATATTGGTTTAAAAAGTCAGTGACAGATTGACTAGCTGTATGAGGTCTGCTAGTGGCCAAGCCAAAAAATACATGGCTGCACTGGACGGTCGCTGCAAATACTAGGATGATTTTAGCAGAGGTTCTGAAATGGCGAAGCTGACACACTTTGACAGGCATCATATCATAGTTTTACACCAACAGGAGGATAATCTAAACATCATTTTCTTTGTCTGCCTAAGACTTTTGCACAGTACTGTATATATATATTTCGGTCCTCAATCATGGCCTTACAATGGCTGAGGCTGGTCGGCCGAATGATGGGAGAACAACCATGTCCTCAACCATTCAAACATTTAATAGAGCCAACAGATATGTAATCCAACAATGTGCCCTGTACTGTAATATTGTCCTCTTACTGCAATGTTTCATATTACAGTATTCCATTTGCATTTTATATTACTCAGTGAGTTTTACTTTATACAGTTACATACTGGATGTATACTGTAGCACACATGTCGCGTCACTCATGGTCACACACACAGATTAACCTCCCCCCAAACCACAGGCAATATGCCAGGACAAGCAGTGTAGTACAATCTTTTATTAAACATGCAAGAGCAACCCCACTACTTAACACACAGGGGGGGAAACAGAATATCTAACACGACGAAGGGGGGGACATGCCCTACATACACACCTTTCCCACTGAATACACCCCCATAGAATTAGCACTTCTGTCTCCGAAATTCCTGTGAAAATGTTACTGCGATTGAGCATGTACATGAGCGATTGACTACACACCAATACAATCCAAATCCAAAACACACATGGTAAATGTGCTTTTCTACTTTTATGAGAACTGAAAGCGCTTTACAATTCATGCCTCACATTCACCCATCCACACACCGGGGGCGGAGGCTGCCATGCAAGGCGCCAACCTGCACGCCGGGAGCAATTTGGGGTTCAGTGTCTTGCTCAAAGACACTTTCATGGGGTCAGTAGAAACTAGGGCTTGAACCTGCAACTCTCTGGTTGCTAAACGATAGCACTACCTCCTGCGCCACCATCTTCCCCAAATGTAAGGAGAAGGAGGTTCCTCGGCGCTCCGAGATGTGTTTGGCTGTAATAAATCTGGAATATAGCTATATGACATAGTTTTTGATAATACCAGCATTTATTTTTTAGGCAAAAATGGCAGGCAGATCAGAACTGGCCAGATTTGATGTTGCAGCTTTTAATGAAAGACAAAACAAAATTAAAAAGTGCTGAAGTTTGAATGATTGTGAGTTTATTTCAGTTGTTGATGTTGATAAGATTGGTTTCCTCATACAAATACAACACACATGATGTTTACTTGAAATGACTGAAAAGTGATACCAGGATCAGGGGGTCAATAAGCTTTTAAGTAATAATGTGGATTGTGCTTGGGATAGAAGCTGCACGTTGTGTTGAAGAAAAGTATAGATTTTCATTTTACAAAATATTCAAAGTAATTGTAATAATAATATTAGTGACGTTCATTTTTAGATGACATTAATTACATAACTAATAATACATTGAGAAGAAATGTTTTGTTATTGTGTAGATGGAAAGACATGAAAGTAATGTGGAAAATCGCCTCTTACCACTGAAACACATTGGTATGGGTGGTGCTAATAATAGTACTGCAGCCAGCCAGTAGGGGGCGCTTGACATGTTGCGTTTTCACCTTTTAGAGACATTTTGGTCTCCATGTTTTTTACAGTCAATGCTTTGATCACAGATTTGAAAGCAGTATGCATAATGCATCAGGACTCACACTGAAATTGCCTATATGTGGATATATTATGTAACATGGTTCTGTAGGAATGCTGGTACCTTGGAAACAATATACAAATATACCTTATATGTGAGTTTGGATATGGGTGTGGCTGCAACTGGAGAGGCTTGTAGTACATATTCTGCAAAATTTTCATAATGGTTGTTGCAAATATTATGTAGAAAATATGACAGAGACTTGAATGCAAACATGGGTTTTGTTGGGAAAATATCAGTTCATGGAATACATTACTGAGGAAACTTTTACTTCTATTTAATACTTTTAGGCACACATACATCACGAGGAAAATAAACTATTATTTATAATAATTTATATACCGTGCAATGATTAAACATAAAAAAACTATAGCATAGAAAAATCGAATGATACTATCAGACAAAATGGCCATGGAGATGTAACACAGAGCGGTGAGCTGGAGACCAGAGTCTTGACCCTGAGGAGTGAAATAAAATATTTAATTTCTCTGTTGTGTCACAAACCTGACAGATACACTACTTGTCAAAAAGAAAAGAACTTACTTCCTCACGCATTTCTAAAAGGATGCTTTTGTCAAATCCCTCCAACTCACTGAAAAACCACAGATCAAGATCACATATTATGGCCTAAATAAAAATATAATATAGATATATAATACAGACAGTTCATGGTGCATTTTGTAATACTCAAGACACACCAAGGCCATGCACAGTGCATACTGATAAAAGGGAGGGGGAAAACACTTCAATACATTCTCTGTATCACAAGTGTTAAGTCCAACAATTCAAGGTGGTCTCTCTTACAATTGTCACGCGCGCTCGTCCGATCCTCCCGAGTGCCACGCCCCCTCGTTAACCTCGTGTGGAATCTCCATGTCATTCGCTGTTTCCAGTTGTTTTCATTAGTTCTATGTATTTAACTCCGCGTCAAAATATATTTTCCCCGTCCAGTCATTTAAGTCCCTACTTCTATTGTCCTGTGTTCCTAGCTGGTTTCCAGATTCTCCATCTTCCTGCTCCTGCTTCCCCGATCCGTGACGTGACAACAATCAACAGGAACGCGCCACAGTCCACAGAACCAATCTGTTGAGGAACATCCGGCAAAATGCAATATAATACTAACGAAAACATTTCTTACAATTCTAATACAAATGTAACGACAGAAAATGCTGAAATCTACTTTACCATGTTTTTCAAGCATTTTCCAGTGTCCTGGGCTTATTCGGTTTGTCAGTTTGCTGCAAAAAGAATTTTGGAATTGTCAGGGGCAACATAACTACAGCTTTTCATGAAACGGGATTAAAACTCTATGTGTGAATTAATGGACACAGAGAAGACCTTTTGTCACATTTGTAAATGTTTCACTGTTGTGCTACATCTGGTTGTGAGTGTTACCGAGAGCGTATGACAGTCTCTGGCCCAATTGTCGTCAGGAATGAACGAAGAAAATGATGATTAAAATATTAAAAAACAGCAAACGATACGACTTAAATATTATAGCATTTATTGTACAATATACTATACATATGATCAGGAGCGCACATAACTGCATGGTGCGCAAGTACGCATTCCTCGTACACGCGGGGCAACTCCTTGTTGTAGCAGCGCAAATGCGTATTTATTTTATGTGCATTCACGCTGTTATGACAAGAAATTACCGTGCATCTTAACATTTAGGCTAATTTGTAATTCTTTCGCGGCATGAAGGCTAAAATACACAATGATTTCTTGTCATAACAGCGCGTATGCACATAAAGTAAATACGCATTTGCGCTGCTACAAAACATTACCGCGCGTATCGCTTTAGACAGCGAATGAGTACTTTCATATCAGTTATGTGCCCCCTGCATATGATCATTTTTGCATATAAAATAAGGGGGGCGACTTACGCAGGGTTGCCAACTTTGGTCAGCTTGTTGGCATGAGATTTTCAATTCGGGACAAGCCTACACACGTATTCACATTTATATAACAGTTTCATTACCTTGTAAATAGTCTTTATGGTTTGCAAACTGCTGAAACGCTTCTGATGCAACCAGTTTTAGGTTTTTTAAATGGATTAATGGAGATTCTCCATAAGATTTATTGCTATGAGCGTTTGAGTCCGAAAGCCCGAGTCTCGCGCCACATACGTCAGAGTGGCAATCTGCTTACAGTCGAATCGGAGCCGAACGCGGCCGAAAGTCGCCGACGAGCTGCATAGGATCGCATTGTCTGTTATGGTACGAATGGGCGTCCGTGACAACAACTTGATTGCTTTTGAATCACATGTACTTATCTTCTCAAACTGCTTTCGAGCATCTTAACGACTGGTTGCATTTTGAAGTGTCTTGCCATCTAAAGAATGGAGAACAAAGAAATAAACATAGTTAAGATTAAAATTAAAATTACAATTAAAGTAAAAATAACAATGAATGAAGGCGTGATTAAGAAGAAGGATGACACGGACAAGCAGCCCCGATCGACACGGAGGGTGTCTGACATGCCGAAGGTAAAGCCCTGGCTTAAGAGACCTTATTAGAACACTTTAATTAGAGCATAAAATGTGTTATATCAATAATCTTTCCTTGTTTTAACAACCGGCTGTTCCAGACTGGAAGAGAAGAAAATCACCGTGGCCAGAGGGTTCGTCCGTGGAGCGGGAGGGACAGGCTACCCACGCTGGAGGAAGAAGGAGCGACGAGGAGGAGGCCCCAACTGAAGTACCTTCATCGAACCGACAGCAACGGCTCCTGCGATCTACAACCAGAGAGAGGCCAGGGGCAGCGTCAGCGACCGGCGGAACAGCAACTCCTGACAAGGATCCATGGACTTATGGGATATGGCCGGAGAAGGAGGACTGACTGCAGAGGCATTGTTCCTGATGGACTTGTGGGTTATGGGCGGGGACGGAGGGATAATAGAGATACTGTTTAAGTGTTAATGTACAAAAGAGATAGGATGAGATAAGATAAGATAGGATAAGTTAAAATAGGATAAGATAAGCTAAGTTAAAACATAATAAGATAGGTTAAGTTAACATATGATAAGATATGCTAAGTTAAAATATCATAAGATAGGCTAAGTTAAAATAGGATAAGAGCTTTACAATAAAACATATACTTACTTTTCAAACTGTGTCTTTGTCATCTCTTCATTGTTGTGTCTGTCTTTGATAATTTTGCACCGTTAATTTATATCTGACACTCTCCTAAATGTCAATAAGCAGAGACAGAGGAATGGGAGGAAGGTACGGTTAAGTTAAAGGAAATGATAAAGTATCAACATCACAGAGTTACCTTATTTTGACGCAGAAAGAGTCATTTCCGTGTTACTACCACCTATAAGTTAATGGCTGCAAATGTTTTATAGTTTTAGTCCGGTGCACTCTGTATCCATGCTAACTAGCTAGCTAACGTTAACATGACGCAGTACAGTCTTCCAGCTTGGGGATTCCCACCCCGGTCCGTGGCCAGTATTCCGCAGGGGGGTTTGCGGAGGGGTTGGTTGCAAATGCAAACGCATCCCTTCATGTTCGTGCGTTGTGTTCGGATGTGAAAATAAAAAAATCAAATTCAATGTTTATGTCATATTATACAAGATAAGACTGTAAAATAGTTTGCCCTGCATATGGATGCCATGCAGTCAGAGTATGATCAAGACAGGGTGTGAGTGTGGAAAAAAGACAAATGTAACAGTATTTGAGGGAAGAGTGAGAAGGAGGGAAATGCATGGAGAAGGAGGTTCCTCGAAGCTCCGAGATGTGTTTGGCTGTAATAAATCTGGAATATAGCTATATGACAGTTTTTGATAACACCAGCATTTGTTTTTAGGCAAAAATGGCAGGCAGATCAGAACTGGCCGGATTTGATGCTGCAGCTTTTATTGAAAAACAAAGTGCTGAAGTTTGAATGACTGTGTGTTTATTTCAGTTATTTTATACTGGACTCAAGGATTGGTTTCATAATACAAATACAGCACAGATAATGTTTACTTGAAATTACTGAAAAGTAAGTGATACCAGAATCAGAGGGTCAATAAGCTTTTAAGTAATAATGTGGATTGTGCTTGGGATAGAAGCTGCACGTTGTGTTGAAGAAAAGTATAGATTTTCATTTGACAAAATATGCTAATGAATTGTAAAAACAATATTAGTGACATTCATCTTTAGATGACATTAATTACATAACTAATAATACTTTGAGAAGAAATGTTTTGTCATTATTTTCTATTATCATTGCTTCTTACAGTAAATTATTCTTGATGCTCCCAGTCGGTGCCCATGTATGTAAAATATGTGGGTAGGATGCCGGTTAAACCCCCCGATTCACGTGCAGCATTTGATCACAGTTGACCCCATTCATGCTGGGCAGAGTCATCCCGTCTTAGCAGAGTCCTGCTGAAGCTGTGTGTGAGCTTATTCTCCAGGTCTCACTGGCTTTTGTGTGGCTCCCCACACTTCTGTCACAGTAGACAGTCCTGCCTGCCTCCAGCTTAATCAATGAAGCGGCTCTTTCCTTGCATATAATTAATGCAGCAGCTATTTACTTGCATCTATCACTCAGGCGGCTGCTTCCCTGCATGTGACCTACTACAGTGTTTTATAAGGTGTTTCCTTTGCTGTTCTCAGTCTCTGCCTCGATTCCCAAGTTTCTTTCGCAGTTTTTCCTGCCATCTCTGCCACAGCTTCAGCTGCATTGTCTGCAGTCTCTCCTGTACTGTCTGCTCTGGCTGCAGCTCTGCCTCTTTCAACCCCCCCCCTCTCCTATGGCTCCTGCTGCAGCCAAACCCCCCGCAGTTACACCCACTATTCCTACTACTGCTCCTGCCCCTAATGCCCAACTGCCCCAGCATCAGCAGCTCCTGCTGCGCCTGCTGCCCCAGCTCACTCTCTGTCTTGCTCTTCTCCTGATCTCAAACTCCCCTGCTTCCTCTCCTCTCTCCTCCATCTCTTCTTTTGTCTTTTTCACCTCCATTTCTATAGCGTCTGTTATTACCTGGAGTGATTTATTTCCGTAATAACTGCTGCCATTGTTTGTCACCATGTTCTCTACAGCTGTCAGCAGCTGTTTAATCTGAAGGCTGTTACTCCTGCACTCTGATTCATCCAGGTTTCCATCAGAGCTTGAAGGTCCTCCTGACCATTGGCCTGGTTCCTGATCAGGTGTGATGATCTTTGTTCTAACAGCCAGTTCTTCATCTCCTCCAGTGCCTGAACAGCCTGTGATTCCCCAGCTTCTCTCCTCTCTATCATCACTTGCTGTAGTTGTTCCACGAGATCTGCAGACTGAGCATTTTTATCTTTTCTGTTCCAGTGCTTAGAGTGAATGACATGGACTCGGCCTCCACACTTATCAACAAGTTCCTTCAGATCCTTGTTCTCCTTCACATATTCCTCAATGGTTTGGTTTTCTTTAAGCTCATCAGCCTGTGTGAAGAGGACACCTGTGTGTTTCAGGGCTTCCTCCCCAAACCACTTCACTATCATCTTCACTGACTCGTTCTCTTCCCCCAGGATAACATTTCCTGCGCTGCACTTTCCAGATCCTGTTTTTCCCAAAAGCACAATTCTTACTTCAGATGGTGCTTTGGGAGAGAAATACAATATCAGTTACCATGAATGTTATACATTTGTGTCAGTTTGACTGAAGACTCATAGCAATGTGCTACGATCAAGCCTGTCAGCAGGAGGCACCGTGAATGTGGTTATAATGAACATGAACATGCCTATTGCTGTGGAAATTCTCCAGTATGACTTTAGCATGTCTTGGGTGCAGCTACTTTATTCTGTCAGCAGATGGCAGTGCAGAGCCACACAAAGCATGAGCGCATGGGAAAGAGGCTGACAGTCAGAGGTACTTATTCAACTCATTTTATTACTGAACACAGATATTTCATCTGTCTGCTTAGCAAAAGGAAAACCTAATTTATATACATAGTTTGTTTACCTGCACACTAACAGAAAAGCCTAGACATGCAGCCACTCTTAGCAATTTCACGACGGATGCTTCTGTCCAGCTCAGTGGATGTCAGTCTGGCTCAGTGGTCGGCAACCGAATTGAGAAGAGCCACTTTTCGGAAAACCATTGAAGCCAAAGAATTTTATTGGAAACAAACATTTATTCTAAACAGATGAGCGTCTTTTTATACATACCAACGACAAAGTAAAACAATTTTAAATGTTTTTTGTGGACTTTTGAACAAAAATGGCATGTTTGCCCTAATTTTATGAATCATATCGTTTTCTTTTCTTTATATTAACAGGTTAAGGTGTTTCGTTACCTTGATAAAAAACCCAGCAAGATGAGGGGCTTTCCATTTTTGTAATGAACTGTATGCCAAAACAAAATGTTCACTTAAGTGTGTCAATTTTCAAGTTATTACAGTTTTTTTCAATTGCTTAGACACTAAAATTAAAACTTTCTCACAATTAACAAATCCTTATACTCAAGGAGCAAAACACCGGCCTAGATTTGCACAACTGTAAGCACATTTTCAGCTTCACACTTTTTGCAAAACATAACACACAGTGATTTGCAAAACACTAGACACACTTAACATACATTACACACAAAAATCTATCATGAAGTCACTTCCTTGCAATACCAAAGCACTGACTGTCAAATTACCGCACTGTCCAACCAATTGGTTCAACACAGTCATCAGGTTTGCAAACACTTGTTTGCTTAATGTAGACACACCAATCAGGTGTTTAAGCACTATAAAAAGGCAACAGGCAAGTTCACCTGTCTTCAACAAAAATGGACAGTGTCAGAAGAAGAGGAAGAGTACGGATGAGAGGGGGAATCCGGAGAGAACAAGGTGGAGGAAGAGGCCAAGGTAGGGGAAGAGGAAGAGGGAGAGGAAGACCTAGAGGAGGGGTAGGACATGCACAAAGAAGAAGACGACCAAATCTGTGTAACGAAATTCGTGCTACAATTGTGGACCATGTAATAAACCACGGACTAACACTGAGGGAGGCTGGACTGAGAGTACAGCCTAACCTAAGCAGGAACACAGTGGCATCAATAGTTCGGACATTTCGTCAGGAGCACAGGTGAGAAACTTATCTTCCGTCAACAGAAAATCCATAGCTTACTGCATGTACTATATCAACCGTTTTGGTATGTATTCATGTTTCATTTTACAGTAAGCTACATGTATTTTGTTTGCCCAACATAGGATTGATCGTCGAGAACACCAAGGAGGGAGGCGCCCTATATTCACACAGGAGCAAGAAAGAGAGCTCATAAACCTCGTTTTGGCCAATAAAGACAATCAGACTTCGAGAAATTCAAGCCCATATTGTCAATGATCACCAAATTCTCAATAATGTCCTACAGGTCTCTCTGTCAACAATAGGCCGTATCCTTAAAAAACATCAAGTTCTGATGAAACAATTGTATAAAGTGCCATTTGAAAGAAATTCAGACAGGGTGAAAGTCCTGCGGCATGAATATGTGGCGGTATGTTTTGTTTACTGACTGTAGTATTGTGTACTGCACACATAACCTTTTTACAGTACATGTAATTTTACTGTATAGCATACCTACAGTATATTGATAACGCAATGTGATATTTCGCTGTATTTCAGAGAGTTTTGCGAATGGATGCGGAAGAAGTCCCGCATGAGTTTATATACATTGATGAAGCTGGATTTAACCTGACAACAGTGAGAAGAAGGGGAAGAAACATCCTTGGCCACAGGGCTATTGTCAATGTACCAGGGCAACGTGGGGGTAACATTACCCTTTGTGCTGCCATCACACAGAATGGGGTCCTCCACCGCCATGCCAACTTGGGTCCTTACAACACTGACCTCATTCTTACATTTTTAGACCGATTACACAATATTATCACAGCAGCAAACCAAAGGGACCAGATGCAATACATTGTCGTCTGGGACAATGTGGCTTTCCATCGTTCCGCCCAGGTCCAAAACTGGTTTCATCTACACCCACTATTTACAGTCCACTACCTTCCACCATACTCCCCCATCGAAGAGTTCTTTTCAGCATGGCGGTGGAAGGTTTATGATCTCCGGCCCTATGTCCAGACGGCCCTCATTCAAGCTATGGAGGAAGCATGTGATCAAATTGAAGCAGCATCCATACAAGGGTGGATTCGTCACTCCAAAAGATTCTTTCCACGTTGCCTTGCAAATGAAAATATAGCCTGTGATGTTGACGAGGCCCTGTGGCCAGATCCAGCTAGGCGGAGAGATTTAGGTTTTTATTTTTTATTTTTATTCTATACTGAACTGGATATGTAATTTGTTACAGTATTATTGTAAGCTTACAGTACAATGGTATGTTTACAGTTTTTGATGATTGCTTACACAAGGAATTTAAAAGTAGTACACTATTAGCAAAACTGCACACTCAACAAGCAAAACAGCAGCCCATATTTGCACAACTATAAGCACATTGTCAACCTCACACTTGTTGCAAAACTCTACACACAGTGATTTGCAAAACACTAGACACACTTAACATACATCACACACAAAAATCTATCATGAAGTCACTTTCTTGCAATACCAAAGCACTGACTGTCAAATAACCGCACCGTCCAACCAATTGGTTCAACACAGTCATCAGGTGTGCAAACACTTGTTTGTTTAATTGTAGACACACCAATCAGGTGTGTAAGCACTATAAAAAGCAGCAGGTGAGTTCATCGGTCTTCAAGCAAAATGGAAGGAGGAGGAGGAAGGGGAGGAAGAGGAATCAACAGAGGAAGAGGAAGAGATGGAGGCCATGCTGGAGGTAGAAGAAGAGGAAGACGAAGACAAGAAGGTGCTCAAAGAGGACCGGATCTGACAAATGAGATCCGCCAACACTGGTTGACCACGTTGTCAACCACGGCCTGACGCTGAGGGAGGCTGGACTGCGAGTACAGCCAAATCTAAGCCGATACACAGTGGCAAGTGTGATAAGAACATTGCGGCTGGAAAATAGGTATTGTACAAATATCACCATATCAAGAACATCTGCATGGTTTCAGTAACTGCTTTGCAGTACTGTATTCTATGCAGTATCAGCACTTCTGTTAGCTTGTCCTGTGAATATACTGTACCATTGTTTACTGTTTTTTTTCTACATAGGATTGAGGGTCAGGAACGACAAGGGGGAAGGCCTCCTATGTTCACAGAACAGCAAGAGCGGGAGATAGTAAACATGGTTTTGGCCAACAATGCTATAACACTCAAACAGCTCCAAGCTAACATTGTCAATAACCATGCCAGTTTCAATGATATCCATCAGGTCTCAATATCAACACTGGCACGCATCCTAAAAAAAAAAAACATATTCAATTGAAGCAAATTTATCGAGTGCCTTTTGAGCGCAATTCCGAAAGGGTGAAACAACTACGGCATAATTATGCAGAGGTATGTATTCACTTTAGCAGTGTGATCTTGCATACCGTCTCATAATCTTTTACTGTACTGTAATATGTATACTACATCGACACTGAACTACACAATTTTGCCTGACACTGTTCTTCAGGTAGTTTTACGAATGGATGGAGAGGAGATCCAGCATGAGTTCATTTACGTAGATGAGGCTGGGTTCAACCTGACGAGAACACGAAGGAGGGGAAGAAACGTCATTGGCCACAGTGCTATAGTCAATGTCCCAGGGCAACGTGGGGGAAATATAACACTCTGTGCAGCCATTACACAGAATGGGCTCCTCCACCGCCATGCCCATTTGGGCCCTTACAACACAGCACTCATACTTACATTCTTGGACCAGTTGCACAACATAACAGCAGCAAATCAAATCGATCATATGCAATACATTGTTGTCTGGGACAATGAGTCTTTCCACCACTCTGCTCTGGTTCAGAACTGGTTTCAGCAACATCCACATTTCACCGTCCTACATCTTCCACCATACGCTCCATTCCTCAACCCTATAGAAGAGTTTTTCTCAGCATGGCAGTGGAAGGTATATGATCACCATCTCCAGGCTGAGGTACCCCTCCTCCAAGCCATGGAGGAGGTCTGTGACCAGATGGAGGTAGCAGCAATACAAGGATGGATTCGTCATTCAAGACGTTTCTTCCCAAGGTGTCTAGCTAATGACAACATTGCCTGCGATGTTGATGAAATTCTCTGGCCAGATCCAGCTAGGCGAAGAGACAATGTCTAGTGTTTTTCTTTGTTACAGTAAACTGACAGTACAGTACGTAAAGTGACATGTTGTTACTGTTCTATGAATCTCCATGTCAACATTTTGGGCATGTTGAGAAATAAATGAGTTTCTTCAGTGTGCAACATTGGTCTTGTGTAGTGTTTGGTGGATTTACTTTACATTTGTACTTTGTTGATGGTAGCCTACTCTAATCATAGGGAAGTAGAAGTGCTAAAAGTGTTTTAGGTTTATCACAGCAGAGTGTAACTCGTGCAAACAGAGTATGGTAAATGTGAAACATGTGTTTCTTATGGTACAAAAGTGTGGTTTTTAAACATAAGTATATAGTTTTTACAAGAGTATTTCATTATGCAAAGGATCTGTAGTGTTTTGCTAATTGGGTGAGTGGTTGTGCTAATTGTGTGTACTGTTTTGAAAACACGGGCCCTGTTTCGAAAATCGTGCGTAAGCAATCGTCAAAAACTGTAATACCATATGGAAACTGGAAAAATGTTTTGTTACAAAGGAATGTTTCGTTCAAATGTTCAGTATTGACTGACTTGAGTACATGAAAAGAAATAAATATGTTCATCAAGGTGCAGTACTTGTCTCGTGTGTTGTGTTTGGTCAATATATTCATGTTCTTTATCAATATCTCAAAAAAGAGAAAAAAAATCAAACCAAGACTATATCATTAGAAAGGTAGAAATGTTACAAGTGTTTCAGATTGAGCACAGCAGTGTGTAATTGGTTCAAACAAAATCCGACTGTATGAACCATGTCTGCGCCATAGGGTACCAAAGTGGACTTTTGGTAAATTATTGTACAGTTTTGAATTAAGTGTTTCATTTTGCAAAAGATCTCAGATGTTCTGCTACTTGTGTGTGTAGATGTGTGAATTGTGTGTAGGGTTTTGACAAAATGAGCCTTGTTTTTAAAATCGTGCCTAAGCAATCATAAAAAACTGTAATATGATGGTTTGTGTTAACTGATTGGTATAAAAATACCATTTTTACAAAGGTTTGAAGAGTTAAGCAAGATTTATTAGCTTTTGCAAGAGACCTACAATGTTTTGCTGATTTGGTGGTTTTTTTATTTGAGTGCAGAGTTTTTGCAAAATAGCCAGTAGTTACAAAAATGTGTTTAAGCCATCAGAAAAAAACGTGTGTGCTTTGGTGCACATCCATCCATTCATTTTCCAAACCGCTTATCCTACTGGGTCGCGGGAGGTTCCGGAGCCTATCCTGGAAGCAATGGGCACGAGGCAGGGAACAACCCAGGATGTGGGGGCCAGCCCATTGCAGGGCACACTCACACACCAGTCACTCTCACACACACACCTACGGGCAATTTAGCAACTCCAATTAGCCTCAGCATGTTTTTGGACTGTGGGGGGAAACCAGAGTACCCGGAGGAAACCTCACGACGACATGGGGAGAACATGCAAACTCCACACACGTGACCCAGGCAGAGACTCAAACCCGGGTCCCAGAGGTGTGAGGCAACAGTGCTGACCACTGCACCATCATGCCGCCCCCCATAAATTCATTTTTCCATTTTTATTTTCAATATTGATGTTAACTCAGCATCTTATTTTCAATGTTGAAAAAGTCACTTTATATCAAGGTTTCGCCACCATTAATTTTTCAATATTGAAAATCTGACCAAAAATCAATTCAGTTTCAATGCTGATAATTTAACACTGACCATAATTCAATGCATTTAACTATACTTCAACGCTGAAACAATAACATGATGCTATCTGGGCTATGAATAATTATTTCAATTGATATACAGATCCCAAGCTCATATAGGTGACACACAGGTACATAATGGGCGTCTTATGTCTGAGGTAGCCAGCTACTGTGTTTGATAACCCACCATCATAATAATAGTTTCCTTGCACCAGTATAAAAGTAAACCAATTGATCCCTCTTGCAATAACCTGTGGTATGAAACTGAATAAAATGTATCGTACCAGTCTTGGGGAAAACCAGTGAGAATCCACTGTGAAACAGCACTGCGCAAATTCTCATGTGTTCCTAATGACAAGGGCAAGACTGGTAATCAAATTAGCCTCTCAGCAGGAGTGTTACTGTAAAAGCAGGGCTTACTGACACAGATAATAAAGCTTGTTAGAATGCGTAACATAATTATTTAGCTGGGCCCAGAAGAGGTGAGAGCTCCCCTAGTGGCTACAGGAGTGCATTTTCCCCAAAGCAGATATAATGGATGGTGGTCTTATTGCTTTTAGACCACAACTTGGGATAGAAGAACAAATCAAATTATTTTCCTCATTTAATATTCAGATTTTAATTGGGCTTAAATTTTAGAACACAGTGTGTTCTAGGATGGTACGTTATGGATATTAGTCTCTACCACATTCTAACGCTATAAATCCGGACCTTTTCCTATGTTTGATTTGGTGGCTGCCAGGCGTTCTGAGTAGTATAGTGACTATGGTAGCCGTGTGATTCCCTAAGGAATTTTTTGTTCTGTTCTGTGTGGCAAATACATATAATGCTGACATTTTTCCTGGAAGATTTGGGATTTTTCATCCCGTGCCTTAAGGTATTTCTCTCCAGCTCTAGGGAGTCTCCCCCGAAAACACCAGTCACTCACTAGCCTTACACTTATGCTTGCTGACTTATTCAACACCATGAAGGATTAACAGAAAAACAGAAACCTATTAAAAGGCTGCACCATATCATGATATGCAAATAAACATCCAGCATCATTGTTTCACAGGGAAGTACATTATTTATTGATAATTATAACCCTAACCCTTACTTCTCAGCTTGACAAACATAAGGTGCAGCCCGTGAGCATGTGAACTGGTTGAAATGCAAGTGTCTCACAGTCAATGCATAAGACTTGAGAGCCCTGACTTTACTTATATAGCCCACAACATGTTTATGATTCATAAATAAATCTGGCCAGCAAATCGGTCTTTCATTTTCCATAGAATAAAAAAAACGATAATGTTATCCCACTGATAATTGCAGGCGCGTTTCACCCCCGGCACTGGCTGGAGACACAGGCAAAAGGCATACAATCTTATTGAGGTACAAAAATTATTCCATCTACTCTGCACTTCTGCATAACTTCCATCATAGTGCCAGTTTTTGCCAGATCAAATCTGCAATCAGAAAATTACTGCATACATGCCTTTATATTACGGTCAAGCGGAGAGTCAGAGCAGTTTCCATAGAAACAACGTAAACAAACTTTACCGTTTGAAGCACAACAAACTCTGAGTGAAAATGGCGCAGAGGTGAGTAGCTTGTTAGCTCTCCAAAATGTCTTTGAATTCTTCAACTGATGTTGTGCTACTTTGATTATTTAGCCTTTTATACTATAATGACATAGTAAATGTCTGTAATACAATAAAAAACATTACATATTTTTTTAATATTACATATTTTTTAACGTCATTTAAAGTGCAGTGGTTTTTATTGCTACTGTGGTTGCTAATATATAAATAATGACAGACTATTTGGTTAGTAAATTCATCTCAAACATGCTAGTTTAGTAGGGCTTCCCAACCTTTCGATGTCCGCGGATCGGTTTCCGTCGTAGAAAAGTGTCACGAATCGGTAAGACGGCGGTATAATTTGGGGGTTCTCACGCCGAGCGGCGGGAGATTGAAGGTGTATGCGGACATGCGGGGCTAATGGCGTATTTCCGTACATCAATACGGGCAGCTTTCTTTCCAAAACGGCGCGATCCCCTAATAAACGGGTCGGCTGGCTCCTCTACCCCCGGTTGTCTGCCGCCCGGTGCAATACTCCGCGCGGACGGTACCGGAACCCCGACCGGAAGTTGGGACCCCCTACTGTACAGGGTGGTAGGTAAATTGTTAAAAAAAATTGGGGCATTACTTTCGGAGTAGGCTAGATGCTTCTAAGTTTATCATTACATCTCTTTACATTGTTACACAGGATTAACACTTTCAAATATTCTTAGCTTGGTTAGTGTTAACTCAGTTCTTGGTAGTATTCATCTGGGTATTCATTTGATGTGGAGCACAGTTGTTTTGTATTTGATTCTAGTTATAATTTGGTGACATTACTGTTTAATATGATATTGCACTTACAGTATCGTGCATTTTACAGTAGATTTTTTTTGCAATCTTGCTCGCTGTTTCTTTTATTCTTTCTTTTTTATATATGTGAACCCTGTAATTATTTATTATAATAATTGTAACAATTGTATTTTCTGTATGGTTGAAGAATTTCCAGCTCTTTATTTATTTTATTATCTCTCTTAAGTGCTGGTTAATCTCTCATTTATTCCCCAGAGAGCGAATTGAGAGAGCTGATCGATGGACCAACACCCAACACTGGGAAGCCTGGAACCTGTGGGATGAAGTGATCAACTGGGGAGAAGGTGTGGAGGAGTTCTCACCAGTGACACTCCCCACTGTCCAGGCTGGGGGGGTTAAGGGGGGATTGGGAGGGTCTACCGATTTGGGTAAGGGAGGGGTTAGTAAGGGAGGGGAGAGTGTGGAAAACGATGGACTGCTAGCCAGCACTAGTATTTCATCTCAAAGTCTTCAGAGTAATTACGGCCTTTCATCTGAAGACTGGGAAATTTATAAAACTTGCTACCTTAACAAAAAAAAGAAAGTCAGGAAGGACCGGACAAGCCGGGGGGAAGGTGAGGTAAGGGGGCAGAGTAGTGAGGAATATGTGGAGGTACCAGAGTGGGGAACATTTGAGGGGAAGGCCTCCAGGGTTGTGATGGAGGGGACAGAGGCTGGTATTAGTATGATGGATATGCTAAATGGAGGTGAGGAGAATGGATGTGAGGTGGGAGTGAATGTGGAGGAGGTTAAGGGAGGAGGAGGGAGAAGTACAGGGAATGCTGTGGAATATGTGGTGTCACAAGTAGGCAGAACTTGGCTAGAACCCATCCAGGAGGAAGACCTTGAGGAAGATGAAGAAACAGATGAGGAGCTTCAGGAAGCAGAAGACACTGATGCTGCCACAGTGGACAGTTGGCAGTGCATGGCGGCATATGTAGCCAGAATATGGCTGCAGACTTTACAGGAAGATGGACCTGAGGAAAATGAAGAAACTGATGTGGTATTCCAGCAGGCAGAAGATGCTGATGCTACCACACTGGTCAGGTTTCAGTGTATGGTGGCATCTGAAGACAGATCACAGCTACTGACTATACCAGAAGAAGGACCTGAGGAAGAGGACGAGACTGAAGTGATGAAGACAGATAAAACAAAAGAAGATGCCGATGCTGCCGAGAAGATCTACAGTGAAGAAGAAGTATCATTCCATGTGAATGCCGAAGATCTTTCTGAAGATGATACTGAGAAGAGCCACAAGAAGAAGAAGATGAAGTGGTGCTTCTTCTGCTGTCCCCTGCCCTTCAGAAGAAGTAGCAAGAGGCAGTAATTATAAGGTTGTGAATTCAGGTTTACAAATGACTTAAAGCAGTAATATAACTGCATTATTGACACCTTCACAATGCACTGTAATGCATCCATAAATATATTATAGACATGGGTATAAATATTGAAGAAAAAAAAGCATAACACATTATAGCCATGTTTATTATGGATTAATGGCCGATATAATGTATTATGAAGATATTTATTGTGTATATATAGATCAGAGCATTCATAATGCATTATCAAGATAGCTATAATGTGTTATGCCTTTGTATAAGTATTTACAGCCGTGTTTTTAATACTTTTATAAATGATTCATAAGGCATTAATTGGGTATTTATTTATTTATTAGTTATATGACTGCTTTAAGTAAAGTTAAGTAAAGTGTTTATTTTCTTTTTCTTAGAATACCCGTGTTAGAGCCCTGCATTGGGACTGGGATCCCGCGGGACCCAACGGAAAGTGATACTGTTTAAGTGTTAATGTAGCTATAAGATACGATAGGATAAGATATGCTGAGTTAAAATATAAGATAGGCTAAGACGAAATATATTAATATAAGCTAAGTTGAAATATAATAAGATAAGATAGGCTAAGTTAAAATATAATAAGATAGGTTAAGTTAAGATATGACAAGATAGGCTAAGATAAAATATGATAGGCTAAGTTAACATATGATAAGGTAGGCTATGTTAAGATAAGAGATTTGCAATAAAACATATTTACTTTTCAAACTGTGTCTTTGTCATCTTTTCAGTGTTGTGTCTGTCTTTGTTTGATAATTTCGAATCGTTAATTTATATCTGAGACTCTCCTAAATGTCAATAAGCAGAGACGGAGGAATGGGAGGAAGGTACGGTTAAGTATAAATGATAAAGTATTAAAATCACAGTGCTACCTTATTTTGACGCAGAGAAAGTAATTTCAGTGTTACTACCACATATGAGTTAATGGCTGCAAATGTTGGTGTTACAAGTGCTGGTAAATAACGCGGCGTAAGTTTAACTCCGGTGTGTTTCTGAAAAACGCACCGCCTTCTGCCTGCTGTCATTCGGCGAACGTGTAGGAGGCTATTCTGGTAACAGGTAAAGTTGTCATTCACGCGCATTACCTGTTAGTAAGTGTTTTACTATATCACACACTTTACGTCCTTTATAGTTGTAGTCCGGAGCACTCTGTATCCATGCTAACTAGCTAGCTAATGTTAACATGACGCAGTACAGTCTTCCAGCTTGGGGATTCCCACCCCTGTCCGCGGCCAGTATTCCGAAGGGGGGTTTGCGGAGGTGTTGGTTGCAAATGCAAACGATCCCTTCATGTTCATGTGTTGTGTTCTAATGTGTAAATAAAAGATAACTATCAAATTCAATGTTTATGTCCTATTATACTAGATAAGACTAAAATAGTTTGCCCTGCATATGGATGCCATGCAGTCAGAGTATGATCAAGACAGGGTGTGAGTGTGGAAAAAAGACAAATGTAACAGTATTTGAGGGAGGAGTGTGAAGGAGGGAAATGTAGGGAGAAGGAGGTTCCTCGGAGCTCCGAGATGTGTTTGGCTGTAATAAATCTGGAATATAGCTATATGACATAGTTTTTGATAAAACCAGCATTTATTTTTTAGGTTTGTCGAGCTCCGTCAAAACAATTAGAACGAGTCCATTATGTAACTGGAACCCCTCTCACATGTAAACACAGTGACACGCTACAGCGTTGGTTTGTTGTCTGAGGCTATGATACTGACCACAAACACATTCTCAAATTTCACTGCACCAATCATAGCATATGCAGGCAGAAAAACGATAGCAAAAAACATTCAGCATAAGACTCTAAAACCGTCTGTAATGTCTGTGTTTATCCAGTGGACCATAAATTAAAATAAGCTTTCCTATTTCAGTTTCTTTCAGATGTTATAAAGTAGTAAATAAAGAATCATATTAATTAAACCATGTATTACTGACTATCAGACAACTTCAACAAGTTACCAAATGGATGCAAAATCAAAGATATTCATTTGCGCCTAGCACTAACCATGTATTCCTTCACAGTACTAAGCCATAGAAAGGGCCCCAATGAAACCCCTGCATTCCTGCATCGCAGATACTCTAATCTCAGCATTTATAAGATTATATTTGTACTACCTGCCAATTTTTATATTAGATGAGACTAAAAATTGAGAAATATCTATATGCAGAAGTAGTTTTTCCTGATAAGAAGGATAATATCAAGACTGTCAGCATTTACAAATCGAATTATGACATATCTGAGTAGCCCAGACTGTCCGGAAAACAAAGATATACAGCATATGTGGCTGACTAATGTACATACAGTGTAATAAGCTTATAATCAAATGGATAGAAAAACGCTCAATAATAGACAGGATTCAGAGGGTAAATAAGGTGCATCATGTGGAAGAGAAGTTAGGTGGCGTTGGGGTGCATTGTGAGTTTCATCTGGTAGCTAGAAGGGAACAAAAAGGGCTTTTGGGGGGGGGGGGGGGGGGACTTCTCCGGCGGCTACATCGCTCTACCTTTTTTTAAAATGATTTATTTAAAAAAAAATCTTTTCTCCTTACACTATAATGGCAGGTTTAGGACTAATACAGTACAGTCATAACCAGTGTCAAGGATTCTATGCATTGCTACACAGAGACAAGTCCAGATATTGAGCCCAAGGCTAAAATTGTGGTTTACTTACAAGTGCACTTTGCTGGGCAGTGGGGGTGTTTGTCCTTCTCTGCTCACATTTTCCCCTCTTATCCTGTCTTCTCCTCCGCAGCCCTTCCTCCTTCTCTCTGTTGCTCCTATATTCCCTCCCCTCCAGTCATCTATGTTCTCCTTCCTCTGCAGTCTCTCCTCTTCTCCCATTCTTCAGTTATACTGTCTTCTCCGCTCTTCCTGTATCCCTCCTGTCTTCTGCTCCTGTCATCTCTTCTCCAGTCATCCCCTGCTTCTCAGTCATCTCTGCATCTTTTCTCTCATTTGTTTGCTTATTCTTTGATTGTTTGTGTTATTCGTTAACCCACCACCCAATGCTGGATGAGTCTTGATGTTTTTTGTTCTTTTTAAAGTTAGGCTTCTTCCTGTGTTTTTGTGCCATATCTTCTGCCCTCTTCTGGTTGTGGCAGTGCATGACACGGCTGGAAAAATAGGGTTTTTTACAACACACACATCAAAACCAAAAGGATCAGGATGGATCCAAAATAAACAGCAAATGACCAGGAATGAACTAAATGATGGAATAAACACAACTAGAGAACTATATACATACATACAACATACAGCTATAATGAACCATCAAAGAACAGAAGCAGAACAGGCACTTAAATACACAGCTAACAAGACACAATGCAGGACAGTGAGAATCATAACCAATAACAAGGACTGAGGGCAACCCAGGAACAGGTGTTACAGTTAAACAGCACTGGTGAAATCAAAGTGACCTTTCAGCCACATGGTCAGCTCTGCATCGCCCTCTGCTGTTTGCATTAGAAGCTGCTTGAAATTCCCACTCTCCTTACCAACACCTCGAAAAGCCAGGCCTTGCCGTGCCAAGTACTTAACTTCAGAAGATTTTTCCTCACTTGCTGCTGCTCTTTCCAGCTCATCTGAAGGTTGAATATTAACAGGATTGACCTTCTGAATCCATGTCATCAGTGCTAATCTGTGGCACTGCCTGTCTTTATGTGCACTGAATTTCCCCAGTGCATTTTCCAGTTTCACATGCCAGTCTTCACAAGAGCTGAATGTGTCTTTCATGCCAGTTTAGACATTTGTGTTACAAATTATTTTGCACAGTAGAAACAAAGAACCCCCCTTAAGACGAGGGGGGGGGGGGCTGTAAGGGAGCCCAGTGTGATCTTTAAACCATTTCTCCTGAAAGCAGGGTCTCCTGTTTGATAGACGTGACATTTACATTTGGCTGATTTGGTGAAGGTCCAAGCTCCTCCCCCCTCCTCCCTAATACACCTTCATCTTCACCTGCCTGTCTGCTCTCTCTCTCTCTCTCTGTCATTGACTCACACTCAGTCTCCCTGATTAAATGCTGTATCTGAAATACACACCACAGGCCAAACTAAGAAGCATATTAAACTAACATCAGGATCAGGCTGCTGTGACGTCATTATTCACTCTTAACCATCAATATTTGCTCCTTTTCTCACTCCCCTCCATGTCGCCTGCATTCTCTGCCGTCAGCAGCCTCTTGCTGTCTCTCCCTCTTCATCTTTACTCTCAGCACAGCAGAGTTTACATGAAAGCAGTTATCAGTAAACAAGTGGTGCTTCTTGGCATGATGCTCAGGAATGGATTTCTAAGGATTTGTTACCTGAATGAGAATGATTAATATATGAAGAACCTTTGACTCACATACTGTATACGTCTATCATCTGACTGGCACTAATTATCTCACTGTCTGTACTTACTTTCCTGCTTTTCTGTGGTTGCCCAAAACCTCACGATTGTCACACTTCCTCTTCATGATGACAAGCTACTCACTGTGAATAAAAGTTGACTGTAATAAAACTACCTGCATTTACATCACACATTAATAACGCAAAATGCCTTAAGTAAGCAAGTATAGCTTTCTACAGTAATGGAATATAAAATTAATTAAACCTATTACTGTCTACAAAATAACACATTCAGCACTATATCAGACTTTACATCAGCTTTCTGACCATTATAAATATACCTGAGTGAGCACCGTTGTTAGTTTCTAGGAGAATGTGCAGTTAATAACATTTCCAGGTAATTTAACCAGCGTAACTGCACATGAGGCAATTATTATAATTATAAACGTAGTAGGGGTAGGGGGCGCTATAGAGCGAAAGGGTGACTACGCCACTCTGTAACTGTCGCTAAGACGGTTATTTTATAATCACCTTTTGCTGGTTTGATTTAATATAGAATGTATACTGTGAAATGTATGTCAGTGCCCTCTGCTGACTATTTAATTGATCCGTGTTAACCCTTGAATACATGGTTAGGTGACGGAATAGGGTAGGAGTAAATGCATGCTGGGAGATTCATGGAGTCAACTTGTGGTTTGTCGGCTTGTCACGGCAGGATCTGTAATAACTCCTAAGCATTTGGTCAGAAGGCGCACACGGTAATTTATATTTATTGTATTTACTTGTTTTCTTGTATTGAAAAGTGGAATTGCGGTGATGTATGAGCCGCTGTTTAGCGGTAATATCATGGATCTTTTAGAATGTCTTGTAAGATTAAATGTAATGCAGGAATTTAATAATATGTTTATTTTATAGTTTTTCACGGTGTCTAGAAGAATAAAGACGGAATAAACTTCAACATCTGTCAGGCGTATGTTTTCTGTACCAGATGAAGAACTTTGGGAGCTGTTATATCTTATATAGTAAAGGTAACCTTACAGTAAATGACGTCTGCTGTCATCTGACGCTATATAGAAAATGTAATTAAATAAGATTAAATTTACCTTCTGCGAGGGGCACCCTAATATAATGATATATAAAATAATTATAATATAATATAATTATATAATTATAATAAATATAATATAATTATAATATAATAATACACTGCTGTCTGTCTGCCATACAATAAATAAAAGGGGGAATTGGAATTGCATCTGACTATGGAGAGAATGGTTGTCTATGGTGAAAGAGGTGTGGAAGTTTTTACTAATTCACATAAGGGACAGCATAAAGGGTTGTTTAATTCAGTATCAGAGGAATTCATATATTTGTGTGATTATGATAATCACACTATTATAACTTGATAGTACATCTCTTGAATTGAACTAATTACAGTGTCATGTATAACACTGCACTTTTTAATACATTGTTTGGCAGAACAGACTGCAAAACTGTAGTCTCAATGGAAAGCTGGATGAAATTCCTAGGGTGGCGTAGTCAGCTGTCCACTGAGTCTACAGTTTTGTAGTTCGGTCTGTCACAGTCTGGCGCAGTTGACAGGATCATCGTCCTGAGAGCAGAGACGCGTGTTCAGTGTGAATGACTCTTCAGTTGTTTTTCTATTTTTAATTACCTTTTTATTCCTATCCATGTCTTTTTTTCTTTTTGTATGCTCATTATTCAGCCAGTACAGCTGTTTTTATTGTAGTCGAAAACAACAGTGAGTGCTAGTCACTGGCAAATCCCTTGGTTCCCGGTTCCACTCCATCTGTCCTCTGGTGGTCCCCTTGAGCTGTGGACCCCTTTCCAGTGTTCTGCAGCCAGATCCTCCTGAGCCGCACGGAAGCGGAAGTTGGCAAAGTGAGATGCGGCAGTAGGCCTATGCATGCAATTGACTGGCGTATGGAGAGTAAAGCCTTTCGTTTTCTTTAATAAAAGTTGTCCTTGTATTTTCTCATATGCGAGAACATCACAACTGCCACTGCACTTGTTGATGTGTAAGTGTGCCCTATTCAAACAATAAAGAGAAACTACATGCAGCACTGAAAAACTATTCCATGGCCAAAAAAAATGTAAACATTCTTTCTATATCAGAAGCTAGTCTCTGACTGAAATTTCTATAAATCTTTATATGAACTGATAGCAATTAACCTAAGAGTGCATGCTTGGATTTTAGTATCTGCATGTACTGTGGAACTAAAAAGAATCATAATCAACATATATAATTACGTAAATGAAAAACAAATACGTTGCATTTTCCTTAATAGTTTTGCACGTTGCCATAATTTATATTTAATTTAAAGTATGAAGCACCCAAGCAAAGTTTATGTTGAAATAATACTCAAGATTCTTAAGTCTTAGCTCTGGCACAGTGGTGGATCTAGAAAATTTTACATGGGGTGGCAAGAGATTTTAACAGAGTGGCATGGAGGTTCAGTGAGAAACCGACTATCATTCAGAATCGTGGAGCTCAGGAGCATACTTACACTGAAAAAGTGACAATTTATCTAAGCATTTGGACTCTCATGGTTAAAACAATGCTGATTGTACTTTTCATTATCACTGACCAGTTGTTTTTCTTTGTTGTGCTGTGCAGCAGAATGTTTCACAAACATATCCAAATTAAGAGCCTTTGCACGCTGATTCTCAATGCTCAGCAGAGTTTCCAGGTCTGCGGTGTTCATGCCCTATTGTGCTATTTTGAAAACATCGTTTTGGGTAAATATTAGGAGGTCATGGGTTGCGGATTTTTGGGCTGATTTCATAATGTTATACAGCAGCAGACTGCAAGGGGAAAAAGAAACTAATTATTATCAGTGCAAGTGGCTCCTAATCCTGAGTAATGCTGGATCTCTAGCCACCTAAAGTAAGAGACAGATGCACACGGAAAGCAGGGCTGCCGACTACCATGCATCTGGCATGACTTTCACGCTCTCAGACACTCACGCAAGGAATCTTCCACTATATTATTCCACTATAAGCCTAAATGTAGCTACATCAGAAGCGTTGGTGTAGTTTGCATACCCTACATACCATTTAGAACAGGGGTCACCAACATGGTGCCCACTGGCACCAGGATGCCCCCAAGAACCACATGAGTCACCCACGGACCTGTTCTAAAAATACCACAACTCACCAGTGGGCAGCGACTAAAATTTAATTTTATCTTGTTGCTATTCTTCTTTAATCACATTTGTATTTATATAGATTTGAAAATGACAATATCCAAAAAAGCATTTAAAACGTGTTTATTCTACATGAAGTTTAGATAAGTTTAGGTAAAGTCTGTTCTGGTAGCCTTTGTATGGCTCAGTACCCGTGAAGTAGCTCTCAGTTTCAAAAAGGTTGCTGACCCTTGATATATAGTATACCCCAATCATGGGTGATATATCCTAATCAGTAAAATAACAGTCGGCTAAATTCCGCATAGTGATCTCATTAACTGCGTGTTGTTGCTGAAATACATCACACAGACGTCGGGGGAATGTCAAATCATCAGAATATGTAAGATTTATACATTTGGTTAAGTTGAACGCATTTGCTGTTGAATGCAATTCCTATCACATTAACAATTACTGGTTGAAAAATTGCTGTTAGTGTCTTAAATCATACTGCTGTAAAAGTAAAATTTACAACAGAAATCAATATGCTTAGAATATGGGTTAAGATGGAAAATAATTTTTCCATCCCAATCATGTTGATGCAAATTTACAGCAGTGTGGATTCTCAGAAAAAAAGGTTCTCTGACATAAAGATCAGCAATACAGTGCAAATAACATTTAATTTCACATTTATACAAAAAAAGGACAGGGCATTTCGATGATAAAATCTGTAGTGAACAATAAGTCGCATCAAAACAAAACCTGGAATTCGGTCATGCTACCTTAAGGTTAAACATTACTTTGTGAGACCACATTATAAAGGCAAAGAATGTCTGCAACAACAATTTTGGGCCCAAATGTTTGAGTGGGCGATCATAGTCAAATAGTCAGTTGTTTTGTGCAAAGTTCCTTGTTCTGAAATAAATACTTTCTGCAATAGCACATCCAAACATATTCACACAGTCTTTATCGTTCAATGTGTAGAAGAACTGATCATTCTTCTCGTAGGCGCAGGTAGAGGTCAATTGCCTTATAAGCATCCAGAGGAACATCAAGACCATTCTCTGCCATGACAGAGGTGCACAACGTGAAGACATCATCATCACAAGCAATGTCACGTCTGTGAATGCAGTCATTTTCACAGTGGTTGACTTCTTCCTCTGGAATCTGGCACAAATAGTCCTGTGTGTTCTATAATTCTGGCACCAAATACATGACATTGGGACGTCTGTGGGGGACATGGTGGTTTCCTGAGGGCCGAATAAGGTGACAACTATGATGCTGATGTGGCGCGGGGTGAAAATGAGTCTGACACCCCTGTTTTAAGAGATCCGTGTTTTTCTTGCTGCCAGCATCTCATAAAAAGGGTCAGCGCTCACAGCAGCAGTGATGCTCTGTATCCACTTGTCCTTCTCCTCAGGGGTTGGCGCCGAGATGCGGTACACCACATGATTGCCCTCTACCAGGCGGCCGTCCGCCTCCGTTTTGCAGGCTTTCATCAGCTGTCTGCTGTTGTTAGGGATGTACAGTTCAAAGCAGTTAGGCTTCCTGAGATCCTTCACCTCACGGATGCTCAGATTCTCCAGCAGAATGATCACCCTGGGTTTCTTATCCGCAGTATGTTTAAAGTAGTAAAGGCAGTTATCCATCAGGATGAACCACCTCCTTTTCCATGTTTTCACCCGTCCTCCTCCCATTTTGAAGAGCCAACCCTCTCTGTCAGGGTTGAAGAAGGCATTGTTCCCATTGTCTTCAGGAATCTTGAATGGCTCATTCTTTATGCTCTTATAAAGATTTCGGAGGAGATCATCTGGCAGGTTGCCTCCATCATTGATTCCTCGATTCATGGAGATGAACCTGTCCACACTGGGCTTGTCTCACACATTTGGATTATGAAGGCTAGTGTTTAGCATGATTATGGAAAATGAAAGTACATAGCAAGTGTCAATGTTCTGGAAGACTCCAGGATTACATTGACAGTACCTCTGCGCAAAGGCCTCCATCATCCTGTCAATCTTTTGTGCTTCTCCTGGCAGACGGAACTGCCTGAGAGCCTGTACCAGGTTGAACCCTACGAATTCATGAAGCCCAAGAAATGTTTGGAGGACTTGGATATTGAAGTCGTCTCTCTCACCCAGGTAATCCCCAATGGCTGTTTTGTTCAGCCCCTCTCCCTTGTATAGGAGCTGGGCGATGTCCTCAGACGTGTGCCGGAGAAGATTGTTTTGTACCATGAACAGGATACCCTTCTTAGGGTCCATGTTGAATTTCTTTCTTCCCATGGCGACATGCCTATTCTTTTCTAAGATTTGGCTGCGTTTGGTGCTGGATTCAAGGACCTCCACTTCCATGAGGGCCTCTCTCAGCGCCTCCCGCAGCCTCTGGATCTCCAGCAGAAGGGCTCCTTTCCTCAGCCGGATGTCCTCAAGTTCAGAGTGCTTCTCTGGACTCAGGTCCATGGAGACTGCAGCAGACAGGAAAAGGAGATCGTCAGCGGGTGTGGAGCTCAGCAGGTTGGCCATCTCTGCCAGTGTGGTTGTTGGTTCAACTCCCATGGCAGAGTAATCGTAACATTGTTAAGCCCTTGAGCAAGTCCCTTAGACCCAAGTGCTCTGACCCCAAACTCTCATCACTTCGGACAAAAGCATTTGCTGAATATATGTAATCCCAAAGGGCAGTTACAGAAGACCCCAGGACCGGAGTAACGTGGGAAGCAATTACTGACGCCTGGAAGCTTTGGGGCATGCAAATAAACTGCATCCAAAGGCAAATGGCTAATAAAGAATGCTCTGAATGCCAGGCATTCGTCCAGCAGTGAGATCGTAGAGATAATGAATAAAGATAAAAAGTGTGAATAAAGATAAAACATTTTGATTGTATTTGCGAAGCGATGCTGGATGTGCTGAGCTCGCCGGGAAGGTCATGTGGTCCGCATTCCCTCCCCATGCACACGTGATCAGCTCAATCACACCGAAATTGTCGGTTTGCTGCCCTTCAGGGAAACAATCTAAAGGGTGTTACGGGAAAAGTAATCGATGCAAGAGCCAATGATGTTCTCCTGGTGCCTACCCTTGTTTATGTTATCGTTACTGACACAAACAATGATGAACGATAATAAGCATTTATAAGCCATGATGACCGCACCATTAATGTGGAGTTGCACTAACGTCTGTTTTTATAGCTAACCAGCAAGTCAACCTCTCACCCTGGTAATGCAACAGCGCCGGTTAAACAATACGTTTACACAGAGTGCTTGTGATCAGTGGCCTATACTACGAATCAGGGTTACTGGCTTATCGAGGTAACTTGACGGATTTAAGGTACCACAGTTTAAATGAACTTCATATTTGTTCATCGGGATGTCTGAATCGGTGCTAATCAGTACTACGATGCCAGTTATGCAATGTAGTTTTGATAAAACTTTTCTGTCATTTAACATAAGAGGAAAAAAATAATTATACTGTAGTCAAATTGGCTGATATAAAATCGTTTAAAACTGTGACAAATTTTGCCTTTTTTTACAGTGTATACTTCCAGTCACAAGGTAGCAGATACGGATTTCTGAAATAGCAAAGATAAAGGTCAATGAATAATATCCCTCATCTCTTTTAAAACTATAGGTACGATGCTGTTTTGATATGCTGTCTAGGGTTGGAGTGTAACAGTATTCACGGGAAAGGGGAATGGGATAAAGGGACAAACAGGGTGAGGGCAAGAAGGGAACACCAGTGGACAAAGGGATATTTTTTGTATTTTCATTTTTTTTCATGTATAATACTGACACTGAACAAATAACCCGGTGCAAAAGACTTTGGGAGTGACCACAGCCAAAATAACAAACAAAATCCCCAACTATCAAGTGCGACCCACAGCTAATCTCACCTAAGTGCAAAAGAAAAGGAAACCAAAAGACAAACACTCCACCTCACTCCCTGACCAAATAAACAGAGTCCAACACACACTTGCAAAACAAAATAGCAGTCACTCCCTATGCAGCAATACAATCACACATACATAACTTACACACAAGTCAAAGCAACAAGGGGGCTAGTGAAGACGTAAACCAAAGGAAACCAAGGGGGGAGACAGCAAGCCAAACTGAGGTCGCGGGGGGGACCGGAGCCTGTCCTTGGAACAACAGGCGTAGGCAGGAACCAACCCTGGGCAGGAGTCAACACTCTGCAGGGCGCAAACACTCACAACTCAGATTTGCCAATTAACCTACCCTGCACACTTTTGGACTGTGGGAGGAAACCGGAGCCCCTGCTGGAAGTCTTTCCCCATTCACCAGATTATATTGCCAGAAGACTGAAAATTAGATATCAAATACTAGAGTGACATAAAAACAAAAAACAAGTTTGCTTGTAATGAGACGCAAAACAGAAGATTATCTCTTTTTATATTTTGAGAAAACATTTTAACATTTATCCAACCGGTCAAATGGTTTAATACTTCATACAGCAGCATTTCTAAACTCATTCCTCAGCCCACCAGACAGCTCCACGTTTTTGCTCTGTCCCAGATCCCTGCATGCATGAACCAAACAGTCACCTTTTACTGCTGTGCTGAGAGCTTGGACAGAGCAAAACTGTGGATCTTTGCAGTGGGGTCCAAGGACTGGGTTGAGAAACCCTGGCATAGAGGAGACTGCAGTGAGAGCCAAGAAAAAAAGAGATTAGAGAGGAAGGTAAAATGCTTCTATTAGCATGGCAAATAAGCTGCAAGTACAGACCCTGTGCTTCCATTACAAACAAAAAGCCTGTATGACCCTCCTAAACACACAAGTCAGATTAACTTAACCAGGGGAAATAAGCATAAAACTTGGCAAAGACTAGACTATGAAAAGGGAAGGTGAACATCATACTTACACAAACTTCTGCTAAAGCAAATGGACAAACCCCTTTTAACTGAATCAAGTTACTTAAGAAAATTAATAATTAAAAAATGAATAATACAAAAATAAATCAATAAAAATTAAGAAAAACACAATCATGCTTTGAACTAATACTGCAGTCAGTCCTAAATATTCCCATGACATTCTTTTCGTCACGATGCACACTCGGTACATACTGGTTGAAAACCATTTATAATCCTTCATGTACCAGTCTATGATGGAGCACCCCAACCTGGGCCGCCCATCCAACATGGCAGATTTCTGCCTCCTGGCCCCGGAGACTAACAGACCAACCTCTGGAAACAGGGAACCAGGGGGACATGGGCCGCTGACTGAATGGGCGACCAGAATCAGGTGAAGCAGAAGGTAGACTCCACAGTAGAGGACCGAGGAATGTAGACCAAAACCAGGGAACCTGAAGTGGCAAGAACACAAACCAGGACAGACATATAAAACCCAAGCAAAGGCATCAGTGGCACAGCCCACCAGCTTGTGAAAGATGGCTACCTGGCATCATGAATCCCTTAATCAAAAACCTTTGTGATGGCAACTTTGCCACCCAGGACTGATCCCTTCTAAAGACCTCAAGTTTCAATGCAAGGTTTCCGAAATGTTTTGAAACATTAGTCCATGTGACTGCTGTGGTATTGTTCCAGGCAGGGAAAACAACTTAGGAGAACATTTCCGTGCATGTTGGGTGTTTGTGGTACTGTTGGGCTGAGGGGGTAATTGAGTGACTATTAACCTTTGAAATCCAATTATATTATTTAAACAGATTAGTAGTTAGACAGTGTGATTTAGATGAGGATAAGGATGTTTTATTGTCATTACAAAACGTGTTCTATATGAAGGGAACAAAATGAGGCACTCAGATCCGGTGTATTAGCAATAATAAAATAGAAATAAAATTGAAAGAACAATACAATGAATAATATGGTATAATAAATAAAATAAAATAGAATAAAGACATTAAGATAGATTCCATTAGGAGAATTTAACCATGGATGTAAAGTAAGCAGGTGTGAGTGTAGCAGAGATTACTGAGGTCTGTGTGTAATAAAGTATATGTGACACTGGCTGAGGAAGCAGCAACGTGTGTGTGCAAAGTCACAGTAATAACCTGCAGCACTGAGGGATCTATTGCAGCGAAGCCCTGACATGTAACACTGGTGATGAATAGCAGTGTTAGATATAGGTATAGTGAGGTACTTATAATTATAGTAGGTGTAGGATCAAGGTCTGGATTAGATTTACATACTGGGCAAATCTAGGTTACACATACACACACAGGTTACATATAAATTTAAATTTAGGGGCAGTGTGTAGCTCGGTGGGCTTTAAGGAAACACAGACTACACATGGAACAGCAATGACTGAGCTGGGGAACGCAGTGAGGGCAGGCATATTTATACACAGCACACTAATCAGCAACAAAACAGGGGTACAGGGTTAGGATGGAGAACTATAATGGGATACAGGAGAATTAGGAGGGTTACAAAGGGCCAGCAGCGACCTCTGCTGGCATGAGTTGGAGGAGACATGAAAAAATAAGAGATTACAGATCATGACAGGAGCACCAAGCACAGCAACAGTGGGGTCATGCTCAATTATCACACCACATATATAAGAACATAACATAAGAACATAAGAACATAAGAACTATACAAACGAGAGGAGGCCATTCGGCCCATCAAGCTCGCTTGGGGAGAACTAAACTAATAGCTCAGAGTCGTTAAAATCTTATCTAGCTCTGATTTAAAGGAACCCAAGGATTCAGCTTGCACTACATTATCAGGAAGGGTATTCCATACTCTGACTACACGCTGTGTAAAGAAGTGCTTCCTTAAATCCAGCTTGAAGTGTTCTCCCGCTAATTTCCACCTATGGCCACGAGTTCGTGTATTTAAACTAATGCTGAAGTAACTATTTGCTTGAACAGCATCCAAACCTGTTAGAATCTTATATACCTGGATCATGTCCCCCCTCAGTCTCCTTTGCTTGAGACTGAACAGATTTAGCTCAAGTAACCGTTCCTCGTATGACATTCCTCTAAGACCAGGAATCATTTTTGTGGCCCTACGCTGCACCTTTTCTAAGGCCACAATGTCCTTTTTAAGATATGGTGACCAAACCTGCACACAATATTCTAGGTGAGGTCTCACCAAGGAATTGTATAATCTTAGCATTACCTCCCTTGACTTAAACTCCACACACCTGGAGATATACCCCAACATCCTATTGGCCTTTTTTATTGCTTCCCCACACTGGCGAGAATGGGACATGGAAGCATCAACATACACACCAAGGTCTTTCTCATGATCAGCTACCTTTATTTCAGTGACACCCATGAAATACCTGTACTTTATATTTCTGCTCCCTAGATGGAGTACCTTACATTTATCGATGTTAAATTTCATCTGCCAGGTATCGGCCCAGTCACTAATTAAATCAAGATCCCGCTGTAGCTGCTGAGCCACTAATTCAGTATCTGCTACACCACCCACCTTGGTGTCATCTGCAAATTTCACCAGTTTACTGTATATATTGGTATCCATATCATTTATGTAAATTAGGAACAATAGTGGTCCTAAAATCGAACCCTGCGGTACCCCACTATGAACGCAAGCCCACTTTGACATTGTGCCTCTTATAACTACTCGCTGTTTCCTATCTGTTAACCAGTTATCAATCCAGGTCGCTACGGTACCTAAAATACCTGTCGCTTTGAGTTTAAGTAGGAGCCTCTTGTGGGGGACAACATCAAAAGCCTTTTGGAAATCTAAGTAGATGACATCATAGGCCTTCTTATCATCAACTTCCTGAGTAGCTTCCTCAAAAAACTCCAACAGATTTGTTAAACAGGATCTACCTCTCCTAAATCCATACTGGCTATCCCGCAAAATGTTATTAGAGTCCAGGTAATCTACCATTTTCTCTTTGATTATAGCCTCCATAACTTTACCAGTTATACAAGTTAGACTGATTGGCCTATAGTTAGACAAATTACTTCTATCCCCTTTTTTAAAAATAGGCGTTATGAAGGCGTGCTTCCAATCAGAAGGTACCACACCTTCAGATAAGGATTTTTGAAACAGTAAAGTTAAGGGTCGGCAAATAATATCCCTCATCTCTTTTAACACTATAGGTAAGATGCCATCAGGACCCTGTGATTTATTTATTTTGAGCTTAGCTAGGCTTTGCAAAACATCTGCTTCAGTTATATATATATTAGCTATAGACAATGCTGGATAGGTAATAACTGGTAAATTACTAAGGTCCTCAACAGTGAATACCCGTGCAAAACTATCATTGAACTCATTTACTATATCAATGTCGTTTACTATTATAAGACCCTTACTATCCTGCAGATTAGTAATTTCAGGTTTTAGAGCTCTTTTAGAGTTAAAATACTGGAAGAAACTTTTAACATCATCCTTAGCTTCCAATGCAACCATCCTTTCGACATTTCTTTTAGCTCGTCTAATATCATTTTTTAACTCAGTCTGTAGACTTAGATATTCCTGCTTAATTCTGTCAACGTCAGTTATTTTCCATTGCTGGAACAAAGCCCTTTTCCTCCTTACTTTATGCTTTATTTCCCTAGTAAACCACCTAGGTTGCAATTTCCTAGATTTATTCTTGCTGGAAACAGGTATGAAGTCCTCTTGCACTTGCAATAATGTGCTTTTAAAAAATTCCCAGGCCTCTTCAACAGTTTTGTTATTTAACTCCATCCAGTTCACAGTTTCTAGTTTTAGTCTCATACACTTAAAGTCAGCCTTCCTAACATTATATATTTTTGATTTGGACTTAGCTCTTCGAACACTAAACTTAACCTCAAATTTGACCATGTTATGATCGCTACTGTCAAGTGGTTCTAAAACGTCTAATTTACCAATCCTGTCCTGGTTATTAGAGAGAACAAGATCAAGAATGGCATCTCCCCTGGTAGGGGTGTTAACAAACTGAGTAAAAAAACAATCCTGTACTAATTCCACCATCTCCAGTTCATTTTCTGAAGAGCCAGTGACAATGTCCCACTGCATTCCTGGTAGATTAAAATCACCCATAACTACCACATCATTTTTATTGCTCATAGTCCTAATATCACTGTATAACAATCTGCTTTCCTCAGCAGCTATATTAGGTGTTCTGTAACAAACACCGACAATTAGGCTATTTGAGTTTTTAGCATCTAATTTTACCCATATTGCTTCCGTAGTTTTATTTATATCAGTAAGTTCCCTTGCCTGCAAGTTTTCCTTTACATATACTGCAACACCACCTCCCTTTTTTCCTATACGATCCTTACGGAACAACGTGTAACCATCCATATTATATTCTTGTCCATCCTTTTCACTCAACCACGTTTCAGTTACTCCTATAATATCATAAGAGTCCGATGAGATAAAAGCCTCTAAATCATGAATTTTATTCCTAATACTTCTGGCGTTTAAATACAGACAACAAAGGGTAGGCCTATTATGGTGCCCACTTACAATATGATTATTTGGGGCTTTCCGTTTCCCCCCACTGACATAGTTAACTAACCTCCCTGCCCCCCCAGTCCCTAGTTTAAACATTCCTCAACTACTCTACACATACGCCTCCCCAATACACTGGTTCCCCTCTGGTTCAGGTGCAACCCATCCGGCTTGAACAGGTCCCACCTGTTCCAGAAGGTCCTCCAATGCCCCATAAACCTAAACCCCTCTTTCCTACACCATCCTTTTAGCCACGCATTTAATTTCCTTATCTCAGCTAACTTAGCCTGACTTGCACGTGGCACGGGGAGTATTTCAGAGAATACCACCGTGGACGTTCTGCTTCTAAGCTTATTGGCGACTTCTATAAATTTATCCTGCAGAACAGCCCTTCTACCCTTGCCTATGTCGTTGGTGCCAACATGCACCACGACAACTGGATCCACCCCAGCTGGGGCCAAAAGCTTATCCACACGATCTGGAAGGTCTCCTACCTGGGCACCAGGCAGGCAAGACACCGTACGGGACCCTCTATCACGCGTGCACACATAACTGTCTACTCCCCTAATAATGGAATCCCCCACTACCACAACCTCCCTCTTCCTGGGGGGAGGGGGCTCCTCAGTGCCCAAGGGCCCACCTGCCTCCCCAGTCCGTTCCGGCTCTAAAGCTGGAAGAACCTGAAACCTGTTCGACACAGTCACCTCAGGTGATGCCGCCTCTGCAACGTGTGTACGCCCTTTCCTGCGTCTACGACCTACGGTCACCCAGCTCTCTCGACCTCTCTGCTCTTCATTCTCCCCCCTCCCGGCTAGTGGCGTACACACCTTCTCCCTAAAAGGCGTATTAACTTGCTCCTCTAACTCACTGTTGCATTGGATGAGAGCCAGTTGCTCCTCAAGGTCGTGAACCTTGACCATGAGCGAGTCCACTAGCTTACATCGCTCGCAGATGAAGTCCGACTGGACACTAACGTCCAGAAGGGCAAACATGTTGCAAACACCACACTGAGCCGGCCCCATAATTAACTAACTCACTATGACCCCGTACTCCCAGCCCAGTAAATTTATATAGCGTATTTAACTTTAAAGATTAATTAGTGTACCGTTAAATGCAATAAAGTGCCGAGTACACTAAAATAAGTTACTTGGGTTGAAACGGAACTTAATTATTATTTTTATTTAAAATTTTAAATCCGATAAATTTACTACTACTTACCAAAAGAACTTCTGCCTGAACCAAGTATGAACTAAAAACAAAACGAAATCGAAATTGCTCTTGGGAGGTCGAAAAACCACAAAAACCCCCTCACATCAGGCTACTGCCGGAGCGGGGAAAAAAGTAGAAAATGTCCTCCCGGCCCCGACTGGCGACCGAGCAAAGCTCAGGAGCAACTGTCCTTTTCTGGCGCTGAGTAACGTTACCGACGTTAGATATTATTAGCTATTTCGCCCCGCCGGTGTTTTTTATGGAGTTATACGCGAACAGAAAACGCAGCTCACTGCCCGTAACAATCGCGCTGTTAATAAACAGACAGGACAGACAAGCACTCACGCCGACCAAAATAAGAACAATAAATAGAAATAACACAGCCACCCACTAAACAATTAAAGCACACAAACACTCAGAAAATACGTTCCAAACACCCCAAAAACAATCACAAACAATCCCAAAACAATCGCTGCAGCTCAACACCACTCTCTCGCAGCAATCCCAGCAATCATGATGGTCATTGACAAGAAAGGGCATTAAACTTGGCAAAAGTGACCGTAAAGAATGGCAGATAGTTTGTTATTCTTTATATAAATTCAATAACTAAGTCTGCTTTTATTATTGTTTCACTTGATAGGAAAGAGAGAAAAATCCATCAGTTTCTTTTGTTTTCGTTTGTGACTAATTTTCTCTAAAAATGAACTTACTTTTAGCAAAACAAAACTTCTGAATTCATTTTCCCAGTCTGTCAGTTTGCACGCACACACACACACACACACACACACACACACACACACACACACACACATAGTCAAATGCATTCATACATGTATATATATATAATCAGGAGTGGTACTTTCACCACGAATTGTCACCCATGTGCACTGTCTTCGCGTAGTGAACCAGTTTTCAATACAATGGTTAAAAAGGCTCAAACCTTCAGTGCCTCGTTGTGCCATCTCTACCAGTGTTTTTTGCAACAGGGAAAATACAACTTGTATGCTGGCCTTAGAAGCACAACTTCAAAGAATAGCTGCCATGCTTCTGTCTAGCATGGCAGAGGGAGTAAAACGGTATGGGACTGCTTTGGTGCTGGTAAGGTGGGTGATTTACACAGAGTACAAGGTGCAATGAACCAGCAAGGTTACCGCTCTGTTTTACAACTCATGCCACTCCCTGTGGTCAGCACTTCTATCAAGCAGCAAGGCTGATTCAAAGCACACTGGTGAAAGATGAGGAATCCAGAGAACTGTCCTGCTTGACTGGCCTACAGAATCATCACATCTCCAGCCTATCAAGCTCATGTGAGACCAGCTTCACCATGAGGTCAGAGAAAATACCAAGCCAGTCCCACCTCTGGGAATAGCAGGATTGAAATTTCCCCTAATATTGTCATAAACGGACAGCTCTAATGGCGAAGGACTGCAAAGCTGTAATTGCTGCAAATATAGTTTTCATACAGTTTGATTAATTGAAAATGAAGATGAAACTTATTGCAATATTTATTATATCACAAAGCAGAAGGCAGCTGGGAAAAGTAAAAAAAGAATCACCCCAGATGGGACTTAAAACCACGATATCCAGCTCAGAAAGTCAGGGCCGTGGGAATTTGGCCAGTGGGGCAACCGGCAGACCTGAGCTTATGACCAGGACACTTGACTCACAATGGAAGCTCAGAAAATTATAAGCAAGCCTGCAAAAGTGACATGAATGGATCTGTGGTAAAATGCATCTTGGGGCCGAGACATTATCACTCACAGTTCAGGAGAAGATGACATCCATCCATGGATCTCGGTCAAATGCGCTCATTGAGTTTCCGCTATGCCTTTATCATTTAATGTTTGTACTTAGCTATAGAGTGGCAGGAACACAAATGAATGGGGAGTTTAAAAAAAAAAAAACATTTGCATTACAGCAATACGTCACACATGACTATGTAAGGGAATAGATGAAACCCTGCATACATCACTATACCAAAGCAATTCAGTACAAAGTGCACTGACATGATTCATATGATTCCTGGTTTATTTGGAAAATTTAGGTCCACCATCAGCTAGGTGTTATATTTATGATGCACATTGATGACACCATTTGGCTGACACAATATCAGACTGAACTTATTTTATAATTTTAAAGGTTTAAATATGGTTCTGGGTGTTGGACATCCTGTCAGCCTTCCCCCCAAGAGAGAGTAAATGACTGCAGGGCATTACAAAGGTCCAGAATGGATTTTTCATTTACAGGTGTCTTCTTTGCCTCTCGTGACCAGTATCTCACTCCGGACCAGTGGTGGATCTCGTACTCAGCCACAGAGAATGGGTCCTCCCGCCCAGTGGATCTCCTCATCCCCTCAGCCACTGATTCCCTCCAAACTGATGGGGTAACTATGGTTGGCAGAAGTGGGGTTTGTTGTTCACTGTCATCCGCTTGACATTGATGGACCACTTGCTGAGGCTGAGGATGGTGGTATTTACATATCCTCACTGTTAGGCCTCTGCACACCCATTTCTTTTGCTGACCTGTTGCACAGAAACATTTCATAGTAAACTGTAACATGATTATAGCAATTATTTCAATGTTGCTCAGTCAGTGAGAATCATTTACATAGTGTTACATAGTTTGTGGTTTCAATTAATATCAGACTGACTCCAACTCAGAAGAAAAAAGGTCTGAAATACATATGTTTGAATTCTGACTTCTGATTAAAGTCTGACTTTTTCTTTTTATTCTGATAATATTCCTTCACCGCCCCAGCATCCATGTCTCCATTACTGGTGCCAGCCTGGTTGGAGGAAGGTGTTTTAGGTGAAGATCCTTCATCTCCCCATTCGATCACCTCATCCCATTTATCCCAGGCTGCCCAGTACTCGTCATCAGCCCAGCTCACGGCTTTTTCCATTCGCCTAGTGCTGAGAGGAGAAACAGCTTTCTGTCAGACAGGTTATACGACAGCACACCAGACAACAGTAAAAACTTCTTAAAGACCAAATACATAAGCTGGTTCAGTCAAGTATTTATATTAAATAACAAAACATGGTACTATTACCCAAGCATTATCAAAGTAGATGCCCAGAACATTATAATGTCACATAATACATCCATCATCAAACGCCTCCCCCGGTCATACAGTATCACCCAGCAAATGTTATCCACTTAATGCCAACAAAGGGTAGGGTGAGTGCACTTGACCTTCTGAACATGGTAACTGGTATTTGTTGCATCCATCCATCCATCCGTTTTCCAAACCACTTATCCTACTGGGTCGCGGGGGGTCCGGAGCCTATCCCGGATGCAATGGGCACGAGGCAGGGAACAACCCAGGATGGGGGGCCAGCCCATCGCAGGGATCAAAGCATCAGATAAATGTAAAAGCATTAATAAGATATTCCTACAGAGCAATTTCTAATAGACATGGCAGTGCCCTAACATCTCATGTAATAAACCCTTTGGCATCATCTGCTGCCTTATTCAGCCTAAACCAATAGTCCAGAGGATCCTCCCTAGCATCTGACTTGGTTGAACAAAAATCTGCTGGAGGCATCCCAGAATGCACAGTCAAATAAGAATGCTGCTTCAGGACACTAAGGACTGCATCCACATCTCCAGTGGCAGTGACAGTATCATTACTATGCAGCCATGCTCTGACCACATCTCTGGCACATCCCATCAGTCTGCTTGTGCCTGCAGTAGGGATGGGTGAACCTAAGCATTCAGAGGTTTCCCCAGCAGATAGACTATTTGGCATCTTAGAGAGGGCACTGAGGTAGAGATTGGTAAACAACTTCACAATATTATTCTTAACCTGCCAGATCTGGATTATCCCCTCTGTCAGAAATCTTGCAGGCAGAGCCCACTTGAAGCAGAGCCGAGAGGTAGGGCTACATGTTAAACTAAAGGCAGAAAAATACTTGCTTTTCATTACACACTTATGTACGTACGTACAGCCGCGGTCCGTATCCTGCGTTCTTTGCGTCGGTTTTTGTGCACATACTCAAAAATTTACGGAACGTATACGAAGATGCAATACCTGCGTAATTTATAGGGGGCAGTGTTGCGAGATCTGCACTCAACAGTCAAGATATCCACGTTTGAGGACCTGTTGATTGAGCAGGTCCGCAATTATCCTCATCAAAATAACATGTAATAATAGATGGCAAGAGATTTCAAGCATCCTGAATTTTAATTTGGAAATTTGTAAAAACAAGTGGCAACAAGTGCGAGACCGGTATGTTAGAGCCCGGAAAATGTTACTTGTGAAACGAAGCGGTGATCCTGCTGACCTGATGTTTTGCCTAGCAATTATCCACCGTCTGGACTGGATGAAGTGTCACCTCAACCACAAAACTACTGAAACTAATTTCCCTAGAATTGACACGGTAAGTGTTTTTTTTACTTATTGTTTGGAATAACATCCATCCATCCATCCATCGATTTTCCAAACCGCTTATCCTACTGGGTTGCGGGGGGTCCGCAGCCTATCCCAGAAGCAATGGGCATGAGGCAGGGAGCAACCCAGGATGGGGGGCCAGCCCATCGCAGGGCACACTCACACACCAGTCACTCAAACATGCACTCCTACGGGCAATTTAGCAACTCCAATTAGCCTCAGCATGTTTTTGGACTGTGGGGGGAAACCAGAGTACCCGGAGGAAACCCCACGACGACATGGGGAGAACATGCAAACTCCACACACATGTGACCCAGGCAGAGACTCGAACCCGGGTCCCAGAGGTGCGAGGCAACAGTGCCAATGACATGGGGAGAACATGCAAACTCCACACCTGATGAACCGGTGATGCCATTCTAAACTCCTGCACCACCATGCCACCCCAGACTTTAACTTGATTTATTTAAAATATTTCCTAGAATTGCGTATACTAAATTCAACCCAAAAAAGCGAGTGCAAATTATTACATCATTTAATTTGAGTAAATTCTACAGTTTATTTATTTGCAGTTTACGTACTGAATTACAGTGCATTGCAGCATTTTATCGGCAAGGTTCTCATAAATATTGCCCTACTTTCTACAGTATTGTACTATTTTACTGATAAACAGTGTTACTGTGATAATTTCACTGTTTATTACAGCAGGGGTGCAGATTGAACCCACAACCCTGGAGGTGTGAGGCTACAGTAGGAGCAATGGGCCACTATTGATACTGTGAGAAATGATGTATTTTTAATCATACACTATAACTGATGTGCCGCTACATTGCTTGTGTATGCTCTGCACCTTGCCTTTCTCCCTTACTTGTCTTTCTTGTTCTCCACACCTTGTGAGCTTCAACATGAGCTGATTGATTGTTTTTCATAAGGCCCCAGGTTAGTTAGGTTCAGTCTCCTGGAAAATCACTAGAATGTGTCCTTGGCTTTGGAAGCTAAGAACACCTTATTTTCAGGGAGAGTCCTGTAATATTTATTTTAATAAATTATTTTTATTGATAAACCTTCATACTGATAATCCTCTTTTAATGGTCCTAAAAAAACATTTCACGATTCAGTAACCCTACTTGTTCAATAGATGGCAGTGTAGTGCTTCGACTAAGACGTGCTATGGAAATTGCCGGTAAAATATAAAGCTCGTTTTCCACTTTAAACGTTTGTCTGACTGAAATGACCACATGTTGTACATATGTTATTGTACTATACGTCTAACCTTCAGTGTTATATACCACACCTACCTCAGTTATCTGCAGCAATAAAATATGGATGTGTAATTGGACAGCTGCAAGTTAAGTTGTAGAATCGATTATTTTTCTAAACGTTTATCTGTCTGATTTTACAGTAAAGTATGCATGGACGCATGGTACAATAAGGTGTGAATAAGTTGAAAATATACATGAAATATTATAAAATAATAAATATGTGTAAACATTTACGGCTCCCTGGAAATGATCAGTTATCATGATAGTACAAATAAGCAGTTATCCAGACATCCCAAGTCTCCCGCATATTGACAGCGGCTCCCTGATGCCCCTAAATTAAAAAAATTTATATCCTGGAAACTAGAGCAAGCAAACAAGAGCATGCACGCGAGACAGTAGCACACACGAATGAGCAAGTAAATGAGCTAGGAATGAGCGAGAGAGAGAGGGATAGAGAGAAAGAGAGAACGTGCGTATGTGTGGATCCCTATATGTGTGACTCTTCATGTAGCCAGTGCTAGACAGACAGCATCCTGATTGGTTTACTTAGCCATATAAGCCAATCATATTTCAGTGTGGGCGGGCTTTTATTTAACTCCCAGAGAACCGAAGGTATTGGTTCCATGGAGCGTCACGGCGGAGGGAGAGTGTCTCAAAAAACGAAAATATAAAATGCATTTCACCACAGACTACACAAAAACGTGCCCTTGTTTAATAAGGATGAAAAATAATGACAATGTTACGCGCTGAACTGTTTGCAACAGTGATTTCAGCATTGCTCATGACGGTTTAAACGACTGTAAAAGGTACGTCCAGGTGAGTTTAACAAGTGTCATTTAATTTTCTGTATTATTCAGGTAAACACTGGTTAGACACTTGGTTAGTTGTCATGAAAACACCAAACTTCCTGAAGGCTTTTGTAAAGTAGCAATGGAATATAATTAAGGAATTTACATATAGTAAAAGAATAATCTACTTATATTATTGTCAAAATAATACATAATATTGGCCGTCGTAATTCAGTGCGTTGACTAGAGAAAATTAATGAATAATATATATATATATATATATATATATATATATATATATATATAATGAGGCAATACAGAAATTCTGTTCTGTAAAATTAAGTTTGTTGAAAGCTAAATAAATTGCTGTGCATAGGATACAGTGAAATGAGGTTGGTAAGAGCTTTTTTTTAACGTAAGTACGACTAAATCTCATTATGGCGACGCGAGTCGGTCAGACATAAACACGCGAGAGTCTGACTGCGGTCAACGACGTTGTGTGGCGCCAGCGGCAGGCGGTTGTCATGGTTACTTTGCCACAAACCGGCCGAAGTTCGCGCCCTTTTAGTAAGACATGTCCGGCGTTCGAGCTCCGGCAAACAAAACTAAAGCCGGATTTATTTAGATAATTTCTGCTTAAACTTTATTAAACTAATACATGTATGTTCCGTGGTAATTTTTGTACTTATCGATGTAGCTGGGTTTCGATAATTTAGAAGTTAATTGCGACTTTTTAGCTGGTTAGCTAGTTCTTGCTAGTTGGATACTAGCATTGCACTGTGTTTTCGTTGGTGTACCTCTGGGTTTTTTGTGTCTGTTAATCTATTAACTACTACAGAAGTTTACATCGTTTTTGATAGTGAGTCAGACATACCTGTGTATTAATATGTTTTTCGGGTTGTGTGATTTCCATACATGTATATAGTTGCCACTTGGTTTACCATAGCTTGGTGTTAACTACAGATCTGATTTGGGATTCTGAAATTGCCCTGGTGTGCAGCACATGTCACACTTCTGTGTGTCTTCACATGTCTTCTGATTACTGGTTGCATTTACAACATGCCACATTATATATAAGTCACGGTATTTTGTGTGTCAGGTATAGAGATAAATATTATTTTTTAGGATAAATTCAGTTAAACTAATTGAGAGTTAGCTGTAGTAAGCTGCCCTACACACAAACGCTGTGACCCCAGAGGTAAGCTGATGTTCACCCAAACGCCCTGACTCCACAGGAAGGCTCACATCCAACCGAACACTGTGACCCCAGAGCTAAGCTGACATGTACCCAAACACCCTGATCGCAGAGGCAAGCTGCGGTCTACCCAAACACGCAGACCCCTCAGGTAAGCTCAGTCACGCAAATGTCCTAACCCCAGAGGTAGGCTGCCATCCACCCAAATGCTCTGATCTCAGACAAGCTGCTGTCCACCCAAACACGCAGGCGCCTCAGGTAAGCTCACATCCACCCAAATGCCCTAACCCCAGAGGTAGGCTGCCTTTGACCCAGCCCCCTGACCCCTGAGGTAACCTCGCTTCCACCTAAACACTCTGATCTCAGAGGCAAGCTGACATTTGCCCAAACACCCTGATCACAGAAATAAGCTGCCATCCACCTAAACGACCTACCCCCAGAGGTAAGCTGACATCCATCTAACTGCCTTGATCCTAGGCTGCCCCAGTACGTCTAGGTGGTGACAATCCATCCTACAGGGTTGACATGATGTGCTTTCCTGAAGCACACAAAGGACACCTCGGGTTTTATGTAAGTTTGCTTTCTTTTTCTGTGCTTGTGTTTTATTTGGTTTGGATTGTATTTAATGGCATGTACAGAATTTACTGAGCACTTTTTTGGTTGATCACTGTTGGCACATATTCATCAATATTAACATTATTAACATTTTATTTTATCTGTTGTGCTGTTTATTTTCTGATTGACCTATTTTATTCCTAAGGTTACTGATTTTATGTGTTTTAGGAAAGTGTATGATGCTGTTTTAGCCCGACCCTTGTGCAGAGTTTGGAAGTCTGTGGGTATGTTCCTTTTTGAACTTTTTCTTTTTGTCTTAACTTTTTATTGGCATGCATGTAAGGTAACATTTTAATTGTTTTATTGGCCATGTAATTAGATTTTAATGGTGTATAATTGTATTTGCTGGTGGAATTGCTCTTTTGCCTGTGTTAAGGGTAATAGTTCTGCAGGTAGTTCTATTTGTTAAATGCTTGATAAATAAAATTCTTATTGTACTGGGTTGGCATTGATTTGCATGGTGTTTCAGCCTTTTAGATTGTGATTTTGTGTTAATGTAAGTAGTACAAGCATAATATTATTTAAAAATCGGCGGGGTGCAGTCTGCGGGTATCGCTTCTCGGCCTTTTGGCTAAAATCAAGTGGATTTTACTGACTTTTTACCGGTTTTCACGGACTGCGTCGGGTTTTTTAGAGGAAGGCACGGTTAACCTAAGGCGTGACCAGCAGGTGGCTTGACCGCCGCTGCCACGGGGCGACCCGTGCCTTCCTTTTTAGCCTTTTATCCCTGCTTTTATTTCTGTTTTTAGTAGGCTGGGGATCCCGCAGTGGCTGGTGGCTTGTCCGCCGCCCTGCTGGGCGAACTGGTGTTTTTATTTTTAGCTGGTTTTATAGTTTAGCTCTGCTCGACTCATCCCGGATTGGCGGACGGCGGACGTCGAGACCACGGCGGCGGAAGGACTCTGCTCCAGCGGCGACGTCGGTGGACCTTCCCGGATGGCAACGGCCGGCGGACCATCGAGGAAGCCCTTCAGCGGGCCGTGGCTGGTAGCAGGCGGTGGCCTGCGGAATACCACCCGGTTCTGCTGGAGGGCTGAGGGGGAGGTGGGCACCTTCCCCGACCGGCTGGCCTTCATCCGGGAGGTGGCCTTCGAAGCACTGGGCCTTCGTATGGAAGATGTTCTTTGCGTACCGCGGAATGGCCCCTTCGAATTCTTTGAGGTCACCTTGTCCACCGATGACAGCTGCAGCAAGGTCCTGGAGCGGAGCAAGGAGGGGGCCCAGCACCCTCTCCTTAGACGGTATACCATCGAGCCTCTGTGGTGGCCCGACAAGCGGGTTATTACTGTCCACTGTTTTAACCCGCATGGTTCCGCCGAGTCCGTCTGCTTGTTTTTAAAAAAAAGTATGTGGACCTCCTTCCTGGCCACAGGGACATCCGGGATGAGCTGGGGATCTGGACTGGCCGACGCCAGTTCCAGGCCCGCCTGCGCCCGGACGCTAATGGGGCAGGCGGTTTTAGCCACCCCCCAGCCTATTTTAACCTACAGGGAAATAAGGCATACCTTTTTTATTCTGGACAGCCTCCCTTCTGCCGGCAGTGCCACAGCTTTGGACACACCCTGGAGGGATGCGCTAACCTGCGCTGCCGCAACTGCCTGGAGTCGGGGCACATGGCCAGGGACTGCAAGGGCCCCCGTCGCTGCATACACTGCAACGGCGAGGACCATCTGGCTCGTTCCTGCCCACAGAAAAAGACTACATATGCCGACGCTCTGTCGGGTAACAGAGCAGTCGGCACGGAGAATGGTGGGGGAGCTCTAGCCCCCACGACTGGGCAGGAACAGCCGGCGACGGGGGCAGGAGGAGAAGCCCTGGTCGAGGTGGAGGAGGCCCCTTCGAGTTCGACACCAATGCAGGAGGGGTCTCCGAACAAGGTGGAGCAGCTCGCCCTGGCTCCAGGCGTCAGCAGCAGGCGAAAGAAGAGCGGTGCATCCCCCCGGGGGAGGAAGAAGAGCAGAAGGGAGGCGCAACCCGACGCATCCAGCCCTCCGGCTGCCGACAGTATTCCCCCCTCCCTGATGTTAGAAGCCCCCCGTCTGGTGTGGGACTTGGGACAGTCCCCCGCACCCCCCAGGAGTACAGCGGTCAACAGGACACTGCTAATGAACAGGAGTACCTGGGGGGGCTGAAATTGGGGGACCTTTTGAGGTTGACTGAGGAGGGGGGGCAGTAGGACAGTATTGTTTTTAATGGCTGGCTTTTATTATTTTAGTTTGTTGTTTTTAATTGTATTTTATTATTTTAACATTCTATGGCCAATTTTAATATTGTCACCTTGAATGTAAGGGGTTTGAGGAACGTTTTAAAACGTACATCTGCTTTTAACCAGCTGGCATCTTCTCCCTTCAGCATTTGTTTTCTGCAGGAAGTCCACCTCCGTTACCAGCGGGACGAGGCTCTCTTTTCACGACAGTGGAAGAGGGGTAGATCCTACTGGAGCGTAGGTGGCGTCCACTCCTCAGGCGTCGGGATCCTTTTTGGCGACCGCGCCTTTGAAGAAGTAAGTGCGTTTACCGTCCTTCAGGGCAGGGTTTTGGGAGTGGACGCCACATGGAGGGGACAGCGCCTCCGGGCCATATGTGTCTACGCTCCGGTGGAGGCCTCGTCCCGTATAACTCTCTTTGAAGAGTTGTCCCCGTTCTGTGTCACAGATCGACGCTTGATTTTAGGAGGGGACTTTAACATCTCGTTGGAGGGTAGACAGGATGCCAGCTCAGGCCATTTTATTCGTTCCTTTAAACTTGTGGACGGTTTTAAAACATGCAACCCCAGCATGCCGGGCTTCACCTGGCATAATAGTCGCGGAGCCAGCAGCCGCATCGACTACATTTTAGCTTCACCCCCCGTTGCTTTTAAAAAGGTGTCCCTCTCCCCACAGTGGCCCACTGACCATCTGGCAGTGGAGGCCACTGTCTCCATAGACGCCCTTGTATATGGGGGCGGCTATTGGAAAATGAACCTGCAGATCCTGGAGGAGAGAGATTTTAGACACCTTTTTTTTGATCACTTCTCCGAGTGGCAGAAGGACAAGCCTACCTTCCCCTCCGTGGCCGAATGGTGGGAGAGTGTGAAGGACAGCATCCGAACCTTCTCCATGCAGTACAGCAAGCAGCGCAGGATGGAGAAGAAGTTCTCCATTCTGCAGCTGGAGAGAAGGTTGCGGGATGAATACGCCGCTCACAACAACGGGGGCACCATCAACCACGAGCGGCTGCTTGACATAAAGGGTGAGCTGAGGCGCCTGCATGAACAGGCTGCCTCGGCCCAAATGCTCCGCGACAAAATATTTGATGTGGAAAATAATGAAAAGTGCAATTCTTTTTTTTCCACAGAGCCAGGGAAGCCCGGGAGGAGAAGAGCTTTAGCTCTCTCCGTGCCTCAAATGGCAATATAGTCATGGATACATCAGACATGCTGGAGGTTGCTAAATTGTTTTATCTTAACCTTTTTAATGTTAGGGACACGGACCCGGTTGCTGGGGAGCGCTTCCTAGATAACATCTCACCTTGTCTTCCCAGTGACATCTGGGACGGCTTAGAAGCCCCCATCACCTTGGCCGAGCTGACCGCAGTGCTTGGCAAGATGAACCGCCGCAAGGTACCTGGCCTTGATGGGCTCCCGGTGGAAGTTTATTCCACCTTTTGGGATGTCCTCGGGCCGGAATTACTGCAGGTTGTAGAGGACGTTCAGCGCCGGGGTTTGCTCACTAGGAGCATGAGGTCGGGGGTCCTCTCTTTGTTGCACAAGAAGGGCGATCGGGCCGACCTTGGCAACTGGAGGCCCCTGACCATGCTTTGTGTAGACACAAAGCTCATCGCAAAGACCCTTACCGAACGCCTGAAGAAGGCCATGGCTCATCTGGTTCACAGCGACCAGACGTGTGGAGTACCGGGTCGATCGGCGACGTGGAATCTCCACCTCATCTGCGACGCCATCGCCTGGGTAGAGGATAGGAACCTCCCTCTCCTGCTGGTCAGCTTGGACCAGGAGAAAGCCTTCGACCGGGTAGATCACCGCTTCCTGTTCAAAGTATTGGGTAAGTTTGGCTTCGGGCCCAATTACCTGGGGTGGTTACTCACTTTGTATAACGAAGTTGGGAGCCATGTTGTTATCAATGGCTTCCTGAGTGATTTGGTGCCCCAGCGGAGTGGAGTGAGGCAGGGATGTCCCCTCTCCCCCCTCCTCTACGCGCTCTATATAGAGCCACTGGCGTGCGCCATTCGCACCCACCCCGGGGTCGATGGCCTTCTTATCCCAGGAAGTCGGGGGACAACTGTTAAACTGACTGCTGGAGAAAGCGTCAGGCTTTCCACCCCAACTCTGCACACAGGACAAAACTACAATACAGTATATGTTGGAGAAAGCGACAGGCTTTCCACTCCAACTCTGTACACACCATTAATTACGAGACAACACACTTAGAGTTTTACTTGCACAAGGGTAACCACACTCTCTGCATGCTAGGCTACAAAGGAATGTGTTACAAAGGGTGGTTCCCCTTGGCACCTTTATTTATAGTCAATGGGGGGCAGGGGTCTTGGAGTGAGAACAAAGAAAGGACTGTGAGAGTAAGAAGAAGTTCTGGTTTTCCTCAGGTGGACAACTATTTAAACACGTGCTCAGGATACGTGTAAACTAATATAATCTAAATTATGAAGGTAAAGAAAAACAAAATAATGTATATACATATTTACACTCATTGCTGATTATACAGAAATGATAACAAATGATTAATAACAGTTTCTTCAACCTAACAGTCCCTCCTCTTTATCATGACAGTATGATCAGAAGCATCAGTATTGTACAAATTGCAAAAACACTTTCAGCACAACCGTCATTCAGATCACATCATCATTATTATTAAGAGGGCTAGACAAGGTTAGTAAATCCATTTGTTCTTCTGCAGTGTATAGCAGAAAAACAGAACTAAAAGTATGTTGTATCATGGAACGGAGGCAGGGTATAATACAAATGAAACAACATACAAATAATAATGTAACAAGAATGGGGAGTGAGAACTTTAGCAGTAACTGCCACCAGGACCCAGTAAGAAACCAGTCCAACCATGAGGGACTGGCATGGGGATCCAGGGACATATGTGTACAGACATAACAGTTAGTTAAATTGTCTTTCTTTGCTGAATCATAAACATAACGATACCAGTAATTTTGTAAGGATGGGAAAGGATGGGTCTCATTTGTGGAGATAGGTCTCAGGTGGGAGCCGTCATGTGTCCATCTAGGTGGGCGAAACACCTGCTCTGGTGAGTGCAGAAGCAGACCAACAATTCCCATAAAGAGAATTACACCGAGAGTTACCTTACCACATCCCCACCCAATCAGAGCCATTCTAAATGGAGTGCAGATCAGCTGTTTTCTTCACCGGGTTGAGACGTCAGTATCCTATTGATTGCTGCGCCTTTGTAGCGGACTTCCACTGCTACTCCGAAGGTACAGAGGTCTCTGATACGGGCTTGATGGGCTTACAGTGACTCTTATGTATCCAGGAAGGTCGCTCTGCTATCTTCACCGCTGTTGGTGTTGTGAGGAGGACTTGATAAGGTCCGACCCACCGAGGCGTGCTCCAATCCTTTCGCAACAGGACCTTGACCAGGATCCAATCTCCTGGCTGCAGATTATCCTGTTGAACAGAAACAGAATTTACTGGCAGACTACTGGGATTATGTTTTTGTTGCGATGATAATAGCTTACGCATCCAATCGGCTAACGTATTTTCTCTGTCTGCTTTTCCTATATCACTCATTTCGGTTGCTAAGGGAAACGGTCTACCATACACTATTTCAAATGGTGTCAATCCTGCAGGAGTGGGAGTTATTCTCATCCATAATTTTACTAGAGACAAACATTCTGGCCACGGTCTTTTTGTCTCTTCCACTGTCTTTCTGAGTCTTGTTTTAATGGTGCCGTTGGTCCTTTCCACTAAGCCTGCGCTCTGGGGGTGATAAGCGCAATGATTTTTTATCGTAAACCCGAGTGCTTGTGAGCAAAGGGACATGGTTTGATTCACAAAATGAGTCCCATTGCCCGATCTTATAATATGAGGTATGCCATAGGTAGGGAAATAATGGCCTACCAAACATTTTACAACGGTCATTGCATCACAGTGTTTTACAGGGTATATTTCTACCCACTTAGAAAAGGTGTCTATAATGACTAGACAGTACTTCTTCCCTTGTGACCAAGATAATTCAATGAAATCCATATGTACAATTTGAAATGGATACTCAGCTGCGGGAAACTGGCCACGTTTTGGCCTTATGTTGCCTTGTGCATTGTGTTTACAGCAAATTAAGCACGCTCGACAAAATTGTTTTGCATAATCAGAAAAATTTATAGTATAAAAGTATTGTTGAATAATATGTACCATCCCTCCTGTTGAGACATGGGTGTTTCCATGGCTCACTAAGGCAGCTGTCTTGTATAAATTTTTTGGTAGGATGGGCTTGTCATTCATATAATAAGTTTTCCCTTGCTGTATTGCTCCTCTCTTAATCCAGCTCTGTATTTCTGTTTTAGGTGCATGAGTCTGTGCATCACATAGTACATCACTATCTATCAACAAGACATCTGTAACATTTAAGGCAGGTTGTTTTTGTGCAGCACTTTTTGCCGTCATGTCCGCAAAACTGATTCCTTTAGCTATTGCGGAAGCATCAGTTTGGTGTGCCTTACATTTGCATATCGCAAGGCAATTTGGTAATTGCACAACATCTAACAACCTGAGTAATAAGTTCGTATGAGTTAAAGATGTTCCTTGCGATGTCTTGAATCCTCTATTTTTCCACACTCTTGCATGGTGATGAACAGCTCCAAACACATATTGGCTATCAGTGTATATTGTAAGTGGCTTGTTTTTGAAGAGCTCGCATGCCCTAATTACAGCATAGAGTTCAGCCGCTTGTGCTGAACAAGCAGGGGGGAGTGCATTGGCCTCTAACACTTCAGTAGATGTAACTACAGCATATCCGACCTTGTTCTTCCCCATGTCATTTTTTGATGCTGATCCATCTACAAAAACAACTGTTGAATCTGGTATTGGGGTCTGTAAAATATCTGCTCTTGGTTTGGTTTGTTCTTCCACAACTGCTTTGCACGAATGTGGCTCTCCATCTTCCGCTGTCGGAAGAAGGGTGCTAGGGTTGAGAGGACCACATCGCTGTATAGTAATGTTTGACTGTGAAAGCAGGAGTGAGACTAGGGTCAGATGTCTAACATGTGTGAGGAATGGCAGTGGCGTCTGCAGTAAAACTAAAGAAACTGAATGTGGCACCTTCAAAGTGAGTGGGTGACACAACACTAATTCTGCTGATAATTTCACTGCTTCTGCAGCAGCTGCACATGCCTGCAAACACTGCGGAAAACCAGCTGCCACTGCATCTAATCGTTTAGAATAGAACGCTAATGGCCTCTCTTTTGCGCCGAATGGCTGTGTTAATACTGCCTTCATATACCCTTGATTTGCATCAACACATAGGGTAAATGGTTGTTGATAATCTGGCAGAGCAAGTGTCACATTAGTTTGTAACATCATTTTTAAGTTTGTGAATGCCAATTCTCCTTTTGTCCACTGAATTTTATCTTTCAGTGCCATGTCCTTCCCATAAATCAGGGTTTGTAAAGGTTGAACGAGTGCAGAATAATCAGGTAGCCATTCCCTGCAATAATTGCAAAGTCCTAAGAAGGACATCATTTGCTGTTTAGTCTTTGGCTTTGGTGCCTCTTGTATTCCCTGTTTTCTAGTTTCTAATAACGATCGACCTTGTTGGGAGAGTTTATGTCCAAGATATATAACTTCCTCTCTGCAATACTGTAATTTTTGTTTTGATGCTTTATGTCCTGTATCATACAAATGCTGTAACACTAACAGTGTGGCTTCTTTGCAATGCTGTTTTGTATCTGAAGCAATTAATATATCATCTACATACAATAGCACTTGACTATGGGACGGTACTTTACAGGAACTCATTGAATACCGTAGTGCCATTGTATATACATGTGGACTTTCTGAAAACCCTTGAGGGAGTCTAGTGTATGTGTATTTATGTCCTTTATAAGTGAAACCAAATAAGTGTTGTGAATCAGGATGTAGTGGTACTGAGAAAAAAGCATTACTCAGATCCACTACTGAAAAATACTTCTTGTCAGGGGACAAGGAATTTAACAAAAGGTGTGGATTAGGCACATCTGGTGCAGCATGTTGTACTATTTCATTTACTGGTCTTAAATCCTGCACCATGCGCCATTTCCCTGTATGTCCCTTCTGGACGGGGAAGATAGGAGTATTGCAAGTGGCCTCAGGAGCCTCTCGCAATATTCCTGATGCCAACATATCCTGCACTACAGGGGCTATACCTTTCTCTACTTCAGGTTTTAACGGGTATTGTCTAACTACCGGACGGTGTTCTGATTTCACGATTACTTTGTAAGGTGGAAACCCCTTTACCAGTCCTACATCAGCGGGGGAGGACGACCACAACCCTTCCGGGAGGCGATCTAGATCTGGACATGATCCCTCCTCCAGGGTTGGAAAAATTTGTCAGGTTGGGTCCTGCAAGTGTGTGGTGAGAGTGGTTTGAACTCTCCATCCCAAAGGAAACCGCCACACATTGTGTTTTTTGTCATAGCTCCAAAAGGAGCCAGGTACGGGTTGGTAATCATTGAAACTGTGCATGGAATCTCGTAAGAACATCTCTACGTCCCTCCACTGCATCTGAGGTGGTTTTGATAGAGATACGTGTGGTGTTCCCCCTCTGAACACAGCCTGTTGTTTATTAGATAAGATGACTGAAGCAGCAGAAAAGCCAGTAGTGGAGTTAACATATATATGTTGTAAGGTGATACAAGTGTCTTGAAGGGCATGAAACGTTTTGTCATAGGCATAATCTGGTCCTGGGGTGCCTTTGTACCACATAGTGACGTGTAAGGCATCGCCAGGCATGAACTGGGTTTGTTTAGGGGACTGCTTTTCTCTAGTTTTTCTCAATATTTCACGTGTCTGTGCTGTCCCCCCCAGATCTAGGGACCAATAATACTGTGGAGCTGACATGCCATGTATCACGAAAGTTTGCTTTTGTACTATAGCCTTCATGCCAGTGGGTGTTGCAATCACACTAATACCCATTTGTATCATAAGATCCCTTCCTAACAGATTGACTGGACATGAAGGGCTTATTAGCACTTGGGCGTGACATTCTAACTCTGTTTCCTCATCTTTTATGCTAACTGGATTTGTCAATTGATGACTTTCAGCTTGGCCTCCTGCAGTTCGTATATTTATGGAGGACGAAGAAAAGGTGACCCTTGGAGGGCTAGTGGTTAACACTGTTCTACAGGCTCCGGTATCACATAGGCACTCATATATTTTCCCATTTATAATAAGCCTTCGTTTTGGTAGTTCTTCAAGTTGTTTTAGTGCTAGCAGTTGGCAAACTGCTTGCAAATCTATCTCTTCTGTCTCATCCTGTTTTTGCAGCTTATCTGGCTCTTTTGATAGTTCACAGGCTAATTGTCATTGATTCTCTGTGGAATTTGGGTTGTTTATAAACTTGGTTCTACATTGCCTAGCTAAGTGCCCAAGTTTTCCGCATGTCCAGCAAGTGTTATCTTGCTGTAATAAATTTCGCTGATTGCTCCTAAAAGCACCTCTCCCCCTTCCTTGGCCTCGTGACCTTCCTCTGAACCCTCCCCTCCCTGGAGGATTCATATGTATTATTGCAACAGTATCATTAGCAGCAAACACTGCGTCTGATTTCTGTTTTTGTGCTGTATGGGCGTGTTGGGCATATTCTAGGGCTTGCTGTACTGAACCAGTATTCTGATGTACCCAATGTTTATCTATGTGTATCTTCAGTTCAGGTTTTAGCCCTGTGATGAACGCACGTTTTAACTGTTGCTGATAAACTCCTCCATTTTCCTCATTATGAGGAATTCCTGAATTCCCTCTAAACACCACTCGCATCCTGTCCATAAAATCCTCTGGCTCTTCTCCATCCTTTTGCTTGCATTGTGCAATTCTGCCATAATCTGCTCGTCTCATAAACACTGTCTCTATCCTTCCATGTAATTGCTGCATACTCTGTTGCAGAGCTTGTGAATTATGTGCAAGTGGTTGATTGTCTGGTCCATGACCAGTAAAGTCTCCTGCTACTCTTCCCCATTTATGATTGAACAGCTGTCTTAAACATTGGAACATTTCTCTACCATTCAGGTGGAAACTGCTCTGTAGTTCCAATATTGCTGTCCAAAATTCTGGTACCCCTTCATCAACAGGAGGTATTCCCTTTAATGCTGCCGTTCTATCTTCAGCTGTCCATGGTCTATAGACTAACATTGTTTCAGGTCCTCCATCTGGCTCTCTATTAGGGTTTGCCACCTCCACTAGGGGGCATTGTAATTCTATTTCTTCCTCTTCACTATCAATATCAATGCCTTCATTTCGCGGATGCCATCGAACCTTAGCAGTAGCTAGATCGCGCACAGGGTATAACGTAGGATCTCTACTCCTAGTTATAATGGGGGAAGAAGGAAGAGCTGATGGCTTCTTTGGTATTGTGCCCGTAGCTGATGGTTGTTTTATTTCCCTTCTATCTACGGGTTGCATGGGGGCAGGCAATAGTGGTGGTGTTGGTGGTCTATTTTCTCTATGTTTTATTTTGGCCACCGTCTCATCATCTAAAGTGACTAGAGCGGCTGCAGTTAATTTATCCTTTCTATCATCCTTTTTCTGCTTTCTACGTATATCTCTTAACTTACTTTGTTCCAACCAATTATCTGAATACTTATATTCTTTTTTCCTTTTCTCCAATTTTCCTTTCTTCAAGGTTCGTAACATTTCTAGTTTTAAATTTCCTTGTAATTTTAAGATATCTGGAGTGTGGAGTTTCCCTTCAAATCCATGTTTTTTCCTCCACCTCCGATTACTTATTTGTCCTGAACCTGGTTTATATCCTTCCATGAACTTCTCATCTCCCTCTAATTCAATCTTCTTACTCTGATTCTTTCCCATTTTTTTTTCTTTCTCCGCACTACACAGGTCCTGGGTGGAAATTCACTGGTACGAGATATGTGGGAGGACACCAATACGGCCTTCTACTGCACGCTGTTCGCGCAGCGGTATCGGTTTTCAGGGATGAAACCCGTCCTTGGTCCCTCAATCACCAGTACTTCTTTCCCACCAGGCAAAATAAGAAATGGACTGACCAAAGCAACTCTAAGCTTCTATAATAGTCTTAATCCAGTCATTCAGACAGTACATGTACGTTCATACTTCGCTTAATTACGGCTAAGCCTAACCCGCTTAATTACGGCTAAGCCTAACCCGCTTAATTACGGCTAAGCCTAACCCGCTTAATTACGGCTAAGCCTAACCCACGTCAATTGACCCGGTTATTTCGCTGAATAACCTTGTTGTCTCACCTATCCCGTGTGCTTGTGTTCCGTCACCGAGGTCCGTCAGGCATCACCAGACGTCGAGCGCAGTTCTAACCACCGGCCTGATGACGAATTCACGTCTCAGGTCTTTCTTGCACCCGTCTCCGAGTGGCTGCCGGCAGGCTCCAAATTATATGTTGGAGAAAGCGTCAGGCTTTCCACCCCAACTCTGCACACACTATGAATTACGAGACAACACACTTTAAAGTTTTACTTGCGCAAGGGTACCCACACTCTCAGCAGAATGTGCTACAAAGGGTGGTTCCCCTTGGCTCCTTTATTTATAGTCAGTGGGAGGCGCAGGGGTCTCGCAAAATAGGGAGGTGAGAGCAAGAAGAGAAAGTTCTGGTTTTGCTAAGGTGGGAATGCTATTATTAATATAATCTAAAGTACGAGGCTAGAGGAAAACAAAAAAATGTATATACATATTTACACTCATTCCTGATTATACAGAAATGATAACAAATGATTAATAACAGTTTCTTCAACCTAACATATCCTAATAATAATAGACTGTCATCTCTAAATTGCCCACAGTGTGTGAGTGAGTGCATTCCCTGCAATGGACTGGCATCCCATCCAAAAGTATACCATTGTGTCCTATGTTACTTGGGATAAGCTCCAGGCCCTCGTCTCCAGGATATGTGGTACGAGGATGGATGAATAATAATCATGTTTATTTCAATTTCAATTATTGGCAAATATAAACATGTACCAAGGATAATAGCAATAAATACAGTATGCCAAAATAAATGCTAGAGGAGAATCCTGCAATTCCTGCCCCAGTCCTGGGTCTGGGGAGTTTATTCTCACTGAGATTGCATAGGATTCCTCTGGCTGCTGTTTTTCTCCCGTACACGTGAAGTGCTACTTCTTCATTGCCCACACGTGAGCCAGTATGTGAGCCCTGATCCGGGCTACCATCCCGCCCAAGGCATTTCCTCTGTATGCTGCTTCCTGCAGCCCTACAGTGGATAAAAGGAAAGGACAATGGTTTGTTGATTTATAGCACATATATTATTATATTTTATATTGTTCAAATATACATTACTCAGTAATAACTCAGTAACTACTCAAGTACAAATGATGAACAAATACAGTAACTGTTATGATTAAGAATGAACGAACGTGGGATCAGTATATAACTAATACTTTCTGGTTAATTAATAAATTAAGTAAGAGTGTACTACTTCAGGGGCGGCATGGTGGTGCTGTCATGCCCGGCTCGTACGATCCTCGTGTGTGCCACGCCCCCTGATTACCCACGTGTGCTTCCCTGATCTTGCCCAGCTGTGTCCACTTATTTTCGCCCAGTCTCGTCTATTTCAGTCCATGACTTGCCTTAGTTTCTGGTCCGTCATTGATGTTAGTTAGTCTTAGTGCTGTCTGCTCCGTCCCGATCCCGAATAAATCCCCGTTTTCCCCGTACTCCGCCCGCTTGCCTGCTTCCTGTCCGTTTGTCAGCCTGTGCGCACTACCCGCTTTAACCAGCGAACTCTGACAGGTGCACTGGTTAGCACTGTTGCCTCACACCTCTGGGACCTGGGTTCGAGTCTCCGCCTGGGTCACATGTGTGTAGAGTTTGCATGTTCTCCCCATGTCGTCGTGGGGTTTCCCCCCACAGTCCAAAAACATGCTGAGGCTAACTGGAGTTGCTAAATTGCCCGTAGGGGTGTGTGTGAGAGTGAATGGTGTGAGTGTGAAGTCAAACCAGTGGTACCCAAGGATTCTCCGAAGAGACACAGTACCAAAGGAGTCCAGTCTTCATTTCTGGTCACTGGATAACGTCCATGTCTAGCAGCCACACAGCAAAATAAGGAGCACCAGGAGCCCTTCACCGTCTTACAAAAATATCAGGAGTGCCACAGACCCCATTCCAGCGACTACATGACCCCCATGCTCTCCCAATCCATCTACTGACATGATAGGAAGAGGCACGAGAGACATGAATGTCACTGCTGAGGTAAGTGATCCTCTCAAGGTTGACATTCTCTCTTTTTCTGAACTACATTTCACTGTAAACAGTACATCTACTGTAGATTCCCATTCATATTCCATTACTGCTTCTCCAGTACAGGGAACTGCTGTGCTGGGAGCTTACAACAGGACCCAAGGTACCCAGAGTAGTATACACACAGTCACAGTTCACACAGTCTGTTGATGGAATCTAGTGAACACAGAAAACTTGCAACATTATACTGATTTTTTGTCAGGGTCAGAACTGAACTCACAGCTCTGTAATTGTGGGGCCATGGTGTTACTCACTGAGCAAAACAAGCTCATGTCTGGATGTCTGCAAAGACCCCTATGAAGAGAAACAGAGAGGACCCTGTAACTTTGCCTGGATTAGGGTTAACAGGGTCCTGCCCTGGGGTCAGGCCTCGTGGTCGGCCTCTACCCATAGGGCCCTGGCTGAGCACTAGAGTTACATGGGTCCGCCCTCCAGTGGGCAATTTACTCAGTTTCATTACAGCACCCATAAATACCCTCTGCAATGGACCTGTCAAAAACCGTTCAAGTTACCATCTTAATGGGATCAAGTGTAAAAGCTGCCCTCTTTTCTTACTATCACTGCTACTTCAATTTCCTGGCGAGCTGTTTCAAAATTTTATCAGTTCCATTCCAGCCCCCTATAATGCCTCTGCAAAGACTGAAAAAGATCCATCAAACGGTTATTGAATTATGGTCTTAGCAGGGTCAAGCATCAAAACTGCTGCTTTTTTCATTATCACTATGTGGCGCTGCTTCCATTTAGGGACTGTTTCAAAATTAAATCAGTTCTAGTTCCTCACCAATACCTGTACAAAGATTGAAAAGGATTTGTCGAACGGTTTTTGAGTTATTGGCTTGCATGCCAAAGTATCTGCAGCGACAGGGGAACAGTGCTAAAACCAAAAGTATTCCCTGAAGGCCAGGGAATACCATCCATCCATCCATTTTCTAAACCACTTATCCTACTGGGTCGCGGGGGGTCCGGAGCCTATCCCGGAATCAATGGGCACGAGGCAGGGAACAACCCAGGATGGGGGGCCAGCCCATCACAGGGCACACTCACACACCATTCACGCACACATGCACTCCTACGGGCAATTTAGCAACTCCAATTAGCCTGAAGGCCAGGGAATACAACAAAGGTAATTTATGCTTACAGATCTGAAATCAGCAGATCACATTCATGTACCATCATGTATGTTAAGTTCTTGTTGCTGTTAAGCGGAGAACTACTACACGGGAGAGAAGTATCCAGGCTGAAAAATATCTTCTGGAATTTTACTGAGGTCAGACTGTCATTGGCCCCAAAGTGGCATTCCCATATCAGTTGAAATATGCAATTGTCTGCATGCATAAACTTGCCTCTTACGCCATACTCCATGCTAGGAAATAGCTATGAAAATATTGTCCTCGTACTCACCTCAATCTGGGAATACTATTGTTGTTAAATAGCTATGCATAAGATTACATTTGCCATGGCTGAGACTGAATCACTTTCAATCACTACATGATGGTTATTAGGCATTTAATTACTAGCGGCTGTCAGTGATTGTTAATTGCTGTATAGTAACTTGGGAGAATGACACTGTGGATGCTGAAGTAACCGATGCTGTGTGCAGACTCACCTCTTTAATACGATGACAGTGTAGTTCTGCTTTAGCGGGATGATTACTGTGCATCTGGTGACAAAGATTTACGATGGATAATTTAAAACCCAAGTACTGGAATACTTTGCCAAACAGAACATCCTGATGAGCAAATTAATTTCATTATGAAACTTTAAAATAAAAGTTATTTTTGGTGATGGTAACTTTCAATTCCCCATGATTCCCCAGTTCCAGTCCTGCAGGCCTAGTCTGCACCCAGATTTTAATACTCAAACACCTTATTCAGCTCACCAGCCAACTGCCAGGTTTAGTAGGTGTATTTGACAGGTCCTTGCAAACTGGTTCTCCAGGACTGGAATTGGGGAACCCTGATATATAGCATTATATACTGTATATAAAAAAATGTAATCATAATTGTGGGGTGTATTTTTCTAAGTCAGATTTTCAGGAACTGGACTGATGTTTTTGTTTGTGTCATTTTCTTTAAATATATGTATCATACTACTGTGTTTATTTCTCCCACAGTAAAATAAAGGACATTCTTTTTTGTCAAGAAGAGCACATAAAGCTGAACAATGCATCATTGAAGTAATAAAGTTTGTCCGTTTTATCAGTACAGATGCAGCTTAATTGTGAAGTTGGACTTTACTTAGGAATACCATTTCTATGCTGTTATACTCGTATGGGTCATTTGTCTTTGTTGTGTAGCTGTTAATTGTCTCCAAATGTCATAAGCTCTACTTCAGAGAAAATGAAGCTCTGATAACAGTGTGTGAATTGTATGTTTGTGGTGTTCTGCTTTCCATGTACAGTTGAAGTGCTTTTCATACTCTTCACTACCTCTGTTACAATTCAGTAAAACACAATTTTTCCCACCAAGTGACATTTGTTATTAATTCATTTTGGGTAACTTGGGAAATTCATGTTTAAAATCAGTTTTTTAAACAAGCCTGGTTCTGAGCACATAACATTTTGCATTTATACATTTGTAGTGTCACTTGTTTGCATTTTTTTCCCTTACATAACATGTGGTAACATCATCAAAATCACACTTTAGCTAGTTGATTTTTTAAAGACTGAACTGCACTTTAAAGTGTGACCAAGTGCTGCTCTGTACTTCTGTACTACTGGTAGAATCTGAAGGCCATTAGCTGGGAAAGATGAAAAGAACTGAGGTATGAACATTATGTAGTGAAGGCTTTGCAAATAAATCTGCCGATCAGCTGGCTGTCATGACTTTCACAGTCACAAATAATCCATGTTGTTGCACATTTAAAAACGATGTCTATGAATAGATATGAAGGTGATCAAAAGGCTACAAAAAACACTGACAAATCCCGACAATCCCCAGTCATAGCAACCACTTTTGAAAGACCAATACATCAAAATGTATTAGAAAAAACATTGTAGGTCAATGAAACGTGTCCCACCCCAGTGGTTAAATGACACAGAATTTGATGCACTCCCCAAAGGTGTGGCCCCAAGTAAAAATACCAAGTTTGGCCTCAAACGACCAAAGAATTGCTGAGATATGTTAACACACAGTGATTGGCGGCATCACCATCAAAATCATTTGAATGTGATGGACAAATCGCTTTGCAAGTCAAAAGTTCCTCAGGTTTCACTTATGAGGCTGGGTACTAAGACTATCCATCCATTCATTTTCTTAACCGCTTATCCCACTGGGTCACGGGGGATATCCTGGAAGCAACGGGCACGAGGCAGGGAACAACCCAGGATGGGGGGCCAGCCCATAGCAGGGCACACTCACACACCATTCACGCTCACACACCATTCACGCTCACACGCACACCTACGGGCAATTTAGCAAGTCCAATTAGGCTCAGCATGTATTTGGACTGTGGGAGGAAACCGGAGTACCTGGAGGAAACCCCACGACGACATGGGGAGAACATGCAAACTCCACACACACGTAACCCAGGTGGAGACTCGAACCCGGGTCCCAGAGGTGTGAGGCAACAGTGCTGACCACTGCACCACCATGCCGCCCCCCTAAGTCAATCCATTCAACAGTTATTAGCCACAAGGCATGTTTACTTATTGCAACACCACCTAGTGGTGGAATGACACTATTTTTGTTCTTATTCCTCAGAATTGGGCCCCAAGTCCAGTCACCAAATCAATTTTATCCAATCAAAGTTTTGTTGAGATATGGCCACACATCCTGTTCAGTGGCTTTGTCATCAAATTCATTGGATGATAGTGGCCATAGCATCTGACTTTTAGTAACTTTTGGTCACAATCCCTTCTAGATGATGCACCCCAAATTTGATGATGATTTGATCAACAGCCTAGGTTTCCAAAAAACTTATTTTTCAGAAAAATTCAAAATGACAGCATGACAGACTTAATTAATGAGTGCAATCGAATTAAGACAAGCCATGGCTTTAAACACACCGAAGATCATAATCCCAGGTTTAAGAATTCAGAATTTACATGCAGAAACATATCTTGAAATTTGACCTGATGGTGTTGCTACAGGAATGAATGGATTAAACCCAAATTTGGTGAGCCAGTATTTTGGATGGGCCTCTGACAGGGTGCCAAATTACAGAGTAGAAGATTAGACAACATTTTTGGCCTGTGCAAAATAAGTAGGTTTTCTGAAAAATTCAGAATGACAGAAAATCCAATAAGGAAATTAACGGCAATGGATGAATTTGAATCGGGATGACCAAAGGATTCAGAGGAATGAAAGATCACAAATATAGGCCAAGGGGTGTTAACATACTTCATATATCAAGTATAATACCCGTAAGAAATGAGTTTATTATAAGAATGTCCGCTAAAGTCAGCTAAAACTGCTTAATTTCATTCTTTTTAGCTTTGCTCTGACTTTGGCTGAGTATTTTGTTCACCCTGGTGCTTGTTGGTAATACCCCAGTGAGTACAGTGCATGCCCCCTCCCCCAAACGGATTCTTCCCACAAAAATGCGCCAATTTCCTTCACGAGGGAAAGATTTGGGATCCATTTAGCCTTTATTTATTTGTAATAGAGTATAAATGACTCACATATTTTAATTAATTACTTACATTCAGTGCTGTGTGTGGTTGTGCATTGACTTTAATAGGAAGGAGTGTCTGCAGGTTTTCTGCCACACACAGGTACCAACCCGTGTCCTTCCTCTCCAGTCGCCTCATTGTGACACTGAGCACTTTATTAACTCTTTCATCACTGAGCTCCACAGGCCTCCCATCCAAACTCCCAGAATTCTCTACACAGGAGCCCCTGCCCATCCTACACATCATGTCAATGTAAATGTCAGTATAGTGACACTGAATTCTGACAGTGTCTCCTTTCATAGGCGTCACCTCCTGTTTGTCCACAAGCTGCCCTGGAGATCCTGAAGACACAAATCAGACACAAAGGAAGCACCAACGTTTGCATAACAATAAGATATTCTCACTATGATTATGAACCAGTAACAAGATGTTTATATCGTCTTTCCGTACATTTTATGCATATCTATAGCTAAGCTATGACATTTGTCATATTACTTATCATACTTAACACGGGGGCAGCATGGTGGCGCAGTGGTTTGCCCTGCTGCCTTACAGCAAGAAGGTCCTGTGTTCAATCCCAAGTCCTTTCTGTGTGGAGTTTGCACGCTCTCCCTCTGTTTGTCTGAGTTTTCACCAGGCGCTGTAGTTTCCTCCCACGGTCCAAAAGCATTCAAGAGGGGTTGAATGGTGAGTCTAAATTGGTCCTGTAGTTGTGTGTGCACCCTGTGGTGTGTTGGTGATTCCCTAGGGTTGGTTCTCACTTGTGCCCAGTGTTCTTGGGATAGGTTCCAGTCCCCAGGCAACCCCAGTTGGAATTAAGTGGCTTCAGAAAATGGATGAATGGATACTTAACCCCCTGTAGAAGCCCATGTAAACTGATATGGTTACTTTTTCCACGCTACATTTATCATATTGGGAAAAATTTTAATGCATAGCAGCGGCCCTTCTACCTCCGACGAGCTAAAAGGTGTGGCACAAGTCCCCTTATCCTCAGGACACTTTATAACTGTGTCATCAAGAGCATCCTAACTGGATGCGTCGCCGGCTGGTATGATAGCCACACCACCTACCCCAGCAAAGCTCTGCAAGAAGTAGCACGGTGTGGGGAATATCATTATGAGATGAGCTTCCTGTCAGGGTCAGCTCCTGTTGTCCCAGTCTTGCATCCATAGCTTCTGGCTTTGACCTTGAATAGGATAAGTGCTACAGCCAATGGATGGATATTCCATACTTACATGCACTTCACACATTAATGTCAAATGAGAGTATAATTTTCTTTACATGCACTATTAAGTATTAACATGGTCTATATGAGTAATTATGTAACTAATATTAAATAAATTTAAAGAATATATACCATGCAGTGTTGGCCTCCCATCTGCAGGGTAGGCCACACGAATCCCAGCCATAGTCTGTGCCTATGTGTATAGACTTTGCATGTCCTGAATATGTCACATTAGACATGGATTGATATCACGCTTGGTACTTCATGATTAAAGCTAAATCAATAACGTCAAACATTCCCATTTAAATATTCAATTGCTTGGAAAAAGGCCTATTTACCAATTAAACCAGTAGCAATAGCACATAAATCCATTAAATACACAGATTAAGTTTAATTTGGTCTCAGATATTACAAAACCTCATGAATAATACACTGACATTAGGTCTATATATTTGTGTGTTGTTTTTCCCATTAGCCTAGCCTACTTTTTGTCTCTGGGGAAAAGGATACGAATGAACTCGCATGTACGCTAAACATGACTTTATACACAAACACGGAATGTAGTGTCCAGTGTTCAAACTCATTGATTTCAGGTCATTTTCACCTGTTGAAATGATTGAAGACAACAAAAAGATCATTTAAAGCATAAATGCATTTATTTTCTAATTAGATGTCAGCAAAACATTAAACATTTGTATGTAGTAATTGCAAGAAAACAAAAAGAAAACAAAATGTACCATTTTAAGTTTCTGGTACTGTGACATAACACTGATATCAGCGCATTTAACAACGTTACACATGACAGGCTAAACTATTCCTTCTAAGCTAGGTATCCTAAACTCAGTACGTCCAAACAAAAGCAAAAACAGAAATACTGTCACAGGTCCAGGGCGGATTGAGAGCGACAGCGTGTCATGGAGCAAGCAGAAACAGAGAGTGGACGACTCACTCAGGGATTCAAAGGAGGAAAGGGGAAAAACACTAGAGACACTAATAAAAACAAAAGCAGACCACGAGGGGTCAAAAACAAGACAAGGAACAACAGTAATCAAATAAGAAATCGGTCGGTGGGTCACAAGCTTTTTTTTTTTTTTTTTTCCCTCCACCACCCCTCCTCTGCGGAGGACCACTTTATTGTGCCCGAGATGTTATTTCAGGTGGAGTCTAGGACCCAACCTGACACGTGTGTATAGACAAACAGGCACACACATATACAAGCATACGTTCCCACCCTCATGCAGACATAAACAAATATTTACACATTCACCCAACATTTAGACACACAGAAATGAACGCTGTACACATACTCTCACTCCCCATATATACTCTATGTGGACCCCTATTTTTCCTCTGGCGAGGAGACCAGAAGATCACCCCGGACCCCGCAGCAGCCGAGAAGCCCAACAGCCCAGACCCCGACCAGACGGCCAGCTCTTCCTCTCAGCCCCAAATGGCGAACAGGGAACGGGGGTGTGAAAAGACCCCATGCCCCCCTTCGCCCGCTCAGATGTGGTGTTGGTGTGTGTTGTTCTAAAGTGCTTTTAAAACAGGTGAAGGGCATGGCACTAACCACCCCCTGCCGACCAACAGCTGGTGTTAGCTCGGCCTCTCCCCAGAGCCCTCAATGTCTATGTGTGATTAAAATTGAGATGTGGGCCCTGGCACCAGAGGTAAGGCTGAATGAACAGACCGCCCTCTGGATGCCATTCTGTGTGCCCATCCCCAACGCCCTAAATGTATGTGTCATGAGAGAGTAAGTAATGAGAGTGTCTACGTTCTGGTGTATGAATGAGGTACAGGTGGTCGCGAGGGGACAGAGGAGGAATACCTACCCTGCATCCCAGCAACGCACCTACACCTCAAAGCCCTACATGTGTGGTGGTGTGATGGAGCGGGAGGAGGGAAGCATTTAGGGATGGGGAGGAAAAGAATGGGGGGGGGGGCAAAATACCTCCCCCCCCGGAGCCAGCTCCCCCGCTGACCCCCATAAGCACTCCCCGTTCCCCGAAATCCATCCAGGGAGGGGGGCCCAGGCCCATCCAGACCGGGGCCCAAGGCAGCAGCACCACCGGGCCCCACAGAGCCCAAGGCGCCCCACCGGACCCCACTACAAAGGAAAAGCTACCCCCACCCCAGCATTCAGTCAACTCCCAGACTGCATAAGACAAAAGACATCCAAAGACATTGTACCTCTCTGAAAGGTAGAAACGTGTCACCGCTCGTCCAAGCAGCTTTGCATGTGCAAATGCACAACCCCTCACTCAACAGAGGTAGAGGCATTAGGCACAACTTGTCTCCAATTCAACCTGCGGCCCTCTCATCATTTGCCAAAACAAAAATAATTCCCAGGTAAAAAACAGACCCAATTCACACCTCCACCAGGTGGACCACCCTTAACGACCCACTCTATTGGAGTAGGAGGGACTGGTTACATCTACCCGCAACTCCCCCCCCCCCACTTTGTTTCACTCAACGAGCCCCCTTATACTACTTACCCAGGAGGATAAATATGTGGACACTTACTACCTCCCTCAGTCTGAAGAAGCTGCTTGGATGAGCAGCGAAACGTTTCTAACTTTCAGAGACAAGTCCAGTTGCCACGAGTCAACCACCAGAGAGTATGGTCTAAGGTTGCCTGGTCCTTCTGTTCCTCTGTGGTGAAGGGTACCTTAAGGGTACCTTCACCACATTGCCATTTGATACTGACACCTTCACATTGCCTGCTTCTAAATCGCCAACGATCAGTTCTTCCAATAATAATTTGTCCACCTTGGTCTCAACAATATCCAAATTTATTGCATTCAGTTGGAATTCACTGTTTATAACTTCTACTGCCACATCCACAATTTCCAATTCAAATGCTTTTTCAAAAGCCTTTTCTCTAGTCTCCACCACTTCAACTTCTCCAATTTGTACTTGCACAATTTCAAAATTAAATTTACTTTGATCTAAATATTCGAGATCAAACTGGCAGAGGTCTACCAGCACAGCTCCTATCTTCAGACTATCTTGATGGTTGTCTACAGGCTTTATGGAGATTGTCCTGTTATTTATCACAAAAGCCTCCAACCCATGTACATCTATCCCCTTATCCCTCCCAAGCTGGCTAATGGGTGGAGTTACTTGGGAGCACTCCTCTTCATCACCCCAGCAGATGATCTCTTCCCACTTGTCCCAGGCTGCCCAATAAGCATCATCCGTCCAGCTAACTGCCTTGGCAATTCGCCTTCGGGAATGTGACTCAGTGGAACTGTCAGCCTGGTCAGAAGGTGATTCTGCTGGGGAGCACAGCTCTTTCTCATCTCCCCAGTCAATCACCTCTCCCCACTTGTCCCAAGTTGCCCAGTATCTGTCGTCGCTCCAGCAAACAGCTTTCTCAATTCGTCTGATTCTGAATGAGGAAAAACAACATACAGGCAATGCAATGGAGCTGTCAGTCACTCCTGACATGTGGACTACACTTCTGCACTGACCCACACCTTCCCAATCAACAACTGCATTACTGCACAGGCAGAGCTGCTATCTTCGGTCAGCTGGCTGGCGTGAGAATCTCAATTCCAGACAAGTCTGCACATTCATCTCCATATGTGTAAGTCTAACTACCTTGTAAATAGTCTGGAGGGTTTGCAGACTACCCCAACACTTTTGATGGAGCTAATTTTAGGTTTATAATGGAACAAAACAGATTGACTACAAGACATCTTGAGTGAGGGTTGGCAACCCTGCATATGACACTAACTAACCTGCACATAAAATTTAAATATAATCCAAACAATATACTGAATTTTACACAAACATATTTCAATATACAGTCATACCTCGGCTCACGAACTTAGTTCCTGACGTGAAAAGTGCGTGACCTCAATCAATTTCTCCCATTTTAAATAATGTAAATGTGTATTATGTTCAATATGTTTAAACTTCAGAAACGCTGCATTCCTTCAATTTTTTATATTTTTCTGTGACCAAGAATCCATCCATCCATTTTCCAAACCGCTTATCCTACTGGGTTGCCTATCCCGGAAGCAATGGGCACGAGGCAGGGAAAAATCGAGGATGGGGGGGGCAGCCCATTGCAGGGCACACTCACACACCATTCACTCACACATGCACTCCTACGGGCAATTTAGGAGGTACCCGGAGGAAACCCCACGACGACATGGGGAGAACGCGACCAAGAATATAGACTTAAATTAAAATAACCTTACTTGTAACAAATAATGCTGTTGGCACGTCAAACTGTCGGTGCAGCGGTAAGAAAATCGGGAGAAGACTAACAATAATAGAGGATTTATAAATGGAAAAATAAGTTCACACAACACGTTATTCACCACGAACTAGGACATATCGCCGTCTTTCTCTTTAGGTCACTCTATACATACATATATACACTTCGAGCACGCGCAGTACAACTCAACACCCCCTACCGTACAATCAAATTATGACAGACTGTGCACATATAACTGAGAGCATACATTTACATTTACATGCTAACAAATGCTAAATTAAATAAAACATTAAAACTGAGCATACGCTGGTCGCTCGAAAGACGCCAAAACACGGAAAAGAACCACAAAACATCCCCCCAAAAAACTAAACAATCAACATTAAAAGACTGAGTAACAGTCAAATGCAGTAATTTCGAAAATATGATTTTTTTATTATTATTATTATACTGGACATTTCTTCGCGTTTCGGGTGGTTCTTTGGGGAGCTTTCATTGGACCCTTTTCGGGACGTTTGTGTGTTCGCGCCCCAAAACACGGTTCGACAACCGGTACAAAACATTTTGGAACATCTGGTTCGTAACCCGATTTATTCGTGATCAGGACTGTTCGTGGGTCGAGGTACCACTGTACATACAAAGACAGATACTAAATAATAAGATAAGTTATACGATAAAATGGGAGCAGAAATGCAACGTACCTTGCCATCTTGGTGCAGAAAAGCAAGTGAAGCCGCGTCTTTCAAACCGGTAGCTTCCCACGTGCGGAGGCATCAAATGTAACCAAGCAACAACACAACTAAATAATAACATCATAATACGTATAGTTGTTATATAATAATGACAGTTTTATAAGTTTTTTATTTACTAATAGAAGTAAATAAGAAAAAAAATGTGTAAGAACTGCAAAGCAAGAATATAGTAGTAAGCATGAATCACACATTCAGCTCTGGATAATATCAGACAATGACTTAAAGACACGTGAAATGAACTGCACTCTTGGAGTCTGTCTCTCCCCAAAGCACTATGCACGGTAACTTGTTTAATATGGGAATTATAAAATGACACTTTGGTAACATTTCAAACTGTTGTATCGCGATACATAGCGATCAGTATGTCGAACTGTCACGCCCAGCTCGTACGATCCTCATGTGTGCCATGCCCCCCTGATTATCCATGTGTGCTTCCCCATTATACCCAGCTGTGTCCGATTATTTTCGATTATTATAGTCCATGTCTTGCTTTCGTTCCTGGTCGGTCATTGATGTTAGTCGATGTTCGTGCTTCGTCCCGTTTTAGTGCTAATAAATCCCAGTTTCCCCGTGTTCTGCATGCCTGTTTCCTGCCCGTGCGATCGCGCTCGCAACCAGCCCAAAACCTGACACGAACAACATCACACAAGCTTCCCACAAGAACCTGTCATTAGACTAAGCGCGTACCACACTGGGCCAGGCTGCCTTATACGGCAACCGAGCACGATCGCATCCTGCCCCCCTCCCCAGTTCTGCCACCCTGTTGCACTTACTGGTCCGGACGCGAGCACGTTTTGTCATCAACCTGCAACTTTTTGTGTGAAAGAAACGTAAGAAGCAAAGCTGTGTACCACAGTAGGGTAGAATTCATGGTTAATTTCGTGGCTTATTTGGGGCGGTTTTGAGTATGATGACACACACAGATTTGTCAAGTATACAAAGCAGAGGTTTTTATTTATTCGTGCTGCACGTATAGGATCCACACTTTATCAAATATCTCAGGCAGACTGATGCTGCGCGGGATACCGGTGCCAAAAAGGTATTGCGGTACCGCATTTTTGAAAGCTGTTCGGTATTACATTACATTACATTTCTTTAGTACTTGTACTAATTACACTATTTTCGCTTCCGCTAACTATGGGATCATGACGATGGACTCTATATAGCAAAATCACTGCCGAAACTAAGTTATACACTAAGTTAGATCTGCACCCATCATGCTATATAAAATACTAAAACGTCAGCTAGTTAAGTATGATGTCCATAGCTTCACGTCAGTGATTTATGTCAGGGATATACATTGACGTCATCAAAGTTTGATGTTTGAATAATAAATAGATAGTAAAGCATGATGTGCTGCGTGGGAAGTGTTTTATATGTGATCAGGTCATCAGAGCTGTATTATGGGATGTCACCAAGACAGGTAATGCTAATACTTAAAAGTAAATAGCATAATCATACAATGATAAGAAACAGAATAAGACAAAAACATTTCTTGAAATTTGGCCTGTGGGTGGCGCTAGAGTGATGGATGGATTGAACCCAAATTTGGTATGAATAGTTGGAACTGACCTCTATCGATGTGCCAAATTTAAAAAAAGTTGCCAATCAGCTCTATGGGCTGCCATAGACTCCCATGGCAAAAAGCATAATAATAGTGAAAACTACTAAAAACTAGGTATCCTAATAATAATAGACTGTCATCTCTAAATTGCCCACAGTGTGTGAGTGAGTGCATTCCCTGCAATGGACTGACATCCCATCCAAAAGTATACCATTGTGTCCTATGCTACCTGGGATAAGCTCCAGGCCCTCGTCTCCAGGATATGCGGTACGAGGTTGGATGAATAATAATCATGTTTATTTCAATTTCAATTATTGGCAAATATAAACATGTACCAAGGATAATAGCAATAAATACAGTATGCCAAAATAAATGCTAGAGGAGAATCCTGCAATTCCTGCCCCAGTCCTGGGTCTGGGGAGTTTATTCTCACTGAGATTGCATAGGATTCCTCTGGCTGCTGTTTTTCTCCCGTACACGTGAAGTGCTACTTCTTCATTGCCCACACGTGAGCCAGTATGTGAGCCCTGATCCGGGCTACCATCCCGCCCAAGGCATTTCCTCTGTATGCTGCTTCCTGCAGCCCTGCAGTGGATAAAAGGAAAGGACAATGGTTTGTTGATTTATAGCACATATATTATTATATTTTATATTGTTCAAATACACATTACTCAGTAATAACTCAGTAACTACTCAAGTACAAATGATGAACAAATAAAGTAACTGTTATGATTAAGAATGAACGAACGTGGGATCAGTATATAACTAATACTTTCTGGTTAATTAATAAATTAAGTAAGAGTGTACTACTTCAGGGGCGGCATGGTGGTGCTCTCATGCCCGGCTCGTACGATCCTCGTGTGTGCCACGCCCCCTGATTACCCACGTGTGCTTCCCTGATCTTGCCCAGCTGTGTCCACTTATTTTCGCCCAGTCTCGTCTATTTCAGTCCATGACTTGCCTTAGTTTCTGGTCCGTCATTGATGTTAGTTAGTCTTAGTGCTGTCTGCTCCGTCCCGATCCCGAATAAATCCCCGTTTTCCCCGTACTCCGCCTGCTTGCCTGCTTCCTGCCCGCTTGTCAGCCTGTGCGCACTACCCGCTTTAACCAGCGAACTCTGACAGGTGCACTGGTTAGCACTGTTGCCTCACACCTCTGGGACCCGGGTTCGAGTCTCCGCCTGGGTCACATGTGTGTGGGGTTTGCATGTTCTCCCCATGTCGTCGTGGGGTTTCCCCCCACATTCCAAAAAACATGCTGAGGCTAACTAGAGTTGCTAAATTGCCCGTAGGTGTGTGTGTGAGAGTGAATGGTGTGTGTGTGCCCTGCGACAGGCTGGCCCCTCATCCTGGGTTGTTCCTCTAAACCGCTTATCCTACTGGGTCGCGGGGGGTCCGGAGCCTATCCCAGAAGCAATGGGCACGAGGCTGGGAACAACCCAGGATGGGGGGCCAGCCCATCACAGGGCACACTCACACACCATTCACGCACATATGCATTTAGCAACTCCAATTAGCCTGAAGGCCAGGGAATACAACAAAGGTAATTTATGCTTACAGATCTGAAATCAGCAGATCACATTTATGTGGCATCATGTATGTTAAGTTCTTGTTGCTGTTAAGCGGAGAACTACTACACGGGAGAGAAGTATCCAGGCTGAAAAATATCTTCTGGAATTTTACTGAGGTCAGCATGTCATTGGCCCCAAAGTGGCATTCCCATATCAGTTGAAATATGCAATTGTCTGCATGCATAAACTTGCCTCTTACGCCATACTCCATGCTAGGAAATAGCTATGAAAATATTGTCCTCGTACTCACCTCAATCTGGGAATACTATTGTTGTTAAATAGCTATGCATAAGATTACATTTGCCATGGCTGAGACTGAATCACTTTCAATCACTACATGATGGTTATTAGGCATTTAATTACTAGCGGCTGTCAGTGATTGTTAATTGCTGTATAGTAACTTGGGAGAATGACACTGTGGATGCTGAAGTAACCGATTCTGTGTGCACACTCACCCCTTTAATACGATGACAGTGTAGTTCTGCTTTAGCGGGATGATTACTGTGCATCTGGTGACAAAGATTTACGATGGATAATTTAAAACCCAAGTACTGGAATACTTTGCCAAACAGAACATCCTGATGAGCAAATTAATTTCATCATGAAACTTTAAAATAAAAGTTATTTTTGGTGATGGTAACTTTCAATTCCCCACGATTCCCCAGTTCCAGTCCTGCAGGCCTAGTCTGCACCCAGATTTTAATACTCAAACACCTTATTCAGCTCACCAGCCAATTGCCAGGTTTAGTAGGTGTATTTGACAGGTCCTTGCAAACTGGTTCTCCAGGACTGGAATTGGGGAAGCCTGATATATAACATTATATACTGCACAGGTCCTTCTCAAAAAATTAGCATATTGTGAAAAAGTTCATTATTTTCTGTAATGTACTGATAAACATTAGACTTTCATATATTTTAGATTCAATACACACAACTGAAGTAGTTCAAGCCTTTTATTGTTTTAATAATGATGATTTCGGCAAACAGCTCATAAAAAAGTGCTCCAAAATCTCCTGATAGCTAGCTGCATTGGCCCTGCCCTTGATAAAACACAGTGGACCAACACCAGCAGCTGACATGGCACCCCAGACCATCACTGACTGTGGGTACTTGATTTCCGAATGACATGCAAAATTTGCTTTCATCCGAAAAAAGTACTTTGGACCACTGAGCAACAGTCCAGTGCTGCTTCTCTGTAGCCCAGGTCAGGCGCTTCTGTCATTCGGAAATCAAAATTTTGGAGCACTTCATGCTTCCATCTGCTGAAAAGCTTTATGGAGATGAAGATTTCATTTTTCAGCACGACCTGGCACCTGCTCACAGTGCCAAAACCACTGGTAAATGGTTTACTGACCATGGTATTACTGTGCTCAATTGGCCTGCCAACTCTCCTGACCTGAACCCCATAGAGAATCTGTGGGATATTGTGAAGAGAAAGTTGAGAGACGCAAGACCCAACACTCTGGATGAGCTTAAGGCCGCTATCGAAGCATCCTGGGCCTCCATAACACCTCAGCAGTGCCACAGGCTGATTGCCTCCATGCCACGCCGCATTGAAGCAGTCATTTCTGCAAAAGGATTCCCGACCAAGTATTGAGTGCATAACTGAACATAATTATTTGAAGGTTGACTTTTTTGGTATTAAAAACACTTTCCTTTTATTGGTCGGATGAAATATGCAAATTTTTTGAGATTTTGGGTTTTCATGAGCTGTATGCCAAAATCATCAATATTAAAACAATAAAAGGCTTGAACTACTTCAGTTGTGTGTAATGAATCTAAAATATATGAAAGTCTAATGTTTATCAGTACATTACAGAAAATAATGAACTTTTTCACAATATGCTAATGTTTTGAGAAGGACCTGTATAACCCCCCCACAGCCAGATGCCACTGTAACCAAATAATCAATGTTATTCACTTCACATGTTATGGCTGATCAGTGTATAACCTCTGTATCTCAGTTACGTTTCAGACTGTTTTGCTACATTGTGCAGATTAATATACTGTGTTCATAATAAATTTCAAAATTTCCCAAAGTTCAGCACATTGTCAGTTTCACTGGCCAACACACTGATCATCGTAACATCATCAAGTTCTTTAGCCAAATGAGGTGTGCTGGGCAATGGGAAACCTGACACTGCAGTACAGTGATTCATGCAGCAGCACTGGGAAAATGTAAAAACACATTTTACCTCCAAGAGCCACTGTTCTCCCACCTTTTTTCAGCAGTCTTACACGTCTGTAAACACATAAAATATGTTTGCACATATACTGTACTGATCCTGAGAGGATTAAGATGGCAAAAATATCAATTGGGCTGGTGATTGCACAATATTTTAGAAGCTAAATTATGAAACGTATTACTATATATATTACACAATGATAAGGTATAAATACAGAAAAGCTACATACTGTTGGAGTGAAGCTGAAGTCCTTCTCTCTCCTAGACAATGGAATCAGCAGAAATGAAGTTTTGCCACGACATGAGAAGCCAGGAAAGTGAAGCAGAACATGAACAGGAACATTATTCAGCCTTGGCTGACTAGGTCTGTATTCCGGACATTACATTCATGATTTAATTTGATTGTAAGGGATTGAATAATTTTAACTTGCTTGCAGGTTCCCTATGTACAGTATGTATTACCTTTCCTGACCTTCGGAGGTCCTCCCTCCTGTTTCGGAGCATTTTTAAGGCTTTTCCTGCTCTTTGCCGACGAGGCTGCAGGGCAACTCTGCTGTGACCTTGAAATTACATGAAATATTCTGTTAAAACACTTTATTTGGTGTTTTTATCACGGGAGACGGCAGCGATAGCGGGCAGAGCGGCGATCGTGCGGGCAGGCGGGTAAAAAGCAGGCAGACAGCCGGGAATCAGGGCAAACGAGGGGTTTAATTCCAAGGACGAGGGCACGAACATCGACTGACATCAATGACAGACAACGGGTTAGTACAAATCAGGAACTTAAATACATGGAACAAGGCAGCAGGAAACAAGACACGACTGGGCACGATCAGGAAATCACACGTGGGTAATTAGGGGGCGTGGCACACACGAGGAACGGACGGAGCGGGCGTCACAGTTTTACCTTGTGAATTGAAATTTTAAGCACTCATTGTGCTTTATGTGGTAAAAAAGTAATAGAGAAATTAAACTATTTGATTAGAAATATTGATTTTAAACAATTTTATGAGGTACAGACTTTGCTTATGACAGGGTTCCAGTCAATTTCCGCTCCCTTGCAGGCAGTGGTCCACATTTGTGATGCACCCAGGGATGATCTTACAACAGCCTGGTGGAGATGTGTAGAAAAAAGAAAGATATCAGTTTTGCACCAAAAACGTTAGAATAGAGAGGAGTGCAGGTGGACATAGAATGAGCAGAATGAATGGTAGCAGTATTTCTGATGTGAGAACCACTTATTCTGCTGATTCTACTTCCACCTGCACTGTCTGTGTTCTAACAGCTCTGTCCACTTTAGTTTCTATTTCCAGGACTGTGTGATACTTACACTGAATCTCTTTTGTTCAGGTGTTGCCGCTGACTTCCCTGCTTATTTTTTAGGAAGTCTTCTGCTTCCACTCCAGACTGATTGAGGGAAAGATCATGAAACTAAATATGATATATTCTGTAACCATGACTTGACAGCAGTATGTCTGTGAAACCACAAAAAAACACAGAGCTTGCTATCAAACAGACAGTTTACTTGCCTTTAGTTTTAAAATGGAAATTAGGGATTTCCTCAGTCTGAGGTTTTTGGGGAACAAAAGGTAAACATCTTGCTCTCCAATGTCCACAAAATCATCCCCTGTCACACCTTGTTCTTCATGGTAAAACAGAGAGAAAATAGATTAATCCACATGACTGTAACTATAAAACCCAAAATATTATGGCCACACAGAAATTGAAAAAATAACAATAATTATGAATAAATTAATAATAAAACCCCATAATATAATTAAGCCACGCAGAGTGAGCACATAGCAGGCATAGCAACAGTAAGTAAGGTGGACAAAGGGGCAACTGAGAAGACTGCATCAGCAAATTTAGCATATTTAGCATATAAACACAACACTGATAGTTATCAATTTAGCATTACCATATACAGTACAGTACTGTGCAAAAGTCTTAGGCAGTCCAAAGAAATGTTTAAAGCTGTTTATCTGGGTAGCAAGTGTACTTTGGCTTAGAACAAAAAATACAATTTAACATTAGAACGTGTGCAAATTAAGAGTAACACAATAAAAACTAGTAATAATTTCTTCTGTTTTCTAAAAAGTTACTGATGTCTAGTTGGATGGCTAGATGAACACTGCTTCAGTTCCCAAACTTCTCCTCAGGGGCACCTCAGTCGTTCCATGATTCTGTTAAATTTCCCCAACAGCTCAATTAAATAATTAAATATATCGATTCAAAAAGTCAGTGAGAGATTGACTAGCTGTATGAGGTCTGCTAGTGGCCAAGTCAAAAAATACATGGCTGCACTGGACGATTGCTGCAAATACTAGGATGATTTTAGCAGAGGTTCTGAAATGGCGAAGCTGACACACTTTGACAGGCATCATATCATAGTTTTACACCAACAGGAGGATAATCTAAACATCATTTTCTTTGCCTGCCTAAGACTTTTGCACAGTACTGTATATATATAATTAGGCCCTCAATCATGGCCTTACAATGGCTGAGGCTGGTCGGCTGAATGACGGGAGAACAACCATGTCCACAACCATCAAACATTTCATAGAGCCATCAGGTATGTAATCCAACAATGTGCCCTGTACTGTAATATTATCCTCTTACTGCAATGCTTCATATTACAGTATTCCATTTGCATTTTATATTATACAGTGAGTGTTACTTCATACAGTTACATACTGGATGTATACTGTAGCACACATGTCGCGTCACTCACGGTCACACACACAGATTAACCTCCCCCCAAACCACAGGCAATATGCCAGGACAAGCAGTGTAGTACAATCTTTTATTAAACACGCAAGAGCAAACCCACTACTTAACACACGGGGGGGGGGGGAAACAGAATATCTAACACCACAAATGGGGGGGGGGACATGCCCTACATACACACCTTTCCCACTGAATACACCCCCATAGAATTAGCACTTCAACCTCCCAAATTCCTGTGAAAATGTTACTGCGATTGAGCATGTACATGAGGGATTGAGTACACACCAATACAATCCAAATCCAAAACACAGATGGTAAATGTGCTTTTCTACTTTTATGAGAACTGAAAGCACTTTACAATTCATGCCTCACATTCACCCATCCACACACCGGGGGCAGAGGCTGCCATGCAAGGCGCCAACCTGCACGCTGGGAGCAATTTGGGGTTCAGTGTCTTGCTCAAGGACCCTTTGAAGGGGTCAGGAGAAACCAGGGCTCGAACCTGCAACTCTCTGGTTGCTAAACGATAGCACTACCTCCTGCGCCACCATCTTCCCCAAATGTAAGGAGAAGGAGGTTCCTCGGAGCTCCGAGATGTGTTTGGCTATAATAAATCTCAAATATAGCTATATGACATCGTTTTTCATAACACCAGCATTTATTTTTTAGGTTTGTCGAGCTCCGTCAAAACAGTTGAATTAGAACGAGCCCATTATGTAACTGGAACCCCTCCCACATGTAAACACAGTGAGGCGCTACAGCGTTGGTTTGTTGTCTGAGGCTATGATACTGACCACAAACACATTCTCAAATTTCACTGCACCAATCACAGCATATGCAGGCAGAAAAATGATAGCAAAAAACATTCAGCATTAGATTCTAAAACCGTCTGTAATGTCTGTGTTTATCCAGTGGACCATAAACTAAAATAAGTTTTTCTATTTCAGTTTCTTTCAGATGTTATAAGGTAATGAATAAACAATCATAATAATTAAACCATGCATTACTGACTATCAGACAACTTCAACAAGTTACCAAATGGATGCAAAATCAAAGATATTCATTTGCGCCTGGCACTAACCATATATTCCTTCACAGTACTAAGCCATAGAAAGGGCCCCAATGAAACCCCTGCATTCCTGCATCGTAGATACTCTAATCTCAGCATTTATAAGATTCTATTTGTTTCTACTGTGCAAAATTATTTGTAACACAAATGTCTAAACTGGCATGAGAGACAGATTCAGTTCTTGTGAAGACTGGCATGTGAAACTGAAAAAGGCACTGGGGAAATTCAGTGCACATAAAGACAGGCAGTGCCACAGATTAGCACTGATGACATGGATTCAGAAGATCAATCCTGTTAATATTCAACCTTCAGATGAGCTGGAAAGAGCAGCAGCAAGTGAGGAAAAATCTTCTGAAGTTAAGTACTTGGCACGGCAAGGCCTGGCTTTTCGAGGTGTTGGTAAGGAGAGTGGGAATTTCAAGCAGCTTCTAATGCAAACAGCAGAGGGCGATGCAGAGCTGACCATGTGGCTGAAAGGTCACTTTGATTTCACCAGTGCTGTTTAATTGTAACACCTGTTCCTGGGTTGCCCTCAGTCCTTGTTATTGGTTATGATTCTCACTGTCCTGCATTGTGTCTTGTTAGCTGTGTATTTAAGTGCCTGTTCTGCTTCTGTTCTTTGATGGTTCATTATAGCTGTATGTTGTATGTATGTATATAGTTCTCTAGTTGTGTTTATTCCATCATTTAGTTCATTCCTGGTCATTTGCTGTTTATTTTGGATCCATCCTGATCCTTTTGGTTTTGATGTGTGTGTTGTAATAAACCCTATTTTCCACCCGTGTCATGCACTGCCGCAACCAGAAGAGGGCAGAAGATATGGCACAAAAACAAAGGAAGAAGCCTAACTTTAAAAAGAACAAAAAACATCAAGACTCATCCAGCATGGGTGGTGGGTTAACGAATAACACAAACAATCAAAGAATAAGCAAACAAATGAGAGAAAAGATGCAGAGATGACTGAGAAGCAGGGGATGACTGGAGAAAAGACGACAGGACCAGAAGACAGGAGGGATACAGGGAGAGCGGAGAAGACAGTATAACTGAAGAATGGAGAAGAGGAGAGACTGCAGAGGAAGGAGAACATAGATGACTGGAGGGGAGGGAATATAGGAGCAACAGAGAGAAGGAGGAAGGGCTGCGGAGGAGAAGACAGGATAAGAGGAGAAAATGTGAGCAGAGAAGGACAAACACCCCCACTGCCCAGCAAAGTGCACTTGTAAGTAAACCACAATTTTAGCCTTGGGCTCAATATCGGGACTTGTCTCTGTGTAGCGATGCATAGAATCCTTGACACTGGTTATGACTGTACTGTATTACTCCTAAACCTGCCATTATAGTGTAAGAAGTGTTTTTTTTTTATAATTTTTTTTAAGGTAGAGCGATGTAGCCCCCGGAGAAGCCCCCCCCCCCCGAAAGCCCTGTTTGTTCCCTTCTAGCTACCAGATGAAACTCACAATGCACCCCCAACGCCACCTAACTTCTCTTCCACATGATGCACCTTATTTACCCTTTGACTCCTGTCCATTATTCGAGCGTTTTTACTATCCATTTGATTATACGCTTATTACACTGTATGTACATTAGTCATTCCACATATGCTGTATGGCTTTGTTTTCCGGACAGTCTGGGCTACTCAGATATGTCATAATTCAATTTGTAAATGCTGACAGTCTTGATGTCATCCTTCTTATCAGGAAAAACTACTTGTGCATATAGATATTTCTCAATTTTTAGTCCTCAATCTAATATAAAAATTGGCAGGCAGTACAAATAGAATCTTATTATCTTTCCCAGAGCAGCCCTCGTCCCTGAACCTCCCGTCCTGCCTTCCCTGCCAGCCCCAGGATCTCTCGTCTCCCCTTCCCTTCGTCTCCGTGTCCTGTGCCTGCCTGTTGGACTGGATCTCCCCGGCTACCGAATCTACCTTCTGTCCCCGACCATTCTTCTTGCCTGGCCCATTGAAAGCCTGTTCCCTGCTCGATCTAATAAAGATCGCTCTGTTCCGCATTCCTGGGTCCGCGTTTCCCTGCCGAGGGTGTCCTAACAATTATGTCTCCAGTAATAATTTTCTGCTAATAGCATTAATTCTCTTATTTCGGTATCGTTTGTACTGCATGTACATGTTATCACCATCAAAGAAAAAAACGCGTTATGACTTATCAGTCATTATTATTGTTTTTGTTGTTATTTAATCGTGTAGCAATACTGCCACTTGTCATATTATTAATTGCGTATTTATATAATATTAACCAATGGACCAATCTCTGTATCTTACTAGCATATTTTGCGCATTTGTCTTTGTATCAGCCGTAGCGGTCTGCAGGGGGGAATCGCAGAAGCTGGAGTTTCTTAGAGCGCTGCATGGGTTTTGGACAAACCATAGGTATTGGTAATATTACTGGACAAAAATATATCGTTATTGGGTGTCCACCCAAAGTTTCCAGCACTAGCTACAAGAAATGGGATTGAATGCATTTGCTCGTTTTTATTTGTATTTATTAAAATAAAACGTTTTTTACATTATATCCGTGCTTTTTAATGGGTATATCTCAATTTTTCAAAAGTAAACACAAAAAGGATGACACTTAATGCCCCCTCCCTGCCCCCACCCTATTTAGAACGTTAGGCGTTCCATTACGTAAAAATGCAGTACTACGTCATGATGCACCGCTTATAAATAATCTGTTTGATAAGGGGAGAATCAAAGACAAACGATTCGTGAGTGCATCGTACGTGTTTGTAAGAGCAAGTGAAGCTGAAAGACATTGACAGTGAAGGTAAGGCCTCCCCTTCAAAATGTATACTTCACTTAGATCAAAGGTCTTAAACTAAAAAAAACGCTGGGAGATGCTAAACTACCGACCGCAAAACGTGCAGACTGGCGGGTGTCAATTGCGCTGGAATGACATTACATGGTTTTAATTTTTCTCTGATATCGGCCGGCCAGATACAGTAATTTGTTTGAGACCCCTGAATTTAAATAATAATTAATTTTTATAACGATGGTGGCCTATATAATGTGCCGATTTGCTTGTGAAGTTGTTCAGCTGGTTGACATGGCATTGATTACTGCTTTTTAAGAAAGTGCATGTAGTCTCACACTGTAGAAGTCCATTGCTCAGTTGTCAGCATGCTCAGCGTGTCGCCTGTGATGTGTCCTGCACAGCAGCAGGCTACATTGCGTTTAATGGACTAATACTTCTTCAACCCATTAAATGATTCCTTTCTCTCTCCCTGCCAGTGATGGCACCCTCAAAAAAAAAGGTTACCTGGTACCTTGGAAGTGGCGGATCCTTGATTCTGATTGGTCGAGAGTTTATGCCCATATATGGTGTCAATACATGCTTATGCCACGTGTTGCCGATAGGGGGGGTTTGGGAGATTAAACTTTAATAGAATAAAAATACATTACCTGTATTTTATTAATGTGCTTTTTTAATTACGTTTTTTAAGGTATAATAAAACATAGAGCAGGATGTTGGCAAGCTAGCGCATACACGTTCAGCGGGGGCGTCCGTCCGGCCGCGTGTTGTTAGTAAGCGCCGCGGCGTATTTTAAAAGAAAGCACACAAATGTTTTAAAAGAAGAAAGCACCAAAAGAAGGAAAACTTTAGGGGTGTTTAAAAGAAAAAGCAGGGTGAATTTAAACAAACATGCCCGAAAGAAGCAGCAAATTTAAACAAGCGAAAACAACAAACAAGCCCCGTCGTTTTAAAAGAAGCGATCACTCATTACATTTAACCAACACGAAAGACTTTCGTTATATTTACCAGGTTTGAGAAAGCATGCAAGCGGCAAACTTTTAGAAGAAATAGGACGAAACGATCCTGGAGCTCCGACACATGCAACTACTCTTGTTTGAACAACGCGGGGCGGAATGGGCCGATCGCTAGTCCGGCGTTTGGCGCATGCGCACCCACGCCGACGCCCCTTTCAAAATGGCGACGCCGGCGGAGCGCCTGTTTTAGCAAATAAAACCCCTATAAACCGTAATGTTTTTAAGGAATGAAGCACTTTTCTGCCAATGTGAATAATAAAGTAAAGCGGTCTGAGCATTTTCGACAGCAATAATCAGGAAATAACGCGGGTTAATTCTTGTTTAAACGAATGCATGCTCAAATAGTGTAAAATAATCTATTTCTAATTTAAATAAAAGTCGATCTCTAACACAACACCCCCGGATTGCTTAGCTACATTTAGCTAAATTTATCTACGTATGGTTAATCAAAAGGTATAAACAGAACTTGAAAAGATGTATGACAACACATGCTGATCTTTTATTTCCAAATAAGCCTCTTTAACCTCATCGTTTTTAAGCAATGAAACTCTTTTCGGCTAATGTGTTATTTAAAATAAACATCTTAAGCATTTCGACAACAAGAATCAAGGAATAACGCTGGCGATCCTTGTTAAAATAACTCTCCATGTCGCGCTTGTGCTGGCAGCCACGACACCCACACACCACTGTCTTTTATTGAAAACAGCTGAGGCAAGTCGTTTTCGGAACTGTAAAGTGTGTATACAATAAGTAAACGTATGTAAAAGAAGTATAAAATGTGTTATAAAGCACATAGCCAACATTAATTAATAAAGAATTTAAGCATAATACCCCAGACGTACCACGGCCTATAGCGGGTAGAAAGAGAGCTATCCTACGGCCTACAAGATAAAAGCATATGGCACCAAATTGGAATCAGTAGTCTTTAAAAGAATAAAATACATTATATGAATTTATCAATGCGACATTTTAAATACGTTTTAAGGCATAATAATTTTAAGGGGTCGCCGGACGCGTCGAGCTTTTCTAGCTAGAGAGGAAAGAGAGTTGGGCAGTTTTGAATGGTAAAAGCAGTAGTTGTGTATTGTTAACGGTTTATTTTTTAACAAAATGTCCTATTTTATAACGGTAAAAACACAGCAATCCTGTTTTTTAGGGGGGATTTATGCGCATTGCATGTCTAGACATGTCGATCAGCTAATGTCCGCGGCAGTGGGAAACGGGTCGTAGGCGCGAGAGCGATAAGCCTATGTGAAGGAAGCGTCAATTGACAAATTGTTGCAGAGTGCGTGTAACATCTCGTTTAACAGCTGGTCCCGAGTGTGACAAGCAGACAGACAGCAGTCACGCCCCGGCAGAAAGCACATTACGTCTATTTGTTAATCAGTTATATTATTTTATACTATTTACGAATAAATGTCTAATTGAAATAAAAGTCGATGTCTAACACCACAGCTCTGGGACTCTAGCATAGCCCCGGGCGCCCCGCTGCGGGCCTGTGGGGGCTGGATGAAGTATCTAACTTCAATTGCTTAATCAGCAGGGTAAAGTGCCGTAACTTAAACGGGGTATGACAAATTAGTATAAAGTTTTAAGCCAATAAGATTTAATTAATAAAATAATTTAGTTGTATTTTGTTAGTTTTATTTTCAATAAAACACACCCAGCGCATTATTAATTTAATAGATGCAGGAACTAGTGAGCGGTATTTAGCTACGTACTTCAAAAACATTAAAAAAACTTTGTTAGACTAATACCTTAGTTATTTTAATAATTTAAGGGATAAAAACATTTGTCGTGTTTGTCAATGTGTTATTTTAAGTAAATGCGTTATTTTCCAACGCCAAAAGCCCTGTCATGTTTTAAGTGAGAAATGATATGGACTGGCAACTCTCTCTGGGGGGAGCAACCACGGTTAGGTACTATTAAGCAGCATTTAGTGACATGCATCAAAACACATTTTTAGAAACTTTGAAAGAATAAAGTCTTAGTTATTTTAATAAATACGTTTTTCAGTAAATGTTTATTCACGCGCATGCACACAAACACCCACACACACCCCGGAGGTCGGGGGGCTTTAGAGTTTAACTTTAGGTTGCTGATCGCAATGTGTGACCAAACCCCAAAGCACCCTAACTTAGTCGTTTACTAACTTATCGCGAAAAACAGACAGAAAATAGACTTGTAAATTCTAAAGAAAAGACATTAACTGTTTTTTGTTAATGTTTAAAGGTATACAAACTACATTTGTATCGGACACGCACACAAAAACACTAAAAGAATTTTGCTCAGTCAAAAAAACAGCAAACATATATTGTTCACGCTTTTTATTAAAATGTATAAGGATTGTTTTGTTATAGGGAAATTTTAAATTAATATGAGTGGGATATAAGTCATTTAGGCAACAAGATTTGAGGAAGAACCTAAATAGTGGCTGGAAATGACCGACCAGACAGGCAGAAGTGTGCTTTCCTTATCTCACAAGTCATGGAAGGGTAGGGTAGGGTGGGGTGGGGGGACTCATAAGTGGGGGGTAGGAACTGTGGAATCAGGCAGGGGTGTAAGAATTTAGGATATAGTCTTGTTATTTTAAAGAAGGTGTACATGATTATTTAATTACTTTTAATAGGAACCAGTAAGATGCATTTAGCACCATGTTGCAAATACACATTAAAAACTTTAAAGAATAAGGTCATAGTTATTTTAATAAAGACATCCTACAAGGTGCCCACGGCCCTAACTTATATAATCTACAAGCTTGATCCGAGATGCTTGCTGGAGTACAATGCTAAGCTGACATCGGTAACGGAGCTGCAGCCTGTTTGATAGTTAATGAAACATAGTTCAAATTCAACAGTGTCAGCAGTCATCCACGATGCAGGGAGACTACAGATTGACTATGACGACCCCGTTTATCAGCTGGCATTATTTAATTTTTTTTTTGACAGAATAAAGCCTTAGTTATTTTAATGAATATGTTTTTCAGTAAATGTATACTCATGCTCATGTGCACAAACACACACACACCGGTGGTCAGGAGCTTTAGAGTTTAACTTTAGGTCTGTGAAAGTATAGGACTGCAATGTGTATACAGACCCCAAAGCACCCTAACTTAGTCGTTTACTAACTTATCGCGAAAAAACAGACAAATAGACTTGTAAATTTTAAAGAAAAGACATTAACTGTTTTTGTTAATGTTTAAATGTATAAAAACTTTAGATGTATTTGTTAAACAGTCCAACAAAAATGTGTTATTTTAAAGTAGTATAAAATATAACCTTAACTTTGGACGCAAGATGAACAACCTACAAACACAGACAGACAGACACACACAAACACACAGCAAAGCCCCAAGCATGCGCACAAGCACACAACCAAAGGTGGGCTTTTAGAGTTTGCTCAATCAAAAAAACATCAGACCCATATAGTTTACGTTTTTTATTAAAATGTGTAAGGATCGCTCTGTTAGAGCGCAATTTTAAATTAGTTTGATTGTGATATAAGTCATTTAGGCAACAAGATTTGAGGAAGAACCTAAGTAGCGGCTAGAAATGATCGACCAGGCAGACAGAAGTCTGCTTTTCTTATCTCACAAGTCATGGAAGTGTAGGGGGGTGTAGGAACTGTGGAATCGGGCATAGTTATTTTAATAAAGACATCCTACAAGGTATACCACGGCCCAAGCTTATAGCGTCTACTATCATGATTTGAGAGATAGAACTATGTTTTGGCTCTGCTCTCTCGATTATCTGAGTTCTGGACAGACATATTCAAAGCCATTGAGCAGGACATCAACATAGTTCTGCCTCCTCTAATCCTCTAACAAACCCGTTCCACATTCCACCATCCGATACCATGCCTCTCTTACTGGCCAGGCACTTCATTCTTTTAAAATATACACCTTGAAATGTTACAAATTTCATTGCAGGGGTCATCCCATCGAGTACTTAAACAGCATCAGTCTCCTATAGTGTAAGAACCTGGTCTTTGATAAACCTCAGGACAGGGCCTCCAAGTCTTATGAAAGGTCTTTAAGGACCATCCAATTCTGGTGGCCATTTGGGCAATGAGGAAACAACTTTTGCACAAAGTGTCTGCTTTGAAATAAATGAAAGAGATGTTTCTTTGGCATGTTATGCTTGCCTGCTAGGATTGTGACTGTTGCGAACACCCCCTTCTCATATAAACTAATAGTGTTGAGCCAATTTTTCTGGCCATTTAAGAAAAGCAGCTAAAGTTTTTATACATTTCAACATTAACAAAAGCTGTTAATGTCTTTTCTTTAAAATTTACAAGTCTATATTGTCGGGTTTTCACAATAAGACTCATGAACGACTAAGTTAATATGTTTTGGGGTCTGAATACACATAACGATCCTATACTTTCACTGACCTAAAGTTAAACTCTAAAGCCCCTGACCACCGATGTGTGTGTGTGTGTGTTTGTGCACATGAGTATGAACAACCATGTACTGGAAAAAACGTATTTATTAAAATAACTAAGGCTTTATTCTGTCAAAATTCTTAAAAAATAAGGACCCAACGGTTAAATGGGGTACTATAGTCACTCTCTAGTCTCCCTGCATGCAGGCTGCATCTCAGTTACCATTGTCAACTTAACATGGTACTCCATCTAGCCTCTCAAATCATGATAGTAGACGCTATAAGCTTGGGCCGTGGTATACCTTGTAGGATGTCTTTATTAAAATAACTATGCCCGATTCCACAGTTCCTACACCCCCCTACACTTCCATGACTTGTGAGATAAGAAAAGCAGACTTCTGTCTGCCTGGTCGATCATTTCTAGCCGCTACTTAGGTTCTTCCTCAAATCTTGTTGCCTAAATGACTTATATCACAATCATACTAATTTAAAATTGCGCTCTAACAGAGCGATCCTTACACATTTTAATAAAAAACGTAAACTATATGGGTCTGATGTTTTTTTGATTGAGCAAACTCTAAAAGCCCACCTTTGGTTGTGTGCTTGTGCGCATGCTTGGGGCTTTGCTGTGTGTTTGTGTGTGTCTGTCTGTCTGTGTTTGTAGGTTGTTCATCTTGCGTCCAAAGTTAAGGTTATATTTTATACTACTTTAAAATAACACATTTTTGTTGGACTGTTTAACAAATACATCTAAAGTTTTTATACATTTAAACATTAACAAAAGCAGTTAATGTCTTTTCTTTAAAATTTACATGTCTATTTTGCGTGGTTTTTCACAATAAGACTCATGAACGACTAAGTTAATATGTTTTGGGGCCTGTATACACATCGCGGACCTATACTTTCACAGACCTAAAGTTAAACTCTAAAGCCCCTGACCATCGGTGTGTGTGTGTTTGTGCACATGAGCATGAATACACATTTACTGAAAAAACATATTTATTAAAATAACTAAGGCTTTATTCTGTCAAAAAAAATAAAATAAAATAAATAATGACAACAGATAAACGGGTCATTATAGTCAATCTGTAGTCTCCCTGCATAGTGGATGACTACTGACACTGTTGAATTTGAACTGTGTTTCATTAACTATCAAACAGGCTGCAGCCCCGTTACCGTTGTCAACTTAGCATTGTACTCCTGCAAGCATCTCAGATCAAGCTTGAAGATTATATAAGTTAGGGTCGTGGGCACCTTGTAGGGTGTCTTTATTAAAATAACTAAGACCTTATTCTTTAAAGTTTTTAATATGTATTTGCAGCATGGTGCTAAATGCAGCTTACTGGTTCCTATTAAATACAATTAAAATAATCATGTACACCTTCTTTAAAATAACAAGACTATATCCTAAATTCTTACACCCCTGCCTGATTCCACAGTTCCTACCCCCCACTTTTGTGTCCCCCATCCCAGCCTTTCATGACTTGTGAGATAAGGAAAGCACACTTCTGCCTGCCTGGTCGGTCATTTCTAGCCGCTATTTAGGTTCTTCCTCAAACCTTGTTGCCTAAATGACTTATATCACACTCATATTAATTTAAAATTTCGCTATAACAAAACAATCCTTATACATTTTAATAAAAAAACGTGAACAATATATGTTTGGTGTTTTTTTTTTTGACTGTGCAAAACTCTTTTAGTGTTTTTGTGTGCGTGTCCGATACAACTGTAGTTTGTATACCTTTAAACATTAAGAAAAACAGTTAATGTCTTTTCTTTAAAATTTACAAGTCTATTTGTCTGTTTTTTCGCGATAAGTTAGTAAACGACTAAGTTAGGGTGCTTTGGGGTCTGTATACACATTGCAGTCCTATACTTTCACAGACCTAAAGTTAAACTCTAAAGCTCCTGACCACCGGTGTGTGTGTGTTTGTGCACATGAGCATGAGTATACATTTACTGAAAAACATATTCATTAAAATAACTAAGGCTTTATTCTGTCAAAAAAAAATTAAATAATGCCAGCTGATAAACGGGGTCGTCATAGTCAATCTGTAGTCTCCCTGCATCGTGGATGACTGCTGACACTGTTGAATTTGAACTATGTTTCATTAACTATCAAACAGGCTGCAGCTCCGTTACCGATGTCAGCTTAGCATTGTACTCCAGCAAGCATCTCGGATCAAGCTTGTAGATTATATAAGTTAGGGCCGTGGGCACCTTGTAGGATGTCTTTATTAAAATAACTATGACCTTATTCTTTAAAGTTTTTAATGTGTATTTGCAACATGGTGCTAAATGCATCTTACTGGTTCCTATTAAAAGTAATTAAATAATCATGTACACCTTCTTTAAAATAACAAGACTATATCCTAAATTCTTACACCCCTGCCTGATTCCACAGTTCCTACCCCCCACTTATGAGTCCCCCCACCCCACCCTACCCTACCCTTCCATGACTTGTGAGATAAGGAAAGCACACTTCTGCCTGTCTGGTCGGTCATTTCCAGCCACTATTTAGGTTCTTCCTCAAATCTTGTTGCCTAAATGACTTATATCCCACTCATATTAATTTAAAATTTCCCTATAACAAAACAATCCTTATACATTTTAATAAAAAGCGTGAACAATATATGTTTGCTGTTTTTTTGACTGAGCAAAACTCTTTTAGTGTTTTTGTGTGCGTGTCCGATACAAATGTAGTTTGTATACCTTTAAACATTAACAAAAAACAGTTAATGTCTTTTCTTTAGAATTTACAAGTCTATTTTCTGTCTGTTTTTCGCGATAAGTTAGTAAACGACTAAGTTAGGGTGCTTTGGGGTTTGGTCACACATTGCGATCAGCAACCTAAAGTTAAACTCTAAAGCCCCCCGACCTCCGGGGTGTGTGTGGGTGTTTGTGTGCATGCGCGTGAATAAACATTTACTGAAAAACGTATTTATTAAAATAACTAAGACTTTATTCTTTCAAAGTTTCTAAAAATGTGTTTTGATGCATGTCACTAAATGCTGCTTAATAGTACCTAACCGTGGTTGCTCCCCCCAGAGAGAGTTGCCAGTCCATATCATTTCTCACTTAAAACATGACAGGGCTTTTGGCGTTGGAAAATAACGCATTTACTTAAAATAACACATTGACAAACACGACAAATGTTTTTATCCCTTAAATTATTAAAATAACTAAGGTATTAGTCTAACAAAGTTTTTTTAATGTTTTTGAAGTACGTAGCTAAATACCGCTCACTAGTTCCTGCATCTATTAAATTAATAATGCGCTGGGTGTGTTTTATTGAAAATAAAACTAACAAAATACAACTAAATTATTTTATTAATTAAATCTTATTGGCTTAAAACTTTATACTAATTTGTCATACCCCGTTTAAGTTACGGCACTTTACCCTGCTGATTAAGCAATTGAAGTTAGATACTTCATCCAGCCCCCACAGGCCCGCAGCGGGGCGCCCGGGGCTATGCTAGAGTCCCAGAGCTGTGGTGTTAGACATCGACTTTTATTTCAATTAGACATTTATTCGTAAATAGTATAAAATAATATAACTGATTAACAAATAGACGTAATGTGCTTTCTGCCGGGGCGTGACTGCTGTCTGTCTGCTTGTCACACTCGGGACCAGCTGTTAAACGAGATGTTACACGCACTCTGCAACAATTTGTCAATTGACGCTTCCTTCACATAGGCTTATCGCTCTCGCGCCTACGACCCGTTTCCCACTGCCGCGGACATTAGCTGATCGACATGTCTAGACATGCAATGCGCATAAATCCCCCCTAAAAAACAGGATTGCTGTGTTTTTACCGTTATAAAATAGGACATTTTGTTAAAAAATAAACCGTTAACAATACACAACTACTGCTTTTACCATTCAAAACTGCCCAACTCTCTTTCCTCTCTAGCTAGAAAAGCTCGACGCGTCCGGCGACCCCTTAAAATTATTATGCCTTAAAACGTATTTAAAATGTCGCATTGATAAATTCATATAATGTATTTTATTCTTTTAAAGACTACTGATTCCAATTTGGTGCCATATGCTTTTATCTTGTAGGCCATAGGATAGCTCTCTTTCTACCCGCTATAGGCCGTGGTACGTCTGGGGTATTATGCTTAAATTCTTTATTAATTAATGTTGGCTATGTGCTTTATAACACATTTTATACTTCTTTTACATACGTTTACTTATTGTATACACACTTTACAGTTCCGAAAACGACTTGCCTCAGCTGTTTTCAATAAAAGACAGTGGTGTGTGGGTGTCGTGGCTGCCAGCACAAGCGCGACATGGAGAGTTATTTTAACAAGGATCGCCAGCGTTATTCCTTGATTCTTGTTGTCGAAATGCTTAAGATGTTTTATTTTAAATAACACATTAGCCGAAAAGAGTTTCATTGCTTAAAAACGATGAGGTTAAAGAGGCTTATTTGAAATAAAAGATCAGCATGTGTTGTCATACATCTTTTCAAGTTCTGTTTATACCTTTTGATTAACCATACGTAGATAAATTTAGCTAAATGTAGCTAAGCAATCCGGGGGTGTTGTGTTAGAGATCGACTTTTATTTAAATTAGAAATAGATTATTTTACACTATTTGAGCATGCATTCGTTTAAACAAGAATTAACCGCGTTATTTCCTGATTATTGCTGTCGAAAATGCTCAGACCGCTTTACTTTATTATTCACATTGGCAGAAAAGTGCTTCATTCCTTAAAAACATTACGGTTATAGGGGTTTTATTTGCTAAAACAGGCGCTCCGCCGGCGTCGCCATTTTGAAAGGGGCGTCGGCGTGGGTGCGCATGCGCCAAACGCCGGACTAGCGATCGGCCATTCCGCCCCGCGTTGTTCAAACAGAGTAGTTGCATGTGTCGGAGCTCCAGGATCGTTTCGTCCTATTTCTTCTAAAAGTTTGCCGCTTGCATGCTTTCTCAAACCTGGTAAATATAACGAAAGTCTTTCGTGTTGGTTAAATGTAATGAGTGATCGCTTCTTTTAAAACGACGGGGCTTGTTTGTTGTTTTCGCTTGTTTAAATTTGCTGCTTCTTTCGGGCATGTTTGTTTAAATTCACCCTGCTTTTTCTTTTAAAACACCCCTAAAGTTTTCCTTCTTTTGGTGCTTTCTTCTTTTAAAACATTTGTGTGCTTTCTTTTAAAATACGCCGCGGCGCTTACTAACAACACGCGGCCGGACGGACGCCCCCGCTGAACGTGTATGCGCTAGCTTGCCAACATCCTGCTCTATGTTTTATTATACCTTAAAAACGTAATTAAAAAAGCACATTAATAAAATACAGGTAATGTATTTTTATTCTATTAAAGTTTAATCTCCCAAACCCCCCCTATCGGCAACACGTGGCATAAGCATGTATTGACACCATATATGGGCATAAACTCTCGACCAATCAGAATCAAGGATCCGCCACTTCCAAGGTACCAGGTAACCTTTTTTTTGAGGGTGCCATCACTGGCAGGGAGAGAGAAAGGAATCATTTAATGGGTTGAAGAAGTATTAGTCCATTAAACGCAATGTAGCCTGCTGCTGTGCAGGACACATCACAGGCGACACGCTGAGCATGCTGACAACTGAGCAATGGACTTCTACAGTGTGAGACTACATGCACTTTCTTAAAAAGCAGTAATCAATGCCATGTCAACCAGCTGAACAACTTCACAAGCAAATCGGCACATTATATAGGCCACCATCGTTATAAAAATTAATTATTATTTAAATTCAGGGGTCTCAAACAAATTACTGTATCTGGCCGGCCGATATCAGAGAAAAATTAAAACCATGTAATGTCATTCCAGCGCAATTGACACCCGCCAGTCTGCACGTTTTGCGGTCGGTAGTTTAGCATCTCCCAGCGTTTTTTTTAGTTTAAGACCTTTGATCTAAGTGAAGTATACATTTTGAAGGGGAGGCCTTACCTTCACTGTCAATGTCTTTCAGCTTCACTTACTCTTACAACACGTACGATGCACTCACGAATCGTTTGTCTTTGATTCTCCCTTATCAAACAGATTATTTATAAGCGGTGCATCATGACGTAGTACTGCATTTTTACGTAATGGAACGCCTAACGTTCTAAATAGGGTGGGGGCAGGGAGGGGGCATTAAGTGTCATCCTTTTTGTGTTTACTTTTGAAAAATTGAGATATACCCATTAAAAAGCACGGATATAATGTAAAAAACGTTTTATTTTTAATAAATACAAATAAAAACGAGCAAATGCATTCAATCCCATTTCTTGTAGCTAGTGCTGGAAACTTTGGTGGACACCAATAACGATATATTTTTGTCCAGTAATATTACCAATACCTATGGTTTGTCCAAACCCATGCAGCGCTCTAAGAAACTCCAGCTTCTGCGATTCCCCCTGCAGACCGCTACGGCTGATACAAAGACAAATGCGCAAAATATGCTAGTAAGATACAGAGATTGGTCATTGGTTAATATTATATAAATACGCAATTAATAATATGACAAGTGGCAGTATTGCTACACGATTAAATAAACAACAAAAACAATAATAATGACTGATAAGTCATAACGCGTTTTTTTCTTTGATGGTGATAACATGTACATGCAGTACAACGATACCGAAATAAGAGAATTAATGCTATTAGCAGAAAATTATTACTGGAGACATAATTGTTAGGACACCCTCGGCAGGGAAACGCGGACCCAGGAATGCGGAACAGAGCGATCTTTATTAGATCGAGCAGGGAACAGGCTTTTAATGGGCCAGGCAAGAAGAATGGTCGGGGACAGAAGGTAGATTCGGTAGCCGGGGAGATCCAGTCCAACAGGCAGGCACAGGACACGGAGACGAAGGGAAGGGGAGACGAGAGATCCTGGGGCTGGCAGGGAAGGCAGGACGGGAGGTTCAGGGACGAGGGCTGCTCTGGGAAAGATAATAAGATTCTATTTGTACTGCCTGCCAATTTTTATATTAGATGAGACTAAAAATTGAGAAATATCTATATGCACAAGTAGTTTTTCCTGATAAGAAGGATGACATCAAGACTGTCAGCATTTACAAATTGAATTATGACATATCTGAGTAGCCCAGACTGTCCGGAAAACAAAGCCATACAGCATATGTGGATGACTAATGTACATACAGTGTAATAAGCGTATAATCAAATGGATAGTAAAACGCTCAATAATGGACAGGAGTCAAAGGGTAAATAAGGTGCATCATGTGGAAGAGAAGTTAGGTGGCGTTGGGGTGCATTGTGAGTTTCATCTGGTAGCTAGAAGGGAACAAACAGGGCTTCGGGGGGGGGGACTTCTCCGGGGGCTACATCGCTCTACCTTAAAAAAAATTATAAAAAAAAAACACTTCTTACACTATAATGGCAGGTTTAGGAGTAATACAGTACAGTCATAACCAGTGTCAAGGATTCTATGCATCGCTACACAGAGACAAGTCCCGATATTGAGCCCAAGGCTAAAATTGTGGTTTACTTACAAGTGCACTTTGCTGGGCAGTGGGGGTGTTTGTCCTTCTCTGCTCACATTTTCTCCTCTTATCCTGTCTTCTCCTCCGCAGCCCTTCCTCCTTCTCTCTGTTGCTCCTATATTCCCTCCCCTCCAGTCATCTATGTTCTCCTTCCTCTGCAGTCTCTCCTCTTCTCCCATTCTTCAGTTATACTGTCTTCTCCGCTCTCCCTGTATCCCTCCTGTCTTCTGGTCCTGTCGTCTTTTCTCCAGTCATCCCCTGCTTCTCAGTCATCTCTGCATCTTTTCTCTCATTTGTTTGCTTATTCTTTGATTGTTTGTGTTATTCGTTAACCCACCACCCATGCTGGATGAGTCTTGATGTTTTTTGTTCTTTTTAAAGTTAGGCTTCTTCCTTTGTTTTTGTGCCATATCTTCTGCCCTCTTCTGGTTGCGGCAGTGCATGACACGGGTGGAAAATAGGGTTTATTACAACACACACATCAAAACCAAAAGGATCAGGATGGATCCAAAATAAACAGCAAATGACCAGGAATGAACTAAATGATGGAATAAACACAACTAGAGAACTATATACATACATACAACATACAGCTATAATGAACCATCAAAGAACAGAAGCAGAACAGGCACTTAAATACACAGCTAACAAGACACAATGCAGGACAGTGAGAATCATAACCAATAACAAGGACTGAGGGCAACCCAGGAACAGGTGTTACAATTAAACAGCACTGGTGAAATCAAAGTGACCTTTCAGCCACATGGTCAGCTCTGCATCGCCCTCTGCTGTTTGCATTAGAAGCTGCTTGAAATTCCCACTCTCCTTACCAACACCTCGAAAAGCCAGGCCTTGCCGTGCCAAGTACTTAACTTCAGAAGATTTTTCCTCACTTGCTGCTGCTCTTTCCAGCTCATCTGAAGGTTGAATATTAACAGGATTGATCTTCTGAATCCATGTCATCAGTGCTAATCTGTGGCACTGCCTGTCTTTATGTGCACTGAATTTCCCCAGTGCCTTTTTCAGTTTCACATGCCAGTCTTCACAAGAACTGAATCTGTCTCTCATGCCAGTTTAGACATTTGTGTTACAAATAATTTTGCACAGTAGAAACAAATAGAATCTTATAAATGCTGAGATTAGAGTATCTACGATGCAGGAATGCAGGGGTTTCATTGGGGCCCTTTCTATGGCTTAGTACTGTGAAGGAATATATGGTTAGTGCCAGGCGCAAATGAATATCTTTGATTTTGCATCCATTTGGTAACTTGTTGAAGTTGTCTGATAGTCAGTAATGCATGGTTTAATTATTATGATTGTTTATTCATTACCTTATAACATCTGAAAGAAACTGAAATAGAAAAACTTATTTTAGTTTATGGTCCACTGGATAAACACAGACATTACAGACGGTTTTAGAATCTAATGCTGAATGTTTTTTGCTATCATTTTTCTGCCTGCATATGCTATGATTGGTGCAGTGAAATTTGAGAATGTGTTTGTGGTCAGTATCATAGCCTCAGACAACAAACCAACGCTGTAGCGCCTCACTGTGTTTACATGTGGGAGGGGTTCCAGTTACATAATGGGCTCGTTCTAATTCAACTGTTTTGACGGAGCTCGACAAACCTAAAAAATAAATGCTGGTGTTATGAAAAACGATGTCATATAGCTATATTTGAGATTTATTATAGCCAAACACATCTCGGAGCTCCGAGGAACCTCCTTCTCCTTACATTTGGGGAAGATGGTGGCGCAGGAGGTAGTGCTATCGTTTAGCAACCAGAGAGTTGCAGGTTCGAGCCCTGGTTTCTCCTGACCCCTTCAAAGGGTCCTTGAGCAAGACACTGAACCCCAAATTGCTCCCAGCGTGCAGGTTGGCGCCTTGCATGGCAGCCTCTGCCCCCGGTGTGTGGATGGGTGAATGTGAGGCATGAATTGTAAAGTGCTTTCAGTTCTCATAAAAGTAGAAAAGCACATTTACCATCTGTGTTTTGGATTTGGATTGTATTGGTGTGTACTCAATCCCTCATGTACATGCTCAATCGCAGTAACATTTTCACAGGAATTTGGGAGGTTGAAGTGCTAATTCTATGGGGGTGTATTCAGTGGGAAAGGTGTGTATGTAGGGCATGTCCCCCCCCCCATTTGTGGTGTTAGATATTCTGTTTCCCCCCCCCCCCCGTGTGTTAAGTAGTGGGTTTGCTCTTGCGTGTTTAATAAAAGATTGTACTACACTGCTTGTCCTGGCATATTGCCTGTGGTTTGGGGGGAGGTTAATCTGTGTGTGTGACCGTGAGTGACGCGACATGTGTGCTACAGTATACATCCAGTATGTAACTGTATGAAGTAACACTCACTGTATAATATAAAATGCAAATGGAATACTGTAATATGAAGCATTGCAGTAAGAGGATAATATTACAGTACAGGGCACATTGTTGGATTACATACCTGATGGCTCTATGAAATGTTTGATGGTTGTGGACATGGTTGTTCTCCCGTCATTCAGCCGACCAGCCTCAGCCATTGTAAGGCCATGATTGAGGGCCTAATTATATATATACAGTACTGTGCAAAAGTCTTAGGCAGGCAAAGAAAATGATGTTTAGATTATCCTCCTGTTGGTGTAAAACTATGATATGATGCCTGTCAAAGTGTGTCAGCTTCGCCATTTCAGAACCTCTGCTAAAATCATCCTAGTATTTGCAGCAATCGTCCAGTGCAGCCATGTATTTTTTGACTTGGCCACTAGCAGACCTCATACAGCTAGTCAATCTCTCACTGACTTTTTGAATCGATATATTTAATTATTTAATTGAGCTGTTGGGGAAATTTAACAGAATCATGGAACGACTGAGGTGCCCCTGAGGAGAAGTTTGGGAACTGAAGCAGTGTTCATCTAGCCATCCAACTAGACATCAGTAACTTTTTAGAAAACAGAAGAAATTATTACTAGTTTTTATTGTGTTACTCTTAATTTGCACACGTTCTAATGTTAAATTGTATTTTTTGTTCTAAGCCAAAGTACACTTGCTACCCAGATAAACAGCTTTAAACATTTCTTTGGACTGCCTAAGACTTTTGCACAGTACTGTACTGTATATGGTAATGCTAAATTGATAACTATCAGTGTTGTGTTTATATGCTAAATATGCTAAATTTGCTGATGCAGTCTTCTCAGTTGCCCCTTTGTCCACCTTACTTACTGTTGCTATGCCTGCTATGTGCTCACTCTGCGTGGCTTAATTATATTATGGGGTTTTATTATTAATTTATTCATAATTATTGTTATTTTTTCAATTTCTGTGTGGCCATAATATTTTGGGTTTTATAGTTACAGTCATGTGGATTAATCTATTTTCTCTCTGTTTTACCATGAAGAACAAGGTGTGACAGGGGATGATTTTGTGGACATTGGAGAGCAAGATGTTTACCTTTTGTTCCCCAAAAACCTCAGACTGAGGAAATCCCTAATTTCCATTTTAAAACTAAAGGCAAGTAAACTGTCTGTTTGATAGCAAGCTCTGTGTTTTTTTGTGGTTTCACAGACATACTGCTGTCAAGTCATGGTTACAGAATATATCATATTTAGTTTCATGATCTTTCCCTCAATCAGTCTGGAGTGGAAGCAGAAGACTTCCTAAAAAATAAGCAGGGAAGTCAGCGGCAACACCTGAACAAAAGAGATTCAGTGTAAGTATCACACAGTCCTGGAAATAGAAACTAAAGTGGACAGAGCTGTTAGAACACAGACAGTGCAGGTGGAAGTAGAATCAGCAGAATAAGTGGTTCTCACATCAGAAATACTGCTACCATTCATTCTGCTCATTCTATGTCCACCTGCACTCCTCTCTATTCTAACGTTTTTGGTGCAAAACTGATATCTTTCTTTTTTCTACACATCTCCACCAGGCTGTTGTAAGATCATCCCTGGGTGCATCACAAATGTGGACCACTGCCTGCAAGGGAGCGGAAATTGACTGGAACCCTGTCATAAGCAAAGTCTGTACCTCATAAAATTGTTTAAAATCAATATTTCTAATCAAATAGTTTAATTTCTCTATTACTTTTTTACCACATAAAGCACAATGAGTGCTTAAAATTTCAATTCACAAGGTAAAACTGTGACGCCCGCTCCGTCCGTTCCTCGTGTGTGCCACGCCCCCTAATTACCCACGTGTGATTTCCTGATCGTGCCCAGTCGTGTCTTGTTTCCTGCTGCCTTGTTCCATGTATTTAAGTTCCTGATTTGTACTAACCCGTTGTCTGTCATTGATGTCAGTCGATGTTCGTGCCCTCGTCCTTGGAATTAAACCCCTCGTTTGCCCTGATTCCCGGCTGTCTGCCTGCTTTTTACCCGCCTGCCCGCACGATCGCCGCTCTGCCCGCTATCGCTGCCGTCTCCCGTGACAAAAACACCAAATAAAGTGTTTTAACAGAATATTTCATGTAATTTCAAGGTCACAGCAGAGTTGCCCTGCAGCCTCGTCGGCAAAGAGCAGGAAATTCGGGAAAAAGCCTTAAAAATGCTCCGAAACAGGAGGGAGGACCTCCGAAGGTCAGGAAAGGTAATACATACTGTACATAGGGAACCTGCAAGCAAGTTAAAATTATTCAATCCCTTACAATCAAATTAAATCATGAATGTAATGTCCGGAATACAGACCTAGTCAGCCAAGGCTGAATAATGTTCCTGTTCATGTTCTGCTTCACTTTCCTGGCTTCTCATGTCGTGGCAAAACTTCATTTCTGCTGATTCCATTGTCTAGGAGAGAGAAGGACTTCAGCTTCACTCCAACAGTATGTAGCTTTTCTGTATTTATACCTTATCATTGTGTAATATATATAGTAATACGTTTCATAATTTAGCTTCTAAAATATTGTGCAATCACCAGCCCAATTGATATTTTTGCCATCTTAATCCTCTCAGGATCAGTACAGTATATGTGCAAACATATTTTATGTGTTTACAGACGTGTAAGACTGCTGAAAAAAGGTGGGAGAACAGTGGCTCTTGGAGGTAAAATGTGTTTTTACATTTTCCCAGTGCTGCTGCATGAATCACTGTACTGCAGTGTCAGGTTTCCCATTGCCCAGCACACCTCATTTGGCTAAAGAACTTGATGATGTTACGATGATCAGTGTGTTGGCCAGTGAAACTGACAATGTGCTGAACTTTGGGAAATTTTGAAATTTATTATGAACACAGTATATTAATCTGCACAATGTAGCAAAACAGTCTGAAACGTAACTGAGATACAGAGGTTATACACTGATCAGCCATAACATGTGAAGTGAATAACATTGATTATTTGGTTACAGTGGCATCTGGCTGTGGGGGGGTTATACAGGTCCTTCTCAAAACATTAGCATATTGTGAAAAAGTTCATTATTTTCTGTAATGTACTGATAAACATTAGACTTTCATATATTTTAGATTCATTACACACAACTGAAGTAGTTCAAGCCTTTTATTGTTTTAATATTGATGATTTTGGCATACAGCTCATGAAAACCCAAAATCTCAAAAAATTTGCATATTTCATCCGACCAATAAAAGGAAAGTGTTTTTAATACCAAAAAAGTCAACCTTCAAATAATTATGTTCAGTTATGCACTCAATACTTGGTCGGGAATCCTTTTGCAGAAATGACTGCTTCAATGCGGCGTGGCATGGAGGCAATCAGCCTGTGGCACTGCTGAGGTGTTATGGAGGCCCAGGATGCTTCGATAGCGGCCTTAAGCTCATCCAGAGTGTTGGGTCTTGCGTCTCTCAACTTTCTCTTCACAATATCCCACAGATTCTCTATGGGGTTCAGGTCAGGAGAGTTGGCAGGCCAATTGAGCACAGTAATACCATGGTCAGTAAACCATTTACCAGTGGTTTTGGCACTGTGAGCAGGTGCCAGGTCGTGCTGAAAAATGAAATCTTCATCTCCATAAAGCTTTTCAGCAGATGGAAGCATGAAGTGCTCCAAAATTTTGATTTCCGAATGACAGAAGCGCCTGACCTGGGCTACAGAGAAGCAGCACTGGACTGTTGCTCAGTGGTCCAAAGTACTTTTTTCGGATGAAAGCAAATTTTGCATGTCATTCGGAAATCAAGTACCCACAGTCAGTGATGGTCTGGGGTGCCATGTCAGCTGCTGGTGTTGGTCCACTGTGTTTTATCAAGGGCAGGGCCAATGCAGCTAGCTATCAGGAGATTTTGGAGCACTTTTTTATGAGCTGTTTGCCGAAATCATCATTATTAAAACAATAAAAGGCTTGAACTACTTCAGTTGTGTGTATTGAATCTAAAATATATGAAAGTCTAATGTTTATCAGTACATTACAGAAAATAATGAACTTTTTCACAATATGCTAATTTTTTGAGAAGGACCTGTGCAGTATATAATGTTATATATCAGGCTTCCCCAATTCCAGTCCTGGAGAACCAGTTTGCAAGGACCTGTCAAATACACCTACTAAACCTGGCAATTGGCTGGTGAGCTGAATAAGGTGTTTGAGTATTAAAATCTGGGTGCAGACTAGGCCTGCAGGACTGGAACTGGGGAATCGTGGGGAATTGAAAGTTACCATCACCAAAAATAACTTTTATTTTAAAGTTTCATGATGAAATTAATTTGCTCATCAGGATGTTCTGTTTGGCAAAGTATTCCAGTACTTGGGTTTTAAATTATCCATCGTAAATCTTTGTCACCAGATGCACAGTAATCATCCCGCTAAAGCAGAACTACACTGTCATCGTATTAAAGGGGTGAGTGTGCACACAGAATCGGTTACTTCAGCATCCACAGTGTCATTCTCCCAAGTTACTATACAGCAATTAACAATCACTGACAGCCGCTAGTAATTAAATGCCTAATAACCATCATGTAGTGATTGAAAGTGATTCAGTCTCAGCCATGGCAAATGTAATCTTATGCATAGCTATTTAACAACAATAGTATTCCCAGATTGAGGTGAGTACGAGGACAATATTTTCATAGCTATTTCCTAGCATGGAGTATGGCGTAAGAGGCAAGTTTATGCATGCAGACAATTGCATATTTCAACTGATATGGGAATGCCACTTTGGGGCCAATGACATGCTGACCTCAGTAAAATTCCAGAAGATATTTTTCAGCCTGGATACTTCTCTCCCGTGTAGTAGTTCTCCGCTTAACAGCAACAAGAACTTAACATACATGATGCCACATAAATGTGATCTGCTGATTTCAGATCTGTAAGCATAAATTACCTTTGTTGTATTCCCTGGCCTTCAGGCTAATTGGAGTTGCTAAATGCATATGTGCGTGAATGGTGTGTGAGTGTGCCCTGTGATGGGCTGGCCCCCCATCCTGGGTTGTTCCCAGCCTCGTGCCCATTGCTTCTGGGATAGGCTCCGGACCCCCCGCGACCCAGTAGGATAAGCGGTTTAGAAAATGGATGGATGGATGGTATTCCCTGGCCTTCAGGGAATACTTTTGGTTTTAGCACTGTTCCCCTGTCGCTGCAGATACTTTGGCATGCAAGCCAATAACTCATAAACTGTTCGACGAATCCTTTTCAATCTTTGTACAGGTATTGGTGAGGAACTGGAACTGATTTAATTTTGAAACAGACCCAAAATGGAAGCAGCGCCACATAGTGATAATGAAAAAAGCAGCAGTTTTGATGCTTGACCTTGCTAAGACCATAATTCAATAACTGTTTGATGGATCTTTTTCAGTCTTTGCAGAGGCATTATAGGGGGCTGGAATGGAACTGATGAAATTTTGAGACAGCTCGCCAGCAAATATGAAATATGGCTCTCAGGAAATATGAAAGAGCTTTGTGCGTGGAGATGTGATCTTTCCACATGATTTCAAGTGAAAACATGAAAAGTCATCTTTAAAACTAAGGCTTTCGCTATTGCAAATGTCACACTATTTAAGGTCTCAGGAAGTCTAGGGGAAGCAGAAATATATAGTGCACAGGGGCGCCGCTAGCAATTTTGGGCCCTATGACAAAATATGAGGTTGGGCCCCCCTACCACACCCATTCAGATCTCTGGGGGCCCCTAAAGGGCGTGGGCCCTTAGAATTGTCCCAACTTTCCCCCCCTTAGCGGCGCCCCTGATAGTGCATATGGCTGTGTCTCACATAAAAAGGTTGTGCATACTCTGCTCATATTGTTCAAAATGGAGTAACACTTTGCCATGAATTTTTAATTTTAGTATGAGCCCATATAGTTAAGTCTTGACTGTTTACACATAAACGCTTAAAAAAGATATAGCTGAGGTCCTGGATTCAGTCTCCTGCATTTTCTCTCTAACCCCCTCAAAGAATTTCTTGCAGGGATTAATTCAGTATGTTTTAACAACATATAAAAAGACCAGATGAGTTAGGAGCAACACTTTACTTGAGGGGGCACAAATAATGTAGTAGTACATCCATCCATCTATTTTCCAAACCGCTTATCCTACTGGGTCGCGGGGGGTCCAGAGCCTACCCCGGAAGCAATGTGCACAAGGCAGGGAACAACCCAGGATGAGGGGCCAGCCTGTCGCAGGGCACACACACACCATTCACTCTCACACACACACCTACGGGCAATTTAGCAACTCTAGTTAGCCTCAGCATGTTTTTTGGAATGTGGGGGGAAACCCCACGACGACATGGGGAGAACATGCAAACCCCACACACATGTGACCCAGGCGGAGACTCGAACCCGGGTCCCAGAGGTGTGAGGCAACAGTGCTAACCAGTGCACCTGTCAGAGTTCGCTGGTTAAAGCGGGTAGTGCGCACAGGCTGACAAGCGGGCAGGAAGCAGGCAAGCAGGCGGAGTACGGGGAAAACGGGGATTTATTCGGGATCGGGACGGAGCAGACAGCACTAAGACTAACTAACATCAATGACGGACCAGAAACTAAGGCAAGTCATGGACTGAAATAGACGAGACTGGGCGAAAATAAGTGGACACAGCTGGGCAAGATCAGGGAAGCACACGTGGGTAATCAGGGGGCGTGGCACACACGAGGATCGTACGAGCCGGGCATGAGAGCACCACCATGCCGCCCCTGAAGTAGTACACTCTTACTTAATTTATTAATTAACCAGAAAGTATTAGTTATATACTGATCCCACGTTCGTTCATTCTTAATCATAACAGTTACTTTATTTGTTCATCATTTGTACTTGAGTAGTTACTGAGTTATTACTGAGTAATGTGTATTTGAACAATATAAAATATAATAATATATGTGCTATAAATCAACAAACCATTGTCCTTTCCTTTTATCCACTGCAGGGCTGCAGGAAGCAGCATACAGAGGAAATGCCTTGGGCGGGATGGTAGCCCGGATCAGGGCTCACATACTGGCTCACGTGTGGGCAATGAAGAAGTAGCACTTCACGTGTACGGGAGAAAAACAGCAGCCAGAGGAATCCTATGCAATCTCAGTGAGAATAAACTCCCCAGACCCAGGACTGGGGCAGGAATTGCAGGATTCTCCTCTAGCATTTATTTTGGCATACTGTATTTATTGCTATTATCCTTGGTACATGTTTATATTTGCCAATAATTGAAATTGAAATAAACATGATTATTATTCATCCAACCTCGTACCGCATATCCTGGAGACGAGGGCCTGGAGCTTATCCCAGGTAGCATAGGACACAATGGTATACTTTTGGATGGGATGTCAGTCCATTGCAGGGAATGCACTCACTCACACACTGTGGGCAATTTAGAGATGACAGTCTATTATTATTAGGATACCTAGTTTTTAGTAGTTTTCACTATTATTATGCTTTTTGCCATGGGAGTCTATGGCAGCCCATAGAGCTGATTGGCAACTTTTTTTAAATTTGGCACATCGATAGAGGTCAGTTCCAACTATTCATACCAAATTTGGGTTCAATCCATCCATCACTCTAGCGCCACCCACAGGCCAAATTTCAAGAAATGTTTTTGTCTTATTCTGTTTCTTATCATTGTATGATTATGCTATTTACTTTTAAGTATTAGCATTACCTGTCTTGGTGACATCCCATAATACAGCTCTGATGACCTGATCACATATAAAACACTTCCCACGCAGCACATCATGCTTTACTATCTATTTATTATTCAAACATCAAACTTTGATGACGTCAATGTATATCCCTGACATAAATCACTGACGTGAAGCTATGGACATCATACTTAACTAGCTGACGTTTTAGTATTTTATATAGCATGATGGGTGCAGATCTAACTTAGTGTATAACTTAGTTTCGGCAGTGATTTTGCTATATAGAGTCCATCGTCATGATCCCATAGTTAGCGGAAGCGAAAATAGTGTAATTAGTACAAGTACTAAAGAAATGTAATGTAATGTAATACCGAACAGCTTTCAAAAATGCGGTACCGCAATACCTTTTTGGCACCGGTATCCCGCGCAGCATCAGTCTGCCTGAGATATTTGATAAAGTGTGGATCCTATACGTGCAGCATGAATAAATAAAAACCTCTGCTTTGTATACTTGACAAATCTGTGTGTGTCATCATACTCAAAACCGCCCCAAATAAGCCACGAAATTAACCATGAATTCTACCCTACTGTGGTACACAGCTTTGCTTCTTACGTTTCTTTCACACAAAAAGTTGCAGGTTGATGACAAAACGTGCTCGCGTCCGGACCAGTAAGTGCAACAGGGTGGCAGAACTGGGGAGGGGGGCAGGATGCGATCGTGCTCGGTTGCCGTATAAGGCAGCCTGGCCCAGTGTGGTACGCGCTTAGTCTAATGACAGGTTCTTGTGGGAAGCTTGTGTGATGTTGTTCGTGTCAGGTTTTGGGCTGGTTGCGAGCGCGATCGCACGGGCAGGAAACAGGCATGCAGAACACGGGGAAACTGGGATTTATTAGCACTAAAACGGGACGAAGCACGAACATCGACTAACATCAATGACCGACCAGGAACGAAAGCAAGACATGGACTATAATAATCGAAAATAATCGGACACAGCTGGGTATAATGGGGAAGCACACGTGGATAATCAGGGGGGCATGGCACACATGAGGATCGTACGAGCTGGGCGTGACAGTTCGACATACTGATCGCTATGTATCGCGATACAACAGTTTGAAATGTTACCAAAGTGTCATTTTATAATTCCCATATTAAACAAGTTACCGTGCATAGTGCTTTGGGGAGAGACAGACTCCAAGAGTGCAGTTCATTTCACGTGTCTTTAAGTCATTGTCTGATATTATCCAGAGCTGAATGTGTGATTCATGCTTACTACTATATTCTTGCTTTGCAGTTCTTACACATTTTTTTTCTTATTTACTTCTATTAGTAAATAAAAAACTTATAAAACTGTCATTATTATATAACAACTATACGTATTATGATGTTATTATTTAGTTGTGTTGTTGCTTGGTTACATTTGATGCCTCCGCACGTGGGAAGCTACCGGTTTGAAAGACGCGGCTTCACTTGCTTTTCTGCACCAAGATGGCAAGGTACGTTGCATTTCTGCTCCCATTTTATCGTATAACTTATCTTATTATTTAGTATCTGTCTTTGTATGTACAGTGGTACCTCGACAAACGAACAGTCCTGATCACGAATAAATCGGGTTACGAACCAGATGTTCCAAAATGTTTTGTACCGGTTGTCGAACCGTGTTTTGGGGCGCGAACACACAAACGTCCCGAAAAGGGTCCAATGAAAGCTCCCCAAAGAACCACCCGAAACGCGAAGAAATGTCCAGTATAATAATAATAATAAAAAAATCATATTTTCGAAATTACTGCATTTGACTGTTACTCAGTCTTTTAATGTTGATTGTTTAGTTTTTTGGGGGGATGTTTTGTGGTTCTTTTCCGTGTTTTGGCGTCTTTCGAGCGACCAGCGTATGCTCAGTTTTAATGTTTTATTTAATTTAGCATTTGTTAGCATGTAAATGTAAATGTATGCTCTCAGTTATATGTGCACAGTCTGTCATAATTTGATTGTACGGTAGGGGGTGTTGAGTTGTACTGCGCGTGCTCGAAGTGTATATATGTATGTATAGAGTGACCTAAAGAGAAAGACGGCGATATGTCCTAGTTCGTGGTGAATAACGTGTTGTGTGAACTTATTTTTCCATTTATAAATCCTCTATTATTGTTAGTCTTCTCCCGATTTTCTTACCGCTGCACCGACAGTTTGACGTGCCAACAGCATTATTTGTTACAAGTAAGGTTATTTTAATTTAAGTCTATATTCTTGGTCGCGTTCTCCCCATGTCGTCGTGGGGTTTCCTCCGGGTACCTCCTAAATTGCCCGTAGGAGTGCATGTGTGAGTGAATGGTGTGTGAGTGTGCCCTGCAATGGGCTGCCCCCCCCATCCTCGATTTTTCCCTGCCTCGTGCCCATTGCTTCCGGGATAGGCAACCCAGTAGGATAAGCGGTTTGGAAAATGGATGGATGGATTCTTGGTCACAGAAAAATATAAAAAATTGAAGGAATGCAGCGTTTCTGAAGTTTAAACATATTGAACATAATACACATTTACATTATTTAAAATGGGAGAAATTGATTGAGGTCACGCACTTTTCACGTCAGGAACTAAGTTCGTGAGCCGAGGTATGACTGTATATTGAAATATGTTTGTGTAAAATTCAGTATATTGTTTGGATTATATTTAAATTTTATGTGCAGGTTAGTTAGTGTCATATGCAGGGTTGCCAACCCTCACTCAAGATGTCTTGTAGTCAATCTGTTTTGTTCCATTATAAACCTAAAATTAGCTCCATCAAAAGTGTTGGGGTAGTCTGCAAACCCTCCAGACTATTTACAAGGTAGTTAGACTTACACATATGGAGATGAATGTGCAGACTTGTCTGGAATTGAGATTCTCACGCCAGCCAGCTGACCGAAGATAGCAGCTCTGCCTGTGCAGTAATGCAGTTGTTGATTGGGAAGGTGTGGGTCAGTGCAGAAGTGTAGTCCACATGTCAGGAGTGACTGACAGCTCCATTGCATTGCCTGTATGTTGTTTTTCCTCATTCAGAATCAGACGAATTGAGAAAGCTGTTTGCTGGAGCGACGACAGATACTGGGCAACTTGGGACAAGTGGGGAGAGGTGATTGACTGGGGAGATGAGAAAGAGCTGTGCTCCCCAGCAGAATCACCTTCTGACCAGGCTGACAGTTCCACTGAGTCACATTCCCGAAGGCGAATTGCCAAGGCAGTTAGCTGGACGGATGATGCTTATTGGGCAGCCTGGGACAAGTGGGAAGAGATCATCTGCTGGGGTGATGAAGAGGAGTGCTCCCAAGTAACTCCACCCATTAGCCAGCTTGGGAGGGATAAGGGGATAGATGTACATGGGTTGGAGGCTTTTGTGATAAATAACAGGACAATCTCCATAAAGCCTGTAGACAACCATCAAGATAGTCTGAAGATAGGAGCTGTGCTGGTAGACCTCTGCCAGTTTGATCTCGAATATTTAGATCAAAGTAAATTTAATTTTGAAATTGTGCAAGTACAAATTGGAGAAGTTGAAGTGGTGGAGACTAGAGAAAAGGCTTTTGAAAAAGCATTTGAATTGGAAATTGTGGATGTGGCAGTAGAAGTTATAAACAGTGAATTCCAACTGAATGCAATAAATTTGGATATTGTTGAGACCAAGGTGGACAAATTATTATTGGAAGAACTGATTGTTGGCGATTTAGAAGCAGGCAATGTGAAGGTGTCAGTATCAAATGGCAATGTGGTGAAGGTACCCTTAAGGTACCCTTCACCACAGAGGAACAGAAGGACCAGGCAACCTTAGACCATACTCTCTGGTGGTTGACTCGTGGCAACTGGACTTGTCTCTGAAAGTTAGAAACGTTTCGCTGCTCATCCAAGCAGCTTCTTCAGACTGAGGGAGGTAGTAAGTGTCCACATATTTATCCTCCTGGGTAAGTAGTATAAGGGGGCTCGTTGAGTGAAACAAAGTGGGGGGGGGGGGAGTTGCGGGTAGATGTAACCAGTCCCTCCTACTCCAATAGAGTGGGTCGTTAAGGGTGGTCCACCTGGTGGAGGTGTGAATTGGGTCTGTTTTTTACCTGGGAATTATTTTTGTTTTGGCAAATGATGAGAGGGCCGCAGGTTGAATTGGAGACAAGTTGTGCCTAATGCCTCTACCTCTGTTGAGTGAGGGGTTGTGCATTTGCACATGCAAAGCTGCTTGGACGAGCGGTGACACGTTTCTACCTTTCAGAGAGGTACAATGTCTTTGGATGTCTTTTGTCTTATGCAGTCTGGGAGTTGACTGAATGCTGGGGTGGGGGTAGCTTTTCCTTTGTAGTGGGGTCCGGTGGGGCGCCTTGGGCTCTGTGGGGCCCGGTGGTGCTGCTGCCTTGGGCCCCGGTCTGGATGGGCCTGGGCCCCCCTCCCTGGATGGATTTCGGGGAACGGGGAGTGCTTATGGGGGTCAGCGGGGGAGCTGGCTCCGGGGGGGGAGGTATTTTGCCCCCCCCCCCCATTCTTTTCCTCCCCATCCCTAAATGCTTCCCTCCTCCCGCTCCATCACACCACCACACATGTAGGGCTTTGAGGTGTAGGTGCGTTGCTGGGATGCAGGGTAGGTATTCCTCCTCTGTCCCCTCGCGACCACCTGTACCTCATTCATACACCAGAACGTAGACACTCTCATTACTTACTCTCTCATGACACATACATTTAGGGCGTTGGGGATGGGCACACAGAATGGCATCCAGAGGGCGGTCTGTTCATTCAGCCTTACCTCTGGTGCCAGGGCCCACATCTCAATTTTAATCACACATAGACATTGAGGGCTCTGGGGAGAGGCCGAGCTAACACCAGCTGTTGGTCGGCAGGGGGTGGTTAGTGCCATGCCCTTCACCTGTTTTAAAAGCACTTTAGAACAACACACACCAACACCACATCTGAGCGGGCGAAGGGGGGCATGGGGTCTTTTCACACCCCCGTTCCCTGTTCGCCATTTGGGGCTGAGAGGAAGAGCTGGCCGTCTGGTCGGGGTCTGGGCTGTTGGGCTTCTCGGCTGCTGCGGGGTCCGGGGTGATCTTCTGGTCTCCTCGCCAGAGGAAAAATAGGGGTCCACATAGAGTATATATGGGGAGTGAGAGTATGTGTACAGCGTTCATTTCTGTGTGTCTAAATGTTGGGTGAATGTGTAAATATTTGTTTATGTCTGCATGAGGGTGGGAACGTATGCTTGTATATGTGTGTGCCTGTTTGTCTATACACACGTGTCAGGTTGGGTCCTAGACTCCACCTGAAATAACATCTCGGGCACAATAAAGTGGTCCTCCGCAGAGGAGGGGTGGTGGAGGGAAAAAAAAAAAAAAAAAAGCTTGTGACCCACCGACCGATTTCTTATTTGATTACTGTTGTTCCTTGTCTTGTTTTTGACCCCTCGTGGTCTGCTTTTGTTTTTATTAGTGTCTCTAGTGTTTTTCCCCTTTCCTCCTTTGAATCCCTGAGTGAGTCGTCCACTCTCTGTTTCTGCTTGCTCCATGACACGCTGTCGCTCTCAATCCGCCCTGGACCTGTGACAGTATTTCTGTTTTTGCTTTTGTTTGGACGTACTGAGTTTAGGATACCTAGCTTAGAAGGAATAGTTTAGCCTGTCATGTGTAACGTTGTTAAATGCGCTGATATCAGTGTTATGTCACAGTACCAGAAACTTAAAATGGTACATTTTGTTTTCTTTTTGTTTTCTTGCAATTACTACATACAAATGTTTAATGTTTTGCTGACATCTAATTAGAAAATAAATGCATTTATGCTTTAAATGATCTTTTTGTTGTCTTCAATCATTTCAACAGGTGAAAATGACCTGAAATCAATGAGTTTGAACACTGGACACTACATTCCGTGTTTGTGTATAAAGTCATGTTTAGCGTACATGCGAGTTCATTCGTATCCTTTTCCCCAGAGACAAAAAGTAGGCTAGGCTAATGGGAAAAACAACACACAAATATATAGACCTAATGTCAGTGTATTATTCATGAGGTTTTGTAATATCTGAGACCAAATTAAACTTAATCTGTGTATTTAATGGATTTATGTGCTATTGCTACTGGTTTAATTGGTAAATAGGCCTTTTTCCAAGCAATTGAATATTTAAATGGGAATGTTTGACGTTATTGATTTAGCTTTAATCATGAAGTACCAAGCGTGATATCAATCCATGTCTAATGTGACATATTCAGGACATGCAAAGTCTATACACATAGGCACAGACTATGGCTGGGATTCGTGTGGCCTACCCTGCAGATGGGAGGCCAACACTGCATGGTATATATTCTTTAAATTTATTTAATATTAGTTACATAATTACTCATATAGACCATGTTAATACTTAATAGTGCATGTAAAGAAAATTATACTCTCATTTGACATTAATGTGTGAAGTGCATGTAAGTATGGAATATCCATCCATTGGCTGTAGCACTTATCCTATTCAAGGTCAAAGCCAGAAGCTATGGATGCAAGACTGGGACAACAGGAGCTGACCCTGACAGGAAGCTCATCTCATAATGATATTCCCCACACCGTGCTACTTCTTGCAGAGCTTTGCTGGGGTAGGTGGTGTGGCTATCATACCAGCCGGCGACGCATCCAGTTAGGATGCTCTTGATGACACAGTTATAAAGTGTCCTGAGGATAAGGGGACTTGTGCCACACCTTTTAGCTCGTCGGAGGTAGAAGGGCCGCTGCTATGCATTAAAATTTTTCCCAATATGATAAATGTAGCGTGGAAAAAGTAACCATATCAGTTTACATGGGCTTCTACAGGGGGTTAAGTATCCATTCATCCATTTTCTGAAGCCACTTAATTCCAACTGGGGTTGCCTGGGGACTGGAACCTATCCCAAGAACACTGGGCACAAGTGAGAACCAACCCTAGGGAATCACCAACACACCACAGGGTGCACACACAACTACAGGACCAATTTAGACTCACCATTCAACCCCTCTTGAATGCTTTTGGACCGTGGGAGGAAACTACAGCGCCTGGTGAAAACTCAGACAAACAGAGGGAGAGCGTGCAAACTCCACGCAGAAAGGACTTGGGATTGAACACAGGACCTTCTTGCTGTAAGGCAGCAGGGCAAACCACTGCGCCACCATGCTGCCCCCGTGTTAAGTATGATAAGTAATATGACAAATGTCATAGCTTAGCTATAGATATGCATAAAATGTACGGAAAGACGATATAAACATCTTGTTACTGGTTCATAATCATAGTGAGAATATCTTATTGTTATGCAAACGTTGGTGCTTCCTTTGTGTCTGATTTGTGTCTTCAGGATCTCCAGGGCAGCTTGTGGACAAACAGGAGGTGACGCCTATGAAAGGAGACACTGTCAGAATTCAGTGTCACTATACTGACATTTACATTGACATGATGTGTAGGATGGGCAGGGGCTCCTGTGTAGAGAATTCTGGGAGTTTGGATGGGAGGCCTGTGGAGCTCAGTGATGAAAGAGTTAATAAAGTGCTCAGTGTCACAATGAGGCGACTGGAGAGGAAGGACACGGGTTGGTACCTGTGTGTGGCAGAAAACCTGCAGACACTCCTTCCTATTAAAGTCAATGCACAACCACACACAGCACTGAATGTAAGTAATTAATTAAAATATGTGAGTCATTTATACTCTATTACAAATAAATAAAGGCTAAATGGATCCCAAATCTTTCCCTCGTGAAGGAAATTGGCGCATTTTTGTGGGAAGAATCCGTTTGGGGGAGGGGGCATGCACTGTACTCACTGGGGTATTACCAACAAGCACCAGGGTGAACAAAATACTCAGCCAAAGTCAGAGCAAAGCTAAAAAGAATGAAATTAAGCAGTTTTAGCTGACTTTAGCGGACATTCTTATAATAAACTCATTTCTTACGGGTATTATACTTGATATATGAAGTATGTTAACACCCCTTGGCCAATATTTGTGATCTTTCATTCCTCTGAATCCTTTGGTCATCCCGATTCAAATTCATCCATTGCCGTTAATTTCCTTATTGGATTTTCTGTCATTCTGAATTTTTCAGAAAACCTACTTATTTTGCACAGGCCAAAAATTTTGTCTAATCTTCTACTCTGTAATTTGGCACCCTGTCAGAGGCCCATCCAAAATACTGGCTCACCAAATTTGGGTTTAATCCATTCATTCCTGTAGCAACACCATCAGGTCAAATTTCAAGATATGTTTCTGCATGTAAATTCTGAATTCTTAAACCTGGGATTATGATCTTCGGTGTGTTTAAAGCCATGGCTTGTCTTAATTCGATTGCACTCATTAATTAAGTCTGTCATGCTGTCATTTTGAATTTTTCTGAAAAATAAGTTTTTTGGAAACCTAGGCTGTTGATCAAATCATCATCAAATTTGGGGTGCATCATCTAGAAGGGATTGTGACCAAAAGTTACTAAAAGTCAGATGCTATGGCCACTATCATCCAATGAATTTGATGACAAAGCCACTGAACAGGATGTGTGGCCATATCTCAACAAAACTTTGATTGGATAAAATTGATTTGGTGACTGGACTTGGGGCCCAATTCTGAGGAATAAGAACAAAAATAGTGTCATTCCACCACTAGGTGGTGTTGCAATAAGTAAACATGCCTTGTGGCTAATAACTGTTGAATGGATTGACTTAGGGGGGCGGCATGGTGGTGCAGTGGTCAGCACTGTTGCCTCACACCTCTGGGACCCGGGTTCGAGTCTCCACCTGGGTTACGTGTGTGTGGAGTTTGCATGTTCTCCCCATGTCGTCGTGGGGTTTCCTCCAGGTACTCCGGTTTCCTCCCACAGTCCAAATACATGCTGAGCCTAATTGGACTTGCTAAATTGCCCGTAGGTGTGCGTGTGAGCGTGAATGGTGTGTGAGCGTGAATGGTGTGTGAGTGTGCCCTGCTATGGGCTGGCCCCCCATCCTGGGTTGTTCCCTGCCTCGTGCCCGTTGCTTCCAGGATATCCCCCGTGACCCAGTGGGATAAGCGGTTAAGAAAATGAATGGATGGATAGTCTTAGTACCCAGCCTCATAAGTGAAACCTGAGGAACTTTTGACTTGCAAAGCGATTTGTCCATCACATTCAAATGATTTTGATGGTGATGCCGCCAATCACTGTGTGTTAACATATCTCAGCAATTCTTTGGTCGTTTGAGGCCAAACTTGGTATTTTTACTTGGGGCCACACCTTTGGGGAGTGCATCAAATTCTGTGTCATTTAACCACTGGGGTGGGACACGTTTCATTGACCTACAATGTTTTTTCTAATACATTTTGATGTATTGGTCTTTCAAAAGTGGTTGCTATGACTGGGGATTGTCAGGATTTGTCAGTGTTTTTTGTAGCCTTTTGATCACCTTCATATCTATTCATAGACATCGTTTTTAAATGTGCAACAACATGGATTATTTGTGACTGTGAAAGTCATGACAGCCAGCTGATCGGCAGATTTATTTGCAAAGCCTTCACTACATAATGTTCATACCTCAGTTCTTTTCATCTTTCCCAGCTAATGGCCTTCAGATTCTACCAGTAGTACAGAAGTACAGAGCAGCACTTGGTCACACTTTAAAGTGCAGTTCAGTCTTTAAAAAATCAACTAGCTAAAGTGTGATTTTGATGATGTTACCACATGTTATGTAAGGGAAAAAAATGCAAACAAGTGACACTACAAATGTATAAATGCAAAATGTTATGTGCTCAGAACCAGGCTTGTTTAAAAAACTGATTTTAAACATGAATTTCCCAAGTTACCCAAAATGAATTAATAACAAATGTCACTTGGTGGGAAAAATTGTGTTTTACTGAATTGTAACAGAGGTAGTGAAGAGTATGAAAAGCACTTCAACTGTACATGGAAAGCAGAACACCACAAACATACAATTCACACACTGTTATCAGAGCTTCATTTTCTCTGAAGTAGAGCTTATGACATTTGGAGACAATTAACAGCTACACAACAAAGACAAATGACCCATACGAGTATAACAGCATAGAAATGGTATTCCTAAGTAAAGTCCAACTTCACAATTAAGCTGCATCTGTACTGATAAAACGGACAAACTTTATTACTTCAATGATGCATTGTTCAGCTTTATGTGCTCTTCTTGACAAAAAAGAATGTCCTTTATTTTACTGTGGGAGAAATAAACACAGTAGTATGATACATATATTTAAAGAAAATGACACAAACAAAAACATCAGTCCAGTTCCTGAAAATCTGACTTAGAAAAATACACCCCACAATTATGATTACATTTTTTTATATACAGTATATAATGCTATATATCAGGGTTCCCCAATTCCAGTCCTGGAGAACCAGTTTGCAAGGACCTGTCAAATACACCTACTAAACCTGGCAGTTGGCTGGTGAGCTGAATAAGGTGTTTGAGTATTAAAATCTGGGTGCAGACTAGGCCTGCAGGACTGGAACTGGGGAATCATGGGGAATTGAAAGTTACCATCACCAAAAATAACTTTTATTTTAAAGTTTCATAATGAAATTAATTTGCTCATCAGGATGTTCTGTTTGGCAAAGTATTCCAGTACTTGGGTTTTAAATTATCCATCGTAAATCTTTGTCACCAGATGCACAGTAATCATCCCGCTAAAGCAGAACTACACTGTCATCGTATTAAAGAGGTGAGTCTGCACACAGCATCGGTTACTTCAGCATCCACAGTGTCATTCTCCCAAGTTACTATACAGCAATTAACAATCACTGACAGCCGCTAGTAATTAAATGCCTAATAACCATCATGTAGTGATTGAAAGTTATTCAGTCTCAGCCATGGCAAATGTAATCTTATGCATAGCTATTTAACAACAATAGTATTCCCAGATTGAGGTGAGTACGAGGACAATATTTTCATAGCTATTTCCTAGCATGGAGTATGGCGTAAGAGGCAAGTTTATGCATGCAGACAATTGCATATTTCAACTGATATGGGAATGCCACTTTGGGGCCAATGACAGTCTGACCTCAGTAAAATTCCAGAAGATATTTTTCAGCCTGGATACTTCTCTCCCGTGTAGTAGTTCTCCGCTTAACAGCAACAAGAACTTAACATACATGATGGTACATGAATGTGATCTGCTGATTTCAGATCTGTAAGCATAAATTACCTTTGTTGTATTCCCTGGCCTTCAGGCTAATTGGAGTTGCTAAATTGCCCGTAGGAGTGCATGTGTGCGTGAATGGTGTGTGAGTGTGCCCTGTGATGGGCTGGCCCCCCATCCTGGGTTGTTCCCTGCCTCGTGCCCATTGATTCCGGGATAGGCTCCGGACCCCCCGCGACCCAGTAGGATAAGTGGTTTAGAAAATGGATGGATGGATGGTATTCCCTGGCCTTCAGGGAATACTTTTGGTTTTAGCACTGTTCCCCTGTCGCTGCAGATACTTTGGCATGCAAGCCAATAACTCAAAAACCGTTCGACGAATCCTTTTCAATCTTTGTACAGGTATTGGTGAGGAACTAGAACTGATTTAATTTTGAAACAGTCCCTAAATGGAAGCAGCGCCACATAGTGATAATGAAAAAAGCAGCAGTTTTGATGCTTGACCCTGCTAAGACCATAATTCAATAACCGTTTGATGGATCTTTTTCAGTCTTTGCAGAGGCATTATAGGGGGCTGGAATGGAACTGATAAAATTTTGAAACAGCTCGCCAGGAAATTGAAGTAGCAGTGATAGTAAGAAAAGAGGGCAGCTTTTACACTTGATCCCATTAAGATGGTAACTTGAACGGTTTTTGACAGGTCCATTGCAGAGGGTATTTATGGGTGCTGTAATGAAACTGAGTAAATTGCCCACTGGAGGGCGGACCCATGTAACTCTAGTGCTCAGCCAGGGCCCTATGGGTAGAGGCCGACCACGAGGCCTGACCCCAGGGCAGGACCCTGTGAACCCTAATCCAGGCAAAGTTACAGGGTCCTCTCTGTTTCTCTTCATAGGGGTCTTTGCAGACATCCAGACATGAGCTTGTTTTGCTCAGTGAGTAACACCATGGCCCCACAATTACAGAGCTGTGAGTTCAGTTCTGACCCTGACAAAAAATCAGTATAATGTTGCAAGTTTTCTGTGTTCACTAGATTCCATCAACAGACTGTGTGAACTGTGACTGTGTGTATACTACTCTGGGTACCTTGGGTCCTGTTGTAAGCTCCCAGCACAGCAGTTCCCTGTACTGGAGAAGCAGTAATGGAATATGAATGGGAATCTACAGTAGATGTACTGTTTACAGTGAAATGTAGTTCAGAAAAAGAGAGAATGTCAACCTTGAGAGGATCACTTACCTCAGCAGTGACATTCATGTCTCTCGTGCCTCTTCCTATCATGTCAGTAGATGGATTGGGAGAGCATGGGGGTCATGTAGTCGCTGGAATGGGGTCTGTGGCACTCCTGATATTTTTGTAAGACGGTGAAGGGCTCCTGGTGCTCCTTATTTTGCTGTGTGGCTGCTAGACATGGACGTTATCCAGTGACCAGAAATGAAGACTGGACTCCTTTGGTACTGTGTCTCTTCGGAGAATCCTTGGGTACCACTGGTTTGACTTCACACTCACACCATTCACTCTCACACACACCCCTACGGGCAATTTAGCAACTCCAGTTAGCCTCAGCATGTTTTTGGACTGTGGGGGGAAACCCCACGACGACATGGGGAGAACATGCAAACTCTACACACATGTGACCCAGGCGGAGACTCGAACCCAGGTCCCAGAGGTGTGAGGCAACAGTGCTAACCAGTGCACCTGTCAGAGTTCGCTGGTTAAAGCGGGTAGTGCGCACAGGCTGACAAACGGACAGGAAGCAGGCAAGCGGGCGGAGTACGGGGAAAACGGGGATTTATTCGGGATCGGGACGGAGCAGACAGCACTAAGACTAACTAACATCAATGACGGACCAGAAACTAAGGCAAGTCATGGACTGAAATAGACGAGACTGGGCGAAAATAAGTGGACACAGCTGGGCAAGATCAGGGAAGCACACGTGGGTAATCAGGGGGCGTGGCACACACGAGGATCGTACGAGCCGGGCATGACAGCACCACCATGCCGCCCCTGAAGTAGTACACTCTTACTTAATTTATTAATTAACCAGAAAGTATTAGTTATATACTGATCCCACGTTCGTTCATTCTTAATCATAACAGTTACTGTATTTGTTCATCATTTGTACTTGAGTAGTTACTGAGTTATTACTGAGTAATGTATATTTGAACAATATAAAATATAATAATATATGTGCTATAAATCAACAAACCATTGTCCTTTCCTTTTATCCACTGTAGGGCTGCAGGAAGCAGCATACAGAGGAAATGCCTTGGGCGGGATGGTAGCCCGGATCAGGGCTCACATACTGGCTCACGTGTGGGCAATGAAGAAGTAGCACTTCACGTGTACGGGAGAAAAACAGCAGCCAGAGGAATCCTATGCAATCTCAGTGAGAATAAACTCCCCAGACCCAGGACTGGGGCAGGAATTGCAGGATTCTCCTCTAGCATTTATTTTGGCATACTGTATTTATTGCTATTATCCTTGGTACATGTTTATATTTGCCAATAATTGAAATTGAAATAAACATGATTATTATTCATCCATCCTCGTACCACATATCCTGGAGACGAGGGCCTGGAGCTTATCCCAAGTAACATAGGACACAATGGTATACTTTTGGATGGGATGCCAGTCCATTGCAGGGAATGCACTCACTCACACACTGTGGGCAATTTAGAGATGACAGTCTATTATTATTAGGATATGTTAGGTTGAAGAAACTGTTATTAATCATTTGTTATCATTTCTGTATAATCAGGAATGAGTGTAAATATGTATATACATTTTTTTGTTTTCCTCTAGCCTCGTACTTTAGATTATATTAATAATAGCATTCCCACCTTAGCAAAACCAGAACTTTCTCTTCTTGCTCTCACCTCCCTATTTTGCGAGACCCCTGCGCCTCCCACTGACTATAAATAAAGGAGCCAAGGGGAACCACCCTTTGTAGCACATTCTGCTGAGAGTGTGGGTACCCTTGCGCAAGTAAAACTTTAAAGTGTGTTGTCTCGTAATTCATAGTGTGTGCAGAGTTGGGGTGGAAAGCCTGACGCTTTCTCCAACATATAATTTGGAGCCTGCCGGCAGCCACTCGGAGACGGGTGCAAGAAAGACCTGAGACGTGAATTCGTCATCAGGCCGGTGGTTAGAACTGCGCTCGACGTCTGGTGATGCCTGACGGACCTCGGTGACGGAACACAAGCACACGGGATAGGTGAGACAACAAGGTTATTCAGCGAAATAACCGGGTCAATTGACGTGGGTTAGGCTTAGCCGTAATTAAGCGGGTTAGGCTTAGCCGTAATTAAGCGGGTTAGGCTTAGCCGTAATTAAGCGGGTTAGGCTTAGCCGTAATTAAGCGGGTTAGGCTTAGCCGTAATTAAGCGAAGTATGAACGTACATGTACTGTCTGAATGACTGGATTAAGACTATTATAGAAGCTTAGAGTTGCTTTGGTCAGTCCATTTCTTATTTTGCCTGGTGGGAAAGAAGTACTGGTGATTGAGGGACCAAGGACGGGTTTCATCCCTGAAAACCGATACCGCTGCGCGAACAGCGTGCAGTAGAAGGCCGTATTGGTGTCCTCCCACATATCTCGTACCAGTGAATTTCCACCCAGGACCTGTGTAGTGCGGAGAAAGAAAAAAAAATGGGAAAGAATCAGAGTAAGAAGATTGAATTAGAGGGAGATGAGAAGTTCATGGAAGGATATAAACCAGGTTCAGGACAAATAAGTAATCGGAGGTGGAGGAAAAAACATGGATTTGAAGGGAAACTCCACACTCCAGATATCTTAAAATTACAAGGAAATTTAAAACTAGAAATGTTACGAACCTTGAAGAAAGGAAAATTGGAGAAAAGGAAAAAAGAATATAAGTATTCAGATAATTGGTTGGAACAAAGTAAGTTAAGAGATATACGTAGAAAGCAGAAAAAGGATGATAGAAAGGATAAATTAACTGCAGCCGCTCTAGTCACTTTAGATGATGAGACGGTGGCCAAAATAAAACATAGAGAAAATAGACCACCAACACCACCACTATTGCCTGCCCCCATGCAACCCGTAGATAGAAGGGAAATAAAACAACCATCAGCTACGGGCACAATACCAAAGAAGCCATCAGCTCTTCCTTCTTCCCCCATTATAACTAGGAGTAGAGATCCTACGTTATACCCTGTGCGCGATCTAGCTACTGCTAAGGTTCGATGGCATCCGCGAAATGAAGGCATTGATATTGATAGTGAAGAGGAAGAAATAGAATTACAATGCCCCCTAGTGGAGGTGGCAAACCCTAATAGAGAGCCAGATGGAGGACCTGAAACAATGTTAGTCTATAGACCATGGACAGCTGAAGATAGAACGGCAGCATTAAAGGGAATACCTCCTGTTGATGAAGGGGTACCAGAATTTTGGACAGCAATATTGGAACTACAGAGCAGTTTCCACCTGAATGGTAGAGAAATGTTCCAATGTTTAAGACAGCTGTTCAATCATAAATGGGGAAGAGTAGCAGGAGACTTTACTGGTCATGGACCAGACAATCAACCACTTGCACATAATTCACAAGCTCTGCAACAGAGTATGCAGCAATTACATGGAAGGATAGAGACAGTGTTTATGAGACGAGCAGATTATGGCAGAATTGCACAATGCAAGCAAAAGGATGGAGAAGAGCCAGAGGATTTTATGGACAGGATGCGAGTGGTGTTTAGAGGGAATTCAGGAATTCCTCATAATGAGGAAAATGGAGGAGTTTATCAGCAACAGTTAAAACGTGCGTTCATCACAGGGCTAAAACCTGAACTGAAGATACACATAGATAAACATTGGGTACATCAGAATACTGGTTCAGTACAGCAAGCCCTAGAATATGCCCAACACGCCCATACAGCACAAAAACAGAAATCAGACGCAGTGTTTGCTGCTAATGATACTGTTGCAATAATACATATGAATCCTCCAGGGAGGGGAGGGTTCAGAGGAAGGTCACGAGGCCAAGGAAGGGGGAGAGGTGCTTTTAGGAGCAATCAGCGAAATTTATTACAGCAAGATAACACTTGCTGGACATGCGGAAAACTTGGGCACTTAGCTAGGCAATGTAGAACCAAGTTTATAAACAACCCAAATTCCACAGAGAATCAATGACAATTAGCCTGTGAACTATCAAAAGAGCCAGATAAGCTGCAAAAACAGGATGAGACAGAAGAGATAGATTTGCAAGCAGTTTGCCAACTGCTAGCACTAAAACAACTTGAAGAACTACCAAAACGAAGGCTTATTATAAATGGGAAAATATATGAGTGCCTATGTGATACCGGAGCCTGTAGAACAGTGTTAACCACTAGCCCTCCAAGGGTCACCTTTTCTTCGTCCTCCATAAATATACGAACTGCAGGAGGCCAAGCTGAAAGTCATCAATTGACAAATCCAGTTAGCATAAAAGATGAGGAAACAGAGTTAGAATGTCACGCCCAAGTGCTAATAAGCCCTTCATGTCCAGTCAATCTGTTAGGAAGGGATCTTATGATACAAATGGGTATTAGTGTGATTGCAACACCCACTGGCATGAAGGCTATAGTACAAAAGCAAACTTTCGTGATACATGGCATGTCAGCTCCACAGTATTATTGGTCCCTAGATCTGGGGGGGACAGCACAGACACGTGAAATATTGAGAAAAACTAGAGAAAAGCAGTCCCCTAAACAAACCCAGTTCATGCCTGGCGATGCCTTACACGTCACTATGTGGTACAAAGGCACCCCAGGACCAGATTATGCCTATGACAAAACGTTTCATGCCCTTCAAGACACTTGTATCACCTTACAACATATATATGTTAACTCCACTACTGGCTTTTCTGCTGCTTCAGTCATCTTATCTAATAAACAACAGGCTGTGTTCAGAGGGGGAACACCACACGTATCTCTATCAAAACCACCTCAGATGCAGTGGAGGGACGTAGAGATGTTCTTACGAGATTCCATGCACAGTTTCAATGATTACCAACCCGTACCTGGCTCCTTTTGGAGCTATGACAAAAAACACAATGTGTGGCGGTTTCCTTTGGGATGGAGAGTTCAAACCACTCTCACCACACACTTGCAGGACCCAACCTGACAAATTTTTCCAACCCTGGAGGAGGGATCATGTCCAGATCTAGATCGCCTCCCGGAAGGGTTGTGGTCGTCCTCCCCCGCTGATGTAGGACTGGTAAAGGGGTTTCCACCTTACAAAGTAATCGTGAAATCAGAACACCGTCCGGTAGTTAGACAATACCCGTTAAAACCTGAAGTAGAGAAAGGTATAGCCCCTGTAGTGCAGGATATGTTGGCATCAGGAATATTGCGAGAGGCTCCTGAGGCCACTTGCAATACTCCTATCTTCCCCGTCCAGAAGGGACATACAGGGAAATGGCGCATGGTGCAGGATTTAAGACCAGTAAATGAAATAGTACAACATGCTGCACCAGATGTGCCTAATCCACACCTTTTGTTAAATTCCTTGTCCCCTGACAAGAAGTATTTTTCAGTAGTGGATCTGAGTAATGCTTTTTTCTCAGTACCACTACATCCTGATTCACAACACTTATTTGGTTTCACTTATAAAGGACATAAATACACATACACTAGACTCCCTCAAGGGTTTTCAGAAAGTCCACATGTATATACAATGGCACTACGGTATTCAATGAGTTCCTGTAAAGTACCGTCCCATAGTCAAGTGCTATTGTATGTAGATGATATATTAATTGCTTCAGATACAAAACAGCATTGCAAAGAAGCCACACTGTTAGTGTTACAGCATTTGTATGATACAGGACATAAAGCATCAAAACAAAAATTACAGTATTGCAGAGAGGAAGTTATATATCTTGGACATAAACTCTCCCAACAAGGTCGATCGTTATTAGAAACTAGAAAACAGGGAATACAAGAGGCACCAAAGCCAAAGACTAAACAGCAAATGATGTCCTTCTTAGGACTTTGCAATTATTGCAGGGAATGGCTACCTGATTATTCTGCACTCGTTCAACCTTTACAAACCCTGATTTATGGGAAGGACATGGCACTGAAAGATAAAATTCAGTGGACAAAAGGAGAATTGGCATTCACAAACTTAAAAATGATGTTACAAACTAATGTGACACTTGCTCTGCCAGATTATCAACAACCATTTACCCTATGTGTTGATGCAAATCAAGGGTATATGAAGGCAGTATTAACACAGCCATTCGGCGCAAAAGAGAGGCCATTAGCGTTCTATTCTAAACGATTAGATGCAGTGGCAGCTGGTTTTCCGCAGTGTTTGCAGGCATGTGCAGCTGCTGCAGAAGCAGTGAAATTATCAGCAGAATTAGTGTTGTGTCACCCACTCACTTTGAAGGTGCCACATTCAGTTTCTTTAGTTTTACTGCAGACGCCACTGCCATTCCTCACACATGTTAGACATCTGACCCTAGTCTCACTCCTGCTTTCACAGTCAAACATTACTATACAGCGATGTGGTCCTCTCAACCCTAGCACCCTTCTTCCGACAGCGGAAGATGGAGAGCCACATTCGTGCAAAGCAGTTGTGGAAGAACAAACCAAACCAAGAGCAGATATTTTACAGACCCCAATACCAGATTCAACAGTTGTTTTTGTAGATGGATCAGCATCAAAAAATGACATGGGGAAGAACAAGGTCGGATATGCTGTAGTTACATCTACTGAAGTGTTAGAGGCCAATGCACTCCCCCCTGCTTGTTCAGCACAAGCGGCTGAACTCTATGCTGTAATTAGGGCATTCGAGCTCTTCAAAAACAAGCCACTTACAATATACACTGATAGTCAATATGTGTTTGGAGCTGTTCATCACCATGCAAGAGTGTGGAAAAATAGAGGATTCAAGACATCGCAAGGAACATCTTTAACTCATACGAACTTATTACTCAGGTTGTTAGATGTTGTGCAATTACCAAATTGCCTTGCGATATGCAAATGTAAGGCACACCAAACTGATGCTTCCGCAATAGCTAAAGGAAACAGTTTTGCGGACATGACGGCAAAAAGTGCTGCACAAAAACAACCTGCCTTAAATGTTACAGATGTCTTGTTGATAGATAGTGATGTACTATGTGATGCACAGACTCATGCACCTAAAACAGAAATACAGAGCTGGATTAAGAGAGGAGCAATACAGCAAGGGAAAACTTATTATATGAATGACAAGCCCATCCTACCAAAAAATTTATACAAGACAGCTGCCTTAGTGAGCCATGGAAACACCCATGTCTCAACAGGAGGGATGGTACATATTATTCAACAATACTTTTATACTATAAATTTTTCTGATTATGCAAAACAATTTTGTCGAGCGTGCTTAATTTGCTGTAAACACAATGCACAAGGCAACATAAGGCCAAAACGTGGCCAGTTTCCCGCAGCTGAGTATCCATTTCAAATTGTACATATGGATTTCATTGAATTATCTTGGTCACAAGGGAAGAAGTACTGTCTAGTCATTATAGACACCTTTTCTAAGTGGGTAGAAATATACCCTGTAAAACACTGTGATGCAATGACCGTTGCAAAATGTTTGGTAGGCCATTATTTCCCTACCTATGGCATACCTCATATTATAAGATCGGGCAATGGGACTCATTTTGTGAATCAAACCATGTCCCTTTGCTCACAAGCACTCGGGTTTACGATAAAAAATCATTGCGCTTATCACCCCCAGAGCGCAGGCTTAGTGGAAAGGACCAACGGCACCATTAAAACAAGACTCAGAAAGACAGTGGAAGAGACAAAAAGACCGTGGCCAGAATGTTTGTCTCTAGTAAAATTATGGATGAGAATAACTCCCACTCCTGCAGGATTGACACCATTTGAAATAGTGTATGGTAGACCGTTTCCCTTAGCAACCGAAATGAGTGATATAGGAAAAGCAGACAGAGAAAATACGTTAGCCGATTGGATGCGTAAGCTATTATCATCGCAACAAAAACATAATCCCAGTAGTCTGCCAGTAAATTCTGTTTCTGTTCAACAGGATAATCTGCAGCCAGGAGATTGGATCCTGGTCAAGGTCCTGTTGCGAAAGGATTGGAGCACGCCTCGGTGGGACGGACCTTATCAAGTCCTCCTCACAACACCAACAGCGGTGAAGATAGCAGAGCGACCTTCCTGGATACATAAGAGTCACTGTAAGCCCATCAAGCCCGTATCAGAGACCTCTGTACCTTCGGAGTAGCAGTGGAAGTCCGCTACAAAGGCGCAGCAATCAATAGGATACTGACGTCTCAACCCGGTGAAGAAAACAGCTGATCTGCACTCCATTTAGAATGGCTCTGATTGGGTGGGGATGTGGTAAGGTAACTCTCGGTGTAATTCTCTTTATGGGAATTGTTGGTCTGCTTCTGCACTCACCAGAGCAGGTGTTTCGCCCACCTAGATGGACACATGACGGCTCCCACCTGAGACCTATCTCCACAAATGAGACCCATCCTTTCCCATCCTTACAAAATTACTGGTATCGTTATGTTTATGATTCAGCAAAGAAAGACAATTTAACTAACTGTTATGTCTGTACACATATGTCCCTGGATCCCCATGCCAGTCCCTCATGGTTGGACTGGTTTCTTACTGGGTCCTGGTGGCAGTTACTGCTAAAGTTCTCACTCCCCATTCTTGTTACATTATTATTTGTATGTTGTTTCATTTGTATTATACCCTGCCTCCGTTCCATGATACAACATACTTTTAGTTCTGTTTTTCTGCTATACACTGCAGAAGAACAAATGGATTTACTAACCTTGTCTAGCCCTCTTAATAATAATGATGATGTGATCTGAATGACGGTTGTGCTGAAAGTGTTTTTGCAATTTGTACAATACTGATGCTTCTGATCATACTGTCATGATAAAGAGGAGGGACTGTTAGGTTGAAGAAACTGTTATTAATCATTTGTTATCATTTCTGTATAATCAGCAATGAGTGTAAATATGTATATACATTATTTTGTTTTTCTTTACCTTCATAATTTAGATTATATTAGTTTACACGTATCCTGAGCACGTGTTTAAATAGTTGTCCACCTGAGGAAAACCAGAACTTCTTCTTACTCTCACAGTCCTTTCTTTGTTCTCACTCCAAGACCCCTGCCCCCCATTGACTATAAATAAAGGTGCCAAGGGGAACCACCCTTTGTAACACATTCCTTTGTAGCCTAGCATGCAGAGAGTGTGGTTACCCTTGTGCAAGTAAAACTCTAAGTGTGTTGTCTCGTAATTAATGGTGTGTACAGAGTTGGGGTGGAAAGCCTGACGCTTTCTCCAGCAGTCAGTTTAACAGTTGTCCCCCGACTTCCTGGGATAAGAAGGCCATCGACCCCGGGGTGGGTGCGAATGGCGCACGCCAGTGGCTCTATATAGAGCGCGTAGAGGAGGGGGGAGAGGGGACATCCCTGCCTCACTCCACTCCGCTGGGGCACCAAATCACTCAGGAAGCCATTGATAACAACATGGCTCCCAACTTCGTTATACAAAGTGAGTAACCACCCCAGGTAATTGGGCCCGAAGCCAAACTTACCCAATACTTTGAACAGGAAGCGGTGATCTACCCGGTCGAAGGCTTTCTCCTGGTCCAAGCTGACCAGCAGGAGAGGGAGGTTCCTATCCTCTACCCAGGCGATGGCGTCGCAGATGAGGTGGAGATTCCACGTCGCCGATCGACCCGGTACTCCACACGTCTGGTCGCTGTGAACCAGATGAGCCATGGCCTTCTTCAGGCGTTCGGTAAGGGTCTTTGCGATGAGCTTTGTGTCTACACAAAGCATGGTCAGGGGCCTCCAGTTGCCAAGGTCGGCCCGATCGCCCTTCTTGTGCAACAAAGAGAGGACCCCCGACCTCATGCTCCTAGTGAGCAAACCCCGGCGCTGAACGTCCTCTACAACCTGCAGTAATTCCGGCCCGAGGACATCCCAAAAGGTGGAATAAACTTCCACCGGGAGCCCATCAAGGCCAGGTACCTTGCGGCGGTTCATCTTGCCAAGCACTGCGGTCAGCTCGGCCAAGGTGATGGGGGCTTCTAAGCCGTCCCAGATGTCACTGGGAAGACAAGGTGAGATGTTATCTAGGAAGCGCTCCCCAGCAACCGGGTCCGTGTCCCTAACATTAAAAAGGTTAAGATAAAACAATTTAGCAACCTCCAGCATGTCTGATGTATCCATGACTATATTGCCATTTGAGGCACGGAGAGAGCTAAAGCTCTTCTCCTCCCGGGCTTCCCTGGCTCTGTGGAAAAAAAAGAATTGCACTTTTCATTATTTTCCACATCAAATATTTTGTCGCGGAGCATTTGGGCCGAGGCAGCCTGTTCATGCAGGCGCCTCAGCTCACCCTTTATGTCAAGCAGCCGCTCGTGGTTGATGGTGCCCCCGTTGTTGTGAGCGGCGTATTCATCCCGCAACCTTCTCTCCAGCTGCAGAATGGAGAACTTCTTCTCCATCCTGCGCTGCTTGCTGTACTGCATGGAGAAGGTTCGGATGCTGTCCTTCACACTCTCCCACCATTCGGCCACGGAGGGGAAGGTAGGCTTGTCCTTCTGCCACTCGGAGAAGTGATCTAAAAAAAGGTGTCTAAAATCTCTCTCCTCCAGGATCTGCAGGTTCATTTTCCAATAGCCGCCCCCATATACAAGGGCGTCTATGGAGACAGTGGCCTCCACTGCCAGATGGTCAGTGGGCCACTGTGGGGAGAGGGACACCTTTTTAAAAGCAACGGGGGGTGAAGCTAAAATGTAGTCGATGCGGCTGCTGGCTCCGCGACTATTATGCCAGGTGAAGCCCGGCATGCTGGGGTTGCATGTTTTAAAACCGTCAACAAGTTTAAAGGAACGAATAAAATGGCGAAAATGCCCTGAGCTGACATCCTGTCTACCCTCCAACGAGATGTTAAAGTCCCCTCCTAAAATCAAGTGTCGATCTGTGACACAGAACGGGGACAACTCTTCAAAGAGAGTTATACGGGACGAGGCCTCCACCGGAGCGTAGACACATATGGCCCGGAGGCGCTGTCCCCTCCATGTGGCGTCCACTCCCAAAACCCTGCCCTGAAGGACGGTAAACGCACTTACTTCTTCAAAGGCGCGGTCGCCAAAAAGGATCCCGACGCCTGAGGAGTGGACGCCACCTACGCTCCAGTAGGATCTACCCCTCTTCCACTGTCGTGAAAAGAGAGCCTCGTCCCGCTGGTCCCGGAGGTGGACTTCCTGCAGAAAACAAATGCTGAAGGGAGAAGATGCCAGCTGGTTAAAAGCAGATGTACGTTTTAAAATGTTCCTCAAACCCCTTACATTCAAGGTGACAATATTAAAATTGGCCATAGAATGTTAAAATAATAAAATACAATTAAAAACAACAAACTAAAATAATAAAAGCCAGCCATTAAAAACAATACTGTCCTACTGCCCCCCCTCCTCAGTCAACCTCAAAAGGTCCCCCAATTTCAGCCCCCCCAGGTACTCCTGTTCATTAGCAGTGTCCTGTTGACCGCTGTACTCCTGGGGGGTGCGGGGGACTGTCCCAAGTCCCACACCAGACGGGGGGCTTCTAACATCAGGGAGGGGGGATACTGTCGGCAGCCGGAGGGCTGGATGCGTCGGGTTGCGCCTCCCTTCTGCTCTTCTTCCTCCCCCGGGGGGATGCACCGCTCTTCTTTCGCCTGCTGCTGACGCCTGGAGCCAGGGCGAGCTGCTCCACCTTGTTCGGAGACCCCTCCTGCATTGGTGTCGAACTCGAAGGGGCCTCCTCCACCTCGACCAGGGCTTCTCCTCCTGCCCCCGTCGCCGGCTGTTCCTGCCCAGTCGTGGGGGCTAGAGCTCCCCCACCATTCTCCGTGCCGACTGCTCTGTTACCCGACAGAGCGTCGGCATATGTAGTCTTTTTCTGTGGGCAGGAACGAGCCAGATGGTCCTCGCCGTTGCAGTGTATGCAGCGACGGGGGCCCTTGCAGTCCCTGGCCATGTGCCCCGACTCCAGGCAGTTGCGGCAGCGCAGGTTAGCGCATCCCTCCAGGGTGTGTCCAAAGCTGTGGCACTGCCGGCAGAAGGGAGGCTGTCCAGAATAAAAAAGGTATGCCTTATTTCCCTGTAGGTTAAAATAGGCTGGGGGGTGGCTAAAACCGCCTGCCCCATTAGCGTCCGGGCGCAGGCGGGCCTGGAACTGGCGTCGGCCAGTCCAGATCCCCAGCTCATCCCGGATGTCCCTGTGGCCAGGAAGGAGGTCCACATACTTTTTTTTAAAAACAAGCAGACGGACTCGGCGGTAACATGCGGGTTAAAACAGTGGACAGTAATAACCTGCTTGTCGGGCCACCACAGAGGCTCGATGGTATACCGTCTAAGGAGAGGGTGCTGGGCCCCCTCCTTGCTCCGCTCCAGGACCTTGCTGCAGCTGTCATCGGTGGACAAGGTGACCTCAAAGAATTCGAAGGGGCCATTCCGCGGTACGCAAAGAACATCTTCCATACGAAGGCCCAGTGCTTCGAAGGCCACCTCCCGGATGAAGGCCAGACGGTCGGGGAAGGTGCCCACCTCCCCCTCAGCCCTCCAGCAGAACCGGGTGGTATTCCGCAGGCCACCGCCTGCTACCAGCCACGGCCCGCTGAAGGGCTTCCTCGATGGTCCGCCGGCCGTTGCCATCCGGGAAGGTCCACCGACGTCGCCGCTGGAGCAGAGTCCTTCCGCCGCCGTGGTCTCGACGTCCGCCGTCCGCCAATCCGGGATGAGTCGAGCAGAGCTAAACTATAAAACCAGCTAAAAATAAAAACACCAGTTCGCCCAGCAGGGCGGCGGACAAGCCACCAGCCACTGCGGGATCCCCAGCCTACTAAAAACAGAAATAAAAGCAGGGATAAAAGGCTAAAAAGGAAGGCACGGGTCGCCCCGTGGCAGCGGCGGTCAAGCCACCTGCTGGTCACGCCTTAGGTTAACCGTGCCTTCCTCTAAAAAACCCGACGCAGTCCGTGAAAACCGGTAAAAAGTCAGTAAAATCCACTTGATTTTAGCCAAAAGGCCGAGAAGCGATACCCGCAGACTGCACCCCGCCGATTTTTAAATAATATTATGCTTGTACTACTTACATTAACACAAAATCACAATCTAAAAGGCTGAAACACCATGCAAATCAATGCCAACCCAGTACAATAAGAATTTTATTTATCAAACATTTAACAAATAGAACTACCTGCAGAACTATTACCCTTAACACAGGCAAAAGAGCAATTCCACCAGCAAATACAATTATACACCATTAAAATCTAATTACATGGCCAATAAAACAATTAAAATGTTACCTTACATGCATGCCAATAAAAAGTTAAGACAAAAAGAAAAAGTTCAAAAAGGAACATACCCGCAGACTTCCAAACTCTGCACAAGGGTCGGGCTAAAACAGCATCATACACTTTCCTAAAACACATAAAATCAGTAACCTTAGGAATAAAATAGGTCAATCACAAAATAAACAGCACAACAGATAAAATAAAATGTTAATAATGTTAATATTGATGAATATGTGCCAACAGTGATCAACCAAAAAAGTGCTCAGTAAATTCTGTACATGCCATTAAATACAATCCAAACCAAATAAAACACAAGCACAGAAAAAGAAAGCAAACTTACATAAAACCCGAGGTGTCCTTTGTGTGCTTCAGGAAAGCACATCATGTCAACCCTGTAGGATGGATTGTCACCACCTAGACGTACTGGGGCAGCCTAGGATCAAGGCAGTTAGATGGATGTCAGCTTACCTCTGGGGGTAGGTCGTTTAGGTGGATGGCAGCTTATTTCTGTGATCAGGGTGTTTGGGCAAATGTCAGCTTGCCTCTGAGATCAGAGTGTTTAGGTGGAAGCGAGGTTACCTCAGGGGTCAGGGGGCTGGGTCAAAGGCAGCCTACCTCTGGGGTTAGGGCATTTGGGTGGATGTGAGCTTACCTGAGGCGCCTGTGTGTTTGGGTGGACAGCAGCTTGTCTGAGATCAGAGCATTTGGGTGGATGGCAGCCTACCTCTGGGGTTAGGACATTTGCGTGACTGTGAGCTTACCTGAGGGGTCTGCGTGTTTGGGTAGACCGCAGCTTGCCTCTGCGATCAGGGTGTTTGGGTACATGTCAGCTTAGCTCTGGGGTCACAGTGTTCGGTTGGATGTGAGCCTTCCTGTGGAGTCAGGGCGTTTGGGTGAACAGCAGCTTACCTCTGGGGTCACAGCGTTTGTGTGTAGGGCAGCTTACTACAGCTAACTCTCAATTAGTTTAACTGAATTTATCCTAAAAAATAATATTTATCTCTATACCTGACACACAAAATACCGTGACTTATATATAATGTGGCATGTTGTAAATGCAACCAGTAATCAGAAGACATGTGAAGACACACAGAAGTGTGACATGTGCTGCACACCAGGGCAATTTCAGAATCCCAAATCAGATCTGTAGTTAACACCAAGCTATGGTAAACCAAGTGGCAACTATATACATGTATGGAAATCACACAACCCGAAAAACATATTAATACACAGGTATGTCTGACTCACTATCAAAAACGATGTAAACTTCTGTAGTAGTTAATAGATTAACAGACACAAAAAACCCAGAGGTACACCAACGAAAACACAGTGCAATGCTAGTATCCAACTAGCAAGAACTAGCTAACCAGCTAAAAAGTCGCAATTAACTTCTAAATTATCGAAACCCAGCTACATCGATAAGTACAAAAATTACCACGGAACATACATGTATTAGTTTAATAAAGTTTAAGCAGAAATTATCTAAATAAATCCGGCTTTAGTTTTGTTTGCCGGAGCTCGAACGCCGGACATGTCTTACTAAAAGGGCGCGAACTTCGGCCGGTTTGTGGCAAAGTAACCATGACAACCGCCTGCCGCTGGCGCCACACAACGTCGTTGACCGCAGTCAGACTCTCGCGTGTTTATGTCTGACCGACTCGCGTCGCCATAATGAGATTTAGTCGTACTTACGTTAAAAAAAAGCTCTTACCAACCTCATTTCACTGTATCCTATGCACAGCAATTTATTTAGCTTTCAACAAACTTAATTTTACAGAACAGAATTTCTGTATTGCCTCATTATATATATATATATATATATATATATATATATATATATATATATATATATATATATATATATATATATATATATATATATATATTCATTAATTTTCTCTAGTCAACGCACTGAATTACGACGGCCAATATTATGTATTATTTTGACAATAATATAAGTAGATTATTCTTTTACTATATGTAAATTCCTTAATTATATTCCATTGCTACTTTACAAAAGCCTTCAGGAAGTTTGGTGTTTTCATGACAACTAACCAAGTGTCTAACCAGTGTTTACCTGAATAATACAGAAAATTAAATGACACTTGTTAAACTCACCTGGACGTACCTTTTACAGTCGTTTAAACCGTCATGAGCAATGCTGAAATCACTGTTGCAAACAGTTCAGCGCGTAACATTGTCATTATTTTTCATCCTTATTAAACAAGGGCACGTTTTTGTGTAGTCTGTGGTGAAATGCATTTTATATTTTCGTTTTTTGAGACACTCTCCCTCCGCCGTGACGCTCCATGGAACCAATACCTTCGGTTCTCTGGGAGTTAAATAAAAGCCCGCCCACACTGAAATATGATTGGCTTATATGGCTAAGTAAACCAATCAGGATGCTGTCTGTCTAGCACTGGCTACATGAAGAGTCACACATATAGGGATCCACACATACGCACGTTCTCTCTTTCTCTCTATCCCTCTCTCTCTCGCTCATTCCTAGCTCATTTACTTGCTCATTCGTGTGTGCTACTGTCTCGCGTGCATGCTCTTGTTTGCTTGCTCTAGTTTCCAGGATATAAATTTTTTTAATTTAGGGGCATCAGGGAGCCGCTGTCAATATGCGGGAGACTTGGGATGTCTGGATAACTGCTTATTTGTACTATCATGATAACTGATCATTTCCAGGGAGCCGTAAATGTTTACACATATTTATTATTTTATAATATTTCATGTATATTTTCAACTTATTCACACCTTATTGTACCATGCGTCCATGCATACTTTACTGTAAAATCAGACAGATAAACGTTTAGAAAAATAATCGATTCTACAACTTAACTTGCAGCTGTCCAATTACACATCCATATTTTATTGCTGCAGATAACTGAGGTAGGTGTGGTATATAACACTGAAGGTTAGACGTATAGTACAATAACATATGTACAACATGTGGTCATTTCAGTCAGACAAACGTTTAAAGTGGAAAACGAGCTTTATATTTTACCGGCAATTTCCATAGCACGTCTTAGTCGAAGCACTACACTGCCATCTATTGAACAAGTAGGGTTACTGAATCGTGAAATGTTTTTTTAGGACCATTAAAAGAGGATTATCAGTATGAAGGTTTATCAATAAAAATAATTTATTAAAATAAATATTACAGGACTCTCCCTGAAAATAAGGTGTTCTTAGCTTCCAAAGCCAAGGACACATTCTAGTGATTTTCCAGGAGACTGAACCTAACTAACCTGGGGCCTTATGAAAAACAATCAATCAGCTCATGTTGAAGCTCACAAGGTGTGGAGAACAAGAAAGACAAGTAAGGGAGAAAGGCAAGGTGCAGAGCATACACAAGCAATGTAGCGGCACATCAGTTATAGTGTATGATTAAAAATACATCATTTCTCACAGTATCAATAGTGGCCCATTGCTCCTACTGTAGCCTCACACCTCCAGGGTTGTGGGTTCAATCTGCACCCCTGCTGTAATAAACAGTGAAATTATCACAGTAACACTGTTTATCAGTAAAATAGTACAATACTGTAGAAAGTAGGGCAATATTTATGAGAACCTTGCCGATAAAATGCTGCAATGCACTGTAATTCAGTACGTAAACTGCAAATAAATAAACTGTAGAATTTACTCAAATTAAATGATGTAATAATTTGCACTCGCTTTTTTGGGTTGAATTTAGTATACGCAATTCTAGGAAATATTTTAAATAAATCAAGTTAAAGTCTGGGGTGGCATGGTGGTGCAGGAGTTTAGAATGGCATCACCGGTTCATCAGGTGTGGAGTTTGCATGTTCTCCCCATGTCATTGGCACTGTTGCCTCGCACCTCTGGGACCCGGGTTCGAGTCTCTGCCTGGGTCACATGTGTGTGGAGTTTGCATGTTCTCCCCATGTCGTCGTGGGGTTTCCTCCGGGTACTCTGGTTTCCCCCCACAGTCCAAAAACATGCTGAGGCTAATTGGAGTTGCTAAATTGCCCGTAGGAGTGCATGTTTGAGTGACTGGTGTGTGAGTGTGCCCTGCGATGGGCTGGCCCCCCATCCTGGGTTGCTCCCTGCCTCATGCCCATTGCTTCTGGGATAGGCTGCGGACCCCCTGCAACCCAGTAGGATAAGCGGTTTGGAAAATCGATGGATGGATGGATGGATGTTATTCCAAACAATAAGTAAAAAAAACACTTACCGTGTCAATTCTAGGGAAATTAGTTTCAGTAGTTTTGTGGTTGAGGTGACACTTCATCCAGTCCAGATGGTGGATAATTGCTAGGCAAAACATCAGGTCAGCAGGATCACCGCTTCGTTTCACAAGTAACATTTTCCGGGCTCTAACATACCGGTCTCGCACTTGTTGCCACTTGTTTTTACAAATTTCCAAATTAAAATTCAGGATGCTTGAAATCTCTTGCCATCTATTATTACATGTTATTTTGATGAGGATAATTGCGGACCTGCTCAATCAACAGGTCCTCAAACGTGGATATCTTGACTGTTGAGTGCAGATCTCGCAACACTGCCCCCTATAAATTACGCAGGTATTGCATCTTCGTATACGTTCCGTAAATTTTTGAGTATGTGCACAAAAACCGACGCAAAGAACGCAGGATACGGACCGCGGCTGTACGTACGTACATAAGTGTGTAATGAAAAGCAAGTATTTTTCTGCCTTTAGTTTAACATGTAGCCCTACCTCTCGGCTCTGCTTCAAGTGGGCTCTGCCTGCAAGATTTCTGACAGAGGGGATAATCCAGATCTGGCAGGTTAAGAATAATATTGTGAAGTTGTTTACCAATCTCTACCTCAGTGCCCTCTCTAAGATGCCAAATAGTCTATCTGCTGGGGAAACCTCTGAATGCTTAGGTTCACCCATCCCTACTGCAGGCACAAGCAGACTGATGGGATGTGCCAGAGATGTGGTCAGAGCATGGCTGCATAGTAATGATACTGTCACTGCCACTGGAGATGTGGATGCAGTCCTTAGTGTCCTGAAGCAGCATTCTTATTTGACTGTGCATTCTGGGATGCCTCCAGCAGATTTTTGTTCAACCAAGTCAGATGCTAGGGAGGATCCTCTGGACTATTGGTTTAGGCTGAATAAGGCAGCAGATGATGCCAAAGGGTTTATTACATGAGATGTTAGGGCACTGCCATGTCTATTAGAAATTGCTCTGTAGGAATATCTTATTAATGCTTTTACATTTATCTGATGCTTTGATCCCTGCGATGGGCTGGCCCCCCATCCTGGGTTGTTCCCTGCCTCGTGCCCATTGCATCCGGGATAGGCTCCGGACCCCCCGCGACCCAGTAGGATAAGTGGTTTGGAAAACGGATGGATGGATGGATGCAACAAATACCAGTTACCATGTTCAGAAGGTCAAGTGCACTCACCCTACCCTTTGTTGGCATTAAGTGGATAACATTTGCTGGGTGATACTGTATGACCGGGGGAGGCGTTTGATGATGGATGTATTATGTGACATTATAATGTTCTGGGCATCTACTTTGATAATGCTTGGGTAATAGTACCATGTTTTGTTATTTAATATAAATACTTGACTGAACCAGCTTATGTATTTGGTCTTTAAGAAGTTTTTACTGTTGTCTGGTGTGCTGTCGTATAACCTGTCTGACAGAAAGCTGTTTCTCCTCTCAGCACTAGGCGAATGGAAAAAGCCGTGAGCTGGGCTGATGACGAGTACTGGGCAGCCTGGGATAAATGGGATGAGGTGATCGAATGGGGAGATGAAGGATCTTCACCTAAAACACCTTCCTCCAACCAGGCTGGCACCAGTAATGGAGACATGGATGCTGGGGCGGTGAAGGAATATTATCAGAATAAAAAGAAAAAGTCAGACTTTAATCAGAAGTCAGAATTCAAACATATGTATTTCAGACCTTTTTTCTTCTGAGTTGGAGTCAGTCTGATATTAATTGAAACCACAAACTATGTAACACTATGTAAATGATTCTCACTGACTGAGCAACATTGAAATAATTGCTATAATCATGTTACAGTTTACTATGAAATGTTTCTGTGCAACAGGTCAGCAAAAGAAATGGGTGTGCAGAGGCCTAACAGTGAGGATATGTAAATACCACCATCCTCAGCCTCAGCAAGTGGTCCATCAATGTCAAGCGGATGACAGTGAACAACAAACCCCACTTCTGCCAACCATAGTTACCCCATCAGTTTGGAGGGAATCAGTGGCTGAGGGGATGAGGAGATCCACTGGGCGGGAGGACCCATTCTCTGTGGCTGAGTACGAGATCCACCACTGGTCCGGAGTGAGATACTGGTCACGAGAGGCAAAGAAGACACCTGTAAATGAAAAATCCATTCTGGACCTTTGTAATGCCCTGCAGTCATTTACTCTCTCTTGGGGGGAAGGCTGACAGGATGTCCAACACCCAGAACCATATTTAAACCTTTAAAATTATAAAATAAGTTCAGTCTGATATTGTGTCAGCCAAATGGTGTCATCAATGTGCATCATAAATATAACACCTAGCTGATGGTGGACCTAAATTTTCCAAATAAACCAGGAATCATATGAATCATGTCAGTGCACTTTGTACTGAATTGCTTTGGTATAGTGATGTATGCAGGGTTTCATCTATTCCCTTACATAGTCATGTGTGACGTATTGCTGTAATGCAAATGTTTTTTTTTTTTTTAAACTCCCCATTCATTTGTGTTCCTGCCACTCTATAGCTAAGTACAAACATTAAATGATAAAGGCATAGCGGAAACTCAATGAGCGCATTTGACCGAGATCCATGGATGGATGTCATCTTCTCCTGAACTGTGAGTGATAATGTCTCGGCCCCAAGATGCATTTTACCACAGATCCATTCATGTCACTTTTGCAGGCTTGCTTATAATTTTCTGAGCTTCCATTGTGAGTCAAGTGTCCTGGTCATAAGCTCAGGTCTGCCGGTTGCCCCACTGGCCAAATTCCCACGGCCCTGACTTTCTGAGCTGGATGGCATCTTACCTATAGTGTTAAAAGAGATGAGGGATATTATTTGCCGACCCTTAACTTTACTGTTTCAAAAATCCTTATCTGAAGGTGTGGTACCTTCTGATTGGAAGCACGCCTTCATAACGCCTATTTTCAAAAAAGGGGATAGAAGTAATTTGTCTAACTATAGGCCAATCAGTCTAACTTGTATAACTGGTAAAGTTATGGAGGCTTTAATCAAAGAGAAAATTATAGATTACCTGGACTCCAATAACATTTTGCGGGATAGCCAGCATGGATTTAGGAGAGGTAGATCCTGTTTAACAAATCTGTTGGAGTTTTTTGAGGAAGCTACTCAGGAAGTTGATGATAAGAAGGCCTATGATGTCATCTACTTAGATTTCCTAAAGGCTTTTGATGTTGTCCCCCACAAGAGGCTCCTACTTAAACTCAAAGCGACTGGTATTTTAGGTACCGTAGCGACCTGGATTGATAACTGGTTAACAGATAGGAAACAGCGAGTAGTTATAAGAGGCACAATGTCACAGTGGGCTTGCGTTCATAGTGGGGTACCGCAGGGTTCGATTTTAGGACCACTATTGTTCCTAATTTACATAAATGATATGGATACCAATATATACAGTAAACTGGTGAAATTTGCAGATGACACCAAGGTGGGTGGTGTAGCAGATACTGAATTAGTGGCTCAGCAGCTACAGCGGGATCTTGATTTAATTAGTGACTGGGCCGATACCTGGCAGATGAAATTTAACGTCGATAAATGTAAGGTACTCCATCTAGGGAGCAGAAATATAAAGTACAGGTATTTCATGGGTGTCACTGAAATAAAGGTAGCTGATCATGAGAAAGACCTTGGTGTGTATGTTGATGCTTCCATGTCCCATTCTCGCCAGTGTGGGGAAGCAATAAAAAAGGCCAATAGGATGTTGGGGTATATCTCCAGGTGTGTGGAGTTTAAGTCAAGGGAGGTAATGCTAAGATTATACAATTCCTTGGTGAGACCTCACCTAGAATATTGTGTGCAGGTTTGGTCACCATATCTTAAAAAGGACATTGTGGCCTTAGAAAAGGTGCAGCGTAGGGCCACAAAAATGATTCCTGGTCTTAGAGGAATGTCATACGAGGAACGGTTACTTGAGCTAAATCTGTTCAGTCTCAAGCAAAGGAGATTGAGGGGGGACATGATCCAGGTATATAAGATTCTAACAGGTTTGGATGCTGTTCAACCAAATAGTTACTTCAGCATTAGTTTAAATACACGAACTCGTGGCCATAGGTGGAAATTAGCGGGAGAACATTTCAAGCTGGATTTAAGGAAGCACTTCTTTACGCAGCGTGTAGTCAGAGTATGAAATAGCCTTCCTGATAATGTAGTGCAAGCTGAATCCTTGGGTTCCTTTAAATCAGAGCTAGATAACATTTTAACGACTCTGAGCTATTAGTTTAGTTCTCCCCAAGCGAGCTTGATGGGCCGAATGGCCTCCTCTCGTTTGTATAGTTCTTATGTTCTTATGTTCTTATGTTCTTATGTTCTTATGAGCCTGCAAGTATATAAGATTCTAACAGGTCGAGATGCTCTTCAGCCAAATGGCTGCTTCAATATTAGTTTAAATACTAGAACTCATGGCCATAGGTGGAAATTAGTGGGAGAACATTTTAAACTGAACTTGAGAAAACACTTTTACACAGCGTGTAGTTAGAGTATGGAACAGTCTTCCTGTTCATGTAGTGCAAGCTAAAACCCTGGGTTCCTTTAAATCAGAGCTAGATAAGAATTAAAAAATTCTGAGCTATTAGTTAAGTTCTCCCCAAACGTGCTTGATGAGCTGAATGGCCTCCTCTCGTTTGTAAATTTCTTATGCTCTTATTATTTTTCAGTCCAAACTTGGTACCTATTTGGAATAATAGATATATTACCCACAGAAATCAGTCCCCGTACCATGAACGTTGGGTAGAGAAGAACATCTGGTCAGCTTTGCATCTATTGGACATCACAGGAAATGTTCTGTTTTTTGAAAACTTTTGTTTAAAACATAATACAGTTTATTAAAAAAGAGTTTGATATTGTTCTAAAATCTATTCCAGCTGCACATTTAATGTTGGTCAGGAACCTTTTAAACAATTCTCCCCTTCTCCTATTTCATAGCCTCCCTCCTCTCCAATACAATGGTATTATTTTATAAGTAGGGTAAATTCCTAAATGAAATTATTAGACATAATATTATTAGACGTTGCTTATGAACTATTTCGTCACCTTTCCAATAAAAATTCAAATCAACCAGTAAACACATTTGCACTAAATATATTTATTATCCAATACCCCCCAAAGTCAGAGTTACACTTTAAAGTATTCAATGCTATATATCCCTGTAATTAATTTCTTCATACTAAGTTTAACTTTGATAATAATACTTTTAAAATAATGACATAGAAACTTTGGACCACTTGTTCTTCTCTTGTTGCTTCTCAACAAGTACAAAATTTCATTTTTTGACTTCCTTTACTTGTAATGATATTATCTTTGGTGTTGTCCTAAATGATGATACGCTTTATCTTTTACTCAATAAAATTATATTGTTGGGAAAATCTATATTCATAAAACAAGTGTCATGCCCGGCTCGTCCGCTCCTCCTGTGTGCCACGCCCCCTGATTACCCACGTGTTTTCGCCCGATTGTACCCAGCTGTGTCTAGTTAATTTGCTCAGTCCTGTGTATTTCAGTCCGTGTCTTACCTGAGTCCATTGTCTGTCATTGATGTTAGTTAGCGTTTCATGTCTCCTGCTCCCTGTTTATTTATTAAATCCCTGGTTTACCCTGACTTCCGCCTGTCCGCCTGCTTCCTGCCCGTTCGCCTCGCACGATCGCCGTTCCGTCCGGCTTTGAACGTGACAACAAGATTCTTCAAAACTCCTCCAAACTTTTTTTTATCTTCAAAAAAGAACTTTCTCAGTTCTTCACAGCTTTGACGTTAATGAGGAAAAAAAGCTGCAGTGAAACTTTTGCAAAGGATAAGGGGCCAAACTTTTAGTCCGTAGTACGTGGCGATCGTCAGTCGAATTATGCACTGCTTTTTGGAGCTACAAACGTTCCTGTTAACTTTAGGGATAACAAAAGAATGATGTCATGAGATTCACTGTAATAAAATCACTTTCAAATATTAACGAAATGCAACAAATAAGACATCTTTAATTCTTATACATGTAGTAAACTGACAGACTGAGAAAATGAATTCAGAAGTTTTGTCTTGCTAAAAGTAAATTCTTTTTTAGAGAAAATTAGTCACAAACGAAAACAAAAGAAACTGATGGATTTTTCTCTTTCTCGTATTAAGAGAAACAATAATAAAAGCAGACTTAGTTAGTTATTGAATTTATATAGAGAAAAACAATCTGCCATTCTTTACGGTCCCTTTTGCCAAGTTTAATGCCCTTTCTTGTCAATGACCATCATGAGCCTGGTATCAGTTCACACACACACACACACTCACTCACAACCTCCTAGATGCCGCTCTGAGAAGTGTAATGTTTGTGATCGTGGTTAATCTTATGCTACATTAAGGCCCCATAGTTAATGATGGGGATTAAATCAGGCGATGAAGACAGCCAGGTTACAATTTCATCACCTTCCAAGCTGGTTTTAAGGTGATGTCATGGTCTGTGCCTATTCTTGAAGTTTCAACTTGTGAGCCTTATGCATTGTATTAAGCTGATGTCTGTGTCAAAGTACGCATGAAAGAAAATTAGACTATTTTGCTGGGGAAAGACGATCATGACTACAGACTGTTGTGTGTCTGGCTGTAGTACCAACAGCAAGAAAATCCCAGATAGAACACTTTAAACCCAAATCTAAGTTTGTTCTTAGGTCCTACAGGCTTGTTGGCTCAGGGTGTCGTGCTCTTAACATCATGGCTGAGCTCTGCATGTCATATGCATGTTCTGCTGCTTGTTTCCTTGTGCCTGTGTGTGTCTGTGTCTGTCAGTGAGTCCTATGATGCACTGACCTTCTTAGCAGAATATTCCACTTCCTTACAGTATGTCCTATTGTGACTCCCCTATGATCCTGTACTGAATAGATTATAAAATGCATGGACATAATCAAATGCTACATCTTCCTTAACTATTCATTTAACATTTTTTAAATGATTTATTTTTCAACTTTTACGTTTAGTGGTCACTCCATAAGAGCTGTCCTTTAACGTGCTGCGCAGTGTCCCTGGATGCTTTGCAGTCCACTGCAAGGCTTGGACTTGAGGAGTCGATTCATTATGAAATGACTCCCAGTCTGAGCTGTGAGCTAATGCAGAATAACCAGAAGCCAGGTAGTGACTCTTGGTTGTTGTAGTTGTTCTCTTCTGACCAGGGAGGTGTTCCACTAAGCAGGATTTCTCAGTTAGCGGAGTTAACTTAAGCTAGAAGTCATGATTGTTCAATAGGAATGCTCCTTACCTCTTACTGGACAATTATGAGTGAGCCAGTGTCTTGTTTAAAAAGAGAAAATCTGTATCCATCTTCTGAATTATTCTGAATTATTCTACTTCTAAACAAACAGTTATCCTCAGAGGCAGCATAACATCTTGGCAGCTGCTCAATGCAGCATTGAAAAGCACTACAGAGAGTAATGAGCTCACAGATGTAATGAGCACAGAGCACGCTGCTCTCAGCAGTTGAGGACATTAATTTTTCCCCACAGAATACTCTGCTTGTGTAGTGTTTGTACTTGGCCTGCTACTGAAGGGGCATAAGTGATAATTAAGTGACATGATAATAAAGTGCATTGCTGGGTGTCTCTTTGCCAACCTCGCATGAAACAGTACTGTGATGCAAGACAGGGAGCTCGCACTCCCTCATTCAGAGAAGGGCACAGAGTGCGGCTGTGGAAACCAGCGCATGTGCAAAAAGGGCATCAGAAATTCTCTGCACCCATCGAGACCCATCCTGGCTGACGGGAAAGCATGGCATGCTGCCCATTTGGCCTCAGTACCCAGTGGACTTCCCAAATTTCCAGCCCTGCCAAAGACTGGTCCTGAAGGAACAGTTGAGCTTGGAATGGCCTAAGGAACTGGAAGCTGTGCAGCCAGGGCACACAAACCATCATCGGCTCAAGGACTATGGAACTTCACAGAATTAAACAAAGAAATGAAATGCATGTTCTGAGCGTGATTTTCTGGTTAGAAAGAGATAACTTAAAGGAAAAGATAGATTCAGTATAAAATATATAACAGTTGTTCGTAGATCCTCTTACTGTGGTCCTCAGTGAATGGAACATTTCTAATTGTAATTGATTTCTGTTGGAAGCAAAACAGGCAGTTCATAGTGAAAAGGTTGTGCAGTTACAGGAAGGCACAAGCACAATGTTTTTTGTTGAACTTACATTCTATTTTGTCTGGGGTGTAATGACCTTATAGGAAGAAATGTTACAGGTAAGGCGTGTCTTTAATAGAATACAGTGCTGCTGCAGGAAGACGAATACATAAGTAAAGGGGGGATGTTGCGTTCAGTTAGTAATTGTTCTGTTTTCCATATTACTGTATGTCACAAGAGGGTGCTGTAAGGCTGTTTTATTCGACTTCGATTCCTATTCCAAGAGTCAAGAATGGATAGTTGATCCCAGGCAGCAGTTTTCCAGATTATCAACTTCAAAAACTTCAAAATATGATAGGAAAAAAGTCTTTGTAAAATTAAGAAGTATATAATACTATGAATGACAAGGGGTCTTAATACTTTTCATTTAATTTTATTAACTCAATCTTTTGCTGGCAAGTATACCTTTTAAATTATATACATAACAGTACAACTGCATTATTTGTGTCTTGTATGCACACTCCATACAAAGTAAAAGGATAGGGCGGCTACTTCATTAATAGTATTTCTTATTTATACTTTACATTTCCTTTCTACTGCCCAACTCCCAGAGGACCATACCGTTTTATTACAATATAGCAGTCTACCGAAATGTCGATACTAATCATACATTTGAGTGACATAACTAAATAGACATATGTTGACACACAGACACAGATAAAAACAATTAAACTCCCTCTATGTGAAAATGACATGAGACACACGTCCTCAATGTTAAAATTCATGATTGTAAAAAATGACCATTGTTGCTAATGTTATATCTCAGGTCTCAGATTACTTCGTTAAGTGTCAATTAAACTGAGGCAGACAGGCGAATTATGGGGCAAACTGGGGTTTTAATAAGGGAATCGGGGGAACGGGTAGCAGGTAACATCTGACGCGACTAACATCAATGACAGACAAGGCAAGCAGGTAAGACCAGGACTTAAATAAGACAGGACCAAGCAAAGTAAATGGACAAAGCTGGAGACGATCAGGGAAGCACACGTGGGTAATCAGGGGGCGTGGCACACACGAGGAGCGGACGGAGCGGACGTCACAGCAACAACATGAGGAATGTTAAAACTAGAAAACAGGGAACCACATTTCACAGGTAAAAAAATCTGCAGTACGGTCAAATAAGATACATAACATGTTTACTTGCCTGTGACACTGACGGGATACTAGCATTAGTTTTTGTTGAGAATACTATGAGCAATACTACATAAATTTGGGGGGGGCAGTAGTGGTGGGCTTGTTTATTTATTCAAAATAATTGTAAGATATAAATGCGTTAATTAGTAAAGAAGTTATGGCTAAAAGGTCTTTCCATCTACACCCTGACATGTTGCTTGTTTATGTCTAATTACCGCTCCAAGATGGTGGCGCTGCTGACACGTTGTGGAAAAGCGAGGTGAGGCTTTCAAATTCATGGGCACCACTATGTACTTCGTTTAAATGGGAGGTTCACCCAAAACTATAAAAAGATATTTTAGAGGGGTCTTAATGTTATATATTCATCAAAGTTCTGCTGGGAGTTGTTCAGGTTTGGAAATATCAGCCGTAGAAATGTCGGGCTTCTATCGAAGTACACTACTCGTATCACTGCACATTAGACACAAGCGTGAGCTCCCTGGCAATATCTGCTGCGCAGTGATATTATTGGTGTGTGGCGTCGGGTAGAAGGAAATAGTTCGTATATTCAACTGCTCGCGACGAAGTCTGTGGATTTTCTTAACCTGTTCCTGATTTCTGGTAAGGGATATTGCTGTTGAATTTTTCAAATACGATGTTCTGGCGCTTTAAGTAGTGAAAGCAAAATTGAATCTTATTATATTGCTTATTCATTAATAAGTACCTATAACATGTATACTGCCCAATGTTTTGATTTAATAAATATTTAAAATTAATAAATATTTCAAAAATACTTCAATATTTAAAATGGTTCATGATTTTCAGGAGCGGTACAGTGGTTAGCACTGTTGCCTTACACCTTTGGGTCCCAGGTTCGAGTCTCCGCATGGGTCACATGTGTGCGGAGTTTGCATGTTCTCCCCATGTCGTCGTGAGGTTTCCTCTGGGTACTTTGGTTTCCCCCCACATTCCAAAGACATGCTGAGGCTAATTGGACTTGCTAAATTGCCCGTAGGAGAGCATGTGTGAGTGAATGGTGTGTGAGTGTGCCCTGCGATGGGCTGGCCCCCCATCCTGGGTTGATTGATGGATGATTTTCAGGTCACACTGCCCCCTCAGAGCCCACCAATCAGTGACTGTCTCATAGTGTGATGTAATACACAATGTCCGCACCACCCACTTTTCAGTGAGCAGTAAAAACACACCAACTTGTCTCAGCGGACAGCGGCTCTTATCAGATAAGGGGAAAAGGACGAGATATCAAAAGTAAAAATAAATATATCACATTTGGTTAACATCAAATGAAAACAGCCCTGCAATAATATATTGGATTCTAGGATATCACCTATTAAAAGGGTGAATCTATTCTAGCAGACCATAAAAATCCAATTATGAACAGTGAAAATGGGCATAATAGGTCCCTATAAACGACAGGTTTCTGTCCATGGTGCTGAAAACCAGGATTGGCAGAATTCACATTACAGCGATTCCCCACTATATCGCGGATTTTCCTCCGACGCTTCACAATTCTCTGCGTATCCCGTACATTGTTTGTGGTCCGATTGTTTTCGTTTTGTTCTAAGCCCTACGATGGAAGACGTTGACCATTCAGGAGAAGGTAAAACTTCTGGATGTGCTTCGGGAAGGAAAGCGTTATGCGGACGGCGCTTGACATTACGGCTTGAATGAATCAACAGTACGCTACATGAAGAAGGATGAAAAGAATGTGTAAGAGCCATATATATTTTAATTTTTATATATTCCATTACATATATAGAGAGAAAGTTGTGTGTGTGTATATATATTAAAAATTATTATTTTATTATTATTATTATTATTATTATTATTATTATTATTATTATGTTACTCATATCCTTAGCCCGACATTTAACATAGCCCGATATATGTGTTTTAATGAGTTTACATATGTTTAAAGCATGTGGGAGGGGTATTTTAAGGCTTAAACTTCAAAAAAAAATTATATGATCCTTCTGTATCGTGGATTTTCACCTATCGCTGATGGGTCTGGAACGCATCTACTGCGATAGGCAAATTTACCTTCATGTGGAGTCTTGGCTTTTCACAATGTTTCATTCCTACTTATAGCTAAGGTTTTTTTTAGCCGTCGTCACTCTAAGTTTGCCCATTAATGGTTTGGAATTGGGAATGTAAAGCTGTTTTGTTAGCATGTCTGCCTTACAATTCCTTTACTGTAAGTCGAGGCCTGCTGGAGCTCAATTCTGCTTCATGGCACTTGTATTTACTCTTTATTTTGCATTACATTATGTGTGAGACTAACCCCTTTCTCTACCTGTCCATTCCTCCTGTCGAGCTCCATACAGAACTGGTGGAGAAAAGGGGTGCTTGGAGGGGGGACGATATCTCTGGATGCCCACTTAAGAAATATCTGCGTTACCTTCCAATACACCTTCCAAACTTAAGTGGATTGAACATGGGTGCTGTTGAATTAATAAAAAAATGCACTGTATTAAAAATTATTTTGTTTATATAACACAAAATTGAACTATAAACATGAAATTTAAATCTGTTGAGTTTATATATTGACAAAATAATAATTCTGAATTTTGAACCCTGTGTTAATTGAACAAAATTAAACTTAATATGGACAAATGGAAAGCATTGAAATTATCCTTATGGGGGGAAAGTTAATGTTACTAAAATGGTTGTGGTGCCTCAAGTTAATTATCTCTCTATGATGCTTCCATTTAATATTCCGGAAATGATATTTGAACATTATGAGAGTATAGTAAAAGATTTTTGTTTGGGAAAGAAAAAAACCTATAGGATTAAAATTACTTCGCCCAGAGACAAGGGAGGTCTAGGATTGCCAGATGTTAGATTATATAGCATGTCATTTGAAATAGCCAAACTCTACTATCACTGGAAGAATGTGAATTCTGATGTGGACTGGATAGCTATCGAGAGCAATTTGGCTTCACTATTTCAACCTCTGTACATTCTGTCACAATGGGGGGACAATATAAGAAACACAAACCCGATAATATCTTTTTCGAGGAATATATGGATCAAAATACATAAGAAGCTTAAAGTATCACATGACATGCAGCCATATTCCTCAATTTGGCACAATCCTCAAATACAAATAGGAAAAAGTATGGAAACAATGGCAATCCAAAGGGGTGAAAACTCTTTGGGATTTATTTGTAAATAGGATGTTTATGTCATAATCAGACTTAAAGAGTAAGTATGATGTAGGAGGAGGAGGGAGTTTTTGGAAGTTTTTGCAACTGAGGCATTGAGTCACGAGTGTTAAAATAGAGAAGATGAATGGTTAAGAATACTTACTAGAGTGGGGAAATATTATAGGGAAGTAAAAGGTAAATTTATTCAGTGTATAATTATGCACTGACACTACTGGACACCAATTAGACTAAATAGAACTGGACTAATTAATACTGATCAGTGTTTCGGAATTTTAGAAGGCAGGTGGGGGCTTATTTACACATGCTGTGGCAGTGCTCTCAGGTATATCCATTTTGGGGTAGAGTTCTTGATCTCCTGGACAAATGGCTAGGCTTTACTTTTCCCTGCAAACCCGACTCTGTCTGCTAGGAGATAGAGTGGAATTGCCAAAGGTGAATAATAAACAGTTTAAGGCTGTGATGGTGGGACTCATAACTGCCATGAGGGTAATATTAAGGCATTTGAAGTCCTCAACAATCCCCAATATAAAGGAATGGACCGATGAGATGATTAAGGCAGCTTCATATGAAAAAATGTTGGACAGACTAAATGGGAAACGAGATATAATGAAAATGTGGGAATGTTTCTAGGGCCATGTTTTTGAAGGATAAATGGCTGGGAGGTTGAACTAGTGATTGGTCATATTGTTTTATAAATGTGAATGGCTGAAGTGTATTATATGAGAGTGCTGTAACTTTTTGGTTTGAAAAATAAGAAAAATTTGAATTACAAAATAAAATGTTCTTAGAAAGTAATTTCATGTAACCACTTAAAATTAATTACATCCAACAGTAAGTTTTTTAGTGTAGGTAAGTAGATGGATCGATAAAATTTAATAATTATTACAAATCACAAATAACTATTACAGTCATGGCCAAAAATATTGGCACCCCTGCACTTGTGTCAAAAAACACACCCATTCTCCTAGAAAATTGTTGCAATTACAGATGCTTTGGCATTGTCATTAATTTCTCTTGTTGGCACTTGAAGAAAACAAAAAGAGGAAGAAGGAAAAACAGGAATCGGAGACATTCCACGCAAAAGGGCACCTGCCCTTCTCATATTGTCTCAAAAACCCAAAGCCAGTCAGAGTGGTCTGGGGGTGATTGTACACCAAAATAGGCCATTTCATTCATGTTGATCTTAGTCTTTCTCATGATGGTGGGTAAATCTGGGGTGGCTCTTGTGGTTCTCATATGAGGTCTTTGGTGCACATTAAGTGAATCAGATACAGGCCACCCATTGTGTACCTCTGTGCCATTTAAATGGGCTTGCAATCTGAAGAGGTGTGAGGTCACAGTGATTTAACACTGGTCCACTTTTTCTTATGGCCTTGAGCCAGGTCATGACAATATCTTGTGCAGCACTAATGACGTAATGGCATCTGCTCATGTTATCTCATAACTTGAAGCTGTTTGTGCAGCACAACCCACACGGCACCAACAAGACATTGAGAACAATCCCAGCAGCCCTCGGCTCTCTTACCCACTGCTGTTATAAGGGGACCAAACTTCTTTAAATTTCGCTTCCACAGTGGCTTTTGAAAAAAATAAGCAAATCACGCAATGCTATTGAAATTATTAAAACATAGAGATTAACAGTCAGATATGTTTTGTGATTTTAAATGAGGAAGTGATATATTGGATATAACATGAATGTATTTCTTATTTCTTTTTTTTTTGGGTTTTCTGTGGTGAGAAATGAAAGCTACAGGCATGTAAATATTGCTTCCTGTAGTAACTTGTAAAATGTTCCTCATTGTTAACAATCACATTACATGTGAAGGTGTCAGTCAGTGGAAACGCATAGTGAGGAACGCTGGCCAGCCATTGTATTCGTTCAGGACCAGCCCATCAAGTAAAGGTTTCAGCACCACGGACAGTGACCTGTGTTAAACTGACCTCAGGTTCCTACATTGGCTCTATGGAATTTTCTGTAAATAATTAAATGCCACTGGCCCCCTACATGCGGAAATGTTTCCCCCTCCCCCAGACTTCTTCAGAGAGCTTTGGAGGACATTGTCTGCACGCTACCAGAGGTAACTAAGAATGTGCTTGAGTTGGGAGGAGGCAGTAGTCCCCATTTTTCCCTCCTGCTGTAGAGGGTCATGGGGAGGAGGTGGGTTTGCTGCTCTCTTTCGTGTCTCTTCAGCAGGTGGCTCTTAGAGATTTGTCTGAGAAAGGTCTGTACCAGGCTTGTGTTAAAGTGCTGCATTTTCGGGCACTGAGTGGACTGGCAGATTCTAGGTGGTCAGGTTTGTTGAGGCCTGGATCTTCCCCGCGGGGATGTTGGAGGTCCCTGTACAAGCCCCCCATTGAGAAGCACACGGTGGATCTTCAGTGGCAGATTGTGCACGGGGCAGTGGCCACAAACAGACAGGTGATGCACATTGATTCCACAGGGTGGCAATTGGTTTTCTTAGCTAATCTGTTTCTTTAAAACAAAGAAATGGATTGTTTACTTGTGTCTTTTATTCTACATCATAGATAATGCGAACCTTCATATAAGTAAGAGGTAATATTTTGCTCAGTATCAGTTCAAGTTCAAATACTTCAGGTTTTTTATTTGACAAAACACATAAAATTGTTCAGATACTTCAGGTTTTTTATTTGACAAAACACATAAAATTGTCATGCAAAGTCATTGATTTATTTTTAAAACTATTGCACTGTGATACATTTAACATCATATTTTCAGTTCTGCCAAATCTCATATTGACATCTTAGTGGTTTTCCAACGGCTTGTGGTGTCACATGGTGGTCGAAAATGATATTACAGGCTTTTGTTGAAATTACCTTAAAATTCATCTGGAATGTATTGATTTATGCCATAATTAATGATGCAAATTAACACAGATGGGGCCATTTTGACCCCATTTTGATGTTTTTGAAGAGGTAGATGGTCCAGTTGGCTGTATTAGTCAGTCTGCTAAGAAACATGGCGCCAACAAGCCCATGGCCCCTTTTCATGTAAAACTTCGTACAGGAGGCTGTTTGTGCAGTTTAGTGCCTTTGTTAGCCTCGGCTCCTGTAAATCATATAAGCACACCCACCACACCCCCAGGAGCATTCCGCGTGCCCCCACCGGCCAACCTGCCTGTCCCCCCCAACCCACAGACCGTCTGTAGTTCTGAAATCTATCCACATGGCTGCTGGCCAAGTCTAAGGTAAAATTCCATAAATGAAATATTCAGTAAAATATAATTTTTCCCCTAATCTGGGAGACAGTGCAGAATTATTGGAGTCGGTCCTAACTCTGTCTTCAATATGTACCCAGCAGGCACCTAGGACTCGTATCTCCCTCTGAGAATTTCTTCTTATAAGAACATAAGAACATAAGAACTATACAAACGAGAGGAGGCCATTCGGCCCATCAAGCTCGCTTGGGGAGAACTAAACTAATAGCTCAGAGTCGTTAAAATCTTATCTAGCTCTGATTTAAAGGAACCCAAGGATTCAGCTTGCACTACATTATCAGGAAGGCTATTCCATACTCTGACTACACGCTGTGTAAAGAAGTGCTTCCTTAAATCCAGCTTGAAATGTTCTCCCGCTAATTTCCACCTATGGCCACGAGTTTGTGTATTTAAACTAATGCTGAAGTAACTATTTGGTTGAACAGCATCCAAACCTGTTAGAATCTTATATACCTGGATCATGTCCCCCCTCAGTCTCCTTTGCTTGAGACTGAACAGATTTAGCTCAAGTAACCGTTCCTCGTATGACATTCCTCTAAGACCAGGAATCATTTTTGTGGCCCTACGCTGCACCTTTTCTAAGGCCACAATGTCCTTTTTAAGATATGGTGACCAAACCTGCACACAATATTCTAGGTGAGGTCTCACCAAGGAATTGTATAATCTTAGCATTACCTCCCTTGACTTAAACTCCACACACCTGGAGATATACCCCAACATCCTATTGGCCTTTTTTATTGCTTCCCCACACTGGCGAGAATGGGACATTGGGATTTATTTATTTTGAGCTTAGCTAGGCTTTGCAAAACATCTGCTTCAGTTATATATATATTAGCTATAGACAATGCTGGATAGGTAATAACTGGTAAATTACTAAGGTCCTCAACAGTGAATACCCGTGCAAAACTATCATTGAACTCATTTACTATATCAATGTCATATATATTATGTGGTACCTTGGGCGGAGCTTAATTCTCCGCTTCTGACGTCATAAGAGGAAGTAGCGTATCCTTGATTCTGATTGGTCGAGAGTTTATGCCCATATATGGTATCAATACATGCTTATGCCACGTTTTGCCGATAGGGGGCGACATGGTTTTGGGAGATTGCCGTTATGTCCATATATGGTATCAATACATGCTTATGCCACGTGTTGCCGATAGGGGGGTTTGGGGGATTAAACTTTAATAGAATAAAAATACATTACATGTATTTTATTAATGTGCTTTTTTGATTACGTTTTTAAGGTATAATAAAACATAGAGCAGGATAATGGCAAGCTAGCGCATACACGTTCAGCGGGGGCGTCCGTCCGCCCCGTGTTGTTAGTAAGCACCGCGGCGTATTTTAAAAGAAAGCACCCAAATGTTTTAAAAGAAGAAAGCACCAAAAGAAGGAAAACCCTTAGTGTTATTTTAAAAGAAAAAGCAGGGTGAATTTAAACAAACATGCCCGAAAGAAGCAGCAGAAGAGCAAATGTAAACAAGCGAAAACAATAAACGTACACCCCGTCGTTTTAAAAGAAGCGATCACTCATTACATTTAACCAACACGAAAGACTTTAGTTATATTTACCAGGTTTGAGAAAGCATGCAAGCGGCAAACTTTTAGAAGAAATAGGACGAAACGATCCTGGAGCTCCGACACATGCAACTACTCTGTTTGAACAACGCGGGGCGGAATGGCCGATCGCTAGTCCGGCGTTTGGCGCATGCGCACCATCGCCGACTCCCCTTTCAAAATGGCGACGCCGGCGGAGCGCCTGTTTTAGCAAATAAAACCCCTATAACCGTAATGTTTTTAAGTAATGAAGCACTTTTCTGTCAATGTGAATAATAAAGTAAAGCGCTCTGAGCATTTTCGATAGCAATAATCAGGAAATAACGCGGTTAATTCTTGTTTAAACGAATGCATGCTCTCACTCTTGTGTGGCGCACGCGCGTAGATCCACACAGCATTTCCTTTATTGAGCCAGCTCGTTGCGTGAAGCAGCTGTCAAATGGCTACCAGCGGAAATTGTTGTCGTGATGCGAACCGTTGGCCTGGATTGTGAGAAGCATGCCGCCATTCTGGCAGAATGCACACTAATTCTATATTTCATATGCTTATTTGTAAATAGTGTAAAATAATCTATTTCTAATTTAAATAAAAGTCGATCTCTAACCCCCCGGATTGCTTAGCTACAATTAGCTAAATTTATCTACGTATGGTTAATCAAAAGGTATAAACAGAACTTGAAAAGATGTATGACAACACATGCTGATCTTTTATTTCAAATAAGCCTCTTTAACCTCATCGTTTTTAAGCAATGAAACTCTTTTCGGCTAATGTGTTATTTAAAATAAAACATCTTAAGCATTTCGACAACAAGAATCAAGGAATAACGCTGGCGATCCTTGTTAAAATAACTCTCCATGTCGCGCTTGTGCTGGCAGCCACGACACCCACACACCACTGTCTTTTATTGAAAACAGCTGAGGCAAGTCGTTTTCGGAACTGTAAAGTGTGTATACAATAAGTAAACGTATGTAAAAGAAGTATAAAATGTGTTATAAAGCACATAGCCAACATTAATTAATAAAGAATTTAAGCATAATACCCCAGACGTACCACGGCCTATAGCCGGTAGAAAGAGAGCTATCCTACGGCCTACAAGATAAAAGCATATGGCACCAAATTGGAATCAGTAGTCTTTAAAAGAATAAAATACATTATATGAATTTATCAATGCGACATTTTAAATACGTTTTAAGGCATAATAATTTTAAGGGGTCACCGGATGCGTCGAGCTTTTCTAGCTAGAGAGGAAAGAGAGTCGGGCAGTTTTGAATGGTAAAAGCAGTAGTTGTGTATTGTTAACGGTTTATTTTTAACAAAATGTCCTATTTTATAACGATAAAAACACAGCAATCCTGTTTTATGGGTATTTATGCGTATTGCATGTCTAGACATGTCGATCAGCTAATGGCCGCGGCAGTGAGCGATAAGCCTACGAGAAGGAAGCGTCAATTGACAAATTGACAAATTGTTGCAGAGTGCGTGTAACATCTCGTTTAACCGCTGGTCCTGAGTGTGACAAGCAGACAGACAGCATTCACGCACCGGCAGAAAGCACATTACGTCTATTTGTTAATCTGTTTTATTCGTAAATAGTATAAAATAATATATGTCTAATTGAAATAAAAGTCGATGTCTAACACCACAGCTCTGGGACTCTAGCATAGCCCCGGGCGCCCCGCTGCGGGCCTGTGGGGCTGGATGAAGTATCTAACTTCAATTGCTTAATCAGCGGGGTAAAGTGCCGTAACTTAAACGGGGGTATGACACATTAGTATAAAGTTTTAAGCCAATAAGATTTAATTAATAAAATAATTTAGTTGTATTTTGTTAGTTTTATTTTCAATAAAACACACCCAGCACATTATTAATGTAATAGATGCAGGAACTAGTGAGCGGTACTTCAAAAACATTTAAAAAACTTTGTTAGACTAATACCTTAGTTATTTTAATAATTTAAGGGATAAAAACATTTGTAGTGTTTGTCAATGTGTTATTTTAAGTAAATGCGTTATTTTCCAACGCCAAAACCCCTGTCATGTTTTAAGTGAGAAATGATATGGACTAGCAACTGTCTCTGGGGGGAGCAACCCCGGTTAGGTACTATTAAGCAGCATTTAGTGACATGCATCAAAACACATTTTTAAAAACTTTGAAAGAATAAAGTCTTAGTTATTTTAATAAATACGTTTTTCAGTAAATGTTTATTCACGCGCATGCACACAAACACACACACACACACCCCGGAGGTCGGGGGGCTTTAGAGTTTAACTTTAGGTTGCTGATCGCAATGTGTGACCAAACCCCAAAGCACCCTAACTTAGTCGTTTACTAACTTATCGCGAAAAACAGACAGAAATAGACTTGTAAATTCTAAAGAAAAGACATTAACTGTTTTTTGTTAATGTTTAAAGGTATACAAACTACAGTTGTATCGGACACGCACACAAAAACACTAAAAGAGTTTTGCTCAGTCAAAAAAAAAAACACCAAACATATATTGTTCACGCTTTTTATTAAAATGTATAAGGATTGTTTTGTTATAGCGAAATTTTTAATTAATATGAGTGTGATATAAGTCATTTAGGCAACAAGATTTGAGGAAGAACCTAAATAGCAGCTAGAAATGACCGACCAGGCAGGCAGAAGTGTGCTTTCCTTATCTCACAAGTCATGGAAGGCGGGGATGGGGGGCACATAAGTGGGGGGGGGGGGGGGGGGGGTAGGAACTGTGGAATCAGGCAAGGGTGTAAGAATTTAGGATATAGTCTTGTTATTTTAAAGAAGGTGTACATGATTATTTTAATTGCATTTAATAGGAACCAGTAAGCTGCATTTAGCACCATGCTGCAAATACACATTAAAAACTTTAAAGAATAAGGTCTTAGTTATTTTAATAAAGACACCCTACAAGGTGCCCACGACCCCAGCTTATATAATCTACAAGCTTGATCTGAGATGCTTGCTGGAGTACAATGCTAAGTTGACAACGGTAACGGGGCTGCAGCCTGTTTGATAGTTAATGAAACACAGTTCAAATTCAACAGTGTCAGTAGTCATCCACTATGCAGGGAGACTACAGATTGACTATAACGACCCGTTTATCTGCTGTCATTATTTATTTATTTATTTTTGACAGAATAAAGCCTTAGTTATTTTAATAAATATGTTTTTTCAGTAAATGTGTATTCATGCTCATGTGCACAAACAGACACACACACACATCGGTGGTCAGGGGCTTTAGAGTTTAACTTTAGGTCTGTGAAAGTATAGGGCCGCGATGTGTATACAGGCCCCAAAACACATTAACTTAGTCGTTCATGAGTCTTATTGTGAAAAACCACGCAAAATGGACATGTAAATTTTAAAGAAAAGACATTAACTGCTTTTGTTAATGTTTAAATGTATAAAAACTTTAGATGTAGTTGTTAAACAGTCAAACAAAAATGTGTTATTTTAAAGTAGTATAAAATATAACCTTAACTTTGGACGCAAAATGAACAACCTACAAACACAGACAGACACACACACACACACACACACAGCAAAGCCCCAAAAATGCGCACAAGCACACAACCATAGGTGGGCTTTTAGAGTTTGCTCAATCAAAAAACATCAGACCCATATAGTTTACGTTTTTTATTAAAATGTGTAAGGATCGCTCTGTTAGAGCGCAATTTTAAATTAGTATGATTGTGATATAAGTCATTTAGGCAACAAGATTTGAGGAAGAACCTAAGTAGCGGCTACAAATGATCGACCAGGCAGACAGAAGTCTGCTTTTCTTATCTCGCAAGTCATGGAAGTGTAGGCGGGTGTAGGAACTGTGGAATCAGGCATAGTTATTTTAATAAAGACATCCTACAAGGTACACCACGGCCCAAGCTTATAGCGTCTACTATCATGATTTGAGAGGCTAGATGGAGTACCATGTTAAGTTGACAATGGTAACTGAGATGCAGCCTGCATGCAGGGAGACTAGAGAGTGACTATAGTACCCCATTTAACCTTTGGTCCTTATTTTTTAAGAATTTTGACAGAATAAAGCCTTAGTTATTTTAATAAATACGTTTTTTTCCAGTACATGGTTGTTCATACTCATGTGCACAAACACACACACACACCGGTGGCCAGGGGCTTTAGAGTTTAACTTTAGGTCAGTGAAAGTATAGGATCGTTATGTGTATTCAGACCCCAAAACATATTAACTTAGTCGTTCATGAGTCTTATTGTGAAAAACCGACAAAATAGACTTGTAAATTTTAAAGAAAAGACATTAACAGCTTTTGTTAATGTTGAAATGTATAAAAACTTTAGCTGCTTTTCTTAAATGGCCAGAAAAATTGGCTCAACACTATTAGTTTATATGAGGAGGGGGTGTTTGCAACAGTCACAATCCTAGCAGGCAAGCATAACATGCCAAAGAAACATCTCTTTCATTTATTTCAAAGCAGACACTTTGTGCAAAAGTTGTTTCCTCATTGCCCAAACGGCCACCAGAATTGGATGGTCCTTAAAGACCTTTCATAAGACTTGGAGGCCCTGTCCTGAGGTTTATCAAAGACCAGGTTCTTACACTATAGGAGACTGATGCTGTTTAAGTACTCGATGGGATGACCCCTGCAATGAAATTTGTAACATTTCAAGGTGTATATTTTAAAAGAATGAAGTGCCTGGCCAGTAAGAGAGGCATGGTATCAGATGGCGGAATGTCGAGCAGGTTTGTTAGAGGGTTAGAGGAGATAGAACTATGTTTTGGCTCTGCTCTCTCGATTATCTGAGTTCTGGACAGACATATTCAAAGCCATTGAGCAGGACATCAACATAGTTCTGCCTCCTCTAACCCTCTAACAAACCTGTTCGACATTCCACCATCCGATACCATGCCTCTCTTACTGGCCAGGCACTTCATTCTTTTAAAATATACACCTTGAAATGTTACAAATTTCATTGCAGGGGTCATCCCATCGAGTACTTAAACAGCATCAGTCTCCTGTAGTGTAAGAACCTGGTCTTTGATAAACCTCAGGACAGGGCCTCCAAGTCTTATGAAAGGTCTTTAAGGACCATCCAATTCTGGTGGCCGTTTGGGCAATGAGGAAACAACTTTTGCACAAAGTGTCTGCTTTGAAATAAATGAAAGAGATGTTTCTTTGGCATGTTATGCTTGCCTGCTAGGATTGTGACTGTTGCAAACACCCCCTCCTCATATAAACTAATAGTGTTGAGCCAATTTTTCTGGCCATTTAAGAAAAACAGCTAAAGTTTTTATACATTTCAACATTAACAAAAGCTGTTAATGTCTTTTCTTTAAAATTTACAAGTCTATTTTGTCGGTTTTTCACAATAAGACTCATGAACGACTAAGTTAATATGTTTTGGGGTCTGAATACACATAACGATCCTATACTTTCACTGACCTAAAGTTAAACTCTAAAGCCCCTGGCCACCGGTGTGTGTGTGTGTTTGTGCACATGAGTATGAACAACCATGTACTGGAAAAAAACGTATTTATTAAAATAACTAAGGCTTTATTCTGTCAAAATTCTTAAAAAATAAGGACCAAAGGTTAAATGGGGTACTATAGTCACTCTCTAGTCTCCCTGCATGCAGGCTGCATCTCAGTTACCATTGTCAACTTAACATGGTACTCCATCTAGCCTCTCAAATCATGATAGTAGACGCTATAAGCTTGGGCCGTGGTGTACCTTGTAGGATGTCTTTATTAAAATAACTATGCCTGATTCCACAGTTCCTACACCCGCCTACACTTCCATGACTTGCGAGATAAGAAAAGCAGACTTCTGTCTGCCTGGTCGATCATTTGTAGCCGTTACTTAGGTTCTTCCTCAAATCTTGTTGCCTAAATGACTTATATCACAATCATACTAATTTAAAATTGCGCTCTAACAGAGCGATCCTTACACATTTTAATAAAAAACGTAAACTATATGGGTCTGATGTTTTTTGATTGAGCAAACTCTAAAAGCCCACCTATGGTTGTGTGCTTGTGCGCATTCTTGGGGCTTTGCTGTGTGTGTGTGTGTCTGTCTGTGTTTGTAGGTTGTTCATTTTGCGTCCAAAGTTAAGGTTATATTTTATACTACTTTAAAATAACACATTTTTGTTTGACTGTTTAACAACTACATCTAAAGTTTTTATACATTTAAACATTAACAAAAGCAGTTAATGTCTTTTCTTTAAAATTTACATGTCCATTTTGCGTGGTTTTTCACAATAAGACTCATGAACGACTAAGTTAATGTGTTTTGGGGCCTGTATACACATCGCGGTCCTATACTTTCACAGACCTAAAGTTAAACTCTAAAGCCCCTGACCACCGATGTGTGTGTGTGTCTGTTTGTGCACATGAGCATGAATACACATTTACTGAAAAAACATATTTATTAAAATAACTAAGGCTTTATTCTGTCAAAAATAAATAAATAAATAATGACAGCAGATAAACGGGTCGTTATAGTCAATCTGTAGTCTCCCTGCATAGTGGATGACTACTGACACTGTTGAATTTGAACTGTTTCATTAACTATCAAACAGGCTGCAGCCCCGTTACCGTTGTCAACTTAGCATTGTACTCCAGCAAGCATCTCAGATCAAGCTTGTAGATTATATAAGCTGGGGTCGTGGGCACCTGGGTCGTAGGGTGTCTTTATTAAAATAACTAAGACCTTATTCTTTAAAGTTTTTAATGTGTATTTGCAGCATGGTGCTAAATGCAGCTTACTGGTTCCTATTAAATGCAATTAAAATAATCATGTACACCTTCTTTAAAATAACAAGACTATATCCTAAATTCTTACACCCTTGCCTGATTCCACAGTTCCTATCCCCCCCCCCCCCCCCCCCCCACTTATGTGCCCCCCATCCCCGCCTTCCATGACTTGTGAGATAAGGAAAGCACACTTCTGCCTGCCTGGTCGGTCATTTCTAGCTGCTATTTAGGTTCTTCCTCAAATCTTGTTGCCTAAATGACTTATATCACACTCATATTAATTAAAAATTTCGCTATAACAAAACAATCCTTATACATTTTAATAAAAAGCGTGAACAATATATGTTTGGTGTTTTTTTTTTTGACTGAGCAAAACTCTTTTAGTGTTTTTGTGTGCGTGTCCGATACAACTGTAGTTTGTATACCTTTAAACATTAACAAAAAACAGTTAATGTCTTTTCTTTAGAATTTACAAGTCTATTTCTGTCTGTTTTTCGCGATAAGTTAGTAAACGACTAAGTTAGGGTGCTTTGGGGTTTGGTCACACATTGCGATCAGCAACCTAAAGTTAAACTCTAAAGCCCCCCGACCTCCGTGTGTGTGTGTGTGTGTGTGTGTGTGTGTCTGTTTGTGCACATGAGCATGAATACACATTTACTGAAAAAACATATTTATTAAAATAACTAAGGCTTTATTCTGTCAAAAAAAAATTAATAATGCCAGCTGATAAACGGGGTCGTTATAGTCAATCTGTAGTCTCCCTGCATCGTGGATGACTGCTGACACTGTTGAATTTGAACTATGTTTCATTAACTATCATACAGTCTGCAGCTCCGTTACCGATGTCAACTTAGCATTGTACTCCAGCAAGCATCTCGGATCAAGCTTGTAGATTATGTACGTTAGGGCCGTGGGCACCTTGTAGGATGTCTTTATTAAAATAACTATGACCTTATTCTTTAAAGTTTTTAATGTGTATTTGCAACATGGTGCTAAATGCATCTTACTGGTTCCTATTAAAAGTAATTAAATAATCATGTACAACTTCTTTAAAATAACAAGACTATATCCTAAATTCTTACACTCTTGCCTGATTCCACAGTTCCTACCCCCCACTTATGTGTCCCCCCAACCCACCCTTCCATGACTTGTGAGATAAGGAAAGCACACTTCTGCCTGCCTGGTTGGTCATTTCCAGCCACTATTTAGGTTCTTTCTCAAATCTTGTTGCCTAAATGACTTATATCCCACTCATATTAATTAAAAATTTCGCTATAACAAAACAATCCTTATACATTTTAATAAAAAGCGTGAACAATATATGTTTGGTGTTTTTTTTTTTGACTGAGCAAAACTCTTTTAGTGTTTTTGTGTGCGTGTCCGATACAACTGTAGTTTGTATACCTTTAAACATTAACAAAAAACAGTTAATGTCTTTTCTTTAGAATTTACAAGTCTATTTCTGTCTGTTTTTCGCGATAAGTTAGTAAACGACTAAGTTAGGGTGCTTTGGGGTTTGGTCACACATTGCGATCAGCAACCTAAAGTTAAACTCTAAAGCCCCCCGACCTCCGGGGTGTGTGTGTGTGTGTTTGTGTGCATGCGCGTGAATAAACATTTACTGAAAAACGTATTTATTAAAATAACTAAGACTTTATTCTTTCAAAGTTTTTAAAAATGTGTTTTGATGCATGTCACTAAATGCTGCTTAATAGTACCTAACCGGGGTTGCTCCCCCCAGAGACAGTTGCTAGTCCATATCATTTCTCACTTAAAACATGACAGGGGTTTTGGCGTTGGAAAATAACGCATTTACTTAAAATAACACATTGACAAACACGACAAATGTTTTTATCCCTTAAATTATTAAAATAACTAAGGTATTAGTCTAACAAAGTTTTTTAAATGTTTTTGAAGTACCGCTCACTAGTTCCTACATCTATTACATTAATAATGTGCTGGGTGTGTTTTATTGAAAATAAAACTAACAAAATACAACTAAATTATTTTATTAATTAAATCTTATTGGCTTAAAACTTTATACTAATGTGTCATACCCCCGTTTAAGTTACGGCACTTTACCCCGCTGATTAAGCAATTGAAGTTAGATACTTCATCCAGCCCCACAGGCCCGCAGCGGGGCGCCCGGGGCTATGCTAGAGTCCCAGAGCTGTGGTGTTAGACATCGACTTTTATTTCAATTAGACATATATTATTTTATACTATTTACGAATAAAACAGATTAACAAATAGACGTAATGTGCTTTCTGCCGGTGCGTGAATGCTGTCTGTCTGCTTGTCACACTCAGGACCAGCGGTTAAACGAGATGTTACACGCACTCTGCAACAATTTGTCAATTTGTCAATTGACGCTTCCTTCTCGTAGGCTTATCGCTCACTGCCGCGGCCATTAGCTGATCGACATGTCTAGACATGCAATACGCATAAATACCCATAAAACAGGATTGCTGTGTTTTTATCGTTATAAAATAGGACATTTTGTTAAAAATAAACCGTTAACAATACACAACTACTGCTTTTACCATTCAAAACTGCCCGACTCTCTTTCCTCTCTAGCTAGAAAAGCTCGACGCATCCGGTGACCCCTTAAAATTATTATGCCTTAAAACGTATTTAAAATGTCGCATTGATAAATTCATATAATGTATTTTATTCTTTTAAAGACTACTGATTCCAATTTGGTGCCATATGCTTTTATCTTGTAGGCCGTAGGATAGCTCTCTTTCTACCGGCTATAGGCCGTGGTACGTCTGGGGTATTATGCTTAAATTCTTTATTAATTAATGTTGGCTATGTGCTTTATAACACATTTTATACTTCTTTTACATACGTTTACTTATTGTATACACATTTTACAGTTCCGAAAACGACTTGCCTCAGCTGTTTTCAATAAAAGACAGTGGTGTGTGGGTGTCGTGGCTGCCAGCACAAGCGCGACATGGAGAGTTATTTTAACAAGGATCGCCAGCGTTATTCCTTGATTCTTGTTGTCGAAATGCTTAAGATGTTTTATTTTAAATAACACATTAGCCGAAAAGAGTTTCATTGCTTAAAAACGATGAGGTTAAAGAGGCTTATTTGAAATAAAAGATCAGCATGTGTTGTCATACATCTTTTCAAGTTCTGTTTATACCTTTTGATTAACCATACGTAGATAAATTTAGCTAATTGTAGCTAAGCAATCCGGGGGGTTAGAGATCGACTTTTATTTAAATTAGAAATAGATTATTTTACACTATTTACAAATAAGCATATGAAATATAGAATTAGTGTGCATTCTGCCAGAATGGCGGCATGCTTCTCACAATCCAGGCCAACGGTTCGCATCACGACAACAATTTCCGCTGGTAGCCATTTGACAGCTGCTTCACGCAACGAGCTGGCTCAATAAAGGAAATGCTGTGTGGATCTACGCGCGTGCGCCACACAAGAGTGAGAGCATGCATTCGTTTAAACAAGAATTAACCGCGTTATTTCCTGATTATTGCTATCGAAAATGCTCAGAGCGCTTTACTTTATTATTCACATTGACAGAAAAGTGCTTCATTACTTAAAAACATTACGGTTATAGGGGTTTTATTTGCTAAAACAGGCGCTCCGCCGGCGTCGCCATTTTGAAAGGGGAGTCGGCGATGGTGCGCATGCGCCAAACGCCGGACTAGCGATCGGCCATTCCGCCCCGCGTTGTTCAAACAGAGTAGTTGCATGTGTCGGAGCTCCAGGATCGTTTCGTCCTATTTCTTCTAAAAGTTTGCCGCTTGCATGCTTTCTCAAACCTGGTAAATATAACTAAAGTCTTTCGTGTTGGTTAAATGTAATGAGTGATCGCTTCTTTTAAAACGACGGGGTGTACGTTTATTGTTTTCGCTTGTTTACATTTGCTCTTCTGCTGCTTCTTTCGGGCATGTTTGTTTAAATTCACCCTGCTTTTTCTTTTAAAATAACACTAAGGGTTTTCCTTCTTTTGGTGCTTTCTTCTTTTAAAACATTTGGGTGCTTTCTTTTAAAATACGCCGCGGTGCTTACTAACAACACGGGGCGGACGGACGCCCCCGCTGAACGTGTATGCGCTAGCTTGCCATTATCCTGCTCTATGTTTTATTATACCTTAAAAACGTAATCAAAAAAGCACATTAATAAAATACATGTAATGTATTTTTATTCTATTAAAGTTTAATCCCCCAAACCCCCCTATCGGCAACACGTGGCATAAGCATGTATTGATACCATATATGGACATAACGGCAATCTCCCAAAACCATGTCGCCCCCTATCGGCAAAACGTGGCATAAGCATGTATTGATACCATATATGGGCATAAACTCTCGACCAATCAGAATCAAGGATACGCTACTTCCTCTTATGACGTCAGAAGCGGAGAATTAAGCTCCGCCCAAGGTACCACATAATATATATAATGTCGTTTACTATTATAAGACCCTTACTATCCTGCAGATTAGTAATTTCAGGTTTTAGAGCTCTTTTAGAGTTAAAATACTGGAAGAAACTTTTAACGTCATCCTTAGCTTCCAATGCAACCATCCTTTCGACATTTCTTTTAGCTCGTCTAATATCATTTTTTAACTCAGCCTGTAGACTTAGATATTCCTGCTTAATTCTGTCATCATCAGTTATTTTCCATTGCTGGAACAAAGCCCTTTTCCTCCTTACTTTATACTTTATTTCCCTAGTAAACCACCTAGGTTTCAATTTCCTAGATTTATTCTTGCTGGAAACAGGTATGAAGTCCTCTTGCACTTGCAATAATGTGCTTTTAAAAAAATCCCAGGCCTCTTCAACAGTTTTGTTATTTAACTCCATCCAGTTCACAGTTTCTAGTTTTAGTTTCATACACTTAAAGTCAGCCTTCCTAACATTATATATTTTTGATTTGGACTTAGCTCTTCGAACACTAAACTTAACCTCAAATTTGACCATGTTATGATCGCTACTGTCAAGTGGTTCTAAAACGTCTAATTTACCAATCCTGTCCTGGTTATTAGAGAGAACAAGATCAAGAATGGCATCTCCCCTGGTAGGGGTGTTAACAAACTGAGTAAAAAAACAATCCTGTACTAATTCCACCATCTCCAGTTCATTTTCTGAAGAGCCAGTGACAATGTCCCACTGCATTCCTGGTAGATTAAAATCACCCATAACTACCACATCATTTTTATTGCTCATAGTCCTAATATCACTGTATAACAATCTGCTTTCCTCAGCAGCTATATTAGGTGTTCTGTAACAAACACCGACAATTAGGCTATTTGAGTTTTTAGCATCTAATTTTACCCATATTGCTTCCGTAGTTTTATTTATATCAGTAAGTTCCCTTGCCTGCAAGTTTTCCTTTACATATACTGCAACACCACCTCCCTTTTTTCCTATACGATCCTTACGGAACAACGTGTAACCATCCATATTATATTCTTGTCCATCCTTTTCACTCAACCACGTTTCAGTTATTCCTATAATATCATAAGAGTCCGATGAGATAAAAGCCTCTAAATCATGAATTTTATTCCTAATACTTCTGGCGTTTAAATACAGACAACAAAGGGTAGGCCTATTACGGTGCCCACTTACAATATGATTATTTGTGGCTTTCCGTTTCCCCCCACTGACATAGTTAACTAACCTCCCTGCCCCCCCAGTCCCTAGTTTAAACATTCCTCAACTACTCTACACATACGCCTCCCCAATACACTGGTTCCCCTCTGGTTCAGGTGCAACCCATCCGGCTTGAACAGGTCCCACCTGTTCCAGAAGGTCCTCCAATGCCCCATAAACCTAAACCCCTCTTTCCTACACCATCCTTTTAGCCACGCATTTAATTTCCTTATCTCAGCTAACTTAGCCTGACTTGCACGTGGCACGGGGAGTATTTCGGAGAATACCACCGTGGACGTTCTGCTTCTAAGCTTATTGGCGACTTCTATAAATTTATCCTGCAGAACAGCCCTTCTACCCTTGCCTATGTCGTTGGTGCCAACATGCACCACGACAACTGGATCCACCCCAACTGGCGCCAAAAGCTTATCCACACGATCTGGAAGGTCTCCTACCTGGGCACCAGGCAGGCAAGACACCGTACGGGACCCTCTATCACGCGTGCACACATAACTGTCTACTCCCCTAATAATGGAATCCCCCACTACCACAACCTCCCTCTTCCTGGGGGGAGGGGGCTCCTCAGTGCCCAAGGGCCCACCTGCCTCCCCAGTCCGTTCCGGTTCTAAAGCTGGAAGAACCTGAAACCTGTTCGACACAGTCACCTCAGGTGATGCCGCCTCTGCAACGTGTGTACGCCCTTTCCTGCGTCTACAACCTACGGTCACCCAGCTCTCTCGACCTCTCTGCTCTTCATTCTCCCCCCTCCCGGCTAGTGGCGTACACACCTTCTCCCTAAAAGGCGTATTAACTTGCTCCTCTAACTCACTGTTGCATTGGATGAGAGCCAGTTGCTCCTCAAGGTCAAAATGCGCTCAGCAGCAGAAATTCTCCATCCTAGATGAGCCTGCAAAGTTCTGTAGAAGTTAAATATACTTTAGTCAAATGAGAGACTAACCTGCTGTCAGGCAGGGGAAGCTTCAATAAGGCCTTCATTCATGACAGCTCCACTTGGCTTTTTGACGAGTCCCCATTTAGATGCAGCACGTCAGAGACTGAAGAGCAGGATGAAGGCTGTAAGTACAGTTTGCTGTGGATTGTGTTTGTGTTTAAATCTAATAAAGGATGAGACAATTTACTTAAAGCATGATATAGTTCATATTGCTCTTCAGGCTTCGTGATAAAATATTAAAATTATGGAGTACAAAGTTGTACATACAAAGAAAACAATGCAGAGCGGCAGGGCACCTGGCCCAGAGGGTCTTCACATAGAATTCTACAAAGGGTATTTTTTCCTGTTAGATTTACAGCTTTGGTTGTCTTGCCCTTTAAAGAAATTCTCTCAAGAAAGAAGTTGCCTCTTACCATGTCACAAGCAATTAGTTTCACCCAAAAAGGAGGAGGACCCCTCTCTGCTCCCCGTGTTAGTAGATTCTCCCCAACTCCTCCTGCTTATTCCTTCCTCCCTCCCTCCTATTTGTGCTCTCCTCCTCCTCTTGGGTTCTATTCATGTCTTTTGGTTCAGCAATAAAACCCACAAGGCTGCTCTTTGATTGTCCCTCTTCCCATCGTGACATATTATGTATTACATGATTATGAAATGATTTGATTATTATACAATTAACCACTTTGTTTCTTCAATTTGTCTTTCTTCTGAATCATCAGATATATGTCGTAGCTGGTAATTTGTTACACTCTGCTGTCAGTGCCAGTGTAGCCTAGATACAACCAGTCATATGTTTCAGTCAAGCTGATGTTTGAACAATTTTTGGGAACAGATTTTCATAATGTTTTCTCATAGGAGGCTGACCCTGGGCATCCTGGGATTGCTGCGAGAGATTGCTGGGATACTGTGAGAGAGTGGTGTTGAGCTGCAGCGATTGTTTTGGGATTGTTTGTGATTGTTTTTGGGGTGTTTGGAACGTATTTTCTGAGTGTTTGTGTGCTTTAATTGTTTAGTGGGTGGCTGTGTTATTTCTATTTATTGTTCTTATTTTGGTCGGCGTGAGTGCTTGTCTGTCCTGTCTGTTTATTAACAGCGCGATTGTTACGGGCAGTGAGCTGCGTTTTCTGTTCGCGTTTAACTCCGTAAAAAACACCGGCGGGGCGAAATAGCTAATAATATCTAACGTCGGTAACGTTACTCAGCGCCAGAAAAGGACAGTTGCTCCTGAGCTTTGCCCGGTCGCCAGTCGGGGCCGGGAGGACATTTTCCACTTTTTTCCCCGCTCCGGCAGTAGCCTGCTGTGAGGGGGTTTTTGTGGTTTTTCGACCTCCCAAGAGCAACTTCGATTTCGTTTTGTTTTTAGTTCATACTTGGTTCAGGCAGAAGTTCTTTTGGCAAGTAGTAGTAAATTTATCGGATTTAAAATTTTAAATAAAAATAAGAATTAAGTTCCGTTTCAACCCAAGTAACTTATTTTAGCGTACTCGGCACTTTATTGCATTTAACGGTACGCGAATTAATCTTTAAAGTTAAATACGCTATATAAATTTACTGGGCTGGGAGTACGGGGTCATAGTGAGTTAGTTAATTATGGGGCCGGCTCAGTGTTGCGTTTGCAACATGTTTGCCCTTCTGGACGTTAGTGTCCAGTCGGACTTCATCTGCGAGCGATGTAAGCTAGTGGACTCGCTCATGGTCAAGGTTCGCGGCCTTGAGGAGCAACTGGCTCTCATCCAATGCAACAGTGAGTTAGAGGAGCAAGTTAATACGCCTTTTAGGGAGAAGGTGTGTACGCCACTAGCCGGGAGGGGGGAGAATGAAGAGCAGAGAGGTCGAGAGAGCTGGGTGACCGTAGGTCGTAGACGCAGGAAGGGGCGTACACACGTTGCAGAGGCGGCATCACCTGAGGTGACTGTGTCGAACAGGTTTCAGGTTCTTCCAGCTTTAGAGCCGGAACGGACTGGGGAGGCAGGTGGGCCCTTGGGCACTGAGGAGCCCCCTCCCCCCAGGAAGAGGGAGGTTGTGGTAGTGGGGGATTCCATTATTAGGGGAGTAGACAGTTATGTGTGCACGCGTGATAGAGGGTCCCGTACGGTGTCTTGCCTGCCTGGTGCCCAGGTAGGAGACCTTCCAGATCGTGTGGATAAGTTTTTGGCCCCAGCTGGGGTGGATCCAGTTGTCGTGGTGCATGTTGGCACCAACGACATAGGCAAGGGTAGAAGGGCTGTTCTGCAGGATAAATTTATAGAAGTTGCCAATAAGCTTAGAAGCAGAACGTCCACGGTGGTATTCTCCGAAATACTCCCCGTGCCACGTGCAAGTCAGGCTAAGTTAGCTGAGATAAGGAAATTAAATGCGTGGCTAAAAGGATGGTGTAGGAAAGAGGGGTTTAGGTTTATGGGGCATTGGAGGACCTTCTGGAACAGGTGGGACCTGTTCAAGCCGGATGGGTTGCACCTGAACCAGAGGGGAACCAGTGTATTGGGGAGGCGTATGTGTAGAGTAGTTGAGGAATGTTTAAACTAGGGACTGGGGGGGCAGGGAGGTTAGTTAACTATGTCAGTGGGGGGAAACGGAAAGCCCCAAATAATCATATTGTAAGTGGGCACCGTAATAGGCCTACCCTTTGTTGTCTGTATTTAAACGCCAGAAGTATTAGGAATAAAATTCATGATTTAGAGGCTTTTATCTCATCGGACTCTTATGATATTATAGGAGTAACTGAAACGTGGTTGAGTGAAAAGGATGGACAAGAATATAATATGGATGGTTACACGTTGTTCCGTAAGGATCGTATAGGAAAAAAGGGAGGTGGTGTTGCAGTATATGTAAAGGAAAACTTGCAGGCAAGGGAACTTACTGATATAAATAAAACTACGGAAGCAATATGGGTAAAATTAGATGCTAAAAACTCAAATAGCCTAATTGTCGGTGTTTGTTACAGAACACCTAATATAGCTGCTGAGGAAAGCAGATTGTTATACAGTGATATTAGGACTATGAGCAATAAAAATGATGTGGTAGTTATGGGTGATTTTAATCTACCAGGAATGCAGTGGGACATTGTCACTGGCTCTTCAGAAAATGAACTGGAGATGGTGGAATTAGTACAGGATTGTTTTTTTACTCAGTTTGTTAACACCCCTACCAGGGGAGATGCCATTCTTGATCTTGTTCTCTCTAATAACCAGGACAGGATTGGTAAATTAGACGTTTTAGAACCACTTGACAGTAGCGATCATAACATGGTCAAATTTGAGGTTAAGTTTAGTGTTCGAAGAGCTAAGTCCAAATCAAAAATATATAATGTTAGGAAGGCTGACTTTAAGTGTATGAGACTAAAACTAGAAACTGTGAACTGGATGGAGTTAAATAACAAAACTGTTGAAGAGGCCTGGGAATTTTTTAAAAGCACATTATTGCAAGTGCAAGAGGACTTCATACCTGTTTCCAGCAAGAATAAATCTAGGAAATTGCAACCTAGGTGGTTTACTAGGGAAATAAAGCATAAAGTAAGGAGGAAAAGGGCTTTGTTCCAGCAATGGAAAATAACTGACGTTGACAGAATTAAGCAGGAATATCTAAGTCTACAGACTGAGTTAAAAAATGATATTAGACGAGCTAAAAGAAATGTCGAAAGGATGGTTGCATTGGAAGCTAAGGATGATGTTAAAAGTTTCTTCCAGTATTTTAACTCTAAAAGAGCTCTAAAACCTGAAATTACTAATCTGCAGGATAGTAAGGGTCTTATAATAGTAAACGACATTGATATAGTAAATGAGTTCAATGATAGTTTTGCACGGGTATTCACTGTTGAGGACCTTAGTAATTTACCAGTTATTACCTATCCAGCATTGTCTATAGCTAATATATATATAACTGAAGCAGATGTTTTGCAAAGCCTAGCTAAGCTCAAAATAAATAAATCACAGGGTCCTGATGGCATCTTACCTATAGTGTTAAAAGAGATGAGGGATATTATTTGCCGACCCTTAACTTTACTGTTTCAAAAATCCTTATCTGAAGGTGTGGTACCTTCTGATTGGAAGCACGCCTTCATAACGCCTATTTTTAAAAAAGGGGATAGAAGTAATTTGTCTAACTATAGGCCAATCAGTCTAACTTGTATAACTGGTAAAGTTATGGAGGCTATAATCAAAGAGAAAATGGTAGATTACCTGGACTCTAATAACATTTTGCGGGATAGCCAGCATGGATTTAGGAGAGGTAGATCCTGTTTAACAAATCTGTTGGAGTTTTTTGAGGAAGCTACTCAGGAAGTTGATGATAAGAAGGCCTATGATGTCATCTACTTAGATTTCCAAAAGGCTTTTGATGTTGTCCCCCACAAGAGGCTCCTACTTAAACTCAAAGCGACAGGTATTTTAGGTACCGTAGCGACCTGGATTGATAACTGGTTAACAGATAGGAAACAGCGAGTAGTTATAAGAGGCACAATGTCAAAGTGGGCTTGCGTTCATAGTGGGGTACCGCAGGGTTCGATTTTAGGACCACTATTGTTCCTAATTTACATAAATGATATGGATACCAATATATACAGTAAACTGGTGAAATTTGCAGATGACACCAAGGTGGGTGGTGTAGCAGATACTGAATTAGTGGCTCAGCAGCTACAGCGGGATCTTGATTTAATTAGTGACTGGGCCGATACCTGGCAGATGAAATTTAACATCGATAAATGTAAGGTACTCCATCTAGGGAGCAGAAATATAAAGTACAGGTATTTCATGGGTGTCACTGAAATAAAGGTAGCTGATCATGAGAAAGACCTTGGTGTGTATGTTGATGCTTCCATGTCCCATTCTCGCCAGTGTGGGGAAGCAATAAAAAAGGCCAATAGGATGTTGGGGTATATCTCCAGGTGTGTGGAGTTTAAGTCAAGGGAGGTAATGCTAAGATTATACAATTCCTTGGTGAGACCTCACCTAGAATATTGTGTGCAGGTTTGGTCACCATATCTTAAAAAGGACATTGTGGCCTTAGAAAAGGTGCAGCGTAGGGCCACAAAAATGATTCCTGGTCTTAGAGGAATGTCATACGAGGAACGGTTACTTGAGCTAAATCTGTTCAGTCTTAAGCAAAGGAGACTGAGGGGGGACATGATCCAGGTATATAAGATTCTAACAGGTTTGGATGCTGTTCAAGCAAATAGTTACTTCAGCATTAGTTTAAATACACGAACTCGTGGCCATAGGTGGAAATTAGCGGGAGAACACTTCAAGCTGGATTTAAGGAAGCACTTCTTTACACAGCGTGTAGTCAGAGTATGGAATACCCTTCCTGATAATGTAGTGCAAGCTGAATCCTTGGGTTCCTTTAAATCAGAGCTAGATAAGATTTTAACGACTCTGAGCTATTAGTTTAGTTCTCCCCAAGCGAGCTTGATGGGCCGAATGGCCTCCTCTCGTTTGTATAGTTCTTATGTTCTTATGTTATGTTCTTATATATGTGGTGTGATAATTGAGCATGACCCCACTGTTGCTGTGCTTGCTGCTCCTGTCATGATCTGTAATCTCTTATTTTTTCATGTCTCCTCCAACTCATGCCAGCAGAGGTCGCTGCTGGCCCTTTGTAACCCTCCTAATTCTCCTGTATCCCATTATAGTTCTCCATCCTAACCCTGTACCCCTGTTTTGTTGCTGATTAGTGTGCTGTGTATAAATATGCCTGCCCTCACTGCGTTCCCCAGCTCAGTCATTGCTGTTCCATGTGTAGTCTGTGTTTCCTTAAAGCCCACCGAGCTACACACTGCCCCTAAATTTAAATTTATATGTAACCTGTGTGTGTATGTGTAACCTAGATTTGCCCAGTATGTAAATCTAATCCAGACCTTGATCCTACACCTACTATAATTATAAGTACCTCACTATACCTATATCTAACACTGCTATTCATCACCAGTGTTACATGTCAGGGCTTCGCTGCAATAGATCCCTCAGTGCTGCAGGTTATTACTGTGACTTTGCACACACACACGTTGCTGCTTCCTCAGCCAGTGTCACATATACTTTATTACACACAGACCTCAGTAATCTCTGCTACACTCACACCTGCTTACTTTACATCCATGGTTAAATTCTCCTAATGGAATCTATCTTAATGTCTTTATTCTATTTTATTTTATTTATTATACCATATTATTCATTGTATTGTTCTTTCAATTTTATTTCTATTTTATTATTGCTAATACACTGGATCTGAGTGCCTCATTTTGTTCCCTTCATATAGAACACGTTTTGTAATGACAATAAAACATCCTTATCCTCATCTAAATCACACTGTCTAACTACTAATCTGTTTAAATAATATAATTGGATTTCAAAGGTTAATAGTCACTCAATTACCCCCTCAGCCCAACAGTACCACAAACACCCAACATGCACGGAAATGTTCTCCTAAGTTGTTTTCCCTGCCTGGAACAATACCACAGCAGTCACATGGACTAATGTTTCAAAACATTTCGGAAACCTTGCATTGAAACTTGAGGTCTTTAGAAGGGATCAGTCCTGGGTGGCAAAGTTGCCATCACAAAGGTTTTTGATTAAGGGATTCATGATGCCAGGTAGCCATCTTTCACAAGCTGGTGGGCTGTGCCACTGATGCCTTTGCTTGGGTTTTATATGTCTGTCCTGGTTTGTGTTCTTGCCACTTCAGGTTCCCTGGTTTTGGTCTACATTCCTCGGTCCTCTACTGTGGAGTCTACCTTCTGCTTCACCTGATTCTGGTCGCCCATCCAGTCAGCGGCCCATGTCCCCCTGGTTCCCTGTTTCCAGAGGTTGGTCTGTTAGTCTCCGGGGCCAGGAGGCAGAAATCTGCCATGTTGGATGGGCGGCCCAGGTTGGGGTGCTCCATCATAGACTGGTACATGAAGGATTATAAATGGTTTTCAACCAGTATGTACCGAGTGTGCATCGTGACGAAAAGAATGTCATGGGAATATTTAGGACTGACTGCAGTATTAGTTCAAAGCATGATTGTGTTTTTCTTAATTTTTATTGATTTATTTTTGTATTATTCATTTTTTAATTATTAATTTTCTTAAGTAACTTGATTCAGTTAAAAGGGGTTTGTCCATTTTCTTTAGCAGAAGTTTGTGTAAGTATGATGTTCACCTTCCCTTTTCATAGTCTAGTCTTTGCCAAGTTTTATGCTTATTTCCCCTGGTTAAGTTAATCTGACTTGTGTGTTTAGGAGGGTCATACAGGCTTTTTGTTTGTAATGGAAGCACAGGGTCTGTACTTGCAGCTTATTTGCCATGCTAATAGAAGCATTTTACCTTCCTCTCTAATCTCTTTTTTTCTTGGCTCTCACTGCAGTCTCCTCTATGCCAGGGTTTCTCAACCCAGTCCTTGGACCCCACTGCAAAGATCCACAGTTTTGCTCTGTCCAAGCTCTCAGCACAGCAGTAAAAGGTGACTGTTTGGTTCATGCATGCAGGGATCTGGGACAGAGCAAAAACGTGGAGCTGTCTGGTGGGCTGAGGAATGAGTTTAGAAATGCTGCTGTATGAAGTATTAAACCATTTGACCGGTTGGATAAATGTTAAAATGTTTTCTCAAAATATAAAAAGAGATAATCTTCTGTTTTGCGTCTCATTACAAGCAAACTTGTTTTTTGTTTTTATGTCACTCTAGTATTTGATATCTAATTTTCAGTCTTCTGGCAATATAATCTGGTGAATGGGGAAAGACTTCCAGCAGGGGCTCCGGTTTCCTCCCACAGTCCAAAAGTGTGCAGGGTAGGTTAATTGGCAAATCTGAGTTGTGAGTGTTTGCGCCCTGCAGAGTGTTGACTCCTGCCCAGGGTTGGTTCCTGCCTACGCCTGTTGTTCCAAGGACAGGCTCCGGTCCCCCCCGCGACCTCAGTTTGGCATGCTGTCTCCCCCCTTGGTTTCCTTTGGTTTACGTCTTCACTAGCCCCCTTGTTGCTTTGACTTGTGTGTAAGTTATGTATGTGTGATTGTATTGCTGCATAGGGAGTGACTGCTATTTTGTTTTGCAAGTGTGTGTTGGACTCTGTTTATTTGGTCAGGGAGTGAGGTGGAGTGTTTGTCTTTTGGTTTCCTTTTCTTTTGCACTTAGGTGAGATTAGCTGTGGGTCGCACTTGATAGTTGGGGATTTTGTTTGTTATTTTGGCTGTGGTCACTCCCAAAGTCTTTTGCACCGGGTTATTTGTTCAGTGTCAGTATTATACATGAAAAAAAATGAAAATACAAAAAATATCCCTTTGTCCACTGGTGTTCCCTTCTTGCCCTCACCCTGTTTGTCCCTTTATCCCATTCCCCTTTCCCGTGAATACTGTTACACTCCAACCCTAGACAGCATATCAAAACAGCATCGTACCTATAGTTTTAAAAGAGATGAGGGATATTATTCATTGACCTTTATCTTTGCTATTTCAGAAATCCGTATCTGCTACCTTGTGACTGGAAGTATACACTGTAAAAAAAAGGCAAAATTTGTCACAGTTTTAAACGATTTTATATCAGCCAATTTGACTACAGTATAATTATTTTTTTCCTCTTATGTTAAATGACAGAAAAGTTTTATCAAAACTACATTGCATAACTGGCATCGTAGTACTGATTAGCACCGATTCAGACATCCCGATGAACAAATATGAAGTTCATTTAAACTGTGGTACCTTAAATCCGTCAAGTTACCTCGATAAGCCAGTAACCCTGATTCGTAGTATAGGCCACTGATCACAAGCACTCTGTGTAAACGTATTGTTTAACCGGCGCTGTTGCATTACCAGGGTGAGAGGTTGACTTGCTGGTTAGCTATAAAAACAGACGTTAGTGCAACTCCACATTAATGGTGCGGTCATCATGGCTTATAAATGCTTATTATCGTTCATCATTGTTTGTGTCAGTAACGATAACATAAACAAGGGTAGGCACCAGGAGAACATCATTGGCTCTTGCATCGATTACTTTTCCCGTAACACCCTTTAGATTGTTTCCCTGAAGGGCAGCAAACCGACAATTTCGGTGTGATTGAGCTGATCACGTGTGCATGGGGAGGGAATGCGGACCACATGACCTTCCCGGCGAGCTCAGCACATCCAGCATCGCTTCGCAAATACAATCAAAATGTTTTATCTTTATTCACACTTTTTATCTTTATTCATTATCTCTACGATCTCACTGCTGGACGAATGCCTGGCATTCAGAGCATTCTTTATTAGCCATTTGCCTTTGGATGCAGTTTATTTGCATGCCCCAAAGCTTCCAGGCGTCAGTAATTGCTTCCCACGTTACTCCGGTCCTGGGGTCTTCTGTAACTGCCCTTTGGGATTACATATATTCAGCATATGCTTTTGTCCGAAGTGATGAGAGTTTGGGGTCAGAGCACTTGGGTCTAAGGGACTTGCTCAAGGGCTTAACAATGTTACGATTACTCTGCCATGGGAGTTGAACCAACAACCAAACTGGCAGAGATGGCCAACCTGCTGAGCTCCACACCCGCTGACGATCTCCTTTTCCTGTCTGCTGCAGTCTCCATGGACCTGAGTCCAGAGAAGCACTCTGAACTTGAGGACATCCGGCTGAGGAAAGGAGCCCTTCTGCTGGAGATCCAGAGGCTGCGGGAGGCGCTGAGAGAGGCCCTCATGGAAGTGGAGGTCCTTGAATCCAGCACCAAACGCAGCCAAATCTTAGAAAAGAATAGGCATGTCGCCATGGGAAGAAAGAAATTCAACATGGACCCTAAGAAGGGTATCCTGTTCATGGTACAAAACAATCTTCTCCGGCACACGTCTGAGGACATCGCCCAGCTCCTATACAAGGGAGAGGGGCTGAACAAAACAGCCATTGGGGATTACCTGGGTGAGAGAGACGACTTCAATATCCAAGTCCTCCAAACATTTCTTGGGCTTCATGAATTCGTAGGGTTCAACCTGGTACAGGCTCTCAGGCAGTTCCGTCTGCCAGGAGAAGCACAAAAGATTGACAGTATGATGGAGGCCTTTGCGCAGAGGTACTGTCAATGTAATCCTGGAGTCTTCCAGAACATTGACACTTGCTATGTACTTTCATTTTCCATAATCATGCTAAACACTAGCCTTCATAATCCAAATGTGTGAGACAAGCCCAGTGTGGACAGGTTCATCTCCATGAATCGAGGAATCAATGATGGAGGCAACCTGCCAGATGATCTCCTCCGAAATCTTTATAAGAGCATAAAGAATGAGCCATTCAAGATTCCTGAAGACAATGGGAACAATGCCTTCTTCAACCCTGACAGAGAGGGTTGGCTCTTCAAAATGGGAGGAGGACGGGTGAAAACATGGAAAAGGAGGTGGTTCATCCTGATGGATAACTGCCTTTACTACTTTAAACATACTGCGGATAAGAAACCCAGGGTGATCATTCTGCTGGAGAATCTGAGCATCCGTGAGGTGAAGGATCTCAGGAAGCCTAACTGCTTTGAACTGTACATCCCTAACAACAGCAGACAGCTGATGAAAGCCTGCAAAACGGAGGCGGACGGCCGCCTGGTAGAGGGCAATCATGTGGTGTACCGCATCTCGGCGCCAACCCCTGAGGAGAAGGACAAGTGGATACAGAGCATCACTGCTGCTGTGAGCGCTGACCCTTTTTATGAGATGCTGGCAGCAAGAAAAACACGGATCTCTTAAAACAGGGGTGTCAGACTCATTTTCACCCCGCGCCACATCAGCATCATAGTTGTCACCTTATTCGGCCCTCAGGAAACCACCATGTCCCCCACAGACGTCCCGATGTCATGTATTTGGTGCCAGAATTATAGAACACACAGGACTATTTGTGCCAGATTCCAGAGGAAGAAGTCAACCACTGTGAAAATGACTGCATTCACAGACGTGACATTGCTTGTGATGATGATGTCTTCACGTTGTGCACCTCTGTCATGGCAGAGAATGGTCTTGATGTTCCTCTGGATGCTTATAAGGCAATTGACCTCTACCTGCGCCTACGAGAAGAATGATCAGTTCTTCTACACATTGAACGATAAAGACTGTGTGAATATGTTTGGATGTGCTATTGCAGAAAGTATTTATTTCAGAACAAGGAACTTTGCACAAAACAACTGACTATTTGACTATGATCGCCCACTCAAACATTTGGGCCCAAAATTGTTGTTGCAGACATTCTTTGCCTTTATAATGTGGTCTCACAAAGTAATGTTTAACCTTAAGGTAGCATGACCGAATTCCAGGTTTTGTTTTGATGCGACTTATTGTTCACTACAGATTTTATCATCGAAATGCCCTGTCCTTTTTTTGTATAAATGTGAAATTAAATGTTATTTGCACTGTATTGCTGATCTTTATGTCAGAGAACCTTTTTTTCTGAGAATCCACACTGCTGTAAATTTGCATCAACATGATTGGGATGGAAAAATTATTTTCCATCTTAACCCATATTCTAAGCATATTGATTTCTGTTGTAAATTTTACTTTTACAGCAGTATGATTTAAGACACTAACAGCAATTTTTCAACCAGTAATTGTTAATGTGATAGGAATTGCATTCAACAGCAAATGCGTTCAACTTAACCAAATGTATAAATCTTACATATTCTGATGATTTGACATTCCCCCGACGTCTGTGTGATGTATTTCAGCAACAACACGCAGTTAATGAGATCACTATGCGGAATTTAGCCGACTGTTATTTTACTGATTAGGATATATCACCCATGATTGGGGTATACTATATATCAAGGGTCAGCAACCTTTTTGAAACTGAGAGCTACTTCACGGGTACTGAGCCATACAAAGGCTACCAGAACAGACTTTACCTAAACTTATCTAAACTTCATGTAGAATAAACACGTTTTAAATGCTTTTTTGGATATTGTCATTTTCAAATCTATATAAATACAAATGTGATTAAAGAAGAATAGCAACAAGATAAAATTAAATTTTAGTCGCTGCCCACTGGTGAGTTGTGGTATTTTTAGAACAGGTCCGTGGGTGACTCATGTGGTTCTTGGGGGCATCCTGGTGCCAGTGGGCACCATGTTGGTGACCCCTGTTCTAAATGGTATGTAGGGTATGCAAACTACACCAACGCTTCTGATGTAGCTACATTTAGGCTTATAGTGGAATAATATAGTGGAAGATTCCTTGCGTGAGTGTCTGAGAGCGTGAAAGTCATGCCAGATGCATGGTAGTCGGCAGCCCTGCTTTCCGTGTGCATCTGTCTCTTACTTTAGGTGGCTAGAGATCCAGCATTACTCAGGATTAGGAGCCACTTGCACTGATAATAATTAGTTTCTTTTTCCCCTTGCAGTCTGCTGCTGTATAACATTATGAAATCAGCCCAAAAATCCGCAACCCATGACCTCCTAATATTTACCCAAAACTATGTTTTCAAAATAGCACAATAGGGCATGAACACCGCAGACCTGGAAACTCTGCTGAGCATTGAGAATCAGCGTGCAAAGGCTCTTAATTTGGATATGTTTGTGAAACATTCTGCTGCACAGCACAACAAAGAAAAACAACTGGTCAGTGATAATGAAAAGTACAATCAGCATTGTTTTAACCATGAGAGTCCAAATGCTTAGATAAATTGTCACTTTTTCAGTGTAAGTATGCTCCTGAGCTCCACGATTCTGAATGATAGTCGGTTTCTCACTGAACCTCCATGCCACTCTGTTAAAATCTCTTGCCACCCCATGTAAAATTTTCTAGATCCACCACTGTGCCAGAGCTAAGACTTAAGAATCTTGAGTATTATTTCAACATAAACTTTGCTTGGGTGCTTCATACTTTAAATTAAATATAAATTATGGCAACGTGCAAAACTATTAAGGAAAATGCAACGTATTTGTTTTTCATTTACGTAATTATATATGTTGATTATGATTCTTTTTAGTTCCACAGTACATGCAGATACTAAAATCCAAGCATGCACTCTTAGGTTAATTGCTATCAGTTCATATTAAGATTTATAGAAATTTCAGTCAGAGACTAGCTTCTGATATAAAAAGAATGTTTACATTTTTTTTGGGCATGGAATAGTTTTTCAGTGCTGCATGTAGTTTCTCTTTATTGTTTGAATAGGGCACACTTACACATCAACAAGTGCAGTGGCAGTTGTGATGTTCTCGCATATGAGAAAATACAAGGACAACTTTTATTAAACAAAACGAAAGGCTTTACTCTCCATACTCCAGTCAATTGCATGCATAGGCCTACTGCCGCATCTCACTTTGCCAACTTCCGCTTCCGTGCGGCTCAGGAGGATCTGGCTGCACAACACTGGAAAGGGGTCCACAGCTCAAGGGGACCACCAGAGGACAGATGGAGTGGAACCGGGAACCAAGGGATTTGCCAGTGACTAGCACTCACTGTTGTTTTCGACTACAATAAAAACAGCTGTACTGGCTGAATAATGAGCATACAAAAAGAAAAAAAGACATGGATAGGAATAAAAAGGTAATTAAAAATAGAAAAACAACTGAAGAGTCATTCACACTGAACACGCGTCTCTGCTCTCAGGACGATGATCCTGTCAACTGCGCCAGACTGTGACAGACCGAACTACAAAACTGTAGACTCAGTGGACAGCTGACTACGCCACCCTAGGAATTTCATCCAGCTTTCCATTGAGACTACAGTTTTGCAGTCTGTTCTGCCAAACAATGTATTAAAAAGTGCAGTGTTATACATGACACTGTAATTAGTTCAATTCAAGAGATGTACTATCAAGTTATAATAGTGTGATTATCATAATCACACAAATATATGAATTCCTCTGATACTGAATTAAACAACCCTTTATGCTGTCCCTTATGTGAATTAGTAAAAATTTCCACACCTCTTTCACCATAGACAACCATTCTCTCCATAGTCAAATGCAATTCCAATTCCCCCTTTTATTTATTGTATGGCAGACAGACAGCAGTGTATTATTATATTATAATTATATTATATTTATTATAATTATATAATTATATTATATTATAATTATTTTATATATCATTATATTAGGGTGCCCCTCGCAGAAGGTAAATTTAATCTTATTTAATTCCATTTTCTATATAGCGTCAGATGACAGCAGACGTCATTTACTGTAAGGTTACCTTTACTATATAAGATATAACAGCTCCCAAAGTTCTTCATCTGGTACAGAAAACATACGCCTGACAGATGTTGAAGTTTATTCCGTCTTTATTCTTCTAGACACCGTGAAAAACTATAAAATAAACATATTATTAAATTCCTGCATTACATTTAATCTTACAAGACATTCTAAAAGATCCATGATATTACCGCTAAACAGCGGCTCATACATCACCGCAATTCCACTTTTCAATACAAGACAACAAGTAAATACAATAAATATAAATTACCGTGTGCGCCTTCTGACCAAATGCTTAGGTGTTATTACAGATCCTGCCGTGACAAGCCGACAAACCACAAGTTGACTCCATGAATCTCCCAGCATGCATTTACTCCTACCCTATTCCGTCACCTAACCATGTATTCAAGGGTTAACACGGATCAATTAAATAGTCAGCAGAGGGCACTGACATACATTTCACAGTATACATTCTATATTAAATCAAACCAGCAAAAGGTGATTATAAAATAACCGTCTTAGCGACAGTTACAGAGTGGCGTAGTCACCCTTTCGCTCTATAGCGCCCCCTACCCCTACTACGTTTATAATTATAATAATTGCCTCATGTGCAGTTACGCTGGTTAAATTACCTGGAAATGTTATTAACTGCACATTCTCCTAGAAACTAACAACGGTGCTCACTCAGGTATATTTATAATGGTCAGAAAGCTGATGTAAAGTCTGATATAGTGCTGAATGTGTTATTTTGTAGACAGTAATAGGTTTAATTAATTTTATATTCCATTACTGTAGAAAGCTATACTTGCTTACTTAAGGCATTTTGCGTTATTAATGTGTGATGTAAATGCAGGTAGTTTTATTACAGTCAACTTTTATTCACAGTGAGTAGCTTGTCATCATGAAGAGGAAGTGTGACAATCGTGAGGTTTTGGGCAACCACAGAAAAGCAGGAAAGTAAGTACAGACAGTGAGATAATTAGTGCCAGTCAGATGATAGACGTATACAGTATGTGAGTCAAAGGTTCTTCATATATTAATCATTCTCATTCAGGTAACAAATCCTTAGAAATCCATTCCTGAGCATCATGCCAAGAAGCACCACTTGTTTACTGATAACTGCTTTCATGTAAACTCTGCTGTGCTGAGAGTAAAGATGAAGAGGGAGAGACAGCAAGAGGCTGCTGACGGCAGAGAATGCAGGCGACATGGAGGGGAGTGAGAAAAGGAGCAAATATTGATGGTTAAGAGTGAATAATGACGTCACAGCAGCCTGATCCTGATGTTAGTTTAATATGCTTCTTAGTTTGGCCTGTGGTGTGTATTTCAGATACAGCATTTAATCAGGGAGACTGAGTGTGAGTCAATGACAGAGAGAGAGAGAGAGAGCAGACAGGCAGGTGAAGATGAAGGTGTATTAGGGAGGAGGGGGGAGGAGCTTGGACCTTCACCAAATCAGCCAAATGTAAATGTCACGTCTATCAAACAGGAGACCCTGCTTTCAGGAGAAATGGTTTAAAGATCACACTGGGCTCCCTTACAGCCCCCCCCCCCCCCCCCCCTCGTCTTAAGGGGGGTTCTTTGTTTCTACTGTGCAAAATAATTTGTAACACAAATGTCTAAACTGGCATGAAAGACACATTCAGCTCTTGGGAAGACTGGCATGTGAAACTGGAAAATGCACTGGGGAAATTCAGTGCACATAAAGACAGGCAGTGCCACAGATTAGCACTGATGACATGGATTCAGAAGGTCAATCCTGTTAATATTCAACCTTCAGATGAGCTGGAAAGAGCAGCAGCAAGTGAGGAAAAATCTTCTGAAGTTAAGTACTTGGCACAGCAAGGCCTGGCTTTTCGAGGTGTTGGTAAGGAGAGTGGGAATTTCAAGCAGCTTCTAATGCAAACAGCAGAGGGCGATGCAGAGCTGACCATGTGGCTGAAAGGTCACTTTGATTTCACCAGTGCTGTTTAACTGTAACACCTGTTCCTGGGTTGCCCTCAGTCCTTGTTATTGGTTATGATTCTCACTGTCCTGCATTGTGTCTTGTTAGCTGTGTATTTAAGTGCCTGTTCTGCTTCTGTTCTTTGATGGTTCATTATAGCTGTATGTTGTATGTATGTATATAGTTCTCTAGTTGTGTTTATTCCATCATTTAGTTCATTCCTGGTCATTTGCTGTTTATTTTGGATCCATCCTGATCCTTTTGGTTTTGATGTGTGTGTTGTAAAAAACCCTATTTTTCCAGCCGTGTCATGCACTGCCACAACCAGAAGAGGGCAGAAGATATGGCACAAAAAACAGGAAGAAGCCTAACTTTAAAAAGAACAAAAAACATCAAGACTCATCCAGCATTGGGTGGTGGGTTAACGAATAACACAAACAATCAAAGAATAAGCAAACAAATGAGAGAAAAGATGCAGAGATGACTGAGAAGCAGGGGATGACTGGAGAAGAGATGACAGGAGCAGAAGACAGGAGGGATACAGGAAGAGCGGAGAAGACAGTATAACTGAAGAATGGGAGAAGAGGAGAGACTGCAGAGGAAGGAGAACATAGATGACTGGAGGGGAGGGAATATAAGAGCAACAGAGAGAAGGAGGAAGGGCTGCGGAGGAGAAGACAGGATAAGAGGGGAAAATGTGAGCAGAGAAGGACAAACACCCCCACTGCCCAGCAAAGTGCACTTGTAAGTAAACCACAATTTTAGCCTTGGGCTCAATATCTGGACTTGTCTCTGTGTAGCAATGCATAGAATCCTTGACACTGGTTATGACTGTACTGTATTAGTCCTAAACCTGCCATTATAGTGTAAGGAGAAAAGATTTTTTTTTAAATAAATAATTTTAGAAAAAGGTAGAGCGATGTAGCCGCCGGAGAAGTCCCCCCCCCCGAAGCCCTGTTTGTTCCCTTCTAGCTACCAGATGAAACTCACAATGCACCCCAACGCCACCTAACTTCTCTTCCACATGATGCACCTTATTTACCCTCTGAATCCTGTCTATTATTGAGCGTTTTTCTATCCATTTGATTATAAACTTATTACAATGTATGTACATTAGTCATCCACATATGCTGTACGGCTTTGTTTTCCGGACAGTCTGGGCTACTCAGATATGTCATAATTCGATTTGTAAATGCTGACAGTCTTGACATTATCCTTCTTATCAGGAAAAACTACTTCTGCATATAGATATTTCTCAATTTTTAGTCTCGTCTAATATAAAAATTGGCAGGTAGTACAAATATAATCTTATAAATGCTGAGATTAGAGTATCTGCGATGCAGGAATGCAGGGGTTTCATTGGGGCCCTTTCTATGGCTTAGTACTGTGAAGGAATACATGGTTAGTGCCAGGCGCAAATGAATATCTTTGATTTTGCATCCATTTGGTAACTTGTTGAAGTTGTCTGATAGTCAGTAATACATGGTTAATTAATATGATTCTTTATTTACTACTTTATAACATCTGAAAGAAACTGAAATAGGAAAGCTTATTTTAATTTATGGTCCACTGGATAAACACAGACATTACAGACAGTTTTAGAGTCTTATGCTGAATGTTTTTTGCTATCGTTTTTCTGCCTGCATATGCTATGATTGGTGCAGTGAAATTTGAGAATGTGTTTGTGGTCAGTATCATAGCCTCAGACAACAAACCAACGCTGTAGCGTGTCACTGTGTTTATATGTGAGAGGGGTTCCAGTTACATAATGGACTCGTTCTAATTGTTTTGACGGAGCTCGACAAACCTAAAAAATAAATGCTGTTTTTATCAAAAACTATGTCATATAGCTATATTCCAGATTTATTACAGCCAAACACATCTCGGAGCTCCGAGGAACCTCCTTCTCCCTACATTTCCCTCCTTCACACTCCTCCCTCAAATACTGTTACATTTGTCTTTTTTCCACACTCACACCCTGTCTTGATCATACTCTGACTGCATGGCATCCATATGCAGGGCAAACTATTTTAGTCTTATCTAGTATAATAGGACATAAACATTGAATTTGATAGTTATCTTTTATTTACACATTAGAACACAACACATGAACATGAAGGGATCGTTTGCATTTGCAACCAACACCTCCGCAAACCCCCCTTCGGAATACTGGCCGCGGACAGGGGTGGGAATCCCCAAGCTGGAAGACTGTACTGCGTCATGTTAACATTAGCTAGCTAGTTAGCATGGATACAGAGTGCTCCGGACTACAACTATAAAGGACGTAAAGTGTGTGATATAGTAAAACACTTACTAACAGGTAATGCGCGTGAATGACAACTTTACCTGTTACCAGAATAGCCTCCTACACGTTCGCCGAATGACAGCAGGCAGAAGGCGGTGCGTTTTTCAGAAACACACCGGAGTTAAACTTACGCCGCGTTATTTACCAGCACTTGTAACACCAATATTTGCAGCCATTAACTCATATGTGGTAGTAACACTGAAATTACTTTCTCTGCGTCAAAATAAGGTAGCACTGTGATTTTAATACTTTATCATTTATACTTAACCGTACCTTCCTCCCATTCCTCCGTCTCTGCTTATTGACATTTAGGAGAGTCTCAGATATAAATTAACGATTCGAAATTATCAAACAAAGACAGACACAACACTGAAAAGATGACAAAGACACAGTTTGAAAAGTAAATATGTTTTATTGCAAATCTCTTATCTTAACATAGCCTACCTTATCATATGTTAACTTAACCCATCTTATATTTTAACTTAGCCTATCATCATATTTTAACTTAGCCTATCTTATCATATGTTAACTTAGCCTATCATATTTTATCTTAGCCTATCTTGTCATATCTTAACTTAACCTATCTTATTATATTTTAACTTAGCCTATCTTATCTTATTATATTTCAACTTAGCTTATATTAATATATTTCGTCTTAGCCTATCTTATATTTTAACTCAGCATATCTTATCCTATCGTATCTTATAGCTACATTAACACTTAAACAGTATCACTTTCCGTTGGGTCCCGCGGGATCCCAGTCCCAATGCAGGGCTCTAACACGGGTATTCTAAGAAAAAGAAAATAAACACTTTACTTAACTTTACTTAAAGCAGTCATATAACTAATAAATAAATAAATACCCAATTAATGCCTTATGAATCATTTATAAAAGTATTAAAAACACGGCTGTAAATACTTATACAAAGGCATAACACATTATAGCTATCTTGATAATGCATTATGAATGCTCTGATCTATATATACACAATAAATATCTTCATAATACATTATATCGGCCATTAATCCATAATAAACATGGCTATAATGTGTTATGCTTTTTTTTCTTCAATATTTATACCCATGTCTATAATATATTTATGGATGCATTACAGTGCATTGTGAAGGTGTCAATAATGCAGTTATATTACTGCTTTAAGTCATTTGTAAACCTGAATTCACAACCTTATAATTACTGCCTCTTGCTACTTCTTCTGAAGGGCAGGGGACAGCAGAAGAAGCACCACTTCATCTTCTTCTTCTTGTGGCTCTTCTCAGTATCATCTTCAGAAAGATCTTCGGCATTCACATGGAATGATACTTCTTCTTCACTGTAGATCTTCTCAGCAGCATCGGCATCTTCTTTTGTTTTATCTGTCTTCATCACTTCAGTCTCGTCCTCTTCCTCAGGTCCTTCTTCTGGTATAGTCAGTAGCTGTGATCTGTCTTCAGATGCCACCATACACTGAAACCTGACCAGTGTGGTAGCATCAGCATCTTCTGCCTGCTGGAATACCACATCAGCTTCTTCATTTTCCTCAGGTCCATCTTCCTGTAAAGTCTGCAGCCATATTCTGGCTACATATGCCGCCATGCACTGCCAACTGTCCACTGTGGCAGCATCAGTGTCTTCTGCTTCCTGAAGCTCCTCATCTGTTTCTTCATCTTCCTCAAGGTCTTCCTCCTGGATGGGTTCTAGCCAAGTTCTGCCTACTTGTGACACCACATATTCCACAGCATTCCCTGTACTTCTCCCTCCTCCTCCCTTAACCTCCTCCACATTCACTCCCACCTCACATCCATTCTCCTCACCTCCATTTAGCATATCCATCATACTAATACCAGCCTCTGTCCCCTCCATCACAACCCTGGAGGCCTTCCCCTCAAATGTTCCCCACTCTGGTACCTCCACATATTCCTCACTACTCTGCCCCCTTACCTCACCCTCCCCCCGGCTTGTCCGGTCCTTCCTGACTTTCTTTTTTTTGTTAAGGTAGCAAGTTTTATAAATTTCCCAGTCTTCAGATGAAAGGCCGTAATTACTCTGAAGACTTTGAGATGAAATACTAGTGCTGGCTAGCAGTCCATCCTTTCCCACACTCTCCCCTCCCTTACCCAAATCAGTAGACCCCCCCAATCCCCCCTTAACCCCCCCAGCCTGGACAGTGGGGAGTGTCACTGGTGAGAACTCCTCCACACCTTCTCCCCAGTTGATCACTTCATCCCACAGGTTCCAGGCTTCCCAGTGTTGGGTGTTGGTCCATCGATCAGCTCTCTCAATTCGCTCTCTGGGGAATAAACGAGAGATTAACCAGTACTTAAGAGAGATAATAAAATAAATAAAGAGCTGGAAATTCTTCAACCATACAGAAAATACAATTGTTATAATTATTATAATAAATAATTACAGGGGTCACATATATAAAAAAGAAAGAATAAAAGAAACAGCGAGCAAGATTGCAAAAAAAATCGACTGTAAAATGCACGATACTGTAAGTGCAATAGCATATTAAACAGTAATGTCACCAAATTATAACTAGAATCAAATACGAAACAACTGTGCTCCACATCAAATGAATACCCAGATGAATACTACCAAGAACTGAGTTAACACTAACCAAGCTAAGAATATTTGAAAGTGTTAATCCTGTGTAACAATGTAAAGAGATGTAATGATAAACTTAGAAGCATCTAGCCTACTCCGAAAGTAATGCCCCAATTTTTTTTAACAATTTACCTACCACCCTGTACAGTAGGGGGTCCCAACTTCCGGTCGGGGTTCCGGTACCGTCCGCGCGGAGTATTGCACCGGGCGGCAGACAACCGGGGGTAGAGGAGCCAGCCGTCCCGTTTATTAGGGGATCGCGCCGTTTTGGAAAGAAAGCTGCCCGTATTGATGTACGGAAATACGCCATTAGCCCCGCATGTCCGTATACACCGTCAATCTCCCGCCGCTCGGCGTGGGAACCCCCAAATTATACCGCCGTCTTACCCATCCGTGACACTTTTCTACGACGGAAACCGATCCGCGGACATCGAAAGGTTGGGAAGCCCTACTAAACTAGCATGTTTGAGATGAATTTACTAACCAAATAGTCTGTCATTATTTAAATATTAGCAACCACAGTAGCAATAAAAACCACTGCACTTTAAATGACGTTAAAAAATATGTAATATTAAAAAAATATGTAATGTTTTTTATTGTATTATAGACATTTACTATGTCATTATATTATAAAAGGCTAAATAATCGAAGTAGCACAACATCAGTTGAAGAATTCAAAGACATTTTGGAGAGCTAACAAGCTACTCACCTCTGCGCCATTTTCACTCAGAGTTTGTTGTGCTTCAAACGGTAAAGTTTGTTTACGTTGTTTCTATGGAAACTGCTCTGACTCTCCGCTTGACCGTAATATAAAGGCATGTATGCAGTAATTTTCTGATTGCAGATTTGATCTGGCAAAAACTGGCACTATGATGGAAGTTATGCAGAAGTGCAGAGTAGATGGAATAATTTTTGTACCTCAATAAGATTGTATGCCTTTTGCCTGTGTCTCCAGCCAGTGCCGGGGGTGAAACGCGCCTGCAATTATCAGCGGGATAACATTATCGTTTTTTTTATTCTGTGGAAAATGAAAGACCGATTTGCTGGCCAGATTTATTTATGAATCATAAACATGTTGTGGGCTATATAAGTAAAGTCAGGGCTCTCAAGTCTTATGCATTGACTGTGAGACACTTGCATTTCAACCAGTTCACATGTTCACACACCGCACCTTATGTTTGTCAAGCTGAGAAGTAAGGGTTAGGGTTATAATTATCAATAAATAATGTACTTCCCTGTGAAACAATGATGCTGGATGTTTATTTGCATATCATGATATGGTGCAGCCTTTTAATAGGTTTCTGTTTTTCTGTTAATCCTTCATGGTGTTGAATAAGTCAGCAAGCATAAGTCTAAGGCTAGTGAGTGACTGGTGTTTTCGGGGGAGACTCCCTAGAGCTGGAGAGAAATACCTTAAGGCACGGGATGAAAAATCCCAAATCTTCCAGGAAAAATGTCAGCATTATATGTATTTGCCACACAGAACAGAACAAAAAATTCCTTAGGGAATCACACGCCTACCATAGTCACTATACTACTCAGAACGCCTGGCAGCCACCAAATCAAACATAGGAAAAGGTCCGGATTTATAGCGTTAGAATGTGGTAGAGACTAATATCCATAACGTACCATCCTAGAACACACTGTGCTCTAAAATTTAAGCCCAATTAAAATCTGAATATTAAATGAGGAAAATAATTTGATTTGTTCTTCTATCCCAAGTTGTGGTCTAAAAGCAATAAGACCACCATCCATTATACCTGCTTTGGGGAAAATGCACTCCTGTAGCCACTAGGGGAGCTCTCACCTCTTCTGGGCCCAGCTAAATAATTATGTTACGCATTCTAACAAGCTTTATTATCTGTGTCAATAAGCCCTGCTTTTACACTAACACTCCTGCTGAGAGGCTAATTTGATTACCAGTCTTGCCCTTGTCATTAGGAACACATGAGAATTTGCGCAGTGCTGTTTCACAGTGGATTCTCACTGGTTTTCCCCAAGACTGGTACGATACATTTTATTCAGTTTCATACCACAGGTTATTGCAAGAGGGATCAATTGGTTTATACTAGTGCAAGGAAACTATTATTATGATGGTGGGTTATCAAACACAGTAGCTGGCTACCTCAGACATAAGACGCCCATTACGTACCTGTGTATCACCTATATGGGCTTGGAATCTGTATATAAATTGAAATAATTATTCATAGCCCAGATAGCATCATATTATTGTTTCAGCGTTGAAGTATAGTTAAATGCATTGAATTATGGTCAGTGTTAAATTATCAGCATTGAAACTGAATTGATTTTTGGTCATTTTTTCAATATTGAAAAATTAATGGTGGCGAAACCTTGATATAAAGTGACTTTTTCAACATTGAAAATAAGATGCTGAGTTAACATCAATATTATTGAAAATAAAAATGGAAAAATGAATTTATGGGGGGCGGCATGGTGGTGCAGTGGTTAGCACTGTTGCCTCACACCTCTGGGACCCAGGTTCGAGTCTCCGCCTGGGTCACATGTGTGTGGAGTTTGCATGTTCTCCCCATGTCGTCGTGGGGTTTCCTCCGGGTACTCCGGTTTCCCCCCACAGTCCAAAAACATGCTGAGGCTAATTGGAGTTGCTAAATTGCCCATAGGTGTGCTTGTGTGAGTGAATGGTGTATGAGTGTGCCCTGCGATGGGCTGGCCCCCCATCCTGGGTTGTTCCCTGCCTCGTGCCCATTGCTTCCGGGATGGGCTCCGGACCCCCTGCGACCCAGTAGGATAAGCGGTTTGGAAAATGGATGGATGGATGTTACAGGTAAGGCGTGTGTCATGCCCGGCTCGTCCGCTCCTCGTGTGTGCCACGCCCCCTGATTACCCACATGTATTTCCCTGATCGTCTCCAGCTTTGTCTAGTTACTTTGATTAGTCCTGTGTATTAAGTCCTGGTCTCCCCGGTTTCCCTTGTCCGTCATTGATGTTTGTAGGTGTGCTACGTTTTCCAGTCCTCGTTTGCCCATTAAATCCCTGGTTTTGCCCCGACTTCACCTGTCTGCCTGCTATTTCCACGCCTGCCCGCACGATCGCCGCTTCGCCCGACCGCGATCGTGACAGCGTGACTTTTATAGAAGACAGTGCTGCTGCAGGAAGAAGAATACATAAGTAAAGGGGGGATGTTGCGTTCAGTTAGTAATTGTTCTGTTTTCCATATTACTGTATGTCACAAGAGGGTGCTGTAAGGCTGTTTGATTCGACTTCAATTCCTATTCCAAGAGTCAAGAATGGATAGTTGATCCCAGGCAGCAGTTTTCCAGATTATCAACTTCAAAAACTAAAAAATATGATAGGAAAAAAGTCTTTGTAAAATTAAGAAGTATATAATACTATGAATGACAAGGGGTCTTAATACTTTTCATTTAATTTTATTAACTCAATCTTTTGCTGGCAAGTATACCTTTTAAATTTATATACATAACAGTACAACTGCATTATTTGTGTTTTGTATGCACACTTCATACAAAGCAAAAGGTTATGGCGGCTACTTCATTAATAGTATTTCTTATTGATACTTTACAATTCCGTTCTATTGCCCAACTCCCAAAGGATCATAGATTTTTATTAAAACATAGTAGTCTATGGAAATGTCAATACTAATCATACATTTCAGTGACATAACTAAATAGACATATGTTGACACACAGACACAGATAAAAACAATTAAACTCCCTCTATGTGAAAATGACATGTGACACACGTCCTCAATGTTAAAATCCATGAGTGTAAAAAATGACCATCGTTGCTAATGTTATATCTCAGGTCTCAGATTACTTCTTTAAGTGTCAATTAAACTGAAAAAAAATCACAGAAAAAGGCAAGCTTATTTGCCGACATTTAGTAACCGACAAGCTGATTAAGGAGGACTAAACCTGTACCTGGCTTTCCTGTCAGCTCCTTGGGGATGGCTAATCTTCAAATTTTATTACAAATACTACAACTTTATTTTGTGCCTTGCTTAAAGTAAAATATCTCCAGACTACTAAATACCGCGTTAATGGTGACATTTTTAAACTGATTCGCTTCTTTCGCCTCACTCTCCTCTATGTGACGGGTGGGCGTGGTTGATCTAGCCGGCTCCCGATTGGCGGGTATTCGGTAGCTCCTGTGTCATGTGACTGGTAGTAGCGTAGGCAGCACCGGCATAGCTTTGAAACCCTGTGTGCCTCCTTGGGCGATACGCGATGTTGGCATGGTAATTGTGAAATAGAGGATTCATAGATATGACTTAGTGAACCGACTATTTTCGAAACTGCAACAACATGAGGAATGTTAAAACTAGAAAACAGGGAACCACATTTCACAGGTAAAAAAATCTGCGGTACGGTCAAATAAGATACATAACATGTTTACTTGCCTGTGACACTGACGGGATACTAGCATTAGTTTTTGTTGAGAATACTATGAGCAATACTACATAAATTTGGGGGGGGGCAGTAGTGGTGGGCTTGTTTATTTATTCTACATAATTGTAAGATATAAATGCGTTAATTAGTAAAGAAGTTATGGCTAAAAGATCTTTCCATCTACACCCTGACATGTTGCTTGTTTATGTCTAATTATCGCTCCAAGATGGTGGCGCTGCTGACTCGTTGTGGAAAAGCGAGGTGAGGCATCTAGGCTTTCAAATTCATGAGCACCACCATGTACTTCGTTTAAATGGGAGGTTCACCCCAAAACTATAAAAAAGATATTTTAGAGGGGCCTTAATGCTATCTATTCATCAAAGTTCTGCTGGGAGTTGTTCAGGTTTGGAAATATCAGCCGTAGAAATGTCGGGCTTCTATCGAAGTACACTACTCGTATCACTGCGCATTAGACACAAGCGCGAGCTCCCTGGCAATATCTGCTGCGCAGTGATATTATTGGTGTGTGGAGTTGGGTAGAAGGAAATAGTTCGTATATTAAACTGCTCGCGACGAAGTCTGTGGATTTTCTTAACCTGTTCCTGATTTCTGGTAAGAGATATTGCTGTTGAATTTTTCAAATACGATGTTCTGGCGCTTTAAGTAGTGAAAGCAAAATTGAATCTTATTATATTGCTTATTGGATTGGATTGGATTGGATTGGAAAAGCCCTTTATTGCTGATGCAATATACCATGGCACCAGTCACAAGTACCGGTGAAGAGCAGGCCATCAACCGACCTTACATATACACAGACATCACAGTAGGGGGAAGACCGGCCGGGAGACAGGGGAAGTGAGAAGAATAGAAACAAGATAACATGGTGGGAGAGGAGGAGAATAAAAAAACACCCCCCAGATTGCACTCCAGTAGGGAGTACATTGTGGGAACCGAAAAAAACACCTCAGCAACATAAGCACATGGGCACTACACCTTACATAAAAATGACACGACTTGCAACGGGTAGGGGAAAGGGGGTGTGGAGGTGACCCAGCAGAGACAGACAGCCATCCGGTCCTGCTGCCATAGAAACGGCGCTGGTCAGACCCGCCTGTTCACGCTGGGGGTATGAAGCGGCGGAGGCGTGGGATGGGGGGAGGGTAAGTCCTTGGGATTGGGGGAGAGGAATGCAAGAGAGTCTCACTGCCTTGTTCTTCTGGGGGAGTTGTTAGTTCCAGCAGCAGCCTTGGCCAAGGCCAGTGCTGATATGGGGGAGCCAAATACTTGATAGAATAAGGTTGTTTGGGTTTCCATGCGAGGAGCTGAAATTTCCAGCTCCTCTAATGTCCACGCTGATCTCCGCCATCCAATAATTTTTGCAAAGCTGTTAGCTTCTCCACGATGTTATCCAGTTTGCGATCCATTTGCACAGTCTGCACAGTCTGAGTGCTAACAGCTCTGCCCACTCCATCAATCATTCCGGCCAGCCTAGTGGGGCTTTGAGAGGCTGTCACTGTCTTCTTCAATCTTTGATAAACCAGGGCAATGCCTAATCCAATCAGCATAATACCTGTAATCATGGTTCCGAATAAGTAGATGTCTTCAATGTCCTCCACGGAAAGAGCTGCCAGGCACACGACCCTCCACCGCTCCCATCCGTCCATCGTGTAGCCAGCTGCGTACGTTCCTGCAGGACAGTCAGGTTCCCCCGACCCTAGGCTTCTCGTCGAGAAGATGGTGTCAATTGCGTTGAGAGACCAGCTGATCAAATCCATAATTTTTCGTAGTTTGGAGAGCAGGGCTGAGAGAGTCTCTTCACAGACACAGTATAAGACAGTAGACTAGACGAGACGAGAGGAGCGAAGCAGGGAAGATAAGGGGAGGGAGAGGGTAAGAAGTGCGACCGCCTCCGTTGAGAGCCAAACGAGAATTCATTAATAAGTACCTATAACATGTATACTGCCCAATGTTTTGATTTAATAAATATTTAAAATTAATAAATATTTCAAAAATACTTCAATATTTAAAATGGTTCATGATTTTCAGGAGCGGTACAGTGGTTAGCACTGTTGCCTTACACCTTTGGGTCCCAGGTTCGAGTCTCCGCATGGGTCACATGTGTGCGGAGTTTGCATGTTCTCCCCATGTCGTCATGAGGTTTCCTCTGGGTACTTTGGTTTCCCCCCACATTCCAAAGACATGCTGAGGCTAATTGGACTTGCTAAATTGCCCGTAGGAGAGCATGTGTGAGTGAATGGTGTGTGAGTGTGCCCTGCGATGGGCTGGCCCCCCATCCTGGGTTGATTGATGGATGATTTTCAGGTCACACTGCCCCCTCAGAGCCCACCAATCAGTGACTGTCTCATAGTGTGATGTAATACACAATGTCCGCACCACCCACTTTTCAGTGAGCAGTAAAAACACACCAGCTTGTCTCAGCGGACAGCGGCTCTTATCAGATAAGGGGAAAAGGACGAGATATCAAAAGTAAAAATAAATATATCACATTTGGTTAACATCAAATGAAAACAGCCCTGCAATAATATATTGGATTCTAGGATATCACCTATTAAAAGGGTGAATCTATTCTAGCAGACCATAAAAATCCAATTATGAACAGTGAAAATGGGCATAATAGGTCCCTATAAACGACAGGTTTCTGTCCATGGTGCTGAAAACCAGGATTGGCAGAATTCACATTACAGCGATTCCCCACTATATCGCGGATTTTCCTCCGACGCCTCACAATTCTCTGCGTATCCCGTACATTGTTTGTGGTCCGATTGTTTTCGTTTTGTTCTAAGCCCTACGATGGAAGACGTTGACCATTCAGGAGAAGGTAAAACTTCTGGATGTGCTTCGGGAAGGAAAGCGTTATGCGGATGGCGTTCGCCATTATGGTTTGAATGAATCAACAGTACGCTACATGAAGAAGGATGAAAAGAATGTGTAAGAGCCATATATGTTTTTATTTTTATATATTCCATTACATATATAGAGAGAAAGTTGTGTGTGTGTATACATATTAAAAATTATTATTTTATTATTATTATTATTATTATTATGTTACTCATATCCTTAGCCCGACATTTAACGATATATGTGTTTTAATGAGTTTACATATGTTTAAAGCATGTGGGAGGGGTATTTTAAGGCTTAAACTTAAAAAAAAAATTATATGATCCTTCTGTATCGTGGATTTTCACCTATCGCTGATGGGTCTGGAACGCATCTACTGCGATAGGCGGAGGATCAAATTTACCTTCATGTGGAGTCTTGGCTTTTCACAATGTTTCATTCCTGCTTATAGCTAAGGTTTTTTTTAGCCGTCGTCACTCTAAGGTTGCCCATTAATGGTTTGGAATTGGGAATGTAAAGCTGTTTTGTTAGCATGTCTGCCTTACAATTCCTTTACTGTAAGTCAAGGCCTGCTGGAACTCAATACTGCTTCATGGCGCTTGTATTTACTCTTTATTTTTTATTACATTATGTTTGAGACTAACCCCTTTATCTACCTCTCCATTCCTCCTGTTGAGCTCCATACAGAACTAGTGGAGAAAAGGGGTGCTTGGAGGGGAGACGATATCTCTGGATGCCCACTTAAGAAATATCTGCGTTACCTTCCAATACACCTTCCAAACTTAAGTGGATTGAACATGGGTGCTGTTGAATTAATAAAAAAAATGCACTGTATTAAAATTATTTTGTTTATATAACATAAAATTGAACTATAAACATGAAATTTAAATCTGTTGAGTTTATATATTGACAAAATAATAATTCAGAATTTTGAACCCTCATTGAACAAAATTAAACCTAATATGGACAAATGGAAAGCATTGAAATTATCCTTATGGGGGGAAGGTTAATGTCACTAAAATGGTTGTGGTGCCTCAAGTTAATTATCTCTCTATGATGCTTCCATTTAATATTCCGGAAAGGATATTTGAACAGTACGAGAGTATAGTATAAGATTTTTGTTGGGAAAGAATAAACCTAGGATTAAAATTACTTCGCCCAGAGACAAGGGAGGTCTAGGATTGCCAGATGTTAGATTATATAGCATGTCATTTGAAATAGCCAAACTCTACTATCACTGGAAGAATGTGAATTCTGATGTGGACTGGATAGCTATCGAGAGCAATTTGGCTTCACTATTTCAACCTCTGCACATTCTGTCACAATGGGGGGACAATATAAGAAACACAAACCCGATAATATCTTTTTCGAGAAATATATGGATCAAAATACATAAGAAGCTTAAAGTATCACATGACATGCAGCCATATTCCTCAATTTGGCACAATCCTCAAATACAAATAGTAAAAAGTATGGAAACAATGGCAACCCAAAGGGGTGAAAACTCTCTGGGATTTATTCGTAAATGGGATGTTTATGTCATAATCAGACTTAAAGAGTAAGTATGATGTAGGAGGAGCAGGGAGTTTTTGGAAGTTTTTGCAACTGATGCATTGAGTCACGAGTGTTAAAATGCAGAAGATGAATGGTCAAGAATACTTTCTAGAGTGGGGAAATATTTTAGGGAAGTAAAAGGTAAATTTATTCAGTATAAAATTATACACAGATAGTACTGGACACTAGTTAGACTAAATAGAACTGGACTAATTAATACTGATCAGTGTTGGAATTTTAGAAGGCAGGTGGGGGTTTATTTACACATGCTGTGGCAGTGCTCTCAGGTATATTCATTTTGGGGTAGAGTTCTTGGTCTCCTGGACAAATGGCTAGGCTTTACTTTACCCCGCAAACCCGACTCTCTCTGCTAGGAGATAGAGTGGAATTGCCAAAGGTGAATAATAAACAGTTTAAGGCTGTGATGGTGGGACTCAACTGCCATGAGGGTAATATTAAGGCATTTGAAATCCTCAACAATCCCCAATATAAAGGAATGGACCAATGAGATGATTAAGGCAGCTTCATATGAAAAAATGTTGGACAGACTAAATGGGAAACGAGGTATAATGAAAATGTGGGAATGTTTCTAGGGCCATGTTTTTGAAGGATAAATGGCTGGGAGGTTGAACTAGTGATTGGTCATATTGTTTTATAAATGTGAATGGCTGAAGTGTATTATATGAGAGTGCTGTAACTTTTTGGTTTGAAAAATAAGAAAAATTTGAATTACAAAATAAAATGTTCTTAGAACGGCATGGTGGTGCAGTGGTTAGCACTGTTGCCTCACACCTCTGAGACCCGGGTTCGAGTCTCCGCCTGGGTAACATGTGTGTGGAGTTTGCATGTTCTCCCCATGTCGTCGTGGGGTTTCCTCCGGGTACTCCGGTTTCCCCCCACAGTCCAAAAAACATGCTGAGGCTAATTGGAGTCGCTAAATTGCCCATAGGTGTGCATGTGTGAGTGACTGGTGTGTGAGTGTGCCCTGCGATGGGCTGGCCCCCCATCCTGGGTTGTTCCCTGCCTCGTGCCCATTGATTCCGGGATAGGCTCCGGACCCCCCGCGACCCAATAGGATAAGCGGTTTGGATAATGGATGGATGGATGGATGTTCTTAGAAAGTAATTTCATGTAACCACTAGTCTTAAAATTAATTACATCCAACAGTACATTTTTTAGTGTAGGTAAGTAGATGGATCGATAAAATTAAATAATTATTACAAATCACAAATAACTATTACAGTCATGGCCAAAAATATTGGCACTTGTGTCAAAAAACACACCCCTTCTCCTAGAAAATTGTTGCAATTACAGATGCTTTGGCATTGTCATTAATTTCTCTTGTTGGCACTTGAAGAAAACAAAAAGAGGAAGAAGGAAAAACAGGAATCGGAGACATTCCACGCCAAAGGGCACCTGCCCTTCTCATATTGTCTCAAAAACCCAAAGCCAGTCAGAGTGGTCTGGGGGTGATTGTACACCCAAATAGGCCATTTGATCCATGTTGGTCTTAGTCTTTCTCATGATGGTGGGTAAATCTGGGGTGGCTCTTGTGGTTCTCATATGAGGTCTTTGGTGCACATTAAGTGAGGCAGATACAGGCCACCCATTGTGTACCTCTGTGCCATTTAAATGGGCTTGCAATCTGAAGAGGTGTGAGGTCACAGTGATTTAACACTGACCCACTTTTTCTTATGGCCTTGAGCCAGGTCATGACAATATCTTGTGCAGCACTAATGACGTAATGGCATCTGCTCATGTTATCTCATAACTTGAAGCTGTTTGTGCAGCACAACCCACACGGCACCAACAAGACATTGAGAACAATCCCAGCAGCCCTCGGCTCTCTTACCCAATGCTGTTATAAGGGGACCAAACTTCTTTAAATTTCGCTTCCACAGTGGCTTTTGAAAAAAATAAGCAAATCACGCAATGCTATTGAAATTATTAAAACATAGAGATTAACAGTCAGATATGTTTTGTGATTTTAAATGATGAAGTAATATATTGGATATAACATGAATGTATTTCTTATTTCTTTTTTTTTGGGTTTTCTGTGGTGAGAAATGAAAGCTACAGGCATGTAAATATTGCTTCCTGTAGTAACTTGTAAAATGTTCCTCATTGTTAACAATCACATTACATGTGAAGGTGTCAGTCAGTGGAAACGCATAGTGAGGCACGCTGGCCAACCATTGTATTCATTCAGGACCAGCCCATCAAGTAAAGGTTTCAGCACCACGGACAGTGACCTGTGTTAAACTGACCTCAGGTTCCTACATTGGCTCTATGGAATTTTCTGTAAATAATGAAATGCCACTGGCCCCCTACATGCGGAAATGTTTCCCCCTCCCCCAGACTTCTTCAGAGAGCTTTGGAGGACATTGTCTGCACGCTACCAGAGGCAACTAAGAATGTGCTTGAGTTGGGAGGAGGCAGTAGTCCCCATTTTTCCCTCCTGCTGTAGAGGGTCATCGGGAGGAGGTGGGTTTGCTGCTCTCTTTCGTGTCTCCTCAGCAGGTGGCTCTTAGAGATTTGTCTGAGAAAGGTCTGTTCCAGGCTTGTGTTAAAGTGCTGCATTTTCGGGCACTGAGTGGACTGGCAGATTCTAGGTGGTCAGGTTTGTTGAGGCCTGGATCTTCCCCGCGGGGATGTTGGAGGTCCCTGTACAAGCCCCCCATTGAGAAGCACACGGTGGATCTTCAGTGGCAGATTGTGCACGGGGCAGTGGCCACAAACAGACAGGTGATGCACATTGATTCCACAGGGTGGCAATTGGTTTTCTTAGCTAATCTGTTTCTTTAAAACAAAGAAATGGATTGTTTACTTGTGTCTTTTATTCTACATCATAGATAATGCGAACCTTCATATAAGTAAGAGGTAATATTTTGCTCAGTATCAGTTCAAGTTCAAATACTTCAGGTTTTTTATTTGACAAAACACATAAAATTGTTCAAATACTTCAGGTTTTTTATTTGACAAAACACATAAAATTGTCATGCAAAGTCATTGATTTATTTTTAAAACTATTGCACTGTGATACATTTAACATCATATTTTCAGTTCTGCCAAATCTTTTATTGACAGCTTAGTGGTTTTCTAATGGCTTGTGGTGTCACATGGTGGTCGAAAATGATATTACAGGCTTTTGTTGAAAATACCTTAAAATTCATCTGGAATGTATTGATTTATGCCATAATTAATGATGCAAATTAACACAGATGGGGCCATTTTGACCCCATTTTGATGTTTTTGAAGAGGTAGACGGTCCAGTTGGCTGTATTAGTCAGTCTGCTAAGAAACATAGTGCCAACAAGCCCATGGCCCCTTTTCATGTAAAACTTCATACAGGAGGCTGTTTGTGCAGTTTAGTGCCTTTGTTAGCCTCGGCTCCTGTAAATCATATAAGCACACCCACCACACCCCCAGGAGCATTCCGCGTGCCCCCACCGGCCAACCTGCTTGTCCCCCCCAACCCACAGACCGTCTGTAGTTCTGAAATTTATCCACATGGCTGCTGACCAAGTCTAAGGTAAAATTTCATAAATGAAATTTTCAGTAAAATACATTTTTTTCCTCTAATCTGGGAGACAGTGCAGAATTATTGGAGTCGGTCCTAACTCTGTCTTGAATATGTACCCAGCAGGCACCTAGGACTCGTATCTCCCTCTGAGAATCTCTTCTAATGCGCTCAGCAGCAGAAATTCTCCATCCTAGATGAGCCTGCAAAGTTCTGTAGAAGTTAAATATACTTTAGTCAAATAAAGAATGAGACAATTTACTTAAAGCATGATATAGTTCATATTGCTCTTCAGGCTTCGTGATAAAATATTAAAATTATGGAGTACAAAGTTGTACATGCAAAGAATACAATGCAGAGTGGCAGAGCGCCTGGCCCAGAGGGTTTAATGGAATTTATCTTAATGTCTTTATTCTATTTTACTTTAATTTTTACCATATAATTCATTGTATTGTTCTTTCGATTTTATTTCTATTTTATTTTTGCTAATACACCGGATCTGAGTGCCTCATTTTGTTCCCTTCATGTAGAACACGTTTTGTAATGACAATAAAACATCCTTATCCTCATCTAAATCACACTGTCTAACTACTAACCTGTTTAAATAATATAATTGGATCTCAAAGGTTAATTGTCACTCAATTACCCCCTCAGCCCAACAGTACCACAAACACCCAACATGCACGGAAATTTTCTCCTAAGTTGTTTTCCCTGCCTGGAACAATACCACAGCAGTCACATGGACTGATGTTTCAAAACATTTCAGAAACCTTGCATTGAAACTTGAGGTCTTTAGGAGGGATCAGTCCGGGGTGGCAAAGTTGCCACCACAAAGGTTTTTGATTAAGGGATTCATGATGCCAGGTAGCCATCTTTCACAAGCTGGTGGGCTGTGCCACTGATGCCTTTGCTTGGGTTTTATATGTCTGTCCTGGTTTGTGTTCTTGCCACTTCAGGTTCCCTGGTTTTGGTCTACATTCCTCGGTCCTCTGCTGTGGAGTCTACCTTCTGCTTCACCTCATTCTGGAGCCGCCCATCCAGTCAGCGGCCCATGTCCCCCTGGTTCCCTGTTTCCTGAGGTTAGTCTGCTAGTCTCCGGGGCCAGGGGGCAGAAATCTGCCATGTTGGATGGGTGGCCCAGGTTGGGGTGCTCCATCATAGACTGGTACATGAAGGATTATAAATGGTTTTTAACCAGTATGTACCGAGTGTGCATCGTGACGAAAAGAATGTCATGGGAACATTTAGGACTGACTGCAGTATTAGTTCAAAGCATGATTGTGTTTTTCTTAATTTTTATTGATTTATTTTTGTATTATTAATTTTTTTAAGTAACTTGATTCAGTTAAAAGGGGTTTGTCCATTTGCTTTAGCAGAAGTTCGTGTAAGTATGATGTTCACCTTCCTTTTTCATAGTCTAGTCTTTGCCAAGTTTTATGCTTATTTCCCCTGATTAAGTTAATCTGACGTGTGTTTAGGAGGGTCATACAGGCTTTTTGTTTGTAATGGAAGCACAGGGTCTGTACTTGAAGCTTATTTGCCATGTTAAAGGAAGCATTTTACCTTCCTCTCTAATCTCTTTTTTTCTTGGCTCTCACTGCAGTCTCCTCTATGCCAGGGTTTCTCAACCCAGTCCTTGGACCCCACTGCAAAGATCCACAGTTTTGCTCTGTCCAAGCTCTCAGCACAGCAGTAAAAGGTGACTGTTTGGTTCATGCATGCAGGGATCTGGGACAGAGCAAAAACGTGGAGCTGTCTGGTGGGCTGAGGAATGAGTTTAGAAATGCTGCTGTATGAAGTATTAAACCATTTGACCGGTTGGATAAATGTTAAAATGTTTTCTCAAAATATAAAAAGAGATAATCTTCTGTTTTGCGTCTCATTACAAGCAAACTTGTTTTTTGTTTTTATGTCACTCTAGTATTTGATATCTAATTTTCAGTCTTCTGGCAATATAATGTGGTGAATGGTGAAAGACTTCCAGCGGGGGCTCCGGTTTCCTCCCACAGTCCAAAAGTGCGCAGGGTAGGTTAATTGGCAAATCTGAGTTGTGAGTGTTTGCGCCCTGCAGAGTGTTGACTCCTGCCCAGGGTTGGTTCCTGCCTACGCCTGTTGTTCCAAGGACAGGCTCCGGTCCCCCCCGCGACCTCAGTTTGGCTTGCTGTCTCCCCGCTTGGTTTTCTTTGGTTTACGTCTTCACTAGCCCCCTCGTTGCTTTGACTTGTGTGTAAGTTATGTATGTGTGATTGTATTGCTGCATAGGGAGTGACTGCTATTTTGTTTTGCAAGTGTGTGTTGGACTCTGTTTATTTGGTCAGGGAGTGAGGTGGAGTGTTTGTCTTTTGGTTTCCTTTTCTTTTGCACTTAGGTGAGATTAGCTGTGGGTCGCACTTGATAGTTGGGGATTTTGTTTGTTATTTTGGCTGTGGTCAGTCCCAAAGTCTTTTGCACTGGGTTATTTGTTCAGTGTCAGTATTATACATGGAAAAAAAATGAAAATACAAAAATATCCCTTTGTCCACTGGTGTTCCCTTCTTGCCCTCACCCTGTTTGTCCCTTTATCCCATTCCCCTTTCCCGTGAATACTGTTACACTCCAACCCTAGACAGGATATCAAAACAGCATCTTACCTATCGTTTTAAAAGAGATGAGGGATATTAATCATTGACCTTTATCTTTGCTATTTCAGAAATCCGTATCTGCTACCTTGTGACTGGAAGTATACACTGTAAAAAAAAGGCAAAATTTGTCACAGTTTTAAACCATTTTATATCAGCCAATTTGACTACAGTATAATTATTTTTTTCCTCTTATGTTAAATGACAGAAAAGTTTTTATCAAAACTACATTGCATAACTGGCATCGTAGTACTGATTAGCACCGATTCAGACATCCCGATGAACAAATATGAAATTCATTTAAACTGTGGTACCTTAAATCCGTCAAGTTACCCCGATAAGCCAGTAACCCTGATTCGTAGTACAGGCCACTGATCACAAGCACTCGGTGTAAACGTATTGTTTAACCGGCGCTGTTGCATTACCAGGGTGAGAGCTTGACTTGTTGGTTAGCTATAAAAACAGACGTTAGTGCAACTCCACGTTAATGGTGCGGTCATCATGGCTTATAAATGCTTATTATCGTTCATCATTGTTTGTGTCAGTAACGATAACATAAACACGGGTAGGCACCAGGAGAACATCATTGGCTCTTGCATCGATTACTTTTCCCGTAACACCCTTTAGATTGTTTCCCTGAAGGGCAGCAAACCGACAATTTCGGTGTGATTGAGCTGATCACGTGTGCATGGGGAGGGAATGCGGACCACATGACCTTCCCGGCGAGCTCAGCGCATCCAGCATCGCTTCGCAAATACAATCAAAATGTTTTATCTTTATTCACACTTTCTATCTTTATTCATTATCTCTACGATCTCACTGCTAGACGAATGCCTGGCATTCAGAGCATTCTTTATTAGCCATTTGCCTTTGGATGCAGTTTATTTGCATGCCCCAAAGCTTCCAGGCATCAGTAATTGCTTCCCACGTTACTCCGGTCCTGGGGTCTTCTGTAACTGCCCTTTGGGATTACATATATTCAGCATATGCTTTTGTCCGAAGTGAGGAGAGTTTGGGGTCAGAGCACTTGGGTCTAAGGGACTTGCTCAAGGGCTTAACAATGTTACGATTACTCTGCCATGGGAGTTGAACCAACAACCAAACTGGCAGAGATGGCCAACCTGCTGAGCTCCACACCCGCTGACGATCTCCTTTTCCTGTCTGCTGCAGTCTCCATGGACCTGAGTCCAGAGAAGCACTCTGAACTTGAGGACATCCGGCTGAGGAAAGGAGCCCTTCTGCTGGAGATCCAGAGGCTGCGGGAGGCGCTGAGAGAGGCCCTCATGGAAGTGGAGGTCCTTGAATCCAGCACCAAACGCAGCCAAATCTTAGAAAAGAATAGGCATGTCGCCATGGGAAGAAAGAAATTCAACATGGACCCTAAGAAGGGTATCCTGTTCATGGTACAAAACAATCTTCTCCGGCACACGTCTGAGGACATCGCCCAGCTCCTATACAAGGGAGAGGGGCTGAACAAAACAGCCATTGGGGATTACCTGGGTGAGAGAGACGACTTCAATATCCAAGTCCTCCAAACATTTCTTGGGCTTCATGAATTCGCAGGGTTCAACCTGGTACAGGCTCTCAGGCAGTTCCTCTGGAGTTTCCGTCTGCCAGGAGAAGCACAAAAGATTGACAGGATGATGGAGGCCTTTGCGCAGAGGTACTGTCAATGTAATCCTGGAGTCTTCCAGAACATTGACACCTGCTATGTACTTTCATTTTCCATAATCATGCTAAACACTAGCCTTTATAATCCAAATGTGAGAGACAAGCCCAGTGTGGACAGGTTCATCTCCATGAATCGAGGAATCAATGATGGAGGCAACCTGCCAGATGATCTCCTCCGAAATCTTTATAAGAGCATAAAGAATGAGCCATTCAAGATTCCTGAAGACAATGGGAACAATGCCTTCTTCAACCCTGACAGAGAGGGTTGGCTCTTCAAAATGGGAGGAGGACGGGTGAATACATGGAAAAGGAGGTGGTTCATCCTGATGGATAACTGCCTTTACTACTTTAAACATACTACGGATAAGAAACCCAGGGTGATCATTCCGCTGGAGAATCTGAGCATCCGTGAGGTGAAGGATCTCAGGAAGCCTAACTGCTTTGAACTGTACATCCCTAACAACAGCAGACAGCTGATGAAAGCCTGCAAAACGGAGGCGGACGGCCGCCTGGGAGAGGGAAATCATGTGGTGTACCGCATCTCGGCGCCAACCCCTGAGGAGAAGGACAAGTGGATACAGAGCATCACTGCTGCTGTGAGCACTGACCCTTTTTATGAGATGCTGTCAGTAAGAAAAAAACGGCTGAATAAATAAGTAACGATAAAGACTGTGTGAATATGGTTGGATGTGCTATTGCAGAAAGTATTTATTTCAGAACAAGGAACTTTGCACAAAGTAATGTTTAACCTTAAGGTAGCATGACCGAATACCAGGTTTTGTTTTGATGCGACTTATTGTTCACTACAGATTTTATCATCGAAATGCCCTGTCCTTTTTTTGTATAAATGTGAAATTAAATGTTATTTGCACTGTATTGCTGATCTTTATGTCAGAGAACCTTTTTTTCTGAGAATCCACACTGCTGTAAATTTGCATCAACATGATTGGGATTGGGATGGAAAAATTATTTTCCATCTTAACCCATATTCTAAGCATATTGATTTCTCTTGTAAATTTTACTTTTACAGCAGTATGATTTAAGACACTAACAGCAATTCATTTTTCAACCAGTAATTGTTAATGTGATAGGAATTGCATTCAACAGCAAATGCGTTCAACTTAACCAAATGTATAAATCTTACATATTCTGATGATTTGACATTCCCCCGACGTCTGTGTGATGTATTTCAGCAACAACACGCAGTTAATGAGATCACTATGCGGAATTTAGCCGACTGTTATTTTACTGATTAGGATATATCACCCATGATTGGGGTATACTATATATCAAGGGTCAGCAACCTTTTTGAAACTGAGAGCTACTTCACGGGTACTGAGCCATACAAAGGCTACCAGAACAGACTTTACCTAAACTTATCTAAACTTCATGTAGAATAAACACGTTTTAAATGCTTTTTTGGATATTGTCATTTTCAAATCTATATAAATACAAATGTGATTAAAAAAGAATAGCAACAAGATAAAATGAAATTTTAGTCACTGCCCACTGGTGAGTTGTGGTATTTTTAGAACAGGTCCGTGGACAACTCATGTGGTTCTTGGGGGCATCCTGGTGCCAGTGGGCACCATGTTGGTGACCCCTGTTCTAAATGGTATGTAGGGTTTGCAAACTACACCAACGCTTCTGATGTAGCTACATTTAGGCTTATAGTGGAATAATATAGTGGAAGATTCCTTGCGTGAGTGTCTGAGAGCGTGAAAGTCATGCTAGATGCAAGGTAGTCGGCAGCCCTGCTTTCCGTGTGCATCTGTCTCTTACTTTAGGTGGCTAGAGATTCAGCATTACTCAGGATTAGGAGCCACTTGCACTGATAATAATTAGTTTCTTTTTCCCCTTGCAGTCTGCTGCTGTATAACATTATGAAATCAGCCCAAAAATCCGCAACCCATGACCTAATATTTACCCGAAACTATGTTTTCAAAATAGCACAATTGGGCATGAACACCGCGGACCTGGAAACTCTGCTGAGCATTGAGAATCAGCGTGCAAAGGCTCTTAATTTGGATATGTTTGTGAAACGTTCTGCTGCACAGCACAACAAAGAAAAACAACTGGTCAGTGATAATGAAAAGTACAATCAGCATTGTTTTAACCATGAGAGTCCAAATGCTTAGATAAATTGTCACCTTTTCAGTGTAAGTATGCTCCTGAGCTCCACGATTCTGAATGATAGTCGGTTTCTCACTGAACCTCCATGCCACTCTGTTAAAATCTCTCGCCACCCCATGTAAAATTTTCTAGATCCACCACTGTGCCAGAGCTAAGACTTAAGAATCTTGAGTATTATTTCAACAAAAACTTTGCTTGGGTGCTTCATACTTTAAATTAAATATAAATTATGGCAACGTGCAAAACTATTAAGCAAAATGCAACGTATTTGTTTTTCATTTACGTAATTATATATGTTGATTATGATTCTTTTTAGTTCCACAGTACATGCAGATACTACAATCCAAGCATGCACTCTTAGGTTAATTGCTATCAGTTTATATAAAGATTTCCCATTCGGCGCCTGTTACAGAAATTTCAGTCAGAGACTATCTTCTGATATAGAAAGAATGTTTAAATTTTTTTTGGCCGTGGAATAGTTTTTCAGTGCTGCATGTAGTTTCTCTTTATTGTTTGAATAGGGCACAATTATAATTATACTACATTTATTATAATTATATAATTATATTATATTATAATTATTATATATATCATTATATTAGGGTGCCCCTCGCAGAAGGTAAATTTAATCTTATTTAATAAAATTTTTTATATAGCTTCAGATCACAGCAGAAGTCATTTACTGTAAGGTTACCTTTACTATACAAGATATAACAGCTCCAAAAGTTCTTCATTTGGTACAGAAAACATACGCCTGACAGATGGTGAAGTTTATTCCGTCTTTATTCTTCTAGACACCATGAAAAACTATAAAATAAACATATTATTAAATTCCTGCATTACATTTAATCTTACAAGACATTCTAAAAGATCCATGATATTACCGCTAAACAGCGGCTCATACATCACCGCAATTCCACTTTTCAATACAAGACAACAAGTAAATACAATAAATATAAATTACCGTTTGCGCCTTCTGACAAAATGCTTAGGAGTTATTACAGATCCTGCCGTGACAAGCCGACAAACCACAAGTTGACTCCATGAATCTCCCAGCATGCATTTACTCCTACCCTATTCCGTCACATGACCATGTATTCAAGGGTTAACACGGATCAATTAAATAGTCAGCAGAGGGCACTGGCATACATTTCACAGTATACATTCTATATTAAATCAAACCAGCAAAAGGTGATTATAAAATAACCGTCTTAGTGACAGTTACAGAGTGGCGTAGTCACCCTTTCGCTCTATAGCGCCCCCTACCCCTACTACGTTTATAATTATAATAATTGCCTCATGTGCAGTTACGCTGGTTAAATTACCTGGAAATGTTATTAACTGCACATTCTCCTAGAAACTAACAACAGTGCTCACTCAGGTATATTTATAATGGTCAGAAAGCTGATGTAAAGTCTGATATAGTGCTGAATGTGTTATTTTGTAGACAGTAATAGGTTTAATAAATTTTATATTCCATTACTATAGAAAGCTATACTTGCTTACTTAAGGCATTTTGCATTATTAATGTGTGATTTAAATGAAGGTAGTTTTATTACAGTCAGCTTTTATTCACAGTGTCATCATGAAGAGGAAGTGTGACAATCGTGAGTTTTTGGGCAACCACAGAAAAGCAGGAAAGTAAGTAGAGACAGTGAGATAATTAGTGCCAGTCAGATGATAGACGTATACAGTATGTGAGTCAAAGGTTCTTCATATATTAATCATCCCATTCAGATAACAAATCCTGAGAGATCCATTCCTGAGCATCATGCCAAGAAACACCACTTGTTTACTGATAACTGCTTTCATGTAGACTCTGCTGTGCTGAGAGTAAAGATGAAGAGGGAGAGACAGCAAGAGGCTGCTGACAGCAGAGAATGCAGGTGACATGGAGGGGAGTGAGAAAAGGAGTAAATATTGATGGTTAAGAGTGAATAATGACGTTACAGTAGCCTGATCCTGATGTTAGTTTAATATGCTTCTTAGTTTGGCTTGTGGTGTGTATTTCAGATATGGCATTTAAGCAGGGAGACTGAGTGTGAGTCAATGACAGAGAGAGAGAGAGAGAGAGAGAGAGAAGACAGGCAGGTGAAGATGAAGGTGTATTAGGGAGGAGGGGGGAGGAGCTTGTACCTTCACCAAATCAGCCAAATGTAAATGTCACGTCTATCAAACAGGAGACCCTGCTTTCAGGAGAAATGGTTTAAAGATCACACTGGGCTCCCTTACAGCCCCCCCCCCCCCCTCGTCTTAAGGGGGGTTCTTTGTTTCTACTGTGCAAAATAATTTGTAACACAAATGTCTAAACTGGCATGAAAGACACATTCAGCTCTTGTGAAGACTGGCATGTGAAACTGGAAAAGGCACTGGGGAAATTCAGTGCACATAAAGACAGGCAGTGCCACAGATTAGCACTGATGACATGGATTCAGAAGATCAATCCTGTTAATATTCAACCTTCAGATGAGCTGGAAAGAGCAGCAGCAAGTGAGGAAAAATCTTCTGAAGTTAAGTACTTGGCACGGCAAGGCCTGGCTTTTCGAGGTGTTGGTAAGGAGAGTGGGAATTTCAAGCAGCTTCTAATGCAAACAGCAGAGGGCGATGCAGAGCTGACCATGTGGCTGAAAGGTCACTTTGATTTCACCAGTGCTGTTTAACTGTAACGCCTGTTCCTGGGTTGCCCTCAGTCCTTGTTATTGGTTATGATTCTCACTGTCCTGCACTGTGTCTTGTTAGCTGTGTATTTAAGTGCCTGTTCTGCTTCTGTTCTTTGATGGTTCATTATAGCTGTATGTTGTATGTATGTATATAGTTCTCTAGTTGTGTTTATTCCATCATTTAGTTCATTCCTGGACATTTGCTGTTTATTTTGGATCCATCCTGATCCTATTGGTTTTGATGTGTGTTGTAATAAACCCTATTTTTCCACCCGTGTCATGCACTGCCGCAACCAGAAGAGGGCAGAAGATATGGCACAAAAACAAAGGAAGAAGCCTAACTTTAAAAAGAACAAAAAACATCAAGACTCATCCAGCATGGGGTGGTGAGTTAAGGAATAACACAAACAATCAAAGAATAAGCAAACAAATGAGAGAAAAGATGCAGAGATGACTGAGAAGCAGGGGATGACTGGAGAAGAGATGACAGGACCAGAAGACAAGAGGGATACAGGGAGAGCAGAGAAGACAGTATAACTGAAGAATGGGAGAAGAGGAGAGACTGCAGAGGAAGGAGAACATAGATGACTGGAGGGGAGGGAATATAGGAGCAACAGAGAGAAGGAGGAAGTGCTGCGGAGGAGAAGACAGGATAAGAGGGGAAAATGTGAGCAGAGAAGGACAAACACCCCCACTGCCCAGCAAAGTGCACTTGTAAGTAAACCACAATTTTAGCCTTGGGCTCAATATCTGGACCTGTCTCTGTGTAGCAATGCATAGAATCCTTGACACTGGTTATGACTGTACTGTATTAGTCCTAAACCTGCCATTATAGTGTAAGGAGAAAAGATTTTTTTTTAAATAAATCATTTTAAAAAAAGGTAGAGCGATGTAGCCCCAGGAGAAGTACCCCCCCCCCCCCCCCTAAAGCCCTGTTTGTTCCTTTCTAGCTACCAGATGAAACTCACAATGCACCCCAACGCCACCTAACTTCTCTTCCACATGATGCACCTTATTTACCCTCTGAATCCTGTCTATTATTGAGCGTTTTTCTATCCATTTGATTATAAGCTTATTACACTGTATGTACATTAGTCAGCCACATATGCTGTATATCTTTGTTTTCCGGACAGTCTGGGCTACTCAGATGTGTCATAATTCGATTTGTAAATGCTGACAGTGTTGATGTCATCCTTCTTATCAGGAAAAACTACTTGTGTATATAGATATTTCTCAATTTTTAGTTTCATCTAATATAAAAATTGGCAGGTAGTACAAATATAATCTTATAAATGCTGAGATTAGAGTATCTGCGATGCAGGAATGCAGGGGTTTCATTGGGGCCCTTTCTATGGCTTAGTACTGTGAAGGAATACATGGTTAGTGCCAGGCGCAAATGAATATCTTTGATTTTGCATACATTTGGTAACTTGTTGAAGTTGTCTGATAGTCAGTAATACATGGTTTAATTATTATGATTTTTTTATTTATTATTTTAAAATATCTGAAAGAATCTGAAATAGAAAAGCTTATTTTAGTTTATGGTCCACTGGATAAACACAGACATTACAGACGGTTTTACAGTCTAATGCTGAATGTTGTTTGCTATAATTTTTCTGCCTGCATATGCTGTGATTGGTGCAGTGAAATTTGAGAATGTGTTTATGGTCAGTATCATAGCCTCAGACAACAAACCAACGCTGTAGCGCGTCACTGTGTTTACATGTGGGAGGGGTTCCAGTTACATAATGGGCTCATTCTAATTCAACTGTTTTGACGGAGCTCGACAAACCTAAAAAATAAATGCTGGTGTTATCAAAAACTATGTCATATAGCTATATTCCAGATTTATTACAGCCAAACACATCTCGGAGCTCCGAGGAACCTCCTTCTCCTTATATTTCCCTCCATCCCACTCTTCTCATCCCTCTATCCCTCAAATACTGTGTAATGATGATATGTGTGCGTGTGGAGGGTGAGGGATGGAGTGGAAGGTAATAGTTAATTAAGTGGCTACACCTGGGTTGTGAGGGATCTGGGGTTAATAGAGGGAGTGGGAGGCGCGTTAGGGAGATTTGGTCTGGTAGGCACCGTACGCGTTGGGTCCTGGGGGAGGTGCCGCTCGCATGCCGTTTAGGGCTGCCGGCTGTGAAGCCAGAGAGTGGGCTGTAGGGACAGTTCCCGGTGCGGTAGGGCGAGGAGAGTCAGGACAGTGGGGGTAGGAGGCTATGACCACTGCTTAGATGGGGTGGTTGATAGACGGGAGTAGCGGCACCTTCATAGGGATGGATTGGCGGTGGGGGGGTGGGATTTCCTTTCCGTGGGACGTTCTAGGTGACGGACCGGTGTGATTATTCCTTCCCCGAGGGAGGGTCCTGATCCCTGGGGGGGGGGGGGGGGGGGGGTGTTCTGTTTTAACTATGTCTTTATTGTATGTGTGTTACGTGTGGTTTAAATGCGCAGTGTAACCGCTTAGGGTCGGGACAGGACTATATACAGTAGGCGGTTCTGGTCCTGTAACGCTTGCCTGTGCCCGAAGTGTGGGGATTACTGTGTATTGCAGTGCTATTGGTGTGCCGTGCCCTAATGGGCATGTTGTGTGGTGCGGGATTTACTGTGTGGTAGTGTGGATTAACACACGCTTAAAAAGGGGTGGTGTGCTACGGGGAGAAAGCGGGACCGAGCTCTTTGTGAATCCAGATCCGACCCGATGGGTCGCTGCATGAATTGTACTGAATAAAAGTATCTTTGTAATTGTAGCTGCAGTCTGGTGGTGATCTGTTCTCCGTTTACAGCCTCTGACGCTACTGTAGTTTGGGTTCGTTACAATATCAGTTCGATGACTCGCATATTCCCTATAATATAGGGTCTATATTTTCTAATTTTAAGTCATTTTTTTATGTTTATAACCTTAGATCTATGCAAACCATTTCGTATATATCCAACAACACAGTACAATTATGGTGGATATCTGGTTTATTACAGTAAAACAATGTAGATTTTATGTATACTGAATGTAAAATTAAAGTTAATGAAAGCAAAATTATAGAAAACAGCTGTTGTGCCTTCGTTTTACTAAAACACATGTTGGTACAATAAAACCATTAAAATTTTACAGATAAAGCATATGACCATAAGTTTAATTTCTGTAAAAATACAGAAAAGAAATTGACCAGTTTCACTGAAGGGGTTTCCCTGTTATTTTACAAACTGTGCGTAAAATTATGTTTATGCAATGTAGTTTTGATAAACCTTTTCTGTCATTTAACATAAGAGGAAAAAAATAACTATACTGTAGTCAAATTGGCTGATATAAAATGGTTTAAAACTGTGACAAATTTTGCCTTTTTTACAGTGTATACTTCCAGTCAGAAGGTACCACACTGGCAGATACGGATTTCTGAAATAGCAAAGATAAAGGTCAATGAATAATATCCCTCATCTCTTTTAAAACTATAGGTAAGATGCTGTTATGATATCCTGTCTAGGGTTGGAGTGTAACAGTATTCACGGGAAAGGGGAATGGGATAAAGGGACAAACAGGGTGAGGGCAAGAAGGGAACACCAGTGGACAAAGGGATATTTTTTGTATTTTAATTTTTTCATGTATAATACTGACACTGAACAAATAACCCAGTGCAAAAGACTTTGGGACTGACCACAGCCAAAATAACAAACAAAATCCCCAACTATCAAGTGCGACCCACAGCTAATCTCACCTAAGTGCAAAAGAAAAGGAAACCAAAAGACAAACACTCCACCTCACTCCCTAACCAAATAAACAGAGTCCAACACACACTTGCAAAACAAAATAGCAGTCACTGCCTACACAGCAATACAATCACACATACATAACATACACACAAGTCAAAGCAACAAGGGGGCTAGTGAAGACGTAAACCAAAGAAAACCAAGCGGGGAGACAGCAAGCCAAAGTGAGGTCGCGGGGGGGACCGGAGCCTGTCCTTGGAACAACAGGCGTAGGCAGGAACCAACCCTGGGCAGGAGTCAACACTCTGCAGGGCGCAAACACTCACAACTCAGATTTGCCAATTAACCTACCCTGCACACTTTTGGACTGTGGGAGGAAACCGGAGCCCCTGCTGGAAGTCTTTCCCCATTCACCAGATTATATTGCCAGAAGACTGAAAATTAGATATCAAATACTAGAGTGAGATAAAAACAAAAAACAAGTTTGCTTGTAATGAGACGCAAAACAGAAGATTATCTCTTTTTATATTTTGAAAAAACATTTTAACATTTATCCAACCGGCCAAATGGTTTAATACTTCATACAGCAGCATTTCTAAACACATTCCTCAGCCCACCAGACGTTTTTGCTCTGTCCCAGATCCCTGCATGCATGAACCAAACAGTCACCTTTTACTGCTGTGTTGAGAGCTTGGACAGAGCAAAACTGTGGATCTTTGCAGTGGGGTCCAAGGACTGGGTTGAGAAACCCTGGCATAGAGGAGACTGCAGTGAGAGCCAAGAAAAAGAGAGATTAGAGAGGAAGGTAAAATGCTTCCATTAACATGGCAAATAAGCTGCAAGTACAGACCCTGTGCTTCCATTACAAACAAAAAGCATGTATGACCCTCCTAAACACACAAGTCAGATTAACTTAACCAGGGGAAATAAGCATAAAACTTGGCAAAGACTAGACTATGAAAAGGGAAGGTGAACATCATACTTACACGAACTTCTGCTAAAGCAAATGGACAAACCCCTTTTAACTGAATCAAGTTACTTTAAAAAATTAATAATACAAAAATAAATCAATAAAAAATAAGAAAAACACAATCATGCTTTGAATTAATACTGCAGTCAGTCCTAAATGTTTGTTGCATTTTGTTGGCTTACTGGCGCTATGTTTCTCAGCAGACTGACTAATACAGCCAACTGGACCATCTACCTCTTCCAAAACATCCATGCAGAGTTTCCTGCCTGTTTCTGACAGCTTTCACTGTTATTCTTTTGCTCCAGTCCTTTGTACTTTTCCAGGTTTTAGTATCTTGACCTTTGCAATCTGGAGGATTGCTACCCTCCAACTAGCTGTTTTGGGTCAAAATGGTCCCATCTGTGTTAATTTGCATCATTAATTACAGCATAAATCAATACATTCCAGATGAATTTTAAGGTAATTTCAACAAAAGCCTGTAATATCATTTTCGACCACCATGTGACGCCACAAGCCATTGGAAAACCACTAAGCTGTCAATAAGAGATTTGGCAGAACTGAAAATATGATGTTAAATGTATCACAGTGCAATAGTTTTAAAAATAAATCAATGACTTTGCATGACAATTTTATGTGTTTTGTCAAATAAAAAACCTGAAGTATTTGAACTTGAACTGATACTGAGCAAAATATTACCTCTTACTTATATGAAGGTTCGCATTATCTATGATGTAGAATAAAAGACACAAGTAAACAATCCATTTCTTTGTTTTAAAGAAACAGATTAGCTAAGAAAACCAATTGCCACCCTGTGGAATCAATGTGCATCACCTGTCTGTTTGTGGCCACTGCCCCGTGCACAATCTGCCACTGAAGATCCACCGTGTGCTTCTCAATGGGGGGCTTGTACAGGGACCTCCAACATCCCCGCGGGGAAGATCCAGGCCTCAACAAACCTGACCACCTAGAATCCGCCAGTCCACTCAGTGCCCGAAAATGCAGCACTTTAACACAAGCCTGGTACAGACCTTTCTCAGACAAATCTCTAAGAGCCACCTGCTGAAGAGACACGAAAGAGAGCAGCAAACCCACCTCCTCCCAATGACCCTCTACAGCAGGAGGGAAAAATGGGGACTACTGCCTCCTCCCAACTCAAGCACATTCTTAGTTGCCTCTGGTAGCGTGCAGACAATGTCCTCCAAAGCTCTCTGAAGAAGTCTGGGGGAGGGGGAAACATTTCCGCATGTAGGGGGCCAGTGGCATTTAATTATTTACAGAAAATTCCATAGAGCCAATGTAGGAACCTGAGGTCAGTTTAACACAGGTCACTGTCCGTGGTGCTGAAACCTTTACTTGATGGGCTGGTCCTGAACGAATACAATGGCTGGCCAGCGTGCCTCACTATGCGTTTCCACTGACTGACACCTTCACATGTAATGTGATTGTTAACAATGAGGAACATTTTACAAGTTACTACAGGAAGCAATATTTACATGCCTGTAGCTTTCATTTCTCACCACAGAAAACCCAAAAAAAAAAGAAATAAGAAATACATTCGTGTTATATCCAATATATCACTTCCTCATTTAAAATCACAAAACATATCTGACTGTTAATCTCTATGTTTTAATAATTTCAATAGCATTGCGTGATTTGCTTATTTTTTTCAAAAGCCACTGTGGAAGCGAAATTTAAAGAAGTTTGGTCCCCTTATAACAGCATTGGGTAAGAGAGCCGAGGGCTGCTGGGATTGTTCTCAATGTCTTGTTGGTGCCGTGTGGGTTGTGCTGCACAAACAGCTTCAAGTTATGAGATAACATGAGCAGATGCCATTACGTCATTAGTGCTGCACAAGATATTGTCATGACCTGGCTCAAGGCCATAAGAAAAAGTGGACCAGTGTTAAATCACTGTGACCTCACACCTCTTCAGATTGCAAGCCCATTTAAATGGCACAGAGGTACACAATGGGTGGCCTGTATCTGATTCACTTAATGTGCACCAAAGACCTCATATGAGAACCACAAGAGCCACCCCAGATTTACCCACCATCATGAGAAAGACTAAGATCAACATGAATGAAATGGCCTATTTTGGTGTACAATCACCCCCAGACCACTCTGACTGGCTTTGGGTATTTGAGACAATATGAGAAGGGCAGGTGCCCTTTTGCGTGGAATGTCTCCGATTCCTGTTTTTCCTTCTTCCTCTTTTTGTTTTCTTCAAGTGCCAACAAGAGAAATTAATGACAATGCCAAAGCATCTGTAATTGCAACAATTTTCTAGGAGAAGGGGTGTGTTTTTTGACACAAGTGCAGGGGTGCCAATATTTTTGGCCATGACTGTAATAGTTATTTGTGATTTGTAATAATTATTTAATTTTATCGATCCATCTACTTACCTACACTAAAAAATGTACTGTTGGATGTAATTAATTTTAAGACTAGTGGTTACATGAAATTACTTTCTAAGAACATTTTATTTTGTAATTCAAATTTTTCTTATTTTTCTAACCAAAAAGTTACAGCACTCTCATATAATACACTTCAGCCATTCACATTTATAAAACAATATGACCAATCACTAGTTCAACCTCCCAGCCATTTATCCTTCAAAAACATGGCCCTAGAAACATTCCCACATTTTCATTATACCTCGTTTCCCATTTAGTCTGTCCAACATTTTTTCATATGAAGCTGCCTTAATCATCTCATCGGTCCATTCCTTTATATTGGGGATTGTTGAGGATTTCAAATGCCTTAATATTACCCTCATGGCAGTTATGAGTCCCACCATCACAGCCTTAAACTGTTTATTATTCCCCTTTGGCAATTCCACTCTATCTCCTAGCAGACAGAGTCGGGTTTGCGGGGAAAAGTAAAGCCTAGCCATTTGTCCAGGAGACCAAGAACTCTACCCCAAAATGGATATACCTGAGAGCACTGCCACAGCATGTGTAAATAAGCCCCCACCTGCCTTCTAAAATTCCAACACTGATCAGTATTAATTAGTCCAGTTCTATTTAGTCTAACTAGTGTCCAGTACTATCTGTGTATAATTTTATACTGAATAAATGTACCTTTTACTTCCCTATAATATTTCCCCACTCTAGAAAGTATTCTTGACCATTCATCTTCTGCATTTTAACACTTGTGACTCAATGCCTCAGTTGCAAAAACTTCCAAAAACTCCCTCCTCCTCCTACATCATACTTACTCTTTAAGTCTGATTATGACATAAACATCCCATTTACGAATAAATCCCAAAGAGTTTTCACCCCTTTGGGTTGCCATTGTTTCCATACTTTTTCCTATTTGTATTTGAGGATTGTGCCAAATTGAGCAATATGGCTGCATGTCATGTGATACTTTAAGCTTCTTATGTATTTTGATCCATATATTCCTCGAAAAAGATATTATCGGGTTTGTGTTTCTTATATTGTCCCCCCATTGTGACAGAATGTACAGAGGTTGAAATACTGAAGCCAAATTGCTCTCGATAGCTATCCAGTCCACATCAGAATTCACATTCTTCCAGTGATAGTAGAGTTTGGCTATTTCAAATGACATGCTATATAATCTAACATCTGGCAATCCTAGACCTCCCTTGTCTCTGGGCGAAGTAATTTTAATCCTAGGTTTATTCTTTCCCAACAAAAATCTTTTACTATACTCTCGTACTGTTCAAATATCCTTTCCGGAATATTAAATGGAAGCATCATAGAGAGATAATTAACTTGAGGCACCACAACCATTTTAGTAACATTAACCTTCCCCCCATAAGGATAATTTCAATGCTTTCCATTTGTCCATATTAGGTTTAATTTTGTTCAATGAGGGTTCAAAATTCTGAATTATTATTTTGTCAATATATAAACAGATTTAAATTTCATGTTTATAGTTCAATTTTATGTTATATAAACAAAATAATTTTAATACAGTGCATTTTTTTTATTAATTCAACAGCACCCATGTTCAATCCACTTAAGTTTGGAAGGTGTATTGGAAGGTAACGCAGATATTTCTTAAGTGGGCATCCAGAGATATCGTCTCCCCTCCAAGCAACCCTTTTCTCCACTAGTTCTGTATGGAGCTCAACAGGAGGAATGGAGAGGTAGATAAAGGGGTTAGTCTCAAACATAATGTAATAGAAAATAAAGAGTAAATACAAGCGCCATGAAGCAGTATTGAGTTCCAGCAGGCCTTGACTTACAGTAAAGGAATTGTAAGGCAGACATGCTAACAAAACAGCTTTACATTCCCAATTCCAAACCATTAATGGGCAACCTTAGAGTGACGACGGCTAAAAAAAACCTTAGCTATAAGCAGGAATGAAACATTGTGAAAAGCCAAGACTCCACGTGAACATGTTCTCCCCTTGCAGAGTCAGATCACGCATTTGAAGTGTTCCCAAGTGTTTGTGTGTTTTAGGTTCCTGTTAGTGAGGGGTCCTTTGCCGTTCTGTCTGACATCCAACAGAAAGTCCACTGTGTCTCTGCAACTTAAGCTGAGTCAGTGTAAGTGTGTGGCTCAGTAGCTCAAGTATTTGGGCTTGTAATCCAAAATTTGCTGGTTTAAATCCAGCTTCAGATGGATAACTGTATGTTTATGGGCCATTGAGTTATGAAAAATAATCAATGTAGTGAATTACTATATTCTCAAATTACTTGTTGTACTTTTAAGAACAACACCATTTATTAAACAAACAAATCTGCATTGGCAGAATGAAGAATTAAAAATGAAAATAAACTATCATTTAAGAAACTGTGGAAAACTGAATTTACAATATTTGTAAATTGAAGGAAGAGTCCATTAACTTAAAACCGTTTTTTGGTGGATTCTTTTTTTTTACAGTGTATGACGCGCTTGAATTCACTGAGCTCAAGTGTATGTGAAAATTAATATATTTACATCTAGTATGTTTCATGGCTTCACTGTATTTCCCTCTGGAATGATCAGTTTCATCTAACTGCTGATGTTAAAGGCAGAGCTGAAATTTAGTTTAGTCATGACCTCAAAATTTAATTGAGTAGGTATTCTGTACAACCAGACGGAACTGCTGGTTGGGCTGGTCATCACCTGCGTTTTCTAAGTGAGGTCTAAATGTAAAGTTTCAAATTGCACAATATATATTAATCTGTTTTTAATGTTTTTACAAAATATTTTTTATGTGTTTGCATCTTATATTTTGTATAATGTGCTTGTACATTTGATTCTTCCTTGATTTCGGTGTAATGAAGTGTAACTAGTGAAAAAGAGAGAAACGTTTGGGAAGCATTATTGAGCTGATTGTCCAGAGTCACTTGGGTGATAATTAAGGTCAATATAAATCACCTATTACCCACTGTAATCCTTTGTATTCCACCCGCACACTCTGTTAACAAAATAAGAGGGTTGAAGTTAAATCAGGTTAAAAAGGTAAATTTGATCCTCCCCCTATCGCGGAAGATGCGTTCCAAACCCATCAGCGATAGGTGAAAATCCACGATACAGAAGGAACATATAAATCTTTTTTGAAGTTTAAGCCTTAAAATACCCCTCCCACATGCTTTAAACACATGTAAACTCATTAAAACAGCACATATATCTGTATGTCGGGCTAAGGATATGAGTGACATAATAATAATAATAATAATAATAATAATAATTTTTAATATATATACACACACACAACTTTCTCTCTATATATGTAATGGAATATATAAAAATTAAAACATATATGGCTCTTACACATTCTTTTCATCCTTCTTCATGTAGCATACTGTTGATTCATTCAAACCATAATGGCGAACGCCGTCCGCATAACGCTTTCCTTCCCGAAGCACATCCAGAAGTTTTACCTTCTCCTGAATGGTCAACATCTTCCATCGTAGGGCTTAGAACAAAACGAAAACAATCGGACCACAAACAATGTACGGGATACGCAGAGAATTGTGAGGCGTCGGAGGAAAATCCGCGATATAGTGGGGGAATCGCTGTAATGTGAAATCTGCCAATCCTGGTTTTCAGCACCATGGACAGAAACCTGTCGTTTATAGGGACCTATTATGCCCATTTTCACTGTTCATAATTGGATTTTTATGGTCTGCTAGAATAGATTCACCCTTTTAATAGGTGATATCCTAGAATCCAATATATTATTGCAGGGCTGTTTTCATTTGATATTAACCAAATGTGATATATTTATTTTTACTTTTGATATCTCATCCTTTTCCCCTTATCTGATAAGAGCCGCTGTCCGCTGAGACAAGCTGGTGTGTTTTTACTGCTCACTGAAAAGTGGGTGGTGCGGACATTGTGTATTACATCACACTATGAGACAGTCATTGGTGGGCTCTGAGGGGGCGGTGTGACCAGAAAATCATCCATCAATCAATCCAGGATGGGGGGCCAGCCCATCGCAGGGCACACTCACACACCATTCACTCACACATGCTCTCCTACGGGCAATTTAGCAAGTCCAATTAGCCTCAGCATGTCTTTGGAATGTGGGGGGAAACCGAAGTACCCAGAGGAAACCCCACGACGACATGGGGAGAACATGCAAACTCCGCACACATGTGACCCATGCGGAGACTCGAACCTGGAACCCAGAGGTGTGAGGCAACAGTGCTAACCACTGTACCGCTCCTGAAAATCATGAACTATTTTAAATGTTGAAGTGTTTTTGAAATATTTATTTATTTTAAATATTTATTAAATCAAAACATTGGGCAGTATACATGTTATAGCTACTTATTAATGAATAAGCAATATAATAAGATTCAATTTTGCTTTCACTACTTAAAGCAGTGATTCCCAACCGGGGGTACGCGTACCCCTAGTGGTACGCGAGCACATTACAGGGGGTACGTGGAAAAAATTTTTATATTTAATTTCCCTGATGATGGGTAAATATTATCAGCCATTCCATTAGCTGTGCCCTGGTATAGAAAGAAAATCTATCTGGGATGTGTTGCTTAATGAATAACAAACCCAGCTTTTATCAATGAAAAGAGCAAAAAAAGACATAAACAACAACTACATGACGGAAAGACTAGAGCAGGGCTGTGCATCTGCACGACGCTCCGCTACCGACAGAGGGCATGAGAGAAAGTACAAGACAGACAAAAGTCACTGACGGGTCAAAGCAGCCACAGTCAAATATGGATAAATGGCTGAAACGTCCCGTTGCTCTGGATCCAGGAGAGGGTTCAGCAGACCCCAAGACACGCAAAATAGAAACCAAACGTAAACCTAGGCAGTACAATGACAATTATATTTTCTTCGGGTTCACTTCTACGTCTGCGGACCTGCCACAGCCTCAGTGCTTCTTTTGCAGGGAAATCCTAGCAAATAGCGCAATGAAGCCGGCCCATTTACAACGACATCAGAGCACCAAACACTCGGGAAGTATCGGTAAAACAGAGGCTTTTTACAAATGAAAGTTATCGGAATTTAGGTCAGGTCAGACTGTAATGATGAAAGCTACGTCTGTATCAAGCAAAGCACTGGAGGCATCATACGCCGTATCCCTGCTTGTGGCTAAGTCAAAAAAGCCACACTCAATTGTCGAAGAGCTCATTCTTCCTGCAGCTAGTGTTATGGCTGAAATTATGATTGACAAGAAAGCAGCTGACACACTAAAAAAAGTCCCCCTGTCGAACAACACTGTGTCCCGTCGGATCAACAATATGTCAGTTAATATTATTGGACAAGTGGTGAAGAAAATAAAACAAGCCGGTCAGTTCGCTTTGCAGCTGGATGAAATGACAGATGTGAGTGGAGATGCTCAGCTCCTGGCTTTCGTTCGTTACAAAGATGTGTCGGACATAAATGAGCATATTTTATTTTGTAAAAAGCTGCCAGGAAAGACAACCGGAGGAGAAATGTTCCAGGTTATAGACAGCTTTTTCAAAGAACATGATCTGCAGTGGAATACATGCAGCCACGTCTGTACTGATGGTGCGGCTGCGATGACGGGAAGCGGGAAGGGACTGTTCGGACACATCAAAAAGGTAAACAACGACATTAAATGGATGCACTGTATTATTCATCGTGAAGCACTCGCTAGTAAGAGGGTTTGTCCTGATTTATGTGCTGTTATGGATGATGCTGTGAAGATGATAAACTTCATCCAATCCCGACCACTGAATCATAGACTGTTTGAAACTCTCTGTCATGAGAATGGCGCAGAGCACGAACAGCTATTGCTCCACACAGACGTGCGCTGGCTTTCACGCGGAAAAACGCTCCTGAGACTCTATGAGCTTCGCAATGAAGTTTTTATGTTCCTCAAGGAGCATCTGCATCCTCTTGCTGTGGTGTTTGAGGATGCAAACTGGGTGGCACGCCTTGCATATCTCGTTGATGTGTTTACCAAACTTAACGAGCTCAACCAATCACTTCAGGGGAAGGAGTCACACATCCTTAAAATGTATGACAGAGTGAAAGGATTCACTAAGAAGCTCGAACTATGGGAGAGGAAATGTGATGAGGGAGATGTGAGCTGTTTCCCACTACTTGATGCCCATCTTGCCACCACTGATGTTGCCCGGGGTCCAGTGGTCAAACTGGTGAAAGCACATCTGTCCAAACTCAGCATGTATTTTAGCCAGTATTTTCAGGACATTGAAAAAAATTCAGAAAGACTGGACTGGGTGAGGGACCCATTCATTGTGAGTGAGAGCAGCAGCAACCTTCATGCAAGGCTGCAGGAGCATCTCATGGATTTGTCATCTGACCGTGGGCTGAAAATAGCATTTGCTGAGAAGACATTGACTGAGTTTTGGTGTGATGTGGAGAAGGAATATCCTGAACTGGGAAAACATGCACTGTTTGAACTTTTACCTTTTGGTTCTACCTATATGTGTGAGGTGACCTTCTCAGCTTTGACACACATCAAAACCAAGCAGAGGAATAGACTGGATGTGGAGAACAGCCTGGTAACAGCTGTTTCCACACTGCCCCCAGATCTATCAGAGCTTATCAAAGATAAGCAAGCTCAGGTGTCTCATTAAACTAAACTAAGTTGAATGATGAAAACAAAGTAAAACTGATATGGTTATTTATTTTAGTGTTTTGCTCCTGATGTTCTAAGTTTAAATGTCTGTTTAAAGGGGACTCATTCAGCTTTTGTTATAACAAAGGGAGGTTTATTTACTTTTTTTTAAATTTAGTATTTATTTTCAGATTTATCATTCACTTTCGTGGCAACATATATATTTATGTTAAATTTAAACTGAAAAGAATAAAATGCCCAATAATTAAATGTTCAAGTCATGGAGATTTAATAAAATGTTTTAAATTTGATAATCAGTTGTACGTTCTACTTTTATTGAATCATCAACACATTTGACAAAGGGGGTACTTGTGGTATGAGAAAATCTCTCAGGGGGTACACAATTCAAAAAAGGTTGGGAAACACTGACTTAAAGCGCCAGAACAACGTATTTTAAAAATTCAACAGCAATATCTCTTACCAGAAATCATGAACAGGTTAAGAAAATCCACAGACTTCGTCGCGAGCAGTTTAATATACGAACTATTTCCTTCTACCCGACTCCACACACCAATAATTTCACTGCGCAGCAGATATCGCCAGGGAGCTCTTGCTCGTGTCTAATGCGCAGAGATACGAGTAGTGTACTTCGATAGAAGCCTGACATTTCTACGGCTGATATTTCCAAACCTGAACAACTCCCAGCAGAACTTTGATGAACAGATAGCATTAAGCCCCCTCTAAAATATCTTTTTATAGTTTTGGGGTGAACCTCCCATTTAAACGAAGTACATCGTGGTGCTCATGAATTTGAAAGCCTAGATGCCTCACCTAGCTTTTCCACAACGTGTCAGCAGCGCCACCATCTTGGAGCGATAATTAGACATAAACAAGCAACATGTCAGGGTGTAGATGGAAAGATCTTTTAGCCATAACTTCTTTACTAATTAACGCATTTATATCTTACAATTATGTAGAATAAATAAACAAGCCCACCACTACTGCCCCCCCAATTTATGTAGTACTGCTCACAGTATTCTCAACAAAAACTAATCATGCTAGTATCCCGTCAGTGTCACAGGCTAGTAAACATGTTATGTATCTTATTTGACCGCACCGCAGATTTTTTTACCTGTGAAATGTGGTTCCCTGATTTCTAGTTTTAACATTCTTCATGTTGTTGCAGTTTCGAAAATAGTCGGTTCACTAAGTCATATCTATGAATCCTCTATTTCACAATTACCGTGCCAACATCGCGTATCGCCCAACGAGGCACACAGGGTTTCAAATCTATGGCGGTGCTGCCTACGCTACTACCAGTCACATGACACAGGAGCTACCGAATACCCGCCAATCGGGAGCCGGTTAGATCAACCACGCCCACCCGTCACACAGAGAAGAGTGAGGCGAAAGAAGCGAATCAGTTTAAAAAATGTCACCATTAACGCGGTATTTAGTAGTCTGGAGATATTTTACTTTAAGCAAAGCACAAAATAAAGTTGTAGTATTTGTAATAAAATTTGAAGATTAGCCATCCCCAAGGAGCTGACAGGAAAGCCAGGTACAGGTTTAGTCCTCCTTAATCAGCTTGTCGGTTACTAAATGTCGGCAAATAAGCTTGCCTTTTTCGGTGATTTTTTTTTCAGTTTAATTGACACTTAACAAAGTAATCTGAGACCTGAGATATAACATTAGCAACGATGGTCATTTTTTACACTCATGGATTTTAACATTGAGGACGTGTGTCACATGTCATTTTCACGTAGAGGGAGTTTAATTGTTTTTATCTGTGTCTGTGTGTCAACATATGTCTATTTAGTTATGTCACTGAAATGTATGATTAGTATTGACATTTCCGTAGACTACTATGTTTTAATAAAAATGTATGATCCTTTGGGAGTTGGGCAATAGAACGGAATTGTAAAGTATCAATAAGAAACACTATTAATGAAGTAGCCGCCCTATCCTTTTACTTTGTATGGAGTGTGCATACAAAACACAAATAATGCAGTTGTATTGTTATGTATATAATTTAAAAGGTATACTTGCCAGCAAAAGATTGAGTTAATAAAATTAAATGAAAAGTATTAAGACCCCTTGTCATTCATAGTATTATATACTTCTTAATTTTACAAAGACTTTTTTTCTCTCATATATTTAAGTTTTTGAAGTTGATAATCTGGAAAACTGCTGCTTGGGATCAACTATCCATTCTTGACTCTTGGAATAGGAATTGAAGTCGAATCAAACAGCCTTACAGCACCCTCTTGTGACATACAGTAATATGGAAAACAGAACAATTACTAACTGAACGCAACATCCCCCCTTTACTTATGTATTCTTCTTCCTGCAGCAGCACTGTATTCTATAAAAGACACGCTGTCATGATTGCGGTCGGGCGAAGCGGCGATCGTGCGGGCAGGCGTGGAAATAGCAGGCAGACAGGTGAAGTCGGGGCAAAACCAGGGATTTAATGGGCGAACGAGGACTGGAAAACATAGCACACCTACAAACATCAATGACGGACAAGGGAAACCGGGGAGACCAGGACTTAAATACACAGGACTAATCAAAGTAACTAGACAAAGCTGGAGACGATCAGGGAAATACACGTGGGTAATCAGGGGGCGTGGCACACACGAGGAGCGGACGAGCCGGGCATGACACACGCCTTACCTGTAACATTTCTTCCTTTAAGGTCACTACACCCCAGACAAAACAATAATGTAAGTTCAACAAAACACATTGTGCTTGTGCCTTCCTGTAACTGCACAACCTTTTCACTATTAACTGCCTGTTTTGCTTCCAACAAAAATCAGTTACAATTAGAAATGTTCCATTCACTGAGGACCACAGTAAGAGGATCTATGAACAACTGTTATATATTTTACACTGAATCTCTCTTTTCCTTTAAGGTATCTCTTTCTAACCAGAAAATCACGCTCAGAACATGCATTTCATTTCTTTGTTTAATTCTGTGAAGTTCCATAGTCCTTGAGCCGATGATGGTTTGTGTGCCCTGGCTGCACAGCTTCCAGTTCCTTAGGCCATTCCAAGCTCAACTGTTCCTTCAGGACCAGTCTTTGGCAGGGCTGGAAATTTGGGAAGTCCACTGGGTACTGAGGCCAAATGGGCAGCATGCCATGCTTTCCCGTCAGCCAGGATGGGTCTCGATGGGTGCAGAGAATTTCTGATGCCCTTTTTGCACATGCGCTGGTTTCCACAGCCGCACTCTGTGCCCTTCTCTGAATGAGGGAGTGCGAGCTCCCTGTCTTGCATCACAGTACTGTTTCATGCGAGATTGGCAAAGAAACACCCAGCAATGCACTTTATTATCATGTCACTTAATTATCACTTATGCCCCTTCAGTATCAGGCCAAGTACAAACACTACACAAGCAGAGTATTCTGTGGGGAAAAATTAATGTCCTCAACTGCTGAGAGCAGCGTGCTGGTGATGCTCTGTGCTCATTACATCTGTGAGCTCATTACTCTCTGTAGTGCTTTTCAATACTGCATTGAGCAGCTGCCAGGATGTTATGCTGCCTCTGAGAATAACTGTTTGTTTAGAAGTTGAATAATTCAGAATAATTCAGAAGATGGATACAGATTTTCTCTTATTAAACAAGACACTGGCTCACTCATAATTGTCCAATAAAAGGTAAGGAGCATTCCTATTGAACAATCATGACTTCTAGCTTAAGTTAACTCCGCTAACTGAGAAATCCTGCTTAGTGGAACACCTCCCTGGTCAGAAGAGAACAACTACAACAACCAAGAGTCACTACCTGGCTTCTGGTTATTGTGCATTAGCTCACAGCTCAGACTGGGAGTCATTTCATAATGAATTGACTCCTCAAGACCAAGCCTTGCAGTGGACTGCAAAGCATCCAGGGACACTGCGCAGCACGTTAAAGGACAGCTCTTATGGAGTGACCACTAAACGTAAAAGTGGAAAAATAAATCATTTAAAAAATTTTAAATGAATAGTTAAGGAAGATGTAGCATTTGATTATGTCCATGCATTTTATAATCTATTCAGTACAAGATCATAGGGGAGTCACAATAGGACATACTGTAAGGAAGGGGAATATTCTGCCAAGAAGGTCAGTGCATCATAGGACTCACTGACAGACACAGACACACACAGGCACAAGGAAACAAGCAGCAGAACATGCATATCACATGCAGAGCTCAGCCATGATGTTAAGAGCACGACACCCTGAGCCAACAAGCCTGTAGGACCTAAGAACAAACTTAGATTTGGGTTTAAAGTTTTCTATCTGGGATTTTCTTGCTGTTGGTACTACAGCCAGACACACTACAGTCTGTAGTCATGATACTCGTTCCCCAGTAAAATACTCTTATTTTCTTTCATGCGTACTTTGACAAATACATCAGCTTAATACAATGCATAAGGCTCACAAGTTGAAACTTCAAGAATAGGCACAGACCATGACATCACCTTAAAACCAGCTTGGAAGGTGATGAAATTGTAGCCTGGCTGTCTTCATCGCCTGATTTAATCCCCATCGTTAACTATGGGGCCTTAATGTAGCATAAGATTAACCATGATCACAAACATTACACTTCTCAGAGTGGCATCTGGGAGGTTGTCCTGCCTGCTTGTGAGTGTGTGTGTGTGTGTGTGTGTGTGTGTGTGTGTGTGTGTGTGCGTGTGTTTATATGTGTGTGTGTGTGAACTGATACCAGGCTCATGATGGTCATTGACAAGAAAGGGCATTAAACTTGGCAAAAGGGACCGCAAAGAATGGCAGATTGTTATTCTTTATATAAATTCAATAACTAACTAAGTCTTCTTTTATTATTGCTTCTCTTAAAAGAAAAGAGAGAAAAATCCATCAGTTTCTTTTGTTTTCGTTTGTGACTAATTTTCTCTAAAAAAGAATTTACTTTTAGCAAGACAAAACTTCTGAATTCATTTTCTCAGTCTGTCAGTTTGCACGCACACACACACACACACACACACACACACAGTCAAATGCATTCATAAATGTATATATATAGTCAGGAGTGGTACTTTCACCACGATATGTCACCCATGTCTTCAAGTAGTGAACCAGTTTTCAATACAATGGTTAAAAAGGCTCAAACCTTCAGTGCCTCGTTGTGCCATCTCTACCAGTGTTTTTTTTCAACAGGGAAAATACAAGTTGTATGCTGGCCTTAGAAGCACAACTTCAAAGAATAGCTGCCATGCTTCTGCCTAGCATGGCAGAGGGAGTAAAATGGTATGGGACTGCTTTGGTGCTGGTAAGGTGGGTGATTTACACAGAGTACAAGGTGCAATGAACCTGCAAGGTTACCGCTCTGTTTTACAACTCATGCCACTCCCTGTGGTCAGCACTTCTATCAAGCAGCAAGGCTGATTCAAAGCACACTGGTGAAAGATGAGGAATCCAGAGAACTGTCCTGCTTGACTGGCCTACAGAATCATCACATCTCCAGCCTATCAAGCTCATGTGAGACCAGCTTCACCGTGAGGTCAGAGAAAATACCAAGCCAGTCCCACCTCTGGGAATAGCAGGATTGAAATTTCCCCTAATATTGTCATAAACGGACAGCTCTAATGGCAAAGGACTGCAAAGCTGTAATTGCTGCAAATATAGTTTTCATACAGTTTGATTAATTGAATATGAAGAAGAAACTTATTGCAATATTTATTATATCACAAAGCAGAAGGCAGCAGGGAAAAGTAAAAAAAGAATCACCCCAGATGGGACTTAAAACCACGATATCCAGCTCAGAAAGTCAGGGCCGTGGGCGTTTGGCCAGTGGGGCAACCGGCAGACCTGAGCTTACGACCGGGACACTTGACTCACAATGGAAGCTCAGCAAATTATAAGCAAGCCTGCAAAAGTGACATGAATGGATCTGTGTAATCTATGGTAAAATGCATCTTGGGGCCGAGACATTAACACTCACAGTCCATGAGAAGACGACATCCATCACTGGATCTCAGTAAAATGCGCTCATCGAGTTTCCGCTATGCCTTTGGCATTTTAATGTTTGTACTTAGCTATAGAGTGGCAGGAACACAAATGAATGGGAAGTTCATTTGCATTACAGCAATACGTCACACATGACTTTGTAAGGGAATAGATGAAACCCTGCATACATCACTATACCAGTGCAATTCAGTACGAAGTGCACTGACATGATTCGTATGATTCCTGGTTTATTTGGAAAATTTAGGTCCACCATCAGCTAAGTGTTATATTTATGATGCAAATTGATGACACTATTTGGCAGACACAATATCAGACTGAATTTATTTTATAATTTTAAAGGTTTAAATACAGTTCTGGGTGTTGGACATCTTGTTAGCCTTAGAAATCTATAATGCTCCCCCTCAAGAGAGAGTAAACGACTGCAGGGCATTACAAAGGTCCAGAATGGATTTTTCATTTACAGATGTCTTCTCTGGCTGTCGCGACCAGTATCTCACTCCGGACCAGTGGTGGATCTCGTACTCAGGCACAGAGAATGGGTCCTTCCACCCCGTGGATCTCCTCATCCTCTCAGCCACTGATTCCCTCCAAGCTGATGGGGTAACTATGGTTGGCAGAACTGGGGTTTGCTGTTCACTGTCATCCGCTTGACATTGATGGACCACTTGCTGAGGCTGAGGATGGTGGTCTTTACGTATCCTCACTCTTAGGCCTCTGCACACCCATTTCTTTTGCTGACCTGTTGCACAGAAACATTTCATAGTAAACTGTAACATAACTACAGCAATTATTTCAATGTTGTTCAGTCAGTGAGAATCATTTACATAGTAGGGACCAGATAAGCAGGAAGGGAGGTGGTGTTGCAGAATATGTAAAAGAAAACTTGCAGGCAAGGGAGCTCACTGATAAAAATATAGCTAGAGAAGCTACAGCGCCCTCCACAGTTATTGGCAGCCCTTGTAAATATTTGTGAAAAGGGTTAGAAAAAATGTACATTTTTCTGAAGTAGCTTCATCTCACACTGAAAAAGTTAGAAAAATAATGCAGTCATTGGTATACAGTGTAAAGAGGAAGGGGCTGAGGACACACCCTTGAGGGGGTCCAGTGTTGTTGATCACAGTTGCTGATTTGGCTGTGCCTATCCTTACAATCTGTGGTCTATTGCTGAGGAAATTATGGACCCAACGGATGAGAGATGGGGATATGTTCAATTGAAGAAGCTTCTTGATCATCTGGTGGCGTTGAATGATAATAAAAGCGGAACTGGAGTTAATGAAGAGGACAGTAGCGAAGGTGCCTGGAGATTCAAGGTGTTGGAGAAGGGAGTGGAGGAGACATACTACAGTACCCTCTGTTCCGCTCTTCACCCAGGAGGCAAACCGGTCTGAGTCCAGCTGCGGTCTGACAGCTGGCTGGATGATATGGAGTATAATCTTCTTTAAGCATTTCATTATTATCGATGTGAGTGCTACTGGCCGGTAATGATTTAGCTCAGAGGGACGAGGTTTCTTAGCACCCGGGACGATGGTAGAAGTTTTCCAAATTGTAGGAATGGTCACCAATCAATATGAGTTTCAGAAGATGGAATGAAGGATGGGAGCTTGTTCTGTGGCGAATAGCTTCAAAACTTTAGTTGGTACACGATCAGGCCCGGAGGCCTGGCCAGCTTTGCATCTGCTTAGCTGCTGCCTCATGTCCTCTACAGTAAAGGGAGGGTTTGTAGGATTGTCAGAGGGAAGGCCACTGAGCAGCTCCTCACAGACAGCAGAGTAGTCCTGCTTATCAAACATTGTATAGAAGGAGTTTAAGGAGTCAGCAAAAGTTGTAAGGTCAGTGCCTATGGGATGAAGGTCATGGTAGGGTATTTGACCAGTGAGTAACCAAAAGGCCTGTTTGGTGTTCATTGTACTGAAATCTTGCTCCAGTCTATTCTTTTATTTGAGTTTGGCATTGATTATCTCATTCTTTACTTGTCTACTGAGTGACTGGACAGAAGACCAGTCCTTGCATAGAAATGCTTTGTGTTTTCCTTCAAGCTGTGCTTAACATGGGAAGTGATACTGGGTTTGTAGGTAGGATATCCCCAGACAGTTCTGGTGGGAATATTGGAATAAATACAAAACTTGATGTAGTCTGTAATTACAGAAACTTTATGGTTTTGATCACCCTGGAAAATGTCCCAATCTGTACATGCAAGTGAACCTTATAGTCGTTCAATTGCCCCCTCCGACCAGAGGGTGGCCAGGTGCACATGCGGTTTAATGCGCTTCAGTTCTGGTTTGCAGTGAGGTAGCAGGAAGACAACATTGTGGTCAGAGTGGCCAAGTGGATGATGTACACGCGCGATGAAGGCGTCAGAGATGTTACTGTAACATAAGTCCAGAGTATTAAGCTTCCTAGTGGGAATATCCACATACTGATAAAAAGATGGCAAAACAGCGTTGAGATTATAGTTGTTAAAATCACTGGCAGTAACTCCGGGGCGTCGCGATATATTGCCGTCATGGAGCTGGCGTCCTCACACACTAGCTCCGCCGCTGCCTTGGTGTTGGTGCTTGGTGGAATGTAGACACAGCTAATTACTACAGTAGGGAATTCCCACGGAAGGTAGAAGGGGCGTACAGATAGAATCAGCATCTCCACATCAGGTGTACAAACAATGTGGTGTACTTTAATATTCGTGTACCACCGCTCGTTGACAAATATGCCGACCCTACCACCCCACTTCTTACGTGACTGAGACATCCTGTCAGTCTGCCAGATCATAAAATTAGAGAGACTAACCTCAGAGTCTGAGATGGTGTCATCAAGCCAGGTTTCAGTCAGGACAATAACATAGGTGATACCGCTCCACCCGACACTTGGCATGCAATAAGTCCATTTTATTCTGGAGTGAACATACATTGGCCAGTATGATGGGGTGTAGCGGTGGTCTGAAGGGTCGCCTCCTCAACCTGGAGCGTACACCTCCTCGTCTACCTCTTTTACTCAGGCGAAACTCCAGAGGAAGAGCAACTGCCGGCCTTGAGGTGATAGCCGACTGCAGTTGGAGAAGCTCCCCTCTACTGTAGGTGAGTGGATTGTGTCCATTACCTATTGGTTTTATTGCTGAACAGTCGTCGATGATCCAAAGGATTATGAATGTAATCCAGAAAACCTTGTTCAGGTTCGGCATTTCAGGGTTTCATCTATTCCCTTACATAGTCATGTGTGACGTATTGCTGTAATGCAAATGTTTTTTTTTTTTTTATTTCCCATTCAAGTAATGTTTGCAGTTAGCTCTTCAGCTAAGTACAAACATTAAATGCCAAAGGCATAGCGGAAATTCGATGAGCGCATTTGACTGAGATCCAGTGATTGATGTCATCTTCTCATGGACTGTGAGTGTTAATGTCTCGGCCCCAAGATGCATTTTACCATAGATTACACAGATCCATTCATGTCACTTTTGCAGGCTTGCTTATAATTTGCTGAGCTTCCATTGTGAGTCAAGTGTCCCGGTCATAAGCTCAGGTCTGCCGGTTGCCCCACTGGCCAAACGCCCACGGCCCTGATTTTCTGAGCTGGATATCGTGGTTTTAAGTCCCATCTGGGGTGATTCTTTTTTTACTTTTCCCTGCTGCCTTCTGCTTTGTGATATAATAAATATTGCAATAAGTTTCATCTTCATTTTCAATTAATCAAACTTTATGAAAAATATATCGGCAGCAATTACAGCTTTGCAGTCCTTTGCCATTAGAGCTGTCCGTTTATGACAATATTAGGGGAAATTTCAATCCTGCTATTCCCAGAGGTGGGACTGGCTTGGTATTTTCTCTGACCTCACGGTGAAGCTGGTCTCACATGAGCTTGATAGGCTGGAGATGTGATGATTCTGTAGGCCAGTCAAGCAGGACAGTTCTCTGGATTCCTCATCTTTCACCAGTGTGCTTTGAATCAGCCTTGCTGCTTGATAGAAGTGCTGACCACAGGGGGTGGCATGAGTTGTAAAACAGAGCGGTAACCTTGCTGTTTCATTGCACCTTGTACTCTGTGTAAATCACCCACCTTACCAGCACCAAAGCAGTCCCATACCGTTTTACTCCCTCTGCCATGCTAGGCAGAAGCATGGCAGCTATTCTTTGAAGTTGTGCTTCTAAGGCCAGCATACAACTTGTATTTTCCCTGTTGAAAAAAAACACTGGTAGAGATGGCACAACGAGGCACTGAAGGTTTGAGCCTTTTTAACCATTGTATTGAAAACTGGTTCACTACTTGAAGACATGGGTGACATATCGTGGTGAAAGTACCACTCCTGACTATATATATACATTTATGAATGCATTTGACTGTGTGTGTGTGTGTGTGTGTGTGTGTGTGTGTCCGTGCAAACTGACAGACTGAGAAAATGAATTCAGAAGTTTTGTCTTGCTAAAAGTAAATTCTTTTTTAGAGAAAATTAGTCACAAACGAAAACAAAAGAAACTGATGGATTTTTCTCTCTTTTCTTTTAAGAGAAGCAATAATAAAAGAAGACTTAGTTAGTTATTGAATTTATATAAAGAATAACAATCTGCCATTCTTTGCGGTCCCTTTTGCCAAGTTTAATGCCCTTTCTTGTCAATGACCATCATGAGCCTGGTATCAGTTCACACACACACACACAAACACACACACACACACACACACACACACACACACTCACAAGCAGGCAGGACAACCTCCCAGATGCCACTCTGAGAAGTGTAATGTTTGTGATCGTGGTTAATCTTATGCTACATTAAGGCCCCATAGTTAACGATGGGGATTAAATCAGGCGATGAAGACAGCCAGGTTACAATTTCATCACCTTCCAAGCTGGTTTTAAGGTGATGTCATGGTCTGTGCCTATTCTTGAAGTTTCAACTTGTGAGCCTTATGCATTGTATTAAGCTGATGTCTTTGTCAAAGTACGCATGAAAGAAAATAAGAGTATTTTACTGGGGAACGAGGATCATGACTACAGACTGTAGTGTGTCTGGCTGTAGTACCAACAGCAAGAAAATCCCAGATAGAAAACTTTAAACCCAAATCTAAGTTTGTTCTTAGGTCCTACAGGCTTGTTGGCTCAGGGTGTCGTGCTCTTAACATCATGGCTGAGCTCTGCATGTGATATGCATGTTCTGCTGCTTGTTTCCTTGTGCCTGTGTGTGTCTGTGTCTGTCAGTGAGTCCTATGATGCACTGACCTTCTTGGCAGAATATTCCCCTTCCTTACAGTATGTCCTATTGTGACTCCCCTATGATTTTGTACTGAATAGATTATAAAATGCATGGACATAATCAAATGCTACATCTTCCTTAACTATTCATTTAACATTTTTTAAATGATTTATTTTTCCACTTTTACGTTTAGTGGTCACTCCATAAGAGCTGTCCTTTAACGTGCTGCGCAGTGTCCCTGGATGCTTTGCAGTCCACTGCAAGGCTTGGTCTTGAGGAGTCAATTCATTATGAAATGACTCCCAGTCTGAGCTGTGAGCTAATGCACAATAACCAGAAGCCAGGTAGTGACTCTTGGTTGTTGTAGTTGTTCTCTTCTGACCAGGGAGGTGTTCCACTAAGCAGGATTTCTCAGTTAGCGGAGTTAACTTAAGCTAGAAGTCATGATTGTTCAATAGGAATGCTCCTTACCTTTTATTGGACAATTATGAGTGAGCCAGTGTCTTGTTTAATAAGAGAAAATCTGTATCCATCTTCTGAATTATTCTGAATTATTCTACTTCTAAACAAACAGTTATTCTCAGAGGCAGCATAACATCCTGGCAGCTGCTCAATGCAGTATTGAAAAGCACTACAGAGAGTAATGAGCTCACAGATGTAATGAGCACAGAGCATCACCAGCACGCTGCTCTCAGCAGTTGAGGACATTAATCTTTCCCCACAGAATACTCTGCTTGTGTAGTGTTTGTACTTGGCCTGATACTGAAGGGGCATAAGTGATAATTAAGGGACATGATAATAAAGTGCATTGCTGGGTGTTTCTTTGCCAATCTCGCATGAAACAGTACTGTGATGCAAGACAGGGAGCTCGCACTCCCTCATTCAGAGAAGGGCACAGAGTGCGGCTGTGGAAACCAGCGCATGTGCAAAAAGGGCATCAGAAATTCTCTGCACCCATCGAGACCCATCCTGGCTGACGGGAAAGCATGGCATGCTGCCCATTTGGCCTCAGTACCCAGTGGACTTCCCAAATTTCCAGCCCTGCCAAAGACTGGTCCTGAAGGAACATTTGAGCTTGGAATGGCCTAAGGAACTGGAAGCTGTGCAGCCAGGGCACACAAACCATCATCGGCTCAAGGACTATGGAACTTCACAGAATTAAACAAAGAAATGAAATGCATGTTCTGAGCGTGATTTTCTGGTTAGAAAGAGATACCTTAAAGGAAAAGAGAGATTCAGTGTAAAATATATAACAGTTGTTCATAGATCCTCTTACTGTGGTCCTCAGTGAATGGAACATTTCTAATTGTAATTGATTTTTGTTGGAAGCAAAACAGGCAGTTAATAGTGAAAAGGTTGTGCAGTTACAGGAAGGCACAAGCACAATGTGTTTTGTTGAACTTACATTATTGTTTTGTCTGGGGTGTAGTGACCTTAAAGGAAGAAATGTTACAGGTAAGGCGTGTGTCATGCCCGGCTCGTCCGCTCCTCGTGTGTGCCACGCCCCCTGATTACCCACGTGTATTTCCCTGATCGTCTCCAGCTTTGTCTAGTTACTTTGATTAGTCCTGTGTATTTAAGTCCTGGTCTCCCCGGTTTCCCTTGTCCGTCATTGATGTTTGTAGGTGTGCTATGTTTTCCAGTCCTCGTTCGCCCATTAAATCCCTGGTTTTGCCCCGACTTCACCTGTCTGCCTGCTATTTCCACGCCTGCCCGCACGATCGCCGCTTCGCCCGACCGCGATCGTGACAGCGTGTCTTTTATAGAATACAGTGCTGCTGCAGGAAGAAGAATACATAAGTAAAGGGGGGATGTTGCGTTCAGTTAGTAATTGTTCTGTTTTCCATATTACTGTATGTCACAAGAGGGTGCTGTAAGGCTGTTTGATTCGACTTCAATTCCTATTCCAAGAGTCAAGAATGGATAGTTGATCCCAAGCAGCAGTTTTCCAGATTATCAACTTCAAAAACTTAAATATATGAGAGAAAAAAAGTCTTTGTAAAATTAAGAAGTATATAATACTATGAATGACAAGGGGTCTTAATACTTTTCATTTAATTTTATTAACTCAATCTTTTGCTGGCAAGTATACCTTTTAAATTATATACATAATAGTACAACTGCATTATTTGTGTTTTGTATGCACACTCCATACAAAGTAAAAGGATAGGGCGGCTACTTCATTAATAGTGTTTCTTATTGATACTTTACAATTCCGTTCTATTGCCCAACTCCCAAAGGATCATACATTTTTATTAAAACATAGTAGTCTACGGAAATGTCAATACTAATCATACATTTCAGTGACATAACTAAATAGACATATGTTGACACACAGACACAGATAAAAACAATTAAACTCCCTCTACGTGAAAATGACATGTGACACACGTCCTCAATGTTAAAATCCATGAGTGTAAAAAATGACCATCGTTGCTAATGTTATATCTCAGGTCTCAGATTACTTTGTTAAGTGTCAATTAAACTGAAAAAAAAATCACAGAAAAAGGCAAGCTTATTTGCCGACATTTAGTAACCGACAAGCTGATTAAGGAGGTGTAGGATCACACATGCACATATCACAAAGCTTAAATTCCAGGTGGCCTGAGACAAGGCCTACCCTGGTACGAGAAGGCACATATCGACCTAGGCCCCAAAGGGGGGTTTGTGACCCCACACACATAGATAACCAGGGAGGCCAGCACTCCAACTTTTATTGCCCAAAGCTTTAACGACCTACAGATAGCAGAGTGGATCCCCAGGGACAGGGGCCCCTCGACTTGGCACACAACCCCATCCCCCGACGTCCTGCCTTACATACCACTCACCGAACAGACCAACACCCCAAAGAAAGTTTCTTTTAAGTTTGGCTTTTGTATATCTGTATATGTATTTACTCTTGACTACTAGTCTTAATATACAGATATGTACAGGTTATGTTCGAATGTGTCTTAACTTTTGGAGATTCTTTTTCTTTGTTTGACAAACCTTCTCCCCCCCCCTTTTTCTTTGCCACATTCCTCGGCAACCCTTATCTGATCTTTGTATTCTACCATGCCTATCTAAGGGTAAGATGTGCTTATGACATGAGAATATGTCATATAATGTCTGTATAAAGGGTAATATCTGTTGAGGTACAACCTAAACCACCTGTACCATATACTGGTGTGAGTAATAGAACATAACATAATAGCATAATATAAGTAATCATTAATTAATCATCACAGATGGTATTTGGTGTGAACCGCTGGGCTGGTACGGCATGTTTGGTATCAAACCGAAGGAAAATCACTCCAGTTTCCAAATCTGGTCAGTGGTTACCACAAAAGTGGACGTATCAAAAGTTACACCAGCCTAATGAAAATCACCATTACCAGAGAAGTCAGTCTGGTCATAAATCCCAAAAAGACTGATACCGACCCCCTTCCGAAGCCCGCCAAATGGATGGTCAGCCATTGGTCCAGGACTCAAATTCCTGGTCACTCCTAATCACGAACCTTATGCTATAAAACCTGGCACCTCAGAACAAAGAGGAGAAAGGCGGAGAAAAAGAGAAGAAAAAGGAGAAACAAGCAGCGTTCTTAAAGCCCGTCGGTGAAGACCCAAAGAACTGCAACTCAGCCCAAGCTTCACCAGAAGAAAGAACCGGAGGGACTCCACTCCAACAACTGCTGCAAACACCGCGCCTCCCTGAGAGCCATCACCCATCAGCTCATCAGCCACTGCAACCAACTGCAAAGACCTCCTTCTTTCCTGCATCCAAGTAAACCAACTTCCTTTCCTTTCTAACAACCTAAACTGTCCTATTCACCTGCTATATTCCTTTAGGTTTATAATCCTTACAAACTGCTTGCTTTGCAGAACAGTTTTTCCCTTTTCAGGTTAATCATTTTAAATCTGGTCATTGCATTTTCATGATTACATCGTTTGTGTCTATTCCGTTATTTCATGTTTATTGTTTGTTAGGTGTAATGTCTGTCTTATGTTAGTTGTAGGAATAAATGCATGTCTTTTTACACAACTTCAGCCTCCGTCATTGAGTGCTCACAATAGTCCCTGCCTCTGTGCGATCTGGCTACTACGCTCTGAAACCTCTAAACTCGCCTGAAATATCGCGAGACTCTCTTTCATCGGCCGTGAGGGGAGCTTCGCTACCGATCGTTTACATTACCTGGTGACGCAGCTCGCTGGACGAGCCTACTAACCCAGGTTATTAAGCGATACTGGTTATTAATGAATCCCATTTAAGTCTCACATTAACAGATATCGGGGATTCGCAATTGAGTTTGGAGGAGCCGACCATTCGGCATAACAATTGGTTAATAATCAGCATTAATTAATAATTAATTAAAAGTTAATTAATTTCAAAACATATTGGTGGAGATATAAAAATTTACCTGAGCTAATAATTCCTACAGAGGACTAAACCTGTACCTGGCTTTCCTGTCAGCTCCTTGGGGATGGCTAATCTTCAAATTTTATTACAAATACTACAACTTTATTTTGTGCTTTGCTTAAAGTAAAATATCTCCAGACTACTAAATACCGCGTTAATGGTGACATTTTTTAAACTGATTCGCTTCTTTCGCCTCACTCTTCTCTATGTGACGGGTGGGCGTGGTTGATCTAACCGGCTCCCGATTGGCGGGTATTCGGTAGCTCCTGTGTCATGTGACTGGTAGTAGCGTAGGCAGCACCGCCATGGATTTGAAACCCTGTGTGCCTCGTTGGGCGATACGCGATGTTGGCACGGTAATTGTGAAATAGAGGATTCATAGATATGACTTAGTGAACCGACTATTTTCGAAACTGCAACAACATGAAGAATGTTAAAACTAGAAATCAGGGAACCACATTTCACAGGTAAAAAAATCTGCGGTACGGTCAAATAAGATACATAACATGTTTACTAGCCTGTGACACTGACGGGATACTAGCATTAGTTTTTGTTGAGAATACTGTGAGCAGTACTACATAAATTGGGGGGGCAGTAGTGGTGGGGTTGTTTATTTATTCTACATAATTGTAAGATATAAATGCGTTAATTAGTAAAGAAGTTATGGCTAAAAGATCTTTCCATCTACACCCTGACATGTTGCTTGTTTATGTCTAATTATCGCTCCAAGATGGTGGCGCTGCTGACACGTTGTGGAAAAGCTAGGTGAGGCATCTAGGCTTTCAAATTCATGAGCACCACGATGTACTTCGTTTAAATGGGAGGTTCACCCCAAAACTATAAAAAGATATTTTAGAGGGGGCTTAATGCTATCTGTTCATCAAAGTTCTGCTGGGAGTTGTTCAGGTTTGGAAATATCAGCTGTAGATTGCGCATTAGACACGAGCAAGAGCTCCCTGGCGATATCTTCTGCGCAGTGAAATTATTGGTGTGTGGAGTCGGGTAGAAGGAAATAGTTCGTATATTAAACTGCTCGCGACGAAGTCTGTGGATTTTCTTAACCTGTTCATGATTTCTGGTAAGAGATATTGCTGTTGAATTTTTAAAATACGTTGTTCTGGCGCTTTAAGTAGTGAAAGCAAAATTGAATCTTATTATATTGCTTATTCATTAATAAGTAGCTATAACATGTATACTGCCCAATGTTTTGATTTAATAAATATTTAAAATAAATAAATATTTCAAAAACACTTCAACATTTAAAATAGTTCATGATTTTCAGGAGCGGTACAGTGGTTAGCACTGTTGCCTCACACCTCTGGGTTCCAGGTTCGAGTCTCCGCATGGGTCACATGTGTGCGGAGTTTGCATGTTCTCCCCATGTCGTCGTGGGGTTTCCTCTGGGTACTTCGGTTTCCCCCCACATTCCAAAGACATGCTGAGGCTAATTGGACTTGCTAAATTGCCCGTAGGAGAGCATGTGTGAGTGAATGGTGTGTGAGTGTGCCCTGCGATGGGCTGGCCCCCCATCCTGGATTGATTGATGGATGATTTTCTGGTCACACCGCCCCCTCAGAGCCCACCAATGACTGTCTCATAGTGTGATGTAATACACAATGTCCGCACCACCCACTTTTCAGTGAGCAGTAAAAACACACCAGCTTGTCTCAGCGGACAGCGGCTCTTATCAGATAAGGGGAAAAGGATGAGATATCAAAAGTAAAAATAAATATATCACGTTTGGTTAATATCAAATGAAAACAGCCCTGCAATAATATATTGGATTCTAGGATATCACCTATTAAAAGGGTGAATCTATTCTAGCAGACCATAAAAATCCAATTATTAACAGTGAAAATGGGCATAATAGGTCCCTATAAACGACAGGTTTCTGTCCATGGTGCTGAAAACCAGGATTGGCAGATTTCACATTACAGCGATTCCCCCACTATATCGCGGATTTTCCTCCGACGCCTCACAATTCTCTGCGTATCCCGTACATTGTTTGTGGTCCGATTGTTTTCGTTTTGTTCTAAGCCCTACGATGGAAGATGTTGACCATTCAGGAGAAGGTAAAACTTCTGGATGTGCTTCGGGAAGGAAAGCGTTATGCGGACGGCGTTCGCCATTATGGTTTGAATGAATCAACAGTATGCTACATGAAGAAGGATGAAAAGAATGTGTAAGAGCCATATATGTTTTAATTTTTATATATTCCATTACATATATAGAGAGAAAGTTGTGTGTGTGTATATATATTAAAAATTATTATTATTATTATTATTATTATTATTATGTCACTCATATCCTTAGCCCGAAATACAGATATATGTGCTGTTTTAATGAGTTTACATGTGTTTAAAGCATGTGGGAGGGGTATTTTAAGGCTTAAACTTCAAAAAAGATTTATATGTTCCTTCTGTATCGTGGATTTTCACCTATCGCTGATGGGTTTGGAACGCATCTTCCGCGATAGGGGGAGGATCAAATTTACCTTTTTAACCTGATTTAACTTCAACCCTCTTATTTTGTTAACAGAGTGTGCGGGTGGAATACAAAGGATTACAGTGGGTAATAGGTGATTTATATTGACCTTAATTATCACCCAAGTGACTCTGGACAATCAGCTCAATAATGCTTCCCAAACGTTTCTCTCTTTTTCACTAGTTACACTTCATTACACCGAAATCAAGGAAGAATCAAATGTACAAGCACATTATACAAAATATAAGATGCAAACACATAAAAAATATTTTGTAAAAACATTAAAAACAGATTAATATATATTGTGCAATTTGAAACTTTACATTTAGACCTCACTTAGAAAACGCAGGTGATGACCAGCCCAACCAGCAGTTCCGTCTGGTTGTACAGAATACCTACTCAATTAAATTTTGAGGTCATGACTAAACTAAATTTCAGCTCTGCCTTTAACATCAGCAGTTAGATGAAACTGATCATTCCAGAGGGAAATACAGTGAAGCCATGAAATATACTAGATGTAAATATATTAATTTTCACATACACTTGAGCTCAGTGAATTCAAGCGCGTCATACACTGTAAAAAAAAAGAATCCACCAAAAAACGGTTTTAAGTTAATGGACTCTTCCTTCAATTTACAAATATTGTAAATTCAGTTTTCCACAGTTTCTTAAATGATAGTTTATTTTCATTTTTAATTCTTCATTCTGCCAATGCAGATTTGTTTGTTTAATAAATGGTGTTGTTCTTAAAAGTACAACAAGTAATTTGAGAATATAGTAATTCACTACATTGATTATTTTTCATAACTCAATGGCCCATAAACATACAGTTATCCATCTGAAGCTGGATTTAAACCAGCAAATTTTGGATTACAAGCCCAAATACTTGAGCTACTGAGCCACACACTTACACTGACTCAGCTTAAGTTGCAGAGACACAGTGGACTTTCTGTTGGATGTCAGACAGAACGGCAAAGGACCCCTCACTAACAGGAACCTAAAACACACAAACACTTGGGAACACTTCAAATGCGTGATCTGACTCTGCAAGGGGAGAACATGTTCACGTGGAGTCTTGGCTTTTCACAATGTTTCATTCCTGCTTATAGCTAAGGTTTTTTTTAGCCGTCGTCACTCTAAGGTTGCCCATTAATGGTTTGGAATTGGGAATGTAAAGCTGTTTTGTTAGCATGTCTGCCTTACAATTCCTTTACTGTAAGTCGAGGCCTGCTGGAGCTCAATTCTGCTTCATGGCACTTGTATTTACTCTTTATTTTGCATTACATTATGTTTGAGACTAACCCCTTTCTCTACCTCTCCATTCCTCCTGTTGAGCTCCATACAGAACTGGTGGAGAAAAGGGGTGCTTGGAGGGGGGGACGATATCTCTGGATGCCCACTTAAGAAATATCTGCGTTACCTTCCAATACACCTTCCAAACTTAAGTGGATTCAACATGGGTGCTGTTGAATTAATAAAAAAATGCACTGTATTAAAAATTATTTTGTTTATATAACATAAAATTGAACTATAAACATGAAATTTAAATCTGTTGAGTTTATATATTGACAAAATAATAATTCTGAATTTTTGAACCCTCATTGAACAAAATTAAACTTAATATGGACAAATGGAAAGCATTAAAATTATCCTTATAGGGGGAAAGTTAATGTTACTAAAATGGTTGTGGTGCCTCATGTTAATTATCTCTCTATGATGCTTCCATTTAATATTCCGGAAAGGAACAGATTTTCATAATGTTTTCTCATATATTTGGTGTGATAATTGAGCATGACCCCACTGTTGCTGTGCTTGGTGCTCCTGTCATGATCTGCAATCTCTTATTTTTTCATGTCTCCTCCCACTAATGCCAGCAGGGGTCGCTGCTGGCCCTTTGTAACCCTCCTAATTCTCCTGTATCCCATTATAGTTCTCCATCCTAACCCTGTACCCCTGTTTTGTTGCTGATTAGTGTGCTGTGTATAAATATGCCTGCCCTCACTGCGTTCCCCAGCTCAGTCATTGCTGTTCCATGTGTAGTCTGTGTTTCCTTAAAGTCCACGTCTTTCTCAAAGCGGCTGCATTTGAGTCGAGTCTCACCCGATGCTCACATCTCCCCGCAGAAAAACAATACACCGCCTCACAGGCCAGAGCCACAGCCTTCTCCTCTCTGCTGGGTGGAAGAACAACTCTCATGAAGTGGAAGTCCTCCAGACCCCCTGCCTTCAGACAATAGGTTAAAGATGTGTTTTCTATGTTACCTTTTGAAAATCTGAGATACAGCAGAGGCAAATGTAGGAAGAGCTTTCATGCTGTCTGGTCTCCTTTGACTGAAAATGTGGAGAGCCTGTATCTCACTTGGAAGATATTATTTAATCCCTTATATTACAAACCAAAGAATATTGCACTACACCATTACTAGGCTACACAAAGTTATTTTAACAACCACTGAATGGAAAAAGGTCAGTGCTGAATATATATAGCTGTGGAGCAGCAGCAGGCTTTGCTGGGCCGGAAATGCAAGCAGCATTGTCCACATTACCACTCTCTGTACTTGGATTGACCGAATGCTCAGACCGTAGGAAAAGAATTAATACTTTTTATTGATTCCAATCAAGATATTTTCATTTTGCCTCCCCCAACTTGCTCAGAGTGAGCTGGCCATGACGGGCAGCCAGTCATAGTGGCACCCAGGGAGCTGGGGGCCTTGCTGAAGGACCCACAGATGTGCCCAGGCTGGGCTAAAGTGGGCTATTTTCTGATCACAGGCTTAGCACACTGAGCTACACACTGCCCCTAAATTTATATTTATATGTAATCTGTGTGTGTATGTGTTATCTAGATTTGCCCTGTATGTTTCTAACTAAATCTAATCCAGACCTTGATCCTACACCTACTATAATTATAAGTACCTCACTATACCTATATCTAACACTGCTATTCATCACCAGTGTTACATGTCAGGGCTTCGCTGCAATAGATCCCTCAGTGCTGCAGGTTATTACTGTGACTTTGCACACACACACGTTGCTGCTTCCTCAGCCAGTGTCACATATACTTTATTACACACAGACCTCAGTAATCTCTGCTACACTCACACCTGCTCACTTTACATCCATGGTTAAATTCTCCTAATGGAATTTATCTTAATGTCTTTATTCTATTTTATTTTAATTGTTGCCATACTATTCATTGTATTGTTCTTTCGATTTTATTTCTATTTTATTATTTCTAATACACCGGATCTGAGTGCCTCATTTTGTTCCCTTCATGTAGAACACGTTTTGTAATGACAATAAAACATCCTTATCCTCATCTAAATCACACTGTCTAACTACTAACCTGTTTAAATAATATAATTGGATTTCAAAGGTTAATAGTCACTCAATTACCCCCTCAGCCCAACAGTACCACAAACACCCAACATGCACGGAAATTTTCTCCTAAGTTGTTTTCCCTGCCTGGAACAATACCACAGCAGTCACATGGACTAATGTTTCAAAACATTTCAGAAACCTTGCATTGAAACTTGAGGTCTTTAGGAGGGATCAGTCCTGGGTGGCAAAGTTGCCATCACAAAGGTTTGTGATTAAGGGATTCATGATGCCAGGTAGCCATCTTTCACAAGCTGGTGGGCTGTGCCACTGATGCGTTTGCTTTGGTTTTATATGTCTGTCCTGGTTTGTGTTCTTGCCACTTCAGGTTCCCTGGTTTTGGTCTACATTCCTCGGCCCTCTGCTGTGGAGTCTACCTTCTGCTTCACCTCATTCTGGAGCCGCCCATCCAGTCAGCGGCCCATGTCCCCCTGGTTCCCTGTTTCCAGAGGTTGGTCTGCTAGTCTCTGGGGCCAGGGGGCAGAAATCTGCCATGTTGGATGGGCGGCCCAGGTTGGGGTGCTCCATCATAGACTGGTACATGAAGGATTATAAATGGTTTTTAAGCAGTATGTACCGAGTGTGCGTCGTGACGAAAAGAATGTCATGGGAACATTTAGGACTGACTGCAGTATTAGTTCAAAGCATGATTGTGTTTTTCTTAATTTTTATTGATTTATTTTTGGATTATTATTTTTTTTTAAGTAACTTGATTCCGTTAAAAGGGATTTGTCCGTTTGCTTTAGCAGAAGTTCTTGTAAGTATGATGTTCACCTTCCCTTTTCATAGTCTAGTCTTTGCCAAGTTTTATGCTTATTTCCCCTGGTTAAGTTAATCTGACTTGTGTGTTTAGGAGGGTCATACAGGCTTTTTGTTTGTAATGGAAGCACAGGGTCTGTACTTGCAGCTTATTTGCCATGCTAATGGAAGCATTTTACCTTCCTCTCTAATCTCTTTTTTTCTTGGCTCTCACTGCAGTCTCCTCTATGCCAGGGTTTCCCAACCCAGTCCTTGGACCCCACTGCAAAGATCCACAGTTTTGCTCTGTCCAAGCTCTCAGCACAGCAGTAAAAGGTGACTGTTTGGTTCATGCATGCAGGGATCTGGGACAGAGCAAAAACGTGGAGCTGTCTGGTGGGCTGAGGAATGAGTTTAGAAATGCTGCTGTTTGAAGTATTAAACCATTTGACCGGTTGGATAAATGTTAAAATGTTTTCTCAAAATATAAAAAGAGATAATCTTCTGTTTTGCGTCTCATTACAAGCAAATTTGTTTTTTGTTTTTATGTCACTCTAGTATTTGATATCTAATTTTCAGTCTTCTGGCAATATAATCTGGTGAATGGGGAAAGACTTCCAGCAGGGGCTCCGGTTTCCTCCCACAGTCCAAAAGTGCGCAGGGTAGGTTAATTGGCAAATCTGAGTTGTGAGTTTTTGCGCCCTGCAGAGTGTTGACTCCTGCCCAGGGTTGGTTCCTGCCTACGCCTGTTGTTCCAAGGACAGGCTCCGGTCCCCCCCGCGACCTCAGTTTGGCTTGCTGTCTCCCCGCTTGGTTTTCTTTGGTGTACGTCTTCACTAGCCCCCTTGTTGCTTTGACTTGTGTGTAAGTTATGTATGTGTGATTGTATTGCTGCATAGGGAGTGACTGCTGTTTTGTTTTGCAAGTGTGTGTTGGACTCTGTTTATTTGGTTAGGGAGTGAGGTGGAGTGTTTGTCTTTTGGTTTCCTTTTCTTTTGCACTTAGGTGAGATTAGCTGTGGGTCGCACTTGATAGTTGGGGATTTTGTTTGTTATTTTGGCTGTGGTCACTCCCAAAGTCTTTTGCACTGGGTTATTTGTTCAGTGTCATTATACATGAAAAAAAAATGAAAATACAAAAAATATCCCTTTGCCCACTGGTGTTCCCTTGTTGCCCTCATCCTGTTTGTCCCTTTATCCCATTCCCCTTTCCTGTGAATACTGTTACACTCCAACCCTAGACAGGATATCATAACAGCATCTTACCTCTTGTTTTAAAAGAGATGAGGGATATTATTCGTCGACCTTTATCTTTGCTATTTCAGAAATCCGTATCTGCCGGTGTGGTACCTTCTGACTGGAAGTATACACTGTAAAAAAAGGCAATTTTTTTTCAGTTTTAAACCATTTTATATCAGCCATTTTGACTACAGTATAATTATTTTTTTCCTCTTATGTTAAATGACAGTAAAGGTTTATCAAAACCACATTGCATAAACATATTTTTACGCACAGTTTGTAAAATAAAAGAAACCCCTTCAGTGAAACTGGTCAATTTCTTTTCTGTATTTTTACAGAAATTAAACTTATGGTCATATGCTTTATCTGTAAAATTTTAATGGTTTTATTGCACCCACATGTGTTTTAGTAAATCGAAGGCACAACAGCTGTTTTCAATAATTTTGCTTTCATTAACTTTAATTTTACATTCAGTGTACATAAAATCTACATTGTTTTACTGTCATAAACCAGATGACCACCATAATTGTACTGTGTTGTTGGATATATACGAAATGGTTTGCATAGATCTAAGGTTATAAACATTAAATAAACTTAAAATTAGAAAATATAGACCCTATATTATAGGGAATATGCGAGTCATCGAACTGATATTGTAACGAACCCAAACTACAGTAGCGTCAGAGGCTGTAAACAGAGAACATATCACCACCAGACTGCAGCTACAATTACAAAGATAATTTTATTCAGTACAATTCATGCAGCGACCCATCGGGTCGGATCTGGATTCACAAAGAGTTCGGTCCCGCTTTCTCCCCGTAGCACACCACCCCTTTTTAAGCGTGTGTTAACCCACGCTACCACACAGTAAATCCCGCACCACACAACATCCCTATAAGGGCACGGCACACCAATAGCACTGCAATACACAGTAATCCCCCCACTTCGGGCACAGGCAAGCGTTACGGGACCAGAACCGCCTACTGTATATAGTCCTGTCCCGACCCTAAGCGGTTACACTGCGCATTTAAAACACACAGAACACACATACCATAAAGACATAGTTAAAACAGAACACCCCTTCCCCTCCCAGGGATCAGGACTCTCCCCCGGGGAAGGAATAATCACACCGGTCCGTCACCTAGAACGTCCCACGGAAAGGGAATTCCCCCCCCCCCCCAATCCGTCCCTATGAGGGTGCCGCTACTCCCGTCTATCAACCACCCCGTCTAAGCAGTGGTCATAGCCTCCTACCCCCACTGTCCTGACTGCCCTCGCCCTACCGCACCGGGAACTGTCCCTACAGCCCACTCTCTGGCTTCACAGCCGGCAGCCCTAAACGGCATACGAGCGGCACCTCCCTCCCGGACCCCACCCGTACGGTGCCTACCAGACCAAATCTCCTTAACGCGCCTCCTACTCCCTCTCTTAACCCCAGATCCCTCACAACCCAGGTGTAGCCACTTAATTAACTATTACCTTCCACGCCCATCCCTCACCCCCATACATCATCATTACACTCCCCCCACCCTTAGGGCAGACTCGTCCTTGAGTCACAACATTTCATAGTCCTTGGACCATGTTGGTGGCCTCCTCTGACGTCCCAGACGAGTCTTCTGAACTGGAGCCCCTTCCCTCCGTTCTTGTTCCTTGGCCCCATGCATAGCAGCAGGCCCATCGCTGTGTGGCTCTGGAGGGACCTTACGAGCTCGGCTCCGCCAGGTTCAGGTATGCTGGACCCCTTCCCCCTGCTGCCCTGGTCCAATTGCACTTGCCTCTTCTGGCCGATTCGCTGCCATTGCCCACACTTCTAGCCCTGGCACCCCCTCCTCCATCTCGCCACCCTTTTCTACTAAGGGCCGTGGTTGCGGATAGCCACCACCAGGGGGGGAATCTTTTAGCTCAGGCAGGGTACCAACAGGCATCACTTGGTCTCTGCCCTCCTGATTGGCAGCCTCTGTTACAGTAGAGAGAAATGGTTTAAGTCGATTAAAATGCACCACCTCCTCACTTCCCCCTTCCACTGGTACCACTCGATACAATACCTCCGTTGCCCTTTCCACCACCTTATATGGACCCTTAAACCTCCTCTGTAACTTTGGACATAACCCCCGTCTTCTAGCCTTCCTCCAAACCCATACCAGTTCCCCTCTGAATAGTACTGGACTTGCGCTCTAAAGTCATATGCTTGCTTCTGCTTACCCGAAGCTCTTGCCTGATGACATTTCACTGCTCCCACCACTGTGGACAATATGTCCCCTAGTCTGGCCACATATTCCGTTACAAAGGAAAATCTTTCCCCCTCGTTGAGATTCAACATAACATCCACTGGCAACACTATCTCTTGCCCAAAAACAACCTTGTACGGTGTAGCCCCAGTACTAGAGTGAATACTACTCCTGTAAGCCATCATCACACAAGGCAACAAAACATCCCAATTGGACTGATTTTACTCCACAAAGAGAGACAACATTGCCAACAATGTCCTGTTAAACCTCTCAATCATCCCATCTGACTGGGGGTGATAAGCTGATGTCTTAGTCTTTTGAATGTTCAACAATTGACACACCTCGTTGAATAGATTTGATTCAAAATTTCGGCCCTGATCTGTATGGATAGAGCGAGGGGCCCCCAAGCGACAGACCCACTGCTCCGCCAAGACCTGGGCCACAGTGGAAGCTTCCTGATTAGGGAGAGGGAATGCCTCAGTCCATTTTGAGAAATAATCCCCAATGACCACAATGTACATATTCATCCCTGGAGTTACCGGTAATGGCCCTAAAATGTCCAATGCTACCCGTTCATATGGCCTAGCGGTTACAACAGACTGCAGCGGGGCACCTCCCTGTTTCCCCACCACTTTCCGGGAACCACAATCCACACACTCCCGACACAAGTGCTTAACATCCCCAAACCATCCCAGCCAATAATAGCGATCTTTCACCTTTGCTTGCAACTTTTGTATTCCCAAATGACCCCTAGTGGTAGCATCATGCAACTGCCTCAAAATTTCTGGCACCAAAGACTTGTCGATAACAACCTGGACTTGGTTTGCTGCATCAGAATGCAAAGGTGGATATCGTACCAACCTAGAACCCTGCAACTGATCCCACACTGATGCATATTTCCACAACTCATTTGGAGGCTGACTACCTGCCCTCCCTCCCTTCCTTTAAAGGAAAAATCTCCCGCAGCTCAGCATCTCCTTGCTGATCCTGCCCCAGCTCATCACACTCCTCCTGACATGCCACTGCCTCCTGACACACCTCTCTCACAGCACATATCACCTCTCCCCCTTTTTCCTGGGTAGCTGGCGGTGAGTCTGAGGTTACTGGCAGAAAAGCGGGCACTCTAGAGAGGGCATCCGCATTAGCGTGTCCCCGACCCGGCCGATGCACTCTCTTATATTGGAAGCTGGCCAGCTGCTCCACCCACCTAGCCAACTGCCCCTCTAAACCTTGGAAATTATGCAACCATCTTAAGGAGTTATGATCTGTCCGTAAGACGAACTCCTTCCCCAACAAGTAGTAATTAAAATGTTTTATGAAGGTAACCATACTTAACTCCTTCTTGGTTGTTGCATATTTCCTTTCTTGTTTAGTCAAAGCCCTACTAGCATATGCTATCACCTGTTCCCGTCCCCCTTCTACCTGGGACAATACTGCCCCAATACCTGCATCACTCGCATCCGTATCTAATATAAAGGTTTTATCAGGGTCGGGGTAAGACAGGACTGGTACAGACATCAAACTAAGTTTGAGCTGTTCAAATGCTGCCTGACAAGCTTCTGTCCATGTAAACCGTCTGCCCTTCTCGGTCAGCTGGAGCAGAGGACGAGCAAGTTCAGCAAAACCCCGAATAAACCTCCTATAATAAGAGGCAAGGCCCACAAAACTCCTCCCCTCTGTCTGATTTTTAGGCACCGGCCACTCAGCTTTCACACCCCTAGCCGATATTATATGATACAAATACTGCACTTCTGTGGCAAACAAGTGACAGTTCGCCAGTTTAACCTTCAGATTAGCCTGACGCAATTTCGTTATAACCTCATCCACATGGTCCAGATGTTCTTGAAAGGTACGGCCAAATATTATTGTATCGTCTAAGTACACCAAACAAGTAGTCCACTGAAGACTCGCCAACTCTAAATCCATGAGACGCTGAAAAGTTCTCAGACTGTTACACAGGCCAAAACTCAGCACATTAAATTGGAAAAGGCCTGACGAGTGATAAACGCCGTCTTATGCTTATCTTTTGGATCCACCTCGACTTGCCAGTACCCACTGGCTAAATCCAATGTAGAAAACCAGCAAGCCTTGCTCAAACTACCCAACGCATCATCAATTCGGGGTAAGGGGTACGTGTCTTTACGGGTAACATCATTCAATTTGCGATAATCAACGCAAAACCGAAGGCCACCATCTCGCTTCCGTACCAGAACCACCGGCGCTGCCCAAGGGCTATTCGAGGGCTGAATGATGTTATTCTCCAGCATCTGCTTTAAGTGACCAGATACTTCCTCCTGCAAATGGAGGGGGACACGGCGGGGAGGCAACTTTACCGGCTTCGCCTCACCAGTATCAATGTTATACAACATCAGGCGAGTTCTCCCCAAATCTCCCTCTCCGGCACTAAATACAGACAAATTCTTCTGCAACGCGGTATAAATACCAGTCATATCAGATGAGGCAAACCCCTTCTGGTGCAATCAAAATATGTTACAAGCCTATCGACTGTCCAGGGCACAACAGAATCCTCCTCATCCTCACCCAGGTCTACATTCTCTGCTTTCCGACTCACCTCAATACCCGTATGCAAGGTACCTACCCTCATCCCCCCATCATTATATTACACTGGTTAGATGCCGAATCCAAGGGCTCCAACATACCCTCAAAAGCAGCCCCACCTGTATTCTCCACCTTACCAGCAATGATTGCCTCACTTCGAGGGGGGGGGGGATTACAGTATCTTCTGGAACCATGACGACCCGAGGCTTGTCCACATCTGCTGGCACAAGGAGAGGTAATAATTGACCCATAACCCGACACTCCTTCCTACCAAAATCCAACACCACCCCATATTTACTTAGAAAGCTTTTCATCCCCTCTTGCATCTTAGACACCGTGGTACGAAGCGATTTTACCTCCTGCCTTAACTCCTCTACCACCCCCAACAACACCTCCATTTGTTCATCCCTTTCTAATTTATGCTCCACCACTCCCCTCACTTTAACGTCAGGTGGCAAAGAAGTCTGCTCCAAACTTCTCAGCAACTCCATTTCAGAAGCAAGTTCAATGACATCTTCCAGCGTATTAGGCTTGGCACTACACAGGCTAACCCGAAAATCACCGGTAGCAAAATGCGTAATAAACTGGTCTCTTGCCAACAGATCACAAATCCGATGATCAGCCGTGGGAAAAGCCCTAGCGGCTAATCTCCGTAAGGCGTTACCAAATTCCCTTGCCGTCTCGCTATGCAGGCGGCGACGGGCGGTAAAACTAGCTCTATTCCAATCACTACTATCACCAGGTTCAAAACACCTTGCCATAGCCGCTTTTAACAACCCATAATTACTTTTAGCCTCACTCGGCATCCCACTATACATCTCTCTAGCACGGCCAGACAACAGCAAAGACATAAACTTAATTTTCAGAGACTCATCCCACCTGTTTACCTCAGGCGTCAGATAAAATTGTTCCGACCAGTCAGACCACTCACGCCCCACACCATTAAAAGTTTCCGGTATAAATATTGGGTGAGCAGGGGGGTGCACTGGGAGATTGAGAAAACACTCTCTACACGTATAACAGGACAATCAGCACCCTCATAATTAGGAGATTGTACACTGTCCTCCGCCTCCGACATGTTAAAGCTAATTCTAGGTTTCTAAACGGAAAAACCACAAAGGAAAGAAATGATCCCACCGCTGCCACCAGTCAGACCTACAGTGTGAGGTGTAAGATAAACTGAACTGTCAGCGCTGTCACTCTAGCTTCACCATCCCTTGTGGAACTGGAGTGCTGACATTTCAGGGACTCCCCATGCCTGCATTCCCACTTGCCTCTCCCTCCTACTTATGCTGCCATTGCCATATCTGCCGGAGCTTGCACTTTGCACTTCATATTGCACTCACCTAACTGTTAGCACTGCCTATAGTCTCCCCTATACTTTGACTAATTGCACATTTTATTTCCCCAACTCCTCCTGGGGTGTGCTGCCTGGAGACCTCAATCTATCAAGATTTTCAGCACACCCTGCTACATGTGACATGTACCCATGACGTCCTTGCATCCAGCTCGCGTTCTGCCTGTGCCATCTTCCATGTATGACCCGCTGCCTAATTACTTCTGGTTGCCTGGCGATTGGAAGGAGAGTCGGCACGGGCTTGTCATCACCTCCCTGCTCCCCGGTTGTGCCTCAAATCCTATGATTTGGACAATGTGACTTGGCACTTAGCCATCTCTTCTATCTGACTCTCCCTGCCGGCCCCTGGAGGTTGGGCTCCCCCTTTGAGTCTGGTCCCTCCCAAGGTTTCTTCCTTCTAGAGAGTTTTTCCTTGCCACTGTCACCTATGTCTTACTCACTGGGGGCTTTGGGTGGGGATGCTGTAAAGCGCTTTGAGACAATGTATTGTTGGGATAACGCGCTATACAAAAATAAATTTGTTGTTTTTCTGTTTTAAAACCAAATGGGAAAACCGTAAAATCACCTTTTTTTTGTTTCTTGTCTATGAGTAAATTCAGGTCTAACAGATACCAGAGATGTAAGATACAGCCTAATGTGAACTTTATCTTACAACATTAACAGTCCCAGTCATAAGCTTGGAAACACCCACCCTTAGAATGGTGTATTTTTGTAATATTTTCTACATTTTAGGATAAAATATGAAGCCTGATTTTTTGTTTTCTGCTTTTCGCTTTTTCCCCTTCTGACAGAAAAACCAAAAAACGCTGCTGTTGTTTAGTTTTCCTGATTTCGTTTTGGACTGGAAAACCCAAGGACAAACGATACATGGACTTTTTGCATTTGTTTGGCTTTAATGTGTTTGATATAAACCTAGAGTTGAGAACCTTCAGATGTGTGTGTTTGTATGAGTAATCCATCCATCCATCCATCCATCCATTTTCCAAACCGCTTATCCTACTGGGTCGCGGGGGGTCTGGAGCCTATCCCGGAAGCAATGGGCACGAGGCAAGGAACAACCCAGGATGTGGGACCAGCCCATCGCAGGGCACACTCACACACCATTCACTCACACATGCACACCTATGGGCAATTTACCAACTCCAATTAGCCTCAGCATGTTTTTGGACTGTGGGGGGAACCGGAGTACCCAGAGGAAACCCCACGATGACATGGGGAGAACATGCAAACTCCACACACATGTGACCCAGGCGGAGATTTGAACCCGGGTCCCAGAGGTGTGAGGCAACAGTGCTAACCACTGCACCACCTGTTGGTGCACCTGCACCAGTGCTAACCACTGCACTGCGCCTGTTGTATGAGTAATATAATGTAAAAATTTAATTCTATTTTATGTCCAGTACAAAAGGCAAGCATATCATACAGGTAAAACACCCACATTTAAAAAATGTTTTCATGAAAGTCTGTAACAGTAGAGTGAAGGAACTGACCAGTGGCTGGGCTACTGATATATGGTATGATGATGACCATTGAATGTTTCTCAACTTTTTAACCCTAAAAAAACACACCACTTCCAGTGATGATGATATATATATTATTTATTTAAAATGTAATGTTTCCTGGGGGCTGGGGAGGACACCTGCAGGAGAGAGACAGATATTGATCATGTAAACATCCTTCAGCAGTGCAGTAGTCATACTTCACTTTTTTTTTGGGATTGTTGGGGGGGGGGGGGGCACATGCAGCCATGGTACCTAAGCTCTGCTCAAGTGAGATCTGAGTTACAGGGAAAGGTCCATAGACCTTGCTTATATGCTGCTGTTCCACAGACTTCCAGTAGGGGCTCCGTGTGAGGAAAGAGCGAGGGCTATGCTCTCTCTCAAGTACACACAGAGTCACAGAGTAGGTCAAAGAAGCAAAAACAAAGTACCATACCTGAGTTGTTGTCACTGAACACGAAGTCCCGGTTTGCTCCAAACTACAGGTGAGAAAGGCCCTCCTCTAAATTGGCCTCTCTCATGCGGGATGGGGGCCGTAAGGTGGCGTGGACCTCAGGAGCAGCGTGCAGCAGTATGAGCAGCCATGCTTGTGCCAGCAGCACCACTGCCTGTACCCGGTTGTCCCATGTTGGGGGCAGGCCAAGCGCCGCGTTGCCATACAGGCAGAAGGTGATCCAGGCCACCCACAGCAGGACTGAGGCCAGGCAGGTGATGAGCAGCCACATGGTCCTGCACCTCCACCGTGGCTGCTGCCTCCACAGACTGCAGGCCGCCCCCACCAGTGCTGCCAGGAGCAGGACCAGCACATAAGTGGTGGCCAGCGCAAAGTCCAGCGGCTGGTATTCACAGGCTGGCTGGCACGTGGACATCGTGGCTAGAAGGATCCACTCCGGATCCAACACGGCCAAGGCCACCGCCAGCCCCATCAGTTGACCTGTGCTGGGGCTATGAGCACCTTGTCCCAACCGGCGCAGTCGCAGACCATGAAACACGAGGCATGTGTTGCAGATAGCAAGCAACACCCCCCTCAGGACACGCCGGGCGAAGCAGAGGCTCTCTTGCTGCTCAGCGATGTATCCCAGGCTGAGGCCACAAAGCCCAAATATGGCTGCGAGCAGCAGGAGTAGCGGCGCCACCCCGCTGCGCTCCTCAGCCTCTGTGATCTTCCGCAGGCGACACAGTACCACCAGGAGCAGGATCAGCGAGGCGAGGGCCGCCGCCGCTGCCGCCACCACCACCACCAAGCCCCACACCGCATCCAGCTCACACAAGGCCGTGTAGGGCCTTGTCAGGATGGAGCCGGATCCGCAAGGAGAAGCTTCGTCCCATGAAGAGCTGCCCCCCACCAGGGACAGGACGAGGAAGGTGAAGAGATTGATAGAGGGTGCCATCACTGGCAGGGAGAGAGAAAGGAATCATTTAATGGGTTGAAGAAGTATTAGTCCATTAAACGCAATGTAGCCTGCTGCTGTGCAGGACACATCACAGGCGACACGCTGAGCATGCTGACAACTGAGCAATGGACTTCTGCAGTGTGAGACTACATGCACTTTCTTAAAAAGCAGTAATCAATGCCATGTCAACCAGCTGAACAACTTCACAAGTAAATCGGCACATTATATAGGCCACCATCGTTATAAAAATTAATTATTATTTAAATTCAGGGGTCTCAAACAAATTACTGTATCTGGCCGGCCGATATCAGAGAAAAATTAAAACCATGTAATGTCATTCCAGCGCAATTGACACCCACCAGTCTGCACGTTTTGCGGTCGGTAGTTTAGCATCTCACAGCGTTTTTTTTAGTTTAATACCTTTGATCTAAGTGAAGTATACATTTTGAAGGGGAGGCCTTACCTTAACTGTCAATGTCTTTCAGCTTCACTTGCTCTTACAACACGTACGATGCACTCACGAATCGTTTGTGTTTGATTCTCCCTTATCAAACAGATCATTTATAAGCGGTGCATCATGACGTAGTACTACATTTTTACGTAATGGAACGCCTAACGTTCTAAATAGGGTGGGGGCAGGGAGGGGGCATTAAGTGTCATCCTTTTTGTGTTTACTTTTGAAAAATTGAGATATAACCTTTAAAAAGCACGGATATAATGTAAGAAACTTTTAAAAAAATAAATACAAATAAAAACGAGCAAATGCATTCAATCTCATTTCTTGTAGCTAGTGCTGGAAACTTTGGTGGACACCAATAACGATATATTTTTGTCCAGTAATATTACCAATACCTAATGTTTGTCCAAACCCATGCAGTGCTCTAAGAAACTCCAGCTTCTGCGATTCCCCCTGCAGACCGCTACGGCTGATACAAAGACAAATGCGCAAAAGATGCTAGTAAGATACAGAGATTGGTCATTGGTTAATATTATATAAATACGCAATGAATAATATGACAAGTGGCAGTATTGCTACACGATTAAATAAACGACAAAAACAATAATAATGACTGATAAGTCATAACGCGTTTTTTTCTTTGATGGTGATAACATGTACATGCAGTACAACGATACCGAAATAAGAGAATTAATGCTATTAGCAGAAAATTATTACTGGAGACATAATTGTTAGGACACCCTCGGCAGGGAAACGCGGACCCAGGAATGCGGAACAGAGCGATCTTTATTAGATCGAGCAGGGAACAGGCTTTCAATGGGCCAGGCAAGAAGAATGGTCGGGGACAGAAGGTAGATTCGGTAGCCGGGGAGATGCAGTCCAACAGGCAGGCACAGGACACGGAGACGAAGGGAAGGGGAGACGAGAGATCCTGGGGCTGGCAGGGAAGGCAGGACGGGAGGTTCAGGGACGAGGGCTGCTCTGGGAAAGGAAGGCAGGCAAGGTAAGGAACGAGGGAATGACACTGGACAAGCAAGCGCTCGATATAGCAATGAAACATTGGCAATACTTCGCAACCCCCGTTGCGTGTGCTGTCCCTTTGTAGTCTCCAGTATGCAGGCTTAATTGATGACATCCGCCGATGTACGTGACAATAGTTATGTTTCTTCCCGTTTGCAATCAAAGTGTGAGCTTCGGGCGTGACGTTAAGCGGAATCCCAGGCCGATTGTATAAAAACGCAACAGGCTTCATTTGAGACTGTATAGGCTTCTGAATTTTTCGTATAGGCTTAATTTGAGTCCGTTTTCAAAGTATGTGGAAAAGGGGGGCCACACTCCCCTGGGAAAACTGTACGAGTTGCTGCAGGAGGGTAGTACTCGCTGCGGGATATCAATTACGATGCAGGGTAGACAAGATGGACGGAGGTTGTTATGAGTTTTATTTCCTGTACGTATGAATGGATGTATGTATGGTTCTATAACAGATAAACGGAAAACCAATTACTACAATGCTTACAAAAGCCATTACCATAACACACCAACACAATACATAATCGAAGTAAAGGGAATGATTGGATAGGAAATCAACGTAAATACCTTCCTAAGGTATAACAAAACACTCGTCAGCGATAATTACAACTTATTCAATAAACTCAATACTTACGTTCATCAGTGACGCATACATAACCCACGGAGTTTATTACTTTCAGGAACAACTAAGTTAACTAATTATAAGTTACCGCTCGCTGACTTGCTACCTATCTCTCCGGCTCTCCCGCGCTCTAGTCCTGCGTGCACCCATAGTCCTTTGCACGCACCGCCGTTTCTTAAAGACACAAGAGCCTTTCTAACAAAGTAAATTTTAAAAATATAGATAACTGATATGTTATCTGTCACGATCACGCCGGAGATAAGCGGCGATCGTGCGGGTAAGGAGCAGGCAGGCAAGCGGGATACGGGAAAACGGGGTTTTAATAAGGATATCCGGGGCAGGGAACACTGGACGGCAACAGACATCAGGAAACATCAATGACGGACAAAGGACTCGGGTAAGACACGGACTGAAATACACAGGACTGAGCAAATAAACTAGATACAGCTGGGTACAATCGGGAGAAAACACGTGGGTAATCAGGGGGCGTGGCACACAGGAGGAGCGGACGAGCCGGGCATGACAGTTATCAGTTAATTTTTCAAATATTCTCATTAAAGTGCTTCTGTTGAGAGGGCTTAAATTATGAAAATGTTAACATTGTTCAGTTATTTTTATGTCCAGTGTTGTGGGGTAGCTAACTAAAATGAACGACGCTACTAACTTTACTTCTTTCAGTAGCTTATCGGTAGAGCAAATACTTTTAAAACGCTGTAGCTTTTCCAGTAACTATTTTTTTCTTTTTTTTTTCTTTTTTTTACAAATAGCGATATCGCAGCGACATCGTTAAAAATATTATTTCAACGTTATTTTCCACGTTTTTTAATTCATTTGGTTTTTGATGTAGTTAGCATCTCCCTATAGCACGGCCAGACAATAGCAAAGATATAAACTTAATATTCAGAAACTCATCTCACCTGTTTACCTCAGCCGCCAGATCAAATTATTCCGACCAGTCAGACCACTCACGCCCCACACCATTAAAAGTTTCCGGTATAAATATTGGGTGAGCAGGCGGGGCCACCGGGAGATTGAGAAAACACTCTCTAGACGTAACAGAACAATCAGCGACCTCATAATTAGGAGATTGTACACTATCCTCCGCCTCCGACATGTTAAAGCTAATTCTAGGTTTCTAAACGGAAAAACCACAAAGGAAAGAAATGATCCCACCGCTGCCACCAGTGTAACGAACCCAAACTAGCGTCAGAGGCTGTGAAAGGAGAACAGATCACCACCAGACTGCAGCTACAATTACAAAGATACTTTTATTCAGTACAATTCATGCAGCGACCCGTCGGGTTGGATCTGGAATCACAAAGAGTTCGGTCCCGCTTTCTCCCCGTAGCACACCACCCCTTTTTAAGCGTGTGTTAACCCACGCTACCACACAGTAAATCCCGCACCACACAACATCCCCATTAGGGCACGGCACACCAATATCACTGCAATGCACAGTAATCCCCACACGTCGTGCACATGCAAGCCTTACGGGACCAGAACCGCCTACTGTATATAGTCCTGTCCCGACCCTAAGCGGTTACACTGCGCATTTAAAACACACAGAACACACATACCATAAAGACATAGTTAAAACAGAACACCCCTTCCCCTCCCAGGGATCAGGACCCTCCCCCGGGGAAGGAACAATCACACCGGTCCGTCACCTAGAACGTCCCACGGAAAGGGAATTCCAATCCCACCCCCCCACCGCCAATCCGTCCCTATGAGGGTGCCGCTACTCCCGTCTATCAACCACCCCGTCTAAGCAGTGGTCATAGCCTCCTACCCCCACTGTCCTGACTGTCCTCGCCCTACCGCACCGGGAACTGTCCCTACCGCCCACTCTCTGGCTTCACAGCCGGCAACCCTAAACAGCATACGAGCGGCACCTCCCTCCCGGACCCCACCCGTACGGTGCCTACCAGACCATATCTCCCTAACGCGCCTCCCACTCCCTCTCCCACCACAGATCCCTCACAACCCAGGTGTAGCCACTTAATTAACTATTACCTATCACGCCCATCCCTCACACCCCACACACACACATATCATCATTACACAGTATTTGAGGGATGGAGGGATGAGAAGAGTGGGATGGAGGGAAATATAAGGAGAAGGAGGTTCCTCGGAGCTCCGAGATGTGTTTGGCTGTAATAAATCTGGAATATAGCTATAATATAGTCAAAACAGTTGAATTAGAATGAGCCCATTATGTAACTGGAACCCCTCCCAAATGTAAACACAGTGACGTGCTACAGCGTTGGTTTGTTGTCTGAGGCTATGATACTGTCCACAAACACATTCTCAAATTTCACTGCACCAATCACAGCATATGCAGGCAGAAAAATGATTGCAAAAAACATTCAGCATTAGACTCTAAAACCGTCTGTAATGTCTGTGTTTATCCAGTGGACCATATATTAAAATAAGCTTTCCTATTTCAGTTTCTTTTAGATGTTATAAAGTAATAAATAAACAATCATAATAATTAAACCATGTATTACTGACTATCAGACAACTTCAACAAGTTACCACAGGGATGCAAAATCAAAGATATTCATTTGCGCCTGGCACTAACCATGTACTCCTTCACAGTACTAAGCCTGTGTACTAAAGGTCCCCAATGAAACCCCTGCATTCCTGCATCGCAGATACTCTAATCTCAGCATTTATAGGATTATATTTGTACTACCTGCCAATTTTTATATTAGATGAGACTAAAAATTGAGAAATATCTATATGCAGAAGTAGTTTTTCCTGATAAGAAGGATAATATCAAGACTGTCAGCATTTATAAATCGAATTATGACACATCTGAGTAGCCCAGACTGTCCGGAAAACAAAGCCGTACAGCATATGTGGCTGACTAATGTACATACAGTGTAATAAGCTTATAATCAAATGGATAGAAAAACGCTCAATAATAGACAGGATTCAAAGGGTAAAGAAGGTGCATCATGTGGAAGAGAAGTTAGGTGGCGTTGGGGTGCATTGTGAGTTTCATCTGGTAGCTAGAAGGGAACAAACAGGGCTTTAGGGGGGGGGGGGGGGGGGTACTTCTCCGGGGGCTACATCGCTCTACCTTTTTTTTTTTAAATGATTTATTTAAAAAAAAATCTTTTCTCTTTACACTATAATGGCAGGTTTAGGACTAATACAGTACAGTCATAACCAGTGTCAGGGATTCTATGCATTGCTACACAGAGACAAGTCCAGATATTGAGCCCAAGGCTAAAATTGTGGTTTACTTACAAGTGCACTTTGATGGGCAGTGGGGGGGTTTGTCCTTCTCTGCTCACATTTTCCCCTCTTATCCTGTCTTCTCCTCCGCAGCCCTTCCTCCTTCTCTCTGTTGCTCCTATATTCCCTCCCCTCCAGTCATCTATGTTCTCCTTCCTCTGCGGTCTCTCCTCTTCTCCCATTCTTCAGTTATACTGCCTTCTCCGCTCTCCCTGTATCCCTCCTGTCTTCTGGTCCTGTCGTCTCTTCTCCAGTCATCCCCTGCTTCTCAGTCATCTCTGCATCTTTTCACTCTTTTGTTTGCTCATTCTTTGATTGTTTGTGTTATTTGTTAACCCACCACCCCATGCTGGATGAGTCTTGATGTTTTTTGTTCTTTTTAAAGTTAGGCTTCTTCCTTTGTTTTTGTGCCATATCTTCTGCCCTCTTCTGGTTGCGGCAGTGCATGACACAGGTGGAAAAATAGGGTTTATTACAACACACACATCAAAACCAAAAGGATCAGGATGGATCCAAAATAAACAGCAAATGACCAGGAATGAACTAAATGATGGAATAAACACAACTAGAGAACTATATACATACATACAACATACAGCTATAATGAAGCATCAAAGAACAGAAGCAGAACAGGCACTTAAATACACAGCTAACAAGACACAGTGCAGGACAGTGAGAATCATAACCAATAACAAGGACTGAGGGCAACCCAGGAACAGGCGTTACAGTTAAACAGCACTGGTGAAATCAAAGTGACCTTTCAGCCACATGGTCAGCTCTGCATCGCCCTCTGCTGTTTGCATTAGAAGCTGCTTGAAATTCCCACTCTCCTTACCAACACCTCGAAAAGCCAGGCCTTGCCGTGCCAAGTACTTAACTTCAGAAGATTTTTCCTCACTTGCTGCTGCTCTTTCCAGCTCATCTGATGGTTGAATATTAACAGGATTGATCTTCTGAATCCATGTCTTCAGTGCTAATCTGTGGCACTGCCTGTCTTTATGTGCACTGAATTTCCCCAGTGCCTTTTCCAGTTTCACATGCCAGTCTTCACAAGAGCTGAATGTGTCTTTCATGCCAGTTTAGACATTTGTGTTACAAATTATTTTGCACAGTAGAAACAAAGAACCCCCCTTAAGACGAGGGGGGCTGTAATGGACCCCAGTGTGATCTTTAAACCATTTCTCCTGAAAGCAGGGTCTCCTGTTTGATAGACGTAACATTTACATTTGGCTGATTTGGTGAAGGTCCAAGCTCCTCCCCCCTCCTCCCTAATACACCTTCATCTTCATCTGCCTGTCTGCTCTCTCTCTCTCTCTCTCTCTCTCTCTCTCTGCCATTGACTCACACTCAGTCTCCCTGATTAAATGCTGTATCTGAAATACACACCACAGGCCAAACTAAGAAGCATATTAAACTAACATCAGGATCAGGCTGCTGTGACGTCATTATTCACTCTTAACCATCAATATTTGCTCCTTTTCTCACTCCCCTCCATGTCGCCTGCATTGTCTGCCGTCAGCAGCCTCTTGCTGTCTCTCCCTCTTCATCTTTACTCTCAGCACAGCAGAGTTTACATGAAAGCAGTTATCAGTAAACAAGTGGTGTTTCTTGGCATGATGCTCAGGAATGGATTTCTAAGGATTTGTTACCTGAATGGGATGATTAATATATGAAGAACCTTTGACTCACATACTGTATACGTCTATCATCTGACTGGCACTAATTATCTCACTGTCTCTACTTACTTTCCTGCTTTTCTGTGGTTGCCCAAAACCTCACGATTGTCACACTTCCTCTTCATGATGACAAGCTACTCACTGTGAATAAAAGCTGACTGTAATAAAACTACCTGCATTTAAATCACACATTAATAACGCAAAATGCCTTAAGTAAGCAAGTATAGCTTTCTACAGTAATGGAATATAAAATTAATTAAACCTATTACTGTCTACAAAATAACACATTCAGCACTATATCAGACTTTACATCAGCTTTCTGACCATTATAAATATACCTGAGTGAGCACCGTTGTTAGTTTCTAGGAGAATGTGCAGTTAATAACATTTCCAGGTAATTTAACCAGCGTAACTGCACATGAGGCAATTATTATAATTATAAACGTAGTAGGGGTAGGGGGCGCTATAGAGCGAAAGGGTGACTACGCCACTCTGTAACTGTCGCTAAGACGGTTATTTTATAATCACCTTTTGCTGGTTTGATTTAATATAGAATGTATACTGTGAAATGTATGCCAGTGCCCTCTGCTGACTATTTAATTGATCCGTGTTAACCCTTGAATACATGGTCATGTGACGGAATAGGGTAGGAGTAAATGCATGCTGGGAGATTCATGGAGTCAACTTGTGGTTTGTCGGCTTGTCACGGCAGGATCTGTAATAACTCCTAAGCATTTGGTCAGAAGGCGCACACGGTAATTTATATTTATTGTATTTACTTGTTGTCTTGTATTGAAAAGTGGAATTGTGGGGATGTATGAGCCGCTGTTTAGCGGTAATATCATGGATCTTTTAGAATGTCTTGTAAGATTAAATGTAATGCAGGAATTTAATAATATGTTTATTTTATAGTTTTTATTCTTCTAGTGTCTAGAAGAATAAAGACGGAATAAACTTCAACATCTGTCAGGCGTATGTTTTCTGTACCAGATGAAGAACTTTGGGAGCTGTTATATCTTCTATAGTAAAGGTAACCTTACAGTAAATGACGTCTGCTGTCATCTGACGCTATATAGAAAATGTAATTAAATAAGATTAAATTTACCTTCTGTCATGCCCGGCTCGTCTGCTCCTCCTGTGTGCCACGCCCCCTGATTACCCACGTGTTTTCTCCCGATTGTACCCAGCTGTATCCAGTTCATTTGCTCAGTCCTGTCTATTTCAGTCCGTGTCTTACCTGAGTCCTTCGTCCGTCATTGATGTTGTCAATGTCTGTTTCCCGTCCTGCTCCCGTTTCCCCGAATAAACCCCCGTTTTCCCGTATCCCGCTTGCCTGCCTGCTCCTTCCGCACGATCGCCGCTCTGCCCGCGATCTCCCGTGACACCTTCTGCGAGGGGCACCCTAATATAATGATATATATAATAATTATAATATTATATAATTATATAATTATAATAAATATAATATAATTATAATATAATAATACACTGCTGTCTGTCTGCCATAAAATAAATAAAAGGGGGAATTGGAATTGCATATGACTATGGAGATTTTTACTAATTCACATAAGGGACAGCATAAAGGGTTGTTTAATTCAGTATCAGAGGAATTCATATATTTGTGTGATTATGATAATCACACTATTATAACTTGATAGTACATCTCTTGAATTGAACTAATTACAGTGTCATGTATAGCACTGCACTTTTTAATACATTGTTTGGCAGAACAGACTTCAAAACTGTAGTCTCAATGGAAAGCTGAATGAAATTCCTAGGGTGGCGTAGTCAGCTGTCCACTGAGTCTACAGTTTTGTAGTTCGGTCTGTCGCAGTCTGGCGCAGTTGGCAGGATCATCGTCCTGAGAGCAGAGACGCGTGTTCAGTGTGAATGACTCTTCAGTTGTTTTTCTATTTTTAATTACCTTTTCATTCCTATCCATGTCTTTTTTTCTTTTTGTATGCTCATTATTTAGCCAGTACAGCTGTTTTTATTGTAGTCGAAAACAACAGTGAGTGCCAGTCACTGGCAAATCCCTTGGTTCCCGGTTCCACTCCATCTGTCCTCTGGTGGTCCCCTTGAGCTGTGGACCCCTTTCCAGTGTTCTGCAGCCAGATCCTCCTGAGCCGCACGGAAGCGTAAGTTGGCAAAGTGAGATGCGGCAGTAGGCCTATGCATGCAATTGACTGGAGTATGGAGAGTAAAGCCTTTCGTTTTCTTTAATAAAAGTTGTCCGTGTATTTTCTCATATGCGAGAACATCACACCTGCACTACACTTGTTGATGTGTAAGTGTGCCCTATTCAAACAATAAAGAGAAACTACATGCAGCACTGAAAAACTATTCCACGGCCAAAAAAAATTTAACATTCTTTCTATATCAGAAGCTAGTCTCTGACTGAAATTTCTATAAATCTTTATATAAACTGATAGCAATTAACCTAAGAGTGCATGCTTGGATTTTAGTATCTGCATGTACTGTGGAACTAAAAAGAATCATAATCAACATATATAATTACGTAAATGAAAAACAAATACGTTGCATTTTCCTTAATAGTTTTGCACGTTGCCATAATTTATATTTAATTTAAAGTATGAAGCACCCAAGCAAAGTTTATGTTGAAATAATACTCAAGATTCTTAAGTCTTAGCTCTGGCACAGTGGTGGATCTAGAAAATTTTACATGGGGTGGCAAGAGATTTTAACAGAGTGGCATGGAGGTTCAGTGAGAAACCGACTATCATTCAGAATCGTGGAGCTCAGGAGCATACTTACACTGAAAAAGTGACAATTTATCTAAGCATTTGGACTCTCATGGTTAAAACAATGCTGATTGTACTTTTCATTATCACTGACCAGTTGTTTTTCTTTGTTGTGCTGTGCAGCAGAACGTTTCACAAACATATCCAAATTAAGAGCCTTTGCACACTGATTCTCAATGCTCAGCAGAGTTTCCAGGTCCGCGGTGTTCATGCCTAATTGTGCTATTTTGAAAACATAGTTTCGGGTAATTATTAGGAGGTCATGGGTTGCGGATTTTTGGGCTGATTTCATAATGTTATACAGCAGCAGACTGCAAGGGGAAAAAGAAACTAATTATTATCAGTGCAAGTGGCTCCTAATCCTGAGTAATGCTGGATCTCTAGCCACCTAAAGTAAGAGACAGATGCACACGGAAAGCAGGGCTGCCGACTACCTTGCATCTAGCATGACTTTCACGCTCTCAGACACTCACGCAAGGAATCTTCCACTATATTATTCCACTATAAGCCTAAATGTAGCTACATCAGAAGCGTTGGTGTAGTTTGCAAACCCTACATACCATTTAGAACAGGGGTCACCAACATGGTGCCCACTGGCACCAGGATGCCCCCAAGGACCACATGAGTTGTCCACGGACCTGTTCTAAAAATACCACAACTCACCAGTGGGCAGTGACTAAAATTTCATTTTATCTTGTTGCTATTCTTCTTTAATCACATTTGTATTTATATAGATTTGAAAATGACAATATCCAAAAAAGGATTTAAAACGTGTTTATTCTACATGAAGTTTAGATAAGTTTAGGTAAAGTCTGTTCTGGTAGCCTTTGTATGGCTCAGTACCCGTGAAGTAGCTCTCAGTTTCAAAAAAGTTGCTGACCCTTGATATATAGTATACCCCAATCATGGGTGATATATCCTAATCAGTAAAATAACAGTCGGCTAAATTCCGCATAGTGATCTCATTAACTGCGTGTTGTTGCTGAAATACATCACACAGACGTCGGGGGAATGTCGAATCATCAAAATATGTAAGATTTATACATTTGGTTAAGTTGAACGCATTTGCTGTTGAATGCAATTCCTATCACATTAACAATTACTGGTTGAAAAATGAATTGCTGTTAGTGTCTTAAATCATACTGCTGTAAAAGTAAAATTTACAACAGAAATCAATATGCTTAGAATATGGGTTAAGATGGAAAATAATTTTTCCATCCCAATCCCAATCATGTTGATGCAAATTTACAGCAGTTAGATTCTCAGAAAAAAAGGTACTCTGACATAAAGATCAGCAATACAGTGCACATAACATTTAATTTCACATTTATACAAAAAAGGACAGGGCATTTCCATGATAAAATCTGTAGTGAACAATAAGTCGCATCAAAACAAAACCTGGAATTCGGTCATGCTACCTTAAGGTTAAACATTACTTTGTGCAAAGTTCCTTGTTCTGAAATAAATACTTTCTGCAACAGCACATCCAACCATATTCACACAGTCTTTATCGTTATTTATTTATTCAGCCGTTTTTTTCTTACTGCCAGCATCTCATAAAAAGGGTCAGCGCTCACAGCAGCAGTGATGCTCTGTATCCACTTGTCCTTCTCCTCAGGGGTTGGCGCCGAGATGCGGTACACCAAATGATTGCCCTCTACCAGGCGGCCGTCCGCCTCCGTTCTGCAGGCTTTCATCAGCTGTCTGCTGTTGTTAGGGATGTACAGTTCAAAGCAGTTAGGCTTCCTGAGATCCTTCACCTCACGGATGCTCAGATTCTCCAGCGGAATGATCACCCTGGGTTTCTTATCCGTAGTATGTTTAAAGTAGTAAAGGCAGTTATCCATCAGGATGAACCACCTCCTTTTCCATGTTTTCACCCGTCCTCCTCCCATTTTGAAGAGCCAACCCTCTCTGTCAGGGTTGAAGAAGGGATTGTTCCAATTGTCTTCAGGAATCTTGAATGGCTCATTCTTTATGCTCTTATAAAGATTTCGGAGGAGATCATCTGGCAGGTTGCCTCTATCATTGATTCCTCGATTCATGGAGATGAACCTGTCCACACTGGGCTTGTCTCACACATTTGGATTATGAAGGCTAGTGTTTAGCATGATTATGGAAAATGAAAGTACATAGCAGGTGTCAATGTTTTGGAAGACTCCAGGATTACATTGACAGTACCTCTGCGCAAAGGCCTCCATCATCCTGTCAATCTTTTGTGCTTCTCCTGGCAGACGGAAACTCCAGAGGAACTGCCTGAGAGCCTGTACCAGGTTGAACCCTGCGAATTCATGAAGCCCAAGAAATGTTTGGAGGACTTGGATATTGAAGTCGTCTCTCTCACCCAGGTAATCCCCAATGGCTGTTTTGTTCAGCCCCTCTCCCTTGTATAGGAGCTGGGCGATGTCCTCAGACGTGTGCCGGAGAAGATTGTTTTGTACCATGAACAGGATACCCTTCTTAGGGTCCATGTTGAATTTCTTTCTTCCCATGGCGACATGCCTATTCTTTTCTAAGATTTGGCTGCGTTTGGTGCTGGATTCAAGGACCTCCACTTCCATGAGGGCCTCTCTCAGCGCCTCCCGCAGCCTCTGGATCTCCAGCAGAAGGGCTCCTTTCCTCAGCCGGATGTCCTCAAGTTCAGAGTGCTTCTCTGGACTCAGGTCCATGGAGACTGCAGCAGACAGGAAAAGGAGATCGTCAGCGGGTGTGGAGCTCAGCAGGTTGGCCATCTCTGCCAGTTTGGTTGTTGGTTCAACTCCCATGGCAGAGTAATCGTAACATTGTTAAGCCCTTGAGCAAGTCTCTTAGACCCAAGTGCTCTGACCCCAAACTCTCATCACTTCGGACAAAAGCATATGCTGAATATATGTAATCCCAAAGGGCAGTTACAGAAGACCCCAGGATCGGAGTAACGTGGGAAGCAATTACTGATGCCTGGAAGCTTTGGGGCATGCAAATAAACTGCATCCAAAGGCAAATGGCTAATAAAGAATGCTCTGAATGCCAGGCATTCGTCCAGCAGTGAGATCGTAGAGATAATGAATAAAGATAAAAAGTGTGAATAAAGATAAAACATTTTGATTGTATTTGCGAAGCGATGCTGGATGTGCTGAGCTCGCCGGGAAGGTCATGTGGTCCGCATTCCCTCCCCATGCACACGTGATCAGCTCAATCACACCGAAATTGTCGGTTTGCTGCCCTTCAGGGAAACAATCTAAAGGGTGTTACGGGAAAAGTAATCGATGCAAGAGCCAATGATGTTCTCCTGGTGCCTACCCTTGTTTATGTTATCGTTACTGACACAAACAATGATGAACGATAATAAGCATTTATAAGCCATGATGACCGCACCATTAATGTGGAGTTGCACTAACGTCTGTTTTTATAGCTAACCAGCAAGTCAACCTCTCACCCTGGTAATGCAACAGCGCCGGTTAAACAATACGTTTACACAGAGTGCTTGTGATCAGTGGCCTATACTACGAATCAGGGTTACTGGCTTATCGAGGTAACTTGACGGATTTAAGGTACCACAGTTTAAATGAACTTCATATTTGTTCATCGGGATGTCTGAATCGGTGCTAATCAGTACTACGATGCCAGTTATGCAATGTAGTTTTGATAAAACTTTTCTGTCATTTAACATAAGAGGAAAAAAATAATTATACTGTAGTCAAATTGGCTGATATAAAATCGTTTAAAACTGTGACAAATTTTGCCTTTTTTTACAGTGTATACTTCCAGTCACAAGGTAGCAGATACGGATTTCTGAAATAGCAAAGATAAAGGTCAATGAATAATATCCCTCATCTCTTTTAAAACTATAGGTACGATGCTGTTTTGATATGCTGTCTAGGGTTGGAGTGTAACAGTATTCACGGGAAAGGGGAATGGGATAAAGGGACAAACAGGGTGAGGGCAAGAAGGGAACACCAGTGGACAAAGGGATATTTTTTGTATTTTCATTTTTTTTCATGTATAATACTGACACTGAACAAATAACCCGGTGCAAAAGACTTTGGGAGTGACCACAGCCAAAATAACAAACAAAATCCCCAACTATCAAGTGCGACCCACAGCTAATCTCACCTAAGTGCAAAAGAAAAGGAAACCAAAAGACAAACACTCCACCTCACTCCCTGACCAAATAAACAGAGTCCAACACACACTTGCAAAACAAAATAGCAGTCACTCCCTATGCAGCAATACAATCACACATACATAACTTACACACAAGTCAAAGCAACAAGGGGGCTAGTGAAGACGTAAACCAAAGGAAACCAAGGGGGGAGACAGCATGCCAAACTGAGGTCGCGGGGGGGACCGGAGCCTGTCCTTGGAACAACAGGCGTAGGCAGGAACCAACCCTGGGCAGGAGTCAACACTCTGCAGGGCGCAAACACTCACAACTCAGATTTGCCAATTAACCTACCCTGCACACTTTTGGACTGTGGGAGGAAACCGGAGCCCCTGCTGGAAGTCTTTCCCCATTCACCAGATTATATTGCCAGAAGACTGAAAATTAGATATCAAATACTAGAGTGACATAAAAACAAAAAACAAGTTTGCTTGTAATGAGACGCAAAACAGAAGATTATCTCTTTTTATATTTTGAGAAAACATTTTAACATTTATCCAACCGGTCAAATGGTTTAATACTTCATACAGCAGCATTTCTAAACTCATTCCTCAGCCCACCAGACAGCTCCACGTTTTTGCTCTGTCCCAGATCCCTGCATGCATGAACCAAACAGTCACCTTTTACTGCTGTGCTGAGAGCTTGGACAGAGCAAAACTGTGGATCTTTGCAGTGGGGTCCAAGGACTGGGTTGAGAAACCCTGGCATAGAGGAGACTGCAGTGAGAGCCAAGAAAAAAAGAGATTAGAGAGGAAGGTAAAATGCTTCTATTAGCATGGCAAATAAGCTGCAAGTACAGACCCTGTGCTTCCATTACAAACAAAAAGCCTGTATGACCCTCCTAAACACACAAGTCAGATTAACTTAACCAGGGGAAATAAGCATAAAACTTGGCAAAGACTAGACTATGAAAAGGGAAGGTGAACATCATACTTACACAAACTTCTGCTAAAGCAAATGGACAAACCCCTTTTAACTGAATCAAGTTACTTAAGAAAATTAATAATTAAAAAATGAATAATACAAAAATAAATCAATAAAAATTAAGAAAAACACAATCATGCTTTGAACTAATACTGCAGTCAGTCCTAAATATTCCCATGACATTCTTTTCGTCACGATGCACACTCGGTACATACTGGTTGAAAACCATTTATAATCCTTCATGTACCAGTCTATGATGGAGCACCCCAACCTGGGCCGCCCATCCAACATGGCAGATTTCTGCCTCCTGGCCCCGGAGACTAACAGACCAACCTCTGGAAACAGGGAACCAGGGGGACATGGGCCGCTGACTGGATGGGCGACCAGAATGAGGTGAAGCAGAAGGTAGACTCCACAGTAGAGGACCGAGGAATGTAGACCAAAACCAGGGAACCTGAAGTGGCAAGAACACAAACCAGGACAGACATATAAAACCCAAGCAAAGGCATCAGTGGCACAGCCCACCAGCTTGTGAAAGATGGCTACCTGGCATCATGAATCCCTTAATCAAAAACCTTTGTGATGGCAACTTTGCCACCCAGGACTGATCCCTTCTAAAGACCTCAAGTTTCAATGCAAGGTTTCCAAAATGTTTTGAAACATTAGTCCATGTGACTGCTGTGGTATTGTTCCAGGCAGGGAAAACAACTTAGGAGAAAATTTCCGTGCATGTTGGGTGTTTGTGGTACTGTTGGGTTGAGGGGGTAATTGAGTGACTATTAACCTTTGAAATCCAATTATATTATTTAAACAGATTAGTAGTTAGACAGTGTGATTTAGATGAGGATAAGGATGTTTTATTGTCATTACAAAACGTGTTCTATATGAAGGGAACAAAATGAGGCACTCAGATCCGGTGTATTAGCAATAATAAAATAGAAATAAAATTGAAAGAACAATACAATGAATAATATGGTATAATAAATAAAATAAAATAGAATAAAGACATTAAGATAGATTCCATTAGGAGAATTTAACCATGGATGTAAAGTAAGCAGGTGTGAGTGTAGCAGAGATTACTGAGGTCTGTGTGTAATAAAGTATATGTGACACTGGCTGAGGAAGCAGCAACGTGTGTGTGTGCAAAGTCACAGTAATAACCTGCAGCACTGAGGGATCTATTGCAGCGAAGCCCTGACATGTAACACTGGTGATGAATAGCAGTGTTAGATATAGGTATAGTGAGGTACTTATAATTATAGTAGGTCTGGATTAGATTTACATACTGGGCAAATCTAGGTTACACATACACACACAGGTTACATATAAATTTAAATTTAGGGGCAGTGTGTAGCTCGGTGGGCTTTAAGGAAACACAGACTACACATGGAACAGCAATGACTGAGCTGGGGAACGCAGTGAGGGCAGGCATATTTATACACAGCACACTAATCAGCAACAAAACAGGGGTACAGGGTTAGGATGGAGAACTATAATGGGATACAGGAGAATTAGGAGGGTTACAAAGTGCCAGCAGCGCCCTCTGCTGGCATGAGTGGGAGGAGACATGAAAAAATAAGAGATTACAGATCATGACAGGAGCACCAAGCACAGCAACAGTGGGGTCATGCTCAATTATCACACCACATATATGAGAAAACATTATGAAAAACTGTTCCCAAAAATTGTTCAAACATCAGCATGACCGAAACATACGACTGGTTGTATCTAGGCTACACTGGCACTGACAGCAGAGTGTAACAAATTACCAGCTACGACATATATCTGATGATTCAGAAGAAAGACAAATTGAAGAAACAAAGTGGTTAATTGACTATTGTATAATAATCAAATAATTTCATAATCATGTAATACATAATATGTCACGATGGGAAGAGGGACAATCAAAGAGCAGCCTTGTGGGTTTTATTGCTGAACCAAAAGACATGAATAGAACCCAAGAGGAGGAGGAGAGCACAAATAGGAGGGAGGGAGGAAGGAATAAGCAGGAGGAGTTGGGGAGAATCTACTAACACGGGGAGCAGAGAGGGGTCCTCCTCCTTTTTGGGTGAAACTAATTGCTTGTGACATGGTAAGAGGCAACTTCTTTCTTGAGAGAATTTCTTTAAAGGGCAAGACAACCAAAGCTGTAAATCTAACAGGAAAAAATACCCTTTGTAGAATTCTATGTGAAGACCCTCTGGGCCAGGTGCCCTGCCGCTCTGCATTGTTTTCTTTGTATGTACAACTTTGTACTCCATAATTTTAATATTTTATCACGAAGCCTGAAGAGCAATATGAACTATATCATGCTTTAAGTAAATTGTCTCATCCTTTATTAGATTTAAACACAAACACAATCCACAGCAAACTGTACTTACAGCCTTCATCCTGCTCTTCAGTCTCTGACGTGCTGCATCTAAATGGGGACTCGTCAAAAAGCCAAGTGGAGCTGTCATGAATGAAGGCCTTATTGAAGCTTCCCCTGCCTGACAGCAGGTTAGTCTCTCATTTGACTAAAGTATATTTAACTTCTACAGAACTTTGCAGGCTCATCTAGGATGGAGAATTTCTGCTGCTGAGCGCATTTTGACCTTGAGGAGCAACTGGCTCTCATCCAATGCAACAGTGAGTTAGAGGAGCAAGTTAATACGCCTTTTAGGGAGAAGGTGTGTACGCCACTAGCCGGGAGGGGGGAGAATGAAGAGCAGAGAGGTCGAGAGAGCTGGGTGACCGTAGGTTGTAGACGCAGGAAAGGGCGTACACATGTTGCAGAGGCGGCATCACCTGAGGTGACTGTGTCGAACAGGTTTCAGGTTCTTCCAGCTTTAGAGCCGGAACGGACTGGGGAGGCAGGTGGGCCCTTGGGCACTGAGGAGCCCCCTCCCCCCAGGAAGAGGGAGGTTTTGGTAGTGGGGGATTCCATTATTAGGGGAGTAGACAGTTATGTGTGCACGCGTGATAGAGGGTCCCGTACGGTGTCTTGCCTGCCTGGTGCCCAGGTAGGAGACCTTCCAGATCGTGTGGATAAGCTTTTGGCCCCAGCTGGGGTGGATCCAGTTGTCGTGGTGCATGTTGGCACCAACGACATAGGCAAGGGTAGAAGGGCTGTTCTGCAGGATAAATTTATAGAAGTCGCCAATAAGCTTAGAAGCAGAACGTCCACGGTGGTATTCTCCGAAATACTCCCCGTGCCACGTGCAAGTCAGGCTAAGTTAGCTGAGATAAGGAAATTAAATGCGTGGCTAAAAGGATGGTGTAGGAAAGAGGGGTTTAGGTTTATGGGGCATTGGAGGACCTTCTGGAACAGGTGGGACCTGTTCAAGCCGGATGGGTTGCACCTGAACCAGAGGGGAACCAGTGTATTGGGGAGGCGTATGTGTAGAGTAGTTGAGGAATGTTTAAACTAGGGACTGGGGGGGCAGGGAGGTTAGTTAACTATGTCAGTGGGGGGAAACGGAAAGCCCCAAATAATCATATTGTAAGTGGGCACCGTAATAGGCCTACCCTTTGTTGTCTGTATTTAAACGCCAGAAGTATTAGGAATAAAATTCATGATTTAGAGGCTTTTATCTCATCGGACTCTTATGATATTATAGGAATAACTGAAACGTGGTTGAGTGAAAAGGATGGACAAGAATATAATATGGATGGTTACACGTTGTTCCGTAAGGATCGTATAGGAAAAAAGGGAGGTGGTGTTGCAGTATATGTAAAGGAAAACTTGCAGGCAAGGGAACTTACTGATATAAATAAAACTACGGAAGCAATATGGGTAAAATTAGATGCTAAAAACTCAAATAGCCTAATTGTCGGTGTTTGTTACAGAACACCTAATATAGCTGCTGAGGAAAGCAGATTGTTATACAGTGATATTAGGACTATGAGCAATAAAAATGATGTGGTAGTTATGGGTGATTTTAATCTACCAGGAATGCAGTGGGACATTGTCACTGGCTCTTCAGAAAATGAACTGGAGATGGTGGAATTAGTACAGGATTGTTTTTTTACTCAGTTTGTTAACACCCCTACCAGGGGAGATGCCATTCTTGATCTTGTTCTCTCTAATAACCAGGACAGGATTGGTAAATTAGACGTTTTAGAACCACTTGACAGTAGCGATCATAACATGGTCAAATTTGAGGTTAAGTTTAGTGTTCGAAGAGCTAAGTCCAAATCAAAAATATATAATGTTAGGAAGGCTGACTTTAAGTGTATGAGACTAAAACTAGAAACTGTGAACTGGATGGAGTTAAATAACAAAACTGTTGAAGAGGCCTGGGAATTTTTTAAAAGCACATTATTGCAAGTGCAAGAGGACTTCATACCTGTTTCCAGCAAGAATAAATCTAGGAAATTGAAACCTAGGTGGTTTACTAGGGAAATAAAGTATAAAGTAAGGAGGAAAAGGGCTTTGTTCCAGCAATGGAAAATAACTGATGATGACAGAATTAAGCAGGAATATCTAAGTCTACAGGCTGAGTTAAAAAATGATATTAGACGAGCTAAAAGAAATGTCGAAAGGATGGTTGCATTGGAAGCTAAGGATGACGTTAAAAGTTTCTTCCAGTATTTTAACTCTAAAAGAGCTCTAAAACCTGAAATTACTAATCTGCAGGATAGTAAGGGTCTTATAATAGTAAACGACATTGATATAGTAAATTAGTTCAATGATAGTTTTGCACGGGTATTCACTGTTGAGGACCTTAGTAATTTACCAGTTATTACCTATCCAGCATTGTCTATAGCTAATATATATATAACTGAAGCAGATGTTTTGCAAAGCCTAGCTAAGCTCAAAATAAATAAATCCCAATGTCCCATTCTCGCCAGTGTGGGGAAGCAATAAAAAAGGCCAATAGGATGTTGGGGTATATCTCCAGGTGTGTGGAGTTTAAGTCAAGGGAGGTAATGCTAAGATTATACAATTCCTTGGTGAGACCTCACCTAGAATATTGTGTGCAGGTTTGGTCACCATATCTTAAAAAGGACATTGTGGCCTTAGAAAAGGTGCAGCGTAGGGCCACAAAAATGATTCCTGGTCTTAGAGGAATGTCATACGAGGAACGGTTACTTGAGCTAAATCTGTTCAGTCTCAAGCAAAGGAGACTGAGGGGGGACATGATCCAGGTATATAAGATTCTAACAGGTTTGGATGCTGTTCAACCAAATAGTTACTTCAGCATTAGTTTAAATACACGAACTCGTGGCCATAGGTGGAAATTAGCGGGAGAACATTTCAAGCTGGATTTAAGGAAGCACTTCTTTACACAGCGTGTAGTCAGAGTATGGAATAGCCTTCCTGATAATTTAGTGCAAGCTGAATCCTTGGGTTCCTTTAAATCAGAGCTAGATAAGATTTTAACGACTCTGAGCTATTAGTTTAGTTCTCCCCAAGCGAGCTTGATGGGCCGAATGGCCTCCTCTCGTTTGTATAGTTCTTATGTTCTTATAAGAAGAAATTCTCAGAGGGAGATACGAGTCCTAGGTGCCTGCTGGGTACATATTGAAGACAGAGTTAGGACCGACTCCAATAATTCTGCACTGTCTCCCAGATTAGGGGAAAAATTGTATTTTACTGAATATTTCATTTATGGAATTTTACCTTAGACTTGGTCAGCAGACATGTGGATAGATTTCAGAACTACAGACGGTCTGTGGGTTGGGGGGGACAGGCAGGTTGGCCGGTGGGGGCACGCGGAATGCTCCTGGGGGTGTAGTGGGTGTGCTTATATGATTTACAGGAGCCGAGGCTAACAAAGGCACTAAACTGCACAAACAGCCTCCTGTACGAAGTTTTACATGAAAAGGGGCCATGGGCTTGTTGGCGCCATGTTTCTTAGCAGACTGACTAATACAGCCAACTGGACCATCTACCTCTTCAAAAACATCCATGCAGAGTTTCCTGCCTGTTTCTGACAGCTTTCACTGTTATTCTTTTGCTCCAGTCCTTTGCACTTTTCCAGGTTTTAGTATCTTGACCTTTACAATCTGGAGGATTGCTACACTCCAACTAGCTGTTTTGGGTCAAAATGGCCCCATCTGTGTTAATTTGCATCATTAATTACAGCATAAATCAATACATTCCAGATGAATTTTAAGGTAATTTCAACAAAAGCCTGTAATATCATTTTCGACCACCATGTGACGCCACAAGCCATTGGAAAACCACTAAGCTGTCAATAAGAGATTTGGCAGAACTGGAAATATTATGTTAAATGTATCACAGTGCAATAGTTTTAAAAATAAATCAATGACTTTGCACGACTATTTTATGTGTTTTGTCAAATAAAAAACCTGAAGTATTTGAACTTGAACTGATACTGAGCAAAATATTACCTCTTACTTATATGAAGGTTCGCATTATCTATGATACTGGTGCCAAACCTGAGGATGATCTGAGGTGCTGCTCTGTAAGAGACATGGAGCGATACACCTGAAGAAGCAGCAGATCTCGTATTGCAGGAATTGGAAAGCAGTAGTACAGAAAGGGACAGTACTGAAGTAGGTGTGAGACCTCTGTTGAGGTTTCGGAAGTGGAATTTGCAGAGGAAGAGACTGATATTACTAAAGATATGCAGATGTGCTGGTAGTCAAAAGCACTGGACGGACATGGTCCAGGCAGGATTACAGCACAGTACTCAATGAAAACCTCTCTGCGGCCAACCAGGCTCTGCATTCGGCAAGCCAAAGATATCCTGTCCAACTTTTTATTCCAAGATCAATGGAAAAATCAACATTAGCAACCTGGAGGTAAGAAGGAAATTCGTCAAGGACTAGAAAGAAATAACAGCAAGGGAGTTTAGGGCATATATGGGGCTTTTAATATTGGCTGAGGTTTTCAAATCCAATTAAGAATCAATCAAAAGTTTATGAAGTGTGAAAATGAGACCGGTGATTTTTCTAGCAACGATGCCCAAACAAAGCTTTTGTGACGTGTTGCTGGTTATCTGCTCTGACGATCGTCAGTCCAGAGCACTCAGGAAATCCAGCGACAAGATGGCGGCGATCTGCAAAGTATGAGAGCTCTGGGCAAACATCATTCCCCTGATGCATATCACCATTGTCACACCTGCTTCTGTTCATGGGTAACTAATATCTTCTTTATTACTGCTTCACATCGATCTACATTGTCACAACAGTTTATAGTTTTTAATTACCAAAAAAATCATATTTTTCCGAACATGTTGCCAATACGTATGTAGTGAGTATCAATTTCATGTTCGTGTTCAATGAATCATAATGGATCATTTATTTTAGTTACTATATTTACTCACGATTTGTACCTGATTAGTGACTGTGTTATTAAGTCAGTAATGAATAATATTGTAAAGTGCTATGAAAAATGTATAACGTTTATATCTGATTCCTGTATTTGGCATCGGATAAGTATTCTCTCCGTCTGCTGTTGCAGTCTGCTGCCCATTTTGACAGCATATGCTCCGAAAACCGGGCAGATATGGAATTAAATTTTGGGCAGCCTGCGACTCCAAATTGAATTGCTCCAGGAGAATCGAAGTGTATATCGGGAAGTCTTCGGGGGGGGGGGGGGGGGACCCTCCTAGGCCCCTTTCCAGATGAGGCTGAACTCTGCCGAATCACAGGACCAGAGGGTCTGGGAGGGCCAGCAGGGCAGGAGGACATGAGGGGTTGGCGGGCGATGAGAGAACCGCAGAACAGTAGAGCAGCAAGGAGACAACAGGAGAGGAACATGAAGATGACAAGGGACATACAGGGCAAGAACAGAGACTGGCAAACCCTCTCTGGGAGACAGACATTCTGCCTGCCGCTTTCTTGGGCTCCTGTTGATACTGGTGACCAGAAACTGGGACCAGAGTAACCAGAGTCTGGGATGAAGGAGGGACCCACGTATCAGGACCCAGGGCACTCTAGCAGGACATCCTCTGGATCCATCTTCTCTGGGCTGGTGGCAGCCTGCAGGCATGTGCCGGTGGGACATCAGGATAGAAAGTGGGCACCAGCAGGCCGTCAGGAGATGAGGTGGGCACCGGCTGGACGTCTGGGGACATTGAGGTGGGTGCTGGCCAGGCATCAGGGGACAGAGAGGTGGACGCTGGCCTGACATTATGGAGCAGTGTGGCAGGTGTCGGCTGGTTACCAGGGAACCGTGTCAGATTCTATGAGAAGCCTAGAGGCAACCAAGGCCTCACCTGTGTTGGACACTGTGGGTGCGGCCTGAGCGGCCCTCTGGGCCGGGAGCCTTAAGTGCGGATGTAACGACTGCAATGGCTGGCTCTCCTGGGCCAGATGCTGTAGATGCAGTGTCTTTCAATCACGAGTGCGCTTCCCTAACCATTACGTCACCACTGCTCACTACTATGTGTACTATTAAAAGAGGCAGTAGGGTCTTGTCCAGCCAGCTGACAAAACGTTTCCACATTTAATTGGAACGAAGGACAGTAGGAAACATCTGTATTGTGTGCAGACTTCCAATAAAACCATGTTGAAGCAAAGTCCGACCTCTACTGTGGTCCAGCACTCTGACAACCATAGAACTAGGAGTGAAGCCTGTTCTTCTGTGCTGGAGAGCTTTGGGGAGCATGTTTTGGTGAACAGGGGGATCACAGTAAATCCCAGAGAAGCATCATGTTGTCAGACTTCAAGTGACAATGAGGACGCAGGTCGCCCTACGGCAAACGACATGGAGACGGCGGGCTCCTTTTCTCCAGAGCACCCCACCTCTGCGGGGTTCAGCACACTCACTCCATTCCAGAGGGCCCTGAGGATCTCCGCTATAGCTGTCACACCCTCCACTTGGGAGTCCGGGGAGAGGGCGGCTATGCCATCCGTCAGAGATGGGCCATTCTCTCTGGGCAAAGATGTACTGCCGCCTGAACCAGCGACATTAGGTATGCTTGACACAAGCAGCAGTGATCGGCAGTAGGGACCTGGGGAATCTACTGGGGCTTGTCGAGTTCCGTCAGTCTGTTGGGTGCCAGGATGAACGACTCTGGGAGCAGGTGTTGTCAGACAATAAACTGGGATTTACTGGGATCAAGATGGGAGACTAGGGAACAAGCAACATGGAGGGCACCACATCAATGGCGAACACAGGGCCAGGAAGCACTTATACAGGAATAACAAGGGAACAGACTGGAAGTAGCTGGGAGTGTTTAACATGAGGGATGGAACGAGACGCGAGACCAACGAGCAGCAGGCATGGCTTATTAGAGCCACGTCAGGGAGGTGGCAGGACATGACGTTTGGAGCTATGGTTAGGTTTAGGATTAGGGTTAGGTTCAGAGTAAAGTGTTTGTGGCAGAGAGCGGTCAGTAGTACAAGGACACGACTACACCACCTGGGGAATTTCACCACAGGAAAAATTACTCTAAATTAAGAGCACACAAGTTCATTTACCGAATGGAGCTGGAGACGTGTTTGTACTATTAACAGGTTGTTGAAAATATAAAACAAAGAAACAAGACAAGCGCTTTAGCATCAACAACCTTAAAAAATAAACCAGCAACCAGCCTTTGGCCACCGGCTGACTAAACCCAAGCAAGAGACAGGTGTCCGGGGAAGTTGATCAAAAGGGGGAATAGAGTCCCCTAAACACACACACACAGACACAGACACACACACACACACACACACACACACACGCACACACACACCTGTGCTCCACCACACTGATCCCCACACAAATATACTGCACAAGGTGAAAGTGTGAACACCACCACCCCAGACCAATCAAATCTTAGTCAGCCAGATCAATCGAGGCAGCCACTGCTCAGCCTCCCAGAAAATACCACAATCTAACCAAGAATCTGAGTGTTGAAAACTATGAAGAGTGCAAACAATGAGTAACAGAATACAGGCTGTCCCTCTGTATCAGTCCCAAACAGAAAGAAAGGGCGGCCTAAAGTCTGTTAAGTCGCAGAACTAGGGAATGAAACAGCTCCAAATGCAGGAAAAGGTGCGACGATCCTTAGCGCGTTCCAAGGCTCCCAGCACATCGCCGATGTCCCACCGAGGATCAGGAGCTTCAAGCAGCAGTTGTTGGGCGACATCGGACCGGCTGAGGACAAGACAAGACAGACGGAAAAGAAAAACTGACGTAGGAAACACAGCAGCCACAGTGCAGGTTCAAACTATTATTGTCTGACAAACCTGCTGGAAGAGGCATAAACTGAAGCTGACGAGCAACTGAAACTGTAATCCTGGCAACAACCGTAACTACAATTAAAACACATCAAGTAAAGCAACTGACAAGTAGCTATAGGCCTAGTCACCAGAATAACTTGCAACCACTGGAGCTGCAACACAGACACCAGAGAAACACTGCAATATAAAATATTACCATTAGCCATTTAAATCAAGCAGAGGATTAACGCTAATTAAAACAGCCAAACCTCCCACCAAGACACAGAATAAGTGTGAACCTCAGCCAGCATGCCAGCGTACCACGGCAGACCACTGCGGTGCGGAAGGGGAGTTACCGGACCGGGAAACGCCAATGACGCCTCCACACACTAGGGGTCCCCACACACACTTACCGGAAATAATCAACAAGTCCTACCCGCAAAATTCCACACTACTACAGTTGGATGGCCCTGGGATTTTTATCCAGAACCCCAAGGCTCAATGGAAGTACCGCGAGATTCTTAAACCCTTACCTGAGGGAGGAGGCTTCCAGCATAAGGAGAGGTTCACCAGAATCCCCGGGCTGGATGGACATCGTTCATCCTTTACCTGGGGAATGAGGCTCCCAACTCGTGGTGACTTACCCAAGCCCTGGTGCTGGATCATCATTCAATGCTTACATGGGGAAAGAGAGACCTTACCCTTGGCCTCCAAGCCTGGAAGTACCCTGAGCTCTAGACCCAAGCTTAACCCTAACCCATAAGCATAGGTTCGCAGCATGAACGGTTCTCACCTGATACCAGAAAACCATACATGTTCTTAATCTGAAAATCAGTTCATCGTTTTCCCAGAAGGTGGCAGCACATCAACACTGCAAGCTTGGCACATCCCTTTGGATACAATGAGCTATCCTTATATTTTGAAATTTTTTAAAACTTATTTAAATCAGTAAAACAAATTACTTCCAAAAAGGATAGAATCATGTCTACCCAATACCCCTTGGCACCATGTTAGTGTGAATGGAGTTTTCACTCCAGCCCTGAGGGATTCAGAGCAGACACAAAAGATTGTGAAGCCATGTGTGATTTACAGTGAAAGGTGACTGAACACAACGCACAGCCTCTGTTATGACTCCACTGTTCACCATGGTTCAGCACCATCTATATTTCTATTATTTTTCAAGGTATTTTACTTGTGGTTTTACACATAACATGGTATCGACAGGCTTGCTCCAAAGAGATCTCATTGTATTTACACAGTGACAGTAACGCTGCCTTATCTTGCGAGAGGAAGTAGCATATGGGTGCGCTGCTAACATTAGCATTAGCAAACCTAGCTGCCTAGCAGTGTTGGTAGTAACTCGTCAGTGTAATTCCACTACTTTTGTTTGCACCATGTATTTCAACATCGACGCGATGTTAATGTGATCACTATGCAACCTTTAGCCCACTGTTATTTTCCTTGATTATGTAATTATACTGGGCAGGTCAGGCAGAGGAAGCAGACGCTGATGCAGCACATTGCCGCACCAACCACACGTCCAAACTGCTGGCGATCCTGGCCGGCGACCCCCCAGGCAGACACACGGTCGAATCCCACCCTTATTATAATTACTTTTATATACAGTAATTGGTAATTAGTAATTTTCAGTAGCTTGCACAAGGCTGCTGACTAGCAACGTTATTCGTTGGCTGAATCCGAAATAGCTGTAGTGCTACGATGCTGGATTGTTACAGGGACAGTGATAAATGCAGACCCCTTTATTCTGATTGCGTTAAAAATCAAATGTTTTTATTCAGATTTCATCCATTTGGTGGTGTGCTCTCTATATGCCATGTGTTGGCAAAATAGAGCAGCGCACTGAATTGTAATGCCTGTATCTTGAAACGTAGCGTGTTGTCAGACTCTCCGACATACAGCTCTATGGTCCATACAGAGGAGATGAGGAACATGCAGTCTGCTAAGTCACGTGGTTACCTTTCGTTAGGTGGCTACGTTTACATGCCTTAACGCAATTAAGATGTTTTCATGTAAACAGATTAATCGGGGAGCTCATTTATAAAGGCTTCGTGTAACTGAAAAAGACGAGAAGCATTCATACATACATTTATAGGAAGATTTTGGGATTTACAAAGAAAAACGTTTTGTGAAAAAGACACAAATCTTGTGAACGAGGTTGAGAGATGCTGTTTCAACAGAATCCTGTAGAGGGCACTGTGTATGCTAAATCGAAGGCTCCAGGAATGTATTCGGCATTTATAATCATAAACAATAATAATTGAAATATTTGTGGGCAAATGGCAATTGGCTCTGAGATTAAAGTTTTTTAAAATGAATTTGTTTAAATTTTTGGGCCGGCATGGTGGTGCAGTGGTTAGCACTGTTGCCTCACACCTCTGGGACCCAGGTTCGAGTCTCCGCCTGGGTTACATGTGTGTGGAGTTTGCATGTTCTCCCCATGTCGTCGTGGGGTTTCCTCCGGGTACGCCGGTTTCCCCCCACAGTCCAAAAACATGCTGAGGCTAATTGGAGTTGCTAAAAAATTGCCTGTAGGTGTGAATGGTGTGTGAGTGTGCCCTGCGATGGGCTGGCCCCCCCATCCTGGGTTGTTCCCTGCCTTGTGCCCATTGCTTCCGGGATAGGCTCCGGACCCCCCGCGACCCAGTAGGATTAGCGGTTTGGAAAATGGATGGATAGATGTATGATAGAATGATTAAGCTGTAGCACATTTCAAATAATATTTCATTTGTAACACATTTGTTCTCCAAACTTCTACATTTTTAACCTTTGGCCACAAGATCATCTTCTTCCTGCCAGTATCTTTTCTTTTCCTTTGATCCTCGGTTGTTGGAATCTGCTCTGCTGCTTGGAAGTTCCCTGGGGAGTTAGTGTTGGGGGGTTCTGGTGGAATGTGACCATCGGCAGCCATGGGCTGGATAGCGCTGTGGTGCTCAGCCTGGCTCTGTGCCCTTCTAGGGGCTCTGTGTCCTTTGTTAGCACAAACATTTTGCACACCTGACATTACCATGCATACAGTATTTCTCGTATTTTACAAAATACAAAAACACTGATCAAAGTCTGTAGAAAAAAACATTTTATTTCATGAACTAAGTCAAATATGAATGATAAAACACAATTAAAATACTTTTTTTGAATACATGCCTCAGAAATTGCACATCCCTGATTGTGCGTTACCTTCATGCTGCCTTGAAATGTTTGATTTCTTCACTGTAGCCCAATGTTATACAATCTTATCTTAACCTTATGTTAACTGATCCTATTTTTATTTCTTAAATATTCCCTCCACCACCCCCCCTCTAAGGAGGACTGCTATATTTATAATTAATCTAATCCTATGTTATACAATCTTATCTTAACCTTATCTTAATTAATCCTATTTTTATTTCTTAAATATTCCCTCCACTACCCCCCCTCTAAGGAGGACTGCTTTATTTACAATTAATCTAATACTATGTTATACAATCTTATCTTAACCTTATCTTAATTAATCCTATTTTTATTTCTTAAATATTCCCTCCACCACCCCCCCCCCTCTGAGGAGGACTGCTTTATTTATAATTAATCTAATCCTATGTTGTACAATCTTATCTTTACCTTATGTTAACTGATCCTATTTTTATTTCTTAAATATTCCCTCCACCACCCCCCCTCTAAGGAGGACTGCTTTATTTATAATTAATCTAATTCTATGTTATACAATCTTAAGCTTACCGTAACCTATCCTATCTTAATTTTATTCTATGTTATCTTATCCTATCTTTCTTATCTTATGCTATGCAATCCTATCTTATTCATATACTATGTTGTTATCTTATATAATCTTATCCTAAACTTATGGTAATTTATCATGTCTTTGTAAAACATAAAATGGCATACAAGTTAAGACTATCTTAACTTGTCCTACCTTAATCTTATTCTATACAATCTTAACCTTATCCTATCTTAATCTTATCCTATAGTACCTTATGCTATAGAACTACATGGTAACATATTCTAATTTTATCTTATCCTAAGTATGTATGACAACTCTCGTGTAATTATGTGCTGAATCTACAGGGAAATGTAGCTATGTGCATCTGACTGATAGCCCATCTCCACACCCATCTCCTGAGCTCTGGGCATGGTACTTAGCTGCTCCAGTGCATAAATAGGAAAGATGAACTCATCTTCATCAATCCTACGCCTCTTGGTTGAATGAGTACCCTCATTATCCTCATTCTTCCCCTGTTTCGCTAAGTTAATTTCATTTAAATGTCTGTTCCAAAACTCCTGACACCAGTACTCAGTAAAGCACTTGGCGTCATAGGTCATTTTAGAGTACTTTGTTACATAATAGTTATACAACCAATAGAATTTTTCCAGGTGAGATGAGGCGGCTACAGCCTGTGCTGGAGCCTGAAGCAGAGGGGTCAGATGAACCATGCCTGGAGCTGAAAATGGATGTGGAGCTGGGCTTACAGGAGTGACTAAGTGTGGGGATAAAACAGAGGAGCCCATAAAAAGAAATGGGGATGAAACAAAAGGGGAGGGGATTGAAGACGGAAATAAAAATGAAGAGGAGGAGAAGGTTGGTGAGCTGGGCTTAGGCTCTAACCCCTTCTGTTGGTCATACCTCCTTCTTCGCCCTGACCGGCCTCCCGCCGTTTTTCTACGGCGGCCTGTGCCCTGCTGACCCCTGCTGGTTGCCACCGGGATGGCAGCAGATCCAGGAGAGGCAGACGTGGTCAGGGAGCTGGCTGCCGGCGGCCTGGTGCGGCACTTCTTCCGACGGCCAGCATCACTGGAACTGGTTTGTCCTTTGGGATTATAAAGACAGGGGACAGCATATTTAATTTAAATGAAACATTATGTCACTGTACAACAACACTACATCACAACCATCACAGATATCACACTTGGCAGTCGGTATTGCACACTAAGAAAAATTCCCCCGTCTTTATTGGATACAGGAAACACACGCTTGGGAAACGTATGCGCTGGTCTTGACTTGGGCCGTCTGCGTTTCAGCAGGGGAACCTGACCTATAAAAACAAGCCAGTTTGTGCACAGATTCCCTGATACGTAGAACAACAGCGAAAAACAACACTGGAAAGGTTCATGTGCATCAAATATAGCAGCCCACTCAATCCAAATGCTGGCATCAACAACTGACTATTAAGTCAAATCCTTTACATATCTTACACTTTCCATAAGTTGCATTATTTATTCACTCTCAAGGTACCAAACTAAGATTTATGCTTTTTCTGATTACTACCGCGTTTCCCCGCAAATAAGCCCTAACATGATTTTTCAAGAAGCTCGTAATATAAGCCCTAGTTATTGTCCCATGGATTGTACGGTAACTAGAATAAGATGCGGTTATACTACGAGAAGGCTACATGGACAAGAGGCGCTCATTTAAGGACAGAGTTATTGCTAAACATGAGAGATTGGGGACACTGGTTCTACAGGAAATTGAGTTGCGAGATATTCAGGACGGAATTTGGAACTTGGAGATTTACGATGATGTTCCAGAAGAACATGACATGACGACTATATTTGAATAAACATATGCAGTATACAGCAGAATTTTGTTCATGAATAAATTCACCGTCAAATTGTTTACATGGAAAGATACTGTTAGAAGATGACATGATGTCTGTGTTTGAATAAATGTGGATTTTTTTCATGAATACCGGTAAATATACTGTAGCATGTTATACTTGGGAAAATACTACCTTAATATAAGCCGTAACGCGTCATTTGGAGCAAAAATTAATATAAGACCCTGTATTATTTTCGGGGAAACACCGTATATTAGGACATATTCAGCTGTTACTTTACCACTTCATGATGATTTTCTCACAGCACAGCCACAGATTTTACTGATTTCATTATATAATGCAGTAGACATGCAAAAAGACTCCCGTATATTAAAGCTAAAGGTGAACTACTTTATTATTTAGACATGTACTTCTAAAACAAGATAATAGAACAGAAGATTCAAGAAGACTAGTCAAGCATATTCTGACTTTAACTCTTTAAGTGCTGAGTTAGTCTGGGCATCATTTTGCCATCCTTACCTCGGCCAACTGGACCGGGGATGTATTCCGGGCCGATCCGCACACTGACTGCACCTTTCGGCAGCAGCCAGTCAATCCTCTGGAGATTCACGGTGGTTTTCACGATGGACATCTTTCGCGTCTTCTCTCTTGCTGATAAACTGCAAGTCTGAGCTGCTTTAAATGTTCAAATGAAAACTCTAAACGGAAAAGAATTGTTATGATTCGGTTGCTAAGCTACGGTGGCCGATTGGTGTCAGCGCGCTGCAAAGTCTTCAAACGCTTTAATCAAATGACAAAACATACGATCTACATTTACAAAAGCGCAGAAACGTAGAAGTACCACAAAATTTTAAGACAAGTTTAAAAACATATAAGCGCTGAAAATCCGCTCACAACACAGTTGTGAAGTTTCTGGGTGACAAAGAAACAAGACGGACCAATTATGGTTTAACTGTATATCGAATGTTTATGAAATGTCGATATCTTATCAAAACAGGATATAGAATGAAACACTACATTACATCAATCAATCATTCGGTCGCCATTAAAAATATAGAATAATATTCCTTCCTTGTTATAAGTAACACGAGAGCTGCAGTCTTGAAGTTGCACAGACTCCCAGAATTCATAGCGATAATTACGCGACCCATTCAATTAGTGGGTTTTTTGATAATTGGGAATGGGGAGGAGCCATTGGGTGCGTTCGACTTGGCTTAGGTCTGACTGCAGCTGACGTGAGGGGGAGTGCCATCTGCCGGCGGCTGCAGGAGTGGAATATAAACTGACAGCAGCCAAACTAGACAGCTTCTACTCCTCCTAGTGCGAGACCTGACTGAGATGGCCGCACTTCCAAAAGGGTGTAGATACATCTATACAAATATCACCTGCATGCACATTACCTCTTCTACAATAACCAACTCCTGATCCAAAGTGCTAGCAGTGAAAAGATAGCTGCCAGGAAAAAGATCAAATACATTTATTTCAAGGATTCAAAGTTTTTATTGTCATGCACAGAATACAATGCAATTCTTACTTGAATGCCTTCTTCACAGACTAGACGATTAAACACATAAAGCAGCGCAACATTACAGTAACTAACAATAAATAAACGATTAACTTATGTGTACTATTAGAGCATTTATTGAAACTTTACTTCTTTACAGGCTTTTCGGGAGAAATAGCAGATAATGCATCGGAACTTCCAGAGATACAAACGTCATGCGTGTGACTAAAATTGTTCAGCCAATAAGGGCAAAGTTGTGTCACGGAGGCAGTTTCAGTTTGTGCAGCCGGCTGAGAGGTTTTTTTTTATTATTTTTGTTATTGAAGCTTTAAATTACAACAGAAGTAATAGCTGACCAGTGACCATTAAGATTAACAAAACAAACAAGAACATTTACGAGACATTTACAAAATAAGCCAGGGGCACATAGTAGCGACATTTACAGTTACGCCGGCTGAAAGGTGCTGCACGATCTTACTTGCTCTCTGCACGTGCTGCACAATCTGTCACGATCGTCTTGTAGGTTTTTGTACCATGTGACTTGGTGACGTTAGGTGACGTTTTGCAGGGCCGGCTTTATGTCGGACAAAAGAAATCTAACCATGATGCAGTAATTTTAGAGGCAGCAAAGCAGACTAACCAAAGATCTCATAGTAAACAAAGGAATGTGATACTGCAGTTAAGTCTCGGAACAAAGCTTTTACAATGTTAAAAAGTACTCACAACTTTCAGAATTTGATTGAGTACAAAAAGTTGCAGGCTAACGTAAGGAGGGTAGTTAAATGAGCAAAGAGGGAGTTTTGGAGGTCCTTCTGTAATTCAGTAGGACGGGAAACTGACATTAGTAAAGTCTGGGGAATGATAAAAAAAGATGCATGAGATTAAAAGGGAGTATGGATATTCAGTTCTAAATGATAATAACATAATAACAGTTACAGATGGGGAAAAAGGCAAAATGTTAGTTTTGTGGTTTTTCATTCCCTGCTAAATCAGAAGTCAGAAGCCGCTGGTGTAGATCCAAATTCAGTTTTTATTGCAACAATGAAGTTACAACCAAGGCCGGACACTTAAAGTGTGTCCAGTACTGTTTTATACCTATTTTTATACAAGTTCTTATCATTTAACAATATCTCGTCACTTAAGCATCATCATTCCTTCAACCATTCACAATCATTGTTTTTTACATCAATCCACACCCCTAGGTGATAAGTTTGTCCATCAATTCTTTTACTGTTTGGTCCCTCAGCCGAACGTAATGGTGGTGCGACCATCTCCACTTGGTTTTTTAAAAATGCTCAGCCGTGAACTTTTGGTGAGCCTGTTGCACATTGTCTAATTAGAGGGTTGATAATATATTTGTCCTTCAACATAATGATAAGGCTAATATTAACACTAATAAAGGTGGATATTCATGCATTCAGGGCTAACATAAAGTAGCTAACAGAACATTTGAGGCTAATACAAGGTGCAAATACATACTCAATTGATTACATTGTGTTGATTACATTATAATGATTACATTGTAATGATTACATCATGGGTATTTGGCATGCTTTTTAATAATACCATAATGATTATATTCTACATTGTATAGTGCTAAATAATATCCCATATATTTCCCCCCTTTGGGATTCTAAAGAGTCCCACACACAATTCTGTCCATCCAGCCTAGGAGGGAGGGCTAAAACCCTAAGATCTAGGGAAATTCCACTCCCAGCCCGCCACAGGCGCGGCCCCCCTTTGGGGTCCATGGCTGACATGGCTCACAAACTATCAACACTCAGAATCAACCAACAGCAATGAACTCCCCAGGATACATTGCATATATTATCAGGAATACATAATCTACCAGGAGTACATCACCTACCACAAGCTCATTACATAAACATATACGGCTAATGCAAAGATAACTGAAAGGTTAACTGATAACACTGTAGATTACTATAACAGGCACTCTGTCATGAGCAGGAAAGTCCCAGGTGTCGTGGGCGGCAGGCAGGCTGCAGCGTTTCCAACATGGAGTATTCACCGGCGGTACGGCCGAACTTCAGCTATGGGCAGGAGCGTATCCAAGGTGTCTATGTCGCCATCCGTTTCCGTGTTGGTCCAGGAGGTTGCCGCTCCAAACGGTCCTCCCACCACTCTAAACATTGCAGCTATAGTCGCCTGCTGAGACAGCGCTTTTCCCACTAGGGAGCGAACAAGAGGAAGTACACAAAAAAAGATTAGTATCAAAGCAAGAATGAACACATCACGCACACAGAGTGCTTTCATAAGGGCTTACTGCCAACTACCCCACATATTATAGCACCAGTCAAACAACCCGTCATGTTGTCCCGAATTTCTCGCCATCTCATCCTATAACCCCTGCAACTTTCTCATACCCTCAGTAAATGAAACATCCAGGGCTGTATTATTGGGAATAAATGTACAGCACTGATCCCCGAACAGCACACACACTCCCCCTTTTTCTGGCAGGAGCCAATCCAGGGCCATCCTGTTCTGCCATGCCATCAGACTGGTGGCCTGAAGCTGCTCCCCCAGAGATCCGAGTGCCTCCTGAGTATAGTTGATAAACCTCTGCTGATTATAGTACAAATAATTTATCCATTCCACATTTTTGTTAACAGTAGACCAAATTAATATTGATTCAAACCCTGCAGCTATCTCACTTCTCACCTTATATTTCTCTGGAATGCCCCTCGGCTGGCATATGGCATCTATATACACACTGGGATCATCTTCGCAGCTCGTAACAAACCTGTGGGACCTAGAGGGCTGTTTGTCAATATCCACTTGGCTAGCTAACATCCCCCTAGTGCAGAGGCCTCCACAATTATTGGGGAGAGGAGGCCTCAATCCTCCCTCCTGACCACACAGCCACCACGTATCTGCCAGAGGTACGCTCTGGTTCTCTAATGCATCCAGCGGAATGACATCTGAGTCCTCTATAGGCCTGTGTGGGGGGCTGACGTCTGAGTCCTTTATAGGCCTGTGCGAGGGGCTGAAGTCTGAGTCCTCTATAGGCCTGTGTGAGGGGACCAACGTCTGAGTCCCCTATAGGCCCGTGTGAGGGGCCGACGTCTGAGTCCTATATAGGCCTGTGTGAGGGGCCGACATCTGAGTCCTCTATAGGCCTGTGTGGGGGGCCGACGTCTGAGTCCTCTATAGGCCTGTGTGGGGGGCTGACGTCTGAGTCCTCTATAGGCCCGTGTGAGGGATCGACATCTGAGTCCTCTATAGGCCTGTGCGAGGGATTGACGTCTGAGTCCTCTATAGGCCTGTGTATACATCAAATATCATATATATCCATCCATCCATCCATCCATCCATTTTCCAAATCACTTATCCTACTGGGTTGCGGGGGGTCCGGAGCCTATCCCGGAAGCAATGGGCACGAGGCAGGGAACAACCCAGGATGGGGGGCCAGCCCATCGCAGGGCACATTCACACATCATTCAAATATCATATATATGATTTATTAAATTTAGATTTAAGTTTGCAGTCAATTCAATTTCCACGTTTCTCAATTTTCACGTTGCCTTTTTAAACGCAATTATGTGAATTTTAAGTAAAAATGTAGAATAAAATTATATCGTGATAATTATCAATATCATTTCCTATGAAAAAAACTTTACTATTGTACAATATTGCCCAGCCATAGGCTGATTTCAAAATTGATTTACATATTGTCTGTCTGTCATTATACATAAGAACATAAGAACATAAGTACTATACAAACGAGAGGAGGCCATTCGGCCCATCAAGCTCGCTTGGGGAGAACTAAACTAATAGCTCAGAGTCGTTAAAATCTTATCTAGCTCTGATTTAAAGGAACCCAAGGATTCAGCTTGCACTACATTATCAGGAAGGCTATTCCATACTCTGACTACACGCTGTGTAAAGAAGTGCTTCCTTAAATCCAGCTTGAAATGTTCTCCCGCTAATTCCCACCTATGGCCACGAGTTCGTGTATTTAAACTAATGCTGAAGTAACTATTTGGTTGAACAGCATCCAAACCTGTTAGAATCTTATATACCTGGATCATGTCCCCCCTCAGTCTCCTTTGCTTGAGACTGATCAGATTTAGCTCAAGTAACCGTTCCTCGTATGACATTCCTCTAAGACCAGGAATCATTTTTGTGGCCCTACGCTGCACCTTTTCTAAGGCCACAATGTCCTTTTTAAGATATGGTGACCAAACCTGCACACAATATTCTAGGTGAGGTCTCACCAAGGAATTGTATAATCTTAGCATTACCTCCCTTGACTTAAACTCCACACACCTGGAGATATACCCCAACATCCTATTGGCCTTTTTTATTGCTTCCCCACACTGGCGAGAATGGGACATGGAAGCATCAACATACACACCAAGGTCTTTCTCATGATCAGCTACCTTTATTTCAGTGACACCCATGAAATACCTGTACTTTATATTTCTGCTCCCTAGATGGAGTACCTTACATTTATCGACGTTAAATTTCATCTGCCAGGTATCGGCCCAGTCACTAATTAAATCAAGATCCCGCTGTAGCTGCTGAGCCACTAATTCAGTATCTGCTACACCACCCACCTTGGTGTCATCTGCAAATTTCACCAGTTTACTGTATATATTGGTATCCATATCATTTATGTAAATTAGGAACAATAGTGGTCCTAAAATCGAACCCTGCGGTACCCCACTATGAACGCAAGCCCACTGTGACATTGTGCCTCTTATAACTACTCGCTGTTTCCTATCTGTTAACCAGTTATCAATCCAGGTCACTACGGTACCTAAAATACCTGTCGCTTTGAGTTTAAGTAGGAGCCTCTTGTGGGGGACAACATCAAAAGCCTTTTGGAAATCTAAGAAGATGACATCATAGGCCTTCTTATCGTCAACTTCCTGAGTAGCTTCCTCAAAAAACTCCAACAGATTTGTTAAACAGGATCTACCTCTCCTAAATCCATGCTGGCTATCCCGGAAAATGTTATTGGAGTCCAGGTAATCTACCATTTTCTCTTTGATTATAGCCTCCATAACTTTACCAGTTATACAAGTTAGACTGATTGGCCTATAGTTAGACAAATTACTTCTATCCCCTTTTTGAAAATAGGCGTTATGAAGGCGTGCTTCCAATCAGAAGGTACCACACCTTCAGATAAGGATTTTTGAAACAGTAAAGTTAAGGGTCGGCAAATAATATCCCTCATCTCTTTTAACACTATAGGTAAGATGCCATCAGGGCCCTGTGATTTATTTATTTTGAGCTTAGCTAGGCTTTGCAAAACATCTGCTTCAGTTATATATATATTAGCTATAGACAATGCTGGATAGGTAATAACTGGTAAATTACTAAGGTCCTCAACAGTGAATACCCGTGCAAAACTATCATTGAACTCATTTACTATATCAATGTCGTTTACTATTATAAGACCCTTACTATCCTGCAGATTAGTAATTTCAGGTTGTAGAGCTCTTTTAGAGTTAAAATACTGGAAGAAACTTTTAACGTCATCCTTAGCTTCCAATGCAACCATCCTTTCGACATTTCTTTTAGCTCGTCTAATATCATTTTTTAACTCAGTCTGTAGACTTAGATATTCCTGCTTAATTCTGTCATCATCAGTTATTTTCCATTGCTGGAACAAAGCCCTTTTCCTCCTTACTTTATACTTTATTTCCCTAGTAAACCACCTAGGTTTCAATTTCCTAGATTTATTCTTGCTGGAAACAGGTATGAAGTTCTCTTGCACTTGCAATAATGTGCTTTTAAAAAAATCCCAGGCCTCTTCAACAGTTTTGTTATTTAACTCCATCCAGTTCACAGTTTCTAGTTTTAGTTTCATACACTTAAAGTCAGCCTTCCTAACATTATATATTTTTGATTTGGACTTAGCTCTTCGAACACTAAACTTAACCTCAAATTTGACCATGTTATGATCGCTACTGTCAAGTGGTTCTAAAACGTCTAATTTACCAATCCTGTCCTGGTTATTAGAGAGAACAAGATCAAGAATGGCATCTCCCCTGGTAGGGGTGTTAACAAACTGAGTAAAAAAACAATCCTGTACTAATTCCACCATCTCCAGTTCATTTTCTGAAGAGCCAGTGACAATGTCCCACTGCATTCCTGGTAGATTAAAATCACCCATAACTACCACATCATTTTTATTGCTCATAGTCCTAATATCACTGTATAACAATCTGCTTTCCTCAGCAGCTATATTAGGTGTTCTGTAACAAACACCGACAATTAGGCTATTTGAGTTTTTAGCATCTAATTTTACCCATATTGCTTCCGTAGTTTTATTTATATCAGTAAGTTCCCTTGCCTGCAAGTTTTCCTTTACATATACTGCAACACCACCTCCCTTTTTTACTATACGATCCTTACGGAACAACGTGTAACCATCCATATTATATTCTTGTCCATCCTTTTCACTCAACCACGTTTCAGTTATTCCTATAATATCATAAGAGTCCAATGAGATAAAAGCCTCTAAATCATGAATTTTATTCCTAATACTTCTGGCGTTTAAATACAGACAACAAAGGGTAGGCCTATTACGGTGCCCACTTACAATATGATTATTTGGGGCTTTCCGTTTCCCCCCACTGACATAGTTAACTAACCTCCCTGCCCCCCCAGTCCCTAGTTTAAACATTCCTCAACTACTCTACACATACGCCTCCCCAATACACTGGTTCCCCTCTGGTTCAGGTGCAACCCATCCGGCTTGAACAGGTCCCACCTGTTCCAGAAGGTCCTCCAATGCCCCATAAACCTAAACCCCTCTTTCCTACACCATCCTTTTAGCCACGCATTTAATTTCCTTATCTCAGCTAACTTAGCCTGACTTGCACGTGGCACGGGGAGTATTTCGGAGAATACCACCGTGGACGTTCTGCTTCTAAGCTTATTGGCGACTTCTATAAATTTATCCTGCAGAACAGCCCTTCTACCCTTGCCTATGTCGTTGGTGCCAACATGCACCACGACAACTGGATCCACCCCAGCTGGGGCCAAAAGCTTATCCACACGATCTGGAAGGTCTCCTACCTGGGCACCAGGCAGGCAAGACACCGTACGGGACCCTCTATCACGCGTGCACACATAACTGTCTACTCCCCTAATAATGGAATCCCCCACTACCAAAACCTCCCTCTTCCTGGGGGGAGGGGGCTCCTCAGTGCCCAAGGGCCCACCTGCCTCCCCAGTCCGTTCCGGCTCTAAAGCTGGAAGAACCTGAAACCTGTTCGACACAGTCACCTCAGGTGATGCCGCCTCTGCAACGTGTGTACACCCTTTCCTGCGTCTACAACCTACGGTCACCCAGCTCTCTCGACCTCTCTGCTCTTCATTCTCCCCCCTCCCGGCTAGTGGCGTACACACCTTCTCCCTAAAAGGCGTATTAACTTGCTCCTCTAACTCACTGTTGCATTGGATGAGAGCCAGTTGCTCCTCAAGGTCAAAATGCGCTCAGCAGCAGAAATTCTCCATCCTAGATGAGCCTGCAAAGTTCTGTAGAAGTTAAATATACTTTAGTCAAATGAGAGACTAACCTGCTGTCAGGCAGGGGAAGCTTCAATAAGGCCTTCATTCATGACAGCTCCACTTGGCTTTTTGACGAGTCCCCATTTAGATGCAGCACGTCAGAGACTGAAGAGCAGGATGAAGGCTGTAAGTACAGTTTGCTGTGGATTGTGTTTGTGTTTAAATCTAATAAAGGATGAGACAATTTACTTAAAGCATGATATAGTTCATATTGCTCTTCAGGCTTCGTGATAAAATATTAAAATTATGGAGTACAAAGTTGCACATACAAAGAAAACAATGCAGAGCGGCAGGGCACCTGGCCCAGAGGGTCTTCACATAGAATTCTACAAAGGGTATTTTTTCCTGTTAGATTTACAGCTTTGGTTGTCTTGCCCTTTAAAGAAATTCTCTCAAGAAAGAAGTTGCCTCTTACCATGTCACAAGCAATTAGTTTCACCCAAAAAGGAGGAGGACCCCTCTCTGCTCCCCGTGTTAGTAGATTCTCCCCAACTCCTCCTGCTTATTCCTTCCTCCCTCCCTCCTATTTGTGCTCTCCTCCTCCTCTTGGGTTCTATTCATGTCTTTTGGTTCAGCAATAAAACCCACAAGGCTGCTCTTTGATTGTCCCTCTTCCCATCGTGACATATTATGTATTACATGATTATGAAATTATTTGATTATTATACAATAGTCAATTAACCACTTTGTTTCTTCAATTTGTCTTTCTTCTGAATCATCAGATATATGTCGTAGCTGGTAATTTGTTACACTCTGCTGTCAGTGCCAGTGTAGCCTAGATACAACCAGTCGTATGTTTCGGTCATGCTGATGTTTGAACAATTTTTGGGAACAGTTTTTCATAATGTTTTCTCATATATGTGGTGTGATAATTGAGCATGACCCCACTGTTGCTGTGCTTGGTGCTCCTGTCATGATCTGTAATCTCTTATTTTTTCATGTCTCCTCCCACTCATGCCAGCAGAGGGCGCTGCTGGCACTTTGTAACCCTCCTAATTCTCCTGTATCCCATTATAGTTCTCCATCCTAACCCTGTACCCCTGTTTTGTTGCTGATTAGTGTGCTGTGTATAAATATGCCTGCCCTCACTGCGTTCCCCAGCTCAGTCATTGCTGTTCCATGTGTAGTCTGTGTTTCCTTAAAGCCCACCGAGCTACACACTGCCCCTAAATTTAAATTTATATGTAACCTGTGTGTGTATGTGTAACCTAGATTTGCCCTGTATGTTTCTAACTAAATCTAATCCAGGCCTTGATCCTACACCTACTATAATTATAAGTACCTCACTATACCTATATCTAACACCGCCATTCATCACCAGTGTTACATGTCAGGGCTTCGCTGCAATAGATCCCTCAGTGCTGCAGGTTATTACTGTGACTTTGCACACACACACGTTGCTGCTTCCTCAGCCAGTGTCACATATACTTTATTACACACAGACCTCAGTAATCTCTGCTACACTCACATCTGCTCACTTTACATCCATGGTTAAATTCTCCTAATGGAATCTATCTTAATGTCTTTATTCTATTTTACTTTAATTTTTTACCATATTATTCATTGTATTGTTCTTTCGATTTTATTTTTATTTTATTATTGCTAATACACCGGATCTGAGTGCCTCATTTTGTTCCCTTCATGTAGAACACGTTTTGTAATGACAATAAAACATCCTTATCCTCATCTAAATCACACTGTCTAACTACTAACCTGTTTAAATAATATAATTGGATTTCAAAGGTTAATAGTCACTCAATTACCCCCTCAGCCCAACAGTACCACAAACACCCAACATGCACGGAAATGTTCTCCTAAGTTGTTTTCCCTGCCTGGAACAATACCACAGCAGTCACATGGACTAATGTTTCAAAACTTTTCGGAAACCTTGCATTGAAACTTGAGGTCTTTAGGAGGGATCAGTCCTGGGTGGTAAAGTTGCCATCACAAAGGTTTTTGATTTAGGGATTCATGATGCCAGGTAGCCATCTTTCACAAGCTGGTGGGCTGTGCCACTGATGCCTTTGCTTGGGTTTTATATGTCTGTCCTGGTTTGTGTTCTTGCCACTTCAGGTTCCCTGGTTTTGGTCGACATTCCTCGGTCCTCTGCTGTGGAGTCTACCTTCTGCTTCACCTCATTCTGGAGTTGCCCATCCAGTCAGCGGCCCATGTCCCCTGGTTCCCTGTTTCCAGAGGTTGGTCTGTTAGTCTCCGGGGCCAGGGGGCAGAAATCTGCCATGTTGGATGGGCGGCCCAGGTTGGGGTGCTCCATCATAGACTGGTACATGAAGGATTATAAATGGTTTTCAACCAGTATGTACCGAGTGTGCGTCGTGACGAAAAGAATGTCATGGGAACATTTACGACTGACTGCAGTATTAGTTCAAAGCATGATTAGCAGTAAAAGGTGACTGTTTGGTTCATGCATGCAGGGATCTGGGACAGAGCAAAACCGTGGAGCTGTCTGGTGGGCTGAGGAATGAGTTTAGAAATGCTGCTGTATGAAGTATTAAACCATTTGACCGGTTGGATAAATGTTAAAATGTTTTCTCAAAATATAAAAAGAGATAATCTTCTGTTTTGCGTCTCATTACAAGCAAACTTGTTTTTTGTTTTTATGTCACTCTAGTATTTGATATCTAATTTTCAGTCTTCTGGCAATATAATCTGGTGAATGGGGAAAGACTTCCAGCAGGGGCTCCGGTTTCCTCCCACAGTCCAAAAGTGCGCAGGGTAGGTTAATTGGCAAATCTGAGTTGTGAGTGTTTGCGCCCTGCAGAGTGTTGACTCCTGCCCAGGCTTGGTTCCTGCCTACGCCTGTTGTTCCAAGGACAGGCTCCGGTCCCCCCCGCGACCTCAGTTTGGCTTGCTGTCTCCCCCCTTGGTTTCCTTTGGTTTACGTCTTCACTAGCCCCCTTGTTGCTTTGACTTGTGTGTAAGTTATGTATGTGTGATTGTATTGCTGCATAGGGAATGACTGCAATTTTGTTTTGCAAGTGTGTGTTGGACTCTGTTTATTTGGTCAGGGAGTGAGGTGGAGTGTTTGTCTTTTGGTTTCCTTTTCTTTTGCACTTAGGTGAGATTAGCTGTGGGTCGCAATTGATAGTTGGGGATTTTGTTTGTTATTTTGGCTGTGGTCACTCCCAAAGTCTTTTGCACTGGGTTATTTGTTCAGTGTCAGTATTATACATGAAAAAAAATGAAAATACAAAAAATATCCCTTTGTCCACTGGTGTTCCCTTCTTGCCCTCACCCTGTTTGTCCCTTTATCCCATTCCCCTTTCCCGCGAATACTGTTACACTCCAACCCTAGACAGGATATCAAAACAGCATCTTACCTATAGTTTTAAAAGAGATGAGGGATATTAATCATTGACCTTCATCTTTGCTATTTCAGAAATCCGTATCTGCTACCTTGTGACTGGAAGTATACACTGTAAATAAAGGCAAAATTTGTCACAGTTTTAAACGATTTTATATCAGCCAATTTGACTACAGTATAACTATTTTTTTCCTCTTATGTTAAATGACAGAAAAGTTTTATCAAAACTACATTGCATAACTGGCATCATAGTACTGATTAGCACCGATTCAGACATCCCGATGAACAAATATGAAGTTCATTTAAACTGTGGTACCTTAAATCCGTCAAGTTACCTCGATAAGCCAGTAACCCTGATTCGTAGTATAGGCCACTGATCACAAGCACTCTGTGTAAACGTATTGTTTAACCGGCGCTGTTGCATTACCAGGGTGAGAGGTTGACTTGCTGGTTAGCTATAAAAACAGACGTTAGTGCAACTCCACGTTAATGGTGCAGTCATCATGGCTTATAAATGCTTATTATCGTTCATCATTGTTTGTGTCAGTAACGATAACATAAACAAGGGTAGGCACCAGGAGAACATCATTGGCTTTTGCATCGATTACTTTTCCCGTAACACCCTTTAGATTGTTTCCCTGAAGGGCAGCAAACCGACAATTTCGGTGTGATTGAGCTGATCACGTGTGCATGGGGAGGGAATGCGGACCACATGACCTTCCCGGCGAGCTCAGCACATCCAGCATCGCTTCGCAAATACAATCAAAATGTTTTATCTTTATTCACACTTTTTATCTTTATTCATTATCTCTACGATCTCACTGCTGGACGAATGCCTGGCATTCAGAGCATTCTTTATTAGCCATTTGCCTTAGGATGCAGTTTATTTGCATGCCCCAAAGCTTCCAGGCATCAGTAATTGCTTCCCACGTTACTCCGGTCCTGGGGTCTTCTGTAACTGCCCTTTGGGATTACATATATTCAGCATATGCTTTTGTCCGAAGTGAGGAGAGTTTGGGGTCAGAGCACTTGGGTCTAAGGGACTTGCTCAAGGGCTTAACAATGTTACGATTACTCTGCCATGGGAGTTGAACCAACAACCAAACTGGCAGAGATGGCCAACCTGCTGAGCTCCACACCCGCTGACGATCTCCTTTTCCTGTCTGCTGCAGTCTCCATGGACCTGAGTCCAGAGAAGCACTCTGAACTTGAGGACATCCGGCTGAGGAAAGGAGCCCTTCTGCTGGAGATCCAGAGGCTGCGGGAGGCGCTGAGAGAGGCCCTCATGGAAGTGGAGGTCCTTGAATCCAGCACCAAACGCAGCCAAATCTTAGAAAAGAATAGGCATGTCGCCATGGGAAGAAAGAAATTCAACATGGACCCTAAGAAGGGTATCCTGTTCATGGTACAAAACAATCTTCTCCGGCACACGTCTGAGGACATCGCCCAGCTCCTATACAAGGGAGAGGGGCTGAACAAAACAGCCATTGGGGATTACCTGGGTGAGAGAGACGACTTCAATATCCAAGTCCTCCAAACATTTCTTGGGCTTCATGAATTCGTAGGGTTCAACCTGGTACAGGCTCTCAGGCAGTTCCGTCTGCCAGGAGAAGCACAAAAGATTGACAGGATGATGGAGGCCTTTGCGCAGAGGTACTGTCAATGTAATCCTGGAGTCTTCCAGAACATTGACACCTGCTATGTACTTTCATTTTCCATAATCATGCTAAACACTAGCCTTCATAATCCAAATGTGTGAGACAAGCCCAGTGTGGACAGGTTCATCTCCATGAATCGAGGAATCAATGATGGAGGCAACCTGCCAGATGATCTCCTCCGAAATCTTTATAAGAGCATAAAGAATGAGCCATTCAAGATTCCTGAAGACAATGGGAACAATGCCTTCTTCAACCCTGACAGAGAGGGTTGGCTCTTCAAAATGGGAGGAGGACGGGTGAAAACATGGAAAAGGAGGTGGTTCATCCTGATGGATAACTGCCTTTACTACTTTAAACATACTACGGATAAGAAACCCAGGGTGATCATTCCGCTGGAGAATCTGAGCATCCGTGAGGTGAAGGATCTCAGGAAGCCTAACTGCTTTGAACTGTACATCCCTAACAACAGCAGACAGCTGATGAAAGCCTGCAAAACGGAGGCGGACGGCCGCCTGGTAGAGGGCAATCATGTGGTGTACCGCATCTCGGCGCCAACCCCTGAGGAGAAGGACAAGTGGATACAGAGCATCACTGCTGCTGTGAGCGCTGACCCTTTTTATGAGATGCTGGCAGCAAGAAAAACATGGATCTCTTAAAACAGGGGTGTCAGACTCATTTTCACCCCGCGCCACATCAGCATCATAGTTGTCACCTTATTCGGCCCTCAGGAAACCACCATGTCCCCCACAGACGTCCCGATGTCATGTATTTCGTGCCAGAATTATAGAACACACAGGACTATTTGTGCCAGATTCCAGAGGAAGAAGTCAACCACTGTGAAAATGACTGCATTCACAGACGTGACATTGCTTGTGATGATGATGTCTTCACGTTGTGCACCTCTGTCATGGCAGAGAATGGTCTTGATGTTCCTCTGGATGCTTATAAGGCAATTGACCTCTACCTGCGCCTACGAGAAGAATGATCAGTTCTTCTACACATTGAACGATAAAGACTGTGTGAATATGTTTGGATGAGCTATTGCAGAAAGTATTTATTTCAGAACAAGGAACTTTGCACAAAACAACTGACTATTTGACTATGATCGCCCACTCAAACATTTGGGCCCAAAATTGTTGTTGCAGACATTCTTTGCCTTTATAATGTGGTCTCACAAAGTAATGTTTAACCTTAAGGTAGCATGACCGAATTCCAGGTTTTGTTTTGATGCGACTTATTGTTCACTACAGATTTTATCATCGAAATGCCCTGTCCTTTTTTGTATAAATGTGAAATTAAATGTTATTTGCACTGTATTGCTGATCTTTATGTCAGAGAACCTTTTTTTCTGAGAATCCACACTGCTGTAAATTTGCATCAACATGATTGGGATTGGGATGGAAAAATTATTTTCCATCTTAACCCATATTCTAAGCATATTGATTTCTCTTGTAAATTTTACTTTTACAGCAGTATGATTTAAGACACTAACAGCAATTTTTCAACCAGTAATTGTTAATGTGATAGGAATTGCATTCAACAGCAAATGCGTTCAACTTAACCAAATGTATAAATCTTACATATTCTGATGATTCGACATTCCCCCGACGTCTGTGTGATGTATTTCAGCAACAACACGCAGTTAATGAGATCACTATGCGGAATTTAGCCGACTGTTATTTTACTGATTAGGACATATCACCCAAGATTGGGGTATACTATATATCAAGGGTCAGCAACCTTTTTGAAACTGAGAGCTACTTCACGGGTACTGAGCCATACAAAGGCTACCAGAACAGACTTTACCTAAACTTATCTAAACTTCATGTAGAATAAACACGTTTGAAATGCTTTTTTGGATATTGTCATTTTCAAATCTATATAAATACAAATGTGATTAAAGAAGAATAGCAACAAGATAAAATTAAATTTTAGTCGCTGCCCACTGGTGAGTTGTGGTATTTTTAGAACAGGTCCGTGGGTGACTCATGTGGTTCTTGGGGGCATCCTGGTGCCAGTGGGCACTATGTTGGTGACCCCTGTTCTAAATGGTATGTAGGGTATGCAAACTACACCAACGCTTCTGATGTAGCTACATTTAGGCTTATAGTGGAATAATATAGTGGAAGATTCCTTGCGTGAGTGTCTGAGAGCGTGAAAGTCATGCCAGATGCATGGTAGTCGGCAGCCCTGCTTTCCGTGTGCATCTGTCTCTTACTTTAGGTGGCTAGAGATCCAGCATTACTCAGGATTAGGAGCCACTTGCACTGATAATAATTAGTTTCTTTTTCCCCTTGCAGTCTGCTGCTGTATAACATTATGAAATCAGCCCAAAAATCCGCAACCCATGACCTCCTAATATTTACCCAAAACTATGTTTTCAAAATAGCACAATAGGGCATGAACACCGCAGACCAGGAAACTCTGCTGAGCATTGAGAATCAGCGTGCAATGGCTCTTAATTTGGATATGTTTGTGAAACATTCTGCTGCACAGCACAACAAAGAAAAACAACTGGTCAGTGATAATGAAAAGTACAATCAGCATTGTTTTAACCATGAGAGTCCAAATGCTTAGATAAATTGTCACTTTTTCAGTGTAAGTATGCTCCTGAGCTCCACGATTCTGAATGATAGTCGGTTTCTCACTGAACCTCCATGCCACTCTGTTAAAATCTCTTGCCACCCCATGTAAAATTTTCTAGATCCACCACTGTGCCAGAGCTAAGACTTAAGAATCTTGAGTATTATTTCAACATAAACTTTGCTTGGGTGCTTCATACTTTAAATTAAATATAAATTATGGCAACGTGCAAAACTATTAAGGAAAATGCAACGTATTTGTTTTTCATTTACATAATTATATATGTTGATTATGATTCTTTTTAGTTCCACAGTACATGCAGATACTACAATCCAAGCATGCACTCTTAGGTTAATTGCTATCAGTTCATATAAAGATTTATAGAAATTTCAGTCAGAGACTAGCTTCTGATATAGAAAGAATGTTTACATTTTTTTTGGCCATGGAATAGTTTTTCAGTGCTGCATGTAGTTTCTCTTTATTGTTTGAATAGGGCACACTTACACATCAACAAGTGTAGTGGCAGTTGTGATGTTCTCGCATATGAGAAAATACAAGGACAACTTTTATTAAACAAAACGAAAGGCTTTACTCTCCATACTCCAGTCAATTGCATGCATAGGCCTACTGCCGCATCTCACTTTGCCAACTTCCGCTTCCGTGCGGCTCAGGAGGATCTGGCTGCAGAACACTGGAAAGGGGTCCACAGCTCAAGGGGACCACCAGAGGACAGATGGAGTGGAACCGGGAACCAAGGGATTTGCCAGTGACTAGCACTCACTGTTGTTTTCGACTACAATAAAAACAGCTGTACTGGCTGAATAATGAGCATACAAAAAGAAAAAAAGACATGGATAGGAATAAAAAGGTAATTAAAAATAGAAAAACAACTGAAGAGTCATTCACACTGAACACGCGTCTCTGCTCTCAGGACGATTATCCTGTCAACTGCGCCAGACTGTGACAGACCGAACTACAAAACTGTAGACTCAGTGGACAGCTGACTACGCCACCCTAGGAATTTCATCCAGCTTTCCATTGAGACTACAGTTTTGCAGTCTGTTCTGCCAAACAATGTATTAAAAAGTGCAGTGTTATACATGACACTGTAATTAGTTCAATTCAAGAGATGTACTATCAAGTTATAATAGTGTGATTATCATAATCACACAAATATATGAATTCCTCTGATACTGAATTAAACAACCCTTTATGCTGTCCCTTATGTGAATTAGAAAAAATTTCCACACCTCTTTCACCATAGACAACCATTCTCTCCATAGTCATATGCAATTCCAATTCCCCCTTTTATTTATTGTATGGCAGACAGACAGCAGTGTATTATTATATTATAATTATATTATGTTTATTATAATTATATAATTATATTATATTATAATTATTTTATATATCATTATATTAGGGTGCCCCTCGCAGAAGGTAAATTTAATCTTATTTAATTACATTTTCTATATAGCGTCAGATGACAGCAGACGTCATTTACTGTAAGGTTACCTTTACTATATAAGATATAACAGCTCCCAAAGTTCTTCATCTGGTACAGAAAACATACGCCTGACAGATGTTGAAGTTAATTCCGTCTTTATTCTTCTAGACACCGTGAAAAACTATAAAATAAACATATTATTAAATTCCTGCATTACATTTAATCTTACAAGACATTCTAAAAGATCCATGATATTACCGCTAAACAGCGGCTCATACATCACCGCAATTCCACTTTTCAATACAAGACAACAAGTAAATACAATAAATATAAATTACTGTGTGCGCCTTCTGACCAAATGCTTAGGAGTTATTACAGATCCTGCCGTGACAAGCCGACAAACCACAAGTTGACTCCATGAATCTCCCAGCATGCATTTACTCCTACCCTATTCCGTCACCTAACCATGTATTCAAGGGTTAACACGGATCAATTAAATAGTCAGCAGAGGGCACTGACATACATTTCACAGTATACATTCTATATTAAATCAAACCAGCAAAAGGTGATTATAAAATAACCGTCTTAGCGACAGTTACAGAGTGGCGTAGTCACCCTTTCGCTCTATAGCGCCCCCTACCCCTACTACGTTTATAATTATAATAATTGCCTCATGTGCAGTTACGCTGGTTAAATTACCTGGAAATGTTATTAACTGCACATTCTCCTAGAAACTAACAACGGTGCTCACTCAGGTATATTTATAATGGTCAGAAAGCTGATGTAAAGTCTGATATAGTGCTGAATGTGTTATTTTGTAGACAGTAATAGGTTTAATTAATTTTATATTCCATTACTGTAGAAAGCTATACTTGCTTACTTAAGGCATTTTGCGTTATTAATGTGTGATGTAAATGCAGGTAGTTTTATTACAGTCAACTTTTATTCACAGTGAGTAGCTTGTCATCATGAAGAGGAAGTGTGACAATCGTGAGGTTTTGGGCAACCACAGAAAAGCAGGAAAGTAAGTACAGACAGTGAGATAATTAGTGCCAGTCAGATGATAGACGTATACAGTATGTGAGTCAAAGGTTCTTCATATATTAATCATTCTCATTCAGGTAACAAATCCTTAGAAATCCATTCCTGAGCATCATGCCAAGAAGCACCACTTGTTTACTGATAACTGCTTTCATGTAAACTCTGCTGTGCTGAGAGTAAAGATGAAGAGGGAGAGACAGCAAGAGGCTGCTGACGGCAGAGAATGCAGGCGACATGGAGGGGAGTGAGAAAAGGAGCAAATATTGATGGTTAAGAGTGAATAATGACGTCACAGCAGCCTGATCCTGATGTTAGTTTAATATGCTTCTTAGTTTGGCCTGTGGTGTGTATTTCAGATACAGCATTTAATCAGGGAGACTGAGTGTGAGTCAATGACAGAGAGAGAGAGAGAGAGCAGACAGGCAGGTGAAGATGAAGGTGTATTAGGGAGGAGGGGGGAGGAGCTTGGACCTTCACCAAATCAGCCAAATGTAAATGTCACGTCTATCAAACAGGAGACCCTGCTTTCAGGAGAAATGGTTTAAAGATCACACTGGGCTCCCTTACAGCCCCCCTCGTCTTAAGGGGGGTTCTTTGTTTCTACTGTGCAAAATAATTTGTAACACAAATGTCTAAACTGGCATGAAAGACACATTCAGCTCTTGTGAAGACTGGCATGTGAAACTGGAAAAGGCACTGGGGAAATTCAGTGCACATAAAGACAGGCAGTGCCACAGATTAGCACTGATGACATGGATTCAGAAGATCAATCCTGTTAATATTCAACCTTCAGATGAGCTGGAAAGAGCAGCAGCAAGTGAGGAAAAATCTTCTGAAGTTAAGTACTTGGCACAGCAAGGCCTGGCTTTTCGAGGTGTTGGTAAGGAGAGTGGGAATTTCAAGCAGCTTCTAATGCAAACAGCAGAGGGCGATGCAGAGCTGACCATGTGGCTGAAAGGTCACTTTGATTTCACCAGTGCTGTTTAACTGTAACACCTGTTCCTGGGTTGCCCTCAGTCCTTGTTATTGGTTATGATTCTCACTGTCCTGCATTGTGTCTTGTTAGCTGTGTATTTAAGTGCCTGTTCTGCTTCTGTTCTTTGATGGTTCATTATAGCTGTATGTTGTATGTATGTATATAGTTCTCTAGTTGTGTTTATTCCATCATTTAGTTCATTCCTGGTCATTTGCTGTTTATTTTGGATCCATCCTGATCCTTTTGGTTTTGATGTGTGTGTTGTAATAAACCCTATTTTTCCAGCCGTGTCATGCACTGCCACAACCAGAAGAGGGCAGAAGATATGGCACAAAAACACAGGAAGAAGCCTAACTTTAAAAAGAACAAAAAACATCAAGACTCATCCAGCATTGGGTGGTGGGTTAACGAATAACACAAACAATCAAAGAATAAGCAAACAAATGAGAGAAAAGATGCAGAGATGACTGAGAAGCAGGGGATGACTGGAGAAGAGATGACAGGAGCAGAAGACAGGAGGGATACAGGAAGAGCAGAGAAGACAGTATAACTGAAGAATGGGAGAAGAGGAGAGACTGCAGAGGAAGGAGAACATAGATGACTGGAGGGGAGGGAATATAGGAGCAACAGAGAGAAGGAGGAAGGGCTGCGGAGGAGAAGACAGGATAAGAGGGGAAAATGTGAGCAGAGAAGGACAAACACCCCCACTGCCCAGCAAAGTGCACTTGTAAGTAAACCACAATTTTAGCCTTGGGCTCAATATCTGGACTTGTCTCTGTGTAGCAATGCATAGAATCCTTGACACTGGTTATGACTGTACTGTATTAGTCCTAAACCTGCCATTATAGTGTAAGGAGAAAAGATTTTTTTTTAAATAAATCATTTTAAAAAAAGGTAGAGCGATGTAGCCCCAGGAGAAGTACCCCCCCCCCCCCCCTAAAGCCCTGTTTGTTCCTTTCTAGCTACCAGATGAAACTCACAATGCACCCCAACGCCACCTAACTTCTCTTCCACATGATGCACCTTATTTACCCTCTGAATCCTGTCTATTATTGAGCGTTTTTCTATCCATTTGATTATAAGCTTATTACACTGTATGTACATTAGTCATCCACATATGCTGTACGGCTTTGTTTTCCGGACAGTCTGGGCTACTCAGATATGTCATAATTCGATTTGTAAATGCTGACAGTCTTGATATTATCCTTCTTATCAGGAAAAACTACTTCTGCATATAGATATTTCTCAATTTTTAGTCTCGTCTAATATAAAAATTGGCAGGTAGTACAAATATAATCTTATAAATGCTGAGATTAGAGTATCTGCGATGCAGGAATGCAGGGGTTTCATTGGGGCCCTTTCTATGGCTTAGTACTGTGAAGGAATACATGGTTAGTGCCAGGCGCAAATGAATATCTTTGATTTTGCATCCATGTGGTAACTTGTTGAAGTTGTCTGATAGTCAGTAATACATGGTTCAATTATTATGATTGTTTATTTATTACTTTATAACATCTAAAAGAAACTGAAATAGGAAAGCTTATTTTAATTTATGGTCCACTGGATAAACACAGACATTACAGACGGTTTTAGAGTCTAATGCTGAATGTTTTTTGCGATCATTTTTCTGCCTGCATATGCTGTGATTGGTGCAGTGAAATTTGAGAATGTGTTTGTGGTCAGTATCATAGCCTCAGACAACAAACCAATGCTGTAGTGTGTCACTGTGTTTACATGTGAGAGGGGTTCCAGTTACATAATGAACTCGTTCTAATTGTTTTGACGGAGCTCGACAAACCTAAAAAATAAATGCTGGTTTTATCAAAAACTATGTCATATAGCTATATTTCAGATTTATTACAGCTAAACACATCTCGGAGCTCCGAGGAACCTCCTTCTCCCTACATTTCCCTCCTTCACACTCTTCCCTCAAATACTGTTACATTTGTCTTTTTTCCACACTCACACCCTATCTTGATCATACTCTGACTACATGGCATCCATATGCAGGGCAAACTATTTTACAGTCTTATCTAGTATAATAGGACATGAACATTGAATTTGATAGTTATCTTTTATTTACACATTAGGACACAACGCATGAACATGAAGGGATCGTTTGCATTTGCAACCAACACCTCCGCAAACCCCCCTGCGGAATACTGGCCGCGGACAGGGGTGGGAATCCCCAAGCTGGAAGACTGTACTGCGTCATGTTAACATTAGCTAGCTAGTTAGCATGGATACAGAGTGCACCGGGCTAAAACTATAAAGGACGTAAGGTGTGTGATATAGTAAAACACTTACTAACTGGTAATGCACGTTAGCATTACGTTAAATGACAACTTTACCTGTTACTTACCAGAATAGCCTCCTACACGTGCGACGAATGACAGCAGGCAGGCTGCGTGTTTTTCAGAAACACACCGGAGTTAAACTTACGCCGCATTATTTACTGGCACTTCTAACACCAACATTTGCAGCCGTTAACTCATATGTGGTAGTAACACTGAAATTACTTTCTCTGCGTCAAAATAAGGCAACACTGTGATTTTGATACTTTATCATTTATACTTAACTGTACCTTCCTCCCATTCCTCCGTCTCTGCTTATTGACATTTAGGAGAGTGACAGATATAAATTAACGATTCAAAATTATCAAACAAAGACAGACACAACACTGAAAAGATGACAAAGACACAGTTTGAAAAGTAAATATGTTTTATTGCAAATCTCTTATCTTAACATAGCCTACCTTATCATATGTTAACTTAACCCATCTTATATTTTAACTTAGCCTATCATCATATTTTAACTTAGCCTATCTTATCATATGTTAACTTAGCCTATCATATTTTATCTTAGCCTATCTTGTCATATCTTAACTTAACCTATCTTATTATATTTTAACTTAGCCTATCTTATCTTATTATATTTCAACTTAGCTTATATTAATATATTTCGTCTTAGCCTATCTTATATTTTAACTCAGCATATCTTATCCTATCGTATCTTATAGCTACATTAACACTTAAACAGTATCACTTTCCGTTGGGTCCCGCGGGATCCCAGTCCCAATGCAGGGCTCTAACACGGGTATTCTAAGAAAAAGAAAATAAACACTTTACTTAACTTTACTTAAAGCAGTCATATAACTAATAAATAAATAAATACCCAATTAATGCCTTATGAATCATTTATAAAAGTATTAAAAACACGGCTGTAAATACTTATACAAAGGCATAACACATTATAGCTATCTTGATAATGCATTATGAATGCTCTGATCTATATATACACAATAAATATCTTCATAATACATTATATCGGCCATTAATCCATAATAAACATGGCTATAATGTGTTATGCTTTTTTTTCTTCAATATTTATACCCATGTCTATAATATATTTATGGATGCATTACAGTGCATTGTGAAGGTGTCAATAATGCAGTTATATTACTGCTTTAAGTCATTTGTAAACCTGAATTCACAACCTTATAATTACTGCCTCTTGCTACTTCTTCTGAAGGGCAGGGGACAGCAGAAGAAGCACCACTTCATCTTCTTCTTCTTGTGGCTCTTCTCAGTATGATCTTCAGAAAGATCTTCGGCATTCACATGGAATGATACTTCTTCTTCACTGTAGATCTTCTCGGCAGCATCGGCATCTTCTTTTGTTTTATCTGTCTTCATCACTTCAGTCTCGTCCTCTTCCTCAGGTCCTTCTTCTGGTATAGTCAGTAGCTGTGATCTGTCTTCAGATGCCACCATACACTGAAACCTGACCAGTGTGGTAGCATCAGCATCTTCTGCCTGCTGGAATACCACATCAGCTTCTTCATTTTCCTCAGGTCCATCTTCCTGTAAAGTCTGCAGCCATATTCTGGCTACATATGCTGCCATGCACTGCCAACTGTCCACTGTGGCAGCATCAGTGTCTTCTGCTTCCTGAAGCTCCTCATCTGTTTCTTCATCTTCCTCAAGGTCTTCCTCCTGGATGGGTTCTAGCCAAGTTCTGCCTACTTGTGACACCACATATTCCACAGCATTCCCTGTACTTCTCCCTCCTCCTCCCTTAACCTCCTCCACATTCACTCCCACCTCACATCCATTCTCCTCACCTCCATTTAGCATATCCATCATACTAATACCAGCCTCTGTCCCCTCCATCACAACCCTGGAGGCCTTCCCCTCAAATGTTCCCCACTCTGGTACCTCCACATATTCCTCACTACTCTGCCCCCTTACCTCACCCTCCCCCCGGCTTTTCCGGTCCTTCCTGACTTTCTTTTTTTTGTTAAGGTAGCAAGTTTTATAAATTTCCCAGTCTTCAGATGAAAGGCCGTAATTACTCTGAAGACTTTGAGATGAAATACTAGTGCTGGCTAGCAGTCCATCCTTTCCCACACTCTCCCCTCCCTTACCCAAATCAGTAGACCCCCCCAATCCCCCCTTAACCCCCCCAGCCTGGACAGTGGGGAGTGTCACTGGTGAGAACTCCTCCACACCTTCTCCCCAGTTGATCACTTCATCCCACAGGTTCCAGGCTTCCCAGTGTTGGGTGTTGGTCCATCGATCAGCTCTCTCAATTCGCTCTCTGGGGAATAAACGAGAGATTAACCAGCACTTAAGAGAGATAATAAAATAAATAAAGAGCTGGAAATTCTTCAACCATACAGAAAATACAATTGTTATAATTATTATAATAAATAATTACAGGGGTCACATAGAATAAAAGAAACAGCGAGCAAGATTGCAAAAAAAATCGACTGTAAAATGCACGATACTGTAAGTGCAATAGCATATTAAACAGTAATGTCACCAAATTATAACTAGAATCAAATACGAAACAACTGTGCTCCACATCAAATGAATACCCAGATGAATACTACCAAGAACTGAGTTAACACTAACCAAGCTAAGAATATTTGAAAGTGTTAATCCTGTGTAACAATGTAAATAGATGTAATGATAAACTTAGAAGCATCTAGCCTACTCCGAAAGTAATGGCCCAAATTTTTTTTAACAATTTACCTACCACCCTGTACAGTAGGGGGTCCCAACTTCCGGTCGGTGTTCCGGTACCGTCCGCGCAGAGTATTGCACCGGGCGGCAGACAACCGGGGGTAGAGGAGCCAGCCGTCCCGTTTATTAGGGGATCGCGCCGTTTTGGAAAGAAAGCTGCCCGTATTGATGTACGGAAATACGCCATTAGCCCCGCATGTCCGTATACACCGTCAATCTCCCGCCGCTCGGCGTGGGAACCCCCAAATTATACCGCCGTCTTACCCATCCGTGACACTTTTCTACGACGGAAACCGATCCGCGGACATCGAAAGGTTGGGAAGCCCTACTAAACTAGCATGTTTGAGATGAATTTACTAACCAAATAGTCTGTCATTATTTAAATATTAGCAACCACAGTAGCAATAAAAACCACTGCACTTTAAATGACGTTAAAAAATATGTAATATTAAAAAAATATGTAATGTTTTTTATTGTATTATAGACATTTACTATTTCATTATAGTATAAAAGGCTAAATAATCGAAGTAGCACAACATCAGTTGAAGAATTCAAAGACATTTTGGAGAGCTAACAAGCTACTCACCTCTGCGCCATTTTCACTCAGAGTTTGTTGTGCTTCAAACGGTAAAGTTTGTTTACGTTGTTTCTATGGAAACTGCTCTGACTCTCCGCTTGACCGTAATATAAAGGCATGTATGCAGTAATTTTCTGATTGCAGATTTGATCCCTATGCAGTAATTGACCACTGACCTCTTGGACCCTCTGGGCTGCCTTCACCTGCATTGAGGCAGCTGTTACGTTTGCTGTCATTACATTCAGCCCAAAATATCAAAGTACAGGATTTAAGATTTGAATTAGTAACAGGACCGTGGGAAACAAAATATATATGTTATTGATCCCACGAAGAAAGTTTTCAATTTTCTCCTTCTTTCAGTTCTTAAATAACGTGTCAGTTCTTGCTCTGGTTGGTTGGGATTTACCATTTTAACATTGTAGCTGTTCCTAGGCAATACACAGACAAATTCTTTTTTTTAGGATGGAATTGTTATGTTGTAAACGATTACCTTCACGTTTCAACAAAGGTACTTGCTTTTGATATATAATTTTTTGTACATGTGTACTCTGGTCATACCCCTTGGACATTTGGATGGCATGGAAGGACAGTCACTGCTGTCACCTATACTGTCCCTGTCTGCTTTTCTCATTTAAGTGTTGATACGGCAAAAGAAGATGGACCTTTTGTAGAAATTTCCAGCCAGAGACTTGGTTCCTATATGAAGAGAATATTTTATTTTAATTCAGGCTAAGAAACTACAGAAAACCAGCTCTGCATGTGATCTCCCCTTTACTGCACAAGGAGGGCACACACATCAACAATTAGCAATGCAGCAAAATACAGATGAACAATTTCTCACAGTTTCAGAATAAATCAGATTTCTCTGTAATTCAGAGATTGTCTAAGACTAGATCATTTTCTGCACTTGAACCTAATTTCAAGATAAATGACACCTGGGTCTATTAAAAGAAGGTGATGCTGCCTGACCCACCAACCAAGGCTGGGAGGAAAGGGAGGAATACTAGTCAAAGGAAGGAAGAAAAGCAGCCCACCCTATCTCATGGTCATGGATACAAAAGTCAGGGAGTGTTACGAAGAAGACACCACACTTAAGACCATTGGTTTTATGCACTGAATTACACCAGGTAGAGTTTTTGCATTCTACCTGTGTTACGTAACATTCCTCAGCCTTCATTTGTTTCCACAGAATGCAGGACATAATTTAGGGTGCCAAACAAGACAGCGGAACTGCAGTATAGCCAATTATTTGTTTCAGTAGTTTTATAACAACTCGAACATAAAATGTTTGTTTTTCTTAGATAAAAGTCCAGTTGAAACAGACTTTATTTTTAAATGTTAGATTGGATTTAAGAGATGGAACATGTTGCTTGTGTTAATACTGCTTTGATTTTGAGGATGAAGTCTGAAGTGTAGGTGACGTGTAACAGGTTGTTATTTTACTTTTAACTTATAATTATACAAGATTCTGTTTTCCTTCTTCTGTCTAACCTGATGGGTACAATATCCTTTAAACTTTCCCATGATGCTTTTGTCCTGCATCGCCCCTCCCTCTGTCTTTTCCCCTTTATAAGGGTCCCGACCTCATTTCCTCTTCCCTTTGGTGTATTGCACACGTGGGAAGAGGTGAGGATCTAGTGGCAGGGTCCCCCGAGTTAGTAAATCAATTGTATAATTATGACCCATATATATTATATTTGATTTATTATTCATCATAAGCAGGGGATAGAAAACACGTCTATGCATAAGTATATACATTGTTTTACTTTGTGCAGAGAGAGCGAGAGGGCCAGAGCATATGAAGTTTACCCCTTTCCTTATTGTTCCCAACAGTTTCAATAAAATCCAGGAACGACAACGGCGTCTGTAATATCCCTTCCTCCTGCACCCCACACACACCTGATAACACCCCAAAACACAATGCAGAGTATAGGCAGGGAATGACCGGTTACATAGGTACACTAGTGCGGCTTGTAAATATGCCCTTAATTTATGCCTGAATATCCCTCCCATATAGTGGCTGACCACATATCACGTGAAAGACCCAGAGAGAGTGAGTGTATATATATATATATATATATGTATGATGTACATGTGAGAGACACCATCGAAAGTCCGGTTCAGTTCCTCAGAGGCACTACTATGGAGGCGCTTACAGTAATAAACTTGCTGACCGCAAAAACTGGCACTATGATGGAAGTTATGCAGAAGTGCAGAGTAGATGGAATAATTTTTGTACCTCAATAAGATTGTATGCCTTTTGCCTGTGTCTCCAGCCAGTGCCGGGGGTGAAACGCGCCTGCAATTATCAGCGGGATAACATTATCGTTTTTTTTATTCTGTGGAAAATGAAAGACCGATTTGCTGGCCAGATTTATTTATGAATCATAAACATGTTGTGGGCTATATAAGTAAAGTCAGGGCTCTCAAGTCTTATGCATTGACTGTGAGACACTTGCATTTCAACCAGTTCACATGTTCACACACCGCACCTTATGTTTGTCAAGCTGAGAAGTAAGGGTTAGGGTTATAATTATCAATAAATAATGTACTTCCCTGTGAAACAATGATGCTGGATGTTTATTTGCATATCATGATATGGTGCAGCCTTTTAATAGGTTTCTGTTTTTCTGTTAATCCTTCATGGTGTTGAATAAGTCAGCAAGCATAAGTCTAAGGCTAGTGAGTGACTGGTGTTTTCGGGGGAGACTCCCTAGAGCTGGAGAGAAATACCTTAAGGCACGGGATGAAAAATCCCAAATCTTCCAGGAAAAATGTCAGCATTATATGTATTTGCCACACAGAACAGAACAAAAAATTCCTTAGGGAATCACACGCCTACCATAGTCACTATACTACTCAGAACGCCTGGCAGCCACCAAATCAAACATAGGAAAAGGTCCGGATTTATAGCGTTAGAATGTGGTAGAGACTAATATCCATAACGTACCATCCTAGAACACACTGTGCTCTAAAATTTAAGCCCAATTAAAATCTGAATATTAAATGAGGAAAATAATTTGATTTGTTCTTCTATCCCAAGTTGTGGTCTAAAAGCAATAAGACCACCATCCATTATACCTGCTTTGGGGAAAATGCACTCCTGTAGCCACTAGGGGAGCTCTCACCTCTTCTGGGCCCAGCTAAATAATTATGTTACGCATTCTAACAAGCTTTATTATCTGTGTCAATAAGCCCTGCTTTTACACTAACACTCCTGCTGAGAGGCTAATTTGATTACCAGTCTTGCCCTTGTCATTAGGAACACATGAGAATTTGCGCAGTGCTGTTTCACAGTGGATTCTCACTGGTTTTCCCCAAGACTGGTACGATACATTTTATTCAGTTTCATACCACAGGTTATTGCAAGAGGGATCAATTGGTTTATACTAGTGCAAGGAAACTATTATTATGATGGTGGGTTATCAAACACAGTAGCTGGCTACCTCAGACATAAGACGCCCATTACGTACCTGTGTATCACCTATATGGGCTTGGAATCTGTATATAAATTGAAATAATTATTCATAGCCCAGATAGCATCATATTATTGTTTCAGCGTTGAAGTATAGTTAAATGCATTGAATTATGGTCAGTGTTAAATTATCAGCATTGAAACTGAATTGATTTTTGGTCATTTTTTCAATATTGAAAAAATAATGGTGGCGAAACCTTGATATAAAGTGACTTTTTCAACATTGAAAATAAGATGCTGAGTTAACATCAATATTATTGAAAATAAAAATGGAAAAATGAATTTATGGGGGGGCGGCATGGTGGTGCAGTGGTTAGCACTGTTGCCTCACACCTCTGGGACCCAGGTTCGAGTCTCCGCCTGGGTCACATGTGTGTGGAGTTTGCATGTTCTCCCCATGTCGTCGTGGGGTTTCCTCCGGGTACTCCGGTTTCCCCCCACAGTCCAAAAACATGCTGAGGCTAATTGGAGTTGCTAAATTGCCCATAGGTGTGCTTGTGTGAGTGAATGGTGTATGAGTGTGCCCTGCGATGGGCTGGCCCCCCATCCTGGGTTGTTCCCTGCCTCGTGCCCATTGCTTCCGGGATGGGCTCCGGACCCCCTGCGACCCAGTAGGATAAACGGTTTGGAAAATGGATGGATGGATGTTACAGGTAAGGCGTGTGTCATGCCCGGCTCGTCCGCTCCTCGTGTGTGCCACGCCCCCTGATTACCCACATGTATTTCCCTGATCGTCTCCAGCTTTGTCTAGTTACTTTGATTAGTCCTGTGTATTAAGTCCTGGTCTCCCCGGTTTCCCTTGTCCGTCATTGATGTTTGTAGGTGTGCTGTGTTTTCCAGTCCTCGTTTGCCCATTAAATCCCTGGTTTTGCCCCGACTTCACCTGTCTGCCTGCTATTTCCACGCCTGCCCGCACGATCGCCGCTTCGCCCGACCGCGATCGTGACAGCGTGACTTTTATAGAAGACAGTGCTGCTGCAGGAAGAAGAATACATAAGTAAAGGGGGGATGTTGCGTTCAGTTAGTAATTGTTCTGTTTTCCATATTACTGTATGTCACAAGAGGGTGCTGTAAGGCTGTTTGATTCGACTTCAATTCCTATTCCAAGAGTCAAGAATGGATAGTTGATCCCAGGCAGCAGTTTTCCAGATTATCAACTTCAAAAACTAAAAAATATGATAGGAAAAAAGTCTTTGTAAAATTAAGAAGTATATAATACTATGAATGACAAGGGGTCTTAATACTTTTCATTTAATTTTATTAACTCAATCTTTTGCTGGCAAGTATACCTTTTAAATTATATACATAACAGTACAACTGCATTATTTGTGTTTTGTATGCACACTTCATACAAAGCAAAAGGTTACGGCGGCTACTTCATTAATAGTATTTCTTATTGATACTTTACAATTCCGTTCTATTGCCCAACTCCCAAAGGATCATACATTTTTATTAAAACATAGTAGTCTATGGAAATGTCAATACTAATCATACATTTCAGTGACATAACTAAATAGACATATGTTGACACACAGACACAGATAAAAACAATTAAACTCCCTCTATGTGAAAATGACATGTGACACACGTCCTCAATGTTAAAATCCATGAGTGTAAAAAATGACCATCGTTGCTAATGTTATATCTCAGGTCTCAGATTACTTCTTTAAGTGTCAATTAAACTGAAAAAAAATCACAGAAAAAGGCAAGCTTATTTGCCGACATTTAGTAACCGACAAGCTGATTAAGGAGGACTAAACCTGTACCTGGCTTTCCTGTCAGCTCCTTGGGGATGGCTAATCTTCAAATTTTATTACAAATACTACAACTTTATTTTGTGCCTTGCTTAAAGTAAAATATCTCCAGACTACTAAATACCGCGTTAATGGTGACATTTTTAAACTGATTCGCTTCTTTCGCCTCACTCTCCTCTATGTGACGGGTGGGCGTGGTTGATCTAGCCGGCTCCCGATTGGCGGGTATTCGGTAGCTCCTGTGTCATGTGACTGGTAGTAGCGTAGGCAGCACCGCCATAGATTTGAAACCCTGTGTGCCTCCTTGGGCGATACGCGATGTTGGCATGGTAATTGTGAAATAGAGGATTCATAGATATGACTTAGTGAACCGACTATTTTCGAAACTGCAACAACATGAGGAATGTTAAAACTAGAAAACAGGGAACCACATTTCACAGGTAAAAAAATCTGCGGTACGGTCAAATAAGATACATAACATGTTTACTTGCCTGTGACACTGACGGGATACTAGCATTAGTTTTTGTTGAGAATACTATGAGCAATACTACATAAATTTGGGGGGGGGGCAGTAGTGGTGGGCTTGTTTATTTATTCTACATAATTGTAAGATATAAATGCGTTAATTAGTAAAGAAGTTATGGCTAAAAGATCTTTCCATCTACACCCTGACATGTTGCTTGTTTATGTCTAATTATCGCTCCAAGATGGTGGCGCTGCTGACTCGTTGTGGAAAAGCGAGGTGAGGCATCTAGGCTTTCAAATTCATGAGCACCACCATGTACTTCGTTTAAATGGGAGGTTCACCCCAAAACTATAAAAAGATATTTTAGAGGGGCCTTAATGCTATCTATTCATCAAAGTTCTGCTGGGAGTTGTTCAGGTTTGGAAATATCAGCCGTAGAAATGTCGGGCTTCTATCGAAGTACACTACTCGTATCACTGCGCATTAGACACAAGCGCGAGCTCCCTGGCAATATCTGCTGCGCAGTGATATTATTGGTGTGTGGAGTTGGGTAGAAGGAAATAGTTCGTATATTAAACTGCTCGCGACGAAGTCTGTGGATTTTCTTAACCTGTTCCTGATTTCTGGTAAGGGATATTGCTGTTGAATTTTTCAAATACGATGTTCTGGCGCTTTAAGTAGTGAAAGCAAAATTGAATCTTATTATATTGCTTATTCATTAATAAGTACCTATAACATGTATACTGCCCAATGTTTTGATTTAATAAATATTTAAAATTAATAAATATTTCAAAAATACTTCAATATTTAAAATGGTTCATGATTTTCAGGAGCGGTACAGTGGTTAGCACTGTTGCCTTACACCTTTGGGTCCCAGGTTCGAGTCTCCGCATGGGTCACATGTGTGCGGAGTTTGCATGTTCTCCCCATGTCGTCATGAGGTTTCCTCTGGGTACTTTGGTTTCCCCCCACATTCCAAAGACATGCTGAGGCTAATTGGACTTGCTAAATTGCCCGTAGGAGAGCATGTGTGAGTGAATGGTGTGTGAGTGTGCCCTGCGATGGGCTGGCCCCCCATCCTGGGTTGATTGATGGATGATTTTCAGGTCACACTGCCCCCTCAGAGCCCACCAATCAGTGACTGTCTCATAGTGTGATGTAATACACAATGTCCGCACCACCCACTTTTCAGTGAGCAGTAAAAACACACCAGCTTGTCTCAGCGGACAGCGGCTCTTATCAGATAAGGGGAAAAGGACGAGATATCAAAAGTAAAAATAAATATATCACATTTGGTTAACATCAAATGAAAACAGCCCTGCAATAATATATTGGATTCTAGGATATCACCTATCAAAAGGGTGAATCTATTCTAGCAGACCATAAAAATCCAATTATGAACAGTGAAAATGGGCATAATAGGTCCCTATAAACGACAGGTTTCTGTCCATGGTGCTGAAAACCAGGATTGGCAGAATTCACATTACAGCGATTCCCCACTATATCGCGGATTTTCCTCCGACGCCTCACAATTCTCTGCGTATCCCGTACATTGTTTGTGGTCCGATTGTTTTCGTTTTGTTCTAAGCCCTACGATGGAAGACGTTGACCATTCAGGAGAAGGTAAAACTTCTGGATGTGCTTCGGGAAGGAAAGCGTTATGCGGACGGCGTTCGCCATTATGGTTTGAATGAATCAACAGTATGCTACATGAAGAAGGATGAAAAGAATGTGTAAGAGCCATATATGTTTTAATTTTTATATATTCCATTACATATATAGAGAGAAAGTTGTGTGTGTGTATACATATTAAAAATTATTATTTTATTATTATTATTATTATTATTATGTTACTCATATCCTTAGCCCGACATTTAACATAGCCCGATATATGTGTTTTAATGAGTTTACATATGTTTAAAGCATGTGGGAGGGGTATTTTAAGGCTTAAACTTAAAAAAAAAATTATATGATCCTTCTGTATCGTGGATTTTCACCTATCGCTGATGGGTCTGGAACGCATCTACTGCGATAGGCGGAGGATCAAATTTACCTTCATGTGGAGTCTTGGCTTTTCACAATGTTTCATTCCTGCTTATAGCTAAGGTTTTTTTTAGCCGTCGTCACTCTAAGGTTGCCCATTAATGGTTTGGAATTGGGAATGTAAAGCTGTTTTGTTAGCATGTCTGCCTTACAATTCCTTTACTGTAAGTCAAGGCCTGCTGGAACTCAATACTGCTTCATGGCGCTTGTATTTACTCTTTATTTTTTATTACATTATGTTTGAGACTAACCTCTTTATCTACCTCTCCATTCCTCCTGTTGAGCTCCATACAGAACTAGTGGAGAAAAGGGGTGCTTGGAGGGGAGACGATATCTCTGGATGCCCACTTAAGAAATATCTACGTTACCTTCCAATACACCTTCCAAACTTAAGTGGATTGAACATGGGTGCTGTTGAATTAATAAAAAAAATGCACTGTATTAAAATTATTTTGTTTATATAACATAAAATTGAACTATAAACATGAAATTTAAACCTGTTTATATATTGACAAAATAATAATTCAGAATTTTGAACCCTCATTGAACAAAATTAAACCTAATATGGACAAATGGAAAGCATTGAAATTATCCTTATGGGGGGAAGGTTAATGTTACTAAAATGGTTGTGGTGCCTCAAGTTAATTATCTCTCTATGATGCTTCCATTTAATATTCCGGAAAGGATATTTGAACAGTACGAGAGTATAGTAAAAGATTTTTGTTGGGAAAGAATAAACCTAGGATTAAAATTACTTCGCCCAGAGACAAGGGAGGTCTAGGATTGCCAGATGTTAGATTATATAGCATGTCATTTGAAATAGCCAAACTCTACTATCACTGGAAGAATGTGAATTCTGATGTGGACTGGATAGCTATCGAGAGCAATTTGGCTTCACTATTTCAACCTCTGCACATTCTGTCACAATGGGGGGACAATATAAGAAACACAAACCCGATAATATCTTTTTCGAGAAATATATGGATCAAAATACATAAGAAGCTTAAAGTATCACATGACATGCAGCCATATTCCTCAATTTGGCACAATCCTCAAATACAAATAGTAAAAAGTATGGAAACAATGGCAACCCAAAGGGGTGAAAACTCTCTGGGATTTATTCGTAAATGGGATGTTTATGTCATAATCAGACTTAAAGAGTAAGTATGATGTAGGAGGAGGAGGGAGTTTTTGGAAGTTTTTGCAACTGAGGCATTGAGTCACGAGTGTTAAAATGCAGAAGATGAATGGTCAAGAATACTTTCTAGAGTGGGGAAATATTTTAGGGAAGTAAAAGGTAAATTTATTCAGTATAAAATTATACACAGATAGTACTGGACACTAGTTAGACTAAATAGAACTGGACTAATTAATACTGATCAGTGTTGGAATTTTAGAAGGCAGATGGGGGTTTATTTACACATGCTGTGGCAGTGCTCTCAGGTATATCCATTTTGGGGTAGAGTTCTTGGTCTCCTGGACAAATGGCTAGGCTTTACTTTACCCCGCAAACCCGACTCTCTCTGCTAGGAGATAGAGTGGAATTGCCAAAGGTGAATAATAAACAGTTTAAGGCTGTGATGGTGGGACTCAACTGCCATGAGGGTAATATTAAGGCATTTGAAATCCTCAACAATCCCCAATATAAAGGAATGGACCAATGAGATGATTAAGGCAGCTTCATATGAAAAAATGTTGGACAGACTAAATGGGAGACGAGGTATAATGAAAATGTGGGAATGTTTCTAGGGCCATGTTTTTGAAGGATAAATGGCTGGGAGGTTGAACTAGTGATTGGTCATATTGTTTTATAAATGTGAATGGCTGAAGTGTATTATATGAGAGTGCTGTAACTTTTTGGTTTGAAAAATAAGAAAAATTTGAATTACAAAATAAAATGTTCTTAGAAAGTAATTTCATGTAAGAGAGAGATGCAATACCGCTTTCGTCAAAATGACAGGTCGGGTCAAAGGTCACGTTCAAAAGTTCAGTGGGCGGAGCTTATGTTGTAGTGGGTTGAGCTTGGTTGTGTAACTGACGCAATAGCATGTGGATTTAATTATTTATTTAAATATTTTTTTTTGTCTTCTTCCCCGGGGGTTGGTTGTGTAACTGCTGCAATGGTATTTGTATTTAATTATTTATTTATTATTTTAAATGATTGTGGCTTAGGGGGCATGGGTTGGTTGTGTTAGTGATGCAATGGTATTTGGATTTAATTATTTATTATTTTAAATGCTTATTTTAAATGTTTATTATTTTAAAATGATATTGAGGAGAGTGCTTATGAGTGTGTATTATTTTAAAAATGATATTGATGAGAGTGCTTATGAGCGTGTGTTATTTGAATAAGTTATTATTATTATTATTTTGTGGGGCGCGGGCGGGAGTGAGCGTGGCTGGGTTACCTGATGGAGCGCGAGCGTACGGTGTGCGGTAGCGTGGTAAGGTCCCCGGGCTTCGGAGAATCAGCAAAGGACTTATTCACATACTGGTGCGGTAGCGCGGAAAGGTCCGCACGGCTTTGGATAATCCTCGGAGAGAGCGATGCGGGAGAGCTGAGAGGCGTGCTGCTGCGCGAGTCTGAGAGAAACTGTGAGAGACTGTGGGATAAAATGGTAAAGTTGGAGCAAAGAATGAGAGGAGGAGGTGCAGGGTCTATCGTCCAATAAAAACGCTCGGCGCTAGTTTTGACCGTGTGTTTTTTCCTCACGCGAGCGTTTGTATCACATCGGCGTATGGCGCCAATTTGTAAAGGTCATAAGTCGAGACATACATCGAGTCTGTCAATTTGTCCGCCAGTAAATTCTGCAGGGCCGTGCCACCTGGCCATCGAGGCGCCCCCCTACCCGGCCACGCGGGCCATACATCGAGTCTGACACTTTTGCCCTCCAGTAAATTCTATTTAAAGTTTTGTTTTCACATACGTCCCAAATTACAGATAATTTTCTTACACAGGCACGAGTAGCATCATCAAGGCCGTACCACCTGGTCATACATCAAGTCTGACAATTTGCCCGCCAGTAAATTCTGTTTATAGTTTTGTTTGTCATACATGACCGTGCAGATATGGGGTGACAGAGACAATTAAATTGTATTACGTCGAGCGGGGGGCCTTTTCCTCCTCCTAGAGGCATCATCTTCATCCGTACCACGCCCCCACGAGCAGGCCGTGTAGAATATAGGGAGCTTCGCGCTGCAGGGCCAACTCTATCTTTTCAAAAAATACAGACATGTCTGGGACTTCCGAAATGAAAGATTCAACCTCACCTTCTAAGACTCAACAGGAGCAGGAGGCCATTATGCAGCCTCCGGGGGCTCCCAGGAAGATTCATACGGCACGTAGACGGGTACCTATGATGCGACCGTCGGAAGACCCGAGGGCTATCTGGGAGCTGCCCAACGGGAATAAACTGGTCTGCCTCTTTGACAACGTTGCGGAGGAACTGCGCGTCTTTCAGGTCACCGGAGACGGCCCAGACCCCCCGAAAGACGACCCGTATCTGGTGACTTTTTCCGAAACGGAATGGGGAAACTTGAAGACTGTCGTTACCCCCGATGATGGAGGAGAGCACCGACCCCGACCTTGAGGTCGAGACTGGAAGAATGGAGATGCACTATAGAGATGCTCGTAAACAGCGTACCACCATTATGAAGTGGGACGTGACCGGGGAGCTGGACAAGAGAATGGTGAATATATGGCAGTGGCCTAAATGCGACTGTTTTGGCCTGAGAATACCGTTTCTGATTTGGATGCAGATGATTCAAGAAAAGTCTGGTTACTACCAAGCGATGTTTAAGGAGAGTCGGGGGCGTAAGCAGATGCAAGAGATGACAAAACCTACGCCGTAAGGACCCCCCTCACCCCCTCACCCACCGTCGCTATATAAAGTGGACTCTGTTACAACCCCTTTTCACAAACATCATGGCAGCAGCAGCAGCAGCAGCAAATTATAGCGACGGTGAAAGCGGGGACAATGAGGCTCCAGCAGCAACCCTGACCTCTGATCCCGGGGAGCTCCTTCCAACCCCCCCATCATCACCGGCCTCTGATCCTGGAGAGGACCCTCCGACGCCTGAGATCTGCACGCTTCTCTCCAGACCGGCTCTCTGCCGTGGGATGTTGGCTTGTATTAAGGCTATGATAGTGGGCCTTTTAACCTCAGTCATCAGGAAGCATCAAGAGAGAAACTGCTACGGTTGTGAAGTGGATCACCCCAGTCAGAGACAACACCCTTGTCTGTTTCCTCCAGGCAGAAATTACTTTTACATACACTTTGACTCTGTGTTGCGTGACCTCTGGACCGATCGGCTGACACCCGCCTTGACCCACGTTCTATCGACCCTGGGCATCCGAGCGGCCGCCGGCAGGTTGGAGGGGGCCGTGGAAGCTATCCTGTACGATCTGCGTGAGGCCCGCAACGGCATGGTGGAAATCACTCGACTGGAACAAGATCTGTTTGAACAGAACCCAGCGTTTAAGCAGATCCTGGAAGAAGAATTTCTGACTCGTTGGGAGGCCCGAGACTAAAACAAAAAGCATCTTGCGATGGGGAACGGTATCAGCAGACCCTTACGGCGGTTTATGTTAAATGTTTTTTTAGAAAAAGTTAGTCCACTATTGTTGCGTGCTATTGATAAAAGTGATTGTCGGGATGATTATGCTTGTTGCTGCTTTCATAGAGTGTTATTTGAGATTTCTCAAGTCGGAGAAAATTATCAGCGGGGGATGGATTTACTTACTCAACTGATGTCAGAGGGTGAAAGACATTCCCCCGAAAGTCTCATACGCGCTTGTCTATCTTGTATTCCTGACAATGAATTTGACTGTAATCACATTTTTGTATTTTACGCTTTAATAGTAGATGTAGTCACCTCTAAATTTCATGATAAGCAGCCTATCGATGTTAATCAGATGCTTTCTACTCTACATACATGTATCGTTGAAAAAGCCACTATATCCACTTTACTGCATGTGACATCGCTAATCTACCTCAACAACTGTCACGGCTGTAACTAAATGTATACCTGCATTTTGAAAATGTAACCTTCACAAATTGTATACCAGCTTTTTTAAAATATATATATATCTTTCACTAATTGCAAAAATAAAAAAAAATTAAAACTTGAATACCGTTGTAATAGTCTTTGTAAAATAACGGGTAAAAATGCTGAGCAGGTTGGCCGAGTGGTTAAGGCGTTGGACTTAAGATCCAATGGACGTATGTCCGCGTGGGTTCGATCCCCACCCCAGCTAAACTCTTTTGTAAAATAATAATAATTAAAAAACAAACTACACAATATGGGTTAAATGTAGAAAAAACACACAAAATTTCACTGATGTTCACTCAGTCTCTTAACAACCCCCATCCACAGTCAGCTATAAAACGCCGCACCCCGCTCTCCCCCCACTCAGTGTGTGAAAAGCATGTCTGTTGCCAAGACTACAGCTCGCGTCTTGAGCAGTTCGTACTATGACCCCAGCCAACCGGGGTCATACGGAGGTGTCTCCAGACTGCAGAGAGCCGTGCAGCAAGATACGGGGAAAAAAGTGGCTGCTGATGACATCAGAGACTGGCTGTCTATGCAAGACAGTTATACTTTACATAAACCGGTTAAAAAGAATTTCCCCAGGAACAGAGTGTTTGTTCCGAGAGCCATGTATCAGTGGCAGGCCGATTTATGCGACATGCAAGGGCTGGCCAAATACAACGAGGGGTTAAAATACCTCCTTACGGTGATTGATGTTTTTTCTAAAAAAGCCTACGCGCGTGCTATAAGAAACAAGACTGGGGAAGCTGTAAAGGAGGCCTTTGATTCTATTTTAACCGAGGGGGGCGTCCCCCTCAAGCTACAGACGGATGCCGGTAAGGAGTTTTTAAATGGGACTTTTCAGAAACTTTTAAAAACTCATAAAATCACCCATTTCACTACGGCTAGTGAACTTAAAGCTTCCGTCGTAGAGAGATTTAATCGAACGTTAAAAGAGAGGATGTACAGGTACTTTACGGCTAAAAACACCCGGCGATATGTGGACGTGTTGGACGATCTAATAAAGGGGTACAACCAGTCATTTCACAGCGCTATTAAAATGAAACCTTCCGAGGTCACGCTCGATAATGCTCATCTAGTATTTGATAATCTATACGGTCCCCTGAAGAAAAAAAGCACACGGCCACGTTTTAAGTTTAACATAGGGGACACTGTGAGAGTCTCCAAGCACAGTCAGATATTTGACAAAAAGTACGAGCAGACATTTACGGACGAGTACTTTGTCATATGCGAACGTGTACCCAGATCCCCACCGGTATATAAATTGAGGGACGTGAGCGGTGAAATACTCGAGGGAACATTCTATGAAGCGGAGCTGCAGAAAGTCAAAATATCTCCGAGACGCGCGTTCAAGGTCGAGAAGGTTATAGGCTCAAAGACCGACAGAAAGGGGAAAAAGTGGATTTTAGTACATTGGCAGGGTTGGCCCTCGAGGTTCGATTCGTGGATACCGCGGTCGGACTTGATACAGGTTTAATTTTTTAAAAAAGAGAAAAAAAAGAAAAAAAAAGAAAATGGACGCCCGCCCCTCTTTTTACCTCACGCTACCGTCAAACTCTTGTCTCTCCATCTTCCCCGATAACCAGAGTTCGGATTACACCGTGATGCTCTCGCGACCTATAGAGCTACGGGGGCCTTACGAAGTAGCTCTGGCTGAAATCATGTATTGTTACACGTGGCGAAATGTTACACACCCGGATAATACTTTTGAATTGCGGGATACGGAGGCGGAGGCAAAGAGAGAGGCCGATCCTTTAGTGGACCTACCTTACCTTTTTCCTCGGAAAATTAAAGTGGGCTATTATGAATCTCTGAAACAGATTGTGACAGAAATCAACGCTACGTTAAAAAAATTAGGTACCGAAGTTTCCTTCTCATACAGCGAGATTACACGAAGGGTTAATATGACGGGAAACCATAAATACAAGATCCAATTTAAACCTACTCTGGCCTACATGCTGGGCTTTGAGCCGGGTCAGTGGTATAACCTAGGAGGAGGTAGCGGGTCGACCTCACCCTACCCGGGCGACATTCACGCGGGATTCTACAATATGTACGTCTACTGTAACATCGTGGAACCGCAGCACGTGGGGGAATTTGTAGTCCCGCTCCTCAGAACCGTTAAAATAGACGGTGCGTTCGGCGACGTAGTCACTTTGCCGTTCCACAAGCTGCAGTACGTACCGGTGAACAAGCAGAGCCTACAGAATTTGCATATCGAGATAAAGAACGATCAGAATACTCTGATTAATTTCTCCTACGGAAAAACGATCGTCAAGCTACACTTTCGCCCCGTTTAAAAAAAAAAGAAAACAATGGCTTACCACAATCCACAGAGATTTATTACGTATTACACCAGTCAGGCGGGACATGGGCTCCCCGGTTTTGCGGGGAGCCCCGTGATGTACGGGCGTGGGTTGGGGTCCATGCTCAGTAGGGCTTTTAGATTTGTTTTACCCTTTCTTAAGCGTGGGGTCGACATAGCGAAACCTCATTTGAAATCGGCGGTCAAAGGAATAGGTTCGGATCTCGCCAGCTCTGTAGTCAGCGGCCGTTTTACAAACACAGCTGACCCCAAGCAGGAAGGGTCGGGTCTGCTATTCCTGTCTCGGAGGAGGAGGGGGAGTAGAACGAGAGCCCTTCAGGAAAGTCGTAAAAAAAAAAAAACCTGGCAGAGTCGTCAGGATTCCCAAGTCTCGACCAGCTAAGAGAAACAAGAAACCCCCCGGGGACATATTTTAAGAGAGAGAAAACGCAGCGTAAACAAGAATGGCTCTAGCTCACCGGCTCTCGGCTGAATGTACCAAATCTGAATTGGACCTGTTTGCGGCCCCTATGACGCAATTATCCATAGATCAGACCAATTATGTAGAAATCAACCCATTAAATTCCATTACCGATCAGGATGTTTTGGATTTCCTAATACCGGGGTCGGGCAATTTCTATGTGGACCTCAACTCTACACTGCTATATCTAAGGCTCAAGATCGTTAGGGCCGATGGAGCCCCCCTGCTTGACGCCGACCCCTGCGGTATTATACAGTACCCGCTAAACGGCATATTCTCCCAGCTGGATGTGAGTCTGAACGACGTCCTGATCAGTTCTTCGTCGGCCACGCACCCCTATAGGTCAGTCATAGAGACCCTGCTCAATTTTTCTACGGATACGCTAGAGAGTCAGTTTTCGGCAGGGCTCTGGTACAAAGACGTCGGGGGCGACTTGGATAGCGTGGACGTCTCAGCGCAGGGCCCCAACGTGGGGTTACAGAAGCGAGCCGCCTTCTGTAGAAACTCTCAGGAGTTTTCTCTGATGGGTCCTATACACGCCGATATTTTTTTCAGCGAACGAATGCTGTTAAACAACGTGGATATACGCTTAAAGTTTGTAAAGGCTAAAAGCGACTTTAGTCTCATGTGTAGAAATGACACCGATTACGAGCTGAAAATACTGAGGGCCAGCCTGTTTGTGAAAAAAGTGGAGGTCTCCCCGGCGGTGTCACTGGGTCACTCGGCCGCTCTCATGAAAGCAAACGCCCTGTACCCTATAAGCAGGGTAGTCGTTAAAAATTATACGCTGCCCGCACAATCGCGGGTTTGCCCGCAGGACAACCTCTTCCTGGGCAACTTACCGCGCTACATCGTTTTGGGGATCGTGGACCACGCCGCGTTCGTGGGCACGCGAAACAGAAACCCGTTCAGGTTTCAGCATTGTGACCTGGAATTTCTGAGCCTCTCAGTCAACGGGCGACACATACCCAGCAAACCGTTCCAGCCCGATTTTAGAGCGAGGCAGTCGGTCAGAGAGTTTTACAACCTTTTCCTGGCTACAAACAGGCATTTAAAGGATTCGCCCTTATGCATCAACCGCGAGGATTTTGAAAACGGATACTCGCTATTTGCTCTCAATCTCTCCCGAGACGACGAGCTGGACGGCGGTGCCCTGTCACCCGCCATCAGCGGCACGTGCCGTCTGGATTTAAGGTTCAGAGCCCCACTACCTCGAACCATGAGTCTCATCGTCTACGCCTGCTTCGACAGCGTGATTGAAATAAACGCCAAGAGACAGGTTTTGGTGGACTTTTAATCATCATCATCATCATGAACACTCACCAGCTGGAATGCGTTTTACGGCCCCTGCTGGGGGATGCTTTTGGAGGCGTGTGGCCTAGCGATTTATTACCCACCCGCATAGAGACCAGGCCCGCTTTTCTGGTCGCAAACACGCATGACCAGAATAGAGAGGGTGAACACTGGATCGGGATAATTTTGGAGCCCCAAGAGGGTAAAGCCTCCTTCTTTGATTCTTACGGTTATCCCCCCGATTCCCCTTACTACCCAAAGAGTTTTATGAGCTTCTTGGGGAGGCACGCTACCGAAATAAGGTATAATACGCGTCAAGTTCAACATGACTTTTCTTCCACGTGCGGGGCCCACGTCGCCTTTTTCCTCTACCGGCGCTTCAAGGGACTTTCATTTCAAGAGACTATGATGTTGTACTCTGACGACTTGAGGAAAAACGACGCTCTAGTATCCGAGTTTATCAAGAAATATCACAAGTGTATTAGCCGTGTTAATGCCGATAAACTTTCAAAGCCGCAAAATGTATGTTCGTTAAAACTATTTAAAGATTGTTATGCTTGTTAGATTCATGTTGGGGAAAAAATAAAAACGTGACACCCTTTATTCAATAAATTTTACATTTTATTAACCGACGCGTTACAGGCGTTTTAATTCTTTTTCACACACGTATATAAAACACTTAATCGTTGTAATCTATCCACGGAGCATAAGGCCATAAACGATATTCTGGGGAGGAATCGCGCGCTGTGTGAGGGGTTCCCTCAAGCGGTGGTGGTGAGTCGTCAACAATACGTTTTCTACGTCTCCCGAGGTTCTGTTTCACAGGAGGGGAGGAGGGAGGCGGGGGATCCCTTCCGCCGTAATCTTTAAGATGACTTAGGGCTTTCCTGGCTTGGATGTTACCCACGCTCGTGAGGGGGATGTTTAATTCTGATATCACGTTTAAAAAGGGTTCCCAGCCTTTAGGATATCCGCCGGCGTGGGATTTAGGCTGCGATAAAGTTTTCATCAAATCTAAAATATGGGAACCTTTAATGGGTCTATCTCTGATGATGAGTTCACCCGACTGGGTCCAACGTACCGCCCCGTCGGAATCGAGCAGTTTATGCAAGATGTACCCCACGTTCTTTCTAGCCCTAGGCGCCACTTGCTGGATAACTTCCTGTACAGATTTGTCCCCAGTCGCGCCGCCGCCGTCAGGCTGTCTCCCCTCCTCCTCCTCCTCCGTTTTTTCTTTCCGCTCTGTAAGGACAATTTCTCGCCCCTGATTTTCCTCTTTTCGGGCTAGATTCAGATACCTCTGTAGCAATTGGTTGTATCTCTTCACTTTTTCATCCAGATGCATAGCCGGCTGATTTATTAAACCCTGCATCTGGTGTTCGAGTTCACCCAGGGCCGATTCCCCGATGGTATGCGGGGTCGCCCTCTGGGTCAGCGTACGCAGTTGCTGGGGGCTGAGCATAAACATTTTCTTGACTTGGCTCATGTTGCTGGAAAAGGCTAGTTAGCCGTCTTACCGGCAAACAGGCTTGTAACGAATGGCAGAGCCACTGATAAGAGCGGTAATAAGAATCCTCCTTTTTGAAGAATTGCCACGCGTTTCCTAGCGACGCTGTTTTTCTTACATGCGAAAAGTTTAATCAATATTTTCTGTTTCTTGAGTTTGGTAAATTGAGCTACGGTTAAAGGTATGCGACCTCTTATGAGATTGAGACAGATTTCGGAGAGAGCCAAAATTATGTCGTTAGATGGGTCAGCCGTAAGAATCTTTTTACGTTTCACCCCCCTCGTCCTCTGTAAAACTTTAAGGGTCGGCAGGTGTTTCCTGAGATGTTCGGACATAGCTTAGTAGTGATAAATCAATGGCTCGCCGGTAGAAAGACGATGGGTAACGACCCCGGTAATAATCCGGTCCTGAGTCGGAACTCTTCTGGGCACGTGGCTCTCAAATCGACCAATAAATAGCCGTGCGCGGGCCCTGTGGCCTCATGGTAGGCATCTAGAAAAAACTTTTTCTGCCAAGGAAACATTTGCTGAGCTAAAACTTTGATTTGCATTCTGTCTCGCACATTCTTAAACAGACAATAATAAGTCGTATTTAGGGCTATAGTCCTGCTGTACTTGCCCTGGTGAAATACGTTCTGCACCAGGTAGATGACCGAGATTTGACGGTGATGTCTGAACCTCGTGAAAGCTTCTGCCACGAGTTTGTTTTCGGACGCGCTGTCCATCAAATCATCGATGATTATCAAGGAGCCTGAGGGGAAGCGCTCCTCATCCTCCCAGCTTTTGGGAAGCCCTTGTATAAATTCAATTTCGCTGATCCGATCGCGTAGTTCATCATAAAGCGGCTGATGGGAAGCGAAACACCACACAATTTTTTTAACGGGGCCCCCTATGAAACAGTGACTCTGATTTAAAAGCATTTCTTTAGTGCAATAGGTTTTCCCCGAAGAACTTGCCCCTGCGATTATAGCCGTAAACGGGAGTTCTAAACGGTGATCAAAGTCGACCTCTCTCACGCCGCTACCCATCATTTTGCAAAAAAAAAAAAAACACACTGACGAAACGGTAAATACTGCCCTAATCTTTTAAATCTTTCCGAGGACACACACACACACACACACACACACACACACACACACACACACACGTGCAAACCACTGCTGGAGGGGTGTCAGCTTTCACAGACACAGAGTGCATGGGTAAGTTTTTAATAAAAACTCTTGTGATAAATGTACAAAACATTTCAGTACACAAGTTTGAAAATAAAAAACATCTTACTAGGAACATTTTAAAAACATCTTAAAACATCTTTCATTTTTAAAAACATCTTTGGAAAAAACTTTTCATTTTTAAAAACATCTTACTATGAACATTTTAAAAACATCATACTATGATCATTTTAAAAACATCTTTGTAAAAAACTTTTCATTTTTAAAAACATCTTACTAGGAACATTTCTCAGTTTAAAACATTTGTACATCTTACTTTGATTTTAAAAAACATCTTTGAAAAAAACTTTTCATTTTAAAACAAATGAACATCTTTGATTTTTAGAAAAAACTTTAAAAGCCCTTTTGCGATGCTGCTAGTTTTACATTTCAGTAACCAAAAGGCAGAGTTTCCCCGCTAGCCAGCAATCTGCGTTTGTCGTAGACGACCCTGACCTTTTTATCTAGAGGCCTATTAAACAGGCGAAAGCTTTTCATGTCGCGTTCGATTTTGTTGTACTGCGTCATTATAGCGGGGTTATTCCTACAACCTCCGATGTAGTTTTCAATCAATCCGATCATACTGTCAAAGTTTACCTTTTGACAGGTTTCGTAATTTAGAGTTATACCCTTACATTTCATTTGTGTTTTCCCGTTGTTGAGTCGGTAACAGTAACTTTTTGGTCCCAGCGCACCCCACGAAGCAATGTATTCGTCGGGGGCTAATTCGGACGTCAGCTCGCCCAGGTAATTGCCTAAGGTCGGGTCATATTCACCAGGCCTGCTTATGTACACGATGCTGTCGGTGTCGTGATACAGCACCCTCCGCCCCAATCTTTCCAGTTCTTTGTAAAGCGTCAACCGACCCCACGCGGTAGTTTGACACGCTATGAATATGTTAGTCTTTCCCGGCGGCACTTTGTAGGAAGACTTGAAACGCCAGCGGATGAGGGCGACCTCGTCGTTGACAAACGCGAAGCTGGAAATCTCGTACAGGTCCGAGCAGAAAAAATTAAAAAATTCCCCCGGGTCAGACACTATACATGTCTGGAGCATGTTGCTCCTCTGCGCCAGTTTACCCCACAGAGAGTTAAGCAGAAGTTTGGACACTTGCCGCTTCCCTTCATTAGACACTATCTGATCGGGCTCCAATTCGATCCCCTCACGCTCGAGATAGTTTTTTATGTACTCCCTGCGACCCACGTCATCGGTCGCGTCGTCGGGGTAGCCCGAAGCCTGCTGCTTCACTTTGAGAAAGGTTTTAATGTAATCTCTAAACAGGTCGCCGCTGGTCTGGGGAAAATGCCACACTTCGTGAATTTTAACGAGCGAGTACCCCCTGTCTAAAGCCAGATTTAGCTCCGCAGTTACCCACACGCCTATCAATGCCCGCTCTGCGTCGGAATGCCCGCACGCCCCCTCCTGTCTGTTCTCGATCGCGCACGTCCTGCACAGTGTAAACACCAGTTTCCCATTTGGCAGTCTGCTGGGTAGGACGGGGAAAAACAGCTCGCGCGGGGTGTTGACCGTGGCTTTGATCAGGCCAAAGTATTCATTCAGAGGCTTAAAATTCGAATGAATGATTTCCGGGTGCCCCACGGGGAATTCACATTTAGCCAGAGTGTACGGGTACAGCGACGTGAAATCCACGTAGCGGACGCGCTCTTGCCCCGTGACGTCGTAACGCAGGCGAATGGCCGACGTCCGACCCCCAAAAAGCGCTTCTCGCGGCCTTAGGGGCTCAGGGGGCTCAAAGTCTGACAGGAAACGCTGTACCTGTGGGTCGTCAGTTTTAGCGTGAGCCCATTCGTGTTCCCAGATGGATTCCACGTTCATATTAAACTCTTGGCGCAACGACTCGAGTTTTTCCCTTGTTTTAACGTACAGGGCACCGAAGCTCTCGCGGGTCAGGGGTCAGATATCGTGTTCGTTGTTGCAGGTAGGACAGCCGTGAAACTGACAGCCTAGAAACTCGAAAGCCCATTTCTCCCCCTCAATCTCGGCGTATCCGTCTAAGTGAAAGCGCCCCACACTCACTTCACCCCCGCGCAGCGCGTGTCGAATTTCGATGCCGCGCGCGCGCCCGATGAATTCCAGCCACTGGATGGACACGCTCGAATAACTTTTGTATTGCCTCCTGTAATCCCATACATCCGGGATCGCGATCGTATCTCTGGGCAGGAAATTTGTCCTGTAAACTAGCAACGCGGCCGAAGCGATGGTGGCCGCGGAGAAGGGATCGCAACCCGTGAGCGTTTTAAACTCCCGCAGGAAGCGCAAGCAGCCCTCTCTCAGAATCTCCACGTCGTTCTTACAGTAAGCGATCATCTCTTTGTGAAAATTAAAGGTCTGGTGCTTTACAGCGTCGTACCATTGATAAAACTTGTCGCGTTCTTTGGTGGACATTTGATCGGGCCCAAATTGATCGGGAGGGGGGTAGGGTCCCACGTAACTAAAGTTTTCCACGTCTGTGAAATGATGCGGAAAATAGCCTTTTCGCATCTGAGTCGAGCATCCCATCGAATCGGGGATTTTTCTCAACGGCATGCTTAGAAAGGAGTGACTGTCGATGTACCTCTGCTCAAACAGGCTGTCCAGGATGAGAATGATTTTATTCCCCTGCGATACCACACGCGGTTCCACGCCTTCCTTCACCATCGCGTTCAGTATGATGTAATTATCGAATGCCTTACCGTAGTGACTAATGAAACAGACGCCTCTATAACAGGGCGCCCTGAAATGTCTGAGAAACTGTAGCGCGCAGTTGGGCCCCTCGGCGGTCATTGTCTCGTTCTGATCGGAGATGGCGCAGACGTACACCGGGATATGGGTACCCGACCTCTGAGATGTTTCAAAGTCAAAAAACACATATTCGGTGGCCTTTTTACACCCCTCACCCCTTTCGGCCCGTTCCCCTATGTTAGGCTTCTCGGGTGGATTTAGATAGCAGAGATGTGGGGTGGATATGTCTGACACGGCCGTGTGGAGTTTAGCGTCGCAGATATTACATTTTTCCGCTTTACACGAGTGCGGTTTTGGGTTCTCGGGAGTGAGGTAGTATCTGAGCCCGCAGGCTTTGCATTTTCTGAACTTGTCACAGGGGGTAGCGAGCTCCCCCCTAACTGGGCAGACCCTAGGCGTACGGTGGCGCTCAAAGCAGGTGTCATTTAAACATCTGAAATTACAACGCTCACATAGTATCGCCGGTGTGCTTTCACCTTCTCTGCAATTAGTCTGACAGACGCTACAAAATTTTTCGCATTGATGAGAGTGAGGCGAATCGTACCCTTTGAAACAGCTCGGGCAAACGTACCCCACGCCTAAGAAGCCCTTTACGCTTTTAATGCCGTAAAAATGCTGATTGTGTAAAAAGAAATACACCGCCCGTCTACCGTCGCTAGGCGTGGGTGTCTGGTAAATTTGGAGATTGTTTGAATAAGGTTGTTGATAATACACCACTGCTTTGCAATCAATGATTTTCTCGAAATTGATAATGTCATTCAAAGCGACTGCGTGATCGGGGGTGAATCCCGCTTTCTCCTGTAACTCCAGGCCGAGCTTTTCAGCCTCGGCGTCAGTAAAGTTTTCGTGCAGCAGATGCGCCAAGTTTATGGCGAAACACGCGTTGGTGTTGTTATTAATGATAAACATGTGTCTGGCTTTTTTAGAAATTATTTCTGAAGCTAACATGGTCTGTAGTTTACGTTTGTTCCCGCCGCCGCGTGGGATATTTATTACGTCTACGATTACTTCTAGGTTGGAATCGTTTAAAATCTCTTGATTAGACTGTACCAGGCGATCCAGCAGCTGCTGCAAGTCTGTCAGCTCCCCCACCCCATACCGTACAATTTGCGACAGCTCGTCGTTTAAAAAGTCAGCGCGCAGGGTGACCTGTATATAGGCTCCCCATACGGCGTAAGGAATCGCCTCATTCACAATATTTTGAAACCCCTCGATTACATTTTCATAGTACTCGCGGAAATTGCCTTCGTTTCTAGGTCGCGGGATATTTAGAATCCGCCTAATCTGTACGTTATTGAATCTGCGGCGATGAAGGACCCCGTCAGGCTGGGGATCCACGTCACCGACGGCACCGCCACCTTCCTGTTGAACATTTTCAAATTGTCCCAGCCCAAATTCATTTTCAATCTCCTCAGCATCGAGAAGAAATTCCACGTCTGACAAGGCCTCCCACAATTCAGAATCCGCGGGGGACCATGCGACCTCGTCGGTGGGGGGTAGCCCCGCTTCTGCTTCAGAACCCCTTTCATTTAACATGCTTGTTAATGTCTCTAAGGATGGGAGAAAACAGGGGTCCTGGGCCAGTGTTTCAGCAGACGCCGCTGGTGGCGAGTCGTGTTGAGCAGAGTAATCCGCATCATTTTCATTATTAGCATTGTTGATAATGGCTATTTCATTTAATAAGGCTTCGGGTATAGCCGCTGGGGGTGTTGCTCCGTCCATACCTGTTGATTCTCTCGCAGATTTTCTCTTGACCGGTCGGCGTAGTCTCTCTCTCTCTCTCGTACATAGAAAAAAAAAAAAAAGAGAATACCTATTATTAGAATGTTATTTTTTAATTGAATAGCATTTTTATAACAGGAATAAAAGAAATAATATACTTACCGGGTAAGGTCTCGATGAAACTTGTGGTTCTTTGGCTGGTACAAACTTTGGTAAGGAGGAAAAGGCCCCCCGCTCGACGTAATACAATTTAATTGTCTCTGTCACCCCATATCTGCACGGTCATGTATGACAAACAAAACTATAAACAGAATTTACTGGCGGGCAAATTGTCAGACTTGATGTATGACCAGGTGGTACGGCCTTGATGATGCTACTCGTGCCTGTGTAAGAAAATTATCTGTAATTTGGGACGTATGTGAAAACAAAACTTTAAACAGAATTTACTGGAGGGCAAAAGTGTCAGACTCGATGTATGGCCCGCGTGGCCGGGTAGGGGGGCGCCTCGATGGCCAGGTGGCACGGCCCTGCAGAATTTACTGGCGGACAAATTGACAGACTCGATGTATGTCTCGACTTATGACCTTTACAAATTGGCGCCATACGCCGATGTGATACAAACGCTCGCGTGAGGAAAAAACACACGGTCAAAACTAGCGCCGAGCGTTTTTATTGGACGATAGACCCTGCACCTCCTCCTCTCATTCTTTGCTCCAACTTTACCATTTTATCCCACAGTCTCTCACAGTTTCTCTCAGACTCGCGCAGCAGCACGCCTCTCAGCTCTCCCGCATCGCTCTCTCCGAGGATTATCCAAAGCCGTGCGGACCTTTCCGCGCTACCGCACCAGTATGTGAATAAGTCCTTTGCTGATTCTCCGAAGCCCGGGGACCTTACCACGCTACCGCACACCGTACGCTCGCGCTCCATCAGGTAACCCAGCCACGCTCACTCCCGCCCGCGCCCCACAAAATAATAATAATAATAACTTATTCAAATAACACACGCTCATAAGCACTCTCATCAATATCATTTTTAAAATAATACACACTCATAAGCACTCTCCTCAATATCATTTTAAAATAATAAACATTTAAAATAAGCATTTAAAATAATAAATAATTAAATCCAAATACCATTGCATCACTAACACAACCAACCCATGCCCCCTAAGCCACAATCATTTAAAATAATAAATAAATAATTAAATACAAATACCATTGCAGCAGTTACACAACCAACCCCCGGGGAAGAAGACAAAAAAAAATATTTAAATAAATAATTAAATCCACATGCTATTGCGTCAGTTACACAACCAAGCTCAACCCACTACAACATAAGCTCCGCCCACTGAACTTTTGAACGTGACCTTTGACCCGACCTGTCATTTTGACGAAAGCGGTATTGCATCTCTCTCTCATGTAACCACTAGTCTTAAAATTAATTACATCCAATAGTACATTTTTTAGTGTAGGTAAGTAGATGGATCGATAAAATTAAATAATTATTACAAATCACAAATAACTATTACAGTCATGGCCAAAAATATTGGCACTTGTGTCAAAAAACACACCCCTTCTCCTAGAAAATTGTTGCAATTACAGATGCTTTGCTATTGTCATATTAATTTCTCTTGTTGGCACTTGAAGAAAACAAAAAGAGGAAGAAGGAATAACAGGAATCGGAGACATTCCACGCAAAAGGGCACCTGTCCTTCTCATATTGTCTCAAAAACCCAAAGCCAGTCAGAGTGGTCTGGTGGTGGTTGTACACGCAAATAGGCCATTTGATCCATGCTGATCTTAGTCTTTCTCATGATGGTGGGTAAATCTGGGGTGGCTCTTGTGGTCCTCATATGAGGTCTTTGGTGCACATTAAGTGAAGCAGATACAGGCCACCCATTGTGTACCTCTGTGCCATTTAAATGGGCTTGCAATCTGAAGAGGTCTGAGGGCACAGTGATTTAACACTGGTCCACTTTTTCTTATGGCCTTGAGCCAGGTCATGACAATATCTTGTGTAGCACTAATGACGTAATGGCATCTGCTCATGTTATCTCATAACTTGAAGCTGTTTGTGCAGCACAACCCACACGGCACCAACAAGACATTGAGAACAATCCCAGCAGCCCTCGGCTCTCTTACCCAATGCTGTTATAAGGGGACCAAACTTCTTTAAATTTCGCTTCCACAGTGGCTTTTGAAAAAAATAAGCAAATCACGCAATGCTATTGAAATTATTAAAACATAGAGATTAACAGTCAGATATGTTTTGTGATTTTAAATGATGAAGTAATATATTGGATATAACATGAATGTATTTCTTATTTCTTTTTTTTTTGGGTTTTCTGTGGTGAGAAATGAAAGCTACAGGCATGTAAATATTGCTTCCTGTAGTAACTTGTAAAATGTTCCTCATTGTTAACAATCACATTACATGTGAAGGTGTCAGTCAGTGGAAACGCATAGTGAGGCACGCTGGCCAACCATTGTATTCATTCAGGACCAGCCCATCAAGTAAAGGTTTCAGCACCACGGACAGTGACCTGTGTTAAACTGACCTCAGGTTCCTACATTGGCTCTATGGAATTTTCTGTAAATAATGAAATGCCACTGGCCCCCTACATGCGGAAATGTTTCCCCCTCCCCCAGACTTCTTCAGAGAGCTTTGGAGGACATTGTCTGCACGCTACCAGAGGCAACTAAGAATGTGCTTGAGTTGGGAGGAGGCAGTAGTCCCCATTTTTCCCTCCTGCTGTAGAGGGTCATTGGGAGGAGGTGGGTTTGCTGCTCTCTTTCGTGTCTCTTCAGCAGGTGGCTCTTAGAGATTTGTCTGAGAAAGGTCTGTACCAGGCTTGTGTTAAAGTGCTGCATTTTCGGGCACTGAGTGGACTGGCAGATTCTAGGTGGTCAGGTTTGTTGAGGCCTGGATCTTCCCCGCGGGGATGTTGGAGGTCCCTGTACAAGCCCCCCATTGAGAAGCACACGGTGGATCTTCAGTGGCAGATTGTGCACGGGGCAGTGGCCACAAACAGACAGGTGATGCACATTGATTCCACAGGGTGGCAATTGGTTTTCTTAGCTAATCTGTTTCTTTAAAACAAAGAAATGGATTGTTTACTTGTGTCTTTTATTCTACATCATAGATAATGCGAACCTTCATATAAGTAAGAGGTAATATTTTGCTCAGTATCAGTTCAAGTTCAAATACTTCAGGTTTTTTATTTGACAAAACACATAAAATTGTCATGCAAAGTCATTGATTTATTTTTAAAACTATTGCACTGTGATACATTTAACATCATATTTTCAGTTCTGCCAAATCTCTTATTGACAGCTTAGTGGTTTTCCAATGGCTTGTGGCGTCACATGGTGGTCGAAAATGATATTACAGGCTTTTGTTGAAATTACCTTAAAATTCATCTGGAATGTATTGATTTATGCTTTAATTAATGATGCAAATTAACACAGATGGGACCATTTTGACCCAAAACAGCTAGTTGGAGGGTTAGCAATCCTCCAGATTGCAAAGGTCAAGATACTAAAACCTGGAAAAGTACAAAGGACTGGAGCAAAAGAATAACAGTGAAAGCTGTCAGAAACAGGCAGGAAACTCTGCATGGATGTTTTGGAAGAGGTAGATGGTCCAGTTGGCTGTATTAGTCAGTCTGCTGAGAAACATAGCGCCAGTAAGCCAACAAAATGCAACAAACATTTAGGACTGACTGCAGTATTAATTCAAAGCATGATTGTGTTTTTCTTATTTTTTATTGATTTATTTTTGTATTATTAATTTTTTTAAGTAACTTGATTCCGTTAAAAGGGGTTTGTCCATTTGCTTTTAGCAGAAGTTTGTGTAAGTATGATGTTCACCTTCCCTTTTCATAGTCTAGTCTTTGCCAAGTTTTATGCTTATTTCCCCTGGTTAAGTTAATCTGACTTGTGTGTTTAGGAGGGTCATACATGCTTTTTGTTTGTAATGGAAGCACAGGGTCTGTACTTGCAGCTTATTTGCCATGTTAAAGGAAGCATTTTACCTTCCTCTCTAATCTCTCTTTTTCTTGGCTCTCACTGCAGTCTCCTCTATGCCAGGGTTTCTCAACCCAGTCCTTGGACCCCACTGCAAAGATCCACAGTTTTGCTCTGTCCAAGCTCTCAGCACAGCAGTAAAAGGTGACTGTTTGGTTCATGCATGCAGGGATCTGGGACAGAGCAAAAACGTCTGGTGGGCTGAGGAATGTGTTTAGAAATGCTGCTGTATGAAGTATTAAACCATTTGGCCGGTTGGATAAATGTTAAAATGTTTTCTCAAAATATAAAAAGAGATAATCTTCTGTTTTGCGTCTCATTACAAGCAAACTTGTTTTTTGTTTTTATGTCACTCTAGTATTTGATATCTAATTTTCAGTCTTCTGGCAATATAATCTGGTGAATGGGGAAAGACTTCCAGCAGGGGCTCCGGTTTCCTCCCACAGTCCAAAAGTGTGCAGGGTAGGTTAATTGGCAAATCTGAGTTGTGAGTGTTTGCGCCCTGCAGAGTGTTGACTCCTGCCCAGGGTTGGTTCCTGCCTACGCCTGTTGTTCCAAGAACAGGCTCCGGTCCCCCCCGCGACCTCACTTTGGCTTGCTGTCTCCCCGCTTGGTTTTCTTTGGTTTTCATCTTCACTAGCCCCCTTGTTGCTTTGACTTGTGTGTAAGTTATGTATGTGTGATTGTATTGCTGTGTAGGCAGTGACTGCTATTTTGTTTTGCAAGTGTGTGTTGGACTCTGTTTATTTGGTCAGGGAGTGAGGTGGAGTGTTTGTCTTTTGGTTTCCTTTTCTTTTGCACTTAGGTGAGATTAGCTGTGGGTCGCACTTGATAGTTGGGGATTTTGTTTGTTATTTTGGCTGTGGTCAGTCCCAAAGTCTTTTGCACTGGGTTATTTGTTCAGTGTCAGTATTATACATGAAAAAATTAAAATACAAAAAATATCCCTTTGTCCACTGGTGTTCCCTTCTTGCCCTCACCCTGTTTGTCCCTTTATCCCATTCCCCTTTCCCGTGAATACTGTTACACTCCAACCCTAGACAGGATATCATAACAGCATCTTACCTATAGTTTTAAAAGAGATGAGGGATATTATTCATTGACCTTTATCTTTGCTATTTCAGAAATCCGTATCTGCCAGTGTGGTACCTTCTGACTGGAAGTATACACTGTAAAAAAGGCAAAATTTGTCACAGTTTTAAACCATTTTATATCAGCCAATTTGACTACAGTATAGTTATTTTTTTCCTCTTATGTTAAATGACAGAAAAGGTTTATCAAAACTACATTGCATAAACATAATTTTACGCACAGTTTGTAAAATAACAGGGAAACCCCTTCAGTGAAACTGGTCAATTTCTTTTCTGTATTTTTACAGAAATTAAACTTATGGTCATATGCTTTATCTGTAAAATTTTAATGGTTTTATTGTACCAACATGTGTTTTAGTAAAACGAAGGCACAACAGCTGTTTTCTATAATTTTGCTTTCATTAACTTTAATTTTACATTCAGTATACATAAAATCTACATTGTTTTACTGTAATAAACCAGATATCCACCATAATTGTACTGTGTTGTTGGATATATACGAAATGGTTTGCATAGATCTAAGGTTATAAACATAAAAAAATGACTTAAAATTAGAAAATATAGACCCTATATTATAGGGAATATGCGAGTCATCGAACTGATATTGTAACGAACCCAAACTACAGTAGCGTCAGAGGCTGTAAACGGAGAACAGATCACCACCAGACTGCAGCTACAATTACAAAGATACTTTTATTCAGTACAATTCATGCAGCGACCCATCGGGTCGGATCTGGATTCACAAAGAGCTCGGTCCCGCTTTCTCCCCGTAGCACACCACCCCTTTTTAAGCGTGTGTTAATCCACACTACCACACAGTAAATCCCGCACCACACAACATGCCCATTAGGGCACGGCACACCAATAGCAATGCAATACACAGTAATCCCCACACTTCGGGCACAGGCAAGCGTTACAGGACCAGAACCGCCTACTGTATATAGTCCTGTCCCGACCCTAAGCGGTTACACTGCGCATTTAAACCACACGTAACACACATACAATAAAGACATAGTTAAAACAGAACACCCCCCCCCCCCCCCCCCCAGGGATCAGGACCCTCCCTCGGGGAAGGAATAATCACACCGGTCCGTCACCTAGAACGTCCCACGGAAAGGGAATCCCACCCCCCCACCGCCAATCCATCCCTATGAAGGTGCCGCTACTCCCGTCTATTAACCACCCCGTCTAAGCAGTGGTCATAGCCTCCTACCCCCACTGTCCTGACTCTCCTCGCCCTACCGCACCGGGAACTGTCCCTACAGCCCACTCTCTGGCTTCACAGCCGGCAGCCCTAAACGGCATGCGAGCGGCACCTCCCCCAGGACCCAACGCGTACGGTGCCTACCAGACCAAATCTCCCTAACGCGCCTCCCACTCCCTCTATTAACCCCAGATCCCTCACAACCCAGGTGTAGCCACTTAATTAACTATTACCTTCCACTCCATCCCTCACCCTCCACACGCACACATATCATCATTACACAGTATTTGAGGGATAGAGGGATGAGAAGAGTGGGATGGAGGGAAATATAAGGAGAAGGAGGTTCCTCGGAGCTCCGAGATGTGTTTGGCTGTAATAAATCTGGAATATAGCTATATGACATAGTTTTTGATAACACCAGCATTTATTTTTTAGGTTTGTCGAGCTCCGTCAAAACAGTTGAATTAGAATGAGCCCATTATGTAACTGGAACCCCTCCCACATGTAAACACAGTGACGCGCTACAGCGTTGGTTTGTTGTCTGAGGCTATGATACTGACCATAAACACATTCTCAAATTTCACTGCACCAATCACAGCATATGCAGGCAGAAAAATTATAGCAAACAACATTCAGCATTAGACTGTAAAACCGTCTGTAATGTCTGTGTTTATCCAGTGGACCATAAACTAAAATAAGCTTTTCTATTTCAGATTCTTTCAGATATTTTAAAATAATAAATAAAAAAATCATAATAATTAAACCATGTATTACTGACTATCAGACAACTTCAACAAGTTACCAAATGTATGCAAAATCAAAGATATTCATTTGCGCCTGGCACTAACCATGTATTCCTTCACAGTACTAAGCCATAGAAAGGGCCCCAATGAAACCCCTGCATTCCTGCATCGCAGATACTCTAATCTCAGCATTTATAAGATTATATTTGTACTACCTGCCAATTTTTATATTAGACGAGACTAAAAATTGAGAAATATCTATATGCAGAAGTAGTTTTTCCTGATAAGAAGGATAATATCAAGACTGTCAGCATTTACAAATCGAATTATGACATATCTGAGTAGCCCAGACTGTCCGGAAAACAAAGCCGTACAGCATATGTGGCTGACTAATGTACATACAGTGTAATAAGCTTATAATCAAATGGATAGAAAAACGCTCAATAATAAACAGGATTCAGAGGGTAAATAAGGTGCATCATGTGGAAGAGAAGTTAGGTGGCGTTGGGGTGCATTGTGAGTTTCATCTGGTAGCTAGAAGGGAACAAACAGGGCTTTTTGGGTGGGGGGGACTTCTCCGGCGGCTACACCGCTCTACCTTTTTTTAAAATGATTTATTTAAAAAAAAATCTTTTCTCCTTACACTATAATGGCAGGTTTAGGACTAATACAGTACAGTCATAACCAGTGTCAAGGATTCTATGCATTGCTACACAGAGACAAGTCCAGATATTGAGCCCAAGGCTAAAATTGTGGTTTACTTACAAGTGCACTTTGCTGGGCAGTGGGGGTGTTTGTCCTTCTCTGCTCACATATTCCCCTCTTATCCTGTCTTCTCCTCCGCAGCCCTTCCTCCTTCTCTCTGTTGCTCCTATATTCCCTCCCCTCCAGTCATCTATGTTCTCCTTCCTCTGCAGTCTCTCCTCTTCTCCCATTCTTCAGTTATACTGTCTTCTCCGCTCTTCCTGTATCCCTCCTGTCTTCTGCTCCTGTCATCTCTTCTCCAGTCATCCCCTGCTTCTCAGTCATCTCTGCATCTTTTCTCTCATTTGTTTGCTTATTCTTTGATTGTTTGTGTTATTCGTTAACCCACCACCCAATGCTGGATGAGTCTTGATGTTTTTTGTTCTTTTTAAAGTTAGGCTTCTTCCTGTTTTTTGTGCCATATCTTCTGCCCTCTTCTGGTTGTGGCAGTGCATGACACGGCTGGAAAAATAGGGTTTTTTACAACACACACATCAAAACCAAAAGGATCAGGATGGATCCAAAATAAACAGCAAATGACCAGGAATGAACTAAATGATGGAATAAACACAACTAGAGAACTATATACATACATACAACATACAGCTATAATGAACCATCAAAGAACAGAAGCAGAACAGGCACTTAAATACACAGCTAACAAGACACAATGCAGGACAGTGAGAATCATAACCAATAACAAGGACTGAGGGCAACCCAGGAACAGGTGTTACAGTTAAACAGCACTGGTGAAATCAAAGTGACCTTTCAGCCACATGGTCAGCTCTGCATCGCCCTCTGCTGTTTGCATTAGAAGCTGCTTGAAATTCCCACTCTCCTTACCAACACCTCGAAAAGCCAGGCCTTGCTGTGCCAAGTACTTAACTTCAGAAGATTTTTCCTCACTTGCTGCTGCTCTTTCCAGCTCATCTGAAGGTTGAATATTAACAGGATTGATCTTCTGAATCCATGTCATCAGTGCTAATCTGTGGCACTGCCTGTCTTTATGTGCACTGAATTTCCCCAGTGCCTTTTCCAGTTTCACATGCCAGTCTTCACAAGAGCTGAATGTGTCTTTCATGCCAGTTTAGACATTTGTGTTACAAATTATTTTGCACAGTAGAAACAAAGAACCCCCCTTAAGACGAGGGGGGGGGGGGGCTGTAAGGGAGCCCAGTGTGATCTTTAAACCATTTCTCCTGAAAGCAGGGTCTCCTGTTTGATAGACGTGACATTTACATTTGGCTGATTTGGTGAAGGTCCAAGCTCCTCCCCCCTCCTCCCTAATACACCTTCATCTTCACCTGCCTGTCTGCTCTCTCTCTCTCTCTCTGTCATTGACTCACACTCAGTCTCCCTGATTAAATGCTGTATCTGAAATACACACCACAGGCCAAACTAAGAAGCATATTAAACTAACATCAGGATCAGGCTGCTGTGACGTCATTATTCACTCTTAACCATCAATATTTGCTCCTTTTCTCACTCCCCTCCATGTCGCCTGCATTCTCTGCCGTCAGCAGCCTCTTGCTGTCTCTCCCTCTTCATCTTTACTCTCAGCACAGCAGAGTTTACATGAAAGCAGTTATCAGTAAACAAGTGGTGCTTCTTGGCATGATGCTCAGGAATGGATTTCTAAGGATTTGTTACCTGAATGAGAATGATTAATATATGAAGAACCTTTGACTCACATACTGTATACGTCTATCATCTGACTGGCACTAATTATCTCACTGTCTGTACTTACTTTCCTGCTTTTCTGTGGTTGCCCAAAACCTCACGATTGTCACACTTCCTCTTCATGATGACAAGCTACTCACTGTGAATAAAAGTTGACTGTAATAAAACTACCTGCATTTACATCACACATTAATAACGCAAAATGCCTTAAGTAAGCAAGTATAGCTTTCTACAGTAATGGAATATAAAATTTATTAAACCTATTACTGTCTACAAAATAACACATTCAGCACTATATCAGACTTTACATCAGCTTTCTGACCATTATAAATATACCTGAGTGAGCACCGTTGTTAGTTTCTAGGAGAATGTGCAGTTAATAACATTTCCAGGTAATTTAACCAGCGTAACTGCACATGAGGCAATTATTATAATTATAAACGTAGTAGGGGTAGGGGGCGCTATAGAGCGAAAGGGTGACTACGCCACTCTGTAACTGTCGCTAAGACGGTTATTTTATAATCACCTTTTGCTGGTTTGATTTAATATAGAATGTATACTGTGAAATGTATGTCAGTGCCCTCTGCTGACTATTTAATTGATCCGTGTTAACCCTTGAATACATGGTTAGGTGACGGAATAGGGTAGGAGTAAATGCATGCTGGGAGATTCATGGAGTCAACTTGTGGTTTGTCGGCTTGTCACGGCAGGATCTGTAATAACACCTAAGCATTTGGTCAGAAGGCGCACACGGTAATTTATATTTATTGTATTTACTTGTTGTCTTGTATTGAAAAGTGGAATTGCGGTGATGTATGAGCCGCTGTTTAGCGGTAATATCATGGATCTTTTAGAATGTCTTGTAAGATTAAATGTAATGCAGGAATTTAATAATATGTTTATTTTATAGTTTTTCACGGTGTCTAGAAGAATAAAGACGGAATAAACTTCAACATCTGTCAGGCGTATGTTTTCTGTACCAGATGAAGAACTTTGGGAGCTGTTATATCTTATATAGTAAAGGTAACCTTACAGTAAATGACGTCTGCTGTCATCTGACGCTATATAGAAAATGTAATTAAATAAGATTAAATTTACCTTCTGCGAGGGGCACCCTAATATAATGATATATAAAATAATTATAATATAATATAATTATATAATTATAATAAATATAATATAATTATAATATAATAATACACTGCTGTCTGTCTGCCATACAATAAATAAAAGGGGGAATTGGAATTGCATTTGACTATGGAGAGAATGGTTGTCTATGGTGAAAGAGGTGTGGAAATTTTTACTAATTCACATAAGGGACAGCATAAAGGGTTGTTTAATTCAGTATCAGAGGAATTCATATATTTGTGTGATTATGATAATCACACTATTATAACTTGATAGTACATCTCTTGAATTGAACTAATTACAGTGTCATGTATAACACTGCACTTTTTAATACATTGTTTGGCAGAACAGACTGCAAAACTGTAGTCTCAATGGAAAGCTGGATGAAATTCCTAGGGTGGCGTAGTCAGCTGTCCACTGAGTCTACAGTTTTGTAGTTCGGTCTGTCACAGTCTGGCGCAGTTGACAGGATCATCGTCTTGAGAGCAGAGACGCGTGTTCAGTGTGAATGACTCTTCAGTTGTTTTTCTATTTTTAATTACCTTTTTATTCCTATCCATGTCTTTTTTTCTTTTTGTATGCTCATTATTCAGCCAGTACAGCTGTTTTTATTGTAGTCGAAAACAACAGTGAGTGCTAGTCACTGGCAAATCCCTTGGTTCCCGGTTCCACTCCATCTGTCCTCTGGTGGTCCCCTTGAGCTGTGGACCCCTTTCCAGTGTTCTGCAGCCAGATCCTCCTGAGCCGCACGGAAGCGGAAGTTGGCAAAGTGAGATGCGGCAGTAGGCCTATGCATGCAATTGACTGGAGTATGGAGAGTAAAGCCTTTCGTTTTGTTTAATAAAAGTTGTCCTTGTATTTTCTCATATGCGAGAACATCACAACTGCCACTGCACTTGTTGATGTGTAAGTGTGCCCTATTCAAACAATAAAGAGAAACTACATGCAGCACTGAAAAACTATTCCATGCCCAAAAAAAATGTAAACATTCTTTTTATATCAGAAGCTAGTCTCTGACTGAAATTTCTATAAATCTTTATATGAACTGATAGCAATTAACCTAAGAGTGCATGCTTGGATTTTAGTATCTGCATGTACTGTGGAACTAAAAAGAATCATAATCAACATATATAATTACGTAAATGAAAAACAAATACGTTGCATTTTCCTTAATAGTTTTGCACGTTGCCATAATTTATATTTAATTTAAAGTATGAAGCACCCAAGCAAAGTTTATGTTGAAATAATACTCAAGATTCTTAAGTCTTAGCTCTGGCACAGTGGTGGATCTAGAAAATTTTACATGGGGTGGCAAGAGATTTTAACAGAGTGGCATGGAGGTTCAGTGAGAAACCGACTATCATTCAGAATCGTGGAGCTCAGGAGCATACTTACACTGAAAAAGTGACAATTTATCTAAGCATTTGGACTCTCATGGTTAAAACAATGCTGATTGTACTTTTCATTATCACTGACCAGTTGTTTTTCTTTGTTGTGCTGTGCAGCAGAATGTTTCACAAACATATCCAAATTAAGAGCCTTTGCACGCTGATTCTCAATGCTCAGCAGAGTTTCCAGGTCTGCGGTGTTCATGCCCTATTGTGCTATTTTGAAAACATAGTTTTGGGTAAATATTAGGAGGTCATGGGTTGCGGATTTTTGGGCTGATTTCATAATGTTATACAGCAGCAGACTGCAAGGGGAAAAAGAAACTAATTATTATCAGTGCAAGTGGCTCCTAATCCTGAGTAATGCTGGATCTCTAGCCACCTAAAGTAAGAGACAGATGCACACGGAAAGCAGGGCTGCCGACTACCATGCATCTGGCATGACTTTCACGCTCTCAGACACTCACGCAAGGAATCTTCCACTATATTATTCCACTATAAGCCTAAATGTAGCTACATCAGAAGCGTTGGTGTAGTTTGCATACCCTACATACCATTTAGAACAGGGGTCACCAACATGGTGCCCACTGGCACCAGGATGCCCCCAAGAACCACATGAGTCACCCACGGACCTGTTCTAAAAATACCACAACTCACCAGTGGGCAGCGACTAAAATTTAATTTTATCTTGTTGCTATTCTTCTTTAATCACATTTGTATTTATATAGATTTGAAAATGACAATATCCAAAAAAGCATTTAAAACGTGTTTATTCTACATGAAGTTTAGATAAGTTTAGGTAAAGTCTGTTCTGGTAGCCTTTGTATGGCTCAGTACCCGTGAAGTAGCTCTCAGTTTCAAAAAGGTTGCTGACCCTTGATATATAGTATACCCCAATCTTGGGTGATATATCCTAATCAGTAAAATAACAGTCGGCTAAATTCCGCATAGTGATCTCATTAACTGCGTGTTGTTGCTGAAATACATCACACAGACGTCGGGGGAATGTCAAATCATCAGAATATGTAAGATTTATACATTTGGTTAAGTTGAACGCATTTGCTGTTGAATGCAATTCCTATCACATTAACAATTACTGGTTGAAAAATTGCTGTTAGTGTCTTAAATCATACTGCTGTAAAAGTAAAATTTACAAGAGAAATCAATATGCTTAGAATATGGGTTAAGATGGAAAATAATTTTTCCATCCCAATCCCAATCATGTTGATGCAAATTTACAGCAGTGTGGATTCTCAGAAAAAAAGGTTCTCTGACATAAAGATCAGCAATACAGTGCAAATAACATTTAATTTCACATTTATACAAAAAAGGACAGGGCATTTCGATGATAAAATCTGTAGTGAACAATAAGTCGCATCAAAACAAAACCTGGAATTCGGTCATGCTACCTTAAGGTTAAACATTACTTTGTGAGACCACATTATAAAGGCAAAGAATGTCTGCAACAACAATTTTGGGCCCAAATGTTTGAGTGGGCGATCATAGTCAAATAGTCAGTTGTTTTGTGCAAAGTTCCTTGTTCTGAAATAAATACTTTCTGCAATAGCTCATCCAAACATATTCACACAGTCTTTATCGTTCAATGTGTAGAAGAACTGATCATTCTTCTCGTAGGCGCAGGTAGAGGTCAATTGCCTTATAAGCATCCAGAGGAACATCAAGACCATTCTCTGCCATGACAGAGGTGCACAACGTGAAGACATCATCATCACAAGCAATGTCACGTCTGTGAATGCAGTCATTTTCACAGTGGTTGACTTCTTCCTCTGGAATCTGGCACAAATAGTCCTGTGTGTTCTATAATTCTGGCACCAAATACATGACATCGGGACGTCTGTGGGGGACATGGTGGTTTCCTGAGGGCCGAATAAGGTGACAACTATGATGCTGATGTGGCGCGGGGTGAAAATGAGTCTGACACCCCTGTTTTAAGAGATCCGTGTTTTTCTTGCTGCCAGCATCTCATAAAAAGGGTCAGCGCTCACAGCAGCAGTGATGCTCTGTATCCACTTGTCCTTCTCCTCAGGGGTTGGCGCCGAGATGCGGTACACCACATGATTGCCCTCTACCAGGCGGCCGTCCGCCTCCGTTTTGCAGGCTTTCATCAGCTGTCTGCTGTTGTTAGGGATGTACAGTTCAAAGCAGTTAGGCTTCCTGAGATCCTTCACCTCACGGATGCTCAGATTCTCCAGCAGAATGATCACCCTGGGTTTCTTATCCGCAGTATGTTTAAAGTAGTAAAGGCAGTTATCCATCAGGATGAACCACCTCCTTTTCCATGTTTTCACCCGTCCTCCTCCCATTTTGAAGAGCCAACCCTCTCTGTCAGGGTTGAAGAAGGCATTGTTCCCATTGTCTTCAGGAATCTTGAATGGCTCATTCTTTATGCTCTTATAAAGATTTCGGAGGAGATCATCTGGCAGGTTGCCTCCATCATTGATTCCTCGATTCATGGAGATGAACCTGTCCACACTGGGCTTGTCTCACACATTTGGATTATGAAGGCTAGTGTTTAGCATGATTATGGAAAATGAAAGTACATAGCAAGTGTCAATGTTCTGGAAGACTCCAGGATTACATTGACAGTACCTCTGCGCAAAGGCCTCCATCATACTGTCAATCTTTTGTGCTTCTCCTGGCAGACGGAACTGCCTGAGAGCCTGTACCAGGTTGAACCCTACGAATTCATGAAGCCCAAGAAATGTTTGGAGGACTTGGATATTGAAGTCGTCTCTCTCACCCAGGTAATCCCCAATGGCTGTTTTGTTCAGCCCCTCTCCCTTGTATAGGAGCTGGGCGATGTCCTCAGACGTGTGCCGGAGAAGATTGTTTTGTACCATGAACAGGATACCCTTCTTAGGGTCCATGTTGAATTTCTTTCTTCCCATGGCGACATGCCTATTCTTTTCTAAGATTTGGCTGCGTTTGGTGCTGGATTCAAGGACCTCCACTTCCATGAGGGCCTCTCTCAGCGCCTCCCGCAGCCTCTGGATCTCCAGCAGAAGGGCTCCTTTCCTCAGCCGGATGTCCTCAAGTTCAGAGTGCTTCTCTGGACTCAGGTCCATGGAGACTGCAGCAGACAGGAAAAGGAGATCGTCAGCGGGTGTGGAGCTCAGCAGGTTGGCCATCTCTGCCAGTTTGGTTGTTGGTTCAACTCCCATGGCAGAGTAATCGTAACATTGTTAAGCCCTTGAGCAAGTCCCTTAGACCCAAGTGCTCTGACCCCAAACTCTCATCACTTCGGACAAAAGCATATGCTGAATATATGTAATCCCAAAGGGCAGTTACAGAAGACCCCAGGACCGGAGTAACGTGGGAAGCAATTACTGACGCCTGGAAGCTTTGGGGCATGCAAATAAACTGCATCCAAAGGCAAATGGCTAATAAAGAATGCTCTGAATGCCAGGCATTCGTCCAGCAGTGAGATCGTAGAGATAATGAATAAAGATAAAAAGTGTGAATAAAGATAAAACATTTTGATTGTATTTGCGAAGCGATGCTGGATGTACTGAGCTCGCCGGGAAGGTCATGTGGTCCGCATTCCCTCCCCATGCACACGTGATCAGCTCAATCACACCGAAATTGTCGGTTTGCTGCCCTTCAGGGAAACAATCTAAAGGGTGTTACGGAAAAAGTAATCGATGCAAGAGCCAATGATGTTCTCCTGGTGCCTACCCTTGTTTATGTTATCGTTACTGACACAAACAATGATGAACGATAATAAGCATTTATAAGCCATGATGACCGCACCATTAATGTGGAGTTGCACTAACGTCTGTTTTTATAGCTAACCAGCAAGTCAACCTCTCACCCTGGTAATGCAACAGCGCCGGTTAAACAATACGTTTACACAGAGTGCTTGTGATCAGTGGCCTATACTACGAATCAGGGTTACTGGCTTATCGAGGTAACTTGACGGATTTAAGGTACCACAGTTTAAATGAACTTCATATTTGTTCATCGGGATGTCTGAATCGGTGCTAATCAGTACTACGATGCCAGTTATGCAATGTAGTTTTGATAAAACTTTTCTGTCATTTAACATAAGAGGAAAAAAATAATTATACTGTAGTCAAATTGGCTGATATAAAATCGTTTAAAACTGTGACAAATTTTGCCTTTTTTTACAGTGTATACTTCCAGTCACAAGGTAGCAGATACGGATTTCTGAAATAGCAAAGATAAAGGTCAATGAATAATATCCCTCATCTCTTTTAAAACTATAGGTACGATGCTGTTTTGATATGCTGTCTAGGGTTGGAGTGTAACAGTATTCACGGGAAAGGGGAATGGGATAAAGGGACAAACAGGGTGAGGGCAAGAAGGGAACACCAGTGGACAAAGGGATATTTTTTGTATTTTCATTTTTTTTCATGTATAATACTGACACTGAACAAATAACCCGGTGCAAAAGACTTTGGGAGTGACCACAGCCAAAATAACAAACAAAATCCCCAACTATCAAGTGCGACCCACAGCTAATCTCACCTAAGTGCAAAAGAAAAGGAAACCAAAAGACAAACACTCCACCTCACTCCCTGACCAAATAAACAGAGTCCAACACACACTTGCAAAACAAAATAGCAGTCACTCCCTATGCAGCAATACAATCACACATACATAACTTACACACAAGTCAAAGCAACAAGGGGGCTAGTGAAGACGTAAACCAAAGGAAACCAAGGGGGGAGACAGCAAGCCAAACTGAGGTCGCGGGGGGGACCGGAGCCTGTCCTTGGAACAACAGGCGTAGGCAGGAACCAACCCTGGGCAGGAGTCAACACTCTGCAGGGCGCAAACACTCACAACTCAGATTTGCCAATTAACCTACCCTGCACACTTTTGGACTGTGGGAGGAAACCGGAGCCCCTGCTGGAAGTCTTTCCCCATTCACCAGATTATATTGCCAGAAGACTGAAAATTAGATATCAAATACTAGAGTGACATAAAAACAAAAAACAAGTTTGCTTGTAATGAGACGCAAAACAGAAGATTATCTCTTTTTATATTTTGAGAAAACATTTTAACATTTATCCAACCGGTCAAATGGTTTAATACTTCATACAGCAGCATTTCTAAACTCATTCCTCAGCCCACCAGACAGCTCCACGTTTTTGCTCTGTCCCAGATCCCTGCATGCATGAACCAAACAGTCACCTTTTACTGCTGTGCTGAGAGCTTGGACAGAGCAAAACTGTGGATCTTTGCAGTGGGGTCCAAGGACTGGGTTGAGAAACCCTGGCATAGAGGAGACTGCAGTGAGAGCCAAGAAAAAAAGAGATTAGAGAGGAAGGTAAAATGCTTCTATTAGCATGGCAAATAAGCTGCAAGTACAGACCCTGTGCTTCCATTACAAACAAAAAGCCTGTATGACCCTCCTAAACACACAAGTCAGATTAACTTAACCAGGGGAAATAAGCATAAAACTTGGCAAAGACTAGACTATGAAAAGGGAAGGTGAACATCATACTTACACAAACTTCTGCTAAAGCAAATGGACAAACCCCTTTTAACTGAATCAAGTTACTTAAGAAAATTAATAATTAAAAAATGAATAATACAAAAATAAATCAATAAAAATTAAGAAAAACACAATCATGCTTTGAACTAATACTGCAGTCAGTCCTAAATATTCCCATGACATTCTTTTCGTCACGATGCACACTCGGTACATACTGGTTGAAAACCATTTATAATCCTTCATGTACCAGTCTATGATGGAGCACCCCAACCTGGGCCGCCCATCCAACATGGCAGATTTCTGCCTCCTGGCCCCGGAGACTAACAGACCAACCTCTGGAAACAGGGAACCAGGGGGACATGGGCCGCTGACTGGATGGGCGACCAGAATCAGGTGAAGCAGAAGGTAGACTCCACAGTAGAGGACCGAGGAATGTAGACCAAAACCAGGGAACCTGAAGTGGCAAGAACACAAACCAGGACAGACATATAAAACCCAAGCAAAGGCATCAGTGGCACAGCCCACCAGCTTGTGAAAGATGGCTACCTGGCATCATGAATCCCTTAATCAAAAACCTTTGTGATGGCAACTTTGCCACCCAGGACTGATCCCTTCTAAAGACCTCAAGTTTCAATGCAAGGTTTCCGAAATGTTTTGAAACATTAGTCCATGTGACTGCTGTGGTATTGTTCCAGGCAGGGAAAACAACTTAGGAGAACATTTCCGTGCATGTTGGGTGTTTGTGGTACTGTTGGGCTGAGGGGGTAATTGAGTGACTATTAACCTTTGAAATCCAATTATATTATTTAAACAGATTAGTAGTTAGACAGTGTGATTTAGATGAGGATAAGGATGTTTTATTGTCATTACAAAACGTGTTCTATATGAAGGGAACAAAATGAGGCACTCAGATCCGGTGTATTAGCAATAATAAAATAGAAATAAAATTGAAAGAACAATACAATGAATAATATGGTATAATAAATAAAATAAAATAGAATAAAGACATTAAGATAGATTCCATTAGGAGAATTTAACCATGGATGTAAAGTAAGCAGGTGTGAGTGTAGCAGAGATTACTGAGGTCTGTGTGTAATAAAGTATATGTGACACTGGCTGAGGAAGCAGCAACGTGTGTGTGTGCAAAGTCACAGTAATAACCTGCAGCACTGAGGGATCTATTGCAGCGAAGCCCTGACATGTAACACTGGTGATGAATAGCAGTGTTAGATATAGGTATAGTGAGGTACTTATAATTATAGTAGGTGTAGGATCAAGGTCTGGATTAGATTTACATACTGGGCAAATCTAGGTTATACATACACACACAGGTTACATATGAATTTAAATTTAGGGGCAGTGTGTAGCTCGGTGGGCTTTAAGGAAACACAGACTACACATGGAACAGCAATGACTGAGCTGGGGAACGCAGTGAGGGCAGGCATATTTATACACAGCACACTAATCAGCAACAAAACAGGGGTACAGGGTTAGGATGGAGAACTATAATGGGATACAGGAGAATTAGGAGGGTTACAAAGGGCCAGCAGCGACCTCTGCTGGCATGAGTTGGAGGAGACATGAAAAAATAAGAGATTACAGATCATGACAGGAGCAGCAAGCACAGCAACAGTGGGGTCATGCTCAATTATCACACCACATATATAAGAACATAACATAAGAACATAAGAACTATACAAACGAGAGGAGGCCATTCGGCCCATCAAGCTCGCTTGGGGAGAACTAAACTAATAGCTCAGAGTCGTTAAAATCTTATCTAGCTCTGATTTAAAGGAACCCAAGGATTCAGCTTGCACTACATTATCAGGAAGGGTATTCCATACTCTGACTACACGCTGTGTAAAGAAGTGCTTCCTTAAATCCAGCTTGAAGTGTTCTCCCGCTAATTTCCACCTATGGCCACGAGTTCGTGTATTTAAACTAATGCTGAAGTAACTATTTGCTTGAACAGCATCCAAACCTGTTAGAATCTTATATACCTGGATCATGTCCCCCCTCAGTCTCCTTTGCTTGAGACTGAACAGATTTAGCTCAAGTAACCGTTCCTCGTATGACATTCCTCTAAGACCAGGAATCATTTTTGTGGCCCTACGCTGCACCTTTTCTAAGGCCACAATGTCCTTTTTAAGATATGGTGACCAAACCTGCACACAATATTCTAGGTGAGGTCTCACCAAGGAATTGTATAATCTTAGCATTACCTCCCTTGACTTAAACTCCACACACCTGGAGATATACCCCAACATCCTATTGGCCTTTTTTATTGCTTCCCCACACTGGCGAGAATGGGACATGGAAGCATCAACATACACACCAAGGTCTTTCTCATGATCAGCTACCTTTATTTCAGTGACACCCATGAAATACCTGTACTTTATATTTCTGCTCCCTAGATGGAGTACCTTACATTTATCGATGTTAAATTTCATCTGCCAGGTATCGGCCCAGTCACTAATTAAATCAAGATCCCGCTGTAGCTGCTGAGCCACTAATTCAGTATCTGCTACACCACCCACCTTGGTGTCATCTGCAAATTTCACCAGTTTACTGTATATATTGGTATCCATATCATTTATGTAAATTAGGAACAATAGTGGTCCTAAAATCGAACCCTGCGGTACCCCACTATGAACGCAAGCCCACTTTGACATTGTGCCTCTTATAACTACTCGCTGTTTCCTATCTGTTAACCAGTTATCAATCCAGGTCGCTACGGTACCTAAAATACCTGTCGCTTTGAGTTTAAGTAGGAGCCTCTTGTGGGGGACAACATCAAAAGCCTTTTGGAAATCTAAGTAGATGACATCATAGGCCTTCTTATCATCAACTTCCTGAGTAGCTTCCTCAAAAAACTCCAACAGATTTGTTAAACAGGATCTACCTCTCCTAAATCCATGCTGGCTATCCCGCAAAATGTTATTAGAGTCCAGGTAATCTACCATTTTCTCTTTGATTATAGCCTCCATAACTTTACCAGTTATACAAGTTAGACTGATTGGCCTATAGTTAGACAAATTACTTCTATCCCCTTTTTTAAAAATAGGCGTTATGAAGGCGTGCTTCCAATCAGAAGGTACCACACCTTCAGATAAGGATTTTTGAAACAGTAAAGTTAAGGGTCGGCAAATAATATCCCTCATCTCTTTTAACACTATAGGTAAGATGCCATCAGGACCCTGTGATTTATTTATTTTGAGCTTAGCTAGGCTTTGCAAAACATCTGCTTCAGTTATATATATATTAGCTATAGACAATGCTGGATAGGTAATAACTGGTAAATTACTAAGGTCCTCAACAGTGAATACCCGTGCAAAACTATCATTGAACTCATTTACTATATCAATGTCGTTTACTATTATAAGACCCTTACTATCCTGCAGATTAGTAATTTCAGGTTTTAGAGCTCTTTTAGAGTTAAAATACTGGAAGAAACTTTTAACATCATCCTTAGCTTCCAATGCAACCATCCTTTCGACATTTCTTTTAGCTCGTCTAATATCATTTTTTAACTCAGTCTGTAGACTTAGATATTCCTGCTTAATTCTGTCAACGTCAGTTATTTTCCATTGCTGGAACAAAGCCCTTTTCCTCCTTACTTTATGCTTTATTTCCCTAGTAAACCACCTAGGTTGCAATTTCCTAGATTTATTCTTGCTGGAAACAGGTATGAAGTCCTCTTGCACTTGCAATAATGTGCTTTTAAAAAATTCCCAGGCCTCTTCAACAGTTTTGTTATTTAACTCCATCCAGTTCACAGTTTCTAGTTTTAGTCTCATACACTTAAAGTCAGCCTTCCTAACATTATATATTTTTGATTTGGACTTAGCTCTTCGAACACTAAACTTAACCTCAAATTTGACCATGTTATGATCGCTACTGTCAAGTGGTTCTAAAACGTCTAATTTACCAATCCTGTCCTGGTTATTAGAGAGAACAAGATCAAGAATGGCATCTCCCCTGGTAGGGGTGTTAACAAACTGAGTAAAAAAACAATCCTGTACTAATTCCACCATCTCCAGTTCATTTTCTGAAGAGCCAGTGACAATGTCCCACTGCATTCCTGGTAGATTAAAATCACCCATAACTACCACATCATTTTTATTGCTCATAGTCCTAATATCACTGTATAACAATCTGCTTTCCTCAGCAGCTATATTAGGTGTTCTGTAACAAACACCGACAATTAGGCTATTTGAGTTTTTAGCATCTAATTTTACCCATATTGCTTCCGTAGTTTTATTTATATCAGTAAGTTCCCTTGCCTGCAAGTTTTCCTTTACATATACTGCAACACCACCTCCCTTTTTTCCTATACGATCCTTACGGAACAACGTGTAACCATCCATATTATATTCTTGTCCATCCTTTTCACTCAACCACGTTTCAGTTACTCCTATAATATCATAAGAGTCCGATGAGATAAAAGCCTCTAAATCATGAATTTTATTCCTAATACTTCTGGCGTTTAAATACAGACAACAAAGGGTAGGCCTATTACGGTGCCCACTTACAATATGATTATTTGGGGCTTTCCGTTTCCCCCCACTGACATAGTTAACTAACCTCCCTGCCCCCCCAGTCCCTAGTTTAAACATTCCTCAACTACTCTACACATACGCCTCCCCAATACACTGGTTCCCCTCTGGTTCAGGTGCAACCCATCCGGCTTGAACAGGTCCCACCTGTTCCAGAAGGTCCTCCAATGCCCCATAAACCTAAACCCCTCTTTCCTACACCATCCTTTTAGCCACGCATTTAATTTCCTTATCTCAGCTAACTTAGCCTGACTTGCACGTGGCACGGGGAGTATTTCGGAGAATACCACCGTGGACGTTCTGCTTCTAAGCTTATTGGCAACTTCTATAAATTTATCCTGCAGAACAGCCCTTCTACCCTTGCCTATGTCGTTGGTGCCAACATGCACCACGACAACTGGATCCACCCCAGCTGGGGCCAAAAACTTATCCACACGATCTGGAAGGTCTCCTACCTGGGCACCAGGCAGGCAAGACACCGTACGGGACCCTCTATCACGCGTGCACACATAACTGTCTACTCCCCTAATAATGGAATCCCCCACTACCACAACCTCCCTCTTCCTGGGGGGAGGGGGCTCCTCAGTGCCCAAGGGCCCACCTGCCTCCCCAGTCCGTTCCGGCTCTAAAGCTGGAAGAACCTGAAACCTGTTCGACACAGTCACCTCAGGTGATGCCGCCTCTGCAACGTGTGTACACCCTTTCCTGCGTCTACAACCTACGGTCACCCAGCTCTCTCGACCTCTCTGCTCTTCATTCTCCCCCCTCCCGGCTAGTGGCGTACACACCTTCTCCCTAAAAGGCGTATTAACTTGCTCCTCTAACTCACTGTTGCATTGGATGAGAGCCAGTTGCTCCTCAAGGCCGCGAACCTTGACCATGAGCGAGTCCACTAGCTTACATCGCTCGCAGATGAAGTCCGACTGGACACTAACGTCCAGAAGGGCAAACATGTTGCAAACGCAACACTGAGCCGGCCCCATAATTAACTAACTCACTATGACCCCGTACTCCCAGCCCAGTAAATTTATATAGCGTATTTAACTTTAAAGATTAATTCGCGTACCGTTAAATGCAATAAAGTGCCGAGTACGCTAAAATAAGTTACTTGGGTTGAAACGGAACTTAATTCTTATTTTTATTTAAAATTTTAAATCCGATAAATTTACTACTACTTACCAAAAGAACTTCTGCCTGAACCAAGTATGAACTAAAAACAAAACGAAATCGAAGTTGCTCTTGGGAGGTCGAAAAACCACAAAAACCCCCTCACAGCAGGCTACTGCCGGAGCGGGGAAAAAAGTGGAAAATGTCCTCCCGGCCCCGACTGGCGACCGGGCAAAGCTCAGGAGCAACTGTCCTTTTCTGGCGCTGAGTAACGTTACCGACGTTAGATATTATTAGCTATTTCGCCCCGCCGGTGTTTTTTACGGAGTTAAACGCGAACAGAAAACGCAGCTCACTGCCCGTAACAATCGCGCTGTTAATAAACAGACAGGACAGACAAGCACTCACGCCGACCAAAATAAGAACAATAAATAGAAATAACACAGCCACCCACTAAACAATTAAAGCACACAAACACTCAGAAAATACGTTCCAAACACCCCAAAAACAATCACAAACAATCCCAAAACAATCGCTGCAGCTCAACACCACTCTCTCACAGTATCCCAGCAATCTCTCGCAGCAATCCCAGGATGCCCAGGGTCAGCCTCCTATGAGAAAACATTATGAAAATCTGTTCCCAAAAATTGTTCAAACATCAGCTTGACTGAAACATATGACTGGTTGTATCTAGGCTACACTGGCACTGACAGCAGAGTGTAACAAATTACCAGCTACGACATATATCTGATGATTCAGAAGAAAGACAAATTGAAGAAACAAAGTGGTTAATTGTATAATAATCAAATCATTTCATAATCATGTAATACATAATATGTCACGATGGGAAGAGGGACAATCAAAGAGCAGCCTTGTGGGTTTTATTGCTGAACCAAAAGACATGAATAGAACCCAAGAGGAGGAGGAGAGCACAAATAGGAGGGAGGGAGGAAGGAATAAGCAGGAGGAGTTGGGGAGAATCTACTAACACGGGGAGCAGAGAGGGGTCCTCCTCCTTTTTGGGTGAAACTAATTGCTTGTGACATGGTAAGAGGCAACTTCTTTCTTGAGAGAATTTCTTTAAAGGGCAAGACAACCAAAGCTGTAAATCTAACAGGAAAAAATACCCTTTGTAGAATTCTATGTGAAGACCCTCTGGGCCAGGTGCCCTGCCGCTCTGCATTGTTTTCTTTGTATGTACAACTTTGTACTCCATAATTTTAATATTTTATCACGAAGCCTGAAGAGCAATATGAACTATATCATGCTTTAAGTAAATTGTCTCATCCTTTATTAGATTTAAACACAAACACAATCCACAGCAAACTGTACTTACAGCCTTCATCCTGCTCTTCAGTCTCTGACGTGCTGCATCTAAATGGGGACTCGTCAAAAAGCCAAGTGGAGCTGTCATGAATGAAGGCCTTATTGAAGCTTCCCCTGCCTGACAGCAGGTTAGTCTCTCATTTGACTAAAGTATATTTAACTTCTACAGAACTTTGCAGGCTCATCTAGGATGGAGAATTTCTGCTGCTGAGCGCATTTTGACCTTGAGGAGCAACTGGCTCTCATCCAATGCAACAGTGAGTTAGAGGAGCAAGTTAATACGCCTTTTAGGGAGAAGGTGTGTACGCCACTAGCCGGGAGGGGGGAGAATGAAGAGCAGAGAGGTCGAGAGAGCTGGGTGACCGTAGGTTGTAGACGCAGGAAAGGGCGTACACACGTTGCAGAGGCGGCATCACCTGAGGTGACTGTGTCGAACAGGTTTCAGGTTCTTCCAGCTTTAGAGCCGGAACGGACTGGGGAGGCAGGTGGGCCCTTGGGCACTGAGGAGCCCCCTCCCCCCAGGAAGAGGGAGGTTGTGGTAGTGGGGGATTCCATTATTAGGGGAGTAGACAGTTATGTGTGCACGCGTGATAGAGGGTCCCGTACGGTGTCTTGCCTGCCTGGTGCCCAGGTAGGAGACCTTCCAGATCGTGTGGATAAGCTTTTGGCGCCAGTTGGGGTGGATCCAGTTGTCGTGGTGCATGTTGGCACCAACGACATAGGCAAGGGTAGAAGGGCTGTTCTGCAGGATAAATTTATAGAAGTCGCCAATAAGCTTAGAAGCAGAACGTCCACGGTGGTATTCTCCGAAATACTCCCCGTGCCACGTGCAAGTCAGGCTAAGTTAGCTGAGATAAGGAAATTAAATGCGTGGCTAAAAGGATGGTGTAGGAAAGAGGGGTTTAGGTTTATGGGGCATTGGAGGACCTTCTGGAACAGGTGGGACCTGTTCAAGCCGGATGGGTTGCACCTGAACCAGAGGGGAACCAGTGTATTGGGGAGGCGTATGTGTAGAGTAGTTGAGGAATGTTTAAACTAGGGACTGGGGGGGCAGGGAGGTTAGTTAACTATGTCAGTGGGGGGAAACGGAAAGCCACAAATAATCATATTGTAAGTGGGCACCGTAATAGGCCTACCCTTTGTTGTCTGTATTTAAACGCCAGAAGTATTAGGAATAAAATTCATGATTTAGAGGCTTTTATCTCATCGGACTCTTATGATATTATAGGAATAACTGAAACGTGGTTGAGTGAAAAGGATGGACAAGAATATAATATGGATGGTTACACGTTGTTCCGTAAGGATCGTATAGGAAAAAAGGGAGGTGGTGTTGCAGTATATGTAAAGGAAAACTTGCAGGCAAGGGAACTTACTGATATAAATAAAACTACGGAAGCAATATGGGTAAAATTAGATGCTAAAAACTCAAATAGCCTAATTGTCGGTGTTTGTTACAGAACACCTAATATAGCTGCTGAGGAAAGCAGATTGTTATACAGTGATATTAGGACTATGAGCAATAAAAATGATGTGGTAGTTATGGGTGATTTTAATCTACCAGGAATGCAGTGGGACATTGTCACTGGCTCTTCAGAAAATGAACTGGAGATGGTGGAATTAGTACAGGATTGTTTTTTTACTCAGTTTGTTAACACCCCTACCAGGGGAGATGCCATTCTTGATCTTGTTCTCTCTAATAACCAGGACAGGATTGGTAAATTAGACGTTTTAGAACCACTTGACAGTAGCGATCATAACATGGTCAAATTTGAGGTTAAGTTTAGTGTTCGAAGAGCTAAGTCCAAATCAAAAATATATAATGTTAGGAAGGCTGACTTTAAGTGTATGAGACTAAAACTAGAAACTGTGAACTGGATGGAGTTAAATAACAAAACTGTTGAAGAGGCCTGGGAATTTTTTAAAAGCACATTATTGCAAGTGCAAGAGGACTTCATACCTGTTTCCAGCAAGAATAAATCTAGGAAATTGAAACCTAGGTGGTTTACTAGGGAAATAAAGTATAAAGTAAGGAGGAAAAGGGCTTTGTTCCAGCAATGGAAAATAACTGATGATGACAGAATTAAGCAGGAATATCTAAGTCTACAGGCTGAGTTAAAAAATGATATTAGACGAGCTAAAAGAAATGTCGAAAGGATGGTTGCATTGGAAGCTAAGGATGACGTTAAAAGTTTCTTCCAGTATTTTAACTCTAAAAGAGCTCTAAAACCTGAAATTACTAATCTGCAGGATAGTAAGGGTCTTATAATAGTAAACGACATTATATATATTATGTGGTACCTTGGGCGGAGCTTAATTCTCCGCTTCTGACGTCATAAGAGGAAGTAGCGTATCCTTGATTCTGATTGGTCGAGAGTTTATGCCCATATATGGTATCAATACATGCTTATGCCACGTTTTGCCGATAGGGGGCGACATGGTTTTGGGAGATTGCCGTTATGTCCATATATGGTATCAATACATGCTTATGCCACGTGTTGCCGATAGGGGGGTTTGGGGGATTAAACTTTAATAGAATAAAAATACATTACATGTATTTTATTAATGTGCTTTTTTGATTACGTTTTTAAGGTATAATAAAACATAGAGCAGGATAATGGCAAGCTAGCGCATACACGTTCAGCGGGGGCGTCCGTCCGGCCCCGTGTTGTTAGTAAGCACCGCGGCGTATTTTAAAAGAAAGCACCCAAATGTTTTAAAAGAAGAAAGCACCAAAAGAAGGAAAACCCTTAGTGTTATTTTAAAAGAAAAAGCAGGGTGAATTTAAACAAACATGCCCGAAAGAAGCAGCAGAAGAGCAAATGTAAACAAGCGAAAACAATAAACGTACACCCCGTCGTTTTAAAAGAAGCGATCACTCATTACATTTAACCAACACGAAAGACTTTAGTTATATTTACCAGGTTGGAGAAAGCATGCAAGCGGCAAACTTTTAGAAGAAATAGGACGAAACGATCCCGGAGCACTGCCACATGCGCCTACTCTGTTTGAACAACGCGGGTCGGAATGGACGATCGCTAGTCCGGCGTTTGGCGCATGCGCACCATCGCCGACTCCCCTTTCAAAATGGCGACGCCGGCGGAGCGCCTGTTTTAGCAAATAAAACCCCTATAACCGTAATGTTTTTAAGTAATGAAGCACTTTTCTGTCAATGTGAATAATAAAGTAAAGCGCTCTGAGCATTTTCGATAGCAATAATCAGGAAATAACGCGGTTAATTCTTGTTTAAACGAATGCATGCTCTCACTCTTGTGTGGCGCACGCGCGTAGATCCACACAGCATTTCCTTTATTGAGCCAGCTCGTTGCGTGAAGCAGCTGTCAAATGGCTACCAGCGGAAATTGTTGTCGTGATGCGAACCGTTGGCCTGGATTGTGAGAAGCATGCCGCCATTCTGGCAGAATGCACACTAATTCTATATTTCATATGCTTATTTGTAAATAGTGTAAAATAATCTATTTCTAATTTAAATAAAAGTCGATCTCTAACCCCCCGGATTGCTTAGCTACAATTAGCTAAATTTATCTACGTATGGTTAATCAAAAGGTATAAACAGAACTTGAAAAGATGTATGACAACACATGCTGATCTTTTATTTCAAATAAGCCTCTTTAACCTCATCGTTTTTAAGCAATGAAACTCTTTTCGGCTAATGTGTTATTTAAAATAAAACATCTTAAGCATTTCGACAACAAGAATCAAGGAATAACGCTGGCGATCCTTGTTAAAATAACTCTCCATGTCGCGCTTGTGCTGGCAGCCACGACACCCACACACCACTGTCTTTTATTGAAAACAGCTGAGGCAAGTCGTTTTCGGAACTGTAAAGTGTGTATACAATAAGTAAACGTATGTAAAAGAAGTATAAAATGTGTTATAAAGCACATAGCCAACATTAATTAATAAAGAATTTAAGCATAATACCCCAGACGTACCACGGCCTATAGCCGGTAGAAAGAGAGCTATCCTACGGCCTACAAGATAAAAGCATATGGCACCAAATTGGAATCAGTAGTCTTTAAAAGAATAAAATACATTATATGAATTTATCAATGCGACATTTTAAATACGTTTTAAGGCATAATAATTTTAAGGGGTCACCGGATGCGTCGAGCTTTTCTAGCTAGAGAGGAAAGAGAGTCGGGCAGTTTTGAATGGTAAAAGCAGTAGTTGTGTATTGTTAACGGTTTATTTTTAACAAAATGTCCTATTTTATAACGATAAAAACACAGCAATCCTGTTTTATGGGTATTTATGCGTATTGCATGTCTAGACATGTCGATCAGCTAATGGCCGCGGCAGTGAGCGATAAGCCTACGAGAAGGAAGCGTCAATTGACAAATTGACAAATTGTTGCAGAGTGCGTGTAACATCTCGTTTAACCGCTGGTCCTGAGTGTGACAAGCAGACAGACAGCATTCACGCACCGGCAGAAAGCACATTACGTCTATTTGTTAATCTGTTTTATTCGTAAATAGTATAAAATAATATATGTCTAATTGAAATAAAAGTCGATGTCTAACACCACAGCTCTGGGACTCTAGCATAGCCCCGGGCGCCCCGCTGTGGGCCTGTGGGGCTGGATGAAGTATCTAACTTCAATTGCTTAATCAGCGGGGTAAAGTGCCGTAACTTAAACGGGGGTATGACACATTAGTATAAAGTTTTAAGCCAATAAGATTTAATTAATAAAATAATTTAGTTGTATTTTGTTAGTTTTATTTTCAATAAAACACACCCAGCACATTATTAATGTAATAGATGCAGGAACTAGTGAGCGGTACTTCAAAAACATTTAAAAAACTTTGTTATTTTAATAATTTAAGGGATAAAAACATTTGTCGTGTTTGTCAATGTGTTATTTTAAGTAAATGCGTTATTTTCCAACGCCAAAACCCCTGTCATGTTTTAAGTGAGAAATGATATGGACTAGCAACTGTCTCTGGGGGGAGCAACCCCGGTTAGGTACTATTAAGCAGCATTTAGTGACATGCATCAAAACACATTTTTAAAAACTTTGAAAGAATAAAGTCTTAGTTATTTTAATAAATACGTTTTTCAGTAAATGTTTATTCACGCGCATGCACACAAACACACACACACACACCCCGGAGGTCGGGGGGCTTTAGAGTTTAACTTTAGGTTGCTGATCGCAATGTGTGACCAAACCCCAAAGCACCCTAACTTAGTCGTTTACTAACTTATCGCGAAAAACAGACAGAAATAGACTTGTAAATTCTAAAGAAAAGACATTAACTGTTTTTTGTTAATGTTTAAAGGTATACAAACTACAGTTGTATCGGACACGCACACAAAAACACTAAAAGAGTTTTGCTCAGTCAAAAAAAAAAACACCAAACATATATTGTTCACGCTTTTTATTAAAATGTATAAGGATTGTTTTGTTATAGCGAAATTTTTAATTAATATGAGTGTGATATAAGTCATTTAGGCAACAAGATTTGAGGAAGAACCTAAATAGCAGCTAGAAATGACCGACCAGGCAGGCAGAAGTGTGCTTTCCTTATCTCACAAGTCATGGAAGGCGGGGATGGGGGGCACATAAGTGGGGGGGAGGGGGGGGGTAGGAACTGTGGAATCAGGCAAGGGTGTAAGAATTTAGGATATAGTCTTGTTATTTTAAAGAAGGTGTACATGATTATTTTAATTGCATTTAATAGGAACCAGTAAGCTGCATTTAGCACCATGCTGCAAATACACATTAAAAACTTTAAAGAATAAGGTCTTAGTTATTTTAATAAAGACACCCTACAAGGTGCCCACGACCCCAGCTTATATAATCTACAAGCTTGATCTGAGATGCTTGCTGGAGTACAATGCTAAGTTGACAACGGTAACGGGGCTGCAGCCTGTTTGATAGTTAATGAAACACAGTTCAAATTCAACAGTGTCAGTAGTCATCCACTATGCAGGGAGACTACAGATTGACTATAACGACCCGTTTATCTGCTGTCATTATTTATTTATTTATTTTTGACAGAATAAAGCCTTAGTTATTTTAATAAATATGTTTTTTCAGTAAATGTGTATTCATGCTCATGTGCACAAACAGACACACACACACATCGGTGGTCAGGGGCTTTAGAGTTTAACTTTAGGTCTGTGAAAGTATAGGGCCGCGATGTGTATACAGGCCCCAAAACACATTAACTTAGTCGTTCATGAGTCTTATTGTGAAAAACCACGCAAAATGGACATGTAAATTTTAAAGAAAAGACATTAACTGCTTTTGTTAATGTTTAAATGTATAAAAACTTTAGATGTAGTTGTTAAACAGTCAAACAAAAATGTGTTATTTTAAAGTAGTATAAAATATAACCTTAACTTTGGACGCAAAATGAACAACCTACAAACACAGACAGACACACACACACACACACACACAGCAAAGCCCCAAAAATGCGCACAAGCACACAACCATAGGTGGGCTTTTAGAGTTTGCTCAATCAAAAAACATCAGACCCATATAGTTTACGTTTTTTATTAAAATGTGTAAGGATCGCTCTGTTAGAGCGCAATTTTAAATTAGTATGATTGTGATATAAGTCATTTAGGCAACAAGATTTGAGGAAGAACCTAAGTAACGGCTACAAATGATCGACCAGGCAGACAGAAGTCTGCTTTTCTTATCTCGCAAGTCATGGAAGTGTAGGCGGGTGTAGGAACTGTGGAATCAGGCATAGTTATTTTAATAAAGACATCCTACAAGGTACACCACGGCCCAAGCTTATAGCGTCTACTATCATGATTTGAGAGGCTAGATGGAGTACCATGTTAAGTTGACAATGGTAACTGAGATGCAGCCTGCATGCAGGGAGACTAGAGAGTGACTATAGTACCCCATTTAACCTTTGGTCCTTATTTTTTAAGAATTTTGACAGAATAAAGCCTTAGTTATTTTAATAAATACGTTTTTTTCCAGTACATGGTTGTTCATACTCATGTGCACAAACACACACACACACCGGTGGCCAGGGGCTTTAGAGTTTAACTTTAGGTCAGTGAAAGTATAGGATCGTTATGTGTATTCAGACCCCAAAACATATTAACTTAGTCGTTCATGAGTCTTATTGTGAAAAACCGACAAAATAGACTTGTAAATTTTAAAGAAAAGACATTAACAGCTTTTGTTAATGTTGAAATGTATAAAAACTTTAGCTGCTTTTCTTAAATGGCCAGAAAAATTGGCTCAACACTATTAGTTTATATGAGGAGGGGGTGTTTGCAACAGTCACAATCCTAGCAGGCAAGCATAACATGCCAAAGAAACATCTCTTTCATTTATTTCAAAGCAGACACTTTGTGCAAAAGTTGTTTCCTCATTGCCCAAACGGCCACCAGAATTGGATGGTCCTTAAAGACCTTTCATAAGACTTGGAGGCCCTGTCCTGAGGTTTATCAAAGACCAGGTTCTTACACTATAGGAGACTGATGCTGTTTAAGTACTCGATGGGATGACCCCTGCAATGAAATTTGTAACATTTCAAGGTGTATATTTTAAAAGAATGAAGTGCCTGGCCAGTAAGAGAGGCATGGTATCAGATGGCGGAATGTCGAGCAGGTTTGTTAGAGGGTTAGAGGAGATAGAACTATGTTTTGGCTCTGCTCTCTCGATTATCTGAGTTCTGGACAGACATATTCAAAGCCATTGAGCAGGACATCAACATAGTTCTGCCTCCTCTAACCCTCTAACAAACCTGTTCGACATTCCACCATCCGATACCATGCCTCTCTTACTGGCCAGGCACTTCATTCTTTTAAAATATACACCTTGAAATGTTACAAATTTCATTGCAGGGGTCATCCCATCGAGTACTTAAACAGCATCAGTCTCCTATAGTGTAAGAACCTGGTCTTTGATAAACCTCAGGACAGGGCCTCCAAGTCTTATGAAAGGTCTTTAAGGACCATCCAATTCTGGTGGCCGTTTGGGCAATGAGGAAACAACTTTTGCACAAAGTGTCTGCTTTGAAATAAATGAAAGAGATGTTTCTTTGGCATGTTATGCTTGCCTGCTAGGATTGTGACTGTTGCAAACACCCCCTCCTCATATAAACTAATAGTGTTGAGCCAATTTTTCTGGCCATTTAAGAAAAGCAGCTAAAGTTTTTATACATTTCAACATTAACAAAAGCTGTTAATGTCTTTTCTTTAAAATTTACAAGTCTATTTTGTCGGTTTTTCACAATAAGACTCATGAACGACTAAGTTAATATGTTTTGGGGTCTGAATACACATAACGATCCTATACTTTCACTGACCTAAAGTTAAACTCTAAAGCCCCTGGCCACCGGTGTGTGTGTGTGTTTGTGCACATGAGTATGAACAACCATGTACTGGAAAAAAACGTATTTATTAAAATAACTAAGGCTTTATTCTGTCAAAATTCTTAAAAAATAAGGACCAAAGGTTAAATGGGGTACTATAGTCACTCTCTAGTCTCCCTGCATGCAGGCTGCATCTCAGTTACCATTGTCAACTTAACATGGTACTCCATCTAGCCTCTCAAATCATGATAGTAGACGCTATAAGCTTGGGCCGTGGTGTACCTTGTAGGATGTCTTTATTAAAATAACTATGCCTGATTCCACAGTTCCTACACCCGCCTACACTTCCATGACTTGCGAGATAAGAAAAGCAGACTTCTGTCTGCCTGGTCGATCATTTGTAGCCGTTACTTAGGTTCTTCCTCAAATCTTGTTGCCTAAATGACTTATATCACAATCATACTAATTTAAAATTGCGCTCTAACAGAGCGATCCTTACACATTTTAATAAAAAACGTAAACTATATGGGTCTGATGTTTTTTGATTGAGCAAACTCTAAAAGCCCACCTATGGTTGTGTGCTTGTGCGCATTCTTGGGGCTTTGCTGTGTGTGTGTGTGTCTGTCTGTGTTTGTAGGTTGTTCATTTTGCGTCCAAAGTTAAGGTTATATTTTATACTACTTTAAAATAACACATTTTTGTTTGACTGTTTAACAACTACATCTAAAGTTTTTATACATTTAAACATTAACAAAAGCAGTTAATGTCTTTTCTTTAAAATTTACATGTCCATTTTGCGTGGTTTTTCACAATAAGACTCATGAACGACTAAGTTAATGTGTTTTGGGGCCTGTATACACATCGCGGTCCTATACTTTCACAGACCTAAAGTTAAACTCTAAAGCCCCTGACCACCGATGTGTGTGTGTGTCTGTTTGTGCACATGAGCATGAATACACATTTACTGAAAAAACATATTTATTAAAATAACTAAGGCTTTATTCTGTCAAAAATAAATAAATAAATAATGACAGCAGATAAACGGGTCGTTATAGTCAATCTGTAGTCTCCCTGCATAGTGGATGACTACTGACACTGTTGAATTTGAACTGTTTCATTAACTATCAAACAGGCTGCAGCCCCGTTACCGTTGTCAACTTAGCATTGTACTCCAGCAAGCATCTCAGATCAAGCTTGTAGATTATATAAGCTGGGGTCGTGGGCACCTTGTAGGGTGTCTTTATTAAAATAACTAAGACCTTATTCTTTAAGGTTTTTAATGTGTATTTGCAGCATGGTGCTAAATGCAGCTTACTGGTTCCTATTAAATGCAATTAAAATAATCATGTACACCTTCTTTAAAATAACAAGACTATATCCTAAATTCTTACACCCTTGCCTGATTCCACAGTTCCTACCCCCCCCCCCCCCCACTTATGTGCCCCCCATCCCCGCCTTCCATGACTTGTGAGATAAGGAAAGCACACTTCTGCCTGCCTGGTCGGTCATTTCTAGCTGCTATTTAGGTTCTTCCTCAAATCTTGTTGCCTAAATGACTTATATCACACTCATATTAATTAAAAATTTCGCTATAACAAAACAATCCTTATACATTTTAATAAAAAGCGTGAACAATATATGTTTGGTGTTTTTTTTTTTGACTGAGCAAAACTCTTTTAGTGTTTTTGTGTGCGTGTCCGATACAACTGTAGTTTGTATACCTTTAAACATTAACAAAAAACAGTTAATGTCTTTTCTTTAGAATTTACAAGTCTATTTCTGTCTGTTTTTCGCGATAAGTTAGTAAACGACTAAGTTAGGGTGCTTTGGGGTTTGGTCACACATTGCGATCAGCAACCTAAAGTTAAACTCTAAAGCCCCCCGACCTCCGGGGTGTGTGTGTGTGTGTTTGTGTGCATGCGCGTGAATAAACATTTACTGAAAAACGTATTTATTAAAATAACTAAGACTTTATTCTTTCAAAGTTTTTAAAAATGTGTTTTGATGCATGTCACTAAATGCTGCTTAATAGTACCTAACCGGGGTTGCTCCCCCCAGAGACAGTTGCTAGTCCATATCATTTCTCACTTAAAACATGACAGGGGTTTTGGCGTTGGAAAATAACGCATTTACTTAAAATAACACATTGACAAACACTACAAATGTTTTTATCCCTTAAATTATTAAAATAACTAAGGTATTAGTCTAACAAAGTTTTTTAAATGTTTTTGAAGTACCGCTCACTAGTTCCTGCATCTATTACATTAATAATGTGCTGGGTGTGTTTTATTGAAAATAAAACTAACAAAATACAACTAAATTATTTTATTAATTAAATCTTATTGGCTTAAAACTTTATACTAATGTGTCATACCCCCGTTTAAGTTACGGCACTTTACCCCGCTGATTAAGCAATTGAAGTTAGATACTTCATCCAGCCCCACAGGCCCGCAGCGGGGCGCCCGGGGCTATGCTAGAGTCCCAGAGCTGTGGTGTTAGACATCGACTTTTATTTCAATTAGACATATATTATTTTATACTATTTACGAATAAAACAGATTAACAAATAGACGTAATGTGCTTTCTGCCGGTGCGTGAATGCTGTCTGTCTGCTTGTCACACTCAGGACCAGCGGTTAAACGAGATGTTACACGCACTCTGCAACAATTTGTCAATTTGTCAATTGACGCTTCCTTCTCGTAGGCTTATCGCTCACTGCCGCGGCCATTAGCTGATCGACATGTCTAGACATGCAATACGCATAAATACCCATAAAACAGGATTGCTGTGTTTTTATCGTTATAAAATAGGACATTTTGTTAAAAATAAACCGTTAACAATACACAACTACTGCTTTTACCATTCAAAACTGCCCGACTCTCTTTCCTCTCTAGCTAGAAAAGCTCGACGCATCCGGTGACCCCTTAAAATTATTATGCCTTAAAACGTATTTAAAATGTCGCATTGATAAATTCATATAATGTATTTTATTCTTTTAAAGACTACTGATTCCAATTTGGTGCCATATGCTTTTATCTTGTAGGCCGTAGGATAGCTCTCTTTCTACCGGCTATAGGCCGTGGTACGTCTGGGGTATTATGCTTAAATTCTTTATTAATTAATGTTGGCTATGTGCTTTATAACACATTTTATACTTCTTTTACATACGTTTACTTATTGTATACACACTTTACAGTTCCGAAAACGACTTGCCTCAGCTGTTTTCAATAAAAGACAGTGGTGTGTGGGTGTCGTGGCTGCCAGCACAAGCGCGACATGGAGAGTTATTTTAACAAGGATCGCCAGCGTTATTCCTTGATTCTTGTTGTCGAAATGCTTAAGATGTTTTATTTTAAATAACACATTAGCCGAAAAGAGTTTCATTGCTTAAAAACGATGAGGTTAAAGAGGCTTATTTGAAATAAAAGATCAGCATGTGTTGTCATACATCTTTTCAAGTTCTGTTTATACCTTTTGATTAACCATACGTAGATAAATTTAGCTAATTGTAGCTAAGCAATCCGGGGGGTTAGAGATCGACTTTTATTTAAATTAGAAATAGATTATTTTACACTATTTACAAATAAGCATATGAAATATAGAATTAGTGTGCATTCTGCCAGAATGGCGGCATGCTTCTCACAATCCAGGCCAACGGTTCGCATCACGACAACAATTTCCGCTGGTAGCCATTTGACAGCTGCTTCACGCAACGAGCTGGCTCAATAAAGGAAATGCTGTGTGGATCTACGCGCGTGCGCCACACAAGAGTGAGAGCATGCATTCGTTTAAACAAGAATTAACCGCGTTATTTCCTGATTATTGCTATCGAAAATGCTCAGAGCGCTTTACTTTATTATTCACATTGACAGAAAAGTGCTTCATTACTTAAAAACATTACGGTTATAGGGGTTTTATTTGCTAAAACAGGCGCTCCGCCGGCGTCGCCATTTTGAAAGGGGAGTCGGCGATGGTGCGCATGCGCCAAACGCCGGACTAGCGATCGTCCATTCCGACCCGCGTTGTTCAAACAGAGTAGGCGCATGTGGCAGTGCTCCGGGATCGTTTCGTCCTATTTCTTCTAAAAGTTTGCCGCTTGCATGCTTTCTCCAACCTGGTAAATATAACTAAAGTCTTTCGTGTTGGTTAAATGTAATGAGTGATCGCTTCTTTTAAAACGACGGGGTGTACGTTTATTGTTTTCGCTTGTTTACATTTGCTCTTCTGCTGCTTCTTTCGGGCATGTTTGTTTAAATTCACCCTGCTTTTTCTTTTAAAATAACACTAAGGGTTTTCCTTCTTTTGGTGCTTTCTTCTTTTAAAACATTTGGGTGCTTTCTTTTAAAATACGCCGCGGTGCTTACTAACAACACGGGGCCGGACGGACGCCCCCGCTGAACGTGTATGCGCTAGCTTGCCATTATCCTGCTCTATGTTTTATTATACCTTAAAAACGTAATCAAAAAAGCACATTAATAAAATACATGTAATGTATTTTTATTCTATTAAAGTTTAATCCCCCAAACCCCCCTATCGGCAACACGTGGCATAAGCATGTATTGATACCATATATGGACATAACGGCAATCTCCCAAAACCATGTCGCCCCCTATCGGCAAAACGTGGCATAAGCATGTATTGATACCATATATGGGCATAAACTCTCGACCAATCAGAATCAAGGATACGCTACTTCCTCTTATGACGTCAGAAGCGGAGAATTAAGCTCCGCCCAAGGTACCACATAATATATATGACATTGATATAGTAAATGAGTTCAATGATAGTTTTGCACGGGTATTCACTGTTGAGGACCTTAGTAATTTACCAGTTATTACCTATCCAGCATTGTCTATAGCTAATATATATATAACTGAAGCAGATGTTTTGCAAAGCCTAGCTAAGCTCAAAATAAATAAATCCCAATGTCCCATTCTCGCCAGTGTGGGGAAGCAATAAAAAAGGCCAATAGGATGTTGGGGTATATCTCCAGGTGTGTGGAGTTTAAGTCAAGGGAGGTAATGCTAAGATTATACAATTCCTTGGTGAGACCTCACCTAGAATATTGTGTGCAGGTTTGGTCACCATATCTTAAAAAGGACATTGTGGCCTTAGAAAAGGTGCAGCGTAGGGCCACAAAAATGATTCCTGGTCTTAGAGGAATGTCATACGAGGAACGGTTACTTGAGCTAAATCTGTTCAGTCTCAAGCAAAGGAGACTGAGGGGGGACATGATCCAGGTATATAAGATTCTAACAGGTTTGGATGCTGTTCAACCAAATAGTTACTTCAGCATTAGTTTAAATACACAAACTCGTGGCCATAGGTGGAAATTAGCGGGAGAACATTTCAAGCTGGATTTAAGGAAGCACTTCTTTACACAGCGTGTAGTCAGAGTATGGAATAGCCTTCCTGATAATGTAGTGCAAGCTGAATCCTTGGGTTCCTTTAAATCAGAGCTAGATAAGATTTTAACGACTCTGAGCTATTAGTTTAGTTCTCCCCAAGCGAGCTTGATGGGCCGAATGGCCTCCTCTCGTTTGTATAGTTCTTATGTTCTTATGTTCTTATAAGAAGAAATTCTCAGAGGGAGATACGAGTCCTAGGTGCCTGCTGGGTACATATTGAAGACAGAGTTAGGACCGACTCCAATAATTCTGCACTGTCTCCCAGATTAGGGGAAAAATTATATTTTACTGAATATTTCATTTATGGAATTTTACCTTAGACTTGGCCAGCAGCCATGTGGATAGATTTCAGAACTACAGACGGTCTGTGGGTTGGGGGGGACAGGCAGGTTGGCCGGTGGGGGCACGCGGAATGCTCCTGGGGGTGTGGTGGGTGTGCTTATATGATTTACAGGAGCCGAGGCTAACAAAGGCACTAAACTGCACAAACAGCCTCCTGTACGAAGTTTTACATGAAAAGGGGCCATGGGCTTGTTGGCGCCATGTTTCTTAGCAGACTGACTAATACAGCCAACTGGACCATCTACCTCTTCAAAAACATCAAAATGGGGTCAAAATGGCCCCATCTGTGTTAATTTGCATCATTAATTATGGCATAAATCAATACATTCCAGATGAATTTTAAGGTAATTTCAACAAAAGCCTGTAATATCATTTTCGACCACCATGTGACACCACAAGCCGTTGGAAAACCACTAAGATGTCAATATGAGATTTGGCAGAACTGAAAATATGATGTTAAATGTATCACAGTGCAATAGTTTTAAAAATAAATCAATGACTTTGCATGACAATTTTATGTGTTTTGTCAAATAAAAAACCTGAAGTATCTGAACAATTTTATGTGTTTTGTCAAATAAAAAACCTGAAGTATTTGAACTTGAACTGATACTGAGCAAAATATTACCTCTTACTTATATGAAGGTTCGCATTATCTATGATGTAGAATAAAAGACACAAGTAAACAATCCATTTCTTTGTTTTAAAGAAACAGATTAGCTAAGAAAACCAATTGCCACCCTGTGGAATCAATGTGCATCACCTGTCTGTTTGTGGCCACTGCCCCGTGCACAATCTGCCACTGAAGATCCACCGTGTGCTTCTCAATGGGGGGCTTGTACAGGGACCTCCAACATCCCCGCGGGGAAGATCCAGGCCTCAACAAACCTGACCACCTAGAATCTGCCAGTCCACTCAGTGCCCGAAAATGCAGCACTTTAACACAAGCCTGGTACAGACCTTTCTCAGACAAATCTCTAAGAGCCACCTGCTGAAGAGACACGAAAGAGAGCAGCAAACCCACCTCCTCCCCATGACCCTCTACAGCAGGAGGGAAAAATGGGGACTACTGCCTCCTCCCAACTCAAGCACATTCTTAGTTACCTCTGGTAGCGTGCAGACAATGTCCTCCAAAGCTCTCTGAAGAAGTCTGGGGGAGGGGGAAACATTTCCGCATGTAGGGGGCCAGTGGCATTTAATTATTTACAGAAAATTCCATAGAGCCAATGTAGGAACCTGAGGTCAGTTTAACACAGGTCACTGTCCGTGGTGCTGAAACCTTTACTTGATGGGCTGGTCCTGAACGAATACAATGGCTGGCCAGCGTTCCTCACTATGCGTTTCCACTGACTGACACCTTCACATGTAATGTGATTGTTAACAATGAGGAACATTTTACAAGTTACTACAGGAAGCAATATTTACATGCCTGTAGCTTTCATTTCTCACCACAGAAAACCCAAAAAAAAAAGAAATAAGAAATACATTCATGTTATATCCAATATATCACTTCCTCATTTAAAATCACAAAACATATCTGACTGTTAATCTCTATGTTTTAATAATTTCAATAGCATTGCGTGATTTGCTTATTTTTTTCAAAAGCCACTGTGGAAGCGAAATTTAAAGAAGTTTGGTCCCCTTATAACAGCATTGGGTAAGAGAGCCGAGGGCTGCTGGGATTGTTCTCAATGTCTTGTTGGTGCCGTGTGGGTTGTGCTGCACAAACAGCTTCAAGTTATGAGATAACATGAGCAGATGCCATTACGTCATTAGTGCTGCACAAGATATTGTCATGACCTGGCTCAAGGCCATAAGAAAAAGTGGACCAGTGTTAAATCACTGTGACCTCACACCTCTTCAGATTGCAAGCCCATTTAAATGGCACAGAGGTACACAATGGGTGGCCTGTATCTGATTCACTTAATGTGCACCAAAGACCTCATATGAGAACCACAAGAGCCACCCCAGATTTACCCACCATCATGAGAAAGACTAAGATCAACATGAATGAAATGGCCTATTTTGGTGTACAATCACCCCCAGACCACTCTGACTGGCTTTGGGTTTTTGAGACAATATGAGAAGGGCAGGTGCCCTTTTGCGTGGAATGTCTCCGATTCCTGTTTTTCCTTCTTCCTCTTTTTGTTTTCTTCAAGTGCCAACAAGAGAAATTAATGACAATGCCAAAGCATCTGTAATTGCAACAATTTTCTAGGAGAATGGGTGTGTTTTTTGACACAAGTGCAGGGGTGCCAATATTTTTGGCCATGACTGTAATAGTTATTTGTGATTTGTAATAATTATTAAATTTTATCGATCCATCTACTTACCTACACTAAAAAACTTACTGTTGGATGTAATTAATTTTAAGTGGTTACATGAAATTACTTTCTAAGAACATTTTATTTTGTAATTCAAATTTTTCTTATTTTTCAAACCAAAAAGTTACAGCACTCTCATATAATACACTTCAGCCATTCACATTTATAAAACAATATGACCAATCACTAGTTCAACCTCCCAGCCATTTATCCTTCAAAAACATGGCCCTAGAAACATTCCCACATTTTCATTATATCTCGTTTCCCATTTAGTCTGTCCAACATTTTTTCATATGAAGCTGCCTTAATCATCTCATCGGTCCATTCCTTTATATTGGGGATTGTTGAGGACTTAAAATGCCTTAATATTACCCTCATGGCAGTTATGAGTCCCACCATCACAGCCTTAAACTGTTTATTATTCACCTTTGGCAATTCCACTCTATCTCCTAGCAGACAGAGTCGGGTTTGCAGGGAAAAGTAAAGCCTAGCCATTTGTCCAGGAGATCAAGAACTCTACCCCAAAATGGATATACCTGAGAGCACTGCCACAGCATGTGTAAATAAGCCCCCACCTGCCTTCTAAAATTCCGAAACACTGATCAGTATTAATTAGTCCAGTTCTATTTAGTCTAATTGGTGTCCAGTAGTGTCAGTGCATAATTATACACTGAATAAATTTACCTTTTACTTCCCTATAATATTTCCCCACTCTAGTAAGTATTCTTAACCATTCATCTTCTCTATTTTAACACTCGTGACTCAATGCCTCAGTTGCAAAAACTTCCAAAAACTCCCTCCTCCTCCTACATCATACTTACTCTTTAAGTCTGATTATGACATAAACATCCTATTTACAAATAAATCCCAAAGAGTTTTCACCCCTTTGGATTGCCATTGTTTCCATACTTTTTCCTATTTGTATTTGAGGATTGTGCCAAATTGAGGAATATGGCTGCATGTCATGTGATACTTTAAGCTTCTTATGTATTTTGATCCATATATTCCTCGAAAAAGATATTATCGGGTTTGTGTTTCTTATATTGTCCCCCCATTGTGACAGAATGTACAGAGGTTGAAATAGTGAAGCCAAATTGCTCTCGATAGCTATCCAGTCCACATCAGAATTCACATTCTTCCAGTGATAGTAGAGTTTGGCTATTTCAAATGACATGCTATATAATCTAACATCTGGCAATCCTAGACCTCCCTTGTCTCTGGGCGAAGTAATTTTAATCCTATAGGTTTTTTTCTTTCCCAAACAAAAATCTTTTACTATACTCTCATAATGTTCAAATATTATTTCCGGAATATTAAATGGAAGCATCATAGAGAGATAATTAACTTGAGGCACCACAACCATTTTAGTAACATTAACTTTCCCCCCATAAGGATAATTTCAATGCTTTCCATTTGTCCATATTAGGTTTAATTTTGTTCAATGAGGGTTCAAAATTCTGAATTATTATTTTGTCAATATATAAACAGATTTAAATTTCATGTTTATAGTTCAATTTTATGTTATATAAACAAAATAATTTTAATACAGTGCATTTTTTTTATTAATTCAACAGCACCCATGTTCAATCCACTTAAGTTTGGAAGGTGTATTGGAAGGTAACGCAGATATTTCTTAAGTGGGCATCCAGAGATATCGTCTCCCCTCCAAGCACCCCTTTTCTCCACTAGTTCTGTATGGAGCTCAACAGGAGGAATGGAGAGGTAGATAAAGGGGTTAGTCTCAAACATAATGTAATGCAAAATAAAGAGTAAATACAAGTGCCATGAAGCAGAATTGAGCTCCAGCAGGCCTCGACTTACAGTAAAGGAATTGTAAGGCAGACATGCTAACAAAACAGCTTTACATTCCCAATTCCAAACCATTAATGGGCAAACTTAGAGTGACGACGGCTAAAAAAAACCTTAGCTATAAGTAGGAATGAAACATTGTGAAAAGCCAAGACTCCACATGAAGGTAAATTTGCCTATCGCAGTAGATGCGTTCCAGACCCATCAGCGATAGGTGAAAATCCACGATACAGAAGGATCATATAATTTTTTTTTGAAGTTTAAGCCTTAAAATACCCCTCCCACATGCTTTAAACATATGTAAACTCATTAAAACACATATATCGGGCTATGTTAAATGTCGGGCTAAGGATATGAGTAACATAATAATAATAATAATAATAATAATAATAATAATAATAATAAAATAATAATTTTTAATATATATACACACACACAACTTTCTCTCTATATATGTAATGGAATATATAAAAATTAAAATATATATGGCTCTTACACATTCTTTTCATCCTTCTTCATGTAGCGTACTGTTGATTCATTCAAGCCGTAATGTCAAGCGCCGTCCGCATAACGCTTTCCTTCCCGAAGCACATCCAGAAGTTTTACCTTCTCCTGAATGGTCAACGTCTTCCATCGTAGGGCTTAGAACAAAACGAAAACAATCGGACCACAAACAATGTACGGGATACGCAGAGAATTGTGAAGCGTCGGAGGAAAATCCGCGATATAGTGGGGAATCGCTGTAATGTGAATTCTGCCAATCCTGGTTTTCAGCACCATGGACAGAAACCTGTCGTTTATAGGGACCTATTATGCCCATTTTCACTGTTCATAATTGGATTTTTATGGTCTGCTAGAATAGATTCACCCTTTTAATAGGTGATATCCTAGAATCCAATATATTATTGCAGGGCTGTTTTCATTTGATGTTAACCAAATGTGATATATTTATTTTTACTTTTGATATCTCGTCCTTTTCCCCTTATCTGATAAGAGCCGCTGTCCGCTGAGACAAGTTGGTGTGTTTTTACTGCTCACTGAAAAGTGGGTGGTGCGGACATTGTGTATTACATCACACTATGAGACAGTCACTGATTGGTGGGCTCTGAGGGGGCAGTGTGACCTGAAAATCATCCATCAATCAACCCAGGATGGGGGGCCAGCCCATCGCAGGGCACACTCACACACCATTCACTCACACATGCTCTCCTACGGGCAATTTAGCAAGTCCAATTAGCCTCAGCATGTCTTTGGAATGTGGGGGGAAACCAAAGTACCCAGAGGAAACCTCACGACGACATGGGGAGAACATGCAAACTCCGCACACATGTGACCCATGCGGAGACTCGAACCTGGGACCCAAAGGTGTAAGGCAACAGTGCTAACCACTGTACCGCTCCTGAAAATCATGAACCATTTTAAATATTGAAGTATTTTTGAAATATTTATTAATTTTAAATATTTATTAAATCAAAACATTGGGCAGTATACATGTTATAGGTACTTATTAATGAATAAGCAATATAATAAGATTCAATTTTGCTTTCACTACTTAAAGCGCCAGAACATCGTATTTGAAAAATTCAACAGCAATATCCCTTACCAGAAATCAGGAACAGGTTAAGAAAATCCACAGACTTCGTCGCGAGCAGTTGAATATACGAACTATTTCCTTCTACCCGACGCCACACACCAATAATATCACTGCGCAGCAGATATTGCCAGGGAGCTCGCGCTTGTGTCTAATGTGCAGTGATACGAGTAGTGTACTTCGATAGAAGCCCGACATTTCTACGGCTGATATTTCCAAACCTGAACAACTCCCAGCAGAACTTTGATGAATAGATAACATTAAGACCCCTCTAAAATATCTTTTTATAGTTTTGGGTGAACCTCCCATTTAAACGAAGTACATCGTGGTGCCCATGAATTTGAAAGCCTCACCTCGCTTTTCCACAACGTGTCAGCAGCGCCACCATCTTGGAGCGGTAATTAGACATAAACAAGCAACATGTCAGGGTGTAGATGGAAAGACCTTTTAGCCATAACTTCTTTACTAATTAACGCATTTATATCTTACAATTATTTTGAATAAATAAACAAGCCCACCACTACTGCCCCCCCCAAATTTATGTAGTATTGCTCATAGTATTCTCAACAAAAACTAATGCTAGTATCCCGTCAGTGTCACAGGCAAGTAAACATGTTATGTATCTTATTTGACCGTACTGCAGATTTTTTTACCTGTGAAATGTGGTTCCCTGTTTTCTAGTTTTAACATTCCTCATGTTGTTGCTGTGACGCCCGCTCCGTCCGCTCCTCGTGTGTGCCACGCCCCCTGATTACCCACGTGTGCTTCCCTGATCGTCTCCAGCTTTGTCCATTTACTTTGCTTGGTCCTGTCTTATTTAAGTCCTGGTCTTACCTGCTTGCCTTGTCTGTCATTGATGTTAGTCGCGTCAGATGTTACCTGCTACCCGTTCCCCCGATTCCCTTATTAAAACCCCAGTTTGCCCCATAATTCGCCTGTCTGCCTCAGTTTAATTGACACTTAACGAAGTAATCTGAGACCTGAGATATAACATTAGCAACAATGGTCATTTTTTACAATCATGAATTTTAACATTGAGGACGTGTGTCTCATGTCATTTTCACATAGAGGGAGTTTAATTGTTTTTATCTGTGTCTGTGTGTCAACATATGTCTATTTAGTTATGTCACTCAAATGTATGATTAGTATCGACATTTCGGTAGACTGCTATATTGTAATAAAACGGTATGGTCCTCTGGGAGTTGGGCAGTAGAAAGGAAATGTAAAGTATAAATAAGAAATACTATTAATGAAGTAGCCGCCCTATCCTTTTACTTTGTATGGAGTGTGCATACAAGACACAAATAATGCAGTTGTACTGTTATGTATATAATTTAAAAGGTATACTTGCCAGCAAAAGATTGAGTTAATAAAATTAAATGAAAAGTATTAAGACCCCTTGTCATTCATAGTATTATATACTTCTTAATTTTACAAAGACTTTTTTCCTATCATATTTTGAAGTTTTTGAAGTTGATAATCTGGAAAACTGCTGCCTGGGATCAACTATCCATTCTTGACTCTTGGAATAGGAATCGAAGTCGAATAAAACAGCCTTACAGCACCCTCTTGTGACATACAGTAATATGGAAAACAGAACAATTACTAACTGAACGCAACATCCCCCCTTTACTTATGTATTCGTCTTCCTGCAGCAGCACTGTATTCTATTAAAGACACGCCTTACCTGTAACATTTCTTCCTATAAGGTCATTACACCCCAGACAAAATAGAATGTAAGTTCAACAAAAAACATTGTGCTTGTGCCTTCCTGTAACTGCACAACCTTTTCACTATGAACTGCCTGTTTTGCTTCCAACAGAAATCAATTACAATTAGAAATGTTCCATTCACTGAGGACCACAGTAAGAGGATCTACGAACAACTGTTATATATTTTATACTGAATCTATCTTTTCCTTTAAGTTATCTCTTTCTAACCAGAAAATCACGCTCAGAACATGCATTTCATTTCTTTGTTTAATTCTGTGAAGTTCCATAGTCCTTGAGCCGATGATGGTTTGTGTGCCCTGGCTGCACAGCTTCCAGTTCCTTAGGCCATTCCAAGCTCAACTGTTCCTTCAGGACCAGTCTTTGGCAGGGCTGGAAATTTGGGAAGTCCACTGGGTACTGAGGCCAAATGGGCAGCATGCCATGCTTTCCCGTCAGCCAGGATGGGTCTCGATGGGTGCAGAGAATTTCTGATGCCCTTTTTGCACATGCGCTGGTTTCCACAGCCGCACTCTGTGCCCTTCTCTGAATGAGGGAGTGCGAGCTCCCTGTCTTGCATCACAGTACTGTTTCATGCGAGGTTGGCAAAGAGACACCCAGCAATGCACTTTATTATCATGTCACTTAATTATCACTTATGCCCCTTCAGTAGCAGGCCAAGTACAAACACTACACAAGCAGAGTATTCTGTGGGGAAAAATTAATGTCCTCAACTGCTGAGAGCAGCGTGCTCTGTGCTCATTACATCTGTGAGCTCATTACTCTCTGTAGTGCTTTTCAATGCTGCATTGAGCAGCTGCCAAGATGTTATGCTGCCTCTGAGGATAACTGTTTGTTTAGAAGTAGAATAATTCAGAATAATTCAGAAGATGGATACAGATTTTCTCTTTTTAAACAAGACACTGGCTCACTCATAATTGTCCAGTAAGAGGTAAGGAGCATTCCTATTGAACAATCATGACTTCTAGCTTAAGTTAACTCCGCTAACTGAGAAATCCTGCTTAGTGGAACACCTCCCTGGTCAGAAGAGAACAACTACAACAACCAAGAGTCACTACCTGGCTTCTGGTTATTCTGCATTAGCTCACAGCTCAGACTGGGAGTCATTTCATAATGAATCGACTCCTCAAGTCCAAGCCTTGCAGTGGACTGCAAAGCATCCAGGGACACTGCGCAGCACGTTAAAGGACAGCTCTTATGGAGTGACCACTAAACGTAAAAGTGGAAAAATAAATCATTTAAAAAATGTTAAATGAATAGTTAAGGAAGATGTAGCATTTGATTATGTCCATGCATTTTATAATCTATTCAGTACAGGATCATAGGGGAGTCACAATAGGACATACTGTAAGGAAGTGGAATATTCTGCTAAGAAGGTCAGTGCATCATAGGACTCACTGACAGACACAGACACACACAGGCACAAGGAAACAAGCAGCAGAACATGCATATGACATGCAGAGCTCAGCCATGATGTTAAGAGCACGACACCCTGAGCCAACAAGCCTGTAGGACCTAAGAACAAACTTAGATTTGGGTTTAAAGTGTTCTATCTGGGATTTTCTTGCTGTTGGTACTACAGCCAGACACACAACAGTCTGTAGTCATGATCGTCTTTCCCCAGCAAAATAGTCTAATTTTCTTTCATGCGTACTTTGACACAGACATCAGCTTAATACAATGCATAAGGCTCACAAGTTGAAACTTCAAGAATAGGCACAGACCATGACATCACCTTAAAACCAGCTTGGAAGGTGATGAAATTGTAACCTGGCTGTCTTCATCGCCTGATTTAATCCCCATCATTAACTATGGGGCCTTAATGTAGCATAAGATTAACCACGATCACAAACATTACACTTCTCAGAGCGGCATCTAGGAGGTTGTGAGTGAGTGTGTGTGTGTGTGTGAACTGATACCAGGCTCATGATGGTCATTGACAAGAAAGGGCATTAAACTTGGCAAAAGGGACCGTAAAGAATGGCAGATTGTTTTTCTCTATATAAATTCAATAACTAACTAAGTCTGCTTTTATTATTGTTTCTCTTAATACGAGAAAGAGAAAAATCCATCAGTTTCTTTTGTTTTCGTTTGTGACTAATTTTCTCTAAAAAAGAATTTACTTTTAGCAAGACAAAACTTCTGAATTCATTTTCTCAGTCTGTCAGTTTACTACATGTATAAGAATTAAAGATGTCTTATTTGTTGCATTTCGTTAATATTTGAAAGTGATTTTATTACAGTGAATCTCATGACATCATTCTTTTGTTATCCCTAAAGTTAACAGGAACGTTTGTAGCTCCAAAAAGCAGTGCATAATTCGACTGACGATCGCCACGTACTACGGACTAAAAGTTTGGCCCCTTATCCTTTGCAAAAGTTTCACTGCAGCTTTTTTTCCTCATTAACGTCAAAGCTGTGAAGAACTGAGAAAGTTCTTTTTTGAAGATAAAAAAAAGTTTGGAGGAGTTTTGAAGAATCTTGTTGTCACGTTCAAAGCCGGACGGAACGGCGATCGTGCGAGGCGAACGGGCAGGAAGCAGGCGGACAGGCGGAAGTCAGGGTAAACCAGGGATTTAATAAATAAACAGGGAGCAGGAGACATGAAACGCTAACTAACATCAATGACAGACAATGGACTCAGGTAAGACACGGACTGAAATACACAGGACTGAGCAAATTAACTAGACACAGCTGGGTACAATCGGGAGAAAACACGTGGGTAATCAGGGGGCGTGGCACACAGGAGGAGCGGACGAGCCGGGCATGACACTTGTTTTATGAATATAGATTTTCCCAACAATATAATTTTATTGAGTAAAAGATAAAGCGTATCATCATTTAGGACAACACCAAAGATAATATCATTACAAGTAAAGGAAGTCAAAAAATGAAATTTTGTACTTGTTGAGAAGCAACAAGAAAAGAACAAGTGGTCCAAAGTTTCTATGTCATTATTTTAAAAGGTGCAAGTATTATTATCAAAGTTAAACTTAGCATGAAGAAATTAATTACAGGGATATATAGCATTGAATACTTTAAAGTGTAACTCTGACTTTGGGGGGTATTGGATAATAAATATATTTAGTGCAAATGTGTTTACTGGTTGATTTGAATTTTTATTGGAAAGGTGACGAAATAGTTCATAAGCAACGTCTAATAATATTATGTCTAATAATTTCATTTAGGAATTTACCCTACTTATAAAATAATACCATTGTATTGGAGAGGAGGGAGGCTATGAAATAGGAGAAGGGGAGAATTGTTTAAAAGGTTCCTGACCAACATTAAATGTGCAGCTGGAATAGATTTTAGAACAATATCAAACTCTTTTTTAATAAACTGTATTATGTTTTAAACAAAAGTTTTCAAAAAACAGAACATTTCCTGTGATGTCCAATAGATGCAAAGCTGACCAGATGTTCTTCTCTACCCAACGTTCATGGTACGGGGACTGATTTCTGTGGGTAATATATCTATTATTCCAAATAGGTACCAAGTTTGGACTGAAAAATAATAAGAGCATAAGAAATTTACAAACGAGAGGAGGCCATTCAGCTCATCAAGCACGTTTGGGGAGAACTTAACTAATAGCTCAGAATTTTTTAATTCTTATCTAGCTCTGATTTAAAGGAACCCAGGGTTTTAGCTTGCACTACATGAACAGGAAGACTGTTCCATACTCTAACTACACGCTGTGTAAAAGTGTTTTCTCAAGTTCAGTTTAAAATGTTCTCCCACTAATTTCCACCTATGGCCATGAGTTCTAGTATTTAAACTAATATTGAAGCAGCCATTTGGCTGAAGAGCATCTCGACCTGTTAGAATCTTATATACTTGCAGGCTCATAAGAACATAAGAACATAAGAACATAAGAACTATACAAACGAGAGGAGGCCATTCGGCCCATCAAGCTCGCTTGGGGAGAACTAAACTAATAGCTCAGAGTCGTTAAAATGTTATCTAGCTCTGATTTAAAGGAACCCAAGGATTCAGCTTGCACTACATTATCAGGAAGGCTATTCCATACTCTGACTACACGCTGCGTAAAGAAGTGCTTCCTTAAATCCAGCTTGAAATGTTCTCCCGCTAATTTCCACCTATGGCCACGAGTTCGTGTATTTAAACTAATGCTGAAGTAACTATTTGGTTGAACAGCATCCAAACCTGTTAGAATCTTATATACCTGGATCATGTCCCCCCTCAATCTCCTTTGCTTGAGACTGAACAGATTTAGCTCAAGTAACCGTTCCTCGTATGACATTCCTCTAAGACCAGGAATCATTTTTGTGGCCCTACGCTGCACCTTTTCTAAGGCCACAATGTCCTTTTTAAGATATGGTGACCAAACCTGCACACAATATTCTAGGTGAGGTCTCACCAAGGAATTGTATAATCTTAGCATTACCTCCCTTGACTTAAACTCCACACACCTGGAGATATACCCCAACATCCTATTGGCCTTTTTTATTGCTTCCCCACACTGGCGAGAATGGGACATGGAAGCATCAACATACACACCAAGGTCTTTCTCATGATCAGCTACCTTTATTTCAGTGACACCCATGAAATACCTGTACTTTATATTTCTGCTCCCTAGATGGAGTACCTTACATTTATCGACGTTAAATTTCATCTGCCAGGTATCGGCCCAGTCACTAATTAAATCAAGATCCCGCTGTAGCTGCTGAGCCACTAATTCAGTATCTGCTACACCACCCACCTTGGTCTCATCTGCAAATTTCACCAGTTTACTGTATATATTGGTATCCATATCATTTATGTAAATTAGGAACAATAGTGGTCCTAAAATCGAACCCTGCGGTACCCCACTATGAACGCAAGCCCACTGTGACATTGTGCCTCTTATAACTACTCGCTGTTTCCTATCTGTTAACCAGTTATCAATCCAGGTCGCTACAGTACCTAAAATACCAGTCGCTTTGAGTTTAAGTAGGAGCCTCTTGTGGGGGACAACATCAAAAGCCTTTAGGAAATCTAAGTAGATGACATCATAGGCCTTCTTATCATCAACTTCCTGAGTAGCTTCCTCAAAAAACTCCAACAGATTTGTTAAACAGGATCTACCTCTCCTAAATCCATGCTGGCTATCCCGCAAAATGTTATTGGAGTCCAGGTAATCTATAATTTTCTCTTTGATTAAAGCCTCCATAACTTTACCAGTTATACAAGTTAGACTGATTGGCCTATAGTTAGACAAATTACTTCTATCCCCTTTTTTGAAAATAGGCGTTATGAAGGCGTGCTTCCAATCAGAAGGTACCACACCTTCAGATAAGGATTTTTGAAACAGTAAAGTTAAGGGTCGGCAAATAATATCCCTCATCTCTTTTAACACTATAGGTAAGATGCCATCAGGGCCCTGTGATTTATTTATTTTGAGCTTAGCTAGGCTTTGCAAAACTCTGCTTCAGTTATATATATATTAGCTATAGACAATGCTGGATAGGTAATAACTGGTAAATTACTAAGGTCCTCAACAGTGAATACCCGTGCAAAACTATCATTGAACTCATTTGCTATATCAATGTCGTTTACTATTATAAGACCCTTACTATCCTGCAGATTAGTAATTTCAGGTTTTAGAGCTCTTTTAGAGTTAAAATACTGGAAGAAACTTTTAACGTCATCCTTAGCTTCCAATGCAACCATCCTTTCGACATTTCTTTTAGCTCGTCTAATATCATTTTTTAACTCAGCCTGTAGACTTAGATATTCCTGCTTAATTCTGTCATCATCAGTTATTTTCCATTGCTGGAACAAAGCCCTTTTCCTCCTTACTTTATGCTTTATTTCCCTAGTAAACCACCTAGGTTGCAATTTCCTAGATTTATTCTTGCTGGAAACAGGTATGAAGTCCTCTTGCACTTGCAATAATGTGCTTTTAAAAAATTCCCAGGCCTCTTCAACAGTTTTGTTATTTAACTCCATCCAGTTCACAGTTACTAGTTTTAGTCTCATACACTTAAAGTCAGCCTTCCTAACATTATATATTTTTGATTTGGACTTAGCTCTTCGAACACTAAACTTAACCTCAAATTTGACCATGGTATGATCGCTACTGTCAAGTGGTTCTAAAACGTCTAATTTACCAATCCTGTCCTGGTTATTAGAGAGAACAAGATCAAGAATGGCATCTCCCCTGGTAGGGGTGTTAACAAACTGAGTAAAAAAACAGTCCTGTACTAATTCCACCATTTCCAGTTCATTTTCTGAAGAGCCAGTGACAATGTCCCACTGCATTCCTGGTAGATTAAAATCACCCATAACTACCACATCATTTTTATTGCTCATAGTCCTAATCTCACTGTATAACAATCTGCTTTCCTCAGCAGCTATATTAGGTGTTCTGTAACAAACACCGACAATTAGGCTATTTGAGTTTTTAGCATCTAATTTTACCCATATTGCTTCCGTAGTTTTATTTATATCAGTAAGTTCCCTTGCCTGCAAGTTTTCCTTTACATATACTGCAACACCACCTCCCTTTTTTCCTATACGATCCTTACGGAGCAACGTGTAACCATCCATATTATATTCTTGTCCATCCTTTTCACTCAACCACGTTTCAGTTACTCCTATAATATCATAAGAGTCCGATGAGATAAAAGCCTCTAAATCATGAATTTTATTCCTAATACTTCTGGCGTTTAAATACAGACAACAAAGGGTAGGCCTATTACGGTGCCCACTTACAATATGATTATTTGGGGCTTTCCGTTTCCCCCCACTGACATAGTTAACTAACCTCCCTGCCCCCCCAGTCCCTAGTTTAAACATTCCTCAACTACTCTACACATACACCTCCCCAATACACTGGTTCCCCTCTGGTTCAGGTGCAACCCATCCGGCCTGAACAGGTCCCACCTGTTCCAGAAGGTCCTCCAATGCCCCATAAACCTAAACCCCTCTTTCCTACACCATCCTTTTAGCCACGCATTTAATTTCCTTATCTCAGCTAACTTAGCCTGACTTGCACGTGGCACGGGGAGTATTTCAGAGAATACCACCGTGGACGTTCTGCTTCTAAGCTTATTGGCGACTTCTATAAATTTATCCTGCAGAACAGCCCTTCTACCCTTGCCTATGTCGTTGGTGCCAACATGCACCACGACAACTGGATCCACCCCAGCTGGGGCCAAAAGCTTATCCACACGATCTGGAAGGTCTCCTACCTGGGCACCAGGCAGGCAAGACACCGTACGGGACCCTCTATCACGCGTGCACACATAACTGTCTACTCCCCTAATAATGGAATCCCCCACTACCACAACCTCCCTCTTCCTGGGGGGAGGGGGCTCCTCAGTGCCCAAGGGCCCACCTGCCTCCCCAGTCCGTTCCGGCTCTAAAGCTGGAAGAACCTGAAACCTGTTCGACACAGTCACCTCAGGTGATGCCGCCTCTGCAACGTGTGTACGCCCTTTCCTGCGTCTACGACCTACGGTCACCCAGCTCTCTCGACCTCTCTGCTCTTCATTCTCCCCCCTCCCGGCTAGTGGCGTACACACCTTCTCCCTAAAAGGCGTATTAACTTGCTCCTCTAACTCACTGTTGCATTGGATGAGAGCCAGTTGCTCCTCAAGGTCGCGAACCTTGACCATGAGCGAGTCCACTAGCTTACATCGCTCGCAGATGAAGTCCGACTGGACACTAACGTCCAGAAGGGCAAACATGTTGCAAACGCCACACTGAGCCGGCCCCATAATTAACTAACTCACTATGACCCCGTACTCCCAGCCCAGTAAATTTATATAGCGTATTTAACTTTAAAGATTAATTAGCGTACCGTTAAATGCAATAAAGTGCCGAGTACACTAAAATAAGTTACTTGGGTTGAAACGGAACTTAATTATTATTTTTATTTAAAATTTTAAATCCGATAAATTTACTACTACTTACCAAAAGAACTTCTGCCTGAACCAAGTATGAATTAAAAACAAAACGAAATCGAAATTGCTCTTGGGAGGTCGAAAAACCACAAAAACCCCCTCACAGCAGGCTACTGCCGGAGCGGGGAAAAAAGTGGAAAATGTCCTCCCGGCCCCGACTGGCGACCGAGCAAAGCTCAGGAGCAACTGTCCTTTTCTGGCGCTGAGTAACGTTACCGACGTTAGATATTATTAGCTATTTCGCCCCGCCGGTGTTTTTTATGGAGTTATACGCGAACAGAAAACGCAGCTCACTGCCCGTAACAATCGCGCTGTTAATAAACAGACAGGACAGACAAGCACTCACGCCGACCAAAATAAGAACAATAAATAGAAATAACACAGCCACCCACTAAACAATTAAAGCACACAAACACTCAGAAAATACGTTCCAAACACCCCAAAAACAATCACAAACAATCCCAAAACAATCGCTGCAGCTCAACACCACTCTCTCGCAGTATCCCAGCAATCTCTCGCAGCAATCCCAGCAATCATGATGGTCATTGACAAGAAAGGGCATTAAACTTGGCAAAAGTGACCGTAAAGAATGGCAGATAGTTTGTTATTCTTTATATAAATTCAATAACTAAGTCTGCTTTTATTATTGTTTCACTTGATAGGAAAGAGAGAAAAATCCATCAGTTTCTTTTGTTTTCGTTTGTGACTAATTTTCTCTAAAAATGAACTTACTTTTAGCAAAACAAAACTTCTGAATTCATTTTCCCAGTCTGTCAGTTTGCACGCACACACACACACACACACACACACACACACACACACACACACAGACACACACACACACATAGTCAAATGCATTCATACATGTATATATATATAATCAGGAGTGGTACTTTCACCACGAATTGTCACCCATGTGCACTGTCTTCGCGTAGTGAACCAGTTTTCAATACAATGGTTAAAAAGGCTCAAACCTTCAGTGCCTCGTTGTGCCATCTCTACCAGTGTTTTTTGCAACAGGGAAAATACAACTTGTATGCTGGCCTTAGAAGCACAACTTCAAAGAATAGCTGCCATGCTTCTGTCTAGCATGGCAGAGGGAGTAAAACGGTATGGGACTGCTTTGGTGCTGGTAAGGTGGGTGATTTACACAGAGTACAAGGTGCAATGAACCAGCAAGGTTACCGCTCTGTTTTACAACTCATGCCACTCCCTGTGGTCAGCACTTCTATCAAGCAGCAAGGCTGATTCAAAGCACACTGGTGAAAGATGAGGAATCCAGAGAACTGTCCTGCTTGACTGGCCTACAGAATCATCACATCTCCAGCCTATCAAGCTCATGTGAGACCAGCTTCACCATGAGGTCAGAGAAAATACCAAGCCAGTCCCACCTCTGGGAATAGCAGGATTGAAATTTCCCCTAATATTGTCATAAACGGACAGCTCTAATGGCGAAGGACTGCAAAGCTGTAATTGCTGCAAATATAGTTTTCATACAGTTTGATTAATTGAAAATGAAGATGAAACTTATTGCAATATTTATTATATCACAAAGCAGAAGGCAGCTGGGAAAAGTAAAAAAAGAATCACCCCAGATGGGACTTAAAACCACGATATCCAGCTCAGAAAGTCAGGGCCGTGGGAATTTGGCCAGTGGGGCAACCGGCAGACCTGAGCTTATGACCAGGACACTTGACTCACAATGGAAGCTCAGAAAATTATAAGCAAGCCTGCAAAAGTGACATGAATGGATCTGTGGTAAAATGCATCTTGGGGCCGAGACATTATCACTCACAGTTCAGGAGAAGATGACATCCATCCATGGATCTCGGTCAAATGCGCTCATTGAGTTTCCGCTATGCCTTTGTCATTTAATGTTTGTACTTAGCTATAGAGTGGCAGGAACACAAATGAATGGGGAGTTTAAAAAAAAAAAACATTTGCATTACAGCAATACGTCACACATGACTATGTAAGGGAATAGATGAAACCCTGCATACATCACTATACCAAAGCAATTCAGTACAAAGTGCACTGACATGATTCATATGATTCCTGGTTTATTTGGAAAATTTAGGTCCACCATCAGCTAGGTGTTATATTTATGATGCACATTGATGACACCATTTGGCTGACACAATATCAGACTGAACTTATTTTATAATTTTAAAGGTTTAAATATGGTTCTGGGTGTTGGACATCCTGTCAGCCTTCCCCCCAAGAGAGAGTAAATGACTGCAGGGCATTACAAAGGTCCAGAATGGATTTTTCATTTACAGGTGTCTTCTTTGCCTCTCGTGACCAGTATCTCACTCCAGACCAGTGGTGGATCTCGTACTCAGCCACAGAGAATGGGTCCTCCCGCCCAGTGGATCTCCTCATCCCCTCAGCCACTGATTCCCTCCAAACTGATGGGGTAACTATGGTTGGCAGAAGTGGGGTTTGTTGTTCACTGTCATCCGCTTGACATTGATGGACCACTTGCTGAGGCTGAGGATGGTGGTATTTACATATCCTCACTGTTAGGCCTCTGCACACCCATTTCTTTTGCTGACCTGTTGCACAGAAACATTTCATAGTAAACTGTAACATGATTATAGCAATTATTTCAATGTTGCTCAGTCAGTGAGAATCATTTACATAGTGTTACATAGTTTGTGGTTTCAATTAATATCAGACTGACTCCAACTCAGAAGAAAAAAGGTCTGAAATACATATGTTTGAATTCTGACTTCTGATTAAAGTCTGACTTTTTCTTTTTATTCTGATAATATTCCTTCACCGCCCCAGCATCCATGTCTCCATTACTGGTGCCAGCCTGGTTGGAGGAAGGTGTTTTAGGTGAAGATCCTTCATCTCCCCATTCGATCACCTCATCCCATTTATCCCAGGCTGCCCAGTACTCGTCATCAGCCCAGCTCACGGCTTTTTCCATTCGCCTAGTGCTGAGAGGAGAAACAGCTTTCTGTCAGACAGGTTATACGACAGCACACCAGACAACAGTAAAAACTTCTTAAAGACCAAATACATAAGCTGGTTCAGTCAAGTATTTATATTAAATAACAAAACATGGTACTATTACCCAAGCATTATCAAAGTAGATGCCCAGAACATTATAATGTCACATAATACATCCATCATCAAACGCCTCCCCCGGTCATACAGTATCACCCAGCAAATGTTATCCACTTAATGCCAACAAAGGGTAGGGTGAGTGCACTTGACCTTCTGAACATGGTAACTGGTATTTGTTGCATCCATCCATCCATCCGTTTTCCAAACCACTTATCCTACTGGGTCGCGGGGGGTCCGGAGCCTATCCCGGATGCAATGGGCACGAGGCAGGGAACAACCCAGGATGGGGGGCCAGCCCATCGCAGGGATCAAAGCATCAGATAAATGTAAAAGCATTAATAAGATATTCCTACAGAGCAATTTCTAATAGACATGGCAGTGCCCTAACATCTCATGTAATAAACCCTTTGGCATCATCTGCTGCCTTATTCAGCCTAAACCAATAGTCCAGAGGATCCTCCCTAGCATCTGACTTGGTTGAACAAAAATCTGCTGGAGGCATCCCAGAATGCACAGTCAAATAAGAATGCTGCTTCAGGACACTAAGGACTGCATCCACATCTCCAGTGGCAGTGACAGTATCATTACTATGCAGCCATGCTCTGACCACATCTCTGGCACATCCCATCAGTCTGCTTGTGCCTGCAGTAGGGATGGGTGAACCTAAGCATTCAGAGGTTTCCCCAGCAGATAGACTATTTGGCATCTTAGAGAGGGCACTGAGGTAGAGATTGGTAAACAACTTCACAATATTATTCTTAACCTGCCAGATCTGGATTATCCCCTCTGTCAGAAATCTTGCAGGCAGAGCCCACTTGAAGCAGAGCCGAGAGGTAGGGCTACATGTTAAACTAAAGGCAGAAAAATACTTGCTTTTCATTACACACTTATGTACGTACGTACAGCCGCGGTCCGTATCCTGCGTTCTTTGCGTCGGTTTTTGTGCACATACTCAAAAATTTACGGAACGTATACGAAGATGCAATACCTGCGTAATTTATAGGGGGCAGTGTTGCGAGATCTGCACTCAACAGTCAAGATATCCACGTTTGAGGACCTGTTGATTGAGCAGGTCCGCAATTATCCTCATCAAAATAACATGTAATAATAGATGGCAAGAGATTTCAAGCATCCTGAATTTTAATTTGGAAATTTGTAAAAACAAGTGGCAACAAGTGCGAGACCGGTATGTTAGAGCCCGGAAAATGTTAGTTGTGAAACGAAGCGGTGATCCTGCTGACCTGATGTTTTGCCTAGCAATTATCCACCATCTGGACTGGATGAAGTGTCACCTCAACCACAAAACTACTGAAACTAATTTCCCTAGAATTGACACGGTAAGTGTTTTTTTTACTTATTGTTTGGAATAACATCCATCCATCCATCCATCGATTTTCCAAACCGCTTATCCTACTGGGTTGCGGGGGGTCCGCAGCCTATCCCAGAAGCAATGGGCATGAGGCAGGGAGCAACCCAGGATGGGGGGCCAGCCCATCGCAGGGCACACTCACACACCAGTCACTCAAACATGCACTCCTACGGGCAATTTAGCAACTCCAATTAGCCTCAGCATGTTTTTGGACTGTGGGGGGAAACCAGAGTACCCGGAGGAAACCCCACGACGACATGGGGAGAACATGCAAACTCCACACACATGTGACCCAGGCAGAGACTCGAACCCGGGTCCCAGAGGTGCGAGGCAACAGTGCCAATGACATGGGGAGAACATGCAAACTCCACACCTGATGAACCGGTGATGCCATTCTAAACTCCTGCACCACCATGCCACCCCAGACTTTAACTTGATTTATTTAAAATATTTCCTAGAATTGCGTATACTAAATTCAACCCAAAAAAGCGAGTGCAAATTATTACATCATTTAATTTGAGTAAATTCTACAGTTTATTTATTTGCAGTTTACGTACTGAATTACAGTGCATTGCAGCATTTTATCGGCAAGGTTCTCATAAATATTGCCCTACTTTCTACAGTATTGTACTATTTTACTGATAAACAGTGTTACTGTGATAATTTCACTGTTTATTACAGCAGGGGTGCAGATTGAACCCACAACCCTGGAGGTGTGAGGCTACAGTAGGAGCAATGGGCCACTATTGATACTGTGAGAAATGATGTATTTTTAATCATACACTATAACTGATGTGCCGCTACATTGCTTGTGTATGCTCTGCACCTTGCCTTTCTCCCTTACTTGTCTTTCTTGTTCTCCACACCTTGTGAGCTTCAACATGAGCTGATTGATTGTTTTTCATAAGGCCCCAGGTTAGTTAGGTTCAGTCTCCTGGAAAATCACTAGAATGTGTCCTTGGCTTTGGAAGCTAAGAACACCTTATTTTCAGGGAGAGTCCTGTAATATTTATTTTAATAAATTATTTTTATTGATAAACCTTCATACTGATAATCCTCTTTTAATGGTCCTAAAAAAACATTTCACGATTCAGTAACCCTACTTGTTCAATAGATGGCAGTGTAGTGCTTCGACTAAGACGTGCTATGGAAATTGCCGGTAAAATATAAAGCTCGTTTTCCACTTTAAACGTTTGTCTGACTGAAATGACCACATGTTGTACATATGTTATTGTACTATACGTCTAACCTTCAGCGTTATATACCACACCTACCTCAGTTATCTGCAGCAATAAAATATGGATGTGTAATTGGACAGCTGCAAGTTAAGTTGTAGAATCGATTATTTTTCTAAACGTTTATCTGTCTGATTTTACAGTAAAGTATGCATGGACGCATGGTACAATAAGGTGTGAATAAGTTGAAAATATACATGAAATATTATAAAATAATAAATATGTGTAAACATTTACGGCTCCCTGGAAATGATCAGTTATCATGATAGTACAAATAAGCAGTTATCCAGACATCCCAAGTCTCCCGCATATTGACAGCGGCTCCCTGATGCCCCTAAATTAAAAAAATTTATATCCTGGAAACTAGAGCAAGCAAGCAAGAGCATGCACGCGAGACAGTAGCACACACGAATGAGCAAGTAAATGAGCTAGGAATGAGCGAGAGAGAGAGGGATAGAGAGAAAGAGAGAACGTGCGTATGTGTGGATCCCTATATGTGTGACTCTTCATGTAGCCAGTGCTAGACAGACAGCATCCTGATTGGTTTACTTAGCCATATAAGCCAATCATATTTCAGTGTGGGCGGGCTTTTATTTAACTCCCAGAGAACCGAAGGTATTGGTTCCATGGAGCGTCACGGCGGAGGGAGAGTGTCTCAAAAAACGAAAATATAAAATGCATTTCACCACAGACTACACAAAAACGTGCCCTTGTTTAATAAGGATGAAAAATAATGACAATGTTACGCGCTGAACTGTTTGCAACAGTGATTTCAGCATTGCTCATGACGGTTTAAACGACTGTAAAAGGTACGTCCAGGTGAGTTTAACAAGTGTCATTTAATTTTCTGTATTATTCAGGTAAACACTGGTTAGACACTTGGTTAGTTGTCATGAAAACACCAAACTTCCTGAAGGCTTTTGTAAAGTAGCAATGGAATATAATTAAGGAATTTACATATAGTAAAAGAATAATCTACTTATATTATTGTCAAAATAATACATAATATTGGCCGTCGTAATTCAGTGCGTTGACTAGAGAAAATTAATGAATATATATATATATATATATATATATATATATATATATATATATATATATATATATATATATATATATATATATATATATATAATGAGGCAATACAGAAATTCTGTTCTGTAAAATTAAGTTTGTTGAAAGCTAAATAAATTGCTGTGCATAGGATACAGTGAAATGAGGTTGGTAAGAGCTTTTTTTTAACGTAAGTACGACTAAATCTCATTATGGCGACGCGAGTCGGTCAGACATAAACACGCGAGAGTCTGACTGCGGTCAACGACGTTGTGTGGCGCCAGCGGCAGGCGGTTGTCATGGTTACTTTGCCACAAACCGGCCGAAGTTCGCGCCCTTTTAGTAAGACATGTCCGGCGTTCGAGCTCCGGCAAACAAAACTAAAGCCGGATTTATTTAGATAATTTCTGCTTAAACTTTATTAAACTAATACATGTATGTTCCGTGGTAATTTTTGTACTTATCGATGTAGCTGGGTTTCGATAATTTAGAAGTTAATTGCGACTTTTTAGCTGGTTAGCTAGTTCTTGCTAGTTGGATACTAGCATTGCACTGTGTTTTCGTTGGTGTACCTCTGGGTTTTTTGTGTCTGTTAATCTATTAACTACTACAGAAGTTTACATCGTTTTTGATAGTGAGTCAGACATACCTGTGTATTAATATGTTTTTCGGGTTGTGTGATTTCCATACATGTATATAGTTGCCACTTGGTTTACCATAGCTTGGTGTTAACTACAGATCTGATTTGGGATTCTGAAATTGCCCTGGTGTGCAGCACATGTCACACTTCTGTGTGTCTTCACATGTCTTCTGATTACTGGTTGCATTTACAACATGCCACATTATATATAAGTCACGGTATTTTGTGTGTCAGGTATAGAGATAAATATTATTTTTTAGGATAAATTCAGTTAAACTAATTGAGAGTTAGCTGTAGTAAGCTGCCCTACACACAAACGCTGTGACCCCAGAGGTAAGCTGCTGTTCACCCAAACGCCCTGACTCCACAGGAAGGCTCACATCCAACCGAACACTGTGACCCCAGAGCTAAGCTGACATGTACCCAAACACCCTGATCGCAGAGGCAAGCTGCGGTCTACCCAAACACGCAGACCCCTCAGGTAAGCTCACAGTCACGCAAATGTCCTAACCCCAGAGGTAGGCTGCCATCCACCCAAATGCTCTGATCTCAGACAAGCTGCTGTCCACCCAAACACGCAGGCGCCTCAGGTAAGCTCACATCCACCCAAATGCCCTAACCCCAGAGGTAGGCTGCCTTTGACCCAGCCCCCTGACCCCTGAGGTAACCTCGCTTCCACCTAAACACTCTGATCTCAGAGGCAAGCTGACATTTGCCCAAACACCCTGATCACAGAAATAAGCTGCCATCCACCTAAACGACCTACCCCCAGAGGTAAGCTGACATCCATCTAACTGCCTTGATCCTAGGCTGCCCCAGTACGTCTAGGTGGTGACAATCCATCCTACAGGGTTGACATGATGTGCTTTCCTGAAGCACACAAAGGACACCTCGGGTTTTATGTAAGTTTGCTTTCTTTTTCTGTGCTTGTGTTTTATTTGGTTTGGATTGTATTTAATGGCATGTACAGAATTTACTGAGCACTTTTTTGGTTGATCACTGTTGGCACATATTCATCAATATTAACATTATTAACATTTTATTTTATCTGTTGTGCTGTTTATTTTGTGATTGACCTATTTTATTCCTAAGGTTACTGATTTTATGTGTTTTAGGAAAGTGTATGATGCTGTTTTAGCCCGACCCTTGTGCAGAGTTTGGAAGTCTGCGGGTATGTTCCTTTTTGAACTTTTTCTTTTTGTCTTAACTTTTTATTGGCATGCATGTAAGGTAACATTTTAATTGTTTTATTGGCCATGTAATTAGATTTTAATGGTGTATAATTGTATTTGCTGGTGGAATTGCTCTTTTGCCTGTGTTAAGGGTAATAGTTCTGCAGGTAGTTCTATTTGTTAAATGTTTGATAAATAAAATTCTTATTGTACTGGGTTGGCATTGATTTGCATGGTGTTTCAGCCTTTTAGATTGTGATTTTGTGTTAATGTAAGTAGTACAAGCATAATATTATTTAAAAATCGGCGGGGTGCAGTCTGCGGGTATCGCTTCGCGGCCTTTTGGCTAAAATCAAGTGGATTTTACTGACTTTTTACCGGTTTTCACGGACTGCGTCGGGTTTTTTAGAGGAAGGCACGGTTAACCTAAGGCGTGACCAGCAGGTGGCTTGACCGCCGCTGCCACGGGGCGACCCGTGCCTTCCTTTTTAGCCTTTTATCCCTGCTTTTATTTCTGTTTTTAGTAGGCTGGGGATCCCGCAGTGGCTGGTGGCTTGTCCGCCGCCCTGCTGGGCGAACTGGTGTTTTTATTTTTAGCTGGTTTTATAGTTTAGCTCTGCTCGACTCATCCCGGATTGGCGGACGGCGGACGTCGAGACCACGGCGGCGGAAGGACTCTGCTCCAGCGGCGACGTCGGTGGACCTTCCCGGATGGCAACGGCCGGCGGACCATCGAGGAAGCCCTTCAGCGGGCCGTGGCTGGTAGCAGGCGGTGGCCTGCGGAATACCACCCGGTTCTGCTGGAGGGCTGAGGGGGAGGTGGGCACCTTCCCCGACCGTCTGGCCTTCATCCGGGAGGTGGCCTTCGAAGCACTGGGCCTTCGTATGGAAGATGTTCTTTGCGTACCGCGGAATGGCCCCTTCGAATTCTTTGAGGTCACCTTGTCCACCGATGACAGCTGCAGCAAGGTCCTGGAGCGGAGCAAGGAGGGGGCCCAGCACCCTCTCCTTAGACGGTATACCATCGAGCCTCTGTGGTGGCCCGACAAGCGGGTTATTACTGTCCACTGTTTTAACCCGCATGTTACCGCCGAGTCCGTCTGCTTGTTTTTAAAAAAAAGTATGTGGACCTCCTTCCTGGCCACAGGGACATCCGGGATGAGCTGGGGATCTGGACTGGCCGACGCCAGTTCCAGGCCCGCCTGCGCCCGGACGCTAATGGGGCAGGCGGTTTTAGCCACCCCCCAGCCTATTTTAACCTACAGGGAAATAAGGCATACCTTTTTTATTCTGGACAGCCTCCCTTCTGCCGGCAGTGCCACAGCTTTGGACACACCCTGGAGGGATGCGCTAACCTGCGCTGCTGCAACTGCCTGGAGTCGGGGCACATGGCCAGGGACTGCAAGGGCCCCCGTCGCTGCATACACTGCAACGGCGAGGACCATCTGGCTCGTTCCTGCCCACAGAAAAAGACTACATATGCCGACGCTCTGTCGGGTAACAGAGCAGTCGGCACGGAGAATGGTGGGGGAGCTCTAGCCCCCACGACTGGGCAGGAACAGCCGGCGACGGGGGCAGGAGGAGAAGCCCTGGTCGAGGTGGAGGAGGCCCCTTCGAGTTCGACACCAATGCAGGAGGGGTCTCCGAACAAGGTGGAGCAGCTCGCCCTGGCTCCAGGCGTCAGCAGCAGGCGAAAGAAGAGCGGTGCATCCCCCCGGGGGAGGAAGAAGAGCAGAAGGGAGGCGCAACCCGACGCATCCAGCCCTCCGGCTGCCGACAGTATCCCCCCTCCCTGATGTTAGAAGCCCCCCGTCTGGTGTGGGACTTGGGACAGTCCCCCGCACCCCCCAGGAGTACAGCGGTCAACAGGACACTGCTAATGAACAGGAGTACCTGGGGGGGCTGAAATTGGGGGACCTTTTGAGGTTGACTGAGGAGGGGGGGCAGTAGGACAGTATTGTTTTTAATGGCTGGCTTTTATTATTTTAGTTTGTTGTTTTTAATTGTATTTTATTATTTTAACATTCTATGGCCAATTTTAATATTGTCACCTTGAATGTAAGGGGTTTGAGGAACGTTTTAAAACGTACATCTGCTTTTAACCAGCTGGCATCTTCTCCCTTCAGCATTTGTTTTCTGCAGGAAGTCCACCTCCGGGACCAGCGGGACGAGGCTCTTTTCACGACAGTGGAAGAGGGGTAGATCCTACTGGAGCGTAGGTGGCGTCCACTCCTCAGGCGTCGGGATCCTTTTTGGCGACCGCGCCTTTGAAGAAGTAAGTGTGTTTACCGTCCTTCAGGGCAGGGTTTTGGGAGTGGACGCCACATGGAGGGGACAGCGCCTCCGGGCCATATGTGTCTACGCTCCAGTGGAGGCCTCGTCCCGTATAACTCTCTTTGAAGAGTTGTCCCCGTTCTGTGTCACAGATCGACACTTGATTTTAGGAGGGGACTTTAACATCTCGTTGGAGGGTAGACAGGATGCCAGCTCAGGCCATTTTATTCGTTCCTTTAAACTTGTGGACGGTTTTAAAACATGCAACCCCAGCATGCCGGGCTTCACCTGGCATAATAGTCGCGGAGCCAGCAGCCGCATCGACTACATTTTAGCTTCACCCCCCGTTGCTTTTAAAAAGGTGTCCCTCTCCCCACAGTGGCCCACTGACCATCTGGCAGTGGAGGCCACTGTCTCCATAGACGCCCTTGTATATGGGGGCGGCTATTGGAAAATGAACCTGCAGATCCTGGAGGAGAGAGATTTTAGACACCTTTTTTTAGATCACTTCTCCGAGTGGCAGAAGGACAAGCCTACCTTCCCCTCCGTGGCCGAATGGTGGGAGAGTGTGAAGGACAGCATCCGAACCTTCTCCATGCAGTACAGCAAGCAGCGCAGGATGGAGAAGAAGTTCTCCATTCTGCAGCTGGAGAGAAGGTTGCGAGATGAATACGCCGCTCACAACAACGGGGGCACCATCAACCACGAGCGGCTGCTTGACATAAAGGGTGAGCTGAGGCGCCTGCATGAACAGGCTGCCTCGGCCCAAATGCTCCGCGACAAAATATTTGATGTGGAAAATAATGAAAAGTGCAATTCTTTTTTTTCCACAGAGCCAGGGAAGCCCGGGAGGAGAAGAGCTTTAGCTCTCTCCGTGCCTCAAATGGCAATATAGTCATGGATACATCAGACATGCTGGAGGTTGCTAAATTGTTTTATCTTAACCTTTTTAATGTTAGGGACACGGACCCGGTTGCTGGGGAGCGCTTCCTAGATAACATCTCACCTTGTCTTCCCAGTGACATCTGGGACGGCTTAGAAGCCCCCATCACCTTGGCCGAGCTGACCGCAGTGCTTGGCAAGATGAACCGCCGCAAGGTACCTGGCCTTGATGGGCTCCCGGTGGAAGTTTATTCCACCTTTTGGGATGTCCTCGGGCCGGAATTACTGCAGGTTGTAGAGGACGTTCAGCGCCGGGGTTTGCTCACTAGGAGCATGAGGTCGGGGGTCCTCTCTTTGTTGCACAAGAAGGGCGATCGGGCCGACCTTGGCAACTGGAGGCCCCTGACCATGCTTTGTGTAGACACAAAGCTCATCGCAAAGACCCTTACCGAACGCCTGAAGAAGGCCATGGCTCATCTGGTTCACAGCGACCAGACGTGTGGAGTACCGGGTCGATCGGCGACGTGGAATCTCCACCTCATCTGCGACGCCATCGCCTGGGTAGAGGATAGGAACCTCCCTCTCCTGCTGGTCAGCTTGGACCAGGAGAAAGCCTTCGACCGGGTAGATCACCGCTTCCTGTTCAAAGTATTGGGTAAGTTTGGCTTCGGGCCCAATTACCTGGGGTGGTTACTCACTTTGTATAACGAAATTGGGAGCCATGTTGTTATCAATGGCTTCCTGAGTGATTTGGTGCCCCAGCGGAGTGGAGTGAGGCAGGGATGTCCCCTCTCCCCCCTCCTCTACGCGCTCTATATAGAGCCACTGGCGTGCGCCATTCGCACCCACCCCGGGGTCGATGGCCTTCTTATCCCAGGAAGTCGGGGGACAACTGTTAAACTGACTGCTGGAGAAAGCGTCAGGCTTTCCACCCCAACTCTGTACACACCATTAATTACGAGACAACACACTTAGAGTTTTACTTGCACAAGGGTAACCACACTCTCTGCATGCTAGGCTACAAAGGAATGTGTTACAAAGGGTGGTTCCCCTTGGCACCTTTATTTATAGTCAATGGGGGGCAGGGGTCTTGGAGTGAGAACAAAGAAAGGACTGTGAGAGTAAGAAGAAGTTCTGGTTTTCCTCAGGTGGACAACTATTTAAACACGTGCTCAGGATACGTGTAAACTAATATAATCTAAATTATGAAGGTAAAGAAAAACAAAATAATGTATATACATATTTACACTCATTGCTGATTATACAGAAATGATAACAAATGATTAATAACAGTTTCTTCAACCTAACAGTCCCTCCTCTTTATCATGACAGTATGATCAGAAGCATCAGTATTGTACAAATTGCAAAAACACTTTCAGCACAACCGTCATTCAGATCACATCATCATTATTATTAAGAGGGCTAGACAAGGTTAGTAAATCCATTTGTTCTTCTGCAGTGTATAGCAGAAAAACAGAACTAAAAGTATGTTGTATCATGGAACGGAGGCAGGGTATAATACAAATGAAACAACATACAAATAATAATGTAACAAGAATGGGGAGTGAGAACTTTAGCAGTAACTGCCACCAGGACCCAGTAAGAAACCAGTCCAACCATGAGGGACTGGCATGGGGATCCAGGGACATATGTGTACAGACATAACAGTTAGTTAAATTGTCTTTCTTTGCTGAATCATAAACATAACGATACCAGTAATTTTGTAAGGATGGGAAAGGATGGGTCTCATTTGTGGAGATAGGTCTCAGGTGGGAGCCGTCATGTGTCCATCTAGGTGGGCGAAACACCTGCTCTGGTGAGTGCAGAAGCAGACCAACAATTCCCATAAAGAGAATTACACCGAGAGTTACCTTACCACATCCCCACCCAATCAGAGCCATTCTAAATGGAGTGCAGATCAGCTGTTTTCTTCACCGGGTTGAGACGTCAGTATCCTATTGATTGCTGCGCCTTTGTAGCGGACTTCCACTGCTACTCCGAAGGTACAGAGGTCTCTGATACGGGCTTGATGGGCTTACAGTGACTCTTATGTATCCAGGAAGGTCGCTCTGCTATCTTCACCGCTGTTGGTGTTGTGAGGAGGACTTGATAAGGTCCGTCCCACCGAGGCGTGCTCCAATCCTTTCGCAACAGGACCTTGACCAGGATCCAATCTCCTGGCTGCAGATTATCCTGTTGAACAGAAACAGAATTTACTGGCAGACTACTGGGATTATGTTTTTGTTGCGATGATAATAGCTTACGCATCCAATCGGCTAACGTATTTTCTCTGTCTGCTTTTCCTATATCACTCATTTCGGTTGCTAAGGGAAACGGTCTACCATACACTATTTCAAATGGTGTCAATCCTGCAGGAGTGGGAGTTATTCTCATCCATAATTTTACTAGAGACAAACATTCTGGCCACGGTCTTTTTGTCTCTTCCACTGTCTTTCTGAGTCTTGTTTTAATGGTGCCGTTGGTCCTTTCCACTAAGCCTGCGCTCTGGGGGTGATAAGCGCAATGATTTTTTATCGTAAACCCGAGTGCTTGTGAGCAAAGGGACATGGTTTGATTCACAAAATGAGTCCCATTGCCCGATCTTATAATATGAGGTATGCCATAGGTAGGGAAATAATGGCCTACCAAACATTTTGCAACGGTCATTGCATCACAGTGTTTTACAGGGTATATTTCTACCCACTTAGAAAAGGTGTCTATAATGACTAGACAGTACTTCTTCCCTTGTGACCAAGATAATTCAATGAAATCCATATGTACAATTTGAAATGGATACTCAGCTGCGGGAAACTGGCCACGTTTTGGCCTTATGTTGCCTTGTGCATTGTGTTTACAGCAAATTAAGCACGCTCGACAAAATTGTTTTGCATAATCAGAAAAATTTATAGTATAAAAGTATTGTTGAATAATATGTACCATCCCTCCTGTTGAGACATGGGTGTTTCCATGGCTCACTAAGGCAGCTGTCTTGTATAAATTTTTTGGTAGGATGGGCTTGTCATTCATATAATAAGTTTTCCCTTGCTGTATTGCTCCTCTCTTAATCCAGCTCTGTATTTCTGTTTTAGGTGCATGAGTCTGTGCATCACATAGTACATCACTATCTATCAACAAGACATCTGTAACATTTAAGGCAGGTTGTTTTTGTGCAGCACTTTTTGCCGTCATGTCCGCAAAACTGTTTCCTTTAGCTATTGCGGAAGCATCAGTTTGGTGTGCCTTACATTTGCATATCGCAAGGCAATTTGGTAATTGCACAACATCTAACAACCTGAGTAATAAGTTCGTATGAGTTAAAGATGTTCCTTGCGATGTCTTGAATCCTCTATTTTTCCACACTCTTGCATGGTGATGAACAGCTCCAAACACATATTGACTATCAGTGTATATTGTAAGTGGCTTGTTTTTGAAGAGCTCGCATGCCCTAATTACAGCATAGAGTTCAGCCGCTTGTGCTGAACAAGCAGGGGGGAGTGCATTGGCCTCTAACACTTCAGTAGATGTAACTACAGCATATCCGACCTTGTTCTTCCCCATGTCATTTTTTGATGCTGATCCATCTACAAAAACAACTGTTGAATCTGGTATTGGGGTCTGTAAAATATCTGCTCTTGGTTTGGTTTGTTCTTCCACAACTGCTTTGCACGAATGTGGCTCTCCATCTTCCGCTGTCGGAAGAAGGGTGCTAGGGTTGAGAGGACCACATCGCTGTATAGTAATGTTTGACTGTGAAAGCAGGAGTGAGACTAGGGTCAGATGTCTAACATGTGTGAGGAATGGCAGTGGCGTCTGCAGTAAAACTAAAGAAACTGAATGTGGCACCTTCAAAGTGAGTGGGTGACACAACACTAATTCTGCTGATAATTTCACTGCTTCTGCAGCAGCTGCACATGCCTGCAAACACTGCGGAAAACCAGCTGCCACTGCATCTAATCGTTTAGAATAGAACGCTAATGGCCTCTCTTTTGCGCCGAATGGCTGTGTTAATACTGCCTTCATATACCCTTGATTTGCATCAACACATAGGGTAAATGGTTGTTGATAATCTGGCAGAGCAAGTGTCACATTAGTTTGTAACATCATTTTTAAGTTTGTGAATGCCAATTCTCCTTTTGTCCACTGAATTTTATCTTTCAGTGCCATGTCCTTCCCATAAATCAGGGTTTGTAAAGGTTGAACGAGTGCAGAATAATCAGGTAGCCATTCCCTGCAATAATTGCAAAGTCCTAAGAAGGACATCATTTGCTGTTTAGTCTTTGGCTTTGGTGCCTCTTGTATTCCCTGTTTTCTAGTTTCTAATAACGATCGACCTTGTTGGGAGAGTTTATGTCCAAGATATATAACTTCCTCTCTGCAATACTGTAATTTTTGTTTTGATGCTTTATGTCCTGTATCATACAAATGCTGTAACACTAACAGTGTGGCTTCTTTGCAATGCTGTTTTGTATCTGAAGCAATTAATATATCATCTACATACAATAGCACTTGACTATGGGACGGTACTTTACAGGAACTCATTGAATACCGTAGTGCCATTGTATATACATGTGGACTTTCTGAAAACCCTTGAGGGAGTCTAGTGTATGTGTATTTATGTCCTTTATAAGTGAAACCAAATAAGTGTTGTGAATCAGGATGTAGTGGTACTGAGAAAAAAGCATTACTCAGATCCACTACTGAAAAATACTTCTTGTCAGGGGACAAGGAATTTAACAAAAGGTGTGGATTAGGCACATCTGGTGCAGCATGTTGTACTATTTCATTTACTGGTCTTAAATCCTGCACCATGCGCCATTTCCCTGTATGTCCCTTCTGGACGGGGAAGATAGGAGTATTGCAAGTGGCCTCAGGAGCCTCTCGCAATATTCCTGATGCCAACATATCCTGCACTACAGGGGCTATACCTTTCTCTACTTCAGGTTTTAACGGGTATTGTCTAACTACCGGACGGTGTTCTGATTTCACGATTACTTTGTAAGGTGGAAACCCCTTTACCAGTCCTACATCAGCGGGGGAGGACGACCACAACCCTTCCGGGAGGCGATCTAGATCTGGACATGATCCCTCCTCCAGGGTTGGAAAAATTTGTCAGGTTGGGTCCTGCAAGTGTGTGGTGAGAGTGGTTTGAACTCTCCATCCCAAAGGAAACCGCCACACATTGTGTTTTTTGTCATAGCTCCAAAAGGAGCCAGGTACGGGTTGGTAATCATTGAAACTGTGCATGGAATCTCGTAAGAACATCTCTACGTCCCTCCACTGCATCTGAGGTGGTTTTGATAGAGATACGTGTGGTGTTCCCCCTCTGAACACAGCCTGTTGTTTATTAGATAAGATGACTGAAGCAGCAGAAAAGCCAGTAGTGGAGTTAACATATATATGTTGTAAGGTGATACAAGTGTCTTGAAGGGCATGAAACGTTTTGTCATAGGCATAATCTGGTCCTGGGGTGCCTTTGTACCACATAGTGACGTGTAAGGCATCGCCAGGCATGAACTGGGTTTGTTTAGGGGACTGCTTTTCTCTAGTTTTTCTCAATATTTCACGTGTCTGTGCTGTCCCCCCCAGATCTAGGGACCAATAATACTGTGGAGCTGACATGCCATGTATCACGAAAGTTTGCTTTTGTACTATAGCCTTCATGCCAGTGGGTGTTGCAATCACACTAATACCCATTTGTATCATAAGATCCCTTCCTAACAGATTGACTGGACATGAAGGGCTTATTAGCACTTGGGCGTGACATTCTAACTCTGTTTCCTCATCTTTTATGCTAACTGGATTTGTCAATTGATGACTTTCAGCTTGGCCTCCTGCAGTTCGTATATTTATGGAGGACGAAGAAAAGGTGACCCTTGGAGGGCTAGTGGTTAACACTGTTCTACAGGCTCCGGTATCACATAGGCACTCATATATTTTCCCATTTATAATAAGCCTTCGTTTTGGTAGTTCTTCAAGTTGTTTTAGTGCTAGCAGTTGGCAAACTGCTTGCAAATCTATCTCTTCTGTCTCATCCTGTTTTTGCAGCTTATCTGGCTCTTTTGATAGTTCACAGGCTAATTGTCATTGATTCTCTGTGGAATTTGGGTTGTTTATAAACTTGGTTCTACATTGCCTAGCTAAGTGCCCAAGTTTTCCGCATGTCCAGCAAGTGTTATCTTGCTGTAATAAATTTCGCTGATTGCTCCTAAAAGCACCTCTCCCCCTTCCTTGGCCTCGTGACCTTCCTCTGAACCCTCCCCTCCCTGGAGGATTCATATGTATTATTGCAACAGTATCATTAGCAGCAAACACTGCGTCTGATTTCTGTTTTTGTGCTGTATGGGCGTGTTGGGCATATTCTAGGGCTTGCTGTACTGAACCAGTATTCTGATGTACCCAATGTTTATCTATGTGTATCTTCAGTTCAGGTTTTAGCCCTGTGATGAACGCACGTTTTAACTGTTGCTGATAAACTCCTCCATTTTCCTCATTATGAGGAATTCCTGAATTCCCTCTAAACACCACTCGCATCCTGTCCATAAAATCCTCTGGCTCTTCTCCATCCTTTTGCTTGCATTGTGCAATTCTGCCATAATCTGCTCGTCTCATAAACACTGTCTCTATCCTTCCATGTAATTGCTGCATACTCTGTTGCAGAGCTTGTGAATTATGTGCAAGTGGTTGATTGTCTGGTCCATGACCAGTAAAGTCTCCTGCTACTCTTCCCCATTTATGATTGAACAGCTGTCTTAAACATTGGAACATTTCTCTACCATTCAGGTGGAAACTGCTCTGTAGTTCCAATATTGCTGTCCAAAATTCTGGTACCCCTTCATCAACAGGAGGTATTCCCTTTAATGCTGCCGTTCTATCTTCAGCTGTCCATGGTCTATAGACTAACATTGTTTCAGGTCCTCCATCTGGCTCTCTATTAGGGTTTGCCACCTCCACTAGGGGGCATTGTAATTCTATTTCTTCCTCTTCACTATCAATATCAATGCCTTCATTTCGCGGATGCCATCGAACCTTAGCAGTAGCTAGATCGCGCACAGGGTATAACGTAGGATCTCTACTCCTAGTTATAATGGGGGAAGAAGGAAGAGCTGATGGCTTCTTTGGTATTGTGCCCGTAGCTGATGGTTGTTTTATTTCCCTTCTATCTACGGGTTGCATGGGGGCAGGCAATAGTGGTGGTGTTGGTGGTCTATTTTCTCTATGTTTTATTTTGGCCACCGTCTCATCATCTAAAGTGACTAGAGCGGCTGCAGTTAATTTATCCTTTCTATCATCCTTTTTCTGCTTTCTACGTATATCTCTTAACTTACTTTGTTCCAACCAATTATCTGAATACTTATATTCTTTTTTCCTTTCTTCAAGGTTCGTAACATTTCTAGTTTTAAATTTCCTTGTAATTTTAAGATATCTGGAGTGTGGAGTTTCCCTTCAAATCCATGTTTTTTCCTCCACCTCCGATTACTTATTTGTCCTGAACCTGGTTTATATCCTTCCATGAACTTCTCATCTCCCTCTAATTCAATCTTCTTACTCTGATTCTTTCCCATTTTTTTTTTCTTTCTCCGCACTACACAGGTCCTGGGTGGAAATTCACTGGTACGAGATATGTGGGAGGACACCAATACGGCCTTCTACTGCACGCTGTTCGCGCAGCGGTATCGGTTTTCAGGGATGAAACCCGTCCTTGGTCCCTCAATCACCAGTACTTCTTTCCCACCAGGCAAAATAAGAAATGGACTGACCAAAGCAACTCTAAGCTTCTATAATAGTCTTAATCCAGTCATTCAGACAGTACATGTACGTTCATACTTCGCTTAATTACGGCTAAGCCTAACCCGCTTAATTACGGCTAAGCCTAACCCGCTTAATTACGGCTAAGCCTAACCCGCTTAATTACGGCTAAGCCTAACCCACGTCAATTGACCCGGTTATTTCGCTGAATAACCTTGTTGTCTCACCTATCCCGTGTGCTTGTGTTCCGTCACCGAGGTCCGTCAGGCATCACCAGACGTCGAGCGCAGTTCTAACCACCGGCCTGATGACGAATTCACGTCTCAGGTCTTTCTTGCACCCGTCTCCGAGTGGCTGCCGGCAGGCTCCAAATTATATGTTGGAGAAAGCGTCAGGCTTTCCACCCCAACTCTGCACACACTATGAATTACGAGACAACACACTTTAAAGTTTTACTTGCGCAAGGGTACCCACACTCTCAGCAGAATGTGCTACAAAGGGTGGTTCCCCTTGGCTCCTTTATTTATAGTCAGTGGGAGGCGCAGGGGTCTCGCAAAATAGGGAGGTGAGAGCAAGAAGAGAAAGTTCTGGTTTTGCTAAGGTGGGAATGCTATTATTAATATAATCTAAAGTACGAGGCTAGAGGAAAACAAAAAAATGTATATACATATTTACACTCATTCCTGATTATACAGAAATGATAACAAATGATTAATAACAGTTTCTTCAACCTAACATATCCTAATAATAATAGACTGTCATCTCTAAATTGCCCACAGTGTGTGAGTGAGTGCATTCCCTGCAATGGACTGGCATCCCATCCAAAAGTATACCATTGTGTCCTATGTTACTTGGGATAAGCTCCAGGCCCTCGTCTCCAGGATATGTGGTACGAGGATGGATGAATAATAATCATGTTTATTTCAATTTCAATTATTGGCAAATATAAACATGTACCAAGGATAATAGCAATAAATACAGTATGCCAAAATAAATGCTAGAGGAGAATCCTGCAATTCCTGCCCCAGTCCTGGGTCTGGGGAGTTTATTCTCACTGAGATTGCATAGGATTCCTCTGGCTGCTGTTTTTCTCCCGTACACGTGAAGTGCTACTTCTTCATTGCCCACACGTGAGCCAGTATGTGAGCCCTGATCCGGGCTACCATCCCGCCCAAGGCATTTCCTCTGTATGCTGCTTCCTGCAGCCCTACAGTGGATAAAAGGAAAGGACAATGGTTTGTTGATTTATAGCACATATATTATTATATTTTATATTGTTCAAATATACATTACTCAGTAATAACTCAGTAACTACTCAAGTACAAATGATGAACAAATACAGTAACTGTTATGATTAAGAATGAACGAACGTGGGATCAGTATATAACTAATACTTTCTGGTTAATTAATAAATTAAGTAAGAGTGTACTACTTCAGGGGCGGCATGGTGGTGCTGTCATGCCCGGCTCGTACGATCCTCGTGTGTGCCACGCCCCCTGATTACCCACGTGTGCTTCCCTGATCTTGCCCAGCTGTGTCCACTTATTTTCGCCCAGTCTCGTCTATTTCAGTCCATGACTTGCCTTAGTTTCTGGTCCGTCATTGATGTTAGTTAGTCTTAGTGCTGTCTGCTCCGTCCCGATCCCGAATAAATCCCCGTTTTCCCCGTGCCACGCCCCCTGATTACCCACGTGTTTTCTCCCGATTGTACCCAGCTGTGTCTAGTTAATTTGCTCAGTCCTGTGTATTTCAGTCCGTGTCTTACCTGAGTCCATTGTCTGTCATTGATGTTAGTTAGCGTTTCATGTCTCCTGCTCCCTGTTTATTTATTAAATCCCTGGTTTACCCTGACTTCCGCCTGTCCGCCTGCTTCCTGCCCGTTCGCCTCGCACGATCGCCGTTCCGTCCGGCTTTGAACGTGACAACAAGATTCTTCAAAACTCCTCCAAACTTTTTTTTATCTTCAAAAAAGAACTTTCTCAGTTCTTCACAGCTTTGACGTTAATGAGGAAAAAAAGCTGCAGTGAAACTTTTGCAAAGGATAAGGGGCCAAACTTTTAGTCCGTAGTACGTGGCGATCGTCAGTCGAATTATGCACTGCTTTTTGGAGCTACAAACGTTCCTGTTAACTTTAGGGATAACAAAAGAATGATGTCATGAGATTCACTGTAATAAAATCACTTTCAAATATTAACGAAATGCAACAAATAAGACATCTTTAATTCTTATACATGTAGTAAACTGACAGACTGAGAAAATGAATTCAGAAGTTTTGTCTTGCTAAAAGTAAATTCTTTTTTAGAGAAAATTAGTCACAAACGAAAACAAAAGAAACTGATGGATTTTTCTCTTTCTCGTATTAAGAGAAACAATAATAAAAGCAGACTTAGTTAGTTATTGAATTTATATAGAGAAAAACAATCTGCCATTCTTTACGGTCCCTTTTGCCAAGTTTAATGCCCTTTCTTGTCAATGACCATCATGAGCCTGGTATCAGTTCACACACACACACACACACTCACTCACAACCTCCTAGATGCCGCTCTGAGAAGTGTAATGTTTGTGATCGTGGTTAATCTTATGCTACATTAAGGCCCCATAGTTAATGATGGGGATTAAATCAGGCGATGAAGACAGCCAGGTTACAATTTCATCACCTTCCAAGCTGGTTTTAAGGTGATGTCATGGTCTGTGCCTATTCTTGAAGTTTCAACTTGTGAGCCTTATGCATTGTATTAAGCTGATGTCTGTGTCAAAGTACGCATGAAAGAAAATTAGACTATTTTGCTGGGGAAAGACGATCATGACTACAGACTGTTGTGTGTCTGGCTGTAGTACCAACAGCAAGAAAATCCCAGATAGAACACTTTAAACCCAAATCTAAGTTTGTTCTTAGGTCCTACAGGCTTGTTGGCTCAGGGTGTCGTGCTCTTAACATCATGGCTGAGCTCTGCATGTCATATGCATGTTCTGCTGCTTGTTTCCTTGTGCCTGTGTGTGTCTGTGTCTGTCAGTGAGTCCTATGATGCACTGACCTTCTTAGCAGAATATTCCACTTCCTTACAGTATGTCCTATTGTGACTCCCCTATGATCCTGTACTGAATAGATTATAAAATGCATGGACATAATCAAATGCTACATCTTCCTTAACTATTCATTTAACATTTTTTAAATGATTTATTTTTCCACTTTTACGTTTAGTGGTCACTCCATAAGAGCTGTCCTTTAACGTGCTGCGCAGTGTCCCTGGATGCTTTGCAGTCCACTGCAAGGCTTGGACTTGAGGAGTCGATTCATTATGAAATGACTCCCAGTCTGAGCTGTGAGCTAATGCAGAATAACCAGAAGCCAGGTAGTGACTCTTGGTTGTTGTAGTTGTTCTCTTCTGACCAGGGAGGTGTTCCACTAAGCAGGATTTCTCAGTTAGCGGAGTTAACTTAAGCTAGAAGTCATGATTGTTCAATAGGAATGCTCCTTACCTCTTACTGGACAATTATGAGTGAGCCAGTGTCTTGTTTAAAAAGAGAAAATCTGTATCCATCTTCTGAATTATTCTGAATTATTCTACTTCTAAACAAACAGTTATCCTCAGAGGCAGCATAACATCTTGGCAGCTGCTCAATGCAGCATTGAAAAGCACTACAGAGAGTAATGAGCTCACAGATGTAATGAGCACAGAGCACGCTGCTCTCAGCAGTTGAGGACATTAATTTTTCCCCACAGAATACTCTGCTTGTGTAGTGTTTGTACTTGGCCTGCTACTGAAGGGGCATAAGTGATAATTAAGTGACATGATAATAAAGTGCATTGCTGGGTGTCTCTTTGCCAACCTCGCATGAAACAGTACTGTGATGCAAGACAGGGAGCTCGCACTCCCTCATTCAGAGAAGGGCACAGAGTGCGGCTGTGGAAACCAGCGCATGTGCAAAAAGGGCATCAGAAATTCTCTGCACCCATCGAGACCCATCCTGGCTGACGGGAAAGCATGGCATGCTGCCCATTTGGCCTCAGTACCCAGTGGACTTCCCAAATTTCCAGCCCTGCCAAAGACTGGTCCTGAAGGAACAGTTGAGCTTGGAATGGCCTAAGGAACTGGAAGCTGTGCAGCCAGGGCACACAAACCATCATCGGCTCAAGGACTATGGAACTTCACAGAATTAAACAAAGAAATGAAATGCATGTTCTGAGCGTGATTTTCTGGTTAGAAAGAGATAACTTAAAGGAAAAGATAGATTCAGTATAAAATATATAACAGTTGTTCGTAGATCCTCTTACTGTGGTCCTCAGTGAATGGAACATTTCTAATTGTAATTGATTTCTGTTGGAAGCAAAACAGGCAGTTCATAGTGAAAAGGTTGTGCAGTTACAGGAAGGCACAAGCACAATGTTTTTTGTTGAACTTACATTCTATTTTGTCTGGGGTGTAATGACCTTATAGGAAGAAATGTTACAGGTAAGGCGTGTCTTTAATAGAATACAGTGCTGCTGCAGGAAGACGAATACATAAGTAAAGGGGGGATGTTGCGTTCAGTTAGTAATTGTTCTGTTTTCCATATTACTGTATGTCACAAGAGGGTGCTGTAAGGCTGTTTTATTCGACTTCGATTCCTATTCCAAGAGTCAAGAATGGATAGTTGATCCCAGGCAGCAGTTTTCCAGATTATCAACTTCAAAAACTTCAAAATATGATAGGAAAAAAGTCTTTGTAAAATTAAGAAGTATATAATACTATGAATGACAAGGGGTCTTAATACTTTTCATTTAATTTTATTAACTCAATCTTTTGCTGGCAAGTATACCTTTTAAATTATATACATAACAGTACAACTGCATTATTTGTGTCTTGTATGCACACTCCATACAAAGTAAAAGGATAGGGCGGCTACTTCATTAATAGTATTTCTTATTTATACTTTACATTTCCTTTCTACTGCCCAACTCCCAGAGGACCATACCGTTTTATTACAATATAGCAGTCTACCGAAATGTCGATACTAATCATACATTTGAGTGACATAACTAAATAGACATATGTTGACACACAGACACAGATAAAAACAATTAAACTCCCTCTATGTGAAAATGACATGAGACACACGTCCTCAATGTTAAAATTCATGATTGTAAAAAATGACCATTGTTGCTAATGTTATATCTCAGGTCTCAGATTACTTCGTTAAGTGTCAATTAAACTGAGGCAGACAGGCGAATTATGGGGCAAACTGGGGTTTTAATAAGGGAATCGGGGGAACGGGTAGCAGGTAACATCTGACGCGACTAACATCAATGACAGACAAGGCAAGCAGGTAAGACCAGGACTTAAATAAGACAGGACCAAGCAAAGTAAATGGACAAAGCTGGAGACGATCAGGGAAGCACACGTGGGTAATCAGGGGGCGTGGCACACACGAGGAGCGGACGGAGCGGGCGTCACAGCAACAACATGAGGAATGTTAAAACTAGAAAACAGGGAACCACATTTCACAGGTAAAAAAATCTGCAGTACGGTCAAATAAGATACATAACATGTTTACTTGCCTGTGACACTGACGGGATACTAGCATTAGTTTTTGTTGAGAATACTATGAGCAATACTACATAAATTTGGGGGGGGCAGTAGTGGTGGGCTTGTTTATTTATTCAAAATAATTGTAAGATATAAATGCGTTAATTAGTAAAGAAGTTATGGCTAAAAGGTCTTTCCATCTACACCCTGACATGTTGCTTGTTTATGTCTAATTACCGCTCCAAGATGGTGGCGCTGCTGACACGTTGTGGAAAAGCGAGGTGAGGCTTTCAAATTCATGGGCACCACGATGTACTTCGTTTAAATGGGAGGTTCACCCAAAACTATAAAAAGATATTTTAGAGGGGTCTTAATGTTATCTATTCATCAAAGTTCTGCTGGGAGTTGTTCAGGTTTGGAAATATCAGCCGTAGAAATGTCGGGCTTCTATCGAAGTACACTACTCGTATCACTGCACATTAGACACAAGCGCGAGCTCCCTGGCAATATCTGCTGCGCAGTGATATTATTGGTGTGTGGCGTCGGGTAGAAGGAAATAGTTCGTATATTCAACTGCTCGCGACGAAGTCTGTGGATTTTCTTAACCTGTTCCTGATTTCTGGTAAGGGATATTGCTGTTGAATTTTTCAAATACGATGTTCTGGCGCTTTAAGTAGTGAAAGCAAAATTGAATCTTATTATATTGCTTATTCATTAATAAGTACCTATAACATGTATACTGCCCAATGTTTTGATTTAATAAATATTTAAAATTAATAAATATTTCAAAAATACTTCAATATTTAAAATGGTTCATGATTTTCAGGAGCGGTACAGTGGTTAGCACTGTTGCCTTACACCTTTGGGTCCCAGGTTCGAGTCTCCGCATGGGTCACATGTGTGCGGAGTTTGCATGTTCTCCCCATGTCGTCGTGAGGTTTCCTCTGGGTACTTTGGTTTCCCCCCACATTCCAAAGACATGCTGAGGCTAATTGGACTTGCTAAATTGCCCGTAGGAGAGCATGTGTGAGTGAATGGTGTGTGAGTGTGCCCTGCGATGGGCTGGCCCCCCATCCTGGGTTGATTGATGGATGATTTTCAGGTCACACTGCCCCCTCAGAGCCCACCAATCAGTGACTGTCTCATAGTGTGATGTAATACACAATGTCCGCACCACCCACTTTTCATTGAGCAGTAAAAACACACCAACTTGTCTCAGCGGACAGCGGCTCTTATCAGATAAGGGGAAAAGGACGAGATATCAAAAGTAAAAATAAATATATCACATTTGGTTAACATCAAATGAAAACAGCCCTGCAATAATATATTGGATTCTAGGATATCACCTATTAAAAGGGTGAATCTATTCTAGCAGACCATAAAAATCCAATTATGAACAGTGAAAATGGGCATAATAGGTCCCTATAAACGACAGGTTTCTGTCCATGGTGCTGAAAACCAGGATTGGCAGAATTCACATTACAGCGATTCCCCACTATATCGCGGATTTTCCTCCGACGCTTCACAATTCTCTGCGTATCCCGTACATTGTTTGTGGTCCGATTGTTTTCGTTTTGTTCTAAGCCCTACGATGGAAGACGTTGACCATTCAGGAGAAGGTAAAACTTCTGGATGTGCTTCGGGAAGGAAAGCGTTATGCGGACGGCGCTTGACATTACGGCTTGAATGAATCAACAGTACGCTACATGAAGAAGGATGAAAAGAATGTGTAAGAGCCATATATATTTTAATTTTTATATATTCCATTACATATATAGAGAGAAAGTTGTGTGTGTGTATATATATTAAAAATTATTATTTTATTATTATTATTATTATTATTATTATTATTATTATTATTATGTTACTCATATCCTTAGCCCGACATTTAACATAGCCCGATATATGTGTTTTAATGAGTTTACATATGTTTAAAGCATGTGGGAGGGGTATTTTAAGGCTTAAACTTCAAAAAAAAATTATATGATCCTTCTGTATCGTGGATTTTCACCTATCGCTGATGGGTCTGGAACGCATCTACTGCGATAGGCAAATTTACCTTCATGTGGAGTCTTGGCTTTTCACAATGTTTCATTCCTTCTGTATCGTGGATTTTCACCTATCGCTGATGGGTCTGGAACGCATCTACTGCGATAGGCAAATTTACCTTCATGTGGAGTCTTGGCTTTTCACAATGTTTCATTCCTACTTATAGCTAAGGTTTTTTTTAGCCGTCGTCACTCTAAGTTTGCCCATTAATGGTTTGGAATTGGGAATGTAAAGCTGTTTTGTTAGCATGTCTGCCTTACAATTCCTTTACTGTAAGTCGAGGCCTGCTGGAGCTCAATTCTGCTTCATGGCACTTGTATTTACTCTTTATTTTGCATTACATTATGTTTGAGACTAACCCCTTTATCTACCTCTCCATTCCTCCTGTTGAGCTCCATACAGAACTAGTGGAGAAAAGGGGTGCTTGGAGGGGAGACGATATCTCTGGATGCCCACTTAAGAAATATCTGCGTTACCTTCCAATACACCTTCCAAACTTAAGTGGATTGAACATGGGTGCTGTTGAATTAATAAAAAAAATGCACTGTATTAAAATTATTTTGTTTATATAACATAAAATTGAACTATAAACATGAAATTTAAATCTGTTTATATATTGACAAAATAATAATTCAGAATTTTGAACCCTCATTGAACAAAATTAAACCTAATATGGACAAATGGAAAGCATTGAAATTATCCTTATGGGGGGAAAGTTAATGTTACTAAAATGGTTGTGGTGCCTCAAGTTAATTATCTCTCTATGATGCTTCCATTTAATATTCCGGAAATAATATTTGAACATTATGAGAGTATAGTAAAAGATTTTTGTTTGGGAAAGAAAAAAACCTATAGGATTAAAATTACTTCGCCCAGAGACAAGGGAGGTCTAGGATTGCCAGATGTTAGATTATATAGCATGTCATTTGAAATAGCCAAACTCTACTATCACTGGAAGAATGTGAATTCTGATGTGGACTGGATAGCTATCGAGAGCAATTTGGCTTCACTATTTCAACCTCTGTACATTCTGTCACAATGGGGGGACAATATAAGAAACACAAACCCGATAATATCTTTTTCGAGGAATATATGGATCAAAATACATAAGAAGCTTAAAGTATCACATGACATGCAGCCATATTCCTCAATTTGGCACAATCCTCAAATACAAATAGGAAAAAGTATGGAAACAATGGCAATCCAAAGGGGTGAAAACTCTTTGGGATTTATTTGTAAATAGGATGTTTATGTCATAATCAGACTTAAAGAGTAAGTATGATGTAGGAGGAGGAGGGAGTTTTTGGAAGTTTTTGCAACTGAGGCATTGAGTCACGAGTGTTAAAATAGAGAAGATGAATGGTTAAGAATACTTACTAGAGTGGGGAAATATTATAGGGAAGTAAAAGGTAAATTTATTCAGTGTATAATTATGCACTGACACTACTGGACACCAATTAGACTAAATAGAACTGGACTAATTAATACTGATCAGTGTTTCGGAATTTTAGAAGGCAGGTGGGGGCTTATTTACACATGCTGTGGCAGTGCTCTCAGGTATATCCATTTTGGGGTAGAGTTCTTGATCTCCTGGACAAATGGCTAGGCTTTACTTTTCCCTGCAAACCCGACTCTGTCTGCTAGGAGATAGAGTGGAATTGCCAAAGGTGAATAATAAACAGTTTAAGGCTGTGATGGTGGGACTCATAACTGCCATGAGGGTAATATTAAGGCATTTGAAGTCCTCAACAATCCCCAATATAAAGGAATGGACCGATGAGATGATTAAGGCAGCTTCATATGAAAAAATGTTGGACAGACTAAATGGGAAACGAGATATAATGAAAATGTGGGAATGTTTCTAGGGCCATGTTTTTGAAGGATAAATGGCTGGGAGGTTGAACTAGTGATTGGTCATATTGTTTTATAAATGTGAATGGCTGAAGTGTATTATATGAGAGTGCTGTAACTTTTTGGTTTGAAAAATAAGAAAAATTTGAATTACAAAATAAAATGTTCTTAGAAAGTAATTTCATGTAACCACTTAAAATTAATTACATCCAACAGTAAGTTTTTTAGTGTAGGTAAGTAGATGGATCGATAAAATTTAATAATTATTACAAATCACAAATAACTATTACAGTCATGGCCAAAAATATTGGCACCCCTGCACTTGTGTCAAAAAACACACCCATTCTCCTAGAAAATTGTTGTAATTACAGATGCTTTGGCATTGTCATTAATTTCTCTTGTTGGCACTTGAAGAAAACAAAAAGAGGAAGAAGGAAAAACAGGAATCGGAGACATTCCACGCAAAAGGGCACCTGCCCTTCTCATATCGTCTCAAAAACCCAAAGCCAGTCAGAGTGGTCTGGGGGTGATTGTACACCAAAATAGGCCATTTCATTCATGTTGATCTTAGTCTTTCTCATGATGGTGGGTAAATCTGGGGTGGCTCTTGTGGTTCTCATATGAGGTCTTTGGTGCACATTAAGTGAATCAGATACAGGCCACCCATTGTGTACCTCTGTGCCATTTAAATGGGCTTGCAATCTGAAGAGGTGTGAGGTCACAGTGATTTAACACTGGTCCACTTTTTCTTATGGCCTTGAGCCAGGTCATGACAATATCTTGTGCAGCACTAATGACGTAATGGCATCTGCTCATGTTATCTCATAACTTGAAGCTGTTTGTGCAGCACAACCCACACGGCACCAACAAGACATTGAGAACAATCCCAGCAGCCCTCGGCTCTCTTACCCAATGCTGTTATAAGGGGACCAAACTTCTTTAAATTTCGCTTCCACAGTGGCTTTTGAAAAAAATAAGCAAATCACGCAATGCTATTGAAATTATTAAAACATAGAGATTAACAGTCAGATATGTTTTGTGATTTTAAATGAGGAAGTGATATATTGGATATAACATGAATGTATTTCTTATTTCTTTTTTTTTTGGGTTTTCTGTGGTGAGAAATGAAAGCTACAGGCATGTAAATATTGCTTCCTGTAGTAACTTGTAAAATGTTCCTCATTGTTAACAATCACATTACATGTGAAGGTGTCAGTCAGTGGAAACGCATAGTGAGGAACGCTGGCCAGCCATTGTATTCGTTCAGGACCAGCCCATCAAGTAAAGGTTTCAGCACCACGGACAGTGACCTGTGTTAAACTGACCTCAGGTTCCTACATTGGCTCTATGGAATTTTCTGTAAATAATTAAATGCCACTGGCCCCCTACATGCGGAAATGTTTCCCCCTCCCCCAGACTTCTTCAGAGAGCTTTGGAGGACATTGTCTGCACGCTACCAGAGGTAACTAAGAATGTGCTTGAGTTGGGAGGAGGCAGTAGTCCCCATTTTTCCCTCCTGCTGTAGAGGGTCATGGGGAGGAGGTGGGTTTGCTGCTCTCTTTCGTGTCTCTTCAGCAGGTGGCTCTTAGAGATTTGTCTGAGAAAGGTCTGTACCAGGCTTGTGTTAAAGTGCTGCATTTTCGGGCACTGAGTGGACTGGCAGATTCTAGGTGGTCAGGTTTGTTGAGGCCTGGATCTTCCCCGCGGGGATGTTGGAGGTCCCTGTACAAGCCCCCCATTGAGAAGCACACGGTGGATCTTCAGTGGCAGATTGTGCACGGGGCAGTGGCCACAAACAGACAGGTGATGCACATTGATTCCACAGGGTGGCAATTGGTTTTCTTAGCTAATCTGTTTCTTTAAAACAAAGAAATGGATTGTTTACTTGTGTCTTTTATTCTACATCATAGATAATGCGAACCTTCATATAAGTAAGAGGTAATATTTTGCTCAGTATCAGTTCAAGTTCAAATACTTCAGGTTTTTTATTTGACAAAACACATAAAATTGTTCAGATACTTCAGGTTTTTTATTTGACAAAACACATAAAATTGTCATGCAAAGTCATTGATTTATTTTTAAAACTATTGCACTGTGATACATTTAACATCATATTTTCAGTTCTGCCAAATCTCATATTGACATCTTAGTGGTTTTCCAACGGCTTGTGGTGTCACATGGTGGTCGAAAATGATATTACAGGCTTTTGTTGAAATTACCTTAAAATTCATCTGGAATGTATTGATTTATGCCATAATTAATGATGCAAATTAAAACAGATGGGGCCATTTTGACCCCATTTTGATGTTTTTGAAGAGGTAGATGGTCCAGTTGGCTGTATTAGTCAGTCTGCTAAGAAACATGGCGCCAACAAGCCCATGGCCCCTTTTCATGTAAAACTTCGTACAGGAGGCTGTTTGTGCAGTTTAGTGCCTTTGTTAGCCTCGGCTCCTGTAAATCATATAAGCACACCCACCACACCCCCAGGAGCATTCCGCGTGCCCCCACCGGCCAACCTGCCTGTCCCCCCCAACCCACAGACCGTCTGTAGTTCTGAAATCTATCCACATGGCTGCTGGCCAAGTCTAAGGTAAAATTCCATAAATGAAATATTCAGTAAAATATAATTTTTCCCCTAATCTGGGAGACAGTGCAGAATTATTGGAGTCGGTCCTAACTCTGTCTTCAATATGTACCCAGCAGGCACCTAGGACTCGTATCTCCCTCTGAGAATTTCTTCTTATAAGAACATAAGAACATAAGAACTATACAAACGAGAGGAGGCCATTCGGCCCATCAAGCTCGCTTGGGGAGAACTAAACTAATAGCTCAGAGTCGTTAAAATCTTATCTAGCTCTGATTTAAAGGAACCCAAGGATTCAGCTTGCACTACATTATCAGGAAGGGTATTCCATACTCTGACTACACGCTGTGTAAAGAAGTGCTTCCTTAAATCCAGCTTGAAATGTTCTCCCGCTAATTTCCACCTATGGCCACGAGTTTGTGTATTTAAACTAATGCTGAAGTAACTATTTGGTTGAACAGCATCCAAACCTGTTAGAATCTTATATACCTGGATCATGTCCCCCCTCAGTCTCCTTTGCTTGAGACTGAACAGATTTAGCTCAAGTAACCGTTCCTCGTATGACATTCCTCTAAGACCAGGAATCATTTTTGTGGCCCTACGCTGCACCTTTTCTAAGGCCACAATGTCCTTTTTAAGATATGGTGACCAAACCTGCACACAATATTCTAGGTGAGGTCTCACCAAGGAATTGTATAATCTTAGCATTACCTCCCTTGACTTAAACTCCACACACCTGGAGATATACCCCAACATCCTATTGGCCTTTTTTTATTGCTTCCCCACACTGGCGAGAATGGGACATTGGGATTTATTTATTTTGAGCTTAGCTAGGCTTTGCAAAACATCTGCTTCAGTTATATATATATTAGCTATAGACAATGCTGGATAGGTAATAACTGGTAAATTACTAAGGTCCTCAACAGTGAATACCCGTGCAAAACTATCATTGAACTCATTTACTATATCAATGTCATATATATTATGTGGTACCTTGGGCGGAGCTTAATTCTCCGCTTCTGACGTCATAAGAGGAAGTAGCGTATCCTTGATTCTGATTGGTCGAGAGTTTATGCCCATATATGGTATCAATACATGCTTATGCCACGTTTTGCCGATAGGGGGCGACATGGTTTTGGGAGATTGCCGTTATGTCCATATATGGTATCAATACATGCTTATGCCACGTGTTGCCGATAGGGGGGTTTGGGGGATTAAACTTTAATAGAATAAAAATACATTACATGTATTTTATTAATGTGCTTTTTTGATTACGTTTTTAAGGTATAATAAAACATAGAGCAGGATAATGGCAAGCTAGCGCATACACGTTCAGCGGGGGCGTCCGTCCGGCCCCGTGTTGTTAGTAAGCACCGCGGCGTATTTTAAAAGAAAGCACCCAAATGTTTTAAAAGAAGAAAGCACCAAAAGAAGGAAAACCCTTAGTGTTATTTTAAAAGAAAAAGCAGGGTGAATTTAAACAAACATGCCCGAAAGAAGCAGCAGAAGAGCAAATGTAAACAAGCGAAAACAATAAACGTACACCCCGTCGTTTTAAAAGAAGCGATCACTCATTACATTTAACCAACACGAAAGACTTTAGTTATATTTACCAGGTTGGAGAAAGCATGCAAGCGGCAAACTTTTAGAAGAAATAGGACGAAACGATCCCGGAGCACTGCCACATGCGCCTACTCTGTTTGAACAACGCGGGTCGGAATGGACGATCGCTAGTCCGGCGTTTGGCGCATGCGCACCATCGCCGACTCCCCTTTCAAAATGGCGACGCCGGCGGAGCGCCTGTTTTAGCAAATAAAACCCCTATAACCGTAATGTTTTTAAGTAATGAAGCACTTTTCTGTCAATGTGAATAATAAAGTAAAGCGCTCTGAGCATTTTCGATAGCAATAATCAGGAAATAACGCGGTTAATTCTTGTTTAAACGAATGCATGCTCTCACTCTTGTGTGGCGCACGCGCGTAGATCCACACAGCATTTCCTTTATTGAGCCAGCTCGTTGCGTGAAGCAGCTGTCAAATGGCTACCAGCGGAAATTGTTGTCGTGATGCGAACCGTTGGCCTGGATTGTGAGAAGCATGCCGCCATTCTGGCAGAATGCACACTAATTCTATATTTCATATGCTTATTTGTAAATAGTGTAAAATAATCTATTTCTAATTTAAATAAAAGTCGATCTCTAACCCCCCGGATTGCTTAGCTACAATTAGCTAAATTTATCTACGTATGGTTAATCAAAAGGTATAAACAGAACTTGAAAAGATGTATGACAACACATGCTGATCTTTTATTTCAAATAAGCCTCTTTAACCTCATCGTTTTTAAGCAATGAAACTCTTTTCGGCTAATGTGTTATTTAAAATAAAACATCTTAAGCATTTCGACAACAAGAATCAAGGAATAACGCTGGCGATCCTTGTTAAAATAACTCTCCATGTCGCGCTTGTGCTGGCAGCCACGACACCCACACACCACTGTCTTTTATTGAAAACAGCTGAGGCAAGTCGTTTTCGGAACTGTAAAGTGTGTATACAATAAGTAAACGTATGTAAAAGAAGTATAAAATGTGTTATAAAGCACATAGCCAACATTAATTAATAAAGAATTTAAGCATAATACCCCAGACGTACCACGGCCTATAGCCGGTAGAAAGAGAGCTATCCTACGGCCTACAAGATAAAAGCATATGGCACCAAATTGGAATCAGTAGTCTTTAAAAGAATAAAATACATTATATGAATTTATCAATGCGACATTTTAAATACGTTTTAAGGCATAATAATTTTAAGGGGTCACCGGATGCGTCGAGCTTTTCTAGCTAGAGAGGAAAGAGAGTCGGGCAGTTTTGAATGGTAAAAGCAGTAGTTGTGTATTGTTAACGGTTTATTTTTAACAAAATGTCCTATTTTATAACGATAAAAACACAGCAATCCTGTTTTATGGGTATTTATGCGTATTGCATGTCTAGACATGTCGATCAGCTAATGGCCGCGGCAGTGAGCGATAAGCCTACGAGAAGGAAGCGTCAATTGACAAATTGACAAATTGTTGCAGAGTGCGTGTAACATCTCGTTTAACCGCTGGTCCTGAGTGTGACAAGCAGACAGACAGCATTCACGCACCGGCAGAAAGCACATTACGTCTATTTGTTAATCTGTTTTATTCGTAAATAGTATAAAATAATATATGTCTAATTGAAATAAAAGTCGATGTCTAACACCACAGCTCTGGGACTCTAGCATAGCCCCGGGCGCCCCGCTGCGGGCCTGTGGGGCTGGATGAAGTATCTAACTTCAATTGCTTAATCAGCGGGGTAAAGTGCCGTAACTTAAACGGGGGTATGACACATTAGTATAAAGTTTTAAGCCAATAAGATTTAATTAATAAAATAATTTAGTTGTATTTTGTTAGTTTTATTTTCAATAAAACACACCCAGCACATTATTAATGTAATAGATGCAGGAACTAGTGAGCGGTACTTCAAAAACATTTAAAAAACTTTGTTAGACTAATACCTTAGTTATTTTAATAATTTAAGGGATAAAAACATTTGTAGTGTTTGTCAATGTGTTATTTTAAGTAAATGCGTTATTTTCCAACGCCAAAACCCCTGTCATGTTTTAAGTGAGAAATGATATGGACTAGCAACTGTCTCTGGGGGGAGCAACCCCGGTTAGGTACTATTAAGCAGCATTTAGTGACATGCATCAAAACACATTTTTAAAAACTTTGAAAGAATAAAGTCTTAGTTATTTTAATAAATACGTTTTTCAGTAAATGTTTATTCACGCGCATGCACACAAACACACACACACACACCCCGGAGGTCGGGGGGCTTTAGAGTTTAACTTTAGGTTGCTGATCGCAATGTGTGACCAAACCCCAAAGCACCCTAACTTAGTCGTTTACTAACTTATCGCGAAAAACAGACAGAAATAGACTTGTAAATTCTAAAGAAAAGACATTAACTGTTTTTTGTTAATGTTTAAAGGTATACAAACTACAGTTGTATCGGACACGCACACAAAAACACTAAAAGAGTTTTGCTCAGTCAAAAAAAAAAACACCAAACATATATTGTTCACGCTTTTTATTAAAATGTATAAGGATTGTTTTGTTATAGCGAAATTTTTAATTAATATGAGTGTGATATAAGTCATTTAGGCAACAAGATTTGAGGAAGAACCTAAATAGCAGCTAGAAATGACCGACCAGGCAGGCAGAAGTGTGCTTTCCTTATCTCACAAGTCATGGAAGGCGGGGATGGGGGGCACATAAGTGGGGGGGGGGGGGGGGGTAGGAACTGTGGAATCAGGCAAGGGTGTAAGAATTTAGGATATAGTCTTGTTATTTTAAAGAAGGTGTACATGATTATTTTAATTGCATTTAATAGGAACCAGTAAGCTGCATTTAGCACCATGCTGCAAATACACATTAAAAACCTTAAAGAATAAGGTCTTAGTTATTTTAATAAAGACACCCTACAAGGTGCCCACGACCCCAGCTTATATAATCTACAAGCTTGATCTGAGATGCTTGCTGGAGTACAATGCTAAGTTGACAACGGTAACGGGGCTGCAGCCTGTTTGATAGTTAATGAAACACATTTCAAATTCAACAGTGTCAGTAGTCATCCACTATGCAGGGAGACTACAGATTGACTATAACGACCCGTTTATCTGCTGTCATTATTTATTTATTTATTTTTGACAGAATAAAGCCTTAGTTATTTTAATAAATATGTTTTTTCAGTAAATGTGTATTCATGCTCATGTGCACAAACAGACACACACACACATCGGTGGTCAGGGGCTTTAGAGTTTAACTTTAGGTCTGTGAAAGTATAGGACCGCGATGTGTATACAGGCCCCAAAACACATTAACTTAGTCGTTCATGAGTCTTATTGTGAAAAACCACGCAAAATGGACATGTAAATTTTAAAGAAAAGACATTAACTGCTTTTGTTAATGTTTAAATGTATAAAAACTTTAGATGTAGTTGTTAAACAGTCAAACAAAAATGTGTTATTTTAAAGTAGTATAAAATATAACCTTAACTTTGGACGCAAAATGAACAACCTACAAACACAGACAGACACACACACACACAGCAAAGCCCCAAGAATGCGCACAAGCACACAACCATAGGTGGGCTTTTAGAGTTTGCTCAATCAAAAAACATCAGACCCATATAGTTTACGTTTTTTATTAAAATGTGTAAGGATCGCTCTGTTAGAGCGCAATTTTAAATTAGTATGATTGTGATATAAGTCATTTAGGCAACAAGATTTGAGGAAGAACCTAAGTAACGGCTACAAATGATCGACCAGGCAGACAGAAGTCTGCTTTTCTTATCTCGCAAGTCATGGAAGTGTAGGCGGGTGTAGGAACTGTGGAATCAGGCATAGTTATTTTAATAAAGACATCCTACAAGGTACACCACGGCCCAAGCTTATAGCGTCTACTATCATGATTTGAGAGGCTAGATGGAGTACCATGTTAAGTTGACAATGGTAACTGAGATGCAGCCTGCATGCAGGGAGACTAGAGAGTGACTATAGTACCCCATTTAACCTTTGGTCCTTATTTTTTAAGAATTTTGACAGAATAAAGCCTTAGTTATTTTAATAAATACGTTTTTTTCCAGTACATGGTTGTTCATACTCATGTGCACAAACACACACACACACCGGTGGCCAGGGGCTTTAGAGTTTAACTTTAGGTCAGTGAAAGTATAGGATCGTTATGTGTATTCAGACCCCAAAACATATTAACTTAGTCGTTCATGAGTCTTATTGTGAAAAACCGACAAAATAGACTTGTAAATTTTAAAGAAAAGACATTAACAGCTTTTGTTAATGTTGAAATGTATAAAAACTTTAGCTGCTTTTCTTAAATGGCCAGAAAATTTGGCTCAACACTATTAGTTTATATGAGGAGGGGGTGTTTGCAACAGTCACAATCCTAGCAGGCAAGCATAACATGCCAAAGAAACATCTCTTTCATTTATTTCAAAGCAGACACTTTGTGCAAAAGTTGTTTCCTCATTGCCCAAACGGCCACCAGAATTGGATGGTCCTTAAAGACCTTTCATAAGACTTGGAGGCCCTGTCCTGAGGTTTATCAAAGACCAGGTTCTTACACTATAGGAGACTGATGCTGTTTAAGTACTCGATGGGATGACCCCTGCAATGAAATTTGTAACATTTCAAGGTGTATATTTTAAAAGAATGAAGTGCCTGGCCAGTAAGAGAGGCATGGTATCAGATGGCGGAATGTCGAGCAGGTTTGTTAGAGGGTTAGAGGAGATAGAACTATGTTTTGGCTCTGCTCTCTCGATTATCTGAGTTCTGGACAGACATATTCAAAGCCATTGAGCAGGACATCAACATAGTTCTGCCTCCTCTAACCCTCTAACAAACCTGTTCGACATTCCACCATCCGATACCATGCCTCTCTTACTGGCCAGGCACTTCATTCTTTTAAAATATACACCTTGAAATGTTACAAATTTCATTGCAGGGGTCATCCCATCGAGTACTTAAACAGCATCAGTCTCCTATAGTGTAAGAACCTGGTCTTTGATAAACCTCAGGACAGGGCCTCCAAGTCTTATGAAAGGTCTTTAAGGACCATCCAATTCTGGTGGCCGTTTGGGCAATGAGGAAACAACTTTTGCACAAAGTGTCTGCTTTGAAATAAATGAAAGAGATGTTTCTTTGGCATGTTATGCTTGCCTGCTAGGATTGTGACTGTTGCAAACACCCCCTCCTCATATAAACTAATAGTGTTGAGCCAATTTTTCTGGCCATTTAAGAAAAGCAGCTAAAGTTTTTATACATTTCAACATTAACAAAAGCTGTTAATGTCTTTTCTTTAAAATTTACAAGTCTATTTTGTCGGTTTTTCACAATAAGACTCATGAACGACTAAGTTAATATGTTTTGGGGTCTGAATACACATAACGATCCTATACTTTCACTGACCTAAAGTTAAACTCTAAAGCCCCTGGCCACCGGTGTGTGTGTGTGTTTGTGCACATGAGTATGAACAACCATGTACTGGAAAAAAACGTATTTATTAAAATAACTAAGGCTTTATTCTGTCAAAATTCTTAAAAAATAAGGACCAAAGGTTAAATGGGGTACTATAGTCACTCTCTAGTCTCCCTGCATGCAGGCTGCATCTCAGTTACCATTGTCAACTTAACATGGTACTCCATCTAGCCTCTCAAATCATGATAGTAGACGCTATAAGCTTGGGCCGTGGTGTACCTTGTAGGATGTCTTTATTAAAATAACTATGCCTGATTCCACAGTTCCTACACCCGCCTACACTTCCATGACTTGCGAGATAAGAAAAGCAGACTTCTGTCTGCCTGGTCGATCATTTGTAGCCGTTACTTAGGTTCTTCCTCAAATCTTGTTGCCTAAATGACTTATATCACAATCATACTAATTTAAAATTGCGCTCTAACAGAGCGATCCTTACACATTTTAATAAAAAACGTAAACTATATGGGTCTGATGTTTTTTGATTGAGCAAACTCTAAAAGCCCACCTATGGTTGTGTGCTTGTGCGCATTCTTGGGGCTTTGCTGTGTGTGTGTGTGTCTGTCTGTGTTTGTAGGTTGTTCATTTTGCGTCCAAAGTTAAGGTTATATTTTATACTACTTTAAAATAACACATTTTTGTTTGACTGTTTAACAACTACATCTAAAGTTTTTATACATTTAAACATTAACAAAAGCAGTTAATGTCTTTTCTTTAAAATTTACATGTCCATTTTGCGTGGTTTTTCACAATAAGACTCATGAACGACTAAGTTAATGTGTTTTGGGGCCTGTATACACATCGCGGTCCTATACTTTCACAGACCTAAAGTTAAACTCTAAAGCCCCTGACCACCGATGTGTGTGTGTGTCTGTTTGTGCACATGAGCATGAATACACATTTACTGAAAAAACATATTTATTAAAATAACTAAGGCTTTATTCTGTCAAAAATAAATAAATAAATAATGACAGCAGATAAACGGGTCGTTATAGTCAATCTGTAGTCTCCCTGCATAGTGGATGACTACTGACACTGTTGAATTTGAACTGTTTCATTAACTATCAAACAGGCTGCAGCCCCGTTACCGTTGTCAACTTAGCATTGTACTCCAGCAAGCATCTCAGATCAAGCTTGTAGATTATATAAGCTGGGGTCGTGGGCACCTTGTAGGGTGTCTTTATTAAAATAACTAAGACCTTATTCTTTAAGGTTTTTAATGTGTATTTGCAGCATGGTGCTAAATGCAGCTTACTGGTTCCTATTAAATGCAATTAAAATAATCATGTACACCTTCTTTAAAATAACAAGACTATATCCTAAATTCTTACACCCTTGCCTGATTCCACAGTTCCTACCCCCCCCCCCCCCACTTATGTGCCCCCCATCCCCGCCTTCCATGACTTGTGAGATAAGGAAAGCACACTTCTGCCTGCCTGGTCGGTCATTTCTAGCTGCTATTTAGGTTCTTCCTCAAATCTTGTTGCCTAAATGACTTATATCACACTCATATTAATTAAAAATTTCGCTATAACAAAACAATCCTTATACATTTTAATAAAAAGCGTGAACAATATATGTTTGGTGTTTTTTTTTTTGACTGAGCAAAACTCTTTTAGTGTTTTTGTGTGCGTGTCCGATACAACTGTAGTTTGTATACCTTTAAACATTAACAAAAAACAGTTAATGTCTTTTCTTTAGAATTTACAAGTCTATTTCTGTCTGTTTTTCGCGATAAGTTAGTAAACGACTAAGTTAGGGTGCTTTGGGGTTTGGTCACACATTGCGATCAGCAACCTAAAGTTAAACTCTAAAGCCCCCCGACCTCCGGGGTGTGTGTGTGTGTGTTTGTGTGCATGCGCGTGAATAAACATTTACTGAAAAACGTATTTATTAAAATAACTAAGACTTTATTCTTTCAAAGTTTTTAAAAATGTGTTTTGATGCATGTCACTAAATGCTGCTTAATAGTACCTAACCGGGGTTGCTCCCCCCAGAGACAGTTGCTAGTCCATATCATTTCTCACTTAAAACATGACAGGGGTTTTGGCGTTGGAAAATAACGCATTTACTTAAAATAACACATTGACAAACACTACAAATGTTTTTATCCCTTAAATTATTAAAATAACTAAGGTATTAGTCTAACAAAGTTTTTTAAATGTTTTTGAAGTACCGCTCACTAGTTCCTGCATCTATTACATTAATAATGTGCTGGGTGTGTTTTATTGAAAATAAAACTAACAAAATACAACTAAATTATTTTATTAATTAAATCTTATTGGCTTAAAACTTTATACTAATGTGTCATACCCCCGTTTAAGTTACGGCACTTTACCCCGCTGATTAAGCAATTGAAGTTAGATACTTCATCCAGCCCCACAGGCCCGCAGCGGGGCGCCCGGGGCTATGCTAGAGTCCCAGAGCTGTGGTGTTAGACATCGACTTTTATTTCAATTAGACATATATTATTTTATACTATTTACGAATAAAACAGATTAACAAATAGACGTAATGTGCTTTCTGCCGGTGCGTGAATGCTGTCTGTCTGCTTGTCACACTCAGGACCAGCGGTTAAACGAGATGTTACACGCACTCTGCAACAATTTGTCAATTTGTCAATTGACGCTTCCTTCTCGTAGGCTTATCGCTCACTGCCGCGGCCATTAGCTGATCGACATGTCTAGACATGCAATACGCATAAATACCCATAAAACAGGATTGCTGTGTTTTTATCGTTATAAAATAGGACATTTTGTTAAAAATAAACCGTTAACAATACACAACTACTGCTTTTACCATTCAAAACTGCCCGACTCTCTTTCCTCTCTAGCTAGAAAAGCTCGACGCATCCGGTGACCCCTTAAAATTATTATGCCTTAAAACGTATTTAAAATGTCGCATTGATAAATTCATATAATGTATTTTATTCTTTTAAAGACTACTGATTCCAATTTGGTGCCATATGCTTTTATCTTGTAGGCCGTAGGATAGCTCTCTTTCTACCGGCTATAGGCCGTGGTACGTCTGGGGTATTATGCTTAAATTCTTTATTAATTAATGTTGGCTATGTGCTTTATAACACATTTTATACTTCTTTTACATACGTTTACTTATTGTATACACACTTTACAGTTCCGAAAACGACTTGCCTCAGCTGTTTTCAATAAAAGACAGTGGTGTGTGGGTGTCGTGGCTGCCAGCACAAGCGCGACATGGAGAGTTATTTTAACAAGGATCGCCAGCGTTATTCCTTGATTCTTGTTGTCGAAATGCTTAAGATGTTTTATTTTAAATAACACATTAGCCGAAAAGAGTTTCATTGCTTAAAAACGATGAGGTTAAAGAGGCTTATTTGAAATAAAAGATCAGCATGTGTTGTCATACATCTTTTCAAGTTCTGTTTATACCTTTTGATTAACCATACGTAGATAAATTTAGCTAATTGTAGCTAAGCAATCCGGGGGGTTAGAGATCGACTTTTATTTAAATTAGAAATAGATTATTTTACACTATTTACAAATAAGCATATGAAATATAGAATTAGTGTGCATTCTGCCAGAATGGCGGCATGCTTCTCACAATCCAGGCCAACGGTTCGCATCACGACAACAATTTCCGCTGGTAGCCATTTGACAGCTGCTTCACGCAACGAGCTGGCTCAATAAAGGAAATGCTGTGTGGATCTACGCGCGTGCGCCACACAAGAGTGAGAGCATGCATTCGTTTAAACAAGAATTAACCGCGTTATTTCCTGATTATTGCTATCGAAAATGCTCAGAGCGCTTTACTTTATTATTCACATTGACAGAAAAGTGCTTCATTACTTAAAAACATTACGGTTATAGGGGTTTTATTTGCTAAAACAGGCGCTCCGCCGGCGTCGCCATTTTGAAAGGGGAGTCGGCGATGGTGCGCATGCGCCAAACGCCGGACTAGCGATCGTCCATTCCGACCCGCGTTGTTCAAACAGAGTAGGCGCATGTGGCAGTGCTCCGGGATCGTTTCGTCCTATTTCTTCTAAAAGTTTGCCGCTTGCATGCTTTCTCCAACCTGGTAAATATAACTAAAGTCTTTCGTGTTGGTTAAATGTAATGAGTGATCGCTTCTTTTAAAACGACGGGGTGTACGTTTATTGTTTTCGCTTGTTTACATTTGCTCTTCTGCTGCTTCTTTCGGGCATGTTTGTTTAAATTCACCCTGCTTTTTCTTTTAAAATAACACTAAGGGTTTTCCTTCTTTTGGTGCTTTCTTCTTTTAAAACATTTGGGTGCTTTCTTTTAAAATACGCCGCGGTGCTTACTAACAACACGGGGCCGGACGGACGCCCCCGCTGAACGTGTATGCGCTAGCTTGCCATTATCCTGCTCTATGTTTTATTATACCTTAAAAACGTAATCAAAAAAGCACATTAATAAAATACATGTAATGTATTTTTATTCTATTAAAGTTTAATCCCCCAAACCCCCCTATCGGCAACACGTGGCATAAGCATGTATTGATACCATATATGGACATAACGGCAATCTCCCAAAACCATGTCGCCCCCTATCGGCAAAACGTGGCATAAGCATGTATTGATACCATATATGGGCATAAACTCTCGACCAATCAGAATCAAGGATACGCTACTTCCTCTTATGACGTCAGAAGCGGAGAATTAAGCTCCGCCCAAGGTACCACATAATATATATGATGTCGTTTACTATTATAAGACCCTTACTATCCTGCAGATTAGTAATTTCAGGTTTTAGAGCTCTTTTAGAGTTAAAATACTGGAAGAAACTTTTAACGTCATCCTTAGCTTCCAATGCAACCATCCTTTCGACATTTCTTTTAGCTCGTCTAATATCATTTTTTAACTCAGCCTGTAGACTTAGATATTCCTGCTTAATTCTGTCATCATCAGTTATTTTCCATTGCTGGAACAAAGCCCTTTTCCTCCTTACTTTATACTTTATTTCCCTAGTAAACCACCTAGGTTTCAATTTCCTAGATTTATTCTTGCTGGAAACAGGTATGAAGTCCTCTTGCACTTGCAATAATGTGCTTTTAAAAAAATCCCAGGCCTCTTCAACAGTTTTGTTATTTAACTCCATCCAGTTCACAGTTTCTAGTTTTAGTTTCATACACTTAGTCAGCCTTCCTAACATTATATATTTTTGATTTGGACTTAGCTCTTCGAACACTAAACTTAACCTCAAATTTGACCATGTTATGATCGCTACTGTCAAGTGGTTCTAAAACGTCTAATTTACCAATCCTGTCCTGGTTATTAGAGAGAACAAGATCAAGAATGGCATCTCCCCTGGTAGGGGTGTTAACAAACTGAGTAAAAAAACAATCCTGTACTAATTCCACCATCTCCAGTTCATTTTCTGAAGAGCCAGTGACAATGTCCCACTGCATTCCTGGTAGATTAAAATCACCCATAACTACCACATCATTTTTATTGCTCATAGTCCTAATATCACTGTATAACAATCTGCTTTCCTCAGCAGCTATATTAGGTGTTCTGTAACAAACACCGACAATTAGGCTATTTGAGTTTTTAGCATCTAATTTTACCCATATTGCTTCCGTAGTTTTATTTATATCAGTAAGTTCCCTTGCCTGCAAGTTTTCCTTTACATATACTGCAACACCACCTCCCTTTTTTCCTATACGATCCTTACGGAACAACGTGTAACCATCCATATTATATTCTTGTCCATCCTTTTCACTCAACCACGTTTCAGTTATTCCTATAATATCATAAGAGTCCGATGAGATAAAAGCCTCTAAATCATGAATTTTATTCCTAATACTTCTGGCGTTTAAATACAGACAACAAAGGGTAGGCCTATTACGGTGCCCACTTACAATATGATTATTTGTGGCTTTCCGTTTCCCCCCACTGACATAGTTAACTAACCTCCCTGCCCCCCCAGTCCCTAGTTTAAACATTCCTCAACTACTCTACACATACGCCTCCCCAATACACTGGTTCCCCTCTGGTTCAGGTGCAACCCATCCGGCTTGAACAGGTCCCACCTGTTCCAGAAGGTCCTCCAATGCCCCATAAACCTAAACCCCTCTTTCCTACACCATCCTTTTAGCCACGCATTTAATTTCCTTATCTCAGCTAACTTAGCCTGACTTGCACGTGGCACGGGGAGTATTTCGGAGAATACCACCGTGGACGTTCTGCTTCTAAGCTTATTGGCGACTTCTATAAATTTATCCTGCAGAACAGCCCTTCTACCCTTGCCTATGTCGTTGGTGCCAACATGCACCACGACAACTGGATCCACCCCAACTGGCGCCAAAAGCTTATCCACACGATCTGGAAGGTCTCCTACCTGGGCACCAGGCAGGCAAGACACCGTACGGGACCCTCTATCACGCGTGCACACATAACTGTCTACTCCCCTAATAATGGAATCCCCCACTACCACAACCTCCCTCTTCCTGGGGGGAGGGGGCTCCTCAGTGCCCAAGGGCCCACCTGCCTCCCCAGTCCGTTCCGGTTCTAAAGCTGGAAGAACCTGAAACCTGTTCGACACAGTCACCTCAGGTGATGCCGCCTCTGCAACGTGTGTACGCCCTTTCCTGCATCTACAACCTACGGTCACCCAGCTCTCTCGACCTCTCTGCTCTTCATTCTCCCCCCTCCCGGCTAGTGGCGTACACACCTTCTCCCTAAAAGGCGTATTAACTTGCTCCTCTAACTCACTGTTGCATTGGATGAGAGCCAGTTGCTCCTCAAGGTCAAAATGCGCTCAGCAGCAGAAATTCTCCATCCTAGATGAGCCTGCAAAGTTCTGTAGAAGTTAAATATACTTTAGTCAAATGAGAGACTAACCTGCTGTCAGTCAGGGGAAGCTTCAATAAGGCCTTCATTCATGACAGCTCCACTTGGCTTTTTGACGAGTCCCCATTTAGATGCAGCACGTCAGAGACTGAAGAGCAGGATGAAGGCTGTAAGTACAGTTTGCTGTGGATTGTGTTTGTGTTTAAATCTAATAAAGGATGAGACAATTTACTTAAAGCATGATATAGTTCATATTGCTCTTCAGGCTTCGTGATAAAATATTAAAATTATGGAGTACAAAGTTGTACATACAAAGAAAACAATGCAGAGCGGCAGGGCACCTGGCCCAGAGGGTCTTCACATAGAATTCTACAAAGGGTATTTTTTCCTGTTAGATTTACAGCTTTGGTTGTCTTGCCCTTTAAAGAAATTCTCTCAAGAAAGAAGTTGCCTCTTACCATGTCACAAGCAATTAGTTTCACCCAAAAAGGAGGAGGACCCCTCTCTGCTCCCCGTGTTAGTAGATTCTCCCCAACTCCTCCTGCTTATTCCTTCCTCCCTCCCTCCTATTTGTGCTCTCCTCCTCCTCTTGGGTTCTATTCATGTCTTTTGGTTCAGCAATAAAACCCACAAGGCTGCTCTTTGATTGTCCCTCTTCCCATCGTGACATATTATGTATTACATGATTATGAAATGATTTGATTATTATACAATTAACCACTTTGTTTCTTCAATTTGTCTTTCTTCTGAATCATCAGATATATGTCGTAGCTGGTAATTTGTTACACTCTGCTGTCAGTGCCAGTGTAGCCTAGATACAACCAGTCATATGTTTCAGTCAAGCTGATGTTTGAACAATTTTTGGGAACAGATTTTCATAATGTTTTCTCATAGGAGGCTGACCCTGGGCATCCTGGGATTGCTGCGAGAGATTGCTGGGATACTGTGAGAGAGTGGTGTTGAGCTGCAGCGATTGTTTTGGGATTGTTTGTGATTGTTTTTGGGGTGTTTGGAACGTATTTTCTGAGTGTTTGTGTGCTTTAATTGTTTAGTGGGTGGCTGTGTTATTTCTATTTATTGTTCTTATTTTGGTCGGCGTGAGTGCTTGTCTGTCCTGTCTGTTTATTAACAGCGCGATTGTTACGGGCAGTGAGCTGCGTTTTCTGTTCGCGTTTAACTCCGTAAAAAACACCGGCGGGGCGAAATAGCTAATAATATCTAACGTCGGTAACGTTACTCAGCGCCAGAAAAGGACAGTTGCTCCTGAGCTTTGCCCGGTCGCCAGTCGGGGCCGGGAGGACATTTTCCACTTTTTTCCCCGCTCCGGCAGTAGCCTGCTGTGAGGGGGTTTTTGTGGTTTTTCGACCTCCCAAGAGCAACTTCGATTTCGTTTTGTTTTTAGTTCATACTTGGTTCAGGCAGAAGTTCTTTTGGTAAGTAGTAGTAAATTTATCGGATTTAAAATTTTAAATAAAAATAAGAATTAAGTTCCGTTTCAACCCAAGTAACTTATTTTAGCGTACTCGGCACTTTATTGCATTTAACGGTACGCGAATTAATCTTTAAAGTTAAATACGCTATATAAATTTACTGGGCTGGGAGTACGGGGTCATAGTGAGTTAGTTAATTATGGGGCCGGCTCAGTGTTGCGTTTGCAACATGTTTGCCCTTCTGGACGTTAGTGTCCAGTCGGACTTCATCTGCGAGCGATGTAAGCTAGTGGACTCGCTCATGGTCAAGGTTCGCGGCCTTGAGGAGCAACTGGCTCTCATCCAATGCAACAGTGAGTTAGAGGAGCAAGTTAATACGCCTTTTAGGGAGAAGGTGTGTACGCCACTAGCCGGGAGGGGGGAGAATGAAGAGCAGAGAGGTCGAGAGAGCTGGGTGACCGTAGGTCGTAGACGCAGGAAGGGGCGTACACACGTTGCAGAGGCGGCATCACCTGAGGTGACTGTGTCGAACAGGTTTCAGGTTCTTCCAGCTTTAGAGCCGGAACGGACTGGGGAGGCAGGTGGGCCCTTGGGCACTGAGGAGCCCCCTCCCCCCAGGAAGAGGGAGGTTGTGGTAGTGGGGGATTCCATTATTAGGGGAGTAGACAGTTATGTGTGCACGCGTGATAGAGGGTCCCGTACGGTGTCTTGCCTGCCTGGTGCCCAGGTAGGAGACCTTCCAGATCGTGTGGATAAGTTTTTGGCCCCAGCTGGGGTGGATCCAGTTGTCGTGGTGCATGTTGGCACCAACGACATAGGCAAGGGTAGAAGGGCTGTTCTGCAGGATAAATTTATAGAAGTTGCCAATAAGCTTAGAAGCAGAACGTCCACGGTGGTATTCTCCGAAATACTCCCCGTGCCACGTGCAAGTCAGGCTAAGTTAGCTGAGATAAGGAAATTAAATGCGTGGCTAAAAGGATGGTGTAGGAAAGAGGGGTTTAGGTTTATGGGGCATTGGAGGACCTTCTGGAACAGGTGGGACCTGTTCAAGCCGGATGGGTTGCACCTGAACCAGAGGGGAACCAGTGTATTGGGGAGGCGTATGTGTAGAGTAGTTGAGGAATGTTTAAACTAGGGACTGGGGGGGCAGGGAGGTTAGTTAACTATGTCAGTGGGGGGAAACGGAAAGCCCCAAATAATCATATTGTAAGTGGGCACCGTAATAGGCCTACCCTTTGTTGTCTGTATTTAAACGCCAGAAGTATTAGGAATAAAATTCATGATTTAGAGGCTTTTATCTCATCGGACTCTTATGATATTATAGGAGTAACTGAAACGTGGTTGAGTGAAAAGGATGGACAAGAATATAATATGGATGGTTACACGTTGTTCCGTAAGGATCGTATAGGAAAAAAGGGAGGTGGTGTTGCAGTATATGTAAAGGAAAACTTGCAGGCAAGGGAACTTACTGATATAAATAAAACTACGGAAGCAATATGGGTAAAATTAGATGCTAAAAACTCAAATAGCCTAATTGTCGGTGTTTGTTACAGAACACCTAATATAGCTGCTGAGGAAAGCAGATTGTTATACAGTGATATTAGGACTATGAGCAATAAAAATGATGTGGTAGTTATGGGTGATTTTAATCTACCAGGAATGCAGTGGGACATTGTCACTGGCTCTTCAGAAAATGAACTGGAGATGGTGGAATTAGTACAGGATTGTTTTTTTACTCAGTTTGTTAACACCCCTACCAGGGGAGATGCCATTCTTGATCTTGTTCTCTCTAATAACCAGGACAGGATTGGTAAATTAGACGTTTTAGAACCACTTGACAGTAGCGATCATAACATGGTCAAATTTGAGGTTAAGTTTAGTGTTCGAAGAGCTAAGTCCAAATCAAAAATATATAATGTTAGGAAGGCTGACTTTAAGTGTATGAGACTAAAACTAGAAACTGTGAACTGGATGGAGTTAAATAACAAAACTGTTGAAGAGGCCTGGGAATTTTTTAAAAGCACATTATTGCAAGTGCAAGAGGACTTCATACCTGTTTCCAGCAAGAATAAATCTAGGAAATTGCAACCTAGGTGGTTTACTAGGGAAATAAAGCATAAAGTAAGGAGGAAAAGGGCTTTGTTCCAGCAATGGAAAATAACTGACGTTGACAGAATTAAGCAGGAATATCTAAGTCTACAGACTGAGTTAAAAAATGATATTAGACGAGCTAAAAGAAATGTCGAAAGGATGGTTGCATTGGAAGCTAAGGATGATGTTAAAAGTTTCTTCCAGTATTTTAACTCTAAAAGAGCTCTAAAACCTGAAATTACTAATCTGCAGGATAGTAAGGGTCTTATAATAGTAAACGACATTGATATAGTAAATGAGTTCAATGATAGTTTTGCACGGGTATTCACTGTTGAGGACCTTAGTAATTTACCAGTTATTACCTATCCAGCATTGTCTATAGCTAATATATATATAACTGAAGCAGATGTTTTGCAAAGCCTAGCTAAGCTCAAAATAAATAAATCACAGGGTCCTGATGGCATCTTACCTATAGTGTTAAAAGAGATGAGGGATATTATTTGCCGACCCTTAACTTTACTGTTTCAAAAATCCTTATCTGAAGGTGTGGTACCTTCTGATTGGAAGCACGCCTTCATAACGCCTATTTTTAAAAAAGGGGATAGAAGTAATTTGTCTAACTATAGGCCAATCAGTCTAACTTGTATAACTGGTAAAGTTATGGAGGCTATAATCAAAGAGAAAATGGTAGATTACCTGGACTCTAATAACATTTTGCGGGATAGCCAGCATGGATTTAGGAGAGGTAGATCCTGTTTAACAAATCTGTTGGAGTTTTTTGAGGAAGCTACTCAGGAAGTTGATGATAAGAAGGCCTATGATGTCATCTACTTAGATTTCCAAAAGGCTTTTGATGTTGTCCCCCACAAGAGGCTCCTACTTAAACTCAAAGCGACAGGTATTTTAGGTACCGTAGCGACCTGGATTGATAACTGGTTAACAGATAGGAAACAGCGAGTAGTTATAAGAGGCACAATGTCAAAGTGGGCTTGCGTTCATAGTGGGGTACCGCAGGGTTCGATTTTAGGACCACTATTGTTCCTAATTTACATAAATGATATGGATACCAATATATACAGTAAACTGGTGAAATTTGCAGATGACACCAAGGTGGGTGGTGTAGCAGATACTGAATTAGTGGCTCAGCAGCTACAGCGGGATCTTGATTTAATTAGTGACTGGGCCGATACCTGGCAGATGAAATTTAACATCGATAAATGTAAGGTACTCCATCTAGGGAGCAGAAATATAAAGTACAGGTATTTCATGGGTGTCACTGAAATAAAGGTAGCTGATCATGAGAAAGACCTTGGTGTGTATGTTGATGCTTCCATGTCCCATTCTCGCCAGTGTGGGGAAGCAATAAAAAAGGCCAATAGGATGTTGGGGTATATCTCCAGGTGTGTGGAGTTTAAGTCAAGGGAGGTAATGCTAAGATTATACAATTCCTTGGTGAGACCTCACCTAGAATATTGTGTGCAGGTTTGGTCACCATATCTTAAAAAGGACATTGTGGCCTTAGAAAAGGTGCAGCGTAGGGCCACAAAAATGATTCCTGGTCTTAGAGGAATGTCATACGAGGAACGGTTACTTGAGCTAAATCTGTTCAGTCTCAAGCAAAGGAGACTGAGGGGGGACATGATCCAGGTATATAAGATTCTAACAGGTTTGGATGCTGTTCAAGCAAATAGTTACTTCAGCATTAGTTTAAATACACGAACTCGTGGCCATAGGTGGAAATTAGCGGGAGAACACTTCAAGCTGGATTTAAGGAAGCACTTCTTTACACAGCGTGTAGTCAGAGTATGGAATACCCTTCCTGATAATGTACTGCAAGCTGAATCCTTGGGTTCCTTTAAATCAGAGCTAGATAAGATTTTAACGACTCTGAGCTATTAGTTTAGTTCTCCCCAAGCGAGCTTGATGGGCCGAATGGCCTCCTCTCGTTTGTATAGTTCTTATGTTCTTATGTTATGTTCTTATATATGTGGTGTGATAATTGAGCATGACCCCACTGTTGCTGTGCTTGCTGCTCCTGTCATGATCTGTAATCTCTTATTTTTTCATGTCTCCTCCAACTCATGCCAGCAGAGGTCGCTGCTGGCACTTTGTAACCCTCCTAATTCTCCTGTATCCCATTATAGTTCTCCATCCTAACCCTGTACCCCTGTTTTGTTGCTGATTAGTGTGCTGTGTATAAATATGCCTGCCCTCACTGCGTTCCCCAGCTCAGTCATTGCTGTTCCATGTGTAGTCTGTGTTTCCTTAAAGCCCACCGAGCTACACACTGCCCCTAAATTTAAATTTATATGTAACCTGTGTGTGTATGTGTAACCTAGATTTGCCCAGTATGTAAATCTAATCCAGACCTTGATCCTACACCTACTATAATTATAAGTACCTCACTATACCTATATCTAACACTGCTATTCATCACCAGTGTTACATGTCAGGGCTTCGCTGCAATAGATCCCTCAGTGCTGCAGGTTATTACTGTGACTTTGCACACACACACGTTGCTGCTTCCTCAGCCAGTGTCACATATACTTTATTACACACAGACCTCAGTAATCTCTGCTACACTCACACCTGCTTACTTTACATCCATGGTTAAATTCTCCTAATGGAATCTATCTTAATGTCTTTATTCTATTTTATTTTATTTATTATACCATATTATTCATTGTATTGTTCTTTCAATTTTATTTCTATTTTATTATTGCTAATACACCGGATCTGAGTGCCTCATTTTGTTCCCTTCATATAGAACACGTTTTGTAATGACAATAAAACATCCTTATCCTCATCTAAATCACACTGTCTAACTACTAATCTGTTTAAATAATATAATTGGATTTCAAAGGTTAATAGTCACTCAATTACCCCCTCAGCCCAACAGTACCACAAACACCCAACATGCACGGAAATGTTCTCCTAAGTTGTTTTCCCTGCCTGGAACAATACCACAGCAGTCACATGGACTAATGTTTCAAAACATTTCGGAAACCTTGCATTGAAACTTGAGGTCTTTAGAAGGGATCAGTCCTGGGTGGCAAAGTTGCCATCACAAAGGTTTTTGATTAAGGGATTCATGATGCCAGGTAGCCATCTTTCACAAGCTGGTGGGCTGTGCCACTGATGCCTTTGCTTGGGTTTTATATGTCTGTCCTGGTTTGTGTTCTTGCCACTTCAGGTTCCCTGGTTTTGGTCTACATTCCTCGGTCCTCTGCTGTGGAGTCTACCTTCTGCTTCACCTCATTCTGGAGCCGCCCATCCAGTCAGCGGCCCATGTCCCCCTCTGTCATGGGAATATTTAGGACTGACTGCAGTATTAGTTCAAAGCATGATTGTGTTTTTCTTAATTTTTATTGATTTATTTTTGTATTATTCATTTTTTAATTATTAATTTTCTTAAGTAACTTGATTCAGTTAAAAGGGGTTTGTCCATTTTCTTTAGCAGAAGTTTGTGTAAGTATGATGTTCACCTTCCCTTTTCATAGTCTAGTCTTTGCCAAGTTTTATGCTTATTTCCCCTGGTTAAGTTAATCTGACTTGTGTGTTTAGGAGGGTCATACAGGCTTTTTGTTTGTAATGGAAGCACAGGGTCTGTACTTGCAGCTTATTTGCCATGCTAATAGAAGCATTTTACCTTCCTCTCTAATCTCTTTTTTTCTTGGCTCTCACTGCAGTCTCCTCTATGCCAGGGTTTCTCAACCCAGTCCTTGGACCCCACTGCAAAGATCCACAGTTTTGCTCTGTCCAAGCTCTCAGCACAGCAGTAAAAGGTGACTGTTTGGTTCATGCATGCAGGGATCTGGGACAGAGCAAAAACGTGGAGCTGTCTGGTGGGCTGAGGAATGAGTTTAGAAATGCTGCTGTATGAAGTATTAAACCATTTGACCGGTTGGATAAATGTTAAAATGTTTTCTCAAAATATAAAAAGAGATAATCTTCTGTTTTGCGTCTCATTACAAGCAAACTTGTTTTTTGTTTTTATGTCACTCTAGTATTTGATATCTAATTTTCAGTCTTCTGGCAATATAATCTGGTGAATGGGGAAAGACTTCCAGCAGGGGCTCCGGTTTCCTCCCACAGTCCAAAAGTGTGCAGGGTAGGTTAATTGGCAAATCTGAGTTGTGAGTGTTTGCGCCCTGCAGAGTGTTGACTCCTGCCCAGGGTTGGTTCCTGCCTACGCCTGTTGTTCCAAGGACAGGCTCCGGTCCCCCCCGCGACCTCAGTTTGGCTTGCTGTCTCCCCCCTTGGTTTCCTTTGGTTTACGTCTTCACTAGCCCCCTTGTTGCTTTGACTTGTGTGTAAGTTATGTATGTGTGATTGTATTGCTGCATAGGGAGTGACTGCTATTTTGTTTTGCAAGTGTGTGTTGGACTCTGTTTATTTGGTCAGGGAGTGAGGTGGAGTGTTTGTCTTTTGGTTTCCTTTTCTTTTGCACTTAGGTGAGATTAGCTGTGGGTCGCACTTGATAGTTGGGGATTTTGTTTGTTATTTTGGCTGTGGTCACTCCCAAAGTCTTTTGCACCGGGTTATTTGTTCAGTGTCAGTATTATACATGAAAAAAAATGAAAATACAAAAAATATCCCTTTGTCCACTGGTGTTCCCTTCTTGCCCTCACCCTGTTTGTCCCTTTATCCCATTCCCCTTTCCCGTGAATACTGTTACACTCCAACCCTAGACAGCATATCAAAACAGCATCGTATCTATAGTTTTAAAAGAGATGAGGGATATTATTCATTGACCTTTATCTTTGCTATTTCAGAAATCCGTATCTGCTACCTTGTGACTGGAAGTATACACTGTAAAAAAAGGCAAAATTTGTCACAGTTTTAAACGATTTTATATCAGCCAATTTGACTACAGTATAATTATTTTTTTCCTCTTATGTTAAATGACAGAAAAGTTTTATCAAAACTACATTGCATAACTGGCATCGTAGTACTGATTAGCACCGATTCAGACATCCCGATGAACAAATATGAAGTTCATTTAAACTGTGGTACCTTAAATCCGTCAAGTTACCTCGATAAGCCAGTAACCCTGATTCGTAGTATAGGCCACTGATCACAAGCACTCTGTGTAAACGTATTGTTTAACCGGCGCTGTTGCATTACCAGGGTGAGAGGTTGACTTGCTGGTTAGCTATAAAAACAGACGTTAGTGCAACTCCACATTAATGGTGCGGTCATCATGGCTTATAAATGCTTATTATCGTTCATCATTGTTTGTGTCAGTAACGATAACATAAACAAGGGTAGGCACCAGGAGAACATCATTGGCTCTTGCATCGATTACTTTTTCCGTAACACCCTTTAGATTGTTTCCCTGAAGGGCAGCAAACCGACAATTTCGGTGTGATTGAGCTGATCACGTGTGCATGGGGAGGGAATGCGGACCACATGACCTTCCCGGCGAGCTCAGTACATCCAGCATCGCTTCGCAAATACAATCAAAATGTTTTATCTTTATTCACACTTTTTATCTTTATTCATTATCTCTACGATCTCACTGCTGGACGAATGCCTGGCATTCAGAGCATTCTTTATTAGCCATTTGCCTTTGGATGCAGTTTATTTGCATGCCCCAAAGCTTCCAGGCGTCAGTAATTGCTTCCCACGTTACTCCGGTCCTGGGGTCTTCTGTAACTGCCCTTTGGGATTACATATATTCAGCATATGCTTTTGTCCGAAGTGATGAGAGTTTGGGGTCAGAGCACTTGGGTCTAAGGGACTTGCTCAAGGGCTTAACAATGTTACGATTACTCTGCCATGGGAGTTGAACCAACAACCAAACTGGCAGAGATGGCCAACCTGCTGAGCTCCACACCCGCTGACGATCTCCTTTTCCTGTCTGCTGCAGTCTCCATGGACCTGAGTCCAGAGAAGCACTCTGAACTTGAGGACATCCGGCTGAGGAAAGGAGCCCTTCTGCTGGAGATCCAGAGGCTGCGGGAGGCGCTGAGAGAGGCCCTCATGGAAGTGGAGGTCCTTGAATCCAGCACCAAACGCAGCCAAATCTTAGAAAAGAATAGGCATGTCGCCATGGGAAGAAAGAAATTCAACATGGACCCTAAGAAGGGTATCCTGTTCATGGTACAAAACAATCTTCTCCGGCACACGTCTGAGGACATCGCCCAGCTCCTATACAAGGGAGAGGGGCTGAACAAAACAGCCATTGGGGATTACCTGGGTGAGAGAGACGACTTCAATATCCAAGTCCTCCAAACATTTCTTGGGCTTCATGAATTCGTAGGGTTCAACCTGGTACAGGCTCTCAGGCAGTTCCGTCTGCCAGGAGAAGCACAAAAGATTGACAGTATGATGGAGGCCTTTGCGCAGAGGTACTGTCAATGTAATCCTGGAGTCTTCCAGAACATTGACACTTGCTATGTACTTTCATTTTCCATAATCATGCTAAACACTAGCCTTCATAATCCAAATGTGTGAGACAAGCCCAGTGTGGACAGGTTCATCTCCATGAATCGAGGAATCAATGATGGAGGCAACCTGCCAGATGATCTCCTCCGAAATCTTTATAAGAGCATAAAGAATGAGCCATTCAAGATTCCTGAAGACAATGGGAACAATGCCTTCTTCAACCCTGACAGAGAGGGTTGGCTCTTCAAAATGGGAGGAGGACGGGTGAAAACATGGAAAAGGAGGTGGTTCATCCTGATGGATAACTGCCTTTACTACTTTAAACATACTGCGGATAAGAAACCCAGGGTGATCATTCTGCTGGAGAATCTGAGCATCCGTGAGGTGAAGGATCTCAGGAAGCCTAACTGCTTTGAACTGTACATCCCTAACAACAGCAGACAGCTGATGAAAGCCTGCAAAACGGAGGCGGACGGCCGCCTGGTAGAGGGCAATCATGTGGTGTACCGCATCTCGGCGCCAACCCCTGAGGAGAAGGACAAGTGGATACAGAGCATCACTGCTGCTGTGAGCGCTGACCCTTTTTATGAGATGCTGGCAGCAAGAAAAACACGGATCTCTTAAAACAGGGGTGTCAGACTCATTTTCACCCCGCGCCACATCAGCATCATAGTTGTCACCTTATTCGGCCCTCAGGAAACCACCATGTCCCCCACAGACGTCCCGATGTCATGTATTTGGTGCCAGAATTATAGAACACACAGGACTATTTGTGCCAGATTCCAGAGGAAGAAGTCAACCACTGTGAAAATGACTGCATTCACAGACGTGACATTGCTTGTGATGATGATGTCTTCACGTTGTGCACCTCTGTCATGGCAGAGAATGGTCTTGATGTTCCTCTGGATGCTTATAAGGCAATTGACCTCTACCTGCGCCTACGAGAAGAATGATCAGTTCTTCTACACATTGAACGATAAAGACTGTGTGAATATGTTTGGATGAGCTATTGCAGAAAGTATTTATTTCAGAACAAGGAACTTTGCACAAAACAACTGACTATTTGACTATGATCGCCCACTCAAACATTTGGGCCCAAAATTGTTGTTGCAGACATTCTTTGCCTTTATAATGTGGTCTCACAAAGTAATGTTTAACCTTAAGGTAGCATGACCGAATTCCAGGTTTTGTTTTGATGCGACTTATTGTTCACTACAGATTTTATCATCGAAATGCCCTGTCCTTTTTTGTATAAATGTGAAATTAAATGTTATTTGCACTGTATTGCTGATCTTTATGTCAGAGAACCTTTTTTTCTGAGAATCCACACTGCTGTAAATTTGCATCAACATGATTGGGATTGGGATGGAAAAATTATTTTCCATCTTAACCCATATTCTAAGCATATTGATTTCTCTTGTAAATTTTACTTTTACAGCAGTATGATTTAAGACACTAACAGCAATTTTTCAACCAGTAATTGTTAATGTGATAGGAATTGCATTCAACAGCAAATGCGTTCAACTTAACCAAATGTATAAATCTTACATATTCTGATGATTTGACATTCCCCCGACGTCTGTGTGATGTATTTCAGCAACAACACGCAGTTAATGAGATCACTATGCGGAATTTAGCCGACTGTTATTTTACTGATTAGGATATATCACCCAAGATTGGGGTATACTATATATCAAGGGTCAGCAACCTTTTTGAAACTGAGAGCTACTTCACGGGTACTGAGCCATACAAAGGCTACCAGAACAGACTTTACCTAAACTTATCTAAACTTCATGTAGAATAAACACGTTTTAAATGCTTTTTTGGATATTGTCATTTTCAAATCTATATAAATACAAATGTGATTAAAGAAGAATAGCAACAAGATAAAATTAAATTTTAGTCGCTGCCCACTGGTGAGTTGTGGTATTTTTAGAACAGGTCCGTGGGTGACTCATGTGGTTCTTGGGGGCATCCTGGTGCCAGTGGGCACCATGTTGGTGACCCCTGTTCTAAATGGTATGTAGGGTATGCAAACTACACCAACGCTTCTGATGTAGCTACATTTAGGCTTATAGTGGAATAATATAGTGGAAGATTCCTTGCGTGAGTGTCTGAGAGCGTGAAAGTCATGCCAGATGCATGGTAGTCGGCAGCCCTGCTTTCCGTGTGCATCTGTCTCTTACTTTAGGTGGCTAGAGATCCAGCATTACTCAGGATTAGGAGCCACTTGCACTGATAATAATTAGTTTCTTTTTCCCCTTGCAGTCTGCTGCTGTATAACATTATGAAATCAGCCCAAAAATCCGCAACCCATGACCTCCTAATATTTACCCAAAACTATGTTTTCAAAATAGCACAATAGGGCATGAACACCGCAGACCTGGAAACTCTGCTGAGCATTGAGAATCAGCGTGCAAAGGCTCTTAATTTGGATATGTTTGTGAAACATTCTGCTGCACAGCACAACAAAGAAAAACAACTGGTCAGTGATAATGAAAAGTACAATCAGCATTGTTTTAACCATGAGAGTCCAAATGCTTAGATAAATTGTCACTTTTTCAGTGTAAGTATGCTCCTGAGCTCCACGATTCTGAATGATAGTCGGTTTCTCACTGAACCTCCATGCCACTCTGTTAAAATCTCTTGCCACCCCATGTAAAATTTTCTAGATCCACCACTGTGCCAGAGCTAAGACTTAAGAATCTTGAGTATTATTTCAACATAAACTTTGCTTGGGTGCTTCATACTTTAAATTAAATATAAATTATGGCAACGTGCAAAACTATTAAGGAAAATGCAACGTATTTGTTTTTCATTTACGTAATTATATATGTTGATTATGATTCTTTTTAGTTCCACAGTACATGCAGATACTAAAATCCAAGCATGCACTCTTAGGTTAATTGCTATCAGTTCATATAAAGATTTATAGAAATTTCAGTCAGAGACTAGCTTCTGATATAAAAAGAATGTTTACATTTTTTTTGGGCATGGAATAGTTTTTCAGTGCTGCATGTAGTTTCTCTTTATTGTTTGAATAGGGCACACTTACACATCAACAAGTGCAGTGGCAGTTGTGATGTTCTCGCATATGAGAAAATACAAGGACAACTTTTATTAAACAAAACGAAAGGCTTTACTCTCCATACTCCAGTCAATTGCATGCATAGGCCTACTGCCGCATCTCACTTTGCCAACTTCCGCTTCCGTGCGGCTCAGGAGGATCTGGCTGCAGAACACTGGAAAGGGGTCCACAGCTCAAGGGGACCACCAGAGGACAGATGGAGTGGAACCGGGAACCAAGGGATTTGCCAGTGACTAGCACTCACTGTTGTTTTCGACTACAATAAAAACAGCTGTACTGGCTGAATAATGAGCATACAAAAAGAAAAAAAGACATGGATAGGAATAAAAAGGTAATTAAAAATAGAAAAACAACTGAAGAGTCATTCACACTGAACACGCGTCTCTGCTCTCAGGACGATGATCCTGTCAACTGCGCCAGACTGTGACAGACCGAACTACAAAACTGTAGACTCAGTGGACAGCTGACTACGCCACCCTAGGAATTTCATCCAGCTTTCCATTGAGACTACAGTTTTGCAGTCTGTTCTGCCAAACAATGTATTAAAAAGTGCAGTGTTATACATGACACTGTAATTAGTTCAATTCAAGAGATGTACTATCAAGTTATAATAGTGTGATTATCATAATCACACAAATATATGAATTCCTCTGATACTGAATTAAACAACCCTTTATGCTGTCCCTTATGTGAATTAGTAAAAATTTCCACACCTCTTTCACCATAGACAACCATTCTCTCCATAGTCAAATGCAATTCCAATTCCCCCTTTTATTTATTGTATGGCAGACAGACAGCAGTGTATTATTATATTATAATTATATTATATTTATTATAATTATATAATTATATTATATTATAATTATTTTATATATCATTATATTAGGGTGCCCCTCGCAGAAGGTAAATTTAATCTTATTTAATTACATTTTCTATATAGCGTCAGATGACAGCAGACGTCATTTACTGTAAGGTTACCTTTACTATATAAGATATAACAGCTCCCAAAGTTCTTCATCTGGTACAGAAAACATACGCCTGACAGATGTTGAAGTTTATTCCGTCTTTATTCTTCTAGACACCGTGAAAAACTATAAAATAAACATATTATTAAATTCCTGCATTACATTTAATCTTACAAGACATTCTAAAAGATCCATGATATTACCGCTAAACAGCGGCTCATACATCACCGCAATTCCACTTTTCAATACAAGACAACAAGTAAATACAATAAATATAAATTACCGTGTGCGCCTTCTGACCAAATGCTTAGGTGTTATTACAGATCCTGCCGTGACAAGCCGACAAACCACAAGTTGACTCCATGAATCTCCCAGCATGCATTTACTCCTACCCTATTCCGTCACCTAACCATGTATTCAAGGGTTAACACGGATCAATTAAATAGTCAGCAGAGGGCACTGACATACATTTCACAGTATACATTCTATATTAAATCAAACCAGCAAAAGGTGATTATAAAATAACCGTCTTAGCGACAGTTACAGAGTGGCGTAGTCACCCTTTCGCTCTATAGCGCCCCCTACCCCTACTACGTTTATAATTATAATAATTGCCTCATGTGCAGTTACGCTGGTTAAATTACCTGGAAATGTTATTAACTGCACATTCTCCTAGAAACTAACAACGGTGCTCACTCAGGTATATTTATAATGGTCAGAAAGCTGATGTAAAGTCTGATATAGTGCTGAATGTGTTATTTTGTAGACAGTAATAGGTTTAATTAATTTTATATTCCATTACTGTAGAAAGCTATACTTGCTTACTTAAGGCATTTTGCGTTATTAATGTGTGATGTAAATGCAGGTAGTTTTATTACAGTCAACTTTTATTCACAGTGAGTAGCTTGTCATCATGAAGAGGAAGTGTGACAATCGTGAGGTTTTGGGCAACCACAGAAAAGCAGGAAAGTAAGTACAGACAGTGAGATAATTAGTGCCAGTCAGATGATAGACGTATACAGTATGTGAGTCAAAGGTTCTTCATATATTAATCATTCTCATTCAGGTAACAAATCCTTAGAAATCCATTCCTGAGCATCATGCCAAGAAGCACCACTTGTTTACTGATAACTGCTTTCATGTAAACTCTGCTGTGCTGAGAGTAAAGATGAAGAGGGAGAGACAGCAAGAGGCTGCTGACGGCAGAGAATGCAGGCGACATGGAGGGGAGTGAGAAAAGGAGCAAATATTGATGGTTAAGAGTGAATAATGACGTCACAGCAGCCTGATCCTGATGTTAGTTTAATATGCTTCTTAGTTTGGCCTGTGGTGTGTATTTCAGATACAGCATTTAATCAGGGAGACTGAGTGTGAGTCAATGACAGAGAGAGAGAGAGAGAGCAGACAGGCAGGTGAAGATGAAGGTGTATTAGGGAGGAGGGGGGAGGAGCTTGGACCTTCACCAAATCAGCCAAATGTAAATGTCACGTCTATCAAACAGGAGACCCTGCTTTCAGGAGAAATGGTTTAAAGATCACACTGGGCTCCCTTACAGCCCCCCTCGTCTTAAGGGGGGTTCTTTGTTTCTACTGTGCAAAATAATTTGTAACACAAATGTCTAAACTGGCATGAAAGACACATTCAGCTCTTGGGAAGACTGGCATGTGAAACTGGAAAATGCACTGGGGAAATTCAGTGCACATAAAGACAGGCAGTGCCACAGATTAGCACTGATGACATGGATTCAGAAGGTCAATCCTGTTAATATTCAACCTTCAGATGAGCTGGAAAGAGCAGCAGCAAGTGAGGAAAAATCTTCTGAAGTTAAGTACTTGGCACAGCAAGGCCTGGCTTTTCGAGGTGTTGGTAAGGAGAGTGGGAATTTCAAGCAGCTTCTAATGCAAACAGCAGAGGGCGATGCAGAGCTGACCATGTGGCTGAAAGGTCACTTTGATTTCACCAGTGCTGTTTAACTGTAACACCTGTTCCTGGGTTGCCCTCAGTCCTTGTTATTGGTTATGATTCTCACTGTCCTGCATTGTGTCTTGTTAGCTGTGTATTTAAGTGCCTGTTCTGCTTCTGTTCTTTGATGGTTCATTATAGCTGTATGTTGTATGTATGTATATAGTTCTCTAGTTGTGTTTATTCCATCATTTAGTTCATTCCTGGTCATTTGCTGTTTATTTTGGATCCATCCTGATCCTTTTGGTTTTGATGTGTGTGTTGTAAAAAACCCTATTTTTCCAGCCGTGTCATGCACTGCCACAACCAGAAGAGGGCAGAAGATATGGCACAAAAAACAGGAAGAAGCCTAACTTTAAAAAGAACAAAAAACATCAAGACTCATCCAGCATTGGGTGGTGGGTTAACGAATAACACAAACAATCAAAGAATAAGCAAACAAATGAGAGAAAAGATGCAGAGATGACTGAGAAGCAGGGGATGACTGGAGAAGAGATGACAGGAGCAGAAGACAGGAGGGATACAGGAAGAGCGGAGAAGACAGTATAACTGAAGAATGGGAGAAGAGGAGAGACTGCAGAGGAAGGAGAACATAGATGACTGGAGGGGAGGGAATATAAGAGCAACAGAGAGAAGGAGGAAGGGCTGCGGAGGAGAAGACAGGATAAGAGGGGAAAATGTGAGCAGAGAAGGACAAACACCCCCACTGCCCAGCAAAGTGCACTTGTAAGTAAACCACAATTTTAGCCTTGGGCTCAATATCTGGACTTGTCTCTGTGTAGCAATGCATAGAATCCTTGACACTGGTTATGACTGTACTGTATTAGTCCTAAACCTGCCATTATAGTGTAAGGAGAAAAGATTTTTTTTTTAAATAAATAATTTTAGAAAAAGGTAGAGCGATGTAGCCGCCGGAGAAGTCCCCCCCCCCCCCCCCCCCCCAAAGCCCTTTTTGTTCCCTTCTAGCTACCAGATGAAACTCACAATGCACCCCAACGCCACCTAACTTCTCTTCCACATGATGCACCTTATTTACCCTCTGAATCCTGTCTATTATTGAGCGTTTTTCTATCCATTTGATTATAAACTTATTACACTGTATGTACATTAGTCATCCACATATGCTGTACGGCTTTGTTTTCCGGACAGTCTGGGCTACTCAGATATGTCATAATTCGATTTGTAAATGCTGACAGTCTTGATATTATCCTTCTTATCAGGAAAAACTACTTCTGCATATAGATATTTCTCAATTTTTAGTCTCGTCTAATATAAAAATTGGCAGGTAGTACAAATATAATCTTATAAATGCTGAGATTAGAGTATCTGCGATGCAGGAATGCAGGGGTTTCATTGGGGCCCTTTCTATGGCTTAGTACTGTGAAGGAATACATGGTTAGTGCCAGGCGCAAATGAATATCTTTGATTTTGCATCCATTTGGTAACTTGTTGAAGTTGTCTGATAGTCAGTAATACATGGTTAATTAATATGATTCTTTATTTACTACTTTATAACATCTGAAAGAAACTGAAATAGGAAAGCTTATTTTAATTTATGGTCCACTGGATAAACACAGACATTACAGACGGTTTTAGAGTCTTATGCTGAATGTTTTTTGCTATCGTTTTTCTGCCTGCATATGCTATGATTGGTGCAGTGAAATTTGAGAATGTGTTTGTGGTCAGTATCATAGCCTCAGACAACAAACCAACGCTGTAGCGTGTCACTGTGTTTACATGTGAGAGGGGTTCCAGTTACATAATGGACTCGTTCTAATTGTTTTGACGGAGCTCGACAAACCTAAAAAATAAATGCTGTTTTTATCAAAAACTATGTCATATAGCTATATTCCAGATTTATTACAGCCAATCACATCTCAGAGCTCCTAGGAACCTCCTTCTCCCTACATTTCCCTCCTTCACACTCCTCCCTCAAATACTGTTACATTTGTCTTTTTTCCACACTCACACCCTGTCTTGATCATACTCTGACTGCATGGCATCCATATGCAGGGCAAACTATTTTAGTCTTATCTAGTATAATAGGACATAAACATTGAATTTGATAGTTATCTTTTATTTACACATTAGAACACAACACATGAACATGAAGGGATCGTTTGCATTTGCAACCAACACCTCCGCAAACCCCCCTTCGGAATACTGGCCGCGGACAGGGGTGGGAATCCCCAAGCTGGAAGACTGTACTGCGTCATGTTAACATTAGCTAGCTAGTTAGCATGGATACAGAGTGCTCCGGACTACAACTATAAAGGACGTAAAGTGTGTGATATAGTAAAACACTTACTAACAGGTAATGCGCGTGAATGACAACTTTACCTGTTACCAGAATAGCCTCCTACACGTTCGCCGAATGACAGCAGGCAGAAGGCGGTGCGTTTTTCAGAAACACACCGGAGTTAAACTTACGCCGCGTTATTTACCAGCACTTGTAACACCAACATTTGCAGCCATTAACTCATATGTGGTAGTAACACTGAAATTACTTTCTCTGCGTCAAAATAAGGTAGCACTGTGATTTTAATACTTTATCATTTATACTTAACCGTACCTTCCTCCCATTCCTCCGTCTCTGCTTATTGACATTTAGGAGAGTCTCAGATATAAATTAACGATTCGAAATTATCAAACAAAGACAGACACAACACTGAAAAGATGACAAAGACACAGTTTGAAAAGTAAATATGTTTTATTGCAAATCTCTTATCTTAACATAGCCTACCTTATCATATGTTAACTTAACCCATCTTATATTTTAACTTAGCCTATCATCATATTTTAACTTAGCCTATCTTATCATATGTTAACTTAGCCTATCATATTTTATCTTAGCCTATCTTGTCATATCTTAACTTAACCTATCTTATTATATTTTAACTTAGCCTATCTTATCTTATTATATTTCAACTTAGCTTATATTAATATATTTCGTCTTAGCCTATCTTATATTTTAACTCAGCATATCTTATCCTATCGTATCTTATAGCTACATTAACACTTAAACAGTATCACTTTCCGTTGGGTCCCGCGGGATCCCAGTCCCAATGCAGGGCTCTAACACGGGTATTCTAAGAAAAAGAAAATAAACACTTTACTTAACTTTACTTAAAGCAGTCATATAACTAATAAATAAATAAATACCCAATTAATGCCTTATGAATCATTTATAAAAGTATTAAAAACACGGCTGTAAATACTTATACAAAGGCATAACACATTATAGCTATCTTGATAATGCATTATGAATGCTCTGATCTATATATACACAATAAATATCTTCATAATACATTATATCGGCCATTAATCCATAATAAACATGGCTATAATGTGTTATGCTTTTTTTTCTTCAATATTTATACCCATGTCTATAATATATTTATGGATGCATTACAGTGCATTGTGAAGGTGTCAATAATGCAGTTATATTACTGCTTTAAGTCATTTGTAAACCTGAATTCACAACCTTATAATTACTGCCTCTTGCTACTTCTTCTGAAGGGCAGGGGACAGCAGAAGAAGCACCACTTCATCTTCTTCTTCTTGTGGCTCTTCTCAGTATCATCTTCAGAAAGATCTTCGGCATTCACATGGAATGATACTTCTTCTTCACTGTAGATCTTCTCAGCAGCATCGGCATCTTCTTTTGTTTTATCTGTCTTCATCACTTCAGTCTCGTCCTCTTCCTCAGGTCCTTCTTCTGGTATAGTCAGTAGCTGTGATCTGTCTTCAGATGCCACCATACACTGAAACCTGACCAGTGTGGTAGCATCAGCATCTTCTGCCTGCTGGAATACCACATCAGCTTCTTCATTTTCCTCAGGTCCATCTTCCTGTAAAGTCTGCAGCCATATTCTGGCTACATATGCCGCCATGCACTGCCAACTGTCCACTGTGGCAGCATCAGTGTCTTCTGCTTCCTGAAGCTCCTCATCTGTTTCTTCATCTTCCTCAAGGTCTTCCTCCTGGATGGGTTCTAGCCAAGTTCTGCCTACTTGTGACACCACATATTCCACAGCATTCCCTGTACTTCTCCCTCCTCCTCCCTTAACCTCCTCCACATTCACTCCCACCTCACATCCATTCTCCTCACCTCCATTTAGCATATCCATCATACTAATACCAGCCTCTGTCCCCTCCATCACAACCCTGGAGGCCTTCCCCTCAAATGTTCCCCACTCTGGTACCTCCACATATTCCTCACTACTCTGCCCCCTTACCTCACCCTCCCCCCGGCTTGTCCGGTCCTTCCTGACTTTCTTTTTTTTGTTAAGGTAGCAAGTTTTATAAATTTCCCAGTCTTCAGATGAAAGGCCGTAATTACTCTGAAGACTTTGAGATGAAATACTAGTGCTGGCTAGCAGTCCATCCTTTCCCACACTCTCCCCTCCCTTACCCAAATCAGTAGACCCCCCCAATCCCCCCTTAACCCCCCCAGCCTGGACAGTGGGGAGTGTCACTGGTGAGAACTCCTCCACACCTTCTCCCCAGTTGATCACTTCATCCCACAGGTTCCAGGCTTCCCAGTGTTGGGTGTTGGTCCATCGATCAGCTCTCTCAATTCGCTCTCTGGGGAATAAACGAGAGATTAACCAGTACTTAAGAGAGATAATAAAATAAATAAAGAGCTGGAAATTCTTCAACCATACAGAAAATACAATTGTTATAATTATTATAATAAATAATTACAGGGGTCACATATATAAAAAAGAAAGAATAAAAGAAACAGCGAGCAAGATTGCAAAAAAAATCGACTGTAAAATGCACGATACTGTAAGTGCAATAGCATATTAAACAGTAATGTCACCAAATTATAACTAGAATCAAATACGAAACAACTGTGCTCCACATCAAATGAATACCCAGATGAATACTACCAAGAACTGAGTTAACACTAACCAAGCTAAGAATATTTGAAAGTGTTAATCCTGTGTAACAATGTAAAGAGATGTAATGATAAACTTAGAAGCATCTAGCCTACTCCGAAAGTAATGCCCCAATTTTTTTTAACAATTTACCTACCACCCTGTACAGTAGGGGGTCCCAACTTCCGGTCGGGGTTCCGGTACCGTCCGCGCGGAGTATTGCACCGGGCGGCAGACAACCGAGGGTAGAGGAGCCAGCCGTCCCGTTTATTAGGGGATCGCGCCGTTTTGGAAAGAAAGCTGCCCGTATTGATGTACGGAAATACGCCATTAGCCCCGCATGTCCGTATACACCGTCAATCTCCCGCCGCTCGGCGTGGGAACCCCCAAATTATACCGCCGTCTTACCCATCCGTGACACTTTTCTACGACGGAAACCGATCCGCGGACATCGAAAGGTTGGGAAGCCCTACTAAACTAGCATGTTTGAGATGAATTTACTAACCAAATAGTCTGTCATTATTTAAATATTAGCAACCACAGTAGCAATAAAAACCACTGCACTTTAAATGACGTTAAAAAATATGTAATATTAAAAAAATATGTAATGTTTTTTATTGTATTATAGACATTTACTATGTCATTATATTATAAAAGGCTAAATAATCGAAGTAGCACAACATCAGTTGAAGAATTCAAAGACATTTTGGAGAGCTAACAAGCTACTCACCTCTGCGCCATTTTCACTCAGAGTTTGTTGTGCTTCAAACGGTAAAGTTTGTTTACGTTGTTTCTATGGAAACTGCTCTGACTCTCCGCTTGACCGTAATATAAAGGCATGTATGCAGTAATTTTCTGATTGCAGATTTGATCTGGCAAAAACTGGCACTATGATGGAAGTTATGCAGAAGTGCAGAGTAGATGGAATAATTTTTGTACCTCAATAAGATTGTATGCCTTTTGCCTGTGTCTCCAGCCAGTGCCGGGGGTGAAACGCGCCTGCAATTATCAGCGGGATAACATTATCGTTTTTTTTATTCTGTGGAAAATGAAAGACCGATTTGCTGGCCAGATTTATTTATGAATCATAAACATGTTGTGGGCTATATAAGTAAAGTCAGGGCTCTCAAGTCTTATGCATTGACTGTGAGACACTTGCATTTCAACCAGTTCACATGTTCACACACCGCACCTTATGTTTGTCAAGCTGAGAAGTAAGGGTTAGGGTTATAATTATCAATAAATAATGTACTTCCCTGTGAAACAATGATGCTGGATGTTTATTTGCATATCATGATATGGTGCAGCCTTTTAATAGGTTTCTGTTTTTCTGTTAATCCTTCATGGTGTTGAATAAGTCAGCAAGCATAAGTCTAAGGCTAGTGAGTGACTGGTGTTTTCGGGGGAGACTCCCTAGAGCTGGAGAGAAATACCTTAAGGCACGGGATGAAAAATCCCAAATCTTCCAGGAAAAATGTCAGCATTATATGTATTTGCCACACAGAACAGAACAAAAAATTCCTTAGGGAATCACACGCCTACCATAGTCACTATACTACTCAGAACGCCTGGCAGCCACCAAATCAAACATAGGAAAAGGTCCGGATTTATAGCGTTAGAATGTGGTAGAGACTAATATCCATAACGTACCATCCTAGAACACACTGTGCTCTAAAATTTAAGCCCAATTAAAATCTGAATATTAAATGAGGAAAATAATTTGATTTGTTCTTCTATCCCAAGTTGTGGTCTAAAAGCAATAAGACCACCATCCATTATACCTGCTTTGGGGAAAATGCACTCCTGTAGCCACTAGGGGAGCTCTCACCTCTTCTGGGCCCAGCTAAATAATTATGTTACGCATTCTAACAAGCTTTATTATCTGTGTCAATAAGCCCTGCTTTTACACTAACACTCCTGCTGAGAGGCTAATTTGATTACCAGTCTTGCCCTTGTCATTAGGAACACATGAGAATTTGCGCAGTGCTGTTTCACAGTGGATTCTCACTGGTTTTCCCCAAGACTGGTACGATACATTTTATTCAGTTTCATACCACAGGTTATTGCAAGAGGGATCAATTGGTTTATACTAGTGCAAGGAAACTATTATTATGATGGTGGGTTATCAAACACAGTAGCTGGCTACCTCAGACATAAGACGCCCATTACGTACCTGTGTATCACCTATATGGGCTTGGAATCTGTATATAAATTGAAATAATTATTCATAGCCCAGATAGCATCATATTATTGTTTCAGCGTTGAAGTATAGTTAAATGCATTGAATTATGGTCAGTGTTAAATTATCAGCATTGAAACTGAATTGATTTTTGGTCATTTTTTCAATATTGAAAAATTAATGGTGGCGAAACCTTGATATAAAGTGACTTTTTCAACATTGAAAATAAGATGCTGAGTTAACATCAATATTATTGAAAATAAAAATGGAAAAATGAATTTATGGGGGGCGGCATGGTGGTGCAGTGGTTAGCACTGTTGCCTCACACCTCTGGGACCCAGGTTCGAGTCTCCGCCTGGGTCACATGTGTGTGGAGTTTGCATGTTCTCCCCATGTCGTCGTGGGGTTTCCTCCGGGTACTCCGGTTTCCCCCCACAGTCCAAAAACATGCTGAGGCTAATTGGAGTTGCTAAATTGCCCATAGGTGTGCTTGTGTGAGTGAATGGTGTATGAGTGTGCCCTGCGATGGGCTGGCCCCCCATCCTGGGTTGTTCCCTGCCTCGTGCCCATTGCTTCCGGGATGGGCTCCGGACCCCCTGCGACCCAGTAGGATAAGCGGTTTGGAAAATGGATGGATGGATGTTACAGGTAAGGCGTGTGTCATGCCCGGCTCGTCCGCTCCTCGTGTGTGCCACGCCCCCTGATTACCCACATGTATTTCCCTGATCGTCTCCAGCTTTGTCTAGTTACTTTGATTAGTCCTGTGTATTTAAGTCCTGGTCTCCCCGGTTTCCCTTGTCCGTCATTGATGTTTGTAGGTGTGCTACGTTTTCCAGTCCTCGTTTGCCCATTAAATCCCTGGTTTTGCCCCGACTTCACCTGTCTGCCTGCTATTTCCACGCCTGCCCGCACGATCGCCGCTTCGCCCGACCGCGATCGTGACAGCGTGACTTTTATAGAAGACAGTGCTGCTGCAGGAAGAAGAATACATAAGTAAAGGGGGGATGTTGCGTTCAGTTAGTAATTGTTCTGTTTTCCATATTACTGTATGTCACAAGAGGGTGCTGTAAGGCTGTTTGATTCGACTTCAATTCCTATTCCAAGAGTCAAGAATGGATAGTTGATCCCAGGCAGCAGTTTTCCAGATTATCAACTTCAAAAACTAAAAAATATGATAGGAAAAAAGTCTTTGTAAAATTAAGAAGTATATAATACTATGAATGACAAGGGGTCTTAATACTTTTCATTTAATTTTATTAACTCAATCTTTTGCTGGCAAGTATACCTTTTAAATTTATATACATAACAGTACAACTGCATTATTTGTGTTTTGTATGCACACTTCATACAAAGCAAAAGGTTATGGCGGCTACTTCATTAATAGTATTTCTTATTGATACTTTACAATTCCGTTCTATTGCCCAACTCCCAAAGGATCATAGATTTTTATTAAAACATAGTAGTCTATGGAAATGTCAATACTAATCATACATTTCAGTGACATAACTAAATAGACATATGTTGACACACAGACACAGATAAAAACAATTAAACTCCCTCTATGTGAAAATGACATGTGACACACGTCCTCAATGTTAAAATCCATGAGTGTAAAAAATGACCATCGTTGCTAATGTTATATCTCAGGTCTCAGATTACTTCTTTAAGTGTCAATTAAACTGAAAAAAAATCACAGAAAAAGGCAAGCTTATTTGCCGACATTTAGTAACCGACAAGCTGATTAAGGAGGACTAAACCTGTACCTGGCTTTCCTGTCAGCTCCTTGGGGATGGCTAATCTTCAAATTTTATTACAAATACTACAACTTTATTTTGTGCCTTGCTTAAAGTAAAATATCTCCAGACTACTAAATACCGCGTTAATGGTGACATTTTTAAACTGATTCGCTTCTTTCGCCTCACTCTCCTCTATGTGACGGGTGGGCGTGGTTGATCTAGCCGGCTCCCGATTGGCGGGTATTCGGTAGCTCCTGTGTCATGTGACTGGTAGTAGCGTAGGCAGCACCGCCATAGCTTTGAAACCCTGTGTGCCTCCTTGGGCGATACGCGATGTTGGCATGGTAATTGTGAAATAGAGGATTCATAGATATGACTTAGTGAACCGACTATTTTCGAAACTGCAACAACATGAGGAATGTTAAAACTAGAAAACAGGGAACCACATTTCACAGGTAAAAAAATCTGCGGTACGGTCAAATAAGATACATAACATGTTTACTTGCCTGTGACACTGACGGGATACTAGCATTAGTTTTTGTTGAGAATACTATGAGCAATACTACATAAATTTGGGGGGGGGGGCAGTAGTGGTGGGCTTGTTTATTTATTCTACATAATTGTAAGATATAAATGCGTTAATTAGTAAAGAAGTTATGGCTAAAAGATCTTTCCATCTACACCCTGACATGTTGCTTGTTTATGTCTAATTATCGCTCCAAGATGGTGGCGCTGCTGACTCGTTGTGGAAAAGCGAGGTGAGGCATCTAGGCTTTCAAATTCATGAGCACCACCATGTACTTCGTTTAAATGGGAGGTTCACCCCAAAACTATAAAAAAGATATTTTAGAGGGGCCTTAATGCTATCTATTCATCAAAGTTCTGCTGGGAGTTGTTCAGGTTTGGAAATATCAGCCGTAGAAATGTCGGGCTTCTATCGAAGTACACTACTCGTATCACTGCGCATTAGACACAAGCGCGAGCTCCCTGGCAATATCTGCTGCGCAGTGATATTATTGGTGTGTGGAGTTGGGTAGAAGGAAATAGTTCGTATATTAAACTGCTCGCGACGAAGTCTGTGGATTTTCTTAACCTGTTCCTGATTTCTGGTAAGAGATATTGCTGTTGAATTTTTCAAATACGATGTTCTGGCGCTTTAAGTAGTGAAAGCAAAATTGAATCTTATTATATTGCTTATTGGATTGGATTGGATTGGATTGGAAAAGCCCTTTATTGCTGATGCAATATACCATGGCACCAGTCACAAGTACCGGTGAAGAGCAGGCCATCAACCGACCTTACATATACACAGACATCACAGTAGGGGGAAGACCGGCCGGGAGACAGGGGAAGTGAGAAGAATAGAAACAAGATAACATGGTGGGAGAGGAGGAGAATAAAAAAACACCCCCCAGATTGCACTCCAGTAGGGAGTACATTGTGGGAACCGAAAAAAACACCTCAGCAACATAAGCACATGGGCACTACACCTTACATAAAAATGACACGACTTGCAACGGGTAGGGGAAAGGGGGTGTGGAGGTGACCCAGCAGAGACAGACAGCCATCCGGTCCTGCTGCCATAGAAACGGCGCTGGTCAGACCCGCCTGTTCACGCTGGGGGTATGAAGCGGCGGAGGCGTGGGATGGGGGGAGGGTAAGTCCTTGGGATTGGGGGAGAGGAATGCAAGAGAGTCTCACTGCCTTGTTCTTCTGGGGGAGTTGTTAGTTCCAGCAGCAGCCTTGGCCAAGGCCAGTGCTGATATGGGGGAGCCAAATACTTGATAGAATAAGGTTGTTTGGGTTTCCATGCGAGGAGCTGAAATTTCCAGCTCCTCTAATGTCCACGCTGATCTCCGCCATCCAATAATTTTTGCAAAGCTGTTAGCTTCTCCACGATGTTATCCAGTTTGCGATCCATTTGCACAGTCTGCACAGTCTGAGTGCTAACAGCTCTGCCCACTCCATCAATCATTCCGGCCAGCCTAGTGGGGCTTTGAGAGGCTGTCACTGTCTTCTTCAATCTTTGATAAACCAGGGCAATGCCTAATCCAATCAGCATAATACCTGTAATCATGGTTCCGAATAAGTAGATGTCTTCAATGTCCTCCACGGAAAGAGCTGCCAGGCACACGACCCTCCACCGCTCCCATCCGTCCATCGTGTAGCCAGCTGCGTACGTTCCTGCAGGACAGTCAGGTTCCCCCGACCCTAGGCTTCTCGTCGAGAAGATGGTGTCAATTGCGTTGAGAGACCAGCTGATCAAATCCATAATTTTTCGTAGTTTGGAGAGCAGGGCTGAGAGAGTCTCTTCACAGACACAGTATAAGACAGTAGACTAGACGAGACGAGAGGAGCGAAGCAGGGAAGATAAGGGGAGGGAGAGGGTAAGAAGTGCGACCGCCTCCGTTGAGAGCCAAACGAGAATTCATTAATAAGTACCTATAACATGTATACTGCCCAATGTTTTGATTTAATAAATATTTAAAATTAATAAATATTTCAAAAATACTTCAATATTTAAAATGGTTCATGATTTTCAGGAGCGGTACAGTGGTTAGCACTGTTGCCTTACACCTTTGGGTCCCAGGTTCGAGTCTCCGCATGGGTCACATGTGTGCGGAGTTTGCATGTTCTCCCCATGTCGTCATGAGGTTTCCTCTGGGTACTTTGGTTTCCCCCCACATTCCAAAGACATGCTGAGGCTAATTGGACTTGCTAAATTGCCCGTAGGAGAGCATGTGTGAGTGAATGGTGTGTGAGTGTGCCCTGCGATGGGCTGGCCCCCCATCCTGGGTTGATTGATGGATGATTTTCAGGTCACACTGCCCCCTCAGAGCCCACCAATCAGTGACTGTCTCATAGTGTGATGTAATACACAATGTCCGCACCACCCACTTTTCAGTGAGCAGTAAAAACACACCAGCTTGTCTCAGCGGACAGCGGCTCTTATCAGATAAGGGGAAAAGGACGAGATATCAAAAGTAAAAATAAATATATCACATTTGGTTAACATCAAATGAAAACAGCCCTGCAATAATATATTGGATTCTAGGATATCACCTATTAAAAGGGTGAATCTATTCTAGCAGACCATAAAAATCCAATTATGAACAGTGAAAATGGGCATAATAGGTCCCTATAAACGACAGGTTTCTGTCCATGGTGCTGAAAACCAGGATTGGCAGAATTCACATTACAGCGATTCCCCACTATATCGCGGATTTTCCTCCGACGCCTCACAATTCTCTGCGTATCCCGTACATTGTTTGTGGTCCGATTGTTTTCGTTTTGTTCTAAGCCCTACGATGGAAGACGTTGACCATTCAGGAGAAGGTAAAACTTCTGGATGTGCTTCGGGAAGGAAAGCGTTATGCGGATGGCGTTCGCCATTATGGTTTGAATGAATCAACAGTACGCTACATGAAGAAGGATGAAAAGAATGTGTAAGAGCCATATATGTTTTTATTTTTATATATTCCATTACATATATAGAGAGAAAGTTGTGTGTGTGTATACATATTAAAAATTATTATTTTATTATTATTATTATTATTATTATGTTACTCATATCCTTAGCCCGACATTTAACATAGCCCGATATATGTGTTTTAATGAGTTTACATATGTTTAAAGCATGTGGGAGGGGTATTTTAAGGCTTAAACTTAAAAAAAAAATTATATGATCCTTCTGTATCGTGGATTTTCACCTATCGCTGATGGGTCTGGAACGCATCTACTGCGATAGGCGGAGGATCAAATTTACCTTCATGTGGAGTCTTGGCTTTTCACAATATTTCATTCCTGCTTATAGCTAAGGTTTTTTTTAGCCGTCGTCACTCTAAGGTTGCCCATTAATGGTTTGGAATTGGGAATGTAAAGCTGTTTTGTTAGCATGTCTGCCTTACAATTCCTTTACTGTAAGTCAAGGCCTGCTGGAACTCAATACTGCTTCATGGCGCTTGTATTTACTCTTTATTTTTTATTACATTATGTTTGAGACTAACCCCTTTATCTACCTCTCCATTCCTCCTGTTGAGCTCCATACAGAACTAGTGGAGAAAAGGGGTGCTTGGAGGGGAGACGATATCTCTGGATGCCCACTTAAGAAATATCTGCGTTACCTTCCAATACACCTTCCAAACTTAAGTGGATTGAACATGGGTGCTGTTGAATTAATAAAAAAAATGCACTGTATTAAAATTATTTTGTTTATATAACATAAAATTGAACTATAAACATGAAATTTAAATCTGTTGAGTTTATATATTGACAAAATAATAATTCAGAATTTTGAACCCTCATTGAACAAAATTAAACCTAATATGGACAAATGGAAAGCATTGAAATTATCCTTATGGGGGGAAGGTTAATGTCACTAAAATGGTTGTGGTGCCTCAAGTTAATTATCTCTCTATGATGCTTCCATTTAATATTCCGGAAAGGATATTTGAACAGTACGAGAGTATAGTATAAGATTTTTGTTGGGAAAGAATAAACCTAGGATTAAAATTACTTCGCCCAGAGACAAGGGAGGTCTAGGATTGCCAGATGTTAGATTATATAGCATGTCATTTGAAATAGCCAAACTCTACTATCACTGGAAGAATGTGAATTCTGATGTGGACTGGATAGCTATCGAGAGCAATTTGGCTTCACTATTTCAACCTCTGCACATTCTGTCACAATGGGGGGACAATATAAGAAACACAAACCCGATAATATCTTTTTCGAGAAATATATGGATCAAAATACATAAGAAGCTTAAAGTATCACATGACATGCAGCCATATTCCTCAATTTGGCACAATCCTCAAATACAAATAGTAAAAAGTATGGAAACAATGGCAACCCAAAGGGGTGAAAACTCTCTGGGATTTATTCGTAAATGGGATGTTTATGTCATAATCAGACTTAAAGAGTAAGTATGATGTAGGAGGAGCAGGGAGTTTTTGGAAGTTTTTGCAACTGATGCATTGAGTCACGAGTGTTAAAATGCAGAAGATGAATGGTCAAGAATACTTTCTAGAGTGGGGAAATATTTTAGGGAAGTAAAAGGTAAATTTATTCAGTATAAAATTATACACAGATAGTACTGGACACTAGTTAGACTAAATAGAACTGGACTAATTAATACTGATCAGTGTTGGAATTTTAGAAGGCAGGTGGGGGTTTATTTACACATGCTGTGGCAGTGCTCTCAGGTATATTCATTTTGGGGTAGAGTTCTTGGTCTCCTGGACAAATGGCTAGGCTTTACTTTACCCCGCAAACCCGACTCTCTCTGCTAGGAGATAGAGTGGAATTGCCAAAGGTGAATAATAAACAGTTTAAGGCTGTGATGGTGGGACTCAACTGCCATGAGGGTAATATTAAGGCATTTGAAATCCTCAACAATCCCCAATATAAAGGAATGGACCAATGAGATGATTAAGGCAGCTTCATATGAAAAAATGTTGGACAGACTAAATGGGAAACGAGGTATAATGAAAATGTGGGAATGTTTCTAGGGCCATGTTTTTGAAGGATAAATGGCTGGGAGGTTGAACTAGTGATTGGTCATATTGTTTTATAAATGTGAATGGCTGAAGTGTATTATATGAGAGTGCTGTAACTTTTTGGTTTGAAAAATAAGAAAAATTTGAATTACAAAATAAAATGTTCTTAGAACGGCATGGTGGTGCAGTGGTTAGCACTGTTGCCTCACACCTCTGGGACCCGGGTTCGAGTCTCCGCCTGGGTAACATGTGTGTGGAGTTTGCATGTTCTCCCCATGTCGTCGTGGGGTTTCCTCCGGGTACTCCGGTTTCCCCCCACAGTCCAAAAAACATACTGAGGCTAATTGGAGTCGCTAAATTGCCCATAGGTGTGCATGTGTGAGTGACTGGTGTGTGAGTGTGCCCTGCGATGGGCTGGCCCCCCATCCTGGGTTGTTCCCTGCCTCGTGCCCATTGATTCCGGGATAGGCTCCGGACCCCCCGCGACCCAATAGGATAAGCGGTTTGGATAATGGATGGATGGATGGATGTTCTTAGAAAGTAATTTCATGTAACCACTAGTCTTAAAATTAATTACATCCAACAGTACATTTTTTAGTGTAGGTAAGTAGATGGATCGATAAAATTAAATAATTATTACAAATCACAAATAACTATTACAGTCATGGCCAAAAATATTGGCACTTGTGTCAAAAAACACACCCCTTCTCCTAGAAAATTGTTGCAATTACAGATGCTTTGGCATTGTCATTAATTTCTCTTGTTGGCACTTGAAGAAAACAAAAAGAGGAAGAAGGAAAAACAGGAATCGGAGACATTCCACGCCAAAGGGCACCTGCCCTTCTCATATTGTCTCAAAAACCCAAAGCCAGTCAGAGTGGTCTGGGGGTGATTGTACACCCAAATAGGCCATTTGATCCATGTTGGTCTTAGTCTTTCTCATGATGGTGGGTAAATCTGGGGTGGCTCTTGTGGTTCTCATATGAGGTCTTTGGTGCACATTAAGTGAGGCAGATACAGGCCACCCATTGTGTACCTCTGTGCCATTTAAATGGGCTTGCAATCTGAAGAGGTGTGAGGTCACAGTGATTTAACACTGACCCACTTTTTCTTATGGCCTTGAGCCAGGTCATGACAATATCTTGTGCAGCACTAATGACGTAATGGCATCTGCTCATGTTATCTCATAACTTGAAGCTGTTTGTGCAGCACAACCCACACGGCACCAACAAGACATTGAGAACAATCCCAGCAGCCCTCGGCTCTCTTACCCAATGCTGTTATAAGGGGACCAAACTTCTTTAAATTTCGCTTCCACAGTGGCTTTTGAAAAAAATAAGCAAATCACGCAATGCTATTGAAATTATTAAAACATAGAGATTAACAGTCAGATATGTTTTGTGATTTTAAATGATGAAGTAATATATTGGATATAACATGAATGTATTTCTTATTTCTTTTTTTTTGGGTTTTCTGTGGTGAGAAATGAAAGCTACAGGCATGTAAATATTGCTTCCTGTAGTAACTTGTAAAATGTTCCTCATTGTTAACAATCACATTACATGTGAAGGTGTCAGTCAGTGGAAACGCATAGTGAGGCACGCTGGCCAACCATTGTATTCATTCAGGACCAGCCCATCAAGTAAAGGTTTCAGCACCACGGACAGTGACCTGTGTTAAACTGACCTCAGGTTCCTACATTGGCTCTATGGAATTTTCTGTAAATAATGAAATGCCACTGGCCCCCTACATGCGGAAATGTTTCCCCCTCCCCCAGACTTCTTCAGAGAGCTTTGGAGGACATTGTCTGCACGCTACCAGAGGCAACTAAGAATGTGCTTGAGTTGGGAGGAGGCAGTAGTCCCCATTTTTCCCTCCTGCTGTAGAGGGTCATCGGGAGGAGGTGGGTTTGCTGCTCTCTTTCGTGTCTCCTCAGCAGGTGGCTCTTAGAGATTTGTCTGAGAAAGGTCTGTTCCAGGCTTGTGTTAAAGTGCTGCATTTTCGGGCACTGAGTGGACTGGCAGATTCTAGGTGGTCAGGTTTGTTGAGGCCTGGATCTTCCCCGCGGGGATGTTGGAGGTCCCTGTACAAGCCCCCCATTGAGAAGCACACGGTGGATCTTCAGTGGCAGATTGTGCACGGGGCAGTGGCCACAAACAGACAGGTGATGCACATTGATTCCACAGGGTGGCAATTGGTTTTCTTAGCTAATCTGTTTCTTTAAAACAAAGAAATGGATTGTTTACTTGTGTCTTTTATTCTACATCATAGATAATGCGAACCTTCATATAAGTAAGAGGTAATATTTTGCTCAGTATCAGTTCAAGTTCAAATACTTCAGGTTTTTTATTTGACAAAACACATAAAATTGTTCAAATACTTCAGGTTTTTTATTTGACAAAACACATAAAATTGTCATGCAAAGTCATTGATTTATTTTTAAAACTATTGCACTGTGATACATTTAACATCATATTTTCAGTTCTGCCAAATCTTTTATTGACAGCTTAGTGGTTTTCTAATGGCTTGTGGTGTCACATGGTGGTCGAAAATGATATTACAGGCTTTTGTTGAAAATACCTTAAAATTCATCTGGAATGTATTGATTTATGCCATAATTAATGATGCAAATTAACACAGATGGGGCCATTTTGACCCCATTTTGATGTTTTTGAAGAGGTAGACGGTCCAGTTGGCTGTATTAGTCAGTCTGCTAAGAAACATAGTGCCAACAAGCCCATGGCCCCTTTTCATGTAAAACTTCATACAGGAGGCTGTTTGTGCAGTTTAGTGCCTTTGTTAGCCTCGGCTCCTGTAAATCATATAAGCACACCCACCACACCCCCAGGAGCATTCCGCGTGCCCCCACCGGCCAACCTGCTTGTCCCCCCCAACCCACAGACCGTCTGTAGTTCTGAAATTTATCCACATGGCTGCTGACCAAGTCTAAGGTAAAATTTCATAAATGAAATTTTCAGTAAAATACATTTTTTTCCTCTAATCTGGGAGACAGTGCAGAATTATTGGAGTCGGTCCTAACTCTGTCTTGAATATGTACCCAGCAGGCACCTAGGACTCGTATCTCCCTCTGAGAATCTCTTCTAATGCGCTCAGCAGCAGAAATTCTCCATCCTAGATGAGCCTGCAAAGTTCTGTAGAAGTTAAATATACTTTAGTCAAATAAAGAATGAGACAATTTACTTAAAGCATGATATAGTTCATATTGCTCTTCAGGCTTCGTGATAAAATATTAAAATTATGGAGTACAAAGTTGTACATGCAAAGAATACAATGCAGAGTGGCAGAGCGCCTGGCCCAGAGGGTTTAATGGAATTTATCTTAATGTCTTTATTCTATTTTACTTTAATTTTTACCATATAATTCATTGTATTGTTCTTTCGATTTTATTTCTATTTTATTTTTGCTAATACACCGGATCTGAGTGCCTCATTTTGTTCCCTTCATGTAGAACACGTTTTGTAATGACAATAAAACATCCTTATCCTCATCTAAATCACACTGTCTAACTACTAACCTGTTTAAATAATATAATTGGATCTCAAAGGTTAATTGTCACTCAATTACCCCCTCAGCCCAACAGTACCACAAACACCCAACATGCACGGAAATGTTCTCCTAAGTTGTTTTCCCTGCCTGGAACAATACCACAGCAGTCACATGGACTGATGTTTCAAAACATTTCAGAAACCTTGCATTGAAACTTGAGGTCTTTAGGAGGGATCAGTCCGGGGTGGCAAAGTTGCCACCACAAAGGTTTTTGATTAAGGGATTCATGATGCCAGGTAGCCATCTTTCACAAGCTGGTGGGCTGTGCCACTGATGCCTTTGCTTGGGTTTTATATGTCTGTCCTGGTTTGTGTTCTTGCCACTTCAGGTTCCCTGGTTTTGGTCTACATTCCTCGGTCCTCTGCTGTGGAGTCTACCTTCTGCTTCACCTCATTCTGGAGCCGCCCATCCAGTCAGCGGCCCATGTCCCCCTGGTTCCCTGTTTCCTGAGGTTAGTCTGCTAGTCTCCGGGGCCAGGGGGCAGAAATCTGCCATGTTGGATGGGTGGCCCAGGTTGGGGTGCTCCATCATAGACTGGTACATGAAGGATTATAAATGGTTTTTAACCAGTATGTACCGAGTGTGCATCGTGACGAAAAGAATGTCATGGGAACATTTAGGACTGACTGCAGTATTAGTTCAAAGCATGATTGTGTTTTTCTTAATTTTTATTGATTTATTTTTGTATTATTAATTTTTTTAAGTAACTTGATTCCGTTAAAAGGGGTTTGTCCATTTGCTTTAGCAGAAGTTCGTGTAAGTATGATGTTCACCTTCCTTTTTCATAGTCTAGTCTTTGCCAAGTTTTATGCTTATTTCCCCTGATTAAGTTAATCTGACGTGTGTTTAGGAGGGTCATACAGGCTTTTTGTTTGTAATGGAAGCACAGGGTCTGTACTTGAAGCTTATTTGCCATGTTAAAGGAAGCATTTTACCTTCCTCTCTAATCTCTTTTTTTCTTGGCTCTCACTGCAGTCTCCTCTATGCCAGGGTTTCTCAACCCAGTCCTTGGACCCCACTGCAAAGATCCACAGTTTTGCTCTGTCCAAGCTCTCAGCACAGCAGTAAAAGGTGACTGTTTGGTTCATGCATGCAGGGATCTGGGACAGAGCAAAAACGTGTAGCTGTCTGGTGGGCTGAGGAATGAGTTTAGAAATGCTGCTGTATGAAGTATTAAACCATTTGACCGGTTGGATAAATGTTAAAATGTTTTCTCAAAATATAAAAAGAGATAATCTTCTGTTTTGCGTCTCATTACAAGCAAACTTGTTTTTTGTTTTTATGTCACTCTAGTATTTGATATCTAATTTTCAGTCTTCTGGCAATATAATGTGGTGAATGGTGAAAGACTTCCAGCGGGGGCTCCGGTTTCCTCCCACAGTCCAAAAGTGCGCAGGGTAGGTTAATTGGCAAATCTGAGTTGTGAGTGTTTGCGCCCTGCAGAGTGTTGACTCCTGCCCAGGGTTGGTTCCTGCCTACGCCTGTTGTTCCAAGGACAGGCTCCGGTCCCCCCCGCGACCTCAGTTTGGCTTGCTGTCTCCCCGCTTGGTTTTCTTTGGTTTACGTCTTCACTAACCCCCTCGTTGCTTTGACTTGTGTGTAAGTTATGTATGTGTGATTGTATTGCTGCATAGGGAGTGACTGCTATTTTGTTTTGCAAGTGTGTGTTGGACTCTGTTTATTTGGTCAGGGAGTGAGGTGGAGTGTTTGTCTTTTGGTTTCCTTTTCTTTTGCACTTAGGTGAGATTAGCTGTGGGTCGCACTTGATAGTTGGGGATTTTGTTTGTTATTTTGGCTGTGGTCAGTCCCAAAGTCTTTTGCACTGGGTTATTTGTTCAGTGTGAATAGATACATCCGTAGATGCCCTGGGACACATCATCAGTGATGTTTCCTGAGATCTTTGGGTGTTTCGGGTCTCGCAACATCAGACACCCTCCTTCAGGCGACCCAGCCAGGGCTGATCAGGCCCCAACTTGTGTCCCAGCAGCATTGGCCCACGTTTCAGACCTCTTCATCCAAATCCACCTGGAGGCTCTCTCTGCAGCCTCTGTGGTGGACTTGATGGCTTTTCTTTTTGCAGCTCCAGTGATGCCAAGTAAGGTGTAGACTTTACATAGGGAGCGAGCCGCAAAGCCTCGACATCCCACCTCTATTGGCTCGCAGCGGGCTTTCCAGCCTCTTCTCCGACATTCCTCTATGAGCTCTTGGTATTTAAGCCGCTTCCGTTCGTTGGCTTCTTCCATGCGGTCCTCCCAAGGGACTGTTAATTCTAATAAGAGGACTTGCTTAGAAGAGACAGAAGTCAGCACTACATCTGGTCTCAATGAGGTTGATGTAACATACTCTGGAAACTTGAGCTGCTTGCCCAAGTCAACTCGCAGTTCCCAGTCTGATGCCGATGAAAGTAGGCTGGATGTTGGAATTGACTGTGGTCGTGACTTCTCTCCAGCTTTCACAAAGGGTACTACCCTCCGGCTTCGGGTGTGTATATTGTTAGCCACTGCAGTAGCTATGGTCTCAGCTACTGTCTTCAGCACCTGGTCATGGCGCCAGCGGTAGCGTCCCCCTCCAAGGGCTGCTGGGCAGCTGCTAAGGATGTGCTCCAATGTGCCCCTTCCTGGGCATTGGGGACACGTTGAAAGGTTGCACTTCCCCCAGACATATAAGTTAGCAGGGCTTGGTAGCACATCGTACACAGCTTGGACCATGAACTTGATACGCTGTGGCTCTGCCTTCCAGATGTCATTCCAGGTCAGCTTCCTCCCCAGCGCTCCTTCCCATCTTGCTGATGCTCCTTGCTGCTGCATGCTCACCATCCTGCTGGTCCTCACCTCCTCAACACCTGCCCGTACCTCCTCCAGGACAAGGTGGCGTCTGTCCTTTCCCTGGGCCCGGTGGAACCGTGGCTGTGGGAATGACCCCAGCCCTGCTCGTCCAACGGCCACCGTGCCCACCAAAGCCCTGTGCCTTAGACGAGATTCTGCCAGTTCTAGTCCCTCTTGAGCTCTGAACTTCCTGCCAGTCTTCACCACAATGCCTGCTGAAGCAACTCTGGAGTCGCTGGATTCTCGATAAACAAGTGCCTCTCTTGTACGAGAAACTCTAAATTCCTCCTCCAGGCTGCTGAAAGGAAGCTGGAGTTTGTTGCTTCTGCTGTATAATGCTGCACTAGTTAGACTGCGTGGCAGGCCCAGCCATCTTCGGAGGAAAGAGCTGATCTTTCTCTCCAGGGTCTCAACAGTGGACATAGTCACCTCGTACACTAACAGCGGCCAGAGGATGCGGGGCAGAATGCCATGTTGGTATAACCATGCCTTGAACCTGCCAGGAAGGCCAGATTTATCTACTGTGGACAACCAGGCTTCAAGCTTCTTAATGGTAATTCGGACCGATGCTGTGTCTCTGAGGCTGCAGTCGAAAACCTTGCCTAGGCTTACGACTGGTTTCTCAGTGATCGTTGGTATCGTTACACCGTCCACACAGAAGCGAAACTTGTCCACCACTTTCCCTCTCTTCAGGACCATGGACCTAGATTTGATTGGTTTAAAGCTCATCCTAGCCCAACAAATGAGCTTTTCCAGGCCTTGAAGGATCCACCGGCATCCAGGCACTGACGTAGTGGTAACTGTCAGGTCATCCATGAAGGCTCGAATGGGGGGCTGACGAATTCCAGACTTGGACAGGGGGCCTCTACACTCCATCTCAGCTGCCTTCACCAACATATTCATGGCAAGGGCAAACAGGATAACTGAGATTGTACAACCAGTTATAATCCCTTTCTCGAGCCGATACCAATTGGATGTTATGCTCCCTGATGTCACTCTCAACCTGAAGTTCCCATAGTAGTTCAGGATGAGGTCCTTGATCTTATCGGGTATGTAATGACGGTCCAGAGTGGTTTCCACCAGCTTGTGGGGAATTGACCCATATGCGTTAGCTAGGTCCAGCCACAGCACTGCCAGGTCCCCCTTCCCTTCTCGTGCCTCCCTGATCAGCTGGGTAATTACTCCGGTGTGTTCTAGGCAGCCAGGAACTCCAGGAATGCCACCTTTCTGTACTGAGGTGTCGATGTACTTGTTCTTCAAGAGGAAGTCTGTCATTCTTCTGGAAAGGATACTGAAGAAGACCTTCCCCTCCACACTGAGAAGTGAAATGGATCGGAACTGCTCCAGCCTGGTTGAGTTCTCCTCCTTTGCTATCCAGACACCCTCCGCCTGTCTCCATTGGTCTGCAATGGTTCCCCTCCGCCAAATCACTCGCAGCAACTTCCATAGAATTCTGAGGAGGTTTGGACAGCGCTTGTACACCTTATAGGGTACTTGACTGGGGCCTGGAGTGGAGCTGGCTCTGGCTGCTGTTACCACCTCCTGGACTTCCTTCCAAGTGGGTTCTGAGGTGTTAAACTCCACTGTAGGGGTTGGCATGACCCTAAGGGCTGTCTGTGGTCCAAGTTCTTGCTCTCTGACTGGGTCGCTGAGGGTATTGTGCAGAAAGTTGTCCACCTCTTCCTGGGAACACTCGAGACGTCCGCTTCGTTTCTGTCCCAACAACTGCTTAGCAAAACGAAAGGGGTTGGCTATGAAGGAACTTCGCTTCCTGGCTCTCTCCACCCTCCGTCTCCTATGCCATTCAGCTCTGCGCAGGGTCTTAAGCTGCTTCCGGATAGTGTGTCGAAGCTCCGCGAGAGGTGGCTTTTCCTCTTCATCTGCTACCTTGAACTGCTTTGCCAGTGTACGCAGTTCTTTTCGTAAATGGTGGACTTTGTCTGCCCTCCGGTTGTTGATGTAAGTGGGCTTACTGGACTTGGCCTGCTCGACGCCAAACCTTTCGGCCCCAAAACTTGTTATAATGGTGGTCAGGTACTTCAGTCGGCTTTCTACGCCTCCCTTTGCTGTTGAGTTGACAATTCTAGATGTATCATCATCAAACTGCTGCCACAGCCCATGCTGCTTCGCTTGAGGCCACTTAATACGATGATTCTGGACTACTCTGCTGGGAGTTGGAGTGCTGGGCACTTGGAGGTTCTGGGCACTGTGGGTTATTTGTTCAGTGTCAGTATTATACATGGAAAAAAAATGAAAATACAAAAATATCCCTTTGTCCACTGGTGTTCCCTTCTTGCCCTCACCCTGTTTGTCCCTTTATCCCATTCCCCTTTCCCGTGAATACTGTTACACTCCAACCCTAGACAGGATATCAAAACAGCATCTTACCTATCGTTTTAAAAGAGATGAGGGATATTAATCATTGACCTTTATCTTTGCTATTTCAGAAATCCGTATCTGCTACCTTGTGACTGGAAGTATACACTGTAAAAAAAAGGCAAAATTTGTCACAGTTTTAAACCATTTTATATCAGCCAATTTGACTACAGTATAATTATTTTTTTCCTCTTATGTTAAATGACAGAAAAGTTTTTATCAAAACTACATTGCATAACTGGCATCGTAGTACTGATTAGCACCGATTCAGACATCCCGATGAACAAATATGAAATTCATTTAAACTGTGGTACCTTAAATCCGTCAAGTTACCCCGATAAGCCAGTAACCCTGATTCGTAGTACAGGCCACTGATCACAAGCACTCGGTGTAAACGTATTGTTTAACCGGCGCTGTTGCATTACCAGGGTGAGAGCTTGACTTGTTGGTTAGCTATAAAAACAGATGTTAGTGCAACTCCACGTTAATGGTGCGGTCATCATGGCTTATAAATGCTTATTATCGTTCATCATTGTTTGTGTCAGTAACGATAACATAAACACGGGTAGGCACCAGGAGAACATCATTGGCTCTTGCATCGATTACTTTTCCCGTAACACCCTTTAGATTGTTTCCCTGAAGGGCAGCAAACCGACAATTTCGGTGTGATTGAGCTGATCACGTGTGCATGGGGAGGGAATGCGGACCACATGACCTTCCCGGCGAGCTCAGCGCATCCAGCATCGCTTCGCAAATACAATCAAAATGTTTTATCTTTATTCACACTTTCTATCTTTATTCATTATCTCTACGATCTCACTGCTAGACGAATGCCTGGCATTCAGAGCATTCTTTATTAGCCATTTGCCTTTGGATGCAGTTTATTTGCATGCCCCAAAGCTTCCAGGCATCAGTAATTGCTTCCCACGTTACTCCGGTCCTGGGGTCTTCTGTAACTGCCCTTTGGGATTACATATATTCAGCATATGCTTTTGTCCGAAGTGAGGAGAGTTTGGGGTCAGAGCACTTGGGTCTAAGGGACTTGCTCAAGGGCTTAACAATGTTACGATTACTCTGCCATGGGAGTTGAACCAACAACCAAACTGGCAGAGATGGCCAACCTGCTGAGCTCCACACCCGCTGACGATCTCCTTTTCCTGTCTGCTGCAGTCTCCATGGACCTGAGTCCAGAGAAGCACTCTGAACTTGAGGACATCCGGCTGAGGAAAGGAGCCCTTCTGCTGGAGATCCAGAGGCTGCGGGAGGCGCTGAGAGAGGCCCTCATGGAAGTGGAGGTCCTTGAATCCAGCACCAAACGCAGCCAAATCTTAGAAAAGAATAGGCATGTCGCCATGGGAAGAAAGAAATTCAACATGGACCCTAAGAAGGGTATCCTGTTCATGGTACAAAACAATCTTTTCCGGCACACGTCTGAGGACATCGCCCAGCTCCTATACAAGGGAGAGGGGCTGAACAAAACAGCCATTGGGGATTACCTGGGTGAGAGAGACGACTTCAATATCCAAGTCCTCCAAACATTTCTTGGGCTTCATGAATTCGCAGGGTTCAACCTGGTACAGGCTCTCAGGCAGTTCCTCTGGAGTTTCCGTCTGCCAGGAGAAGCACAAAAGATTGACAGGATGATGGAGGCCTTTGCGCAGAGGTACTGTCAATGTAATCCTGGAGTCTTCCAGAACATTGACACCTGCTATGTACTTTCATTTTCCATAATCATGCTAAACACTAGCCTTTATAATCCAAATGTGAGAGACAAGCCCAGTGTGGACAGGTTCATCTCCATGAATCGAGGAATCAATGATGGAGGCAACCTGCCAGATGATCTCCTCCGAAATCTTTATAAGAGCATAAAGAATGAGCCATTCAAGATTCCTGAAGACAATGGGAACAATGCCTTCTTCAACCCTGACAGAGAGGGTTGGCTCTTCAAAATGGGAGGAGGACGGGTGAATACATGGAAAAGGAGGTGGTTCATCCTGATGGATAACTGCCTTTACTACTTTAAACATACTACGGATAAGAAACCCAGGGTGATCATTCCGCTGGAGAATCTGAGCATCCGTGAGGTGAAGGATCTCAGGAAGCCTAACTGCTTTGAACTGTACATCCCTAACAACAGCAGACAGCTGATGAAAGCCTGCAAAACGGAGGCGGACGGCCGCCTGGGAGAGGGAAATCATGTGGTGTACCGCATCTCGGCGCCAACCCCTGAGGAGAAGGACAAGTGGATACAGAGCATCACTGCTGCTGTGAGCACTGACCCTTTTTATGAGATGCTGTCAGTAAGAAAAAAACGGCTGAATAAATAAGTAACGATAAAGACTGTGTGAATATGGTTGGATGTGCTATTGCAGAAAGTATTTATTTCAGAACAAGGAACTTTGCACAAAGTAATGTTTAACCTTAAGGTAGCATGACCGAATACCAGGTTTTGTTTTGATGCGACTTATTGTTCACTACAGATTTTATCATCGAAATGCCCTGTCCTTTTTTTGTATAAATGTGAAATTAAATGTTATTTGCACTGTATTGCTGATCTTTATGTCAGAGAACCTTTTTTTCTGAGAATCCACACTGCTGTAAATTTGCATCAACATGATTGGGATTGGGATGGAAAAATTATTTTCCATCTTAACCCATATTCTAAGCATATTGATTTCTCTTGTAAATTTTACTTTTACAGCAGTATGATTTAAGACACTAACAGCAATTCATTTTTCAACCAGTAATTGTTAATGTGATAGGAATTGCATTCAACAGCAAATGCGTTCAACTTAACCAAATGTATAAATCTTACATATTCTGATGATTTGACATTCCCCCGACGTCTGTGTGATGTATTTCAGCAACAACACGCAGTTAATGAGATCACTATGCGGAATTTAGCCGACTGTTATTTTACTGATTAGGATATATCACCCATGATTGGGGTATACTATATATCAAGGGTCAGCAACCTTTTTGAAACTGAGAGCTACTTCACGGGTACTGAGCCATACAAAGGCTACCAGAACAGACTTTACCTAAACTTATCTAAACTTCATGTAGAATAAACACGTTTTAAATGCTTTTTTGGATATTGTCATTTTCAAATCTATATAAATACAAATGTGATTAAAAAAGAATAGCAACAAGATAAAATGAAATTTTAGTCACTGCCCACTGGTGAGTTGTGGTATTTTTAGAACAGGTCCGTGGACAACTCATGTGGTTCTTGGGGGCATCCTGGTGCCAGTGGGCACCATGTTGGTGACCCCTGTTCTAAATGGTATGTAGGGTTTGCAAACTACACCAACGCTTCTGATGTAGCTACATTTAGGCTTATAGTGGAATAATATAGTGGAAGATTCCTTGCGTGAGTGTCTGAGAGCGTGAAAGTCATGCTAGATGCAAGGTAGTCGGCAGCCCTGCTTTCCGTGTGCATCTGTCTCTTACTTTAGGTGGCTAGAGATTCAGCATTACTCAGGATTAGGAGCCACTTGCACTGATAATAATTAGTTTCTTTTTCCCCTTGCAGTCTGCTGCTGTATAACATTATGAAATCAGCCCAAAAATCCGCAACCCATGACCTAATATTTACCCGAAACTATGTTTTCAAAATAGCACAATTGGGCATGAACACCGCGGACCTGGAAACTCTGCTGAGCATTGAGAATCAGCGTGCAAAGGCTCTTAATTTGGATATGTTTGTGAAACGTTCTGCTGCACAGCACAACAAAGAAAAACAACTGGTCAGTGATAATGAAAAGTACAATCAGCATTGTTTTAACCATGAGAGTCCAAATGCTTAGATAAATTGTCACCTTTTCAGTGTAAGTATGCTCCTGAGCTCCACGATTCTGAATGATAGTCGGTTTCTCACTGAACCTCCATGCCACTCTGTTAAAATCTCTCGCCACCCCATGTAAAATTTTCTAGATCCACCACTGTGCCAGAGCTAAGACTTAAGAATCTTGAGTATTATTTCAACAAAAACTTTGCTTGGGTGCTTCATACTTTAAATTAAATATAAATTATGGCAACGTGCAAAACTATTAAGCAAAATGCAACGTATTTGTTTTTCATTTACGTAATTATATATGTTGATTATGATTCTGTTTAGTTCCACAGTACATGCAGATACTACAATCCAAGCATGCACTCTTAGGTTAATTGCTATCAGTTTATATAAAGATTTCCCATTCGGCGCCTGTTACAGAAATTTCAGTCAGAGACTATCTTCTGATATAGAAAGAATGTTTACATTTTTTTTGGCCGTGGAATAGTTTTTCAGTGCTGCATGTAGTTTCTCTTTATTGTTTGAATAGGGCACAATTATAATTATACTACATTTATTATAATTATATAATTATATTATATTATAATTATTATATATATCATTATATTAGGGTGCCCCTCGCAGAAGGTAAATTTAATCTTATTTAATAAAATTTTTTATATAGCTTCAGATCACAGCAGAAGTCATTTACTGTAAGGTTACCTTTACTATACAAGATATAACAGCTCCAAAAGTTCTTCATTTGGTACAGAAAACATACGCCTGACAGATGGTGAAGTTTATTCCGTCTTTATTCTTCTAGACACCATGAAAAACTATAAAATAAACATATTATTAAATTCCTGCATTACATTTAATCTTACAAGACATTCTAAAAGATCCATGATATTACCGCTAAACAGCGGCTCATACATCACCGCAATTCCACTTTTCAATACAAGACAACAAGTAAATACAATAAATATAAATTACCGTTTGCGCCTTCTGACAAAATGCTTAGGAGTTATTACAGATCCTGCCGTGACAAGCCGACAAACCACAAGTTGACTCCATGAATCTCCCAGCATGCATTTACTCCTACCCTATTCCGTCACATGACCATGTATTCAAGGGTTAACACGGATCAATTAAATAGTCAGCAGAGGGCACTGGCATACATTTCACAGTGTACATTCTATATTAAATCAAACCAGCAAAAGGTGATTATAAAATAACCGTCTTAGTGACAGTTACAGAGTGGCGTAGTCACCCTTTCGCTCTATAGCGCCCCCTACCCCTACTACGTTTATAATTATAATAATTGCCTCATGTGCAGTTACGCTGGTTAAATTACCTGGAAATGTTATTAACTGCACATTCTCCTAGAAACTAACAACAGTGCTCACTCAGGTATATTTATAATGGTCAGAAAGCTGATGTAAAGTCTGATATAGTGCTGAATGTGTTATTTTGTAGACAGTAATAGGTTTAATAAATTTTATATTCCATTACTATAGAAAGCTATACTTGCTTACTTAAGGCATTTTGCATTATTAATGTGTGATTTAAATGAAGGTAGTTTTATTACAGTCAGCTTTTATTCACAGTGTCATCATGAAGAGGAAGTGTGACAATCGTGAGTTTTTGGGCAACCACAGAAAAGCAGGAAAGTAAGTAGAGACAGTGAGATAATTAGTGCCAGTCAGATGATAGACGTATACAGTATGTGAGTCAAGGGTTCTTCATATATTAATCATCCCATTCAGATAACAAATCCTGAGAGATCCATTCCTGAGCATCATGCCAAGAAACACCACTTGTTTACTGATAACTGCTTTCATGTAGACTCTGCTGTGCTGAGAGTAAAGATGAAGAGGGAGAGACAGCAAGAGGCTGCTGACAGCAGAGAATGCAGGTGACATGGAGGGGAGTGAGAAAAGGAGTAAATATTGATGGTTAAGAGTGAATAATGACGTTACAGTAGCCTGATCCTGATGTTAGTTTAATATGCTTCTTAGTTTGGCTTGTGGTGTGTATTTCAGATATGGCATTTAAGCAGGGAGACTGAGTGTGAGTCAATGACAGAGAGAGAGAGAGAGAGAGAGAGAGCAGACAGGCAGGTGAAGATGAAGGTGTATTAGGGAGGAGGGGGGAGGAGCTTGGACCTTCACCAAATCAGCCAAATGTAAATGTCACGTCTATCAAACAGGAGACCCTGCTTTCAGGAGAAATGGTTTAAAGATCACACTGGGCTCCCTTACAGCCCCCCCCCCCCCCCCCTCGTCTTAAGGGGGGTTCTTTGTTTCTACTGTGCAAAATAATTTGTAACACAAATGTCTAAACTGGCATGAAAGACACATTCAGCTCTTGTGAAGACTGGCATGTGAAACTGGAAAATGCACTGGGGAAATTCAGTGCACATAAAGACAGGCAGTGCCACAGATTAGCACTGATGACATGGATTCAGAAGATCAATCCTGTTAATATTCAACCTTCAGATGAGCTGGAAAGAGCAGCAGCAAGTGAGGAAAAATCTTCTGAAGTTAAGTACTTGGCACGGCAAGGCCTGGCTTTTCGAGGTGTTGGTAAGGAGAGTGGGAATTTCAAGCAGCTTCTAATGCAAACAGCAGAGGGCGATGCAGAGCTGACCATGTGGCTGAAAGGTCACTTTGATTTCACCAGTGCTGTTTAACTGTAACGCCTGTTCCTGGGTTGCCCTCAGTCCTTGTTATTGGTTATGATTCTCACTGTCCTGCACTGTGTCTTGTTAGCTGTGTATTTAAGTGCCTGTTCTGCTTCTGTTCTTTGATGGTTCATTATAGCTGTATGTTGTATGTATGTATATAGTTCTCTAGTTGTGTTTATTCCATCATTTAGTTCATTCCTGGACATTTGCTGTTTATTTTGGATCCATCCTGATCCTATTGGTTTTGATGTGTGTTGTAATAAACCCTATTTTTCCACCCGTGTCATGCACTGCCGCAACCAGAAGAGGGCAGAAGATATGGCACAAAAACAAAGGAAGAAGCCTAACTTTAAAAAGAACAAAAAACATCAAGACTCATCCAGCATGGGGTGGTGAGTTAAGGAATAACACAAACAATCAAAGAATAAGCAAACAAATGAGAGAAAAGATGCAGAGATGACTGAGAAGCAGGGGATGACTGGAGAAGAGATGACAGGACCAGAAGACAAGAGGGATACAGGGAGAGCAGAGAAGACAGTATAACTGAAGAATGGGAGAAGAGGAGAGACTGCAGAGGAAGGAGAACATAGATGACTGGAGGGGAGGGAATATAGGAGCAACAGAGAGAAGGAGGAAGTGCTGCGGAGGAGAAGACAGGATAAGAGGGGAAAATGTGAGCAGAGAAGGACAAACACCCCCACTGCCCAGCAAAGTGCACTTGTAAGTAAACCACAATTTTAGCCTTGGGCTCAATATCTGGACTTGTCTCTGTGTAGCAATGCATAGAATCCTTGACACTGGTTATGCCTGTACTGTATTAGTCCTAAACCTGCCATTATAGTGTAAGGAGAAAAGATTTTTTTTTAAATAAATCATTTAAAAAAAAAGGTAGAGCGATGTAGCCGCCGGAGAAGTCCCCCCCCCCCCCCCCCCCTAAAGCCCTGTTTGTTCCCTTCTAGCTACCAGATGAAACTCACAATGCACCCCAACGCCACCTAACTTCTCTTCCACATGATGCACCTTATTTACCCTTTGAATCCTGTCTATTATTGAGCGTTTTTCTATCCATTTGATTATAAGCTTATTACACTGTATGTACATTAGTCAGCCACATATGCTGTATATCTTTGTTTTCCGGACAGTCTGGGCTACTCAGATGTGTCATAATTCGATTTGTAAATGCTGACAGTCTTGATGTCATCCTTCTTATCAGGAAAAACTACTTGTGTATATAGATATTTCTCAATTTTTAGTTTCATCTAATATAAAAATTGGCAGGTAGTACAAATATAATCTTATAAATGCTGAGATTAGAGTATCTGCGATGCAGGAATGCAGGGGTTTCATTGGGGCCCTTTCTATGGCTTAGTACTGTGAAGGAATACATGGTTAGTGCCAGGCGCAAATGAATATCTTTGATTTTGCATACATTTGGTAACTTGTTGAAGTTGTCTGATAGTCAGTAATACATGGTTTAATTATTATGATTTTTTTATTTATTATTTTAAAATATCTGAAAGAATTTGAAATAGAAAAGCTTATTTTAGTTTATGGTCCACTGGATAAACACAGACATTACAGACGGTTTTACAGTCTAATGCTGAATGTTGTTTGCTATAATTTTTCTGCCTGCATATGCTGTGATTGGTGCAGTGAAATTTGAGAATGTGTTTATGGTCAGTATCATAGCCTCAGACAACAAACCAACGCTGTAGCGCGTCACTGTGTTTACATGTGGGAGGGGTTCCAGTTACATAATGGGCTCATTCTAATTCAACTGTTTTGACGGAGCTCGACAAACCTAAAAAATAAATGCTGGTGTTATCAAAAACTATGTCATATAGCTATATTCCAGATTTATTACAGCCAAACACATCTCGGAGCTCCGAGGAACCTCCTTCTCCTTATATTTCCCTCCATCCCACTCTTCTCATCCCTCTATCCCTCAAATACTGTGTAATGATGATATGTGTGCGTGTGGAGGGTGAGGGATGGAGTGGAAGGTAATAGTTAATTAAGTGGCTACACCTGGGTTGTGAGGGATCTGGGGTTAATAGAGGGAGTGGGAGGCGCGTTAGGGAGATTTGGTCTGGTAGGCACCGTACGCGTTGGGTCCTGGGGGAGGTGCCGCTCGCATGCCGTTTAGGGCTGCCGGCTGTGAAGCCAGAGAGTGGGCTGTAGGGACAGTTCCCGGTGCGGTAGGGCGAGGAGAGTCAGGACAGTGGGGGTAGGAGGCTATGACCACTGCTTAGACGGGGTGGTTGATAGACGGGAGTAGCGGCACCTTCATAGGGATGGATTGGCGGTGGGGGGGTGGGATTCCCTTTCCGTGGGACGTTCTAGGTGACGGACCGGTGTGATTATTCCTTCCCCGAGGGAGGGTCCTGATCCCTGGGGGGGGGGGGGGGGGGGGGTGTTCTGTTTTAACTATGTCTTTATTGTATGTGTGTTACGTGTGGTTTAAATGCGCAGTGTAACCGCTTAGGGTCGGGACAGGACTATATACAGTAGGCGGTTCTGGTCCTGTAACGCTTGCCTGTGCCCGAAGTGTGGGGATTACTGTGTATTGCAGTGCTATTGGTGTGCCGTGCCCTAATGGGCATGTTGTGTGGTGCGGGATTTACTGTGTGGTAGTGTGGATTAACACACGCTTAAAAAGGGGTGGTGTGCTACGGGGAGAAAGCGGGACCGAGCTCTTTGTGAATCCAGATCCGACCCGATGGGTCGCTGCATGAATTGTACTGAATAAAAGTATCTTTGTAATTGTAGCTGCAGTCTGGTGGTGATCTGTTCTCCGTTTACAGCCTCTGACGCTACTGTAGTTTGGGTTCGTTACAATATCAGTTCGATGACTCGCATATTCCCTATAATATAGGGTCTATATTTTCTAATTTTAAGTCATTTTTTTATGTTTATAACCTTAGATCTATGCAAACCATTTCGTATATATCCAACAACACAGTACAATTATGGTGGATATCTGGTTTATTACAGTAAAACAATGTAGATTTTATGTATACTGAATGTAAAATTAAAGTTAATGAAAGCAAAATTATAGAAAACAGCTGTTGTGCCTTCGTTTTACTAAAACACATGTTGGTACAATAAAACCATTAAAATTTTACAGATAAAGCATATGACCATAAGTTTAATTTCTGTAAAAATACAGAAAAGAAATTGACCAGTTTCACTGAAGGGGTTTCCCTGTTATTTTACAAACTGTGCGTAAAATTATGTTTATGCAATGTAGTTTTGATAAACCTTTTCTGTCATTTAACATAAGAGGAAAAAAATAACTATACTGTAGTCAAATTGGCTGATATAAAATGGTTTAAAACTGTGACAAATTTTGCCTTTTTTACAGTGTATACTTCCAGTCAGAAGGTACCACACTGGCAGATACGGATTTCTGAAATAGCAAAGATAAAGGTCAATGAATAATATCCCTCATCTCTTTTAAAACTATAGGTAAGATGCTGTTATGATATCCTGTCTAGGGTTGGAGTGTAACAGTATTCACGGGAAAGGGGAATGGGATAAAGGGACAAACAGGGTGAGGGCAAGAAGGGAACACCAGTGGACAAAGGGATATTTTTTGTATTTTAATTTTTTCATGTATAATACTGACACTGAACAAATAACCCAGTGCAAAAGACTTTGGGACTGACCACAGCCAAAATAACAAACAAAATCCCCAACTATCAAGTGCGACCCACAGCTAATCTCACCTAAGTGCAAAAGAAAAGGAAACCAAAAGACAAACACTCCACCTCACTCCCTAACCAAATAAACAGAGTCCAACACACACTTGCAAAACAAAATAGCAGTCACTGCCTACACAGCAATACAATCACACATACATAACTTACACACAAGTCAAAGCAACAAGGGGGCTAGTGAAGATGAAAACCAAAGAAAACCAAGCGGGGAGACAGCAAGCCAAAGTGAGGTCGCGGGGGGGACCGGAGCCGGTCCTTGGAACAACAGGCGTAGGCAGGAACCAACCCTGGGCAGGAGTCAACACTCTGCAGGGCGCAAACACTCACAACTCAGATTTGCCAATTAACCTACCCTGCACACTTTTGGACTGTGGGAGGAAACCGGAGCCCCTGCTGGAAGTCTTTCCCCATTCACCAGATTATATTGCCAGAAGACTGAAAATTAGATATCAAATACTAGAATGAGATAAAAACAAAAAACAAGTTTGCTTGTAATGAGACGCAAAACAGAAGATTATCTCTTTTTATATTTTGAAAAAACATTTTAACATTTATCCAACCGGCCAAATGGTTTAATACTTCATACAGCATCATTTCTAAACTCATTCCTCAGCCCAACAGACGTTTTTGCTCTGTCCCAGATCCCTGCATGCATGAACCAAACAGTCACCTTTTACTGCTGTGTTGAGAGCTTGGACAGAGCAAAACTGTGGATCTTTGCAGTGGGGTCCAAGGACTGGGTTGAGAAACCCTGGCATAGAGGAGACTGCAGTGAGAGCCAAGAAAAAGAGAGATTAGAGAGGAAGGTAAAATGCTTCCTTTAACATGGCAAATAAGCTGCAAGTACAGACCCTGTGCTTCCATTACAAACAAAAAGCATGTATGACCCTCCTAAACACACAAGTCAGATTAACTTAACCAGGGGAAATAAGCATAAAACTTGGCAAAGACTAGACTATGAAAAGGGAAGGTGAACATCATACTTACACAAACTTCTGCTAAAAGCAAATGGACAAACCCCTTTTAACGGAATCAAGTTACTTAAAAAAATTAATAATACAAAAATAAATCAATAAAAAATAAGAAAAACACAATCATGCTTTGAATTAATACTGCAGTCAGTCCTAAATGTTTGTTGCATTTTGTTGGCTTACTGGCGCTATGTTTCTCAGCAGACTGACTAATACAGCCAACTGGACCATCTACCTCTTCCAAAACATCCATGCAGAGTTTCCTGCCTGTTTCTGACAGCTTTCACTGTTATTCTTTTGCTCCAGTCCTTTGTACTTTTCCAGGTTTTAGTATCTTGACCTTTGCAATCTGGAGGATTGCTACCCTCCAACTAGCTGTTTTGGGTCAAAATGGTCCCATCTGTGTTAATTTGCATCATTAATTACAGCATAAATCAATACATTCCAGATGAATTTTAAGGTAATTTCAACAAAAGCCTGTAATATCATTTTCGACCACCATGTGACGCCACAAGCCATTGGAAAACCACTAAGCTGTCAATAAGAGATTTGGCAGAACTGAAAATATGATGTTAAATGTATCACAGTGCAATAGTTTTAAAAATAAATCAATGACTTTGCATGACAATTTTATGTGTTTTGTCAAATAAAAAACCTGAAGTATTTGAACTTGAACTGATACTGAGCAAAATATTACCTCTTACTTATATGAAGGTTCGCATTATCTATGATGTAGAATAAAAGACACAAGTAAACAATCCATTTCTTTGTTTTAAAGAAACAGATTAGCTAAGAAAACCAATTGCCACCCTGTGGAATCAATGTGCATCACCTGTCTGTTTGTGGCCACTGCCCCGTGTACAATCTGCCACTGAAGATCCACCGTGTGCTTCTCAATGGGGGGCTTGTACAGGGACCTCCAACATCCCTGCGGGGAAGATCCAGGCCTCAACAAACCTGACCACCTAGAATCTGCCAGTCCACTCAGTGCCCGAAAATGCAGCACTTTAACACAAACCTGGAACAGACCTTTCTCAGACAAATCTCTAAGAGCCACCTGCTGAGGAGACACGAAAGAGAGCAAACCCACCTCCTCCCGATGACCCTCTACAGCAGGAGGGAAAAATGGGGACTACTGCCTCCTCCCAACTCAAGCACATTCTTAGTTGCCTCTGGTAGCGTGCAGACAATGTCCTCCAAAGCTCTCTGAAGAAGTCTGGGGGAGGGGGAAACATTTCCGCATGTAGGGGGCCAGTGGCATTTCATTATTTACAGAAAATTCCATAGAGCCAATGTAGGAACCTGAGGTCAGTTTAACACAGGTCACTGTCCGTGGTGCTGAAACCTTTACTTGATGGGCTGGTCCTGAATGAATACAATGGTTGGCCAGCGTGCCTCACTATGCGTTTCCACTGACTGACACCTTCACATGTAATGTGATTGTTAACAATGAGGAACATTTTACAAGTTACTACAGGAAGCAATATTTACATGCCTGTAGCTTTCATTTCTCACCACAGAAAACCCAAAAAAAAAGAAATAAGAAATACATTCATGTTATATCCAATATATTACTTCATCATTTAAAATCACAAAACATATCTGACTGTTAATCTCTATGTTTTAATAATTTCAATAGCATTGCGTGATTTGCTTATTTTTTTCAAAAGCCACTGTGGAAGCGAAATTTAAAGAAGTTTGGTCCCCTTATAACAGCATTGGGTAAGAGAGCCGAGGGCTGCTGGGATTGTTCTCAATGTCTTGTTGGTGCCGTGTGGGTTGTGCTGCACAAACAGCTTCAAGTTATGAGATAACATGAGCAGATGCCATTACGTCATTAGTGCTACACAAGATATTGTCATGACCTGGCTCAAGGCCATAAGAAAAAGTGGACCAGTGTTAAATCACTGTGCCCTCAGACCTCTTCAGATTGCAAGCCCATTTAAATGGCACAGAGGTACACAATGGGTGGCCTGTATCTGCTTCACTTAATGTGCACCAAAGACCTCATATGAGGACCACAAGAGCCACCCCAGATTTACCCACCATCATGAGAAAGACTAAGATCAGCATGGATCAAATGGCCTATTTGCGTGTACAACCACCACCAGACCACTCTGACTGGCTTTGGGTTTTTGAGACAATATGAGAAGGACAGGTGCCCTTTTGCGTGGAATGTCTCCGATTCCTGTTATTCCTTCTTCCTCTTTTTGTTTTCTTCAAGTGCCAACAAGAGAAATTAATATGACAATAGCAAAGCATCTGTAATTGCAACAATTTTCTAGGAGAAGGGGTGTGTTTTTTGACACAAGTGCCAATATTTTTGGCCATGACTGTAATAGTTATTTGTGATTTGTAATAATTATTTAATTTTATCGATCCATCTACTTACCTACACTAAAAAATGTACTGTTGGATGTAATTAATTTTAAGACTAGTGGTTACATGAGAGAGAGATGCAATACCGCTTTCGTCAAAATGACAGGTCGGGTCAAAGGTCACGTTCAAAAGTTCAGTGGGCGGAGCTTATGTTGTAGTGGGTTGAGCTTGGTTGTGTAACTGACGCAATAGCATGTGGATTTAATTATTTATTTAAATATTTTTTTTTGTCTTCTTCCCCGGGGGTTGGTTGTGTAACTGCTGCAATGGTATTTGTATTTAATTATTTATTTATTATTTTAAATGATTGTGGCTTAGGGGGCATGGGTTGGTTGTGTTAGTGATGCAATGGTATTTGGATTTAATTATTTATTATTTTAAATGCTTATTTTAAATGTTTATTATTTTAAAATGATATTGAGGAGAGTGCTTATGAGTGTGTATTATTTTAAAAATGATATTGATGAGAGTGCTTATGAGCGTGTGTTATTTGAATAAGTTATTATTATTATTATTTTGTGGGGCGCGGGCGGGAGTGAGCGTGGCTGGGTTACCTGATGGAGCGCGAGCGTACGGTGTGCGGTAGCGTGGTAAGGTCCCCGGGCTTCGGAGAATCAGCAAAGGACTTATTCACATACTGGTGCGGTAGCGCGGAAAGGTCCGCACGGCTTTGGATAATCCTCGGAGAGAGCGATGCGGGAGAGCTGAGAGGCGTGCTGCTGCGCGAGTCTGAGAGAAACTGTGAGAGACTGTGGGATAAAATGGTAAAGTTGGAGCAAAGAATGAGAGGAGGAGGTGCAGGGTCTATCGTCCAATAAAAACGCTCGGCGCTAGTTTTGACCGTGTGTTTTTTCCTCACGCGAGCGTTTGTATCACATCGGCGTATGGCGCCAATTTGTAAAGGTCATAAGTCGAGACATACATCGAGTCTGTCAATTTGTCCGCCAGTAAATTCTGCAGGGCCGTGCCACCTGGCCATCGAGGCGCCCCCCTACCCGGCCACGCGGGCCATACATCGAGTCTGACACTTTTGCCCTCCAGTAAATTCTGTTTAAAGTTTTGTTTTCACATACGTCCCAAATTACAGATAATTTTCTTACACAGGCACGAGTAGCATCATCAAGGCCGTACCACCTGGTCATACATCAAGTCTGACAATTTGCCCGCCAGTAAATTCTGTTTATAGTTTTGTTTGTCATACATGACCGTGCAGATATGGGGTGACAGAGACAATTAAATTGTATTACGTCGAGCGGGGGGCCTTTTCCTCCTTACCAAAGTTTGTACCAGCCAAAGAACCACAAGTTTCATCGAGACCTTACCCGGTAAGTATATTATTTCTTTTATTCCTGTTATAAAAATGCTATTCAATTAAAAAATAACATTCTAATAATAGGTATTCTCTTTTTTTTTTTTTTCTATGTACGAGAGAGAGAGAGAGACTACGCCGACCGGTCAAGAGAAAATCTGCGAGAGAATCAACAGGTATGGACGGAGCAACACCCCCAGCGGCTATACCCGAAGCCTTATTAAATGAAATAGCCATTATCAACAATGCTAATAATGAAAATGATGCGGATTACTCTGCTCAACACGACTCGCCACCAGCGGCGTCTGCTGAAACACTGGCCCAGGACCCCTGTTTTCTCCCATCCTTAGAGACATTAACAAGCATGTTAAATGAAAGGGGTTCTGAAGCAGAAGCGGGGCTACCCCCCACCGACGAGGTCGCATGGTCCCCCGCGGATTCTGCATTGTGGGAGGCCTTGTCAGACGTGGAATTTCTTCTCGATGCTGAGGAGATTGAAAATGAATTTGGGCTGGGACAATTTGAAAATGTTCAACAGGAAGGTGGCGGTGCCGTCGGTGACGTGGATCCCCAGCCTGACGGGGTCCTTCATCGCCGCAGATTCAATAACGTACAGATTAGGCGGATTCTAAATATCCCGCGACCTAGAAACGAAGGCAATTTCCGCGAGTACTATGAAAATGTAATCGAGGGGTTTCAAAATATTGTGAATGAGGCGATTCCTTACGCCGTATGGGGAGCCTATATACAGGTCACCCTGCGCGCTGACTTTTTAAACGACGAGCTGTCGCAAATTGTACGGTATGGGGTGGGGGAGCTGACAGACTTGCAGCAGCTGCTGGATCGCCTGGTACAGTCTAATCAAGAGATTTTAAACGATTCCAACCTAGAAGTAATCGTAGACGTAATAAATATCCCACGCGGCGGTGCGAACAAACGTAAACTACAGACCATGTTAGCTTCAGAAATAATTTCTAAAAAAGCCAGACACATGTTTATCATTAATAACAACACCAACGCGTGTTTCGCCATAAACTTGGCGCATCTGCTGCACGAAAACTTCACTGACGCCGAGGCTGAAAAGCTCGGCCTGGAGTTACAGGAGAAAGCGGGATTCACCCCCGATCACGCAGTCGCTTTGAATGACATTATCAATTTCGAGAAAATCATTGATTGCAAAGCAGTGGTGTATTATCAACAACCTTATTCAAACAATCTCCAAATTTACCAGACACCCACGCCTAGCGACGGTAGACGGGCGGTGTATTTCTTTTTACACAATCAGCATTTTTACGGCATTAAAAGCGTAAAGGGCTTCTTAGGCGTGGGGTACGTTTGCCCGAGCTGTTTCAAAGGGTACGATTCCCCTCACTCTCATCAATGCGAAAAATTTTGTAGCGTCTGTCAGACTAATTGCAGAGAAGGTGAAAGCACACCGGCGATACTATGTGAGCGTTGTAATTTCAGATGTTTAAATGACACCTGCTTTGAGCGCCACCGTACGCCTAGGGTCTGCCCAGTTAGGGGGGAGCTCGCTACCCCCTGTGACAAGTTCAGAAAATGCAAAGCCTGCGGGCTCAGATACTAACTCACTCCCGAGAACCCAAAACCGCACTCGTGTAAAGCAGAAAAATGTAATATCTGCGACGCTAAACTCCACACGGCCGTGTCAGACATATCCACCCCACATCTCTGCTATCTAAATCCACCCGAGAAGCCTAACATAGGGGAACGGGCCGAAAGGGGTGAGGGGCGTAAAAAGGCCACCGAATATGTGTTTTTTGACTTTGAAACATCTCAGAGGTCGGGTACCCATATCCCGGTGTACGTCTGCGCCATCTCCGATCAGAACGAGACAATGACCGCCGAGGGGCCCAACTGCGCGCTACAGTTTCTCAGACATTTCAGGGCGCCCTGTTATAGAGGCGTCTGTTTCATTAGTCACTACGGTAAGGCATTCGATAATTACATCATACTGAACGCGATGGTGAAGGAAGGCGTGGAACCGCGTGTGGTATCGCAGGGGAATAAAATCATTCTCATCCTGGACAGCCTGTTTGAGCAGAGGTACATCGACAGTCACTCCTTTCTAAGCATGCCGTTGAGAAAAATCCCCGATGCGATGGGATGCTCGACTCAGATGCGAAAAGGCTATTTTCCGCATCATTTCACAGACGTGGAAAACTTTAGTTACGTGGGACCCTACCCCCCTCCCGATCAATTTGGGCCCGATCAAATGTCCACCAAAGAACGCGACAAGTTTTATCAATGGTACGACGCTGTAAAGCACCAGACCTTTAATTTTCACAAAGAGATGATCGCTTACTGTAAGAACGACGTGGAGATTCTGAGAGAGGGCTGCTTGCGCTTCCTGCGGGAGTTTAAAACGCTCACGGGTTGCGATCCCTTCTCCGCGGCCACCATCGCTTCGGCCGCGTTGCTAGTTTACAGGACAAATTTCCTGCCCAGAGATACGATCGCGATCCCGGATGTATGGGATTACAGGAGGCAATACAAAAGTTATTCGAGCGTGTCCATCCAGTGGCTGGAATTCATCGGGCGCGCGCGCGGCATCGAAATTCGACACGCGCTGCGCGGGGGTGAAGTGAGTGTGGGGCGCTTTCACTTAGACGGATACGCCGAGATTGAGGGGGAGAAATGGGCTTTCGAGTTTCTAGGCTGTCAGTTTCACGGCTGTCCTACCTGCAACAACGAACACGATATCTGCCCCCTGACCCGCGAGAGCTTCGGTGCCCTGTACGTTAAAACAAGGGAAAAACTCGAGTCGTTGCGCCAAGAGTTTAATATGAACGTGGAATCCATCTGGGAACACGAATGGGCTCACGCTAAAACTCACGACCCACAGGTACAGCGTTTCCTGTCAGACTTTGAGCCCCCTGAGCCCCTAAGGCCGCGAGAAGCGCTTTTTGGGGGTCGGACGTCGGCCATTCGCCTGCGTTACGACGTCACGGGGCAAGAGCGCGTCCGCTACGTGGATTTCACGTCGCTGTACCCGTACACTCTGGCTAAATGTGAATTCCCCGTGGGGCACCCGGAAATCATTCATTCGAATTTTAAGCCTCTGAATGAATACTTTGGCCTGATCAAAGCCACGGTCAACACCCCGCGCGAGCTGTTTTTCCCCGTCCTACCCAGCAGACTGCCAAATGGGAAACTGGTGTTTACACTGTGCAGGACGTGCGCGATCGAGAACAGACAGGAGGGGGCGTGCGGGCATTCCGACGCAGAGCGGGCATTGATAGGCGTGTGGGTAACTGCGGAGCTAAATCTGGCTTTAGACAGGGGGTACTCGCTCGTTAAAATTCACGAAGTGTGGCATTTTCCCCAGACCAGCGGCGACCTGTTTAGAGATTACATTAAAACCTTTCTCAAAGTGAAGCAGCAGGCTTCGGGCTACCCCGACGACGCGACCGATGACGTGGGTCGCAGGGAGTACATAAAAAACTATCTCGAGCGTGAGGGGATCGAATTGGAGCCCGATCAGATAGTGTCTAATGAAGGGAAGCGGCAAGTGTCCAAACTTCTGCTTAACTCTCTGTGGGGTAAACTGGCGCAGAGGAGCAACATGCTCCAGACATGTATAGTGTCTGACCCGGGGGAATTTTTTAATTTTTTCTGCTCGGACCTGTACGAGATTTCCAGCTTCGCGTTTGTCAACGACGAGGTCGCCCTCATCCGCTGGCGTTTCAAGTCTTCCTACAAAGTGCCGCCGGGAAAGACTAACATATTCATAGCGTGTCAAACTACCGCGTGGGGTCGGTTGACGCTTTACAAAGAACTGGAAAGATTGGGGCGGAGGGTGCTGTATCACGACACCGACAGCATCGTGTACATAAGCAGGCCTGGTGAATATGACCCGACCTTAGGCAATTACCTGGGCGAGCTGACGTCCGAATTAGCCCCCGACGAATACATTGCTTCGTGGGGTGCGCTGGGACCAAAAAGTTACTGTTACCGACTCAACAACGGGAAAACACAAATGAAATGTAAGGGTATAACTCTAAATTACGAAACCTGTCAAAAGGTAAACTTTGACAGTATGATCGGATTGATTGAAAACTACATCGGAGGTTGTAGGAATAACCCCGCTATAATGACGCAGTACAACAAAATCGAACGCGACATGAAAAGCTTTCGCCTGTTTAATAGGCCTCTAGATAAAAAGGTCAGGGTCGTCTACGACAAACGCAGATTGCTGGCTAGCGGGGAAACTCTGCCTTTTGGTTACTGAAATGTAAAACTAGCAGCATCGCAAAAGGGCTTTTAAAGTTTTTTCTAAAAATCAAAGATGTTCATTTGTTTTAAAATGAAAAGTTTTTTTCAAAGATGTTTTTTAAAATCAAAGTAAGATGTACAAATGTTTTAAACTGAGAAATGTTCCTAGTAAGATGTTTTTAAAAATGAAAAGTTTTTTACAAAGATGTTTTTAAAATGATCATAGTATGATGTTTTTAAAATGTTCATAGTAAGATGTTTTTAAAAATGAAAAGTTTTTTCCAAAGATGTTTTTAAAAATGAAAGATGTTTTAAGATGTTTTTAAAATGTTCCTAGTAAGATGTTTTTTATTTTCAAACTTGTGTACTGAAATGTTTTGTACATTTATCACAAGAGTTTTTATTAAAAACTTACCCATGCACTCTGTGTCTGTGAAAGCTGACACCCCTCCAGCAGTGGTTTGCACGTGTGTGTGTGTGTGTGTGTGTGTGTGTGTGTGTGTGTGTCCTCGGAAAGATTTAAAAGATTAGGGCAGTATTTACCGTTTCGTCAGTGTGTTTTTTTTTTTTTTGCAAAATGATGGGTAGCGGCGTGAGAGAGATCGACTTTGATCACCGTTTAGAACTCCCGTTTACGGCTATAATCGCAGGGGCAAGTTCTTCGGGGAAAACCTATTTCACTAAAGAAATGCTTTTAAATCAGAGTCACTGTTTCATAGGGGGCCCCGTTAAAAAAATTGTGTGGTGTTTCGCTTCCCATCAGCCGCTTTATGATGAACTACGCGATCGGATCAGCGAAATTGAATTTATACAAGGGCTTCCCAAAAGCTGGGAGGATGAGGAGCGCTTCCCCTCAGGCTCCTTGATAATCATCGATGATTTGATGGACAGCGCGTCCGAAAACAAACTCGTGGCAGAAGCTTTCACGAGGTTCAGACATCACCGTCAAATCTCGGTCATCTACCTGGTGCAGAACGTATTTCACCAGGGCAAGTACAGCAGGACTATAGCCCTAAATACGACTTATTATTGTCTGTTTAAGAATGTGCGAGACAGAATGCAAATCAAAGTTTTAGCTCAGCAAATGTTTCCTTGGCAGAAAAAGTTTTTTCTAGATGCCTACCATGAGGCCACAGGGCCCGCGCACGGCTATTTATTGGTCGATTTGAGAGCCACGTGCCCAGAAGAGTTCCGACTCAGGACCGGATTATTACCGGGGTCGTTACCCATCGTCTTTCTACCGGCGAGCCATTGATTTATCACTACTAAGCTATGTCCGAACATCTCAGGAAACACCTGCCGACCCTTAAAGTTTTACAGAGGACGAGGGGGGTGAAACGTAAAAAGATTCTTACGGCTGACCCATCTAACGACATAATTTTGGCTCTCTCCGAAATCTGTCTCAATCTCATAAGAGGTCGCATACCTTTAACCGTAGCTCAATTTACCAAACTCAAGAAACAGAAAAGATTGATTAAACTTTTCGCATGTAAGAAAAACAGCGTCGCTAGGAAACGCGTGGCAATTCTTCAAAAAGGAGGATTCTTATTACCGCTCTTATCAGTGGCTCTGCCATTCGTTACAAGCCTGTTTGCCGGTAAGACGGCTAACTAGCCTTTTCCAGCAACATGAGCCAAGTCAAGAAAATGTTTATGCTCAGCCCCCAGCAACTGCGTACGCTGACCCAGAGGGCGACCCCGCATACCATCGGGGAATCGGCCCTGGGTGAACTCGAACACCAGATGCAGGGTTTAATAAATCAGCCGGCTATGCATCTGGATGAAAAAGTGAAGAGATACAACCAATTGCTACAGAGGTATCTGAATCTAGCCCGAAAAGAGGAAAATCAGGGGCGAGAAATTGTCCTTACAGAGCGGAAAGAAAAAACGGAGGAGGAGGAAAAGGGGAGACAGCCTGACGGCGGCGGCGCGACTGGGGACAAATCTGTACAGGAAGTTATCCAGCAAGTGGCGCCTAGGGCTAGAAAGAACGTGGGGTACATCTTGCATAAACTGCTCGATTCCGACGGGGCGGTACGTTGGACCCAGTCGGGTGAACTCATCATCAGAGATAGACCCATTAAAGGTTCCCATATTTTAGATTTGATGAAAACTTTATCGCAGCCTAAATCCCACGCCGGCGGATATCCTAAAGGCTGGGAACCCTTTTTAAACGTGATATCAGAATTAAACATCCCCCTCACGAGCGTGGGTAACATCCAAGCCAGGAAAGCCCTAAGTCATCTTAAAGATTACGGCGGAAGGGATCCCCCGCCTCCTTCCTCCCCTCCTGTGAAACAGAACCTCGGGAGACGTAGAAAACGTATTGTTGACGACTCACCACCACCGCTTGAGGGAACCCCTCACACAGCGCGCGATTCCTCCCCAGAATATCGTTTATGGCCTTTAAAGGGTACTCCTTATGCTCCGTGGATAGATTACAACGATTAAGTGTTTTATATACGTGTGTGAAAAAGAATTAAAATGCCTGTAACGCGTCGGTTAATAAAATGTAAAATTTATTGAATAAAGGGTGTCACGTTTTTATTTTTTCCCCAACATGAATCTAACAAGCATAACAATCTTTAAATAGTTTTAACGAACATACATTTTGCGGCTTTGAAAGTTTATCGGCATTAACACGGCTAATACACTTGTGATATTTCTTGATAAACTCGGATACTAGAGCGTCGTTTTTCCTCAAGTCGTCAGAGTACAACATCATAGTCTCTTGAAATGAAAGTCCCTTGAAGCGCCGGTAGAGGAAAAAGGCGACGTGGGCCCCGCACGTGGAAGAAAAGTCATGTTGAACTTGACGCGTATTATACCTTATTTCGGTAGCGTGCCTCCCCAAGAAGCTCATAAAACTCTTTGGGTAGTAAGGGGAATCGGGGGGATAACCGTAAGAATCAAAGAAGGAGGCTTTACCCTCTTGGGGCTCCAAAATTATCCCGATCCAGTGTTCACCCTCTCTATTCTGGTCATGCGTGTTTGCGACCAGAAAAGCGGGCCTGGTCTCTATGCGGGTGGGTAATAAATCGCTAGGCCACACGCCTCCAAAAGCATCCCCCAGCAGGGGCCGTAAAACGCATTCCAGCTGGTGAGTGTTCATGATGATGATGATGATTAAAAGTCCACCAAAACCTGTCTCTTGGCGTTTATTTCAATCACGCTGTCGAAGCAGGCGTAGACGATGAGACTCATGGTTCGAGGTAGTGGGGCTCTGAACCTTAAATCCAGACGGCACGTGCCGCTGATGGCGGGTGACAGGGCACCGCCGTCCAGCTCGTCGTCTCGGGAGAGATTGAGAGCAAATAGCGAGTATCCGTTTTCAAAATCCTCGCGGTTGATGCATAAGGGCGAATCCTTTAAATGCCTGTTTGTAGCCAGGAAAAGGTTGTAAAACTCTCTGACCGACTGCCTCGCTCTAAAATCGGGCTGGAACGGTTTGCTGGGTATGTGTCGCCCGTTGACTGAGAGGCTCAGAAATTCCAGGTCACAATGCTGAAACCTGAACGGGTTTCTGTTTCGCGTGCCCACGAACGCGGCGTGGTCCACGATCCCCAAAACGATGTAGCGCGGTAAGTTGCCCAGGAAGAGGTTGTCCTGCGGGCAAACGCGCGATTGTGCGGGCAGCGTACAATTTTTAACGACTACCCTGCTTATAGGGTACAGGGCGTTTGCTTTCATGAGAGCGGCCGAGTGACCCAGTGACACCGCCGGGGAGACCTCCACTTTTTTCACAAACAGGCTGGCCCTCAGTATTTTCAGCTCGTAATCGGTGTCATTTCTACACATGAGACTAAAGTCGCTTTTAGCCTTTACAAACTTTAAGCGTATATCCACGTTGTTTAACAGCATTCGTTCGCTGAAAAAAATATCGGCGTGTATAGGACCCATCAGAGAAAACTCCTGAGAGTTTCTACAGAAGGCGGCTCGCTTCTGTAACCCCACGTTGGGGCCCTGCGCTGAGACGTCCACGCTATCCAAGTCGCCCCCGACGTCTTTGTACCAGAGCCCTGCCGAAAACTGACTCTCTAGCGTATCCGTAGAAAAATTGAGCAGGGTCTCTATGACTGACCTATAGGGGTGCGTGGCCGACGAAGAACTGATCAGGACGTCGTTCAGACTCACATCCAGCTGGGAGAATATGCCGTTTAGCGGGTACTGTATAATACCGCAGGGGTCGGCGTCAAGCAGGGGGGCTCCATCGGCCCTAACGATCCTGAGCCTTAGATATAGCAGTGTAGAGTTGAGGTCCACATAGAAATTGCCCGACCCCGGTATTAGGAAATCCAAAACATCCTGATCGGTAATGGAATTTAATGGGTTGATTTCTACATAATTGGTCTGATCTATGGATAATTGCGTCATAGGGGCCGCAAACAGGTCCAATTCAGATTTGGTACATTCAGCCGAGAGCCGGTGAGCTAGAGCCATTCTTGTTTACGCTGCGTTTTCTCTCTCTTAAAATATGTCCCCGGGGGGTTTCTTGTTTCTCTTAGCTGGTCGAGACTTGGGAATCCTGACGACTCTGCCAGGTTTTTTTTTTTTTACGACTTTCCTGAAGGGCTCTCGTTCTACTCCCCCTCCTCCTCCGAGACAGGAATAGCAGACCCGACCCTTCCTGCTTGGGGTCAGCTGTGTTTGTAAAACGGCCGCTGACTACAGAGCTGGCGAGATCCGAACCTATTCCTTTGACCGCCGATTTCAAATGAGGTTTCGCTATGTCGACCCCACGCTTAAGAAAGGGTAAAACAAATCTAAAAGCCCTACTGAGCATGGACCCCAACCCACGCCCGTACATCACGGGGCTCCCCGCAAAACCGGGGAGCCCATGTCCCGCCTGACTGGTGTAATACGTAATAAATCTCTGTGGATTGTGGTAAGCCATTGTTTTCTTTTTTTTTTAAACGGGGCGAAAGTGTAGCTTGACGATCGTTTTTCCGTAGGAGAAATTAATCAGAGTATTCTGATCGTTCTTTATCTCGATATGCAAATTCTGTAGGCTCTGCTTGTTCACCGGTACGTACTGCAGCTTGTGGAACGGCAAAGTGACTACGTCGCCGAACGCACCGTCTATTTTAACGGTTCTGAGGAGCGGGACTACAAATTCCCCCACGTGCTGCGGTTCCACGATGTTACAGTAGACGTACATATTGTAGAATCCCGCGTGAATGTCGCCCGGGTAGGGTGAGGTCGACCCGCTACCTCCTCCTAGGTTATACCACTGACCCGGCTCAAAGCCCAGCATGTAGGCCAGAGTAGGTTTAAATTGGATCTTGTATTTATGGTTTCCCGTCATATTAACCCTTCGTGTAATCTCGCTGTATGAGAAGGAAACTTCGGTACCTAATTTTTTTAACGTAGCGTTGATTTCTGTCACAATCTGTTTCAGAGATTCATAATAGCCCACTTTAATTTTCCGAGGAAAAAGGTAAGGTAGGTCCACTAAAGGATCGGCCTCTCTCTTTGCCTCCGCCTCCGTATCCCGCAATTCAAAAGTATTATCCGGGTGTGTAACATTTCGCCACGTGTAACAATACATGATTTCAGCCAGAGCTACTTCGTAAGGCCCCCGTAGCTCTATAGGTCGCGAGAGCATCACGGTGTAATCCGAACTCTGGTTATCGGGGAAGATGGAGAGACAAGAGTTTGACGGTAGCGTGAGGTAAAAAGAGGGGCGGGCGTCCATTTTCTTTTTTTTTCTTTTTTTTCTCTTTTTTAAAAAATTAAACCTGTATCAAGTCCGACCGCGGTATCCACGAATCGAACCTCGAGGGCCAACCCTGCCAATGTACTAAAATCCACTTTTTCCCCTTTCTGTCGGTCTTTGAGCCTATAACCTTCTCGACCTTGAACGCGCGTCTCGGAGATATTTTGACTTTCTGCAGCTCCGCTTCATAGAATGTTCCCTCGAGTATTTCACCGCTCACGTCCCTCAATTTATATACCGGTGGGGATCTGGGTACACGTTCGCATATGACAAAGTACTCGTCCGTAAATGTCTGCTCGTACTTTTTGTCAAATATCTGACTGTGCTTGGAGACTCTCACAGTGTCCCCTATGTTAAACTTAAAACGTGGCCGTGTGCTTTTTTTCTTCAGGGGACCGTATAGATTATCAAATACTAGATGAGCATTATCGGGCCTGACCTCGGCAGGTTTCATTTTAATAGCGCTGTGAAATGACTGGTTGTACCCCTTTATTAGATCGTCCAACACGTCCACATATCGCCGGGTGTTTTTAGCCGTAGAGTACCTGTACATCCTCTCTTTTAACGTTCGATTAAATCTCTCTACGACGGAAGCTTTAAGTTCACTAGCCGTAGTGAAATGGGTGATTTTATGAGTTTTTAAAAGTTTCTGAAAAGTCCCATTTAAAAACTCCTTACCGGCATCCGTCTGTAGCTTGAGGGGGACGCCCCCCTCGGTTAAAATAGAATCAAAGGCCTCCTTTACAGCTTCCCCAGTCTTGTTTCTTATAGCACGCGCGTAGGCTTTTTTAGAAAAAACATCAATCACCGTAAGGAGGTATTTTAATCCCTCGTTGTATTTGGCCAGCCCTTGCATGTCGCATAAATCGGCCTGCCACTGATACATGGCTCTCGGAACAAACACTCTGTTCCTGGGGAAATTCTTTTTAACCGGTTTATGTAAAGTATAACTGTCTTGCATAGACAGCCAGTCTCTGATGTCATCAGCAGCCACTTTTTTCCCCGTATCTTGCTGCACGGCTCTCTGCAGTCTGGAGACACCTCCGTATGACCCCGGTTGGCTGGGGTCATAGTACGAACTGCTCAAGACGCGAGCTGTAGTCTTGGCAACAGACATGCTTTTCACACACTGAGTGGGGGGAGAGCGGGGTGCGGCGTTTTATAGCTGACTGTGGATGGGGGTTGTTAAGAGACTGAGTGAACATCAGTGAAATTTTGTGTGTTTTTTCTACATTTAACCCATATTGTGTAGTTTGTTTTTTAATTATTATTATTTTACAAAAGAGTTTAGCTGGGGTGGGGATCGAACCCACGCGGACATACGTCCATTGGATCTTAAGTCCAACGCCTTAACCACTCGGCCAACCTGCTCAGCATTTTTACCCGTTATTTTACAAAGACTATTACAACGGTATTCAAGTTTTAATTTTTTTTTATTTTTGCAATTAGTGAAAGATATATATATATATTTTAAAAAAGCTGGTATACAATTTGTGAAGGTTACATTTTCAAAATGCAGGTATACATTTAGTTACAGCCGTGACAGTTGTTGAGGTAGATTAGCGATGTCACATGCAGTAAAGTGGATATAGTGGCTTTTTCAACGATACATGTATGTAGAGTAGAAAGCATCTGATTAACATCGATAGGCTGCTTATCATGAAATTTAGAGGTGACTACATCTACTATTAAAGCGTAAAATACAAAAATGTGATTACAGTCAAATTCATTGTCAGGAATACAAGATAGACAAGCGCGTATGAGACTTTCGGGGGAATGTCTTTCACCCTCTGACATCAGTTGAGTAAGTAAATCCATCCCCCGCTGATAATTTTCTCCGACTTGAGAAATCTCAAATAACACTCTATGAAAGCAGCAACAAGCATAATCATCCCGACAATCACTTTTATCAATAGCACGCAACAATAGTGGACTAACTTTTTCTAAAAAAACATTTAACATAAACCGCCGTAAGGGTCTGCTGATACCGTTCCCCATCGCAAGATGCTTTTTGTTTTAGTCTCGGGCCTCCCAACGAGTCAGAAATTCTTCTTCCAGGATCTGCTTAAACGCTGGGTTCTGTTCAAACAGATCTTGTTCCAGTCGAGTGATTTCCACCATGCCGTTGCGGGCCTCACGCAGATCGTACAGGATAGCTTCCACGGCCCCCTCCAACCTGCCGGCGGCCGCTCGGATGCCCAGGGTCGATAGAACGTGGGTCAAGGCGGGTGTCAGCCGATCGGTCCAGAGGTCACGCAACACAGAGTCAAAGTGTATGTAAAAGTAATTTCTGCCTGGAGGAAACAGACAAGGGTGTTGTCTCTGACTGGGGTGATCCACTTCACAACCGTAGCAGTTTCTCTCTTGATGCTTCCTGATGACTGAGGTTAAAAGGCCCACTATCATAGCCTTAATACAAGCCAACATCCCACGGCAGAGAGCCGGTCTGGAGAGAAGCGTGCAGATCTCAGGCGTCGGAGGGTCCTCTCCAGGATCAGAGGCCGGTGATGATGGGGGGGTTGGAAGGAGCTCCCCGGGATCAGAGGTCAGGGTTGCTGCTGGAGCCTCATTGTCCCCGCTTTCACCGTCGCTATAATTTGCTGCTGCTGCTGCTGCTGCCATGATGTTTGTGAAAAGGGGTTGCAACAGAGTCCACTTTATATAGCGACGGTGGGTGAGGGGGTGAGGGGGGTCCTTACGGCGTAGGTTTTGTCATCTCTTGCATCTGCTTACGCCCCCGACTCTCCTTAAACATCGCTTGGTAGTAACCAGACTTTTCTTGAATCATCTGCATCCAAATCAGAAACGGTATTCTCAGGCCAAAACAGTCGCATTTAGGCCACTGCCATATATTCACCATTCTCTTGTCCAGCTCCCCGGTCACGTCCCACTTCATAATGGTGGTACGCTGTTTACGAGCATCTCTATAGTGCATCTCCATTCTTCCAGTCTCGACCTCAAGGTCGGGGTCGGTGCTCTCCTCCATCATCGGGGTAACGACAGTCTTCAAGTTTCCCCATTCCGTTTCGGAAAAAGTCACCAGATACGGGTCGTCTTTCGGGGGGTCTGGGCCGTCTCCGGTGACCTGAAAGACGCGCAGTTCCTCCGCAACGTTGTCAAAGAGGCAGACCAGTTTATTCCCGTTGGGCAGCTCCCAGATAGCCCTCGGGTCTTCCGACGGTCGCATCATAGGTACCCGTCTACGTGCCGTATGAATCTTCCTGGGAGCCCCCGGAGGCTGCATAATGGCCTCCTGCTCCTGTTGAGTCTTAGAAGGTGAGGTTGAATCTTTCATTTCGGAAGTCCCAGACATGTCTGTATTTTTTGAAAAGATAGAGTTGGCCCTGCAGCGCGAAGCTCCCTATATTCTACACGGCCTGCTCGTGGGGGCGTGGTACGGATGAAGATGATGCCTCTAGGAGGAGGAAAAGGCCCCCCGCTCGACGTAATACAATTTAATTGTCTCTGTCACCCCATATCTGCACGGTCATGTATGACAAACAAAACTATAAACAGAATTTACTGGCGGGCAAATTGTCAGACTTGATGTATGACCAGGTGGTACGGCCTTGATGATGCTACTCGTGCCTGTGTAAGAAAATTATCTGTAATTTGGGACGTATGTGAAAACAAAACTTTAAACAGAATTTACTGGAGGGCAAAAGTGTCAGACTCGATGTATGGCCCGCGTGGCCGGGTAGGGGGGCGCCTCGATGGCCAGGTGGCACGGCCCTGCAGAATTTACTGGCGGACAAATTGACAGACTCGATGTATGTCTCGACTTATGACCTTTACAAATTGGCGCCATACGCCGATGTGATACAAACGCTCGCGTGAGGAAAAAACACACGGTCAAAACTAGCGCCGAGCGTTTTTATTGGACGATAGACCCTGCACCTCCTCCTCTCATTCTTTGCTCCAACTTTACCATTTTATCCCACAGTCTCTCACAGTTTCTCTCAGACTCGCGCAGCAGCACGCCTCTCAGCTCTCCCGCATCGCTCTCTCCGAGGATTATCCAAAGCCGTGCGGACCTTTCCGCGCTACCGCACCAGTATGTGAATAAGTCCTTTGCTGATTCTCCGAAGCCCGGGGACCTTACCACGCTACCGCACACCGTACGCTCGCGCTCCATCAGGTAACCCAGCCACGCTCACTCCCGCCCGCGCCCCACAAAATAATAATAATAATAACTTATTCAAATAACACACGCTCATAAGCACTCTCATCAATATCATTTTTAAAATAATACACACTCATAAGCACTCTCCTCAATATCATTTTAAAATAATAAACATTTAAAATAAGCATTTAAAATAATAAATAATTAAATCCAAATACCATTGCATCACTAACACAACCAACCCATGCCCCCTAAGCCACAATCATTTAAAATAATAAATAAATAATTAAATACAAATACCATTGCAGCAGTTACACAACCAACCCCCGGGGAAGAAGACAAAAAAAAATATTTAAATAAATAATTAAATCCACATGCTATTGCGTCAGTTACACAACCAAGCTCAACCCACTACAACATAAGCTCCGCCCACTGAACTTTTGAACGTGACCTTTGACCCGACCTGTCATTTTGACGAAAGCGGTATTGCATCTCTCTCTTACATGAAATTACTTTCTAAGAACATTTTATTTTGTAATTCAAATTTTTCTTATTTTTCAAACCAAAAAGTTACAGCACTCTCATATAATACACTTCAGCCATTCACATTTATAAAACAATATGACCAATCACTAGTTCAACCTCCCAGCCATTTATCCTTCAAAAACATGGCCCTAGAAACATTCCCACATTTTCATTATACCTCGTTTCCCATTTAGTCTGTCCAACATTTTTTCATATGAAGCTGCCTTAATCATCTCATTGGTCCATTCCTTTATATTGGGGATTGTTGAGGATTTCAAATGCCTTAATATTACCCTCATGGCAGTTGAGTCCCACCATCACAGCCTTAAACTGTTTATTATTCACCTTTGGCAATTCCACTCTATCTCCTAGCAGAGAGAGTCGGGTTTGCGGGGTAAAGTAAAGCCTAGCCATTTGTCCAGGAGACCAAGAACTCTACCCCAAAATGGATATACCTGAGAGCACTGCCACAGCATGTGTAAATAAACCCCCATCTGCCTTCTAAAATTCCAACACTGATCAGTATTAATTAGTCCAGTTCTATTTAGTCTAACTAGTGTCCAGTACTATCTGTGTATAATTTTATACTGAATAAATTTACCTTTTACTTCCCTAAAATATTTCCCCACTCTAGAAAGTATTCTTGACCATTCATCTTCTGCATTTTAACACTCGTGACTCAATGCCTCAGTTGCAAAAACTTCCAAAAACTCCCTCCTCCTCCTACATCATACTTACTCTTTAAGTCTGATTATGACATAAACATCCCATTTACGAATAAATCCCAGAGAGTTTTCACCCCTTTGGGTTGCCATTGTTTCCATACTTTTTACTATTTGTATTTGAGGATTGTGCCAAATTGAGGAATATGGCTGCATGTCATGTGATACTTTAAGCTTCTTATGTATTTTGATCCATATATTTCTCGAAAAAGATATTATCGGGTTTGTGTTTCTTATATTGTCCCCCCATTGTGACAGAATGTGCAGAGGTTGAAATAGTGAAGCCAAATTGCTCTCGATAGCTATCCAGTCCACATCAGAATTCACATTCTTCCAGTGATAGTAGAGTTTGGCTATTTCAAATGACATGCTATATAATCTAACATCTGGCAATCCTAGACCTCCCTTGTCTCTGGGCGAAGTAATTTTAATCCTAGGTTTATTCTTTCCCAACAAAAATCTTTTACTATACTCTCGTACTGTTCAAATATCCTTTCCGGAATATTAAATGGAAGCATCATAGAGAGATAATTAACTTGAGGCACCACAACCATTTTAGTAACATTAACCTTCCCCCCATAAGGATAATTTCAATGCTTTCCATTTGTCCATATTAGGTTTAATTTTGTTCAATGAGGGTTCAAAATTCTGAATTATTATTTTGTCAATATATAAACAGATTTAAATTTCATGTTTATAGTTCAATTTTATGTTATATAAACAAAATAATTTTAATACAGTGTATTTTTTTTATTAATTCAACAGCACCCATGTTCAATCCACTTAAGTTTGGAAGGTGTATTGGAAGGTAACGCAGATATTTCTTAAGTGGGCATCCAGAGATATCGTCTCCCCTCCAAGCACCCCTTTTCTCCACTAGTTCTGTATGGAGCTCAACAGGAGGAATGGAGAGGTAGATAAAGGGGTTAGTCTCAAACATAATGTAATAAAAAATAAAGAGTAAATACAAGCGCCATGAAGGGTGTATTGAGTTCCAGCAGGCCTTGACTTACAGTAAAGGAATTGTAAGGCAGACATGCTAACAAAACAGCTTTACATTCCCAATTCCAAACCATTAATGGGCAACCTTAGAGTGACGACGGCTAAAAAAAACCTTAGCTATAAGCAGGAACGAAACATTGTGAAAAGCCAAGACTCCACATGAAGGTAAATTTGATCCTCCGCCTATTGCAGTAGATGCGTTCCAGACCCATCAGCGATAGGTGAAAATCCACGATACAGAAGGATCATATAATTTTTTTTTTAAGTTTAAGCCTTAAAATACCCCTCCCACATGCTTTAAACATATGTAAACTCATTAAAACACATATATCGGGCTATGTTAAATGTCGGGCTAAGGATATGAGTAACATAATAATAATAATAATAATAATAAAATAATAATTTTTAATATGTATACACACACACAACTTTCTCTCTATATATGTAATGGAATATATAAAAATTAAAACATATATGGCTCTTACACATTCTTTTCATCCTTCTTCATGTAGCATACTGTTGATTCATTCAAACCATAATGGCGAACGCCGTCCGCATAACGCTTTCCTTCCCGAAACACATCCAGAAGTTATACCTTCTCCTGAATGGTCAACGTCTTCCATCGTAGGGCTTAGAACAAAACGAAAACAATCGGACCACAAACAATGTACGGGATACGCAGAGAATTGTGAGGCGTCGGAGGAAAATCCGCGATATAGTGGGGAATCGCTGTAATGTGAATTCTGCCAATTCTGGTTTTCAGCACCATGGACAGAAACCTGTCGTTTATAGGGACCTATTATGCCCATTTTCACTGTTCATACTTGGATTTTTATGGTCTGCTAGAATAGATTCACCCTTTTAATAGGTGATATCCTAGAATCCAATATATTATTGCAGGGCTGTTTTCATTTGATGTTAACCAAATGTGATATATTTATTTTTACTTTTGATATCTCGTCCTTTTCCCCTTATCTGATAAGAGCCGCTGTCCGCTGAGACAAGCTGGTGTGTTTTTACTGCTCACTGAAAAGTGGGTGGTGCGGACATTGTGTATTACATCACACTATGAGACAGTCACTGATTGGTGGGCTCTGAGGGGGCAGTGTGACCTGAAAATCATCCATCAATCAACCCAGGATGGGGGGCCAGCCCATCGCAGGGCACACTCACACACCATTCACTCACACATGCTCTCCTACGGGCAATTTAGCAAGTCCAATTAGCCTCAGCATGTCTTTGGAATGTGGGGGGAAACCAAAGTACCCAGAGGAAACCTCACGACGACATGGGGAGAACATGCAAACTCCGCACACATGTGACCCATGCGGAGACTCGAACCTGGGACCCAAAGGTGTAAGGCAACAGTGCTAACCACTGTACCGCTCCTGAAAATCATGAACCATTTTAAATATTGAAGTATTTTTGAAATATTTATTAATTTTAAATATTTATTAAATCAAAACATTGGGCAGTATACATGTTATAGGTACTTATTAATGAATAAGCAATATAATAAGATTCAATTTTGCTTTCACTACTTAAAGCGCCAGAACATCGTATTTGAAAAATTCAACAGCAATATCTCTTACCAGAAATCAGGAACAGGTTAAGAAAATCCACAGACTTCGTCGCGAGCAGTTTAATATACGAACTATTTCCTTCTACCCAACTCCACACACCAATAATATCACTGCGCAGCAGATATTGCCAGGGAGCTCGCGCTTGTGTCTAATGCGCAGTGATACGAGTAGTGTACTTCGATAGAAGCCCGACATTTCTACGGCTGATATTTCCAAACCTGAACAACTCCCAGCAGAACTTTGATGAATAGATAGCATTAAGGCCCCTCTAAAATATCTTTTTATAGTTTTGGGGTGAACCTCCCATTTAAACGAAGTACATGGTGGTGCTCATGAATTTGAAAGCCTAGATGCCTCATCTCGCTTTTCCACAACGAGTCAGCAGCGCCACCATCTTGGAGCGATAATTAGACATAAACAAGCAACATGTCAGGGTGTAGATGGAAAGATCTTTTAGCCATAACTTCTTTACTAATTAACGCATTTATATCTTACAATTATGTAGAATAAATAAACAAGCCCACCACTACTGCCCCCCCCCCAAATTTATGTAGTATTGCTCATAGTATTCTCAACAAAAACTAATGCTAGTATCCCGTCAGTGTCACAGGCAAGTAAACATGTTATGTATCTTATTTGACCGTACCGCAGATTTTTTTACCTGTAAAATGTGGTTCCCTGTTTTCTAGTTTTAACATTCCTCATGTTGTTGCAGTTTCGAAAATAGTCGGTTCACTAAGTCATATCTATGAATCCTCTATTTCACAATTACCATGCCAACATCGCGTATCGCCCAAGGAGGCACACAGGGTTTCAAAGCTATGGCGGTGCTGCCTACGCTACTACCAGTCACATGACACAGGAGCTACCGAATACCCGCCAATCGGGAGCCGGCTAGATCAACCACGCCCACCCGTCACATAGAGGAGAGTGAGGCGAAAGAAGCGAATCAGTTTAAAAATGTCACCATTAACGCGGTATTTAGTAGTCTGGAGATATTTTACTTTAAGCAAGGCACAAAATAAAGTTGTAGTATTTGTAATAAAATTTGAAGATTAGCCATCCCCAAGGAGCTGACAGGAAAGCCAGGTACAGGTTTAGTCCTCCTTAATCAGCTTGTCGGTTACTAAATGTCGGCGAATAAGCTTGCCTTTTTCTGTGATTTTTTTTCAGTTTAATTGACACTTAAAGAAGTAATCTGAGACCTGAGATATAACATTAGCAACGATGGTCATTTTTTACACTCATGGATTTTAACATTGAGGACGTGTGTCACATGTCATTTTCACATAGAGGGAGTTTAATTGTTTTTATCTGTGTCTGTGTGTCAACATATGTCTATTTAGTTATGTCACTGAAATGTATGATTAGTATTGACATTTCCATAGACTACTATGCTTTAATAAAAATCTATGATCCTTTGGGAGTTGGGCAATAGAACGGAATTGTAAAGTATCAATAAGAAATACTATTAATGAAGTAGCCGCCATAACCTTTTGCTTTGTATGAAGTGTGCATACAAAACACAAATAATGCAGTTGTACTGTTATGTATATAATTTAAAAGGTATACTTGCCAGCAAAAGATTGAGTTAATAAAATTAAATGAAAAGTATTAAGACCCCTTGTCATTCATAGTATTATATACTTCTTAATTTTACAAAGACTTTTTTCCTATCATATTTTTTAGTTTTTGAAGTTGATAATCTGGAAAACTGCTGCCTGGGATCAACTATCCATTCTTGACTCTTGGAATAGGAATTGAAGTCGAATCAAACAGCCTTACAGCACCCTCTTGTGACATACAGTAATATGGAAAACAGAACAATTACTAACTGAACGCAACATCCCCCCTTTACTTATGTATTCTTCTTCCTGCAGCAGCACTGTCTTCTATAAAAGTCACGCTGTCACGATCGCGGTCGGGCGAAGCGGCGATCGTGCGGGCAGGCGTGGAAATAGCAGGCAGACAGGTGAAGTCGGGGCAAAACCAGGGATTTAATGGGCAAACGAGGACTGGAAAACGTAGCACACCTACAAACATCAATGACGGACAAGGGAAACCGGGGAGACCAGGACTTAAATACACAGGACTAATCAAAGTAACTAGACAAAGCTGGAGACGATCAGGGAAATACACGTGGGTAATCAGGGGGCGTGGCACACACGAGGAGCGGACGAGCCGGGCATGACACACGCCTTACCTGTAACATCCATCCATCCATTTTCCAAACCGCTTATCCTACTGGGTCGCAGGGGGTCCGGAGCCCATCCCGGAAGCAATGGGCACGAGGCAGGGAACAACCCAGGATGGGGGGCCAGCCCATCGCAGGGCACACTCATACACCATTCACTCACACAAGCACACCTATGGGCAATTTAGCAACTCCAATTAGCCTCAGCATGTTTTTGGACTGTGGGGGGAAACCGGAGTACCCGGAGGAAACCCCACGACGACATGGGAAGAACATGCAAACTCCACACACATGTGACCCAGGCGGAGACTCGAACCTGGGTCCCAGAGGTGTGAGGCAACAGTGCTAACCACTGCACCACCATGCCACCCCCCATAAATTCATTTTTCCATTTTTATTTTCAATAATATTGATGTTAACTCAGCATCTTATTTTCAATGTTGAAAAAGTCACTTTATATCAAGGTTTCGCCACCATAAATTTTTCAATATTGAAAAAATTACCAAAAATCAATTCAGTTTCAATGCTGATAATTTAACACTGACCATAATTCAATGCATTTAACTATACTTCAACGCTGAAACAATAATATGATGCTATCTGGGCTATGAATAATTATTTCAATTTATATACAGATTCCAAGCCCATATAGGTGATACACAGGTACGTAATGGGCGTCTTATGTCTGAGGTAGCCAGCTACTGTGTTTGATAACCCACCATCATAATAATAGTTTCCTTGCACTAGTATAAACCAATTGATCCCTCTTGCAATAACCTGTGGTATGAAACTGAATAAAATGTATCGTACCAGTCTTGGGGAAAACCAGTGAGAATCCACTGTGAAACAGCACTGCGCAAATTCTCATGTGTTCCTAATGACAAGGGCAAGACTGGTAATCAAATTAGCCTCTCAGCAGGAGTGTTAGTGTAAAAGCAGGGCTTATTGACACAGATAATAAAGCTTGTTAGAATGCGTAACATAATTATTTAGCTGGGCCCAGAAGAGGTGAGAGCTCCCCTAGTGGCTACAGGAGTGCATTTTCCCCAAAGCAGGTATAATGGATGGTGGTCTTATTGCTTTTAGACCACAACTTGGGATAGAAGAACAAATCAAATTATTTTCCTCATTTAATATTCAGATTTTAATTGGGCTTAAATTTTAGAGCACAGTGTGTTCTAGGATGGTACGTTATGGATATTAGTCTCTACCACATTCTAACGCTATAAATCCGGACCTTTTCCTATGTTTGATTTGGTGGCTGCCAGGCGTTCTGAGTAGTATAGTGACTATGGTAGGCGGTGTGATTCCCTAAGGAATTTTTTGTTCTGTTCTGTGTGGCAAATACATATAATGCTGACATTTTTCCTGGAAGATTTGGGATTTTTCATCCCGTGCCTTAAGGTATTTCTCTCCAGCTCTAGGGAGTCTCCCCCGAAAACACCAGTCACTCACTAGCCTTAGACTTATGCTTGCTGACTTATTCAACACCATGAAGGATTAACAGAAAAACAGAAACCTATTAAAAGGCTGCACCATATCATGATATGCAAATAAACATCCAGCATCATTGTTTCACAGGGAAGTACATTATTTATTGATAATTATAACCCTAACCCTTACTTCTCAGCTTGACAAACATAAGGTGCGGTGTGTGAACATGTGAACTGGTTGAAATGCAAGTGTCTCACAGTCAATGCATAAGACTTGAGAGCCCTGACTTTACTTATATAGCCCACAACATGTTTATGATTCATAAATAAATCTGGCCAGCAAATCGGTCTTTCATTTTCCACAGAATAAAAAAAACGATAATGTTATCCCGCTGATAATTGCAGGCGCGTTTCACCCCCGGCACTGGCTGGAGACACAGGCAAAAGGCATACAATCTTATTGAGGTACAAAAATTATTCCATCTACTCTGCACTTCTGCATAACTTCCATCATAGTGCCAGTTTTTGCCAGATCAAATCTGCAATCAGAAAATTACTGCATACATGCCTTTATATTACGGTCAAGCGGAGAGTCAGAGCAGTTTCCATAGAAACAACGTAAACAAACTTTACCGTTTGAAGCACAACAAACTCTGAGTGAAAATGGCGCAGAGGTGAGTAGCTTGTTAGCTCTCCAAAATGTCTTTGAATTCTTCAACTGATGTTGTGCTACTTCGATTATTTAGCCTTTTATACTATAATGACATAGTAAATGTCTATAATACAATAAAAAACATTACATATTTTTTTAATATTACATATTTTTTAACGTCATTTAAAGTGCAGTGGTTTTTATTGCTACTGTGGTTGCTAATATTTAAATAATGACAGACTATTTGGTTAGTAAATTCATCTCAAACATGCTAGTTTAGTAGGGCTTCCCAACCTTTCGATGTCCGCGGATCGGTTTCCGTCGTAGAAAAGTGTCACGAATCGGTAAGACGGCGGTATAATTTGGGGGTTCTCACGCCGAGCGGCGGGAGATTGAAGGTGTATGCGGACATGCGGGGCTAATGGCGTATTTCCGTACATCAATACGGGCAGCTTTCTTTCCAAAACGGCGCGATCCCCTAATAAACGGGTCGGCTGGCTCCTCTACCCCCGGTTGTCTGCCGCCCGGTGCAATACTCCGCGCGGACGGTACCGGAACCCCGACCGGAAGTTGGGACCCCCTACTGTACAGGGTGGTAGGTAAATTGTTAAAAAAAATTGGGGCATTACTTTCGGAGTAGGCTAGATGCTTCTAAGTTTATCATTACATCTCTTTACATTGTTACACAGGATTAACACTTTCAAATATTCTTAGCTTGGTTAGTGTTAACTCAGTTCTTGGTAGTATTCATCTGGGTATTCATTTGATGTGGAGCACAGTTGTTTTGTATTTGATTCTAGTTATAATTTGGTGACATTACTGTTTAATATGATATTGCACTTACAGTATCGTGCATTTTACAGTAGATTTTTTTTGCAATCTTGCTCGCTGTTTCTTTTATTCTTTCTTTTTTATATATGTGAACCCTGTAATTATTTATTATAATAATTGTAACAATTGTATTTTCTGTATGGTTGAAGAATTTCCAGCTCTTTATTTATTTTATTATCTCTCTTAAGTGCTGGTTAATCTCTCATTTATTCCCCAGAGAGCGAATTGAGAGAGCTGATCGATGGACCAACACCCAACACTGGGAAGCCTGGAACCTGTGGGATGAAGTGATCAACTGGGGAGAAGGTGTGGAGGAGTTCTCACCAGTGACACTCCCCACTGTCCAGGCTGGGGGGGTTAAGGGGGGATTGGGGGGGTCTACCGATTTGGGTAAGGGAGGGGTTAGTAAGGGAGGGGAGAGTGTGGAAAACGATGGACTGCTAGCCAGCACTAGTATTTCATCTCAAAGTCTTCAGAGTAATTACGGCCTTTCATCTGAAGACTGGGAAATTTATAAAACTTGCTACCTTAACAAAAAAAAGAAAGTCAGGAAGGACCGGACAAGCCGGGGGGAAAGTGAGGTAAGGGGGCAGAGTAGTGAGGAATATGTGGAGGTACCAGAGTGGGGAACATTTGAGGGGAAGGCCTCCAGGGTTGTGATGGAGGGGACAGAGGCTGGTATTAGTATGATGGATATGCTAAATGGAGGTGAGGAGAATGGATGTGAGGTGGGAGTGAATGTGGAGGAGGTTAAGGGAGGAGGAGGGAGAAGTACAGGGAATGCTGTGGAGTATGTAGTGTCACAAAGAGGCAGAACTTGGCTAGAACCCATCCAGGAGGAAGAACTTGAGGAAGATGAAGAAACAGATGAGGAGCTTCAGGAAGCAGAAGACACTGATGCTGCCACAGTGGACAGTTGGCAGTGCATGGCGGCATATGTAGCCAGAATATGGCTGCAGACTTTACAGGAAGATGGACCTGAGGAAAATGAAGAAGCTGATGTGGTATTCCAGCAGGCAGAAGATGCTGATGCTACCACACTGGTCAGGTTTCAGTGTATGGTGGCATCTGAAGACAGATCACAGCTACTGACTATACCAGAAGAAGGACCTGAGGAAGAGGACGAGACTGAAGTGATGAAGACAGATAAAACAAAAGAAGATGCTGATGCTGCCGAGAAGATCTACAGTGAAGAAGAAGTATCATTCCATGTGAATGCCGAAGATCATTCTGAAGATGATACTGAGAAGAGCCACAAGAAGAAGAAGAAGAAGATGAAGTGGTGCTTCTTCTGCTGTCCCCTGCCCTTCAGAAGAAGTAGCAAGAGGCAGTAATTATAAGGCTGTGAATTCAGGTTTAGAAATGACTTAAAGCAGTAATATAACTACATTATTGACACCTTCACAATGCACTGTAATGCATCCATAAATATATTATAGACATGGGTATAAATATTGAAGAAAAAAAAGCATAACACATTATAGCCATGTTTATTATGGATTAATGGCCGATATAATGTATTATGAAGATATTTATTGTGCATATATAGATCAGAGCATTCATAATGCATTATCAAGATAGCTATAATGTGCTATGCCTTTGTATAAGTATTTACAGCCGTGTTTTTAATACTTTTATAAATGATTTATAAGGCATTAATTGGGTATGTATAATGCAGTTATATGACTGCTTTAAGTAAAGTTAAGTAAAGTGTTTATTTTCTTTTTCTTAGAATACCCGTGTTAGAGCCCTGCATTTGGACTGGGATCCCGCGGGACCCAACGGAAAGAGATACTGTTTAAGTGTTAATGTAGCTATAAGATACGACAGGATAAGATATGCTAAATTAAAATATAAGATAGGCTAAGACGAAATATATTAATATAAGCTAAGTTGAAATATAATAAGATAAGATAGGTTAAGTTGTATGATAAGATAGGCTAAGTTAAAATATAATAAGATAGGTTAAGTTAAGATATGACAAGATAGGTTAAGATAAAATATGATAGGCTAAGTTAACATATGATAAGATAGGCTAAGTTAAAATATCATAAGATAGGCTAAGTTAAAATATGATGATAGGCTAAGTTAAAATATAAGATGTGGTAAGTTAACATATGATAAGGTAGGCTATGTTAAGATAAGAGATTTGCAATAAAACATATTTACTTTTCAAACTTTGTCTTTGTCATCTCTTCAGTGTTGTGTCTGTCTTTGATAATTTTGAATTGTTAATTTATATCTGAGACTCTCCTAAATGTCAATAAGCAGAGACGGAGGAATGGGAGGAAGGTACAGTTAAGTATAAATGATAAAGTATCAAAATCACAGTGTTGCCTTATTTTGACGCAGAGAAAGTAATTTCAGTGTTACTACCACATATGAGTTAATGGCTGTAAATGTTGGTGTTAGAAGTGCCGGTAAATAATGCGGCGTAAGTTTAACTCCGGTGTGTTTCTGAAAAACGCACAGCCTTCTGCCTACTGTCATTCGTCGCACGTGTAGGAGGCTATTCTGGTAAGTAATAGGTAAAGTTGTCATTTAACGTAATGCTAACGTGCATTACCAGTTAGTAAGTGTTTTACTATATCACACACCTTACGTCCTTTATAGTTTTAGTCCGGTGCACTCTGTATCCATGCTAACTAGCTAGCTAATGTTAACATGACGCAGTACAGTCTTCCAGCTTGGGGATTCCCACCCCTGTCCGCGGCCAGTATTCCGCAGGGGGGTTTGCGGAGGTGTTGGTTGCAAATGCAAACGATCCCTTCATGTTCATGTGTTGTGTTCTAATGTGTAAATAAAAGATAACTATCAAATTCAATGTTTATGTCCTATTATACTAGATAAGACTGTAAAATAGTTTGCCCTGCATATGGATGCCATGCAGTCAGAGTATGATCAAGACAGGGTGTGAGTGTGGAAAAAAGACAAATGTAACAGTATTTGAGGGAAGAGTGTGAAGGAGGGAAATGTAGGGAGAAGGAGGTTCCTAGGAGCTCTGAGATGTGATTGGCTGTAATAAATCTGGAATATAGCTATATGACATAGTTTTTGATAACACCAGCATTTATTTTTTAGGTTTGTCGATCTCCGTCAAAACAATTAGAACGAGTTCATTATGTAACTGGAACCCCTCTCACATGTAAACACAGTGACACGCTACAGCGTTGGTTTGTTGTCTGAGGCTATGATACTGACCACAAACACATTCTCAAATTTCACTGCACCAATCACAGCATACGCAAGCAGAAAAATGATCGCAAAAAACATTCAGCATTAGACTCTAAAACCGTCTGTAATGTCTGTGTTTATCCAGTGGAACATAAATTAAAATAAGCTTTCCTATTTCAGTTTCTTTTAGATGTTATAAAGTAATAAATAAACAATCATAATAATTAAACCATGTATTACTGACTATCAGACAACTTCAACAAGTTACCACATGGATGCAAAATCAAAGATATTCATTTGCGCCTGGCACTAACCATGTACTCCTTCACAGTACTAAGCCATAGAAAGGGCCCCAATGAAACCCCTGCATTCCTGCATCGCAGATACTCTAATCTCAGCATTTATAAGATTATATTTGTACTACCTGCCAATTTTTATATTAGATGAGACTAAAAATTGAGAAATATCTATATGCAGAAGTAGTTTTTCCTGATAAGAAGGATAATATCAAGACTGTCAGCATTTACAAATCGAATTATGACACATCTGAGTAGCCCAGACTGTCCGGAAAACAAAGCCGTACAGCATATGTGGCTGACTAATGTACATACAGTGTAATAAGTTTATAATCAAATGGATAGAAAAACGCTCAATAATAGACAGGATTCAGAGGGTAAATAAGGTGCATCATGTGGAAGAGAAGTTAGGTGGCGTTGGGGTGCATTGTGAGTTTCATCTGGTAGCTAGAAGGGAACAAAAAGGGCTTTGGGGGGGGGGGGGGGGGGACTTCTCCGGCGGCTACATCGCTCTACCTTTTTTTTTAAATGATTTATTTAAAAAAAAATCTTTTCTCCTTACACTATAATGGCAAGTTTAGGACTAATACAGTACAGTCATAACCAGTGTCAAGGATTCTATGCATTGCTACACAGAGACAAGTCCAGATATTGAGCCCAAGGCTAAAATTGTGGTTTACTTACAAGTGCACTTTGCTGGGCAGTGGGGGTGTTTGTCCTTCTCTGCTCACATTTTCCCCTCTTATCCTGTCTTCTCCTCCGCAGCACTTCCTCCTTCTCTCTGTTGCTCCTATATTCCCTCCCCTCCAGTCATCTATGTTCTCCTTCCTCTGTGGTCTCTCCTCTTCTCCCATTCTTCAGTTATACTGTCTTCTCCGCTCTTCCTGTATCCCTCCTGTCTTCTGCTCCTGTCATCTCTTCTCCAGTCATCCCCTGCTTCTCAGTCATCTCTGCATCTTTTCTCTCATTTGTTTGCTTATTCTTTGATTGTTTGTGTTATTCGTTAACCCACCACCCAATGCTGGATGAGTCTTGATGTTTTTTGTTCTTTTTAAAGTTAGGCTTCTTCCTGTTTTTTGTGCCATATCTTCTGCCCTCTTCTGGTTGTGGCAGTGCATGACACGGCTGGAAAAATAGGGTTTTTTACAACACACACATCAAAACCAAAAGGATCAGGATGGATCCAAAATAAACAGCAAATGACCAGGAATGAACTAAATGATGGAATAAACACAACTAGAGAACTATATACATACATACATACATACAACATACAGCTATAATGAAGCATCAAAGAACAGAAGCAGAACAGGCACTTAAATACACAGCTAACAAGACACAGTGCAGGACAGTGAGAATCATAACCAATAACAAGGACTGAGGGCAACCCAGGAACAGGTGTTACAGTTAAACAGCACTGGTGAAATCAAAGTGACCTTTCAGCCACATGGTCAGCTCTGCATCGCCCTCTGCTGTTTGCATTAGAAGCTGCTTGAAATTCCCACTCTCCTTACCAACACCTCGAAAAGCCAGGCCTTGCCGTGCCAAGTACTTAGCTCCAGAAGATTTTTCCTCACTTGCTGCTGCTCTTTCCAGCTCATCTGAAGGTTGAATATTAACAGGATTGATCTTCTGAATCCATATCATCAGTGCTAATCTGTGGCACTGCCTGTCTTTATGTGCACTGAATTTCCCCAGTGCCTTTTCCAGTTTCACATGCCAGTCTTCACAAGAGCTGAATGTGTCTTTCATGCCAGTTTAGACATTTGTGTTACAAATTATTTTGCACAGTAGAAACAAAGAACCCCCCTTAAGACGAGGGGGGCTGTAAGGGAGCCAAGTGTGATCTTTAAACCATTTCTCCTGAAAGCAGGGTCTCCTGTTTGATAGACGTGACATTTACATTTGGCTGATTTGGTGAAGGTCCAAGCTCCTCCCCCCTCTTCCCTAATACACCTTCATCTTCATCTGCCTGTCTGCTCTCTCTCTCTCTCTCTCTCTCTCTCTCTGCCATTGACTCACACTCAGTCTCCCTGATTAAATGCTGTATCTGAAATACACACCACAGGCCAAACTAAGAAGCATATTAAACTAACATCAGGATCAGGCTGCTGTGACGTCATTATTCACTCTTAACCATCAATATTTGCTCCTTTTCTCACTCCCCTCCATGTCGCCTGCATTGTCTGCCGTCAGCAGCCTCTTGCTGTCTCTCCCTCTTCATCTTTACTCTCAGCACAGCAGAGTTTACATTAAAGCAGTTATCAGTAAACAAGTGGTGTTTCTTGGCATGATGCTCAGGAATGGATTTCTAAGGATTTGTTACCTGAATGGGATGATTAATATATGAAGAACCTTTGACTCACATACTGTATACGTCTATCATCTGACTGGCACTAATTATCTCACTGTCTCTACTTACTTTCCTGCTTTTCTGTGGTTGCCCAAAACCTCACGATTGTCACACTTCCTCTTCATGATGACAAGCTACTCACTGTGAATAAAAGCTGACTGTAATAAAACTACCTGCATTTAAATCACACATTAATAACGCAAAATACCTTAAGTAAGCAAGTATAGCTTTCTACAGTAATGGAATATAAAATTTATTAAACCTATTACTGTCTACAAAATAACACATTCAGCACTATATCAGACTTTACATCAGCTTTCTGACCATTATAAATATACCTGAGTGAGCACCATTGTTAGTTTCTAGGAGAATGTGCAGTTAATAACATTTCCAGGTAATTTAACCAGCGTAACTGCACATGAGGCAATTATTATAATTATAAACGTAGTAGGGGTAGGGGCCGCTATAGAGCGAAAGGGTGACTACGCCACTCTGTAACTGTCACTAAGACAGTTTTTTTAAGTTTTTTATAAGATTTCATAATCACCTTTTGCTGGTTTGATTTAATATAGAATGTATACTGTGAAATGTATGCCAGTGCCCTCTGCTGACTATTTAATTGATCCGTGTTAACCCTTGAATACATGGTCATGTGACGGAATAGGGTAGGAGTAAATGCATGCTGGGAGATTCATGGAGTCAACTTGTGGTTTGTCGGCTTGTCACGGCAGGATCTGTAATAACTCCTAAGCATTTGGTCAGAAGGCGCAAACGGTAATTTATATTTATTGTATTTACTTGTTGTCTTGTATTAAAAAGTGGAATTGCGGTGATGTATGAGCCGCTGTTTAGCGGTAATATCATGGATCTTTTAGAATGTTTTTCACGGTGTCTAAAAGAATAAAGACGGAATAAACTTCAACATCTGTCAGGCGTATGTTTTCTGTACCAGATGAAGAACTTTGGGAGCTGTTATATCTTCTATAGTAAAGGTAACCTTACAGTAAATGACGTCTGCTGTCATCTGACGCTATATAGAAAATGTAATTAAATAAGATTAAATTTACCTTCTGCGAGGGGCACCCTAATATAATGATATATATAATAATTATAATATAATATAATTATATAATTATAATAAATATAATATAATTATAATATAATAATACACTGCTGTCTGTCTGCCATAAAATAAATAAAAGGGGGAATTGGAATTGCATATGACTATGGAGATTTTTACTAATTCACATAAGGGACAGCATAAAGGGTTGTTTAATTCAGTATCAGAGGAATTCATATATTTGTGTGATTATGATAATCACACTATTATAACTTGATAGTACATCTCTTGAATTGAACTAATTACAGTGTCATGTATAACACTGCACTTTTTAATACATTGTCTGGCAGAACAGACTGCAAAACTGTAGTCTCAATGGAAAGCTGGATGAAATTCCTAGGGTGGCGTAGTCAGCTGTCCACTGAGTCTACAGTTTTGTAGTTCGGTCTGTCACAGTCTGGCGCAGTTGGCAGGATCATCGTCCTGAGAGCAGAGACGCGTGTTCAATGTGAATGACTCTTCGGTTGTTTTTCTATTTTTAATTACCTTTTTATTCCTATCCATGTCTTTTTTTACTTTTGTATGCTCATTATTTAGCCAGTACAGCTGTTTTTATTGTAGTCGAAAACAACAGTGAGTGCCAGTCACTGGCAAATCCCTTGGTTCCCGGTTCCACTCCATCTGTCCTCTGGTGGTCCCCTTGAGCTGTGGACCCCTTTCCAGTGTTCTGCAGCCAGATCCTCCTGAGCCGCACGGAAGCGGAAGTTGGCAAAGTGAGATGCGGCAGTAGGCCTATGCATGCAATTGACTGGAGTATGGAGAGTAAAGCCTTTCGTTTTCTTTAATAAAAGTTGTCCTTGTATTTTCTCATATGCGAGAACATCACAACTGCCACAGCACTTGTTGATGTGTAAGTGTGCCCTATTCAAACAATAAAGAGAAACTACATGCAGCACTGAAAAACTATTCCACGGCCAAAAAAAATGTAAACATTCTTTCTATATCAGAAGCTAGTCTCTGACTGAAATTTCTATAAATCTTTATATAAACTGATAGCAATTAACCTAAGAGTGCATGCTTGGATTGTAGTATCTGCATGTACTGTGGAACTAAAAAGAATCATAATCAACATATATAATTACGTAAATGAAAAACAAATACGTTGCATTTTCCTTAATAGTTTTGCACGTTGCCATAATTTATATTTAATTTAAAGTATGAAGCACCCAAGCAAAGTTTATGTTGAAATAATACTCAAGATTCTTAAGTCTTAGCTCTGGCACAGTGGTGGATCTAGAAAATTTTACATGGGGTGGCAAGAGATTTTAACAGAGTGGCATGGAGGTTCAGTGAGAAACCGACTATCATTCAGAATCGTGGAGCTCAGGAGCATACTTACACTGAAAAAGTGACAATTTATCTAAGCATTTGGACTCTCATGGTTAAAACAATGCTGATTGTACTTTTCATTATCACTGACCAGTTGTTTTTCTTTGTTGTGCTGTGCAGCAGAACGTTTCACAAACATATCCAAATTAAGAGCCTTTGCACACTGATTCTCAATGCTCAGCAGAGTTTCCAGGTCCGCGGTGTTCATGCCCAATTGTGCTATTTTGAAAACATAGTTTCGGGTAAATATTAGGAGGTCATGGGTTGCGGATTTTTGGGCTGATTTCATAATGTTATACAGCAGCAGACTGCAAGGGGAAAAAGAAACTAATTATTATCAGTGCAAGTGGCTCCTAATCCTGAGTAATGCTGGATCTCTAGCCACCTAAAGTAAGAGACAGATGCACACGGAAAGCAGGGCTGCCGACTACCTTGCATCTAGCATGACTTTCACGCTCTCAGACACTCACGCAAGGAATCTTCCACTATATTATTCCACTATAAGCCTAAATGTAGCTACATCAGAAGCGTTGGTGTAGTTTGCAAACCCTACATACCATTTAGAACAGGGGTCACCAACATGGTGCCCACTGGCACCAGGATGCCCCCAAGGACCACATGAGTTGTCCACGGACCTGTTCTAAAAATACCACAACTCACCAGTGGGCAGCGACTAAAATTTCATTTTATCTTGTTGCTATTCTTTTTTAATCACATTTGTATTTATATAGATTTGAAAATGACAATATCCAAAAAAGCATTTAAAACGTGTTTATTCTACATGAAGTTTAGATAAGTTTAGGTAAAGTCTGTTCTGGTAGCCTTTGTATGGCTCAGTACCCGTGAAGTAGCTCTCAGTTTCAAAAAGGTTGCTGACCCTTGATATATAGTATACCCCAATCATGGGTGATATATCCTAATCAGTAAAATAACAGTCGGCTAAATTCCGCATAGTGATCTCATTAACTGCGTGTTGTTGCTGAAATACATCACACAGACATCGGGGGAATGTCGAATCATCAGAATATGTAAGATTTATACATTTGGTTAAGTTGAATGCATTTGCTGTTGAATGCAATTCCTATCACATTAACAATTACTGGTTGAAAAATGGATTGCTGTTAGTGTCTTAAATCATACTGCTGTAAAAGTAAAATTTACAACAGAAATCAATATGCTTAGAATATGGGTTAAGATGGAAAATAATTTTTCCATCCCAATCCCAATCATGTTGATGCAAATTTAGAGCAGTGTGGATTCTCAGAAAAAAAGGTACTCTGACATAAAGATCAGCAATACAGTGCAAATAACATTTAATTTCACATTTATACAAAAAAAGGACAGGGCATTTCGATGATAAAATCTGTAGTGAACAATAAGTCGCCTCAAAACAAAACCTGGTATTCAGTCATGCTACCTTAAGGTTAAACATTACTTTGTGAGACCACATTATAAAGGCAAAGAATGTCTGCAACAACAATTTTGGGCCCAAATGTTTGAGTGGGCGATCATAGTCAAATAGTCAGTTGTTTTGTGCAAAGTTCCTTGTTCTGAAATAAATACTTTCTGCAATAGCACATCCAAACATATTCACACAGTCTTTATCGTTCAATGTGTAGAAGAACTGATCATTCTTCTCGTAGGCGCAGGTAGAGGTCAATTGCCTTATAAGCATCCAGAGGAACATCAAGACCATTCTCTGCCATGACAGAGGTGCACAACGTGAAGACATCATCATCACAAGCAATGTCACGTCTGTGAATGCAGTCATTTTCACAGTGGTTGACTTCTTCCTCTGGAATCTGGCACAAATAGTCCTGTGTGTTCTATAATTCTGGCACCAAATACATGACATCGGGATGTCTGTGGGGGACATGGTGGTTTCCTGAGGGCCGAATAAGGTGACAACTATGATGCTGATGTGGCGCGGGGTGAAAATGAGTCTGACACCCCTGTTTTAAGAGATCTGTGTTTTTCTTGCTGCCAGCATCTCATAAAAAGGGTCAGCGCTCACAGCAGCAGTGATGCTCTGTATCCACTTGTCCTTCTCCTCAGGGGTTGGCGCCGAGATGCGGTACACCACATGATTGCCCTCTACCAGGCGGCCGTCCGCCTCCGTTCTGCAGGCTTTCATCAGCTGTCTGCTGTTGTTAGGGATGTACAGTTCAAAGCAGTTAGGCTTCCTGAGATCCTTCACCTCACGGATGCTCAGATTCTCCAGCGGAATGATCACCCTGGGTTTCTTATCCGTAGTATGTTTAAAGTAGTAAAGGCAGTTGTCCATCAGGATGAACCACCGCCTTTTCCATGTTTTCACCCGTCCTCCTCCCAGTCTGAAGAGCCAACCCTCTCTGTCAGGGTTTAAGAAGGGATTGTTCCCATTGTCTTCAGGAATCTTGAATGGCTCATTCTTTATGCTCTTATAAAGATTTCGGAGGAGATCATCTGGCAGGTTGCCTCCATCATTGATTCCTCGATTCATGGAGATGAACCTGTCCACACTGGGCTTGTCTCACACATTTGGATTATGAAGGCTAGTGTTTAGCATGATTATGGAAAATGAAAGTACATAGCAGGTGTCAATGTTTTGGAAGACTCCAGGATTACATTGACAGTACCTCTGCGCAAAGGCCTCCATCATCCTGTCAATCTTTTGTGCTTCTCCTGGCAGACGGAAACTCCAGAGGAACTGCCTGAGAGCCTGTACCAGGTTGAACCCTGCGAATTCATGAAGCCCAAGAAATGTTTGGAGGACTTGGATATTGAAGTCGTCTCTCTCACCCAGGTAATCCCCAATGGCTGTTTTGTTCAGCCCCTCTCCCTTGTATAGGAGCTGGGCGATGTCCTCAGACGTGTGCCGGAGAAGATTGTTTTGTACCATGAACAGGATACCCTTCTTAGGGTCCATGTTGAATTTCTTTCTTCCCATGGCGACATGCCTATTCTTTTCTAAGATTTGGCTGCGTTTGGTGCTGGATTCAAGGCCCTCCACTTCCATGAGGGCCTCTCTCAGCGCCTCCCGCAGCCTCTGGATCTCCAGCAGAAGGGCTCCTTTCCTCAGCCGGATGTCCTCAAGTTCAGAGTGCTTCTCTGGACTCAGGTCCATGGAGACTGCAGCAGACAGGAAAAGGAGATCGTCAGCGGGTGTGGAGCTCAGCAGGTTGGCCATCTCTGCCAGTTTGGTTGTTGGTTCAACTCCCATGGCAGAGTAATCGTAACATTGTTAAGCCCTTGAGCAAGTCCCTTAGACCCAAGTGCTCTGACCCCAAACTCTCATCACTTCGGACAAAAGCATATGCTGAATATATGTAATCCCAAAGGGCAGTTACAGAAGACCCCAGGACCGGAGTAACATGGGAAGCAATTACTGATGCCTGGAAGCTTTGGGGCATGGAAATAAACTGCATCCAAAGGCAAATGGCTAATAAAGAATGCTCTGAATGCCAGGCATTCGTCCAGCAGTGAGATCGTAGAGATAATGAATAAAGATAGAAAGTGTGAATAAAGATAAAACATTTTGATTGTATTTGCGAAGCGATGCTGGATGTGCTGAGCTCGCCGGGAAGGTCATGTGGTCCGCATTCCCTCCCCATGCACACGTGATCAGCTCAATCACACCGAAATTGTCGGTTTGCTGCCCTTCAGGCAAACAATCTAAAGGGTGTTACGGGAAAAGTAATCGATGCAAGAGCCAATGATGTTCTCCTGGTGCCTACCCTTGTTTATGTTATCGTTACTGACACAAACAATGATGAACGATAATAAGCATTTATAAGCCATGATGACCGCACCATTAACGTGGAGTTGCACTAACGTCTGTTTTTATAGCTAACCAGCAAGTCAACCTCTCACCCTGGTAATGCAACAGCGCCGGTTAAACAATACGTTTACACAGAGTGCTTGTGATCATTGGCCTATACTACGAATCAGGGTTACTGGCTTATCGAGGTAACTTGACGGATTTAAGGTACCACAGTTTAAATGAACTTCATATTTGTTCATCGGGATGTCTGAATCGGTGCTAATCAGTACTACGATGCCAGTTATGCAATGTAGTTTTGATAAAACTTTTCTGTCATTTAACATAAGAGGAAAAAAATATAATTATACTGTAGTCAAATTGGCTGATATAAAATCGTTTAAAACTGTGACAAATTTAGCCTTTATTTACAGTGTATACTTCCAGTCACAAGGTAGCAGATACGGATTTCTGAAATAGCAAAGATAAAGGTCAATGATTAATATCCCTCATCTCTTTTAAAACTATAGGTAAGATGCTGTTTTGATATCCTGTCTAGGGTTGGAGTGTAACAGTATTCACGGGAACAGGGGCGCCGCTAGCAATTTTGGGCCCTATGACAAAATATGAGGTTGGGCCCCCCTACCACACCCATTCAGATCTCTGGGGGCCCCTAAAGGGCGTGGGCCCTTAGAATTGTCCCAACTTTCCCCCCCTTAGCGGCGCCCCTGCACGGGAAAGGGGAATGGGATAAAGGGACAAACGGGGTGAGGGCAAGAAGGGAACACCAGTGGACAAAGGGATATTTTTTGTATTTTCATTTTTTTTCATGTATAATACTGACACTGAACAAATAACCCTGTGCAAAAGACTTTGGGAGTGACCACAGCCAAAATAACAAACAAAATCCCCAACTATCAAGTGCGACCCACAGCTAATCTCACCTAAGTGCAAAAGAAAAGGAAACCAAAAGACAAACACTCCACCTCACTCCCTAACCAAATAAACAGAGTCCAACACACACTTGCAAAACAAAATAGCTAGGGGTGCAACGGATCGCGGTTGATCCGTGATCCGTACGGATTACGACCCACGGTTCGGAACGCACGTGATCCGCGGATTAACTCGTTTTTTAAACTTTTAGATAAATAAAAAAAAAATAACCGCAGATAAAACAGTGTTTTCTGCTGATATTGCTTAAATAATAAATAATTAATTACACAGAAGTCGTGTTTACGTCAGCGGAACATGTGACTCAGTCAACAACGATGGCTAGCGGCGGAACAGAGGAACTCGAAAAGCCTCCCGCATCATCCAAATCTTTTGTATGGGAGCATTTTGGCTTTCCTGTAAAATATAATGATGACGGAAGAAGGGTGGTGGACAAAACAGTTACAGTGTGTAGACACTGTGGCACGAGAAAGCCGTATGAAAGTGGCAATACATCGAGTATGGCCACGCATCTGAAGCGACATCACCCCGGTGTGCAGACAGGATGCAAACCGAAGCAACCACAGCAACAGCTGCTCACCGCTGCATTTAAGCAGCACTTTGCACCAGAATCAGAGCGGGCTAAAGCTATTACCAAATCTATCGGGATGTTTATCGCGGCAGACATGAGGCCATACTCTGTTGTTGAAAACAAGGGTTTTAAAAACCTCCTAAAAGTGCTTGAGCCACGGTACGAAATACCCTCGCGCACACATTTCAGCATGAAGGTCATGCCTGAACTTTACGAACAGGAAAAAAGCGAAATCGTCGCAGACTTATCAGATGCATCCTCTATTTCGATCACCACAGACGGGTGGACATCAAGGGCTACCGAAAGCTACGTGACTGTGACTGCCCATTATATAACAGCGGGATGGGAGATGCAAAGTCCGGTGCTACAGACACGTCCCCTCTATGAGACTCACACAAGCACAAATCTAGCGCAAATCCTGATAGAAGCAGTAGCTGAGTGGAAGTTAAAGAGACACAATGCATGTAGCAATATCCCAGTCACCACAGATAATGCCAGAAACCAAGTAAATGCAGTGACAGAAGGTGGACTAGGGCCACAGATATCTTGCTTTGCACATGTGATAAATTTAGCATACCAAAGAGGAATCTCAGTTAACCAGATGGATCGCCTTCTTGGGAGGATTAGGAAGGTGGTTTCTTTTTTCCACAGAAGTACAACAGCAGCTCATGTCCTTAAAACAAAGCAAGAAATGCTACAGCTACCAGCCCACAAGCTCATACACGACGTCACTACAAGATGGAATTCCACATATGACATGTTGGAGCGCTATCTTGAGCAGCAGGCAGCAGTATACTCTGCACTGACAGAAAAGACACTGAAAAAAAATATCAGAGACATTGTCACCTTGTCTGATAATGATGTGAAAGTAGCAGAGGAGGTCCTTCAGCTCCTCAAACCTCTCAAAACAGTCACAACCCTATTGAGTACTGAAAATGCACCATCTGTGTCCATGATCCTACCTCTGAAAACCAGAATTATACAATCCATGTGTGCAAATGAGGAAGACACCAGCATTACCAGAGATGTTAAGGCTACCATAAGAGGGGACCTGATTTCCAGATACACCAACCCCCCTGAAATACAAGATTATCTTCACAGATCTACTGCACTTGATCCAAGGTTCAAGTCCCTGACTCACATAGAACCAGCCCTACGCGAGAAGACATACACTGATCTCACAACTGAGATTGTGGCTACTGAAGAGGTAAAAAATAATACAGTTATTCATATTATTTAATATTAATATAATTAAGTTATAAAATATTTTAACTATTATTTATGTGAATATTTGATCTTAATTTTGAAAATTACCAGCATATGTTATTGATTGCCTATGAAATATATAACAAGAAATATAGTTAAATAACTCAGTAATTTTTTCTGCAGGGTCAAGCCACAGAGCCAACACCCTCTGAAGAAGACACAGGGCCAAATGCATCTCCTCCACAAAAGAAGGCTGCCATAGAAGAGCTTTTTGGGGATACATTTGTGAAAGAGTCAGACACAGAGAAAACTTTTTACAACACAATCAAAGAGGAGGTAGCATCATACAGGGCAGCAAGCAGTTTGCCAGTGGATGGTGGTAATCCGCTGGCGTGGTGGAAACACAATGAGTGTAAATACCCTCACATTGCAAAAATGGCAAGACACTACCTTGCTGTGCCTGGCACTTCAGTTCCTAGTGAGAGGGTATTCTCCACAGCAGGTGACATAGTGACAGCTAAGAGGTCTACTCTCTCCCCAGAGAATGTAGACATCCTCATCTTTTTGAAAAAAAATTTGTCATTATAAGGTGTCACGACCGGTCGCGGAGGTAAGCGGCGATCGTGCGGTAGGGCGTGGAAGGAGCAGGCAGGCAAGCGGGATAACGGGAAAACGAGGGTTTAATGAGGTAACGGGGAGCAGGAGACATGTAACGCCACTAACATCAATGACAGACACGGGTTAGTACAAATCAGGAACTTAAATACATGAAACAAGGCAGCAGGAAACAAGACACGACTGGGCACGATCAGGAAATCACACGTGGGTAATTAGGGGGCGTGGCACACACGAGGAGCGGACGGAGCGGGCGTCACAGAACCCCCCCCCAAAGGCGCGCTACACCGGGCGCGCCAAGGAAGGGGGCGACGGACGGGACGAGGCAGAACAGGACCTGAAAGACAAGAGCAAAAAAAATCAATGGGGAACAGGGAACAAGACAGACAGGCAAAACTGACACAGAGGCAGAAGCCAAGACAGGACACTACACAGGACAGGAAAAGCGGACAGACAGACCAGGAAGGGAGAAACAGAGGGAACAGGCGGAACAAAAGGAGCGGGAGTGACGGGAGGGAACGACGGGAAACCAGGAACACAAGGAGCGAAGGGACGAGGGACAAAGGCGGAAGGAGGAGAAAAGACAGGCGGGACAGAGATGGGAAAGAAGGGAGAGAAGGAGGAGGAAGGAAGGGGAGCCCGAGGGAGCCCCAGCGGGCGACGGGAGGCAGCCGGAGGGGCCGCAGGCGGCCGGGAGGCCGGAGCCGGAGGGGACCTCGGAGGGGCCGAGGAGGCAGGGCGAGGGACCCGCGGAGGGGCCAGGGAGGGAGCAGGAGGGAGCACCGGGGAAGGGGACGAGGGAGCAGGAGGGGCCCACGGCGAAGGCCCGGAGGAGGGGGGAGCCGCAGCAGGCGGCGACGTCCGGCGGAGGGCCGGAGGTAGGGGCCCCGCAGGCAACCGAGGAGCCGCCGTCGGGGAGCCCGCAGGCGACCGACCAGGCTCTGGAGAGGGGAGCGAGGCGGGGCGACGAGGCCTCGGAGGGGGACCCGCAGGCGACGTCCGACCCGGAGGGCCAGGACCCACGGGCACCAACCGAGCCCCAGCGCAGGCGAGGGAGGGCGAGCCAGGGGGCAGGGCGGGCGGGACCCCAGCCCTGCGTCTGTGTCCCCTTCCCCTGCGGGACACAGACAGGCCGACCCTAGGTCGGGGTTGATGTCGCCGGGGCGAGGGACAAGGGGTTACAAGTTCGGTCCCCGAGGGGTCCCATTCCAGCTCCTACACCTCCGAAGAGGGAGGAGCCAAGATGGAGTTGTCCGGGACCACCTCGGGGACTAGGACAGGGACTGGAGCTGCTGCAGGCGGAGGGGGCGCCTCTGGAGCTGCTGCAGGGAGAGCGGGCGCCGGGACAGGAACGCGGTCAGGCTGCGGGGGCGCCGGGACAGGAACGCGGTCAGGCTGCGGGGGCGCCGGGACAGGAACGCGGTCAGGCTGCGGGGGCGCCGGGACAGGAACGCGGTCAGGCTGCGGGGGCGCCGGGACAGGAACGCGGTCAGGAACAGGAGCGCGGTCAGGAACAGGAGCGCGGTCAGGAACAGGAGCGCGGTCAGGAACAGGAGCGCGGTCAGGAACAGGAGCTGGCTGCAGTGGGGGCGCCTGCCCGGGAGCTGCAGGTAGCTGCAGTGGGGGCGCCTGCCCGGGAGCTGCAGCAGGCGGCTGCAGAGGGGGCGCCTCTGCAGGAACTGGAACGCGGTCAGGAACTGGAACGCAGTCAGGGACAGGAGCTGCAGCAGGCGGAGGGAGCGCCTCTGGGGCTGCTGCAGCGCGGTCAGGGGGCGCCTCTGGGGCTGCTGCAGCGCGGTCAGGGGGCGCCTCTGGGGCTGCTGCAGCGCGGTCAGGGGGCGCCTCGGGAACTGCTGCAGCGCGGTCAGGGGGCGCCTCGGGAACTGCTGCAGCGCGGTCAGGGGGCGCTGGAGCTGAAACAGCAGGCGGCAGCGGCTGCGCAGGCAGCGAAGGCAGCTGCGCAGGCGGATGGGCAGGCGGGAGCGGTTGCTCCGGCGCGGGGTTCACCGGCAGAGGTGGTCGTTCCCCTGTGGGAGCCCCCTCTCCAAGGCGCGCGTCTCCGGGCGCGTCAGGGAGCGAAGGCGGCTGCTCAGGCGTCGGAGCCGCAGGCAAGGGCGGCGGATCGGGCGCTGGAGCCGATTGTAGAGTTGACTGCGGAGGTTGTTGCGCAGGCAGAGGCAGCAGCTGCGCGGGTAAAGGCGGCGGCTGCACAGACGGTGGCAGCGACTGCTGTGCAATCAGCGGCGACGACGGCTGGATGGACGCCGGTGTTGCGGACAACGGCGACTGTCCCGGAGCGGGGTCCGCCGGTAGGGACGGCTGCTCCGGCTCGGGTTCCGCCGTCAGAGTCGGCTGCTCCGACGGGGCAACAGAGGCCCTCTGTAGCTGGAGAAGCTGTTTGAGGTCCCCTGCCAGCCGGTCGAGGTCCTCCCGCTCGGAGGCGGGAGTAAACGCGTCGAAGCCCCTTCTCAGACGGACAGTGAGCGCTTCCACCTCGTCGCTCACTGGAGGTGCCACCTCCGCTAACGCCCTCCAGAACAGCCCCTGGAGGGCGAAGAATTGATTGGCGAGGGCTGCCGTCTTCCCTGGGAGAGGCGAGGGATACGCCTCCGGGGTGGCTGCCGCGGGAGGTGGAACTGGGACGTCCGGCGCGGGTAGGGCAGAAGTAGCCCTTATCAGAGCGCGGGGTACCCGGGGAATAACGTCCCTCATCGCTCTGACACCTCGGTTAGCCAGCCGCTCGGGCCGAAAGAGGTACCGCTCTAAAGGCGGTCGCTGCTCTCCAGTGTGTGGCTCCGGGTCCGGGAAGAGGAAGAGCTCCTCCTCTTCGTCCTCGTTCGATGGCCATAACATCGCTACGGGGCACTCCTTCCTTCGGACCGGCTCCAGGGCGGTAGCCAGTTCGGGTACCTTTTCCTCGTTCTCTGGAGGGAGCCATGTAGGGGAGAGCGAGCAGGCTCCCAGACGGATTGTCTCCTCTGGGATCCTCTTCTTCCTCCGCTTACTCTTCTTCTGTTGGTCTGTCATTCTGTCACGACCGGTCGCGGAGGTAAGCGGCGATCGTGCGGTAGGGCGTGGAAGGAGCAGGCAGGCAAGCGGGATAACGGGAAAACGAGGGTTTAATGAGGTAACGGGGAGCAGGAGACATGTAACGCCACTAACATCAATGACAGACACGGGTTAGTACAAATCAGGAACTTAAATACATGAAACAAGGCAGCAGGAAACAAGACACGACTGGGCACGATCAGGAAATCACACGTGATTCGACCTCGGGCCGAAAGAGGTACCGCTCTAAAGGCGGTCGCTGCTCTCCAGTGTGTGGCTCCGGGTCCGGGAAGAGGAAGAGCTCCTCCTCTTCGTCCTCGTTCGATGGCCATAACATCGCTACGGGGCACTCCTTCCTTCGGACCGGCTCCAGGGCGGTAGCCAGTTCGGGTACCTTTTCCTCGTTCTCTGGAGGGAGCCATGTAGGGGAGAGCGAGCAGGCTCCCAGACGGATTGTCTCCTCTGGGATCCTCTTCTTCCTCCGCTTACTCTTCTTCTGTTGGTCTGTCATTCTGTCACGACCGGTCGCGGAGGTAAGCGGCGATCGTGCGGTAGGGCGTGGAAGGAGCAGGCAGGCAAGCGGGATAACGGGAAAACGAGGGTTTAATGAGGTAACGGGGAGCAGGAGACATGTAACGCCACTAACATCAATGACAGACACGGGTTAGTACAAATCAGGAACTTAAATACATGAAACAAGGCAGCAGGAAACAAGACACGACTGGGCACGATCAGGAAATCACATGTGGGTAATTAGGGGGCGTGGCACACACGAGGAGCGGACGGAGCGGGCGTCACAATAAGGTTTGGCCTGTTTTCAGTTCTCAGGTTGTTTTTCAATTGTTGCATTGAAGTATTCAAGTATTGAGAATTTTATTTAAAAATTGTATTTATTCAGCTTTTTCAGTTATTTCTTGGTTTTATTTTTGTAATTTATTTTAGTTATTTTTGATAAAACCAAAAGTTCCTTGCCATACTGTTCTTGTAATAAATGAGAAGCAAATTACATTTGACTCCTCCCCTTTTTGCTGATCCGAAAATTGATCCGATCCGTGACTCAAAATCTGTGATATGATCCGAACCGTTAGTTTTGTGATCCGTTGCACCACTAAAAATAGCAGTCACTCCCTATGCAGCAATACAATCACACATACATAACATACACACAAGTCAAAGCAACAAGGGGGCTAGTGAAGACGTAAACCAAAGAAAACCAAGCGGGGAGACAGCAAGCCAAACTGAGGTCGCGGGGGGGACCGGAGCCTGTCCTTGGAACAACAGGCGTAGGCAGGAACCAACCCTGGGCAGGAGTCAACACTCTGCAGGGCGCAAACACTCACAACTCAGATTTGCCAATTAACCTACCCTGCGCACTTTTGGACTGTGGGAGGAAACCGGAGCCCCTGCTGGAAGTTTTTCCCCATTCACCAGATTATATTGCCAGAAGACTGAAAATTAGATATCAAATACTAGAGTGACATAAAAACAAAAAACAAGTTTGCTTGTAATGAGACGCAAAACAGAAGATTATCTCTTTTTATATTTTGAGAAAACATTTTAACATTTATCCAACCGGTCAAATGGTTTAATACTTCATACAGCAGCATTTCTAAACTCATTCCTCAGCCCACCAGACAGCTCCACGTTTTTGCTCTGTCCCAGATCCCTGCATGCATGAACCAAACAGTCACCTTTTACTGCTGTGCTGAGAGCTTGGACAGAGCAAAACTGTGGATCTTTGCAGTGGGGTCCAAGGACTGGGTTGAGAAACCCTGGCATAGAGGAGACTGCAGTGAGAGCCAAGAAAAAAAGAGATTAGAGAGGAAGGTAAAATGCTTCCATTAGCATGGCAAATAAGCTGCAAGTACAGACCCTGTGCTTCCATTACAAACAAAAAGCCTGTATGACCCTCCTAAACACACGTCAGCTTAACTTAATCAGGGGAAATAAGCATAAAACTTGGCAAAGACTAGACTATGAAAAAGGAAGGTGAACATCATACTTACACGAACTTCTGCTAAAGCAAATGGACAAACCCCTTTTAACTGAATGAAGTTACTTTAAAAAATCAATAATCCAAAAATAAATCAATAAAAATTAAGAAAAACACAATCATGCTTTGAACTAATACTGCAGTCAGTCCTAAATATTCCCATGACATTCTTTTCGTCACGACGCACACTCGGTACATACTGGTTGAAAACCATTTATAATCCTTCATGTACCAGTCTATGATGGAGCACCCCAACCTGGGCCACCCATCCAACATGGCAGATTTCTGCCCCCTGGCCCCAGAGACTAGCAGACTAACCTCAGGAAACAGGGAACCAGGGGGACATGGGCCGCTGACTGGATGGGCGGCTCCAGAATGAGGTGAAGCAGAAGGTAGACTCCATAGCAGAGGACCGAGGAATGTAGACCAAAACCAGGGAACCTGAAGTGGCAAGAACACAAACCAGGACAGACATATAAAACCCAAGCAAAGGCATCAGTGGCACAGCCCACCAGCTTGTGAAAGATGGCTACCTGGCATCATGAATCCCTAAATCAAAAACCTTTGTGATGGCAACTTTACCACCCAGGACTGATCCCTCCTAAAGACCTCAAGTTTCAATGCAAGGTTTCCGAAAAGTTTTGAAACATTACTCCATGTGACTGCTGTGGTATTGTTCCAGGCAGGGAAAACAACTTAGGAGAACATTTCCGTGCATGTTGGGTGTTTGTGGTACTGTTGGGCTGAGGGGGTAATTGAGTGACTATTAACCTTTGAAATCCAATTATATTATTTAAACAGGTTAGTAGTTAGACAGTGTGATTTAGATGAGGATAAGGATGTTTTATTGTCATTACAAAATGTGTTCTACATGAAGGGAACAAAATGAGGCACTCAGATCCGGTGTATTAGCAATAATAAAATAAAAATAAAATCGAAAGAACAATACAATGAATAATATGGAAAAAAATTAAAGTAAAATAGAATAAAGACATTAAGATAGATTCCATTAGGAGAATTTAACCATGGATGTAAAGTGAGCAGGTGTGAGTGTAGCAGAGATTACTGAGGTCTGTGTGTAATAAAGTATATGTGACACTGGCTGAGGAAGCAGCAACGTGTGTGTGTGCAAAGTCACAGTAATAACCTGCAGCACTGAGGGATCTATTGCAGCGAAGCCCTGACATGTAACACTGGTGATGAATAGCAGTGTTAGATATAGGTATAGTGAGGTACTTATAATTATAGTAGGTGTAGGATCAAGGTCTGGATTAGATTTAGTTAGAAACATACAGGGCAAATCTAGATAACACATACACACACAGATTACATATAAATATAAATTTAGGGGCAGTGTGTAGCTCGGTGGGCTTTAAGGAAACACAGACTACACATGGAACAGCAATGACTGAGCTGGGGAACGCAGTGAGGGCAGGCATATTTATACACAGCACACTAATCAGCAACAAAACAGGGGTACAGGGTTAGGATGGAGAACTATAATGGGATACAGGAGAATTAGGAGGGTTACAAAGTGCCAGCAGCGCCCTCTGCTGGCATGAGTGGGAGGAGACATGAAAAAATAAGAGATTACAGATCATGACAGGAGCACCAAGCACAGCAACAGTGGGGTCATGCTCAATTATCACACCACATATATGAGAAAACATTATGAAAAACTGTTCCCAAAAATTGTTCAAACATCAGCATGACCGAAACATACGACTGGTTGTATCTAGGCTACACTGGCACTGACAGCAGAGTGTAACAAATTACCAGCTACGACATATATCTGATGATTCAGAAGAAAGACAAATTGAAGAAACAAAGTGGTTAATTGACTATTGTATAATAATCAAATAATTTCATAATCATGTAATACATAATATGTCACGATGGGAAGAGGGACAATCAAAGAGCAGCCTTGTGGGTTTTATTGCTGAACCAAAAGACATGAATAGAACCCAAGAGGAGGAGGAGAGCACAAATAGGAGGGAGGGAGGAAGAAATAAGCAGGAGGAGTTGGGGAGAATCTACTAACACGGGGAGCAGAGAGGGGTCCTCCTCCTTTTTGGGTGAAACTAATTGCTTGTGACATGGTAAGAGGCAACTTCTTTCTTGAGAGAATTTCTTTAAAGGGCAAGACAACCAAAGCTGTAAATCTAACAGGAAAAAATACCCTTTGTAGAATTCTATGTGAAGACCCTCTGGGCCAGGTGCCCTGCCGCTCTGCATTGTTTTCTTTGTATGTACAACTTTGTACTCCATAATTTTAATATTTTATCACGAAGCCTGAAGAGCAATATGAACTATATCATGCTTTAAGTAAATTGTCTCATCCTTTATTAGATTTAAACACAAACACAATCCACAGCAAACTGTACTTACAGCCTTCATCCTGCTCTTCAGTCTCTGACGTGCTGCATCTAAATGGGGACTCGTCAAAAAGCCAAGTGGAGCTGTCATGAATGAAGGCCTTATTGAAGCTTCCCCTGCCTGACAGCAGGTTAGTCTCTCATTTGACTAAAGTATATTTAACTTCTACAGAACTTTGCAGGCTCATCTAGGATGGAGAATTTCTGCTGCTGAGCGCATTTTGACCTTGAGGAGCAACTGGCTCTCATCCAATGCAACAGTGAGTTAGAGGAGCAAGTTAATACGCCTTTTAGGGAGAAGGTGTGTACGCCACTAGCCGGGAGGGGGGAGAATGAAGAGCAGAGAGGTCGAGAGAGCTGGGTGACCGTAGGTTGTAGACGCAGGAAAGGGTGTACACACGTTGCAGAGGCGGCATCACCTGAGGTGACTGTGTCGAACAGGTTTCAGGTTCTTCCAGCTTTAGAGCCGGAACGGACTGGGGAGGCAGGTGGGCCCTTGGGCACTGAGGAGCCCCCTCCCCCCAGGAAGAGGGAGGTTGTGGTAGTGGGGGATTCCATTATTAGGGGAGTAGACAGTTATGTGTGCACGCGTGATAGAGGGTCCCGTACGGTGTCTTGCCTGCCTGGTGCCCAGGTAGGAGACCTTCCAGATCGTGTGGATAAGCTTTTGGCCCCAGCTGGGGTGGATCCAGTTGTCGTGGTGCATGTTGGCACCAACGACATAGGCAAGGGTAGAAGGGCTGTTCTGCAGGATAAATTTATAGAAGTCGCCAATAAGCTTAGAAGCAGAACGTCCACGGTGGTATTCTCCGAAATACTCCCCGTGCCACGTGCAAGTCAGGCTAAGTTAGCTGAGATAAGGAAATTAAATGCGTGGCTAAAAGGATGGTGTAGGAAAGAGGGGTTTAGGTTTATGGGGCATTGGAGGACCTTCTGGAACAGGTGGGACCTGTTCAAGCCGGATGGGTTGCACCTGAACCAGAGGGGAACCAGTGTATTGGGGAGGCGTATGTGTAGAGTAGTTGAGGAATGTTTAAACTAGGGACTGGGGGGGCAGGGAGGTTAGTTAACTATGTCAGTGGGGGGAAACGGAAAGCCCCAAATAATCATATTGTAAGTGGGCACCGTAATAGGCCTACCCTTTGTTGTCTGTATTTAAACGCCAGAAGTATTAGGAATAAAATTCATGATTTAGAGGCTTTTATCTCATCGGACTCTTATGATATTATAGGAATAACTGAAACGTGGTTGAGTGAAAAGGATGGACAAGAATATAATACGGATGGTTACACGTTGTTCCGTAAGGATCGTATAGGAAAAAAGGGAGGTGGTGTTGCAGTATATGTAAAGGAAAACTTGCAGGCAAGGGAACTTACTGATATAAATAAAACTACGGAAGCAATATGGGTAAAATTAGATGCTAAAAACTCAAATAGCCTAATTGTCGGTGTTTGTTACAGAACACCTAATATAGCTGCTGAGGAAAGCAGATTGTTATACAGTGATATTAGGACTATGAGCAATAAAAATGATGTGGTAGTTATGGGTGATTTTAATCTACCAGGAATGCAGTGGGACATTGTCACTGGCTCTTCAGAAAATGAACTGGAGATGGTGGAATTAGTACAGGATTGTTTTTTTACTCAGTTTGTTAACACCCCTACCAGGGGAGATGCCATTCTTGATCTTGTTCTCTCTAATAACCAGGACAGGATTGGTAAATTAGACGTTTTAGAACCACTTGACAGTAGCGATCATAACATGGTCAAATTTGAGGTTAAGTTTAGTGTTCGAAGAGCTAAGTCCAAATCAAAAATATATAATGTTAGGAAGGCTGACTTTAAGTGTATGAGACTAAAACTAGAAACTGTGAACTGGATGGAGTTAAATAACAAAACTGTTGAAGAGGCCTGGGAATTTTTTAAAAGCACATTATTGCAAGTGCAAGAGGACTTCATACCTGTTTCCAGCAAGAATAAATCTAGGAAATTGAAACCTAGGTGGTTTACTAGGGAAATAAAGTATAAAGTAAGGAGGAAAAGGGCTTTGATCCAGCAATGGAAAATAACTGATGATGACAGAATTAAGCAGGAATATCTAAGTCTACAGGCTGAGTTAAAAAATGATATTAGACGAGCTAAAAGAAATGTCGAAAGGATGGTTGCATTGGAAGCTAAGGATGACGTTAAAAGTTTCTTCCAGTATTTTAACTCTAAAAGAGCTCTAAAACCTGAAATTACTAATCTGCAGGATAGTAAGGGTCTTATAATAGTAAACGACATTGATATAGTAAATTAGTTCAATGATAGTTTTGCACGGGTATTCACTGTTGAGGACCTTAGTAATTTACCAGTTATTACCTATCCAGCATTGTCTATAGCTAATATATATATAACTGAAGCAGATGTTTTGCAAAGCCTAGCTAAGCTCAAAATAAATAAATCACAGGGCCCTGATGGCATCTTACCTATAGTGTTAAAAGAGATGAGGGATATTATTTGCCGACCCTTAACTTTACTGTTTCAAAAATCCTTATCTGAAGGTGTGGTACCTTCTGATTGGAAGCACGCCTTCATAACGCCTATTTTCAAAAAGGGGATAGAAGTAATTTGTCTAACTATAGGCCAATCAGTCTAACTTGTATAACTGGTAAAGTTATGGAGGCTATAATCAAAGAGAAAATGGTAGATTACCTGGACTCCAATAACATTTTGCGGGATAGCCAGCATGGATTTAGGAGAGGTAGATCCTGTTTAACAAATCTGTTGGAGTTTTTTGAGGAAGCTACTCAGGAAGTTGACGATAAGAAGGCCTATGATGTCATCTACTTAGATTTCCAAAAGGCTTTTGATGTTGTCCCCCACAAGAGGCTCCTACTTAAACTCAAAGCGACAGGTATTTTAGGTACCGTAGTGACCTGGATTGATAACTGGTTAACAGATAGGAAACAGCGAGTAGTTATAAGAGGCACAATGTCACAGTGGGCTTGCGTTCATAGTGGGGTACCGCAGGGTTCGATTTTAGGACCACTATTGTTCCTAATTTACATAAATGATATGGATACCAATATATACAGTAAACTGGTGAAATTTGCAGATGACACCAAGGTGGGTGGTGTAGCAGATACTGAATTAGTGGCTCAGCAGCTACAGCGGGATCTTGATTTAATTAGTGACTGGGCCGATACCTGGCAGATGAAATTTAACATCGATAAATGTAAGGTACTCCATCTAGGGAGCAGAAATATAAAGTACAGGTATTTCATGGGTGTCACTGAAATAAAGGTAGCTGATCATGAGAAAGACCTTGGTGTGTATGTTGATGCTTCCATGTCCCATTCTCGCCAGTGTGGGGAAGCAATAAAAAAGGCCAATAGGATGTTGGGGTATATCTCCAGGTGTGTGGAGTTTAAGTCAAGGGAGGTAATGCTAAGATTATACAATTCCTTGGTGAGACCTCACCTAGAATATTGTGTGCAGGTTTGGTCACCATATCTTAAAAAGGACATTGTGGCCTTAGAAAAGGTGCAGCGTAGGGCCACAAAAATGATTCCTGGTCTTAGAGGAATGTCATACGAGGAACGGTTACTTGAGCTAAATCTGTTCAGTCTCAAGCAAAGGAGACTGAGGGGGGACATGATCCAGGTATATAAGATTCTAACAGGTTTGGATGCTGTTCAACCAAATAGTTACTTCAGCATTAGTTTAAATACACGAACTCGTGGCCATAGGTGGAAATTAGCGGGAGAACATTTCAAGCTGGATTTAAGGAAGCACTTCTTTACACAGCGTGTAGTCAGAGTATGGAATAGCCTTCCTGATAATTTAGTGCAAGCTGAATCCTTGGGTTCCTTTAAATCAGAGCTAGATAAGATTTTAACGACTCTGAGCTATTAGTTTAGTTCTCCCCAAGCGAGCTTGATGGGCCGAATGGCCTCCTCTCGTTTGTATAGTTCTTATGTTCTTATAAGAAGAAATTCTCAGAGGGAGATACGAGTCCTAGGTGCCTGCTGGGTACATATTGAAGACAGAGTTAGGACCGACTCCAATAATTCTGCACTGTCTCCCAGATTAGGGGAAAAATTGTATTTTACTGAATATTTCATTTATGGAATTTTACCTTAGACTTGGTCAGCAGACATGTGGATAGATTTCAGAACTACAGACGGTCTGTGGGTTGGGGGGGACAGGCAGGTTGGCCGGTGGGGGGCACGCGGAATGCTCCTGGGGGTGTGGTGGGTGTGCTTATATGATTTACAGGAGCCGAGGCTAACAAAGGCACTAAACTGCACAAACAGCCTCCTGTACGAAGTTTTACATGAAAAGGGGCCATGGGCTTGTTGGCGCCATGTTTCTTAGCAGACTGACTAATACAGCCAACTGGACCCGTCTACCTCTTCAAAAACATCCATGCAGAGTTTCCTGCCTGTTTCTGACAGCTTTCACTGTTATTCTTTTGCTCCAGTCCTTTGCACTTTTCCAGGTTTTAGTATCTTGACCTTTACAATCTGGAGGATTGCTACCCTCCAACTAGCTGTTTTGGGTCAAAATGGCCCCATCTGTGTTAATTTGCATCATTAATTACAGCATAAATCAATACATTCCAGATGAATTTTAAGGTAATTTCAACAAAAGCCTGTAATATCATTTTCGACCACCATGTGACGCCACAAGCCATTGGAAAACCACTAAGCTGTCAATAAGAGATTTGGCAGAACTGGAAATATGATGTTAAATGTATCACAGTGCAATAGTTTTAAAAATAAATCAATGACTTTGCACGACTATTTTATGTGTTTTGTCAAATAAAAAACCTGAAGTATTTGAACTTGAACTGATACTGAGCAAAATATTACCTCTTACTTATATGAAGGTTCGCATTATCTATGATACTGGTGCCAAACCTGAGGATGATCTGAGGTGCTGCTCAGTAAGAGACATGGAGCGATACACCTGAAGAAGCAGCAGATCTCGTATTGCAGGAATTGGAAAGCAGTAGTACAGAAAGGGACAGTACTGAAGTAGGTGTGAGACCTCTGTTGAGGTTTCGGAAGTGGAATTTGCAGAGGAAGAGACTGATATTACTAAAGATGTGCAGATGTGCTGGTAGTCAAAAGCACTGGACGGACATGGTCCAGGCAGGATTACAGCACAGTACTCAATGAAAACCTCTCTGCGGCCAACCAGGCTCTGCATTCGGCAAGCCAAAGATATCCTGTCCAACTTTTTATTCCAAGATCAATGGAAAAATCAACATTAGCAACCTGGAGGTAAGAAGGAAATTCGTCAAGGACTAGAAAGAAATAACAGCAAGGGAGTTTAGGGCATATATGGGGCTTTTAATATTGGCTGAGGTTTTCAAATCCAATTAAGAATCAATCAAAAGTTTATGAAGTGCGAAAATGAGACCGGTGATTTTTCTAGCTACGATGCCCAAACAAAGCTTTTGTGACGTGTTGCTGGTTATCTGCTCTGACGATCGTCAGTCCAGAGCACTCAGGAAATCCAGCGACAAGATGGCGGCGATCTGCAAAGTATGAGAGCTCTGGGCAAACATCATTCCCCTGATGCATATCACCATTGTCACACCTGCTTCTGTTCATGGGTAACTAATATCTTCTTTATTACTGCTTCACATCGATCTACATTGTCACAACAGTTTATAGTTTTTAATTACCAAAAAAAATCATATTTTTCCGAACATGTTGCCAATACGTATGTAGTGAGTATCAATTTCATGTTCGTGTTCAATGAATCATAATGAATCATTTATTTTAGTTACTATATTTACTCACGATTTGTACCTGAGTAGTGACTGTGTTATTAAGTCAGTAATGAATAATATTGTAAAGTGCTATGAAAAATGTCTAACGTTTATATCTGATTCCTGTACTTGGCATCGGATAAGTATTCTCTCCGTCTGCTGTTGCAGTCTGCTGCCCATTTTGACAGCATATGCTCCGAAAACTGGGCAGATATGGAATTAAATTTTGGGCAGCCTGCGACTCCAAATTGAATTACTCCAGGAGAATCGAAGTGTATATCGGGAAGTCTTCTTTTGGGGGGGGGGACCCTCCTAGGCCCCTTTCCAGATGAGGCTGAACTCTGCCGAATCACAGGACTAGAGGGTCTGGGAGGGCCAGCAGGGCAGGAGGACATGAGGGGTTGGCGGGCGATGAGAGAACCGCAGAACAGTAGAGCAGCAAGGAGACAACAGGAGAGGAACATGAAGATGACAAGGGACATACAGGGCAAGAACAGAGACTGGCAAACCCTCTCTGGGAGACAGACATTCTGCCTGCCGCTTTCTTGGGCTCCTGTTGATACTGGTGACCAGAAACTGGGACCAGAGTAACCAGAGTCTGGGATGAAGGAGGGACCCACGTATCAGGACCCAGGGCACTCTAGCAGGACATCCTCTGGATCCATCTTCTCTGGGCTGGTGGCAGCCTGCAGGCATGTGCCGGTGGGACATCAGGATAGAAAGTGGGCACCAGCAGGCCGTCAGGAGATGAGGTGGGCACCGGCTGGACGTCTGGGGACATTGACGTGGGTGCTGGCCAGGCATCAGGGGACAGAGAGGTGGACGCTGGCCGGACATTATGGAGCAGTGTGGCAGGTGTCGGCTGGTTACCAGGGAACCGTGTCAGATTCTATGAGAAGCCTAGAGGCAACCAAGGCCTCACCTGTGTTGGACACTGTGGGTGCGGCCTGAGCGGCCCTCTGGGCCGGGAGCCTTAAGTGCGGATGTAACGACTGCAATGGCTGGCTCTCCTGGGCCAGATGCTGTAGATGCAGTGTCTTTCAATCACGAGTGCGCTTCCCTAACCATTACGTCACCACTGCTCACTACTATGTGTACTATTAAAAGAGGCAGTAGGGTCTTGTCCAGCCAGCTGACAAAACGTTTCCACATTTAATTGGAACGAAGGACAGTAGGAAACATCTGTATTGTGTGCAGACTTCCAATAAAACCAAAGCAAAGTCCGACCTCTACTGTGGTCCAGCACTCTGACAACCATAGAACTAGGAGTGAAGCCTGTTCTTCTGTGCTGGAGAGCTTTGGGGAGCATGTTTTGGTGAACAGGGGGATCACAGTAAATCCCAGAGAAGCATCATGTTGTCAGACTTCAAGTGACAATGAGGACGCACGTTGCCCTACGGCAAACGACATGGAGACGGCGGGCTCCTTTTCTCCAGAGCACCCCACCTCTGCGGGGTTCAGCACACTCACTCCATTCCAGAGGGCCCTGAGGATCTCCGCTATAGCTGTCACACCCTCCACTTGGGAGTCCGGGGAGAGGGCGGCTATGCCATCCGTCAGAGATGGGCCATTCTCTCTGGGCAAAGATGTACTGCGGCCTGAACCAGCGACATTAGGTATGCTGGACACAAGCAGCAGTGATCGGCAGTAGGGACCTGGGGAACCTACTGGGGCTTGTCGAGTTCCGTCAGTCTGTTGGGTGCCAGGATGAACGACTCTGGGAGCAGGTGTTGTCAGACAATAAACTGGGATTTACTGGGATCAAGATGGGAGGCTAGGGAACAAGCAACATGGAGGGCACCACATCAATGGCGAACACAGGGCCAGGAAGCACTTATACAGGAATAACAAGGGAACAGACTGGAAGTAGCTGGGAGTGTTTAACATGAGGGATGGAACGAGACACGAGACCAACGAGCAGCAGGCATGGCTTATTAGAGCCACGTCAGGGAGGTGGCAGGACATGACGTTTGGGGCTATGGTTAGGTTTAGGATTAGGGTTAGGTTCAGAGTAAAGTGTTTGTGGCAGAGAGCGGTCAGTAGTACAAGGACACGACTACACCACCTGGGGAATTTCACCACAGGAAAAATTACTCTAAATTAAGAGCACACAAGTTCATTTACCGAATGGAGCTGGAGACGTGTTTGTACTATTAACAGGTTGTTGAAAATATAAAACAAAGAAACAAGACAAGCGCTTTAGCATCAACAACCTTAAAAAATAAACCAGCAACCAGCCTTTGGCCACCGGCTGACTAAACCCAAGCAAGAGACAGGTGTCCGGGGAAGTTGATCAAAAGGGGGAATAGAGTCCCCTAAACTAACACACACACACACAGACACACACACACAGACACACACACACACACACACGCACACACACACACACACACACACACACACACGCACACACACACCTGTGCTCCACCACACTGATCCCCACACAAATATACTGCACAAGGTGAAAGTGTGAACACCACCACCCCAGACCAATCAAATCTTAGTCAGCCAGATCAATCGAGGCAGCCACTGCTCAGCCTCCCAGAAAATACCACAATCTAACCAAGAATCTGAGTGTTGAAAACTATGAAGAGTGCAAACAATGAGTAACAGAATACAGGCTGTCCCTCTGTATCAGTCCCAAACAGAAAGAAAGGGCGGCCTAAAGTCTGTTAAGTCGCAGAACTAGGGAATGAAACAGCTCCAAATGCAGGAAAAGGTGCGACGATCCTTAGCGCGTTCCAAGGCTCCCAGCACATCGCCGATGTCCCACCGAGGATCAGGAGCTTCAAGCAGCAGTTGTTGGGCGACATCGGACCGGCTGAGGACAAGACAAGACAGACGGAAAAGAAAAACTGACGTAGGAAACACAGCAGCCACAGTGCAGGTTCAAACTATTATTGTCTGACAAACCTGCTGGAAGAGGCATAAACTGAAGCTGACGAGCAACTGAAACTGTAATCCTGGCAACAACCGTAACTACAATTAAAACACATCAAGTAAAGCAACTGACAAGTAGCTATAGGCCTAGTCACCAGAATAACTTGCAACCACTGGAGCTGCAACACAGACACCAGAGAAACACTGCAATATAAAATATTACCATTAGCCATTTAAATCAAGCAGAGGATTAACGCTAATTAAAACAGCCAAACCTCCCACCAAGACACAGAATAAGTGTGAACCTCAGCCAGCATGCCAGCGTACCACGGCAGACCACTGCGGTGCGGAAGGGGAGTTACCGGACCGGGAAACGCCAATGACGCCTCCACACACTAGGGGTCCCCACACACACTTACCGGAAATAATCAACAAGTCCTACCCGCAAAATTCTACACTACTACAGTTGGATGGCCCTGGGATTTTTATCCAGAACCCCAAGGCTCAATGGAAGTACCGCGAGATTCTTAAACCCTTACCTGAGGGAGGAGGCTTCCAGCATAAGGAGAGGTTCACCAGAATCCCCGGGCTGGATGGAGATCGTTCATCCTTTACCTGGGGAATGAGGCTCCCAACTCGTGGTGACTTACCCAAGCCCTGGTGCTGGATCATCATTCAATGCTTACATGGGGAAAGAGAGACCTTACCCTTGGCCTCCAAGCCTGGAAGTACCCTGAGCTCTAGACCCAAGCTTAACCCTAACCCATAAGCATAGGTTCGCAGCATGAACGGTTCTCACCTGATACCAGAAAACCATACATGTTCTTAATCTGAAAATCAGTTCATCGTTTTCCCAGAAGGTGGCAGCACATCAACACTGCAAGCTTGGCACATCCCTTTGGATACAATGAGCTATCCTTATATTTTGAAATTTTTTAAAACTTATTTAAATCAGTAAAATAAATTGCATCCAAAAAGGATAGAATCATGACTACCCAATACCCCTTAGCACCATGTTAGTGTGAATGGAGTTTTCACTCCAGCCCTGAGGGATTCAGAGCAGACACAAAAGATTGTGAACCCATGTGTAATTTACAGTGAAAGGTGACTGAACACAACGCACAGCCTGTTATGACTCCACTGTTCACCATGGTTCAGCACCATCTATATTTCTATTATTTTTAAGGTATTTTACTTGTGGTTTTACACTTAACATGGTATCGACAGGCTTGCTCCAAAGAGATCTCATTGTATTTACACAGTGACAGTAACGCTGCCTTATCTTGCGAGAGGAAGCAGCATATGGGTGCGCTGCTAACATTAGCATTAGCAAACCTAGCTGCCTAGCAGTGTTGGTAGTAACTCATCAGTGTAATTCCACTACTTTTGTTTGCACCATGTATTTCAACATCGACGCGATGTTACTGTGATCACTATGCAACCTTTAGCCCACTGTTATTTTCCTTGATTATGTAATTATACAGGGCAGGTCAGGCAGAGGGAGCAGACACTGATGCAGCACATTGATGACCAACCACACGTCCAAACTGCTGGCGATCCTGGCCGGCGACCCCCCAGGCAGACACACGGTCGAATCCCACCCTTATTATAATTACTTTTATATGCAGTAATTGGTAATTAGCAATTTTCAGTAGCTTGCACAAGGCTGCTGACTAGCAACGTTATTCGTTGGCTGAATCCGAAATAGCTGTAGTGCTACGATGCTGGATTGTTACAGGGACAGTGATAAATGCAGACCCCTTTATTCTGATTGCGTTAAAAATCAAATGTTTTTACTCAGATTTCATCCATTTGGTGGTGTGCTCTCTATAATGTGCCATGTTTTTCTAAAAGAAGATTTTTTAAAAAAAGAATGGCAAAATAGAGCAGCGCATTGAATTGTAATGCCTGTATCTTGAAACGTAGCGTGTTGTCAGACTCTCCGATACACAGCTCTATGGTCCATACAGAGGAGATGAGGAACATGCAGTCTGCTAAGTCACGTGGTTACCTTTCGTTAGGTGGCTACGTTTACATGCCTTAACGCAATTAAGATGTTTTCATGTAAACAGATTAATCGGGGAGCTCATTTATAAAGGCTTCGTGTGACTGAAAAAGACGAGAAGCATTCATACATACATTTATAGGAAGATTTTGGGATTTACAAAGAAAAACGTTTTGTGAAAAAGACAAATCTTGTGAACGAGGTTGAGAGATGCTGTTTCGATAGAATCCTGTAGAGGGCACTGTGTATGCTAAATCGAAGGCTCCAGGAATGTATTCGGCATTTATAATCATAAACAATAATAATTGAAATATTTGTGGGCACATGGCAATTGGCTCTGAGATTAAAGTTATTTAAAATGAATTTGTTTAAATTTGTGGGCCGGCATGGTGGTGCAGTGGTTAGCACTGTTGCCTCACACCTCTGGGACCCAGGTTCGAGTCTCCGGTTTGGAAAATGGATGGATGGATGTATGATAGAATGATTAAGCTGTAGCACATTTCAAATAATATTTCATTTGTAACACATTTGTTCTCCAAACTTCTACATTTTTAACCTTTGGCCACAAGATCATCTTCTTCCTGCCAGTATCTTTTCTTTTCCTTTGATCCTCGGTTGTTGGAATCTGCTCTGCTGCTTGGAAGTTCCCTGGGGAGTTAGTGTTGGGGGGGTTCTGGTGGAATGTGACCATCGGCAGCCATGGGCTGGATAGCGCTGTGGTGCTCAGCCTGGCTCTGTGCCCTTCTAGGGGCTCTGTGTCCTTTGTTAGCACAAACATTTTGCACACCTGACATTACCATGCATACAGTATTTCTCGTATTTTACAAAATACAAAAACACTGATCAAAGTCTGTAGAAAAAAACATTTTATTTCATGAACTAAGTCAAATATGAATGATAAAACACAATTAAAATACTTTTTTTGAATACATGCCTCAGAAATTGCACATCCCTGATTGTGCGTTACCTTCATGCTGCCTTGAAATTTTTGATTTCTTCACTGTAGCCCTATGTTATACATCCATCCATCCATCCATCCATTTTCCAAACCGCTTATCCTATTGGGTCGCGGGGGGTCCGGAGCCTATCCCGGAAGCAATGGGCACGAGGCAGGGAACAACCCAGGATGGGGGGCCAGCCCATCGCAGGGCACACTCACACACCAGTCACTCACACATGCACACCTATGGGCAATCCAGCGACGCCAATTAGCCTCAGCATGTTTTTGGACTGTGGGGGGAAACCAGAGTACCCGGAGGAAACCCCACGACAACATGGGGAGAACATGCAAACTCCACACACATGTGACCCAGGCGGAGACTCGAACCCGGGTCCCAGAGGTGTGAGGCAGCAGTGCTAACCACTGCACCACCATGCCGCCCCCCTATGTTATACAATCTAATCTTAACCTTATGTTAACTGATCCTATTTTTATTTCTTAAATATTCCCTCCACCACCCCCCCTCTAAGGAGGACTGCTTTATTTACAATTAATCTAATCCTATGTTATACAATCTTATCTTTACCTTATGTTAACTGATCCTATTTTTATTTCTTAAATATTCCCTCCACCACCCCCCCTCTAAGGAGGACTGCTTTATTTACAATTAATCTAATCCTATGTTATACAATCTTATCTTTACCTTATGTTAACTGATCCTATTTTTATTTCTTAAATATTCCCTCCACCACCCCCCCTCTAAGGAGGACTGCTTTATTTACAATTAATCTAATCCTATGTTATACAATCTTATCTTAACCTTCTGAATTAATCCTATTTTTATTTCTTAAATATTCCCTCCACCACCCCCCCTCTAAGGAGGACTGCTTTATTTATAATTAATCTAATCCTATGTTATACAATCTTATCTTAACCTTCTGAATTAATCCTATTTTTATTTCTTAAATATTCCCTCCACACCCCCCCTCTGAGGAGGACTGCTTTATTTACAATTAATCTAATCCTATGTTATACAATCTTATCTTAACCTTATGTTAATTAATCCTATTTTTATTTCTTAAATATTCCCTCCACCACCCCCCCTCTAAGGAGGACTGCTTTATTTACAATTAATCTAATCCTATGTTATACAATCTTATCTTAACCTTATCTTAATTAATCCTATTTTTATTTCTTAAATATTCCCTCCACCACCCCCCCTCTAAGGAGGACTGCTTTATTTATAATTAATCTAATCCTATGTTATACAATCTTAAGCTTACCGTAACCTATCCTATCTTAATTTTATTCTATGTTATCTTATCCTATCTTTCTTATCTTATGCTATGCAATCCTATCTTATTCTTATACTATGTTATCTCATATAATCTTATCCTAAACTTATGGTAATTTATCATGTCTTTGTAAAACATAAAATGGCATACAAGTTAAGACTATCTTAACTTGTCCTATCTTTATCTTATTCTATACAATCTTAACCTTATCCTATCTTAAGCTTATCCTATAGTACCTTATGCTATAGAACTACATGGTAACATATCCTAATTTTATCTTATCCTAAGTACGTATGACAAGTCTCGTGTAATTATGTGCTGAATCTACAGGGAAATGTAGCTATGTGCATCTGACTGATAGCCCATCTCCACACCCATCTCCTGAGCCCTGGGCATGGTACTTAGCTGCTCCAGTGCATCAATAGGAAAGATGAACTCATCTTCATCAATCCTACGCCTCTTGGTTGAATGAGTACCCTCATTATCCTCATTCTTCCCCTGTTTCGCTAAGTTAATTTCATTTAAATGTCTGTTCCAAAACTCCTGACACCAGTACTCAGTAAAGCACTTGGCGTCATAGGTCATTTTAGAGTACTTTGTTACATAATAGTTATACAACCAATAGAATTTTTCCAGGTGAGATGAGGCGGCTACAGCCTGTGCTGGAGCCTGAAGCAGAGGGGTCAGATGAACCATGCCTGGAGCTGAAAATGGATGTGGAGCTGGGCTTACAGGTGTGACTAAGTGTGGGGATAAAACAGAGGAGCCCATAAAAAGAAATGGGGATGAAACAAAAGGGGAGGGGACTGAAGACGGAAATAAAAATGAAGAGGAGGAGAAGGTTGGTGAGCTGGGCTTAGGCTCTAACCCCTTCTGTTGGTCATACCTCCTTCTTCGCCCTGACCGGCCTCCCGCCGTTTTTCTACGGCGGCCTGTGCCCTGCTGACCCCTGCTGGTTGCCACCGGGATGGCAGCAGATCCAGGAGAGGCAGACGTGGTCAGGGAGCTGGCTGCCGGCGGCCTGGTGCGGCACTTCTTCCGACGGCCAGCATCACTGGAACTGGTTTGTCCTTTGGGATTATAAAGACAGGGGACAGCATATTTAATTTAAATGAAACATTATGTCACTGTACAACAACACTACATCACAACCATCACAGATATCACACTTGGCAGTCGGTATTGCACACTAAGAAAAATTCCCCCGTCTTTATTGGATACAGGAAACACACGCTTGGGAAACTTATGCGCTGGTCTTGACTTGGGCCGTCTGCGTTTCAGCAGGGGAACCTGACCTATAAAAACAAGCCAGTTTGTGCACAGATTCCCTGATATGCAGAACAACAGCGAAAAACAACACTGGAAAGGTTCATGTGCATCAAATATAGCAGCCCACTCAATCCAAATGCTGGCATCAACAACTGGCTATTAAGTCAAATCCTTTACATATCTTACACTTTCCATAAGTTGCATTATTTATTCACTCTCAAGGTACCAAACTAAGATTTATGCTTTTTCTGATTACTACCGCGTTTCCCCGCAAATAAGCCCTAACATGATTTTTCAAGAAGCTCGTAATATAAGCCCTAGTTATTGTCCCATGGATTGTACGGTAACTAGAATGAGATGCGGTTATACTACGAGAAGGCTACATGGACAAGAGGCGCTCATTTAAGGACAGAGTTATTGCTAAACATGAGAGATTGGGGACACTGGTTCTACAGGAAATTGAGTTGCGAGATATTCAGGACGGAATTTGGAACTTGGAGATTTACAATGATGTTCCAGAAGAACATGACATTACGACTATATTTGAATAAACATATGCAGTATACAGCAGAATTTTGTTCATGAATAAATTCACCGTCAAATTGTTTACATGGAAAGATACTGCTAGAAGATGACATAATGTCTGTGTTTGAATAAATGTGGATTTTTGTTCATGAATACCGGTAAATATACTGTAGCATGTTATACTATACGCGTCATTTGGAACAAAAATGAATATAAGACCCTGTCTTATTTTCGGGGAAACACCGTATATTAGGACATATTCAGCTGTTACTTTACCACTTCATGATGATTTTCTCTGATGTTTAAACACAGCACAGCCACAGATTTTACTGATTTCATTATATAATGTAGTAGACATGCAAAAAGACTCCCGTATATTAAAGCTAAAGGTGAACTACTTTATTATTTAGACATGTACTTCTAAAACAAGATAATAGAACAGAAGATTCAAGAAGACTAGTCAAGCATATTCTGACTTTAACTCTTTAAGTGCTGAGTTAGTCTGGGCATCATTTTGCCATCCTTACCTCGGCCAACTGGACCGGGGATGTATTCCGGGGCGATCCGCACACTGACTGCACCTGTCGGCAGCAGCCAGTCAATCCTCTGGAGATTCACGGTGGTTTTCACGATGGACATCTTTCGCGTCTTCTCTCTTGCTGATAAACTGCAAGTCTGAGCTGCTTTAAATGTTCAAATGAAAACTCTAAACGGAATAAGAATTGTTATGATTCGGTTGCTAAGCTACGGTGGCCGATTGGTGTCAGCGCGCTGCAAAGTCTTCAAACGCTTTAATCAAATGACAAAACATACGATCTACATTTACAAAAGCGCAGAAACGTAGAAGTACCACAAAATTTTAAGCGCTGAAAATCCGCTCACAACACAGTTGTGAAGTTTCTGGGTGACAAAGAAACAAGACGGACCAATTATGGTTTAATTGTATATCGAATGTTTACGAAATGTCGATATCTTATCAAAACAGGATATAGAATGAAACACTACATTATATCAATCAATCATTCGGTCGCCATTAAAGACATAGAATAATATTCCTTCCTTGTTATAAGTAACACGAGAGCTGCGGTCTTGAAGTTGCACAGACTCCCAGAATTCATAGCGATAATTACGCGACCCATTCAATTAGTGGGTTTTTTGATAATTGGGAATGGGGAGGAGCCATTGGGTGCGTTCGACTTGGCTTAGGTCTGACTGCAGCTGACGTGAGGGGGAGTGCCATCTGCCGGCGGCTGCAGGAGTGGAATATAAACTGACAGCAGCCAAACTAGACAGCTTCTACTCCTCCTAGTGCGAGACCTGACTGAGATGGCCGCACTTCCAAAAGGGTGTAGATACATCTATACAAATATCACCTGCATGCACATTACCTCTTCTACAATAACCAACTCCTGATCCAAACTGCTAGCAGTGAAAAGATAGCTGCCAGGAAAAAGATCAAATACATTTATTTCAAGGATTCAAAGTTTTTATTGTCATGCACAGAATACAATGCAATTCTTACTTGAATGCCTTCTTCACAGACTAGACGATTAAACACATAAAGCAGCGCAACATTACAGTAACTAACAATAAATAAACGATTAACTTATGTGTACTATTACAGCATTTATTGAAACTTTACTTCTTTACAGGCTTTTCGGGAGAAATAGCAGATAATGCATCGGAACTTCCAGAGATACAAACGTCATGCGTGTGACTAAAATTGTTCAGCCAATAAGGGCAAAGTTGTGTCACGGAGGCAGGTCCAGTTTGTGCAGCCGGCTGAGAGTTTTTTTTTATTATTTTTGTTATTGAAGCTTTAAATTACAACAGAAGTAATAGCTGACCAGTGACCATTAAGATTAACAAAACAAACAAGAACATTTACGAGACATTTACAAAATAAGCCAGGGGCACATAGTAGCGACATTTACAGTTACGCCGGCTGAAAGGTGCTGCACGATCTTTCTTGCTCTCTGCACGTGCTGCACGATCTGTCACGATCGTCTTGTAGGTTTTTGTACCATGTGACTTGGTGACGTTAGGTGACATTTTGCAGGGCCGGCTTTATGTCGGACAAAAGAAATCTAACCATGATGCAGTAATTCTAGAGGCAGCAAAGCAGACTAACCAAAGATCTCATAGTAAACAAAGAAATGTGATACTGCAGTTAAGTTTTGGAACAAAGCTTTTACAATGTTAAAAAGTACTCACAACTTTCAGAATTTGATTGAGTACAAAAAGTTGCAGGCTAACGTAAGGAGGGTAGTTAAATGAGCAAAGAGGGAGTTTTGGAGGTCCTTCTGTAATTCAGTAGGACGGGAAACTGACATTAGTAAAGTCTGGGGAATGATAAAAAAGATGCATGAGATTAAAAGGGAGTATGGATATTCAGTTCTAAATGATAATAACATAATAACAGTTACAGATGGGGAAAAAGGCAAAATGTTAGTTTTGTGGTTTTTCATTCCCTGCTAAATCAGAAGTCAGAAGCCGCTGGTGTAGATCCAAATTCAGTCTTTATTGCAACAATGAAGTTACAACCAAGGCCGGACACGTAAAGTGTCTCCAGTACTGTTTTACACCAATTTTTATACAAGGTCTTATCATTTAACAATATCTCGTCACTTAAGCATCATCATTCCTTCAATCATTCACAATCATTGTTTTTTACATCAATCCACACCACTAGGTGATAAGTTTGTCCATCATTTCTTTTACTGTTTGGTCCCTCAGCCGAACATAATGGTGGTGCGACCATCTCCACTTGGTTTTTTAAAAATGCTCAGCCGTGAACTTTTGAGGAACTCGGGCGAAAACCTTCCTTGAGTAGCAAACCTTGGTAGCTTCAACCTGTTGCACATTGTCTAATTAGAGGGTTGATAATATATTTGTCCTTCAACATAATGATAAGGCATAACACTAATAAAGGTGGATATTCATGCATTCAGGGCTAACATAAAGTAGCTAACAGAACATTTGAGGCTAATACAAGGTGCAAATACATACTCAATTGATTACATTGTGTTGATTACATTATAATGATTACATTGTAATGATTACATCATGGGTATTTGGCATGCTTTTTAATAATACCGTAATGATTATATTCTACATTGTATAGTGCTAAATAATATCCCATATATTTCCCCCCTTTGGGATTCTAAAGAGTCCCACACACAATTCTGTCCATCCAGCCTAGGAGGGAGGGCTAAAACCCTAAGATCTAGGGAAATTCCACTCCCAGCCCGCCACAGGCGCGGCCCCCCTTTGGGGTCCATGGCTGACATGGCTCACAAACTATCAACACTCAGAATCAACCAACAGCAATGAACTCCCCAGGATACATTGCATATATTATCAGGAATACATAATCTACCAGGAGTACATCACCTACCACAAGCTCATTACATAAACATATACGGCTAATGCAAAGATAACTGAAAGGTTAACTGATAACACTGTAGATTACTATAACAGGCACTCTGTCATGAGCAGGAAAGTCCCAGGTGTCGTGGGCGGCAGGCAGGCTGCAGCGTTTCCAACATGGAGTATTCACAGGCGGTACGGCCGAACTTCAGCTATGGGCAGGAGCGTATCCAAGGTGTCTATGTCGCCATCCGTTTCCGTGTTGGTCCAGGAGGTTGCCGCTCCAAACGGTCCTCCCACCACTCTAAACATTGCAGCTATAGTCGCCTGCTGAGACAGCGCTCTTCCCACTAGGGAGCGAACAAGAGGAACTACACAACAAAAGATTAGTAGCAAAGCAAGAATGAACACAGCACGCACACAGAGTGCTTTCATAAGGGCTTACTGCCAACTACCCCACATATTATAGCACCAGTCAAACAACTCGTCATGTTGCCCCGAATTTCTCGCCATCTCATCCTGTAACCCCTGCAACTTTCTCATACCCTCAGTAAATGAAACATCCAGGGCTGTATTATTGGGAATAAATGTACAGCACTGATCCCCGAACAGCACACACACTCCCCCTTTTTCAGCCAGGAGCCAATCCAGGGCCATCCTGTTCTGTCATGCCATCAGACTGGTGGCCTGAAGCTGCTCCCCCAGAGATGCGAGTGCCTCCTGAGTATAGTTGGTAAACCTCTGCTGATTATAGTACAAATAATTTATCCATTCCACATTTTTGTTAACAGTAGGCCAAATTAATATTGATTCAAACCCTGCAGCTATCTCACTTCTCACCTTATATTTCTCTGGAATGCCCCTCGGCTGGCATATGGCATCTATATACACACTGGGATCATCTTCGCAGCTCGTAACAAACCTGTGGGACCTAGAGGGCTGTTTGTCAGAGTAAATATCCACCTGGCTAGCTAACATCCCCCTAGTGCAGAGGCCTCCACAATTATTGGGGAGAGGAGGCCTCAATCCTCCCTCCTGACCACACAGCCACCACGTATCTGCCAGAGGTACGCTCTGGTTCTCTAATGCATCCAGCGGAATGCTCCATACTTCTCCATTCTGCATTTGGTCGCCTTTCACATCCCAAACAGTTCCACAGTTACCCCCGGAGATGCCTACCTCCTCTGTCCCATTATTCTTAAAACACTCACAAGGAAGTCCCTTGAAAAAACTCAATTTCTGCCCCATAATATATCGCTGTCCCCCTTCCCAAGGCCTAAACTGTCCACCCTATAAGCATATTTAATATTTCCCTGGTATATCAGGCACCAATATGGACAGTACTGCATGCGCACTTTCGGACTAGATTTAAGTTTGCATACTTTATCAGGGGAATCAAACCATCCTGACACAGACCCTTCCAGACTCTTCTAACTCTCTACATTCCCCAGTCTCCACACTGGTTATTAGTGTACGGGAACGGGACTCCCTGAGCTGGAGGCTCTGCACTCGCACACACCACACAATCCTCCTCCCTAATGAAGCAGCGGTGTATCAGCCCTTTTATACCACCAATTTCCACTCTTATGTTTTGGTAACCCATCCTGGTTTACGTCATCTTGGGTATATCCTACAGTTTGCTCACTCTTCTCACTTCCATAGCTCCCACCTACATCTCTCCGCTTTCGCTCATTGTCACCTGAGAGGTTATTCAGCATCAGTGGACCAGGTCGAGTCAGTGAAGTCAGTTGACGTCTAAGTCCTCTATAGGCCTGTGTGAGGGATTGACGTCTGAGTCCTCTATAGGCCTGTGTGAGGGGCTGACGTCCGAGTCCTCTATAAGGCTGTGCGAGGGTCTGACGTCCGAGTCCTCTATAGGCCTGTGTGAGGGGCTGATGTTCGAGTCCTGTATAGGCCTGTGTGAGGGGCTGATGTTCGAGTCCTGTACAGGCCTGTGCGAGGGGCTGATGTCTGAGTCCTCTATAGGCCTGTGTGAGGGGATGATATTCGAGTCCTCTATAGGCCTTTGTGAGGGATTGACGTCCGAGTCCTCTATAGGCCTGTGTGAGGGGCTGACGTCCGAGTCCTCTATAGGCCTTTGTGAGGGATTGACGTCCGAGTCCTCTATAGGCCTGTGTGAGGGGCTGACGTCTGAGTCCTCTATAGGCCTGTGTGAGGGGCTGACGTCTGAGTCCTTTATAGGCCTGTGCGAGGGGCTGAAGTCTGAGTCCTCTATAGGCCTGTGAGAGGGGCTGATGTCTGAGTCCTCTATAGGCCTGTGTGAGGGGCTGATGTTCGAGTCTTCTATAGGCCTGTATGAGGGGCTGACGTTCGAGTCCTCTATAGGCCTGTGTGAAGGGCTGACGACTGAGTCCTCTATAGGCCCGTGGGAGGGACGTCTGAGTTCTCTATAGGCCTGTGCGAGGAGCTGACGTCCGAGTCCTCTATAGGCCTGTGTGAGGGGCTGACGTCTGAGTCCTCTATAGACCTGTGTGAGGGGCTGACGTCTGAGTCCTCTATAGGCCCGTGTGAGGGGCTGACGTCTGAGTCCTCTATAGGCCCGTGTGAGGGGCTGACGTCTGAGTCCTCTATAGGCCCGTGTGAGGGGCTGACGTCAGAGTCCTCTATTGGCCCGTGTGAGGGGCTGACGTCTGAGTCCTCTATAGGCCCGTGTGAGGGGCTGACGTCAGAGTCCTCTATAGGCCCGTGTGAGGGGCTGACGTCTGAGTCATCTATAGGCCCGTGTGAGGGGCTGACGTCCGAGTCCTCTATAGGCCTGTTTGAGGGGCTGACGTCCGAGTCCTCTATAGGCCTGTGTGAGGGGCTGAAGTCTGAGTCCTCTATAGGCCTGTGCGAGGGGCTGATGTCTGAGTCCTCTATAGGCCTGTGTGAGGGGCTGATGTTCGAGTCTTCTATAGGCCTGTGTGAGGGGCTGACGTTCGAGTCCTCTATAGGCCTGTGTGAAGGGCTGACGACAGAGTCCTCTATAGGCCCGTGGGAGGGACGTCTGAGTTCTCTATAGGCCTGTGCGAGGGGCTGACGTCTGAGTCCTTTATAGACCTGTGCGAGGGGCTGAAGTCTGAGTCCACTATAGGCCTGTGTGAAGGATTGACGTCTGAGTCCTCTATAGGCCTGTGTGAGGGGCTGGTGTCTGAGTCCTCTATAGGCCTGTGTGAGGGATTGACGTCTGAGTCCTCTATAGGCCTGTGTGAGGGATTGACGTCTGAGTCCTCTATAGGCCTGTGTGAGGGATTGACGTCTGAGTCCTCTATAGGCCTGTGTGAGGGATTGACGTCTGAGTCCTCTATAGGCCTGTGTGAGGGGCTGACATCTGAGTCCTCTATAGGCCTGTGTGGGGGGCTGACGTCTGAGTCCTCTATAGGCCTGTGCGAGGGGCTGACGCCTGAGTCCTTTATAGGCCTGTGCGAGGGGCTGATGTCTGAGTCCTCTATAGGCCTGTGTGAGGGGCTGAATTCTGAGTCCTCTATAGGCTTGTGCGAGGGGCTGATGTCTGAGTCCTCTATAGGCCTGTGTGAGGGATTGACGTCTGAGTCCTCTATAGGCCTGTGTGAGGGGTTGAAGTCTGAGTCCTCTATAGGCCTGTGTGAGGGATTGACGTCTGAGTCCTCTATAGGCCTGTGTGAGGGATTGACGTCTGAGTCCTCTATAGGCCTGTGTGAGGGATTGACGTCTGAGTCCTCTATAGGCCTGTGTGAGGGATTGACGTCTGAGTCCTCTATAGGCCTGTGTGAGGGGCTGACATCTGAGTCCTCTATAGGCCTGTGGAGGGGCTGACGTCTGAGTCCTTTATAGGCCTGTGCGAGGGGCTGATGTCTGAGTCCTCTATAGGCCTGTGTGAGGGGCTGAATTCTGAGTCCTCTATAGGCTTGTGCGAGGGGTTGATGTCTGAGTCCTCTATAGGCCTGTGTGAGGGATTGACGTTTGAGTCCTCTATAGGCCTGTGTGAGGGGTTGATGTCTGAGTCCTCTATAGGCCTGTGTGAGGGATTGACGTCTGAGTCCTCTATAGGCCTGTGTGAGGGATTGACGTCTGAGTCCTCTATAGGCCTGTGTGAGGGGCTGACGTCCGAGTCCTCTATAGGCCCGTGTGAGGGGCTGAAGTCTGAGTCCTCTATAGGCCTGTGTGAGGGGCTGATGTTCGAGTCCTCTATAGGCCTGTGCGAGGGGCTGACATCTGAGTCCACTATAGGCCTGTGTGAAGGATTGACGTCTGAGTCCTCTATAGGCCTGTGTGAGGGGCTGGTGTCTGAGTCCTCTATAGGCCTGTGTGAGGGATTGACGTCTGAGTCCTCTATAGGCCTGTGTGAGGGATTGACGTCTGAGTCCTCTATAGGCCTGTGTGAGGGATTGACGTCTGAGTCCTCTATAGGCCTGTGTGAGGGATTGACGTCTGAGTCCTCTATAGGCCTGTGTGAGGGGCTGACATCTGAGTCCTCTATAGGCCTATGTGGGGTGCTGACGTCTGAGTCCTCTATAGGCCTGTGCGAGGGGCTGACGTCTGAGTCCTTTATAGGCCTGTGCGAGGGGCTGATGTCTGAGTCCTCTATAGGCCTGTGTGAGGGGCTGAATTCTGAGTCCTCTATAGGCTTGTGCGAGGGGCTGACGTCTGAGTCCTCTATAGGCCTGTGTGAGGGATTGGCGTCTGAGTCCTCTATAGGCCTGTGTGAGGGGCTGACGTCTGAGTCCTCTATAGGCCTGTGTGAGGGATTGACGTCTGAGTCCTCTATAGGCCTGTGTGAGGGATTGACGTCTGAGTCCTCTATAGGCCTGTGTGAGGGATTGACGTCTGAGTCCTCTATAGGCCTGTGTGAGGTATTGACGTCTGAGTCCTCTATAGGCCTGTGTGAGGGGCTGACATCTGAGTCCTCTATAGGCCTGTGTGGGGGGCTGACGTCTGAGTCCTCTATAGGCCTGTGGAGGGGCTGACGTCTGAGTCCTTTATAGGCCTGTGCGAGGGGCTGATGTCTGAGTCCTCTATAGGCCTGTGTGAGGGGCTGAATTCTGAGTCCTCTATAGGCTTGTGCGAGGGGTTGATGTCTGAGTCCTCTATAGGCCTGTGTGAGGGATTGACGTTTGAGTCCTCTATAGGCCTGTGTGAGGGGCTGATGTCTGAGTCCTCTATAGGCCTGTGTGAGGGATTGAATTCTGAGTCCTCTATAGGCCTGTGTGAGGGATTGACGTCTGAGTCCTCTATAGGCCTGTGTGAGGGGCTGACGTCCGAGTCCTCTATAGGCCTGTGTGAGGGGTTGATGTCTGAGTCCTCTATAGGCCTTTGTGAGGGGCTGATGTTCGAGTCCTCTATAGGCCTGTGCGAGGGGCTGACATCTGAGTCCACTATAGGCCTGTGTGAAGGATTGACGTCTGAGTCCTCTATAGGCCTGTTTGAGGGGCTGAAGTCTGAGTCCTCTATAGGCCTGTGTGAGGGATTGACGTCTGAGTCCTCTATAGGCCTGTGTGAGGGATTGACGCCTGGGTCCTCTATTGGCCTGTGTGAGGGATTGACGTCTGAGTCCTCTATAGGCCTGTGTGAGGGATTGACGTCTGAGTCCTCTATAGGCCTGTGTGAGGGGCTGACATCTGAGTCTTCTATAGGCCTGTGTGGGGGGCTGACGTCTGAGTCCTCTATAGGCCTGTGCGAGGGGCTGACGTCTGAGTCCTTTATAGGCCTGTGCGAGGGGCTGATGTCTGAGTCCTCTATAGGCCTGTGTGAGGGGCTGACGTTCGAGTCCTCTATAGGCCTGTGTGAGGGGCTGAAGTCTGAGTCCTCTATAGGCCTGTGTGAGGGGCTGACATCTGAGTCCTCTATAGGCCTGTGTGAGGGGCTGGTGTCTGAGTCCTCTATAGGCCTATGTGAGGTATTGACGTCTGAGTCCTCTATAGGCCTGTGTGAGGTTCTGGTGTCTGAGTCCTCTATAGGCCTGTGTGAGGGATTGACGTCTGAGTCCTCTATAGGCCTGTGTGAGGGATTGACGTCTGAGTCCTCTACAGGCCTGTGTGAGGGATTGACGTCTGAGTCCTCTATAGGCCTGTGTGAGGGGCTGATGTCTGAGTCCTCTATAGGCCTGTGTGAGGGATTGGCGTCTGAGTCCTCTATAGGCCTGTTTGAGGGGCTGACGTCTGAGTCCTCTATAGGCCTGTGTGAGGGGCTGAAGTCTGAGTCCTCTATAGGCCTGTATGAGGGGCTGACATCTGAGTCCTCTATAGGCCTGTGTGAGGGATTGACGTCTGAGTCCTCTATAGGCCTGTGTGAGGTGCTGATGTCTGAGTCCTCTATAGGCCTGTGTGAGGGATTGATGTCTGAGTCCTCTATAGGCCTGTGTGAGGTATTGACGTCTGAGTCCTCTATAGGCCTGTGTGAGGGGCTGGTGTCTGAGTCCTCTATAGGCCTGTGTGAGTGATTGGCGTCTGAGTCCTCTATAGGCCTGTGTGAGGGGCTGACGTCTGAGTCCTCTACAGGCCTGTGTGAGGGGCTAGTGTCTGAGTCCTCTATAGGCCTGTGTGAGGGATTGACGTCTGAGTCCTCTATAGGCCTGTGTGAGGTATTGACGTCTGAGTCCTCTATAGGCCTGTGTGAGGGGCTGGTGTCTGAGTCCTCTATAGGCCTGTGTGAGGGATTGGCGTCTGAGTCCTCTATAGGCCTGTGTGAGGGGCTGACGTCTGAGTCCTCTACAGGCCTGTGTGAGGGATTGGCGTCTGAGTCCTCTATAGCCCTGTGCGAGGGGCTGAAGTCTGAGTCCTCTATAGGCCTGTGCGAGGGGCTGATGTCTGAGTTCTCTATAGGCCTGTGTGAGGGGCTGAAGTCTGAGTCCTCTATAGGCCCGTGGGAGGGACGTCTGAGTTCCCTATAGGCCTGTGCGAGGGGCTGACGTCTGAGTCCTTTATAGGCCTGTGCGAGGGGCTGAAGTCTGAGTCCTCTATAGGCCTGTGCGAGGGGCTGATGTCTGAGTCCTCTATAGCCCTGTGTGAGGGATTGACGTCTGAGTCCTCTATAGGCCTGTGTGAGGGATTGACGTCTGAGTCCTCTATAGGCCTGTGTGAGGGATTGACGTCCGAGTCCTCCATAGGCCTGTGTGAGGGGCTGACGTTCGAGTCCTCTATAGGCCTGTGTGAGGGGCTGACGTCTGAGTCCTCTATAGGCCCGTGGGAGGGACGTCTGAGTTCTCTATAGGCCTGTGCGAGGGGCTGACGTCTGAGTCCTTTATAAGCCTGTGCGAGGGGCTGAAATCTGAGTCCTCTATAGGCCTGTTTGAGGGGCTGAAATCTGAGTCCTCTATAAGCTTGTGTGAGGGGCTGATGTCTGAGTCCTCTATAGGCCTGTGTGAGGGGTTGATGTCTGAGTCCTCTATAGGCCTGTGTGAGGGATTGACGTTTGAGTCCTCTATAGGCCTGTGTGAGGGGCTGGTGTCTGAGTCCTCTATAGGCCTGTGTGAGGGATTGATGTCTGAGTCCTCTATAGGCCTGTGTGAGGTATTGACGTCTGAGTCCTCTATAGGCCTGTGTGAGGGGCTGGTGTCTGAGTCCTCTATAGGCCTGTGTGAGGGATTGACGTCTGAGTCCTCTATAGGCCTGTGTGAAGGATTGACGTCTGAGTCCTCTATAGGCCTGTGTGAGGGGCTGGTGTCTGAGTCCTCTATAGGCCTGAGTGAGGGATTGACGTCTGAGTCCTCTATAGGCCTGTGTGAGGTATTGACGTCTGAGTCCTCTATAGGCCTGTGTGAGGGGCTGGTGTCTGAGTCCTCTATAGGCCTGTGTGAGGGATTGGCGTCTGAGTGTTCTATAGGCCTGTGTGAGGGGCTGACGTCTGAGTCCTCTATAGGCCTGTGTGAGGGATTGGCGTCTGAGTCCTCTATAGCCCTGTGCGAGGGGCTGAAGTCTGAGTCCTCTATAGGCCTGTGCGAGGGGCTGATGTCTGAGTTCTCTATAGGCCTGTGTGAGGGGCTGAAGTCTGAGTCTTCTATAGGCCCGTGGGAGGGACGTCTGAGTTCTCTATAGGCCTGTGCGTGGGGCTGACGTCTGAGTCCTTTATAGACCTGTGCGAGGGGCTGAAGTCTGAGTCCTCTATAGGCCTGTGCGAGGGGCTGATGTCTGAGTCCTCTATAGCCCTGTGTGAGGGATTGACGTCTGAGTCCTCTATAGGCCTGTGTGAGGGATTGGCGTCTGAGTCCTCTATAGGCCTGTGTGAGGGGCTGACGTCTGAGTCCTCTGTAGGCCTGTGTGAGGGATTGACGTCTGAGTCCTCTATAGGCCTGTGTGAGGGATTGACGTGTGAGTCCTCTATAGGTCTGTGTGAGGGATTGACGTCTGAGTCCTCTATAGGCCTGTGTGAGGGATTGACGTCTGAGTCCTCTATAGGCCTGTGTGAGGGGCTGACATCTGAGTCCTCTATAGGCCTATGTGGGGGGCTGACGTCTGAGTCCTCTATAGGCCTGTGGAGGGGCTGATGTCTGAGTCCTCTATAGGCTTGTGCGAGGGGCTGATGTCTGAGTCCTCTATAGGCCTGTGTGAGGGATTGACGTTTGAGTCCTCTATAGGCCTGTGTGAGGGATTGACGTCTGAGTCCTCTATAGGCCTGTGTGAGGGATTGACGTCTGAGTCCTCTATAGGCCTGTGTGAGGGATTGACGTCTGAGTCCTCTATAGGCCTGTGTGAGGGGCTGATGTCTGAGTCCTCTATAGGCCTGTGTGGGGGGCTGACGTCTGAGTCCTCTATAGGCCTGTGCGAGGGGCTGACGTCTGAGTCCTTTATATGCCTGTGCGAGGGATTGACGTCTGAGTCCTCTATAGGCCTGTGTGAGGGGCTGGTGTCTGAGTCCTCTATAGGCCTGTGTGAGGGATTGACGTCTGAGTCCTCTATAGGCCTATGTGAGGTATTGACGTCTGAGTCCTCTATAGGCCTGTGTGAGGTTCTGGTGTCTGAGTCCTCTATAGGCCTGTGTGAGGGATTGACGTCTGAGTCCTCTATAGGCCTGTGTGAGGGATTGACGTCTGAGTCCTCTATAGGCCTGTGTGAGGGATTGAAGTCTGAGTCCTATATAGGCCTGTGTGAGGGGCTGACATCTGAGTCCTCTATAGGCCTGTGTGGGGGGCTGACGTCTGAGTCCTCTATAGGCCTGTGCGAGGGGCTGACGTCTGAGTCCTTTATAGGCCTGTGCGAGGGGCTGATGTCTGAGTCCTCTATAGGCCTGTGTGAGGGGCTGAATTCTGAGTCCTCTATAGGCTTGTGCGAGGGGCTGATGTCTGAGTCCTCTTTAGGCCTGTGTGTGGGATTGGCGTCTGAGTCCTCTATAGGCCTGTGTGAGGGATTGACGTCTGAGTCCTCTATAGGCCTGTGTGAGGGATTGACGTCTGAGTCCTCTATAGGCCTGTGTGAGGGATTGACGTCTGAGTCCTCTATAGGCCTGTGTGAGGGATTGACGTCTGAGTCCTCTATAGGCCTGTGTGGGGGGCTGACGTCTGAGTCCTCTATAGGCCTGTGTGAGGGGCTGACATCTGAGTCCTCTACAGGCCTGTGTGAGGGATTGACGTCTGAGTCCTCTATAGGCCTGTGTGAGGGGCTGGTGTCTGAGTCCTCTATAGGCCTGTGTGAGGGATTGACGTCTGAGTCCTCTATAGGCCTGTGTGAGGTATTGACGTCTGAGTCCTCTATAGGCCTGTGTGAGGTTCTGGTGTCTGAGTCCTCTATAGGCCTGTGTGAGGGATTGACGTCTGAGTCCTCTATAGGCCTGTGTGAGGGATTGACGTCTGAGTCCTCTATAGGCCTGTGTGAGGGATTGACGTCTGAGTCCTCTATAGGCCTGTGTGAGAGGTTGACATCTGAGTCCTCTATAGGCCTTTGTGGGGGGCTGACGTCTGAGTCCTCTATAGGCCTGTGCGAGGGGCTGACGTCTGAGTCCTTTATAGGCCTGTGCGAGGGGCTGATGTCTGAGTCCTCTATAGGCCTGTGTGAGGGGCTGAATTCTGAGTCCTCTATAGGCTTGTGCGAGGGGCTGATGTCTGAGTCCTCTATAGGCCTGTGTGATGGATTGGCGTCTGAGTCCTCTATAGGCCTGTGTGAGGGGCTGACGTCTGAGTCCTCTATAGGCCTGTGTGAGGGATTGACGTCTGAGTCCTCTATAGGCCTGTGTGAGGGATTGACGTCTGAGTCCTCTATAGGCCTGTGTGAGGGATTGATGTCTGAGTCCTCTATAGGCCTGTGTGAGGGATTGACGTCTGAGTCCTCTATAGGCCTGTGTGAGGTTCTGGTGTCTGAGTCCTCTATAGGCCTGTGTGAGGGATTGACGTCTGAGTCCTCTATAGGCCTGTGTGAGGGATTGACGTCTGAGTCCTCTATAGACTTGTGTGAGGGGCTGACGTTCGAGTCCTCTATAGGCCTGTGTGCGGGGCTGAAGTCTGAGTCCTCTATAGGCCTGTGTGAGGGGCTGACATCTGAGTCCTCTATAGGCCTGTGTGAGGGATTGACGTCTGAGTCCTCTATAGGCCTGTGTGAGGGGCTGAATTCTGAGTCCTCTATAGGCTTGTGCGAGGGGCTGATGTCTGAGTCCTCTATAGGCCTGTGTGAGGGATTGGCGTCTGAGTCCTCTATAGGCCTGTGTGAGGGGCTGACGTCTGAGTCCTCTATAGGCCTGTGTGAGGGATTGACGTCTGAGTCCTCTATAGGCCTGTGTGAGGGATTGACGTGTGAGTCCTCTATAGGTCTGTGTGAGGGATTGACGTCTGAGTCCTCTATAGGCCTGTGTGAGGGATTGACGTCTGAGTCCTCTATAGGCCTGTGTGAGGGGCTGACATCTGAGTCCTCTATAGGCCTGTGTGGGGGGCTGACGTCTGAGTCCTCTATAGGCCTGTGGAGGGGCTGATGTCTGAGTCCTCTATAGGCTTGTGCGAGGGGCTGATGTCTGAGTCCTCTATAGGCCTGTGTGAGGGATTGACGTTTGAGTCCTCTATAGGCCTGTGTGAGGGATTGACGTCTGAGTCCTCTATAGGCCTGTGTGAGGGATTGACGTCTGAGTCCTCTATAGGCCTGTGTGAGGGATTGACGTCTGAGTCCTCTATAGGCCTGTGTGAGGGGCTGGTGTCTGAGTCCTCTATAGGCCTGTGTGAGGGATTGACGTCTGAGTCCTCTATAGGCCTGTGTGAAGGATTGACGTCTGAGTCCTCTATAGGCCTGTGTGAGGGGCTGGTGTCTGAGTCCTCTATAGGCCTGTGTGAGGGATTGACGTCTGAGTCCTCTATAGGCCTGTGTGAGGTATTGACGTCTGAGTCCTCTATAGGCCTGTGTGAGGGGCTGGTGTCTGAGTCCTCTATAGGCCTGTGTGAGGGATTGGCGTCTGAGTGTTCTATAGGCCTGTGTGAGGGGCTGACGTCTGAGTCCTCTATAGGCCTGTGTGAGGGATTGGCGTCTGAGTCCTCTATAGCCCTGTGCGAGGGGCTGAAGTCTGAGTCCTCTATAGGCCTGTGCGAGGGGCTGATGTCTGAGTTCTCTATAGGCCTGTGTGAGGGGCTGAAGTCTGAGTCTTCTATAGGCCCGTGGGAGGGACGTCTGAGTTCTCTATAGGCCTGTGCGTGGGGCTGACGTCTGAGTCCTTTATAGACCTGTGCGAGGGGCTGAAGTCTGAGTCCTCTATAGGCCTGTGCGAGGGGCTGATGTCTGAGTCCTCTATAGCCCTGTGTGAGGGATTGACGTCTGAGTCCTCTATAGGCCTGTGTGAGGGATTGGCGTCTGAGTCCTCTATAGGCCTGTGTGAGGGGCTGACGTCTGAGTCCTCTATAGGCCTGTGTGAGGGATTGACGTCTGAGTCCTCTATAGGCCTGTGTGAGGGATTGACGTGTGAGTCCTCTATAGGTCTGTGTGAGGGATTGACGTCTGAGTCCTCTATAGGCCTGTGTGAGGGATTGACGTCTGAGTCCTCTATAGGCCTGTGTGAGGGGCTGACATCTGAGTCCTCTATAGGCCTGTGTGGGGGGCTGACGTCTGAGTCCTCTATAGGCCTGTGGAGGGGCTGATGTCTGAGTCCTCTATAGGCTTGTGCGAGGGGCTGATGTCTGAGTCCTCTATAGGCCTGTGTGAGGGATTGGCGTTTGAGTCCTCTATAGGCCTGTGTGAGGGATTGACGTCTGAGTCCTCTATAGGCCTGTGTGAGGGATTGACGTCTGAGTCCTCTATAGGCCTGTGTGAGGGATTGACGTCTGAGTCCTCTATAGGCCTGTGTGAGGGATTGACGTCTGAGTCCTCTATAGGCCTATGTGAGGTATTGACGTCTGAGTCCTCTATAGGCCTGTGTGAGGTTCTGGTGTCTGAGTCCTCTATAGGCCTGTGTGAGGGATTGACGTCTGAGTCCTCTATAGGCCTGTGTGAGGGATTGACGTCTGAGTCCTCTATAGGCCTGTGTGAGGGATTGAAGTCTGAGTCCTATATAGGCCTGTGTGAGGGGCTGACATCTGAGTCCTCTATAGGCCTGTGTGGGGGGCTGACGTCTGAGTCCTCTATAGGCCTGTGCGAGGGGCTGACGTCTGAGTCCTTTATAGGCCTGTGCGAGGGGCTGATGTCTGAGTCCTCTATAGGCCTGTGTGAGGGGCTGAATTCTGAGTCCTCTATAGGCTTGTGCGAGGGGCTGATGTCTGAGTCCTCTATAGGCCTGTGTGTGGGATTGGCGTCTGAGTCCTCTATAGGCCTGTGTGAGGGATTGACGTCTGAGTCCTCTATAGGCCTGTGTGAGGGATTGACGTCTGAGTCCTCTATAGGCCTGTGTGAGGGATTGACGTCTGAGTCCTCTATAGGCCTGTGTGAGGGATTGACGTCTGAGTCCTCTATAGGCCTGTGTGAGGTTCTGGTGTCTGAGTCCTCTATAGGCCTGTGTGAGGGATTGACGTCTGAGTCCTCTATAGGCCTGTGTGAGGGATTGACGTCTGAGTCCTCTATAGACTTGTTTGAGGGGCTGACGTTCGAGTCCTCTATAGGCCTGTGTGCGGGGCTGAAGTCTGAGTCCTCTATAGGCCTGTGTGAGGGGCTGACATCTGAGTCCTCTATAGGCCTGTGTGAGGGATTGACGTCTGAGTCCTCTATAGGCCTGTGTGAGGGGCTGAATTCTGAGTCCTCTATAGGCTTGTGCGAGGGGCTGATGTCTGAGTCCTCTATAGGCCTGTGTGAGGGATTGGCGTCTGAGTCCTCTATAGGCCTGTGTGAGGGGCTGACGTCTGAGTCCTCTATAGGCCTGTGTGAGGGATTGACGTCTGAGTCCTCTATAGGCCTGTGTGAGGGATTGACGTGTGAGTCCTCTATAGGTCTGTGTGAGGGATTGACGTCTGAGTCCTCTATAGGCCTGTGTGAGGGGCTGACGTCTGAGTCCTCTATAGGCCTGTGTGAGGGATTGACGTCTGAGTCCTCTATAGGCCTGTGTGAGGGATTGACGTGTGAGTCCTCTATAGGTCTGTGTGAGGGATTGACGTCTGAGTCCTCTATAGGCCTGTGTGAGGGGCTGACATCTGAGTCCTCTATAGGCCTGTGTGAGGGATTGACGTCTGAGTCCTCTATAGGCCTGTGTGAGGGATTGACGTGTGAGTCCTCTATAGGTCTGTGTGAGGGATTGACGTCTGAGTCCTCTATAGGCCTGTGTGAGGGGCTGACATCTGAGTCCTCTATAGGCCTGTGTGGGGGGCTGACGTCTGAGTCCTCTATAGGCCTGTGGAGGGGCTGATGTCTGAGTCCTCTATAGGCTTGTGCGAGGGGCTGATGTCTGAGTCCTCTATAGGCCTGTGTGAGGGATTGACGTTTGAGTCCTCTATAGGCCTGTGTGAGGGATTGACGTCTGAGTCCTCTATAGGCCTGTGTGAGGGATTGACGTCTGAGTCCTCTATAGGCCTGTGTGAGGGATTGACGTCTGAGTCCTCTATAGGCCTGTGTGAGGGGCTGGTGTCTGAGTCCTCTATAGGCCTGTGTGAGGGATTGACGTCTGAGTCCTCTATAGGCCTGTGTGAAGGATTGACGTCTGAGTCCTCTATAGGCCTGTGTGAGGGGCTAGTGTCTGAGTCCTCTATAGGCCTGTGTGAGGGATTGACGTCTGAGTCCTCTATAGGCCTGTGTGAGGGATTGACGTCTGAGTCCTCTATAGGCCTGTGTGAAGGATTGACGTCTGAGTCCTCTATAGGCCTGTGTGAGGGGCTAGTGTCTGAGTCCTCTATAGGCCTGTGTGAGGGATTGACGTCTGAGTCCTCTATAGGCCTGTGTGAGGTACTGACGTCTGAGTCCTCTATAGGCCTGTGTGAGGGGCTGGTGTCTGAGTCCTCTATAGGCCTGTGTGAGGGATTGGCGTCTGAGTGTTCTATAGGCCTGTGTGAGGGGCTGACGTCTGAGTCCTCTATAGGCCTGTGTGAGGGATTGGCGTCTGAGTCCTCTATAGCCCTGTGCGAGGGGCTGAAGTCTGAGTCCTCTATAGGCCTGTGCGAGGGGCTGATGTCTGAGTTCTCTATAGGCCTGTGTGAGGGGCTGAAGTCTGAGTCTTCTATAGGCCCGTGGGAGGGACGTCTGAGTTCTCTATAGACCTGTGCGAGGGGCTGAAGTCTGAGTCCTCTATAGGCCTGTGCGAGGGGCTGATGTCTGAGTCCTCTATAGCCCTGTGTGAGGGATTGACGTCTGAGTCCTCTATAGGCCTGTGTGAGGGATTGGCGTCTGAGTCCTCTATAGGCCTGTGTGAGGGGCTGACGTCTGAGTCCTCTATAGGCCTGTGTGAGGGATTGACGTCTGAGTCCTCTATAGGCCTGTGTGAGGGATTGACGTGTGAGTCCTCTATAGGTCTGTGTGAGGGATTGACGTCTGAGTTCTCTATAGGCCTGTGTGAGGGATTGACGTCTGAGTCCTCTATAGGCCTGTGTGAGGGGCTGACATCTGAGTCCTCTATAGGCCTGTGTGGGGGGCTGACGTCTGAGTCCTCTATAGGCCTGTGGAGGGGCTGATGTCTGAGTCCTCTATAGGCTTGTGCGAGGGGCTGATGTCTGAGTCCTCTATAGGCCTGTGTGAGGGATTGACGTTTGAGTCCTCTATAGGCCTGTGTGAGGGATTGACGTCTGAGTCCTCTATAGGCCTGTGTGAGGGATTGACGTCTGAGTCCTCTATAGGCCTGTGTGAGGGATTGACGTCTGAGTCCTCTATAGGCCTGTGTGAGGGGCTGATGTCTGAGTCCTCTATAGGCCTGTGTGGGGGGCTGACGTCTGAGTCCTCTATAGGCCTGTGCGAGGGGCTGACGTCTGAGTCCTTTATATGCCTGTGCGAGGGATTGACGTCTGAGTCCTCTATAGGCCTGTGTGAGGGGCTGGTGTCTGAGTCCTCTATAGGCCTGTGTGAGGGATTGACGTCTGAGTCCTCTATAGGCCTATGTGAGGTATTGACGTCTGAGTCCTCTATAGGCCTGTGTGAGGTTCTGGTGTCTGAGTCCTCTATAGGCCTGTGTGAGGGATTGACGTCTGAGTCCTCTATAGGCCTGTGTGAGGGATTGACGTCTGAGTCCTCTATAGGCCTGTGTGAGGGATTGAAGTCTGAGTCCTATATAGGCCTGTGTGAGGGGCTGACATCTGAGTCCTCTATAGGCCTGTGTGGGGGGCTGACGTCTGAGTCCTCTATAGGCCTGTGCGAGGGGCTGACGTCTGAGTCCTTTATAGGCCTGTGCGAGGGGCTGATGTCTGAGTCCTCTATAGGCCTGTGTGAGGGGCTGAATTCTGAGTCCTCTATAGGCTTGTGCGAGGGGCTGATGTCTGAGTCCTCTATAGGCCTGTGTGTGGGATTGGCGTCTGAGTCCTCTATAGGCCTGTGTGAGGGATTGACGTCTGAGTCCTCTATAGGCCTGTGTGAGGGATTGACGTCTGAGTCCTCTATAGGCCTGTGTGAGGGATTGACGTCTGAGTCCTCTATAGGCCTGTGTGAGGGATTGACGTCTGAGTCCTCTATAGGCCTGTGTCGGGGGCTGACGTCTGAGTCCTCTATAGGCCTGTGTGAGGGGCTGACATCTGAGTCCTCTACAGGCCTGTGTGAGGGATTGACGTCTGAGTCCTCTATAGGCCTGTGTGAGGGGCTGGTGTCTGAGTCCTCTATAGGCCTGTGTGAGGGATTGACGTCTGAGTCCTCTATAGGCCTGTGTGAGGTATTGACGTCTGAGTCCTCTATAGGCCTGTGTGAGGTTCTGGTGTCTGAGTCCTCTATAGGCCTGTGTGAGGGATTGACGTCTGAGTCCTCTATAGGCCTGTGTGAGGGATTGACGTCTGAGTCCTCTATAGGCCTGTGTGAGGGATTGACGTCTGAGTCCTCTATAGGCCTGTGTGAGAGGTTGACATCTGAGTCCTCTATAGGCCTTTGTGGGGGGCTGACGTCTGAGTCCTCTATAGGCCTGTGCGAGGGGCTGACGTCTGAGTCCTTTATAGGCCTGTGCGAGGGGCTGATGTCTGAGTCCTCTATAGGCCTGTGTGAGGGGCTGAATTCTGAGTCCTCTATAGGCTTGTGCGAGGGGCTGATGTCTGAGTCCTCTATAGGCCTGTGTGATGGATTGGCGTCTGAGTCCTCTATAGGCCTGTGTGAGGGGCTGACGTCTGAGTCCTCTATAGGCCTGTGTGAGGGATTGACGTCTGAGTCCTCTATAGGCCTGTGTGAGGGATTGACGTCTGAGTCCTCTATAGGCCTGTGTGAGGGATTGACGTCTGAGTCCTCTATAGGCCTGTGTGAGGGATTGACGTCTGAGTCCTCTATAGGCCTGTGTGAGGTTCTGGTGTCTGAGTCCTCTATAGGCCTGTGTGAGGGATTGACGTCTGAGTCCTCTATAGGCCTGTGTGAGGGATTGACGTCTGAGTCCTCTATAGACTTGTGTGAGGGGCTGACGTTCGAGTCCTCTATAGGCCTGTGTGCGGGGCTGAAGTCTGAGTCCTCTATAGGCCTGTGTGAGGGGCTGACATCTGAGTCCTCTATAGGCCTGTGTGAGGGATTGACGTCTGAGTCCTCTATAGGCCTGTGTGAGGGGCTGAATTCTGAGTCCTCTATAGGCTTGTGCGAGGGGCTGATGTCTGAGTCCTCTATAGGCCTGTGTGAGGGATTGGCGTCTGAGTCCTCTATAGGCCTGTGTGAGGGGCTGACGTCTGAGTCCTCTATAGGCCTGTGTGAGGGATTGACGTCTGAGTCCTCTATAGGCCTGTGTGAGGGATTGACGTGTGAGTCCTCTATAGGTCTGTGTGAGGGATTGACGTCTGAGTCCTCTATAGGCCTGTGTGAGGGATTGACGTCTGAGTCCTCTATAGGCCTGTGTGAGGGGCTGACATCTGAGTCCTCTATAGGCCTGTGTGGGGGGCTGACGTCTGAGTCCTCTATAGGCCTGTGGAGGGGCTGATGTCTGAGTCCTCTATAGGCTTGTGCGAGGGGCTGATGTCTGAGTCCTCTATAGGCCTGTGTGAGGGATTGACGTTTGAGTCCTCTATAGGCCTGTGTGAGGGATTGACGTCTGAGTCCACTATAGGCCTGTGTGAGGGATTGACGTCTGAGTCCTCTATAGGCCTGTGTGAGGGATTGACGTCTGAGTCCTCTATAGGCCTGTGTGAGGGATTGACGTCTGAGTCCTCTATAGGCCTGTGTGAGGGATTGACGTCTGAGTCCTCTATAGGCCTGTGTGAGGGATTGACGTCTGAGTCCTCTATAGGCCTGTGTGAGGGGCTGACATCTGAGTCCTCTATAGGCCTGTGTGGGGGGCTGACGTCTGAGTCCTCTATAGGCCTGTGCGAGGGGCTGATGTCTGAGTCCTCTATAGGCCTGTGTGGGGGGCTGACGTCTGAGTCCTCTATAGGCCTGTGGAGGGGCTGACGTCTGAGTCCTTTATAGGCCTGTGCGAGGGGCTGATGTCTGAGTCCTCTATAGGCCTGTGTGAGGGGCTGAATTCTGAGTCCTCTATAGGCTTGTGCGAGGGGTTGATGTCTGAGTCCTCTATAGGCCTGTGTGAGGGATTGACGTTTGAGTCCTCTATAGGCCTGTGTGAGGGGTTGATGTCTGAGTCCTCTATAGGCCTGTGTGAGGGATTGACGTCTGAGTCCTCTATAGGCCTGTGTGAGGGATTGACGTCTGAGTCCTCTATAGGCCTGTGTGAGGGGCTGACGTCAGAGTCCTCTATAGGCCTGTGTGAGGGGCTGAAGTCTGAGTCCTCTATAGGCCTGTGTGAGGGGCTGATGTTCGAGTCCTCTATAGGCCTGTGTGAGGGGCTGAAGACTGAGTCCTCTATAGGCCTGTGTGAGGGGCTGATGTTCGAGTCCTCTATAGGCCTGTGCGAGGGGCTGACATCTGAGTCCACTATAGGCCTGTGTGAAGGATTGACGTCTGAGTCCTCTATAGGCCTGTCTGAGGGGCTGGTGTCTGAGTCCTCTATAGGCCTGTGTGAGGGATTGACGTCTGAGTCCTCTATAGGCCTGTGTGAGGGATTGACGTCTGAGTCCTCTATAGGCCTGTGTGAGGGATTGACGTCTGAGTCCTCTATAGGCCTGTGTGAGGGATTGACGTCTGAGTCCTCTATAGGCCTGTGTGAGGGATTGACGTCTGAGTCCTCTATAGGCCTGTGTGAGGGGCTGACATCTGAGTCCTCTATAGGCCTGTGTGGGGGGCTGACGTCTGAGTCCTCTATAGGCCTGTGGCGGGGCTGACGTCTGAGTCCTTTATAGGCCTGTGCGAGGGGCTGATGTCTGAGTCCTCTATAGGCCTGTGTGAGGGGCTGAATTCTGAGTCCTCTATAGGCTTTTGCGAGGGGTTGATGTCTGAGTCCTCTATAGGCCTGTGTGAGGGATTGACGTTTGAGTCCTCTATAGGCCTGTGTGAGGGGTTGATGTCTGAGTCCTCTATAGGCCTGTGTGAGGGATTGACGTCTGAGTCCTCTATAGGCCTGTGTGAGGGGTTGATGTCTGAGTCCTCTATAGGCCTGTGTGAGGGATTGACGTCTGAGTCCTCTATAGGCCTGTGTGAGGGATTGACGTCTGAGTCCTCTATAGGCCTGTGTGAGGGGCTGACGTCCGAGTCCTCTATAGGCCTGTGAGAGGGGCTGAAGTCTGAGTCCTCTATAGGCCTGTGTGAGGGGCTGATGTTCGAGTCCTATCTAGGCCTGTGTGAGGGGCTGAAGTCTGAGTCCTCTATAGGCCTGTGTGAGGGGCTGATGTTCGAGTCCTCTATAGGCCTGTGCGAGGGGCTGACATCTGAGTCCACTATAGGCCTGTGTGAAGGATTGACGTCTGAGTCCTCTATAGGCCTGTGTGAGGGGCTGGTGTCTGAGTCCTCTATAGGCCTGTGTGAGGGATTGACATCTGAGTCCTCTATAGGCCTGTGTGAGGGATTGACGTCTGAGTCCTCTATAGGCCTGTGTGAGGGATTGACGTCTGAGTCCTCTATAGGCCTGTGTGAGGGGCTGACATCTGAGTCCTCTATAGGCCTGTGTGGGGGGCTGACGTCTGAGTCCTCTATAGGCCTGTGGCGGGGCTGACGTCTGAGTCCTTTATAGGCCTGTGCGAGGGGCTGATGTCTGAGTCCTCTATAGGTCTGTGTGAGGGGCTGAATTCTGAGTCCTCTATAGGCTTTTGCGAGGGGTTGATGTCTGAGTCCTCTATAGGCCTGTGTGAGGGATTGACGTTTGAGTCCTCTATAGGCCTGTGTGAGGGGTTGATGTCTGAGTCCTCTATAGGCCTGTGTGAGGGATTGACGTCTGAGTCCTCTATAGGCCTGTGTGAGGGATTGACGTCTGAGTCCTCTATAGGCCTGTGTGAGGGATTGACGTCTGAGTCCTCTATAGGCCTGTGTGAGGGATTGACGTCTGAGTCCTCTATAGGCCTGTGTGAGGGATTGACGTCTGAGTCCTCTATAGGCCTGTGTGAGGGATTGACGTCTGAGTCCTCTATAGGCCTGTGTGAGGGATTGACGTCTGAGTCCTCTATAGGCCTGAGTGGGGGGCTGACGTCTGAGTCCTCTATAGGCCTGTGGAGGGGCTGACGTCTGAGTCCTTCATAGGCCTGTGCGAGGGGCTGATGTCTGAGTCCTCTATAGGCCTGTGTGAGGGATTGACGTCTGAGTCCTCTATAGGCCTGTGTGAGGGATTGACGTCTGAGTCCTCTATAGGCCTGTGTGAGGGATTGACGTCTGAGTCCTCTATAGGCCTGTGTGAGGGATTGACGTCTGAGTCCTCTATAGGCCTGTGTGAGGGATTGAAGTCTGAGTCCTCTATAGGCCTGTGTGAGGGGCTGACATCTGAGTCCTCTATAGGCCTGTGTGGGGGGCTGACGTCTGAGTCCTCTATAGGCCTGTGTGAGGGGCTGAATTCTGAGTCCTCTATAGGCTTGTGCGAGGGGTTGATGTCTGAGTCCTCTATAGGCCTGTGTGAGGGATTGACGTTTGAGTCCTCTATAGGCCTGTGTGAGGGGTTGATGTCTGAGTCCTCTTTAGGCCTGTGTGAGGGATTGACGTCTGAGTCCTCTATAGGCCTGTGTGAGGGATTGACGTCCGAGTCCTCTATAGGCCTGTGTGAGGGGCTGACGTCCGAGTCCTCTATAGGCCTGTGTGAGGGGCTGAAGTCTGAGTCCTCTATAGGCCTGTGTGAGGGGCTGATGTTCGAGTCCTCTATAGGCCTGTGCGAGGGGCTGACATCTGAGTCCACTATAGGCCTGTGTGAAGGATTGACGTCTGAGTCCTCTATAGGCCTGTGTGAGGGATTGACGTCTGAGTCCTCTATAGGCCTGTGTGAGGGATTGACATCTGAGTCCTCTATAGGCCTGTGTGAGGGATTGACGTCTGAGTCCTCTATAGGCCTGTGTGAGGGATTGACGTCTGAGTCCTCTATAGGCCTGTGTGAGGGGCTGACATCTGAGTCCTCTATAGGCCTGTGTGGGGGGCTGACGTCTGAGTCCTCTATAGGCCTGTGGCGGGGCTGACGTCTGAGTCCTTTATAGGCCTGTGCGAGGGGCTGATGTCTGAGTCCTCTATAGGCCTGTGTGAGGGGCTGAATTCTGAGTCCTCTATAGGCTTTTGCGAGGGGTTGATGTCTGAGTCCTCTATAGGCCTGTGTGAGGGATTGACGTTTGAGTCCTCTATAGGCCTGTGTGAGGGGTTGATGTCTGATTCCTCTATAGGCCTGTGTGAGGGATTGACGTCTGAGTCCTCTATAGGCCTGTGTGAGGGATTGACGTCTGAGTCCTCTATAGGCCTGTGTGAGGGGCTGACGTCCGAGTCCTCTATAGGCCTGTGTGAGGGGCTGAAGTCTGAGTCCTCTATAGGCCTGTGTGAGGGGCTGATGTTCGAGTCCTCTATAGGCCTGTGCGAGGGGCTGATGTCTGAGTTCTCTATAGGCCTGTGTGAGGGGCTGAAGTCTGAGTCCTCTATAGGCCCGTGGGAGGGACGTCTGAGTTCTCTATAGGCCTGTGCGAGGGGCTGACGTCTGAGTCCTTTATAGGCCTGTGCGAGGGGCTGAAGTCTGAGTCCTCTATAGGCCTGTGCGAGGGGCTGATGTCTGAGTCCTCTATAGCCCTGTGTGAGGGATTGACGTCTGAGTCCTCTATAGGCCTGTGTGAGGGGCTGACGTCCGAGTCCTCTATAGGCCTGTGTGAGGGGCTGACGTCCGAATCCTCTATAGGCCTGTGTGAGGGGCTGACGTCCGAGTCCTCCATAGGCCTGTGTGAGGGGCTGACGTTCGAGTCCTCTATAGGCCTGTGTGAGGGGCTGACGTCTGAGTCCTCTATAGGCCCGTGGGAGGGACGTCTGAGTTCTCTATAGGCCTGTGCGAGGGGCTGACGTCTGAGTCCTCTATAGGCCTGTTTGAGGGGCTGAAATCTGAGTCCTCTATAAGCTTGTGTGAGGGGCTGATGTCTGAGTCCTCTATAGGCCTGTTTGAGGGGCTGAAATCTGAGTCCTCTATAAGCTTGTGTGAGGGGCTGATGTCTGAGTCCTCTATAGGCCTGTGTGAGGGGTTGATGTCTGAGTCCTCTATAGGCCTGTGTGAGGGATTGACGTTTGAGTCCTCTATAGGCCTGTGTGAGGGATTGACGTCTGAGTCCTCTATAGACTTGTGTGAGGGGCTGACGTTCGAGTCCTCTATAGGCCTGTGTGAGGGGCTGAAGTCTGAGTCCTCTATAGGCCTGTGTGAGGGGCTGACATCTGAGTCCTCTATATGCCTGTGTGAGGGATTGACGTCTGAGTCCTCTATAGGCCTGTGTGAGGGGCTGGTGTCTGAGTCCTCTATAGGCCTGTGTGAGGGATTGACGTCTGAGTCCTCTATAGGCCTGTGTGAGGTATTGACGTCTGAGTCCTCTATAGGCCTGTGTGAGGTTCTGGTGTCTGAGTCCTCTATAGGCCTGTGCGAGGGATTGACGTCTGAGTCCTCTATAGGCCTGTGTGAGGGATTGACGTCTGAGTCCTCTATAGGCCTGTGTGAGGGGCTGGTGTCTGAGTCCTCTATAGGCCTGTGTGAGGGATTGACGTCTGAGTCCTCTATAGGCCAGTGTGAGGTATTGACGTCTGAGTCCTCTATAGGCCTGTGTGAGGGGCTGGTGTCTGAGTCCTCTATAGGCCTGTGTGAGGGATTGACGTCTGAGTCCTCTATAGGCCTGTGTGAAGGATTGACGTCAGAGTCCTCTTTAGGCCTGTGTGAGGGGCTGACGTCTGAGTCCTCTATAGGCCCGTGTGAGGTGCTGACGTCTGAGTCCTCTATTGGCCTGTGTGAAGGATTGACGTCTGAGTCCTCTATAGGCCTGTGTGAGGGGCTGGTGTCTGAGTCCTCTATAGGCCTGTGTGAGGGATTGACGTCTGAGTCCTCTATTGGCCTGTGTGAGGTATTGACATCTGAGTCCTCTATAGGCCTATGTGAGGGGCTGGTGTCTGAGTCCTCTATAGGCCCGTGTGAGGGGCTGGTGTCTGAGTCCTCTATAGGCCTGTGCGAGGGATTGACGTCTGAGTCCTTTATAGGCCTGTGTATATGTCAAATATCATATATATCCATCCATCCATCCATCCATCCATTTTCCAAATCGCTTATCCTACTGGGAGGCTCTGGAGCCTATCCCGGAAGCAATGGGCATGAGGCAGGGAAAAACCCAGGATGGGGGGCCAGCCCATCGCAGGGCACATTCACACATCATTCAAATATCATATATATAATTTATTAAATTTAGATTTAAGTTTGCAGTCAATTTAATTTCCACGTTTCTCAATTTTCACATTGCCTTTTTAAACGCAATTATGTGAATTTTAAGTAAAAATGTAGAATAAAATTATATCGTGATAATTATCAATATCATTTCCTATGAAAAAAACTTTACTATTGTACAATATTGCCCAGCCATAGGCTGATTTCAAAATTGATTTACATACAATTCTTTTACATATTGTCTGTCTGTCATTATACCTTGCAAATTAATCAGGATAAAACATATAAAACGATAAACAATAAAAACTATAGGATTAGGAAGCAATCAGTCCCGTGTACATGATCAGCCAGAAAATACTTGCATTCATCTAAACTTTTACAAACTTTAAACTGCCTTTGCTTGCTGGCTTGTGGGCTGATGGACAAACTTGAAGGCCTTACAGGACAGGATAGGATGCACATTCTTTATTGTCCATTAAATCCCTCTATCAAGTGTCAATAGGCTCCAAACAACCAAATGTAATTAAAGAAAATTAAAAAAATGGAAAAACATACAGAAATAACCCAAAATAAATAAAGACTAACCAAAGTAACTTAACTGTCCCCTCAGTTGATGGGATTTAGTCCATCACCCTGACTAAACTGTATAATGAGCAGTTGGGACTGTCAGTACATGGTTAGATCGTGTTTAATACAACAACTGGAATACGGCATACAAGGCACAAAAGGCACTGTGGGGAATAGAGCGTTATGGGAACAGTAGTCCTATTATTACACCTCCTCCTTTTAGCTTAAGTCAAATGTGCTCTGTACCTTTTGACATTAATTTCTATTACTGCTATCAACAACCTCCTTCTCTCTTTCTCTCTCTCTTCTACTGAACTTCCCTCTTTGTTCACAAGTCCATTCTGTCAGGTGGTTTTCCAGTCAACTTGACCTAGTAACAGTCCCTGTAGGCCAAAGATGACCTTTATCAGTCTCTACCACATATGGTCTAGGAGTATCTGCAGGTCTGACGACTCCCAGCAGTCCCTTCTGTGCTAATCCAAACTGTCTGACCAGATGTCAGTTCTGCGAGAGGTCTGGAGCGGAGTCTGCGGTTGTAGTGTTTTGCCTGCTGACGCCTTCTCTCCTCATCCTGCTTGCGAAAAACTTGCAGATCTGGCCATTTAGGACCCAGCTGTCCACCATCTGGCTAATCTGTGCTGTGATACCGGGCCACCATACTGACAGTGTAGCTCTGGCTCGGCATTTTGTCATTCCCTGATAGCCTTCATGCAGACGCTGAAGAACATCCGTTCTCAAGGGTGGAGGTATCACAAGTCCTTCTCCCTTCATGAGAAGGTCGTGAACAAGGTGAAAATCCATTCTGTGCTGCCAGTATGGTTTAATGTCTGGATCTAACTTACATCTCTCTGGCCATTCTGTGAAACAGTGGTGTAGAATATTGACTGTTCACGCAGTAATATTGAACCTTCTCAGACACCGTAGTCTTTATTTTATACCTGCGCAGTGTTTAAGTTCTCTCTCTCTGAACGTGTTACAAACGTACTGTGATATCTGTCTGCTCCGGTTGTTGCTATTAAAAAGGAACTAAGTTCAGCTCCGCACCAAGTTTCATCATTATCACAGCACTCAACATGGTGTCAGAAGTCTTGGACCACAACGTTTAACGCTATACGGAATACCATATGTGATGGCGGACGGTTTCAGACGACCCGGTCCACTAGTTTTTGATGGCAACGTGGCAGAGAACTGGCGCGTATTTGAGCAGGAATACGACATTTTCATCGCAGCGGCGCACTCGGATAAGCCGGCGCGAACCCAAGCCTACATTCTTCTGAACCTGGCCGGACCCGAAGCTATCGAGCGCGAACGCTCGTTTGTGTATGCACTAGAGATACGGGCGTCCCCTGGAGAAGATGGAGATGATGGACGTGTATTGGTTCCCGCGGAATCCAAGGAGGACCCCGAATGCCTCAAAAGAAAGTTTCGTGAAATGTGCAATCCCCAAACAAATGTCACTATGGAGAGACACAAATTCAACACACGTAACCAAAGGACTGGTGAGACTATTGAGTCGTATATGAGTGATTTGAGAATAAAAGCAAAGAGTTGCAATTTTGGCGGGCTTGGTGAGGAGCTTATCAGGGATAGGCTGGTCTGTGGCATTACTAACGACCACCTCAGGAAAGTACTGTTGCGTGATAGTGATCTGACCCTCGCTAAGGCCATATCAATATGCCAGATCCATGAGATGACTGAGGAACACAATAAAACCTTAATGTCACCACTCAGCCGCGTCACAAAGGTGGACGCTGTTCAAACCACGTACGCGAAAAGGCGGGACGACGATGACGCAAAGTTCGATAACAGACAAAACAATAACACCACGCAATTCATTACCAGTTGCGGTAATTGTGGTAGTAGTCACGTGGCAAAGAGGAATAAGTGCCCTGCTTTTGGTCAACAGTGTAATGCGTGCAAAAAAATGAACCACTTCAGGAAGTGTTGCAGATCTAAGCCCCAATTTGACAGGCAAAGGGTGAGGAGATCTGTCCACCAGGTGGTTACTGAAAGCACAGAGTCTAGTGACAATGAGACTTACTATGTCAATGGCATTTCAGTGGATTTACCTGTTGATTCTACCAATGCGCAAAGTCATGACAAGGAAGAAGCCTTTGCTACAGTACAAATCAATGACACTACTGTTGAAATGAAAGTTGACACGGGTGCCAAATGTAATGTTCTCTCAGCAGTGACTTTTGAACAAGTGAGGAGATGTGAACCATTAAAGCCCTGTAGTAAGCCGACCAACCTTGTAGCATATGGTGGAAGCAAGATTAAAACTGCTGGATTTGTTGACCTATGCTGCCATCTAGGGGCGAAACAATACAATGTACCCTTCTACATTATCAATGAGAATGTACTGCCTCTGCTTGGACTAAGTGCTTCCCTGGAGATGGGGCTTGTGTCACTCAGCAAAGAAGTTCACCAGGTCAGCAGCAACACAACTGCAGATTTCTCCCAGCAAATCAGAAATGAATATAATGAACTGTTTTCAGATGAATTGGGAAAGCTACCAGTTACATACTCGATGACACTCGACCCAGAGGTGAGACCAGTAGTTCGCCCTGCTCACCGCATTCCTGTAGCCATGAAAGACAGGGTTAAGGCGGAACTGGACAGGATGCAAGAGTTAGGTGTTATCACACCAGTCTCGGAACCTACAGACTGGGTGTCCTCCATGGTTGCCACCAACAAAAAAGACAAACAGGAGATCAGAATATGCATCAATCCAAAAGACCTCAACACTGCTCTAAAAAGGCCACATCACCCAATGCGCACTGTAGACGACGTCTCTTCACAAATGGCTAATGCTACTGTATTTTCAGTTTTAGATGCTAAGAACTCATTTTGGCAGATTTCCCTGGACCGTAAATCCTCCCTGCTTACTACCTTCAGCACATGTTTTGGTCGCTACAGGTTCCTGCGAATGCCGTTTGGAATTAGCTCTGCCAGTGAAGTTTTCCAACGCACCATGGAGCAGATCTTCGCCGGGTACCCCTGTGCCATTATCGTGGATGACATACTAATTGGAGGCAAGGACACTGAGGAACATGACGCTAACCTGAGACAAGTGCTCGACCGGGCCAGAGAGGTAAAACTAAGACTCAACCCTCTCAAATGCAAGTTCAGACTTTCCCAAGTCAGCTATGTTGGACATGTATTCACTGCTCAAGGCTTAAAAGCTGATCCATCTAAAACAAAGGCGATAAGTGACATGCCAGTTCCTACAGACATTTCAGCTTTGCAGAGATTCCTCGGCATGGTTAACTACCTCGGGAAATTCATCCCTAACTACAGTGACATCACAGCTCCGCTACGTCAACTCACACATAAAGACACTGTGTGGTCATGGCATGAACAGCAGCAGCGTGCTTTTGAGACTTTAAAGATATACATGTCAAATCCCCCAGTGCTTTCATACTACAATGTCCACAAAGCAGTCACGCTCACATGCGACGCGTCGCAGTATGGGCTTGGCGCGGCGTGCCTGCAAGACGGTAACCCTGTGGCCTATGCTTCACGCACCCTGACTGATACTGAAACAAGGTATGCCCAGATTGAAAAAGAGCTGTTAGCTGTTGTTTTTGCATGCTCAAAATTTCACGACTACATTTATGGCAAGCAAATAACTATTGAGACTGACCACCAACCTCTCGTGACGATAATAAAAAAGCCCGTTCATGCAGCACCAGCCAGATTGCAGAGGATGATGCTAAAACTTCAAAAGTATAGCATTGACCTTGTCTATAAAAGTGGCAAAGAAATGCACTTGGCTGACACTTTGTCAAGAGCTCCGAGTTGCTCCACAGTTCAACTTGCGGACGAAATGGACGATTTTGATGTAATGTCTGTGAGTCATGTGTCGTCTGCTCGCTTGGAGGAACTGAGGGAGCACACCGCAGAAGATCCGACCCTCCAGACTCTCTGTGGCATTATTAAGCATGGATGGCCAAGCAGACTGCACAATCTCCCACATGCAACACATCCCTATTTTCCTTTCAGGGATGAACTCAGTATTGAGGATGGTGTTATTATGAAGGGACAGAAAACTGTAATTCCCCTCTCGTTGCAAAAGACATATGTGGGGATTCTTCACAGGGGACACCCGGGTGCAGAAGCCACTAAACGCAGAGCGAGAGGCATAGTATTCTGGCCCACAATGACAAAAGACATTGATGATGAAGTAATGGCGTGCTCAGTGTGTAATAGCACTAAACCGCACCAGCAAAAAGAGCCAATGCATTTGCACCCAGTTCCAGAGCTACCCTGGTCCACAGTGGCTGCTGACATTTTTGACTGGCGTAACCAGCAGTATCTGGTACTTGTGGACTCCTACTCAGGCTGGTTTGAGATCGACCTTCTCCGCGATCTGACATCAGCCACTGTCATTGGTAAACTGAAACGTCACTTTGCTGTCCATGGAGCACCACATACTCTAATATCAGACAATGGCAATCAGTTTACAAGCCAACGTTTCAAAGACTTTGCCAAACAGTGGGATTTCAATCATGTAACAAGTAGCCCAGAGTACCCTCAATCCAATGGATTAGCTGAGAGGGCTGTCCGTAGTGCAAAAAACCTGATGGAGAAGTCTCACAGAGACAAAACTGATGTCTTTCTTAACTTGCTGAATTTAAGAAACATACCTCGTGACAACAAACTTGGATCTCCAGCGCACAGACTTATGTCAAGACAGACTCGTACCACACTTCCTCTCTCCAAGATACTACTTGCACCTGATATATGCCATCCTGAAGAAGTAACAGCTCAACTTCTCGATAAAAGAAATGTACAGAAGCACTATTATGACAGGACAAGCCGACCTCTCCAGCCACTAATGGAAGGACAAGTCGTCAGGCTGCAAACGTCAAAAGGTTATGACCGCACAGGGACTGTTAAAGAGATATGCAGTGAGCCCAGATCATACTTGATCCAGTCAGATGGACAAACCTACAGGAGAAACAGGAGACACATATTACCTGTGGCTGAGCCTGCTCCAACTCAGTCTGATCCGCATGACGCTGAATATCAGGACAGTAACCCCATTTCAGAAAGGCGTATCACTTTCACCGGACCGACACAACAGGAAATGGACTCTGGGCATCCTAGGGTCCAGGTTCCAACTACTGATTCATCCTTGGCCATAAATGACAATCTCTACAGAACGCGCTCGGGCCGTGTTAGTAAACCCAATCCTAAATACACAGATTAGGTCTCTTTGTTGGGTTAGAATATTGTTGTTCATGGTATGGTTGCATTTTGATAATATGTTATGATTAGTTTGTTAATCCCGAGTATGATAATTATCATTATTTTGCTTTATGCATAAAAAATAATCTGGTTGTTTGTTATACTGCTTTTGTGAGTATGGAATGTAATTGTCATACATTTGATTTGCTTTGGTTGCCCTATATTTATGGTAATGGGCATGAGCTAAAGAGAGGGGATGTAGAATATTGACTGTTCACGCAGTAATATTGAACCTTCTCAGACACCGTAGTCTTTATTTTATACCTGCGCAGTGTTTAAGTTCTCTCTCTCTGAACGTGTTACAAACGTACTGTGATATCTGTCTGCTCCGGTTGTTGCTATTAAAAAGGAACTAAGTTCAGCTCCGCACCAAGTTTCATCATTATCACAGCACTCAACAAGTGGTTTGTCACTTGTCTGCATACGTCGTCTTCTTTCTGCGCTGTCTTTATCTCCTCCAGCCTTTTGTCTCCACGTCTTTCTCTAGCTGAAGATGCCGTTCAATCAAAATTAATATTTTACTCACTTAACTTTTTGTCTTTTATGATTCCATGTGTACCACCTCCAAATTATTTTGAAGATTTGAATTTCATTGTATCCAAATTAATTTGGAACGGCAGACAACCCAGGAAACGCTTCTCAGTTTTACAGCGCACCAAATCAGACGGTGGCCTCGCCCTCCCTGATTTTAAGCTGTAGCATTGGGCATTTCAAATTAGGGCTATGCGCACTTGGACAGACGCAGGTAGTGTAGTGTCGTGGAGAGGTATTGAATCGGCTATAGTGCATCCCCACGGACTCCAGGACTTACCTTTCCCAGGGGTAGGTCTTCGTAAATCACGACACAAACTTGGTTGTATCTCTTCATCCACCTTAGCTGCATGGTACAACGCCGAAAAAGTAATAGGTCAACAATCTCCTTTATGGAACAATTTCCACTTTCTGTCAGACTATAAAGCTTTTGTTTGTCCCCCCTGATCATCCAAGGGGGGTTTCACATTTTATAATACGTTTGACATTCCAGGACATTCAAAAAGAATACAGTCTGCCTGGCTTCTCATTTTTCTTCTACCTCAGGCTACGATCCACAATGAAGGCCTATGCTGTGCCATGGAATTCTGTCTTAGATGATCACCCAATGTTTAGCTTTGTGACAACATTATTGTCCATAATGACAACAGAGGATAAAACTAGACAGGATACACAAAGCCCAGCAAACAAAATTTACTCAAAATAGTACCGACTCCTGAGAAACAAATGCTGCTGTTTTACTTTGCCTTTCCACTAATACACATTAAACACCAAAAAATAAAAATTAAAAGCGGTATTAAAAGGGAACCTTAAAACGGGAACAACTGCAAGTGGCTAGATTACCAAGCCCTCGCAAACTGCAGCGATGGAGATAACCACAACTTTGAAAAAGGAGATACTGGCACATGGAGAGTCGCGTCACTGGTTACAGGGTGGTCCAACAGACAACTACAACTGGATCTTATATACGTACGCTGGCCACAACAATTAATCAATCAATTTAACAAAATCACGATACCTGAAGAGATCGCACCCTCCAGCTCCATCTCACTACAATAGTTACTACTCTCGCTGCTGAAGGGTTATACAAACAAGATTAATTCAGTGAGGAACCTCCCTCAAAGGTACAACGGCAAACACCCGCCTGCTTCAGATCACAGGCCCAAGTTCTGAATCACTATTCTACCAACACACAGGTAGAAGATGAAGAACTCTCCTCAAAGTAGTGCTGTCAGTTGGACCTTGTAACATGAATAATCATAGTGGAGAGTTACAATTTTATTATTTTAATGGGAAGATGTGAGATTTTTATTGGGGGGGGGGGGGGGGTCCCACCTTCAGAAACAGCCAGTGAGACTCATTTACCTCAAACCTTCTGACCGTGTGAGTCTCATTAATGAAACCGTATCTTAAGCCCAGCCGGAGCCCACCTCCCCAAGGGTACACTCTACTTTCCCAGAAAATGTCAAGATGGATTCAAATTCAACTCCCAAACCTACTGCCAGTTTTTAGAAGACACTTTCTTCAAGCAGTGGTACAGGAAACAGTCAGCATCTTTCAGCAGGACCATGATTTTTATGCAGGACAATGCTCCATCGCATGCATCGAAGTACTCCACTGCATGGCTAGCCAGTAAAGGCCTTAAGGATGACAGAATAATGACATAATCACCTGACATAATCCCTATTGAGAACTTGTGGGCCCTGCTTATATGGGAGATTTACAGTGAAGGAAAGCAGTACAGCTCTCTGAACAGTGTCTGGCAGGCTGTGGTTGCTGCTGCACAAAAAGTTTATCGTCAACAGATCAAGAAAATACCAGATTCCATGAATGGAAGACTTATTGCTGTTCAGCAGCCGGACTGCTTGGGGGAAGAAGCTATTGCACAGTCGTGCAGACCTGCTCCTGATGCTGCAGAATCTTCTTCCGGATGGAAGAGGGGTAGTAGACAGTTCGTGGGTTGGATGGTACCGGTCAGTCACAATGCTGGTGCCCTTACGGATGCAGCGGGAAGTGTAAGTGTCCTGCAGGCTGGGGAGGGAGCTGCCGATGATGCACTCAGCGGTCTGCACAGTCTTCTGAAGGGTCCGGACCGCTGAGCGCGTCATCAGCAGCTCTCTCTCCAGCCTGCAGGACACTCACACTTCCTGCTGCGTCCGTAAGGAGGTGGCTATATTGCTCACTAATTGATATTTCATGTCAGAAATGTTTATTTGGAAATTATGTGATGTTTGATTATTATTCGCACTTTGAAAGATGATAATAAACAAGGAAGATGGGAAAATGTAGGTTTTCCATTTAGTTGCATAATAATTGTGCACACTAACAGTTGTGTAATAATTGTGCACACTAATAGTTGTGTAATAATTGTGCACACTAATAGTTGTGTAATAATTCTGCACACTAATAGTTGTGTAATAATTCTGCACAATAATAGTTGCGTAATAATTGTGCACACTAACAGTTCTGTAAAAATTGTGCACACTAATAGTTGTGTAATAATTGTGCACACTAATAGTTGTGTAATAATTGTGCACACTAACAGTTGTGTAATAATTCTGCACACTAATAGTTGTGTAATAATTGTGCACACTAACAGTTGTGTAATAATTCTGCACACTAATAGTTGTGTAATAATTGTGCACACTAATAGTTGTGTAATAATTGTGCACAATAATAGTTGCGTAATAATTGTGCACACTAACAGTTGTGTAAAAATTGTGCACACTAATAGTTGTGTAATAATTGTGCACACTAATAGTTGCGTAATAATTGTGCACACTAACAGTTGTGTAATAATTCTGCACACTAATAGTTGTGTAATAATTCTGCACACTAACAGTTGTGTAATAATTCTGCACACTAATAGTAGTGTAATAATTCTGCACACTAATAGTTATGTAAAAATTGTGCACACTAATAGTTGTGTAATAATTCTGCACACTAATAGTTATGTAATAATTCTGCACACTAATAGTTGTGTAATAATTCTGCACACTAATAGTAGTGTAATAATTCTGCACACTAATAGTTGTGTAATAATTCTGCACACTAATAGTAGTGTAATAATTCTGCACACTAATAGTTATGTAATAATTCTGCACACTAATAGTAGTGTAATAATTCTGCACACTAATAGTTGTGTAATAATTCTGCACACTAATAGTAGTGTAATAATTCTGCACACTAATAGTAGTGTAATAATTCTGCACACACGTGTTTCCCCTGATAATGTTCACACTCACATTTCCTTTGCATAACATTCAGGCTTCAGGTTCATTAACATTTTGGACTGACTGATGACACTATATTTGTTTTTTATTGAAATTAATCCCAAAAATACAACTCGCCTAATAATTGTGAACACAGTGTATTACATTGTGGGATCCAAATGTCCCCCACGATGAGATAAAAATCTTTTGCCATATAAGGACATTTTCACTCCCCACACTCCACAAACATAACCTTAATTTCATAAAAAAATCTGTGAATAGAATCACAAAACTGGAAATACCTTTTTTTCACTTTGTTTGCTTACTTATGGTTAAGGTTGGGGCTGGGTAGACTGTCATTGTTGGGATTAGAGTTTTCACGATCTAAACAAATGGAGAGTCCCCACAAAGATATAATTACAAACCTGTGTGTGTGTGCATGTGTGTCTGTGTGTGAGTGTGTGTACGTGTGTGTGTGTGTGCGCGTGTGTGTGTGCGTCTGTGTGTGTGTGCGTCTGTGTGTGTGTGCGTCTGTGTGTGTGCGTCTGTGTATATACCTGACTACAGAAGATGGATGGATGGACAGATGGAATTTGTAACCTTACTAAAGAGTAGCAGAAGCACTTCTGACACTTGAACCCTGATGATAAGTACAGTTATTTATGTAAAAGTGCATCAGTTTTGTACTTAGTGGCATTTGCCAAACATGCTTGTAAAGGTGAATTCTGCCAGAGGTCAGTGCTGTGGGTTGGCGTTTGGCTCAGTGGCTTATATCACTATGCTCCTGTGACTAAGGCCCTTAACCCCAAACACATCAGTGACTGCCTGCGTCTGCCTTCTCAAAGAAACAATTTTTAAATTGTTTGACTGTGGAATTTGAGCTTCGTGGGTCCAAACCTGCTTAGTCACACCGCCCTAAGTTTGCTGCTCAACTCGCCGCTTTCTCAATTGTAAGTCGCTTTGCAAAAAAATATCTCCAAAATAAAAGTAAATGCTCTTTTTTTGCAGGAGAAAAGATGATCAACATGTGTAGTAAACGGTACAAAAGTGGGTCTGACCTACATGCAATTTCAACAAAACGTGGGTGGGGACAAGGGACGTCGCGATATAATGTGATCATACGATTACCTTTGCAGCAAAATAAAAGGACAGCGATAATGGTTCCCAGCAGCACAAACCAAAGACAATTGGATGAAAGCAGAGTGGAATATGGGAGTATGGTAGACGATCCTTTCATAGCATCCAGATTTCTTAATGTTTGCGAGGCTGAGTTTGTTTATATGGTGAGGAGCCCAGCACCAAGTTACACAAGAAAATAAGCTGGAGGAAAGCGGCAGGCAAAAGCCTGAACCAGACGCAGCCCCGGTGCACGCCGGTTGGCGGTAGAGTTGTGACGTTCGCAAGCGAACCGATTCTTTTGAACGGCTCATAAACATGAACGATGGGAGCCGAGTCGCGGCTGGGAGGGAGCCGTTCTTTCTGTCGTTCTTTTTTTCCTATGCGTGTTTCACACAGATGCACAAAAATGAGCTCCTCGGCGAGACAGAACAGTTATAGAGGGAGGGGCGCACCCAGCGCAGGGGTGCTACTGCCTAACAGCATGATGTTAGTTGTGCACGCATCCTTCACGTGAGTACTCCAGTGGAAAAAAACCCTGCGTGCCTCTGTCATTCGGTAGGAGCAGAGCCATGACTTGTGCACGCTGCTGTGATAACAATGTTCTTGTGTGGAAGTGTTTGTAGTAAAAGCTGTTTTGCACAGAAATTCATTGCAGCCGGCTTTGTTTTTGTTTGTTTGTGTTTATTTGTGAGTAGGTATTGTATGAATAACATAAGTCAACGTAGCTTTACACATACACACACTTTGTGCTAAAGGTAAATCCAAAATAGTGATGTCACTGTCTAAGCAGAGGGATGTTGTGCAGCCCTATGGAATATAGTCCACACATGACAAATGAGGTAATAATCAATATTTCAGAATAATTCATTCAATTCATTCAATATTGGTGTGTGATATCTGAGTTTTAATTATTTAACTACAAATCTCACCTCATCATTCCTCCCAGTGATTATTTCCAGGATAAACTGAGATGCCCTCAAGCTGGCTTCTTAAAACTGACTAAATATTTAAAAAGAGCCAAAAGAGCCGTTCTTTTGAATGGCTCTTTGAAAGGAACGGATCGCCAAGATCCGGATCCCCTCAAAGAGCCATAAATCCCATCACTAGTTGGCGGCTGGGGAAACTTGCCGCGCATCACTCCTACGGCGGCTGTTTCAGCTCACGGTAGGAAGCCGCCATCTAGTGGTGCGCTTTGGGAATTTCATATAGCGCCAAAGTTGTTGCACTTGGACTCGATCTTTGATACAATGTTTTATCGCTTTTAATCTTTCCAAGCACTTTGCATACTGTACAAGGTCAATCTGCTTCCTCATTTGTATGTCGTTTTGATAAAAGCTTCTGATAAATAAGTAAAATGTAAGTAAGTATAAATGTATATACAACAGTATCAATCGGGGCCATGTGGACAGCTGTCTGCCATCTCTAATTGGCCATTGAGTCCACGGACCCCAAAGGTTAAACTGGACACTGGCAGGCGTGTCTGATTCATCAGATTCCCGTCTGCTGGGTTGGGCAGCATCACATTGAGGAAGAACCTCATTGTGTTTTCAGCTACCTGGCATTAGGAGCTGATTACTTCAAGTCATTAGGACTTTTTTCATAGAGATTCTCTAGCTGAACAAGTAGAGTGTTGCATTTATGAATCATTGGTCATGGGTTCAAATCCCCCAAGAATATGCATAAAACATAACCCTTCCCACTGCTGTAAGTCACTTTGGGTAAACAAGTCTGGTAAATGCAAAAGTGTTTCTACAAGTGGTACAACAGCATGCCCTACTGGTCAGATTAAAATGCTGTTTGGATATATTCCATTTCACAATGTGGCTTCTGATTATAACATCAATGTGTAATAGGAATTTATTGGAAATGTATTTACTATTTCTTTACAAATGTATTTATCTGGATGAACTGGTCCAATTGGGCTCTCTGACCTTAGACCCCTGCGAGAAAAGCCTAATGTCCATGGGGTTAAATGTAAATGGATATTCTATGTGATGAGTAATATAAAGTGGGTTAAGGACGACTCAGATGCAGTAGCTCTGGGAAAGACACAGGCTTTATTAAGGGAATACAGCAAACAACACTTGGAAGAATGATGACGGAGCTGAGGAACCATGAGAGCAGGAACATTTATACACAGTAATCACCGACGGGAGAGAGGTGTAGGAGGCTAACAGATCAGGGTGGAGAACGTCAACGATGGGATACAGCTGGGGAGGGTTAGGAGAGTTACGGAGTGTCAGCAGTGAGCTCTGCTGGCCCAATCAGGAGGAGACGGGACAGATCGTCACAAGTACTAAGATGTGATGCATCCATCTTCCAAACACTTATCACAAGGGTATCCCAGAGCCAATTACAGGAAACACAGGGTACAAAGCTGGGGTCCACCATGGATAGAATGCCATTTAATCACAAGGCACACTCACAGTCATAGACTCTGGGCAATTTACAGATGCCTGTCAGAGTCACTGCAGGAAGAAACCCATGTGGGATAAAGAGAGCAAACAAACGCCACACAGACAGCATAGGAGAAGGATGGAAACATTCGACACTGCAGCTGCAAGGCAGCCCTGTTACCCACTGAGCCGCCCCTCACAGGATTCTCATGGTTAAAACAGGCTCAAAACATGATGCCCAGTACATTCAAAATGCACATGTGGAGGATTTCAGCCATATGGTTTTGAGTAACTTCTACACCCACGTACCATGTGTGAGATGGAGCCGGCCAGTTCCTCTTATGGTCCAATTCTGCTCATGCGTTACTAAGATTATGGTACTTAGGTCCTCCATCCATCAGATCCTCTTCTCACTGTGGTCATGCTCATCCACTCTGGACACTGTACGCTTGGTAAAAGACTCTCATCTCTGCATCCTTGGTAGTGAAACAAAAAGGGGGTTTGCTGAACTAGATGGGCTGAGACTGGAAACAAAGAGGATTGTGAGGGATCACAAATGGGAGGACTGGCAACCGGGAAGGTCACAGGCAGCAGGAAGGTTTAACATCAATGACCGGACTGGGGCTGACGAGACAAATAGATAATTAAATGCAAAGACTAACGAGGGGCAACAAGCAACAGGCATGAATCATGAGGGTCACGCTAGTGAGGAGACAGGAGGGTCAGGCAGGTGTGATGGGTAGGACATGACAGTGGTCATGTGACACGGGCTGTTACTGTCACCATGAGGAAGCGCAGGAATGTAAACAGCTTGGAAAAGGCAGCTGGTGTTTTTCTCCTTTATTTCTGTGTGAGCCTATAGTGGGTCCCGTGTTGGATGGGATCCTGTCTCTACTGCGTGTCAGTCGTAAGCGGATCACACTTCTTACCGTTAGGGTGATGCCTGTGGTTTACAGTGGCTTGCAAAAGTATTCGGCCCCCTTGAACTTTTCCACATTTTGTCACATTACAGCCACAAACATGAATCAATTTTATTGGAATTCCACCTTTTGCTGCAACTACAGCTGCCAGTCTTTTAGGGTTTGTCTTTACCAGCTTTGCACATCTAGAGACTGAAATCCTTGCCTATTCTTCTTTGCAAAACAGCTCCAGTACAGTCAGATTAGGTGGACAGCGTTTGTGAACAGCAGTTTTCAGATCTTGCCACAGATTCTCGATTGGATTTAGATCTGGACTTTGACTGGGCTATTCTAACACATGGATATATGTTTTGTTTTAAACCATTCCATGGTTGCCCTGGCTTTATGTTTAGGGTCGTTGTCCTGCTGGAAGGTGAACCTGCGCCCCAGTCTCAAGTCTTTTGCAGACACCAAGAGGTTTTCTTCCAAGATTGCCCTGTATCTGGCTCCATCCATCTCCCCATCAGCTCTGACCAGCTTCCCTGTCCCTGCTGAAGAGAAGCACCCCCAGAGCATGATGCTGCCACCCCCATATTTGACAGTGGGGATGGTGTGTTCAGAGTGATGTGCAGTGTTACTTTTCCGCCACACATCACTTTAGTTCACTATCTTTCACACGTTGTTCTGTTGATCATGTCCCCAAGAGGGAAGCCAGACTTTCGCAGAATGGCAGCTGCTCACTGTAACATGCATTAAGAGACTGAAAAGTGCTGGTGAACATCCTGCCTGGACGCTGGCCACTGCGATGGTGTACATGAGTAGGGTGAATGGAATGATATATGTGGACTTTCATGGAATATAAACTGTGAATCGTCCATCTATCCAGCAAACCCCACTATAACAGTACCACCACCCAGTCCACCCGCCTGCATCCTGAAATATCACCTGAAATATCAGGCGAAACATCAACACAAGCAGATAGCTTCCATATTAATGCAATGGGAGCAGAAACAGCTGTGGGCTGGCCATACATATATATATAACTGCACACATTATATATATATATATATATATATATATATATATATATATATATATATATATATATATATATATATATATATATATATATATATATATATATTAGGCAGTCACATAAACTTTTAAAATGATCTCCATGTTGATTTAAACCTATGATATTATGTCTGTCAAACTGTTTGCCCTTAACCGTTTCAAAATCTCTCCTAAAGTCATCCCAGTATTGGCAGTATTTTCAATATACTCATGTATTTTTTGACATGACCACTAGCTCACCTCATATAGCTAATCAGTACCTCAGTGACTTTATAAAACTAGTTTCATTAATTAATTAAGTGAGCTGGTCGTGGAATTTAACAAATACATGAAATGGCCGAGGTGAACCTGAGGAGAGGTTTAGGAACCATATTGGTGTTCATCTAGCCATCCAACAAGATATCAGTAACTTTTTGGAGAACATAAGAAATTCCTTTTAGTTTTTTTTGTTTTACTCATAATTTGCACATGTTCTAATATTAAATTTTCTTTTTCATACTGAGAAAATATAAATTTGCTACCCAGATAAATAGCTTTAAACATTTCCTATGACTCCCTAAGACTTTTGCACAGTACTGTATATATCTCAGGATTCCTAATGAAACAGGATTTATGTGTTTTTTTTCTGGTAATTGGTAATCACCTACACTACTTCATTGATGATCAGGTGCCTTTCTGTTGTTGTTGTACTAACGTGACTTATTAAGATTTTATGTTATTTATGTTTACTTAGTTAATATATGATTAATTTGATTATATCATTATCTTTACTAAGTTACCTCAGGACCGCTGTAGGTTTTGAGTTAATAAACTGTCTGCCGTCTGCCGCCCCCTGCTGGCCAAAGCGTCGCCGCTGCGATATCAGGCTGCTGCGCTCAGTGAGCAGAGAGCGCGGATTAAGTCTGTTACTCAGTTACGTTCTGGGCAGCGCGGAACCAGGACATTAATGGGATAGAATAGGAAGCCTTTATTGTCAGTGTACAGGTAGCAAATACAATATATAGACCGAAATATAAAATATACATATAGAGGGGAGGGGAAAAGCTCCCCCCACTCATCAGGCTTAGATTTCATTACATTTTATTTTATTCAGAATCAGAATTCACTCCATTGGTACAACTGCATGTACTATGAATTAGTTTAGGCAGTTTTGGTGCATTTACAGACAACATAGAACATAAGTCAGAGAAAAACAGTCATTCTACATGTTTGTTCAGCTTACAGAACCCAATTATTAACATACGTCACACTTCAGACAGAGTAAAAAGGGTTATACTGGTTATAAAGCAGAGATTTTGCCTTTTTGCCACGGAGAAGCAGCAACATGTGAGACTCTGATAAGGTAAAAATGATTCCTCCAGCACACAGTGAGCTATCCCAGCATGCACAGCGACACGGGGGAGTTTCTATGAACCCCAAACCCTGGACTGAGGGGTTCAGTGAATGAGGAGGTGAATCTGTGCAGGGGGGTCAGTCCATCAGAGGAGACTCTGTAGAAGGACAGAGCACCAGCCCCCCAGTCCAGATACACTCCTACTCTGCGGGAGCCTGAGGGCTCTATGGGTATGTCAGTCTGTTTATTATTGTGCTGGACAGAGTAACTGTCAGGAGAGCAGCACAGCATCCATGACTTGTCATTGTATCCAAGGTCACAGTCACTCCCTCCTTTCCTCCCGATTCCTTTATAAGTCACTCCTATCCAGGCTCCATCTCCATCCCACTCAGCCTCCCAGTAACAGCGGCCAGTCAGACTCTCTCTGCACAGAACTTGGGGGCAGCGGTCAAATCTCTCTGGATGATTAGGATATGGCTGCTCTGCCCCCTCTGTCACCTTCCTGTTCCCCCCTGACAGAGACAGGAATCTGTTTGCTGTGTTGGGGTCCAGTGTCAGCTGGCAGGAGTCTGTAGGCAGGAGGAAGAGCCATTAATCCCATGACGAAGCCCAGCATCTCCATCATTATCACTGTCACACCTCACACACTCACTCACACAGAACTCGCTCCAATACACACATTTTATTCCCAATATACTCATGTAGCCGCCCGAGTCTGCGGCGCTCCGGCTGCCCCCTGCGCTGTGAGACACGCCACGCTGAGAGACCCGCTGGGGCCGAACTGCACTTTAGCCTGCGCTCTATTATTCTGTACGATACATAAAATATAAAAAGTCAAATATGTGAATTACCTCAGGAAATGTTGGTCGCCCGCGCGACGCCGGTGGGAAGACGCGCCGAAATGACGCGCGTGTTAAACTAATAGGCTTAATTACAGGTAAATAAAATTACAAACAGCATTCATCAAACATATTAACCATAAAATTACACAACAAAGATTACCACTAAAAGTGAGTTTGTCTTTAGGTCACAATATGAACGTCTTTTAATCCACTTTGGACACACACCTCTCTCCAGCAGCGCGACGACACGACGCTCCCAACGCGGACGCATCTAGGCTGGTTCTCCGCAAAGCGCAGCACTCGCGTATTACACCGCGTATGCGTACATGGAAACGTTCATATTTCTCTGGTCAAGCTGTGTACTTTGCACATGCGCACGTGTCCTATTTAAGTATTAGTAGTAATTCTGATATTCCCTGCACACGTACCACAGCCGCGAGGTCTGTGTATGTTTCCCTACGTTTTACAAATTCAGAGCGGCAGTTCACGGGGCTGCTAACTTTGATCAACTGGCTGGCGTGAGATTTTCAATTTGGGACAAGTCTGCACACATATGCATACGCATTTATATGTATGCAACAGTTCTATTACCTTGAAAATCCTCATCAAAATCATCTATGTTGGCGTTTAAAGACAAATTTGGAGTGCGGTAGGCATAATTAACATAATTAATAATTAACTGACTTACACTGGAACAGACCCAATACAGAAAAAAGTATTGCAATAATAACATCATGTAGCAAAATTTGTCAGAAGGTTTAGTAGTGACTTGGCTCGAATCGGAAGAGATGAAGAAAAGAAAATTATAAATGAGATTTACTGCTTTAACCTGCAAACCAGTCAGTCGTCTTACTGATACAGAAAAAATTGTAGGAGGTGCCTTACAGAATAAATTGTATGATTATATATAAACATAAGGCAGAAGGAGCCTTTGTTAGATTGTGGCAAAAATGGCTTGAACAAGGTGAGCAGAACTCAGCCTATTTCTTTAGGCTAGAAAGTCAGCAAGCCTATCATCAAGCTAATCATGACTATGTATAGTTATTGCAGTCACTGGGTGATTAAATAAAACCAGACAGCAGTAAAACTGCATATAGTTCACAGTACATGGTAAACAAAACAAGTGGGCTTGCAGCTCTAATCAAAGCGTGTTCTTCAGAGCGCCATCTTGACTCCCTCGTCCTTGTACAACATTTAATGCCACAACCTCATACTAACAAGTGAGACTGGAAACGAAGGAACCGACCAAGATGGTTTTCTCGCACTGCCCCCTGGTGGACATGACCCTCAATCCTCCAGATAGATGTAAACTACGCACGCAAGTGTAGTCGTGTCGTGTGAAGTCATGGCCCTAAAGCACAGACTTAGGAGATGTTCAGTGTCACAGCCAGTTTGGGGAAGACTGCAGGTGCCGTCTTAGGACAATATTAATGAATCTGAAAAAAAGTACACAGTCAGCGAATGCACAAAAAGGGCAAATGTGAGGGAAGGAAGGAAGCCCCCCCCCCCCCCCCCCCCCCCGGACCTCACTGCCCATAGATACCGTAGCTCACACAAGATAAGGATGCAGATAAAAGGTTTTGATGAGCTGTTACTGAGTGATACCAAACGTTCCTGCTACCCAAACAAAGCGAGGGCAGTTTCCCAGCTTTCAGCATTACAGTGCATGATGACATCTAGGACAGGCTGGGCCCTTACCCCACCGCCCGCCGCTTACTTGGTTTGGATCCCCTGCTGTAGCTACAGCCCACACTAGGCAGTGAGGAGCAGCCCCAGTGTCAGCCATTCCTGCTCTGACTGACTTCAGGGGGAACAAAGTGCATCAAAGCCCACAGCTACTCTCTCTCATCTGACTCCAGTTGTGTGTCACCTACACACTGGGTCAGACAATGTGTTTAATACATTAAACTGATCTTTACTGAATATCAGGTCTGTGGCTGGAAAATCATTATTAATGACTGATTTTAATATCAAGACCTTGATTTTTATGCTTTAAACTGAAATGGGGTCAAATGAAAACTATGCAGCAGCCCTGATCAAACCAGCTACTCCTACCTGCCCTTTATCAGTGAGACTAGAGCACTAGAGCACAGGGAAGGAGGTGGAGCCGCCGCCTTATTTAATGGGTTTGAATTATTTTTACAAGTCATGCACTACTTTCTGTCAGAAGGGTAATTATGAATCTGAATGAACAGAAATTACATGTGGAGTTCCTCAAGGGTCCGTAATTGGCAGTGGGCAGTGGTGGCTTAATGGTTGTTGGATTGAATCCCCGACCAGCAAAGCACTGCTGAGGGACCCTAAGCAAAACACTGCTCTCTGGGCGCTGAATTAGCTGCCCCTTGCTATGTCACGATGTCACATATGGGTTAAAAGCAGAGGACACATTTCGGTGTTGTACACTGTGTGCTGTGGTGTGTCAACACTGATCACCAATTACAATTATAATCCTCACTGAGCCTCTTTGTTCAACATCTACATGCTTCCATTTGCTCAGATTACGGAACACTATAAAATCTCTGGAACACTTAAGGCCATGTTGTTAGTAAAATTCACAACAAATAATAATCCATTGTTATGCATTATAATCATGGCTTTAAATATTTATCAAAAGGCATAACACATTATAGGCATGCTTATTATGCATAATGAATGATGTTTGAAGCTCTCTTCTTTAGTGCACTATAAATACCTTCATAATGCATTATAATGATCGGTATAAGCATTAAGGATGCTTTGTATTGCATTATGAAGGTATCTATAGTGCCTTATAGATGAGTGTGTCATAAAGCATTCATAAAGCGTTATAATGGTGGATATAATGTGTTATGCTTTTTTATAAATATTTATAGCTGTGTTTAGAATGCTTTATGAGTGCAGTATAATTAAGCAATAACATATAAGAAGATACTCCGGTATATCATGGCTGTGATTCAGTCAAAGGCACAAGGCTACAGGCCACCACAAAAAATAAAAAAAAAGTTCTCATAACATCAGTGCAAGTGGGAGGGGCCATCGTGTCCAAACCGTCCGCATAGCTGGATAATTCAGTCAATAACCAATATAGTTTTGTCTAATATTTCCGGTGGCAGCAGTAAAACAACTAGCCAGCTTATTATCAGAGTAACTTTGCATTGTAAATGAAAACCATGCCGCAGATTATGAGGCAGATTGCAAAGTTCAGTTATTGGCATCTTTAATAGCGTGATCATTAAAAGGACAGTTGGCAGCTTATAAAAACTTATTCTGGAACAGAAAAGAACAAATCCCACAAAACGGAATACATATGAACCTTTACTTTCACTGTCACTTATGTGAATTTTTTAAACTGGTGGAAACACAGGCAGGTTCTGAAAAGGCATCAAGTGACAACCAGCCCAGCACCGGCTCCATGTTGGTGGAAATGAGGCATCAGTACAGTGTTCCCAGGTCCAGCCCAAGGTCTGCTTAAGATCCACCCAACGGAAGCTGAAACCAGCCCAATAAGAGAGAGAGAGAAGGATTTCTCTCTAAACCAGATACGGAAAAGCTTGTTCATGTGTTTATTTCCAGCAGGCTAGACTATTGAAATGGTGTCTTTGCAGGTCTTGGTAATAAATCAGTCAGACAGCTGCAGCTCATCCAGGATGCTGCCACCAGAGTCCTCACTTACACCAAGGAAGTGGAGCATATCACACAGCTCCTTAATCACTGCACTGGCTTCCTGAGCATCACAGGATTGGTTTAAATATTATTACTTGTTACAAGGCACTAAATGGCACTAACTTCCTTGAACCTTGTGAAGCATCCAGACCCCTGAAACTTTACTCAGTGTCCCAGAATGAAGACCAAGCAGGCTGAAGCAGCTTTTAGTCTCTATGCTCCCTGTCTATGGAACAAGCTTCCTGAAGACCTGAGGTCTGCTAACACTGTCAGTTCATTATAATCAGGGATTAAAAGGTTTTTGTTGCTGCTTTGTTTCAATAAATTAAATTAGCAGGAGTTTAGTCATACGCTGCCTCTACAATCTCACTTCTTTTTAGTTAACTGTTTATTTGTGTTTTGGGCTTTTAGACTTTTTAAAATTGTTTTTTAAATTGACAATGAACGTGTTTGTAAGTCCCACACCAAAGTTCCAAAGTACCGAAAAAGTACCCCAGCTGCAATGATGCTTTTGGTACTGGAACTTCTGGTACTGGTACTCGACCGGAAGTTAATGGAAAAGGGAAAGAACCAAAAGTACCGAACCTGGTGCAGTGGAAAAGCACCCTGAATAAACTTGCCTTACTTAGCAATTGGATTTAAAGTCCACTGAGATAAAAAGCTCATGTAAATGTGAAAGACCAGGAGGCAGCAGGAGAGAGAAAGAGAAGCTCCACTGGCAGCAGAAAACGAAACACAATAAAACACACTCCACCTCATACAGGGAGAGAGAAGCGTGTGTGTGAACAGACTCACAGTGTAAGAATTCTGCTCTGGTCCTGGGCACTAATACCGGTAGGACGGTGTCTTTGGTAACTAGAAGGAGACAGAGAGAAACAGGGATGTGAGTAAAAGGAATTTACTTGTGGGAGATGGACTTCACTCACTGTGGAGATAACAGCAGTGGGGTATTATCATTATGAGGGACAATAACAGGCATTTTAACAAACTGCAAATCATGGTAAGTTACACATAATACAGATTTTTGGTTTCTATAATGTAGAAGAAACATATTTCATGTGATCTGGGTTTTGCAGCCAGTAGAATGTGAAGCTCTTTCACCAGTTATCACAAAGATTTAAACTTATTGTAAACAAACTGACTTGGTCACACAAATGTGAGGCTGACTGTACTGCATACTCTCTCTGCATGGAACACATCGGGGGGGCAATTCTACCCGCAAAGTCCAGTGTGTACGCAGGTCTTTGGGGTAACCTTTAGGTCAGCTGTTCAACCCCAGGTGTGAGACCCTTCAGCCAATCAGTCCTCTAATTAGTAATCCAGCAAAAGCAGCCCTTTCTGGGTAAGATTGGCCAGCCCTGGTCTATATTAACATGAACAGACTAGAAATGTATTAACCTGGTGATGGATCTCTGCCATTTTCATTCTGCAAAAATTCTCCAGTTGATCTTTCAGCTCAGAAACCGCCTTCCTCAAATTCCCAAAATCAGATCTGGGACTGACAGAGATTCTGGGTCCAAATCCAGCTTCAGGAGTGACAGGAAGAGCCTGGCGCCTCTACAGACACACAGTCTGATTAAACAGCTTCATCAATACAAATGTGTATTGCAATCTAATTAACAGAACCATTAACATCTGACCAATGACAGACTAGCTGAAATACAAATGACAATATGCATCCATTTGAATACTCTGGTTTTCTTATTGCCAAAGTAGCTGTTCTGTTACCTGGAGGAAATGGATGTGATCTTCTGTGTGTGAAAGCTGCTCCAGCTCAGAGTGTCTCCTCTTCAGTTCATCAATCTCCTGCTTCCGTCTGTCCATGTCTCCTTCAGCCTGACTCACTGCAGCCTTCTCCTGATCTCTGATCAGCTTTGTCACCTCAGAGCGTCTTCTCTCAATGGAGCTGATCATCTCAGTGAAGATCCTCTCGCTGTCCTCCACTGCTGACTGTGCTGAGCTCTGTTGGTGACACAGGGAGCAGAGGACAGTAAATTACAATTGGCCCCTTTTGAGACTCCAGAGAGCCTCATTGTACAATAGAGATGTGAGCTGACAGGAGGTATAAAAACAGCACAGGGCTGAGGTTTGGAGCATCACCATGCTGGACGCCTCAGGTACTGAAACCCAGCCAGCACTGATTGGAAATGATCGCTCATTAAGCTCATACACTGTCAGCTGCAGGGATTTGGCAGAGACTGGTGGCTGTATGGGGCAGGTTGGTTGTCACCATTAGGTCTCAGTTTAATAGGTGACTTTTTTAGTGGTTATTTGCATTACGCTGGGTTGTGAAAAGTTTCTCAAATAGGCATTTATGGTATTTTTTTAAATAAATAAGCTACTACTGCTGCAACACTTGGTTAAACTCTGTAATCTAGCAACTTTATCCCACTGACCCAGAATAACCCACAGCAGCATTAATTTGATTAATCCGCACAAGTCTGCAAATCTGCAATCTGTTGAATCTGAAAGAAGATACAATATGATCACAAGCCAGCTGTTATCTTCTCCTCAGGTTCATACTCACTGTGAATGAGGCCACAGCCTCTCTCAGCTCCTGCAGTTCCTTCTCTCTCATCTGAATTCTCTGCTGAAATTCCCTCTGTTTTTCACCCATTTGTTTCTACAGATAGGAAACAAGACGACAAAACAAGTTTGTTTCATTAGCTGAGATCACATTCATCAATCATCCTGCCCAGGGTGGACCCCATCCTTGGGCCCTATGCTGCCTGGGAAAGGCTCCAGGCACTCCCCCTGACCCTGACCTGGATTACCGGATAGGAGATGGATGGATGGATGGATGGATGATAGATGGATGGATGGATGGATATATGGATGGATGTTCATTAATGATTTATTGACTGTAGGTAGGATTCAATGGACATAGACCCTTTGGTCCTGTTTCCACCTGGTATTAACATGCATCCTGGGTGATCCAATCACAAGTGGACAGCGCTAATTACCCAGGACGCATTGAAGATACATTGAGATCCGATCACTCAACCCACATTGGGAGGTGGTCTGGGCTGCATATGGCCACATTCTTATAGCAGTGTGAAGGCGAATGTGTCCTGGGCTGCACTGCAGGACCGGCTACTCAACTGGCGTCCTATTAGATTGATGTCAGATCGCATGTCAGTTGATAATGGGCCACTGTGTATAAACTGCACTGTGAACAACAATAATGCATCTTTTCTCCTGCGACCCTAAAAACTCTGAATCCGCTGGGAAGTTGGTTTAATATTGGACTGTTTGACCCATTCATATAGAAACTGTGTCAAAGTCTGCATCACTGATGTTCCACGCAAATTCAGAAAGGAAAATGTGTAAAATGGGATTCATTAAAGATTCTTCAGAATTTGAACATATCATATATTTAATGTGCATGTTGGGGCGCAGCCTGGTGCAGGCAGGGAAACAAGGTGAGGATCCACTTAAAAGCTCCAAGACAAAGGGAATTAAGGAGACTGAACCAAACTGGAAAGACACACAATAAAGGAACAATAAGGGGTCAAAACTCACCAGGGAAAAAGTAGCTAAGAAAATGACACGTAGACTAACAGAGGGAATGGGGCAGCTAGTGATGTTAAGCTTGACAATAAAAAAGCGATTCACTACATTCTGAAGCACAGCTTCAGTTTCTTTCGTTCCACCCTGAACACGTGACCATGGTCATCTGAAGCTTCATTCTGCACTCAACCATGTGACTGCTTTGGAAACTGAAAATGTGGCACAATCCTCATTACCGGTTTCAAACCTGTTGTACAGCACATATTTCGGCGTACACACACACTGCAGCGTAAGTTTTAATCATCATAATAATTTAATAATAATAATAATTATTATTATTATTGGTCATTATTGTGTCCAAGGTTCAGTTTAATTGTATGAATACATAATATCAGATTTTGGTGAGGGTATTACCCAATAATCTGTATAATTTTCCCAGTATAGAGACCAAGAAACAAATGATTGATGAGGCTTTGGTCAATATGCACAACCCTTCACCATAGTGGATAACGCAGGATTTAGGGAGGTTGTGGGGATCCTGGATCCAACCTACATTCTCCCATCCAGGCAAACATGAAAGGGTTTAGTGACAGAAACATTTAAGATAGAAAAAGAGAAACAAAGGAAGAGGTGAGAAAGGCCAAAGCAGTAAGACTAACATCTGACAAGTGGACATTCATACATATGGAAGCTTATTTAGTAGTCAAATGCCATTTTATAAATGATAAGACTGAGCTGTCGACCTTATTATTGGGAGCAGGAAAATTCCCAAAGTCTCATTCTGCAGAAAACATGGCTGCAGTTGAGGCAGCCTGATGGAGGAGTGGCGAATACAGAATAAAGTCTGATGGCTCACACTGACGCTGCACAAAATGTGATTGTCTGTGTCAGACACACAACCTGCATTGCCGGTTTCTGTAGCCAATCTAATGCTCAGGCTGCTGTAGCGAACTAACAAAGACAGATGTGAGACAATTAACCAATAACAAAAGTGCAGGGAAAACAGGCAACAAGTGCAGTAACTTATATTAATGAACACAAGACTAGGAAAACTCCCACAAACACTGAAAGTAAGAAACACACACAAGGAATTCAATACTTAGAAAGTACAGAAACATGTGGAACATAATAAAACAAGGCACAAGCTTCACAAGCAGAACATAGAACTAACAAACACTGGGAAGAATAGAAAAGCAATAATTAAATGAAAGAGGTGAGGTTGGTTCCTGACCTGTCTCAAACCCATAACCAGCTGGTCCCAGCCTCTGTGTCACACACTCATCCCATTGAGCCAAATGCAGCCATGTGGGGAAAAGGAAGAACACACTAGGGCCAAAGATGATGAGAGGACAAAGGGGATGTTTGTGTTCAGTAGCCTAGCAAATGGATGTGTGAATAAAAACATATAATAACAGTGTAATTGTTTATATCGTTTTATATTGGGCTGTCCGGGGGCTTGAATTCCTGGTTAGATATTCAGTCCCACTCCAGCCCTGACTACTTTTACTTCATTTGTTCCAAGTCAGACATAATTCAGCATATCAGACAAAACAATGAACCTCTTTGTTAATATTTTCATAAATTTTGAGCTTCACTGGTTATCACTGAAAGCCAAAATATTATCCTATGGCAACCAACACAATGCTTTAAAGGTTGAACCCTTTAACCTTGAATAGAAAAGTATTAATCTACGTACATCTTAGTACCGAAAGACCTTTTTTAACATGTACATTTGTACTGTGTTGATGTAGGTAAGGTAAGGTAAGGTACGGAGGTAAGGAGCACACACTGAGTACAGTGCCTTACCGCACCCACCACACGACGAACCACCTCAGGGATGAGAACCTGAGTGCAGCCGTGCAGTGGGTGACACCTCAGCACCACACCAGTCCCAGTGGAACAGTGTGAGTTTTATCTGGTGGCTGCAGTGCCAATCCTGCAAAACACCTCCTGATGCAGTATAGAAATGCATGGCGATAATGTGAAAAGTTAAACTTTATTGTGAAAATAATATTTTATAATAATAATTGTCTAATGAAAATCGCAACATTATTACGAAACAATAAATTGTCAAATTTAAAAATTATACATAGAAGACAAGTGTTATTATGAAATATAATTTTATGAAATTTATGAAATTTTATGAAATTATTTAAAAATAAAAGGATACATTATTGAAATATTTATCATTTTATTTATATTTTTTGATATACTTATTTATTTTATTTTGAGTGTCATGGCGTCCCGTACAAACATCTTCGGCGGGCACGGCCTTACTGTACTGTGGCTCTAGTGAATTCTTCTGTACTATGAAGGGTTACTGGCTTTTCGGGGTAACTTGTCGGATGTAAGGTACCACAGTTTAAATGGACTTCATATTCGTTTACTTACATTTTGCCCAGACTACCTTAAATCCGACAAGCTAGTAACCCCGCTAGTAAGACCGGACAAGTAGGTCATGACAACTTTATCGAACCAGACTTGATCTGAGTGTTTCGTAGCAATTACACGAACAAGTGTTAAGACAAAATCCATTTATTTAAAATTAACTTTTAGATAATAACAATAATTGATACTTTCACTGATCCCTTTGGGGAAATTGTTTTAGATAGAAAGGGGAAATTCTTTTAAATTAGCCTGACCTGTATCTCCGCCCTTCCTGTAGCAGCTGAGACTGTATCATGGCCTCTGTGTTCATCCATCGTACAGAGATAACAGATACACTGCTGGTGGGTACGGCAGTAGACCTCCAGCGGTTTGTCATGGTGGGAACAGACCTTGTCCTTCAGATGGCCGATGGCATCAATGAGCTTGTGCTGTTTTGCATGGTGGAGTTTGTTGTGAAGCTGCAGGTCAGTTTCACAGTAGGAGGCCAGACACACCAGGCAGGACTTCTTCTCCCAGTACAGACGTCACACTCCACATCTCCAGGTCCAGCATACTGGTCAGCAGGAGCAGCTGCTTGTAGTCCAGTCTTCTTCAGTTCCTCCACCACTTCAGCCAGCATGGTGTTTCTGCCCAGAACAGGTCTGGGTATGAAGGTCTGTCTGCACTGGGGGCAGCTGTAAACTCCAGCATGATCTTCCTGATCCCAGCAGCTCTTAATGCAGCTCATACAGTAACTATGTCCACAGGGAATAGTTACTGGATCCTTTAGTAGATCTAGACAGATTGCACAACTTAACTCAATTACATCCACTGCAACTCTGGCTTCTGCCATTTTACCACGAACACTGATAGGATTCAGTCTCGTTTTCTCTCACAGTCGTCTGTGTGTGACAGTGGGAGGAACTTCCTGCTTCTCAGACTGCAGCAGGTGCGGTTTTGGACTGAGACCAGACTGAGAAGAGCAGACTGGGCAAACAGTGGAGCTGCAGTTTATGAACAAAATAGTACATTATACAAACTGTACCCAAAGCGAACATTTATTTATCTTTTATGAGAATAACAGTTACTGACATTGTTTTTCTGTAAACAAACTATAATCCTACTCTTTGATTTTGTGCAGTAGATAGAAATTAGGTATAAAGGTATAAGAGAGCAGATCTACTGAGAATGAATTTCTGTGTCGGTTTAGAATCACGTTTGGGATCATGTGGTTTCAGGTGAAACATGCAGGGATGTGCAGTTATAGACAGACTGTGTCAGGATTAGACAGAACAAGCTTTGACAAGTGCTGTCAATGCACAGATTTGTTTTTTTTACATTATTCTATATACAATATTCATGAAAATATATGTCATCTCTTCCTTTTCTTTCTGTGTGTTTGTGCAGGGAGTGTATTTATGTTAGGAAGGACAGTCAAGTTCAGAGTGATCATTTTAATCATCCAAAATAATTCCATACTCTAATAATGAAAATTGAATACTACTCTTATATTTAAGCCAAAAGTTAATGGACCAGCTTCAGCCATCCCCAGGAACAGAAAGATCATATATCAAAAAAGTATCCAACAAATTCCAATAATTGCAATACAGGGTTATGGGACACACACATCACAGGAAGCACAGGGCACAAGGCAGAGACACCCTGGATGGGATGCCAGTCCATCACAGGGCAAACACTCACTCACATGCTGAGGACAATCAAGAGACACTAATTCACCAAACTGCATGATCGTGGACAGCATGAGGAAACCTGAGGAAACCCACAGGAACACGGGGAGAACATGCAAGCTGTACATGCAGAACCAGGACTGGGAACCACACCCACAAGCCTGGAGGTGTGAAGTGAGAGCAGCTGGTCTGAAGTCCTGAAGGGAGCTGTAGCGCCATTTCTTTGGAACAGTGTGGAGCCGTCCTGCATTACTGCTTATCCTGTACGGGGGGGTGGGGAGCCTGGAGCCTGTCCCAGGTGGCACAGGGCGGGGGACACAATGGACAGGATACTAGTTTATAGCAGAGCACAAACTCACACATACAGACGCACACTAAGGGCAGCTTAGAGATTCCAATCGGCTGATCGCAGTTTCATGTTCTCCAAAGTAGGAGGAGAAAGCCCACATTGGAAGAACATGCAGACTTCACACGTACAGCAGTAGGGACAGGAAACAAGCCAAGAGACAGAGGTTACACCCCGAGACCCCACACCCCCCCACAATCACACATACTGTTAGGATTTATGTAAAATTTATATTTTAATGCTACAAAATTATGACTGACTATGAACTTCATATTCCAGAACTGTGTTGGAATCTATGCTGACTGTAAGAATGTTACCTTACAGGATTTACCCGTTTCTGTGCCCTGTACCTACAGTAAGGAGGTGTGATCTCTGCTCCTTCAAAGCAGACAGACTCACTCACATATGATTACAGTTCTAGTACATAGCAGATACTGTTGCTGAAAGTGGTGAACAAGTGAGGCAAATACAACAATGCAAACATGCCGCTGTCAAGGTGCTGCCTGGGCACTAGTGCAGCTAGGCTGGTATTTCTGGGCTCCACAGACATCACTGGTGGTTGGTGTCGTGGTCACCGGGGTGAAAGACTCGTGCAGCAGGTGTTTCTCAGACAACAAACAAGGACTTACTGGGATCAGGATGGGAGGCTATGGAACCGGCAACACATAAGGCACAACATCAGTGATCGAACTGGGGAACACAGGACCAGGAAGCACTTAAATGGAGGACTAATGATGGAAGAGACTGGAGACAGCTGGGAGTGTTTAACACGAGGGCTGGAACGAGACGTGAGACCAACAAGCAGCAAACATGGCCTGTTAGAGCCACGTCAGGGAGGAGGCGGGACATTTAATTACATTTTTATATAGTGCCTCACAGAGTCGTCCCAAGGCACTTTACATAGATGTGTAGTCATACATTACAACATCATTAAAGACAGTAATACACAACGGGAAAAAGGAAAGAAAGATATTAAATAAAGAAAGCCAGATGACAACGGAGGAGAGGAACCAAAAAACCCCAAGTAAGGAGAAAAAAAAGACCTCTGGGGGTCCATGGACAACTGGCTGCCCAACCCCCCCGGCAGACTAATATTACTGAGAACAGAAAAGAGTGGAGCTGCTTGCTAAAGGCCAGGTGTGAGGTGTGATTAAAGTCTGTCAATAAGCCTGTTCTCCACGCTGGCCTGTGTAGGGTGACACTCAAGGCTGCACCCAGGATGACACAGTTAGCAGGTCCAATTCGCAGTGTCACCCCTCCATGGGACAGAACCTGGACTCCAGCTGAGATGGTGCCCCCCCCGGGTAGCACCTGGAAATGTGGGGAGGCAGAGAGCATGGATGGTCAGAACATGCGTTGACACATAAATGGACAAGCATAGTGGATAAAAATGGCATTGCTTAATGTGACAGTACCCCCTCGCCCCAACCCACCAAAAGCATGCGCTCCGGCCATGAAGTCCAAAGGGGTTAGACAACAGGGATGGAACCAGACTGGACTCTGGACTAGACAGGGGACGACAGAACAGATGGTAGACAGGACAAGACCAGACAAGACTAGACAGAACACTAGACAGACAGCAACACCAGACATAAGAGCAGTTGCAGGACATCACTAAGGACATGGAGCGGATAAAGGAAAAGCTAGGAGCCACAGGTACAGCAGTCCTGTCAGACCCCAAAACAGGATGGATAGGTGGAGGGTCAACAAGAACAGGGGCACAGGATGCACAAGACAAGGAGAGATGGGGCATCCAGGGAAGACAGGCAAAGACTCGGGGCTGGGGACCCTCCTAGGGTCCTTTCCAGGTGAGGCTGAACTCCGCCGAATCACAGGACCAGAGGGTCTGGGAGGGCCAGCAGGGCTGGAGGACGTGAGGGGTTGGGAGGTGATGAGAGAACCGCAGAGCAGTAGGGCAGCAAGGAGACAACAGGACAGGAACAGGAAGATGACAAGGCACATACAGGGCAAGAGCAGAGACTGGCAAACCCTCTCTGGGAGACAGACATTCTGCCTGCCGCTTTCTTGGACTCCTGTTGATACTGGTGACCACCCAAGAAACTGGGACCAGAGTAACCGGAGTCTGGGATGAAGGAGGGACCACGTAGCAGGACCCAGGGCAGTCCAGCAGGACATCCTCTGGATCCATCTTCTCTGGGCTGGTGGCATGTGCCCATGGGACGTCAGGATAGAAAGTGGGCACCAGCAGGCCGTCAGGAGATGAGGTCGGCGCCGGCTGGACGTCTGGGGACATTGAGGTGGGTGCTGGCCAGGCATCAGGGGACAGAGAGGTGGACGCTGGCCTGACATTATGGAGCAGTGTGGCAGGTGTCGGCTGGTTACCAGGGAACCGTGTCAGATCTGCGGGGCGAGTTGTGGGGGTTGGGTGCAGTGTGGATGAGGTGGCAGTGTATGCAGGGGCCTAGGCGGACCGATCATCGGCTACCAGTTCTGGTTCTAGGAACATGGAATGTAACCTCTCTGGTGGGAAAGGAACCTGAGCTGGTTGGGGAGGTAGAGAGATACCGACTAAATATATGCACATGTTGGGCTTGAGAGGGGCTGGACTCCCCTCTATTCCACTCTTGACTTGCCCCTGGTGAGAGGCGCTGGACTCCCCTCTATTCCACTCTTGACTTGCCCCTGGTGAGAGGCGCTGGGCAGGTGTGGGTCTACTTATGTGCTGATTTCACACGGCCGCCATTTTGAATGGAAAGCGAGGCAGAGGAGGGAGTCACCCCAAGTGGAAGCCTGGAAGTACAGTCACATAACAACGGCTTGGACCGTAAACTTTGAGCTGGTGCCACATTTTACCATAAACGATGCTGAAAAATGGGCTGAGGAGGGATGTTGAATATCAAGAGCAGTTCTGTTAAAAGGATACAGCAACTGAATAGAGGGTAACATTACTGATATTAAAGGTAAGTTAACGATTTTGACAGGCGTAGCCTAAGTGTTAATGTACTAGCTAATCAGCAAATATCAAAATATTGTTTGCAGCGTGAATGACTAACGTTAGTCATTAACAAGCTTGATTTATTTTCTGAATTTACAATTTTCTGAGACAACAAGCACAAGCACTATTATCCTGAGAGAGGCTGAAAACGCTGGATACATATTACTAAACATATATGGTACATTACAGAGTTAATCAAAGGGGTATGAATATATTTTAGGTCCAAGCAGAGTCAGGTACTTCACCTCCAATGGATCATGGGTTTTCACATAGAAAATAAAAATCTTCAGCCCCACTGTGAGGAATTATAGCAGGAGGCAGCTTGGTTATATGATACATCCTCACTACTGTAAATCCATGATTCTGCAAAAGTGTGTTTTCTAACTTTGAACTGAGCTTCTAAGTGTCCCGGTTACAAGGAAATCAAGGGAAAGACAAACCTTGATCACATTCTCGTCTTTGATAAGATGTACATCCTGGTTCACAACAATATGGCACACTAGCATCAACGAATTTTGTGGAATTAATCCCACCTCAGCCTTGTTTTCATTTTGAAAATGGTGACCTCTGTGAAATAAGCTAATAGCCCCCCCCCCCCCCCCCCCAAATTCAGTGCTAGAACGTTGGAGTTTACCCCAGTGAGCGAGAGGGTTACCTCCCTTCTCCTTCGAGTTGGGGGACGGGGTCTGACTGTTTATGCGTATGCACCGAACACCAGCTCAGAGAACCTGGCCTGCTTGGAGACCTGAGAGGGGGGCTGGGAGGTGCCCCCCGTGGGGACTGCATCGTCCTGCTGGGCGACATAAACGCTGATGTGCGTAGCGACAGTGAAACCTGGAAGGGTGTGATTGGGAGGAACGGCCTGGCCGATCTGAATCCCTGTGCTGCCCACAGTGTGTCCATAACGAACAGCATGGTGGAACATAAGTGCTCCTGTCACCGGAGCACCCTGGGCCGCAGGGCGATGGCAGTCTGATGGGACTGGCAGTTTGTCACTTCTAATATCTGTCCTTATATGTCATGTTCTTTTAATTTATTGTTTTATCCATCCATTTTCCAAACCACTTATCCTATCGGGTCGCCCGGAGCCTATCCCGGAAGCAATGGGCACGAGGCAGGGAACAACCCAGGATGGGGGGCCAGCCCATCGCAGGGCACACTCACACACCAGTTACTCACACACCAGTCACTCACACATGCACTAAATGTTTTATTTTCATATGTATTCCCACGATTTTACTTTGTGCATTATGCATTTTATTTTTAATCATCTTTTCTGGAAAGCACTTTGAATTACCTTCTTGTATGAAGATGTGCTATACAAATAAACTTGACTTAAACCAACATAAAATATTCATTCTCTACTCACTTCAGCTTCTCCAGTTTACAGCTGGGATGCTCCGGTACAGCAGAGAGCAGCTTCACTCCTGAGTCTCCTGGGTGATTGTAGCTCAGATCCAGCTCTCTGAGGTTTGACTTCAGAGCTGAAGTCAGGGAAGAACAGCCTCTGTGTGACTCTACAGCCTGACAGCTTATTGAAAGGAAACCACAAAATTTCAGACAAAATACAGGCAGCAGCGACCTGTCAAAACACCAGTGCTGACGTTGCCAATGACTGGCCTGGACCCACCAGAGCAAACAGCCCTTCAGCAGATTGCAGCAGATTTCTAAAATAATAGAGTATTTTATTTGATGTAATTCCAAGGAAATGTGATTTAGCTTCTTCTAAGGGACTGTGAATAGTCCAGCCCATGCATTTACTCTAGTGTACAGCAGAACAAGGTTTTCTCGGTCGCTTTGGTACATTTCTCAGATCAGAAATGAAATTCTCATAACTACTTGTACAACCCCCACATCATCGAGTCCCTTTTGCACATCATAAATGCAAAGTCTCATTCTTTTGGTCAAATTGCAAATGCTTTGGCTCAGTCATGCGAATAATTATGTACAATCCTACATTTTCAATTGTTCATGACATCCATCCATCCATCCATCCATTTACCAAACCGCTTATCCTATTGGGTCGCGGGGGGTCCGGAGCCTATCCGGGAAGCAATGGGCACGAGGCAGGGAACAACCCAGGATGGGGGGCCAGCCCATCGCAGGGCACACTCACACACCATTCACTCTCACATGCACACCTACGGGCAATTTAGTAACTCCAATTAGCCTCAGCATGTCTTTGGACTGTGGGGGGAAACCGGAGTACCCGGAGGAAACCCCACGACAACATGGGGAGAACATGCAAACTCCGCACACATGTGGCCCAGGCGGAGACTTGAACCCGGGTCCCAGAGGTGTGAGGCAACAGTGCTAACCACTGCACCACCATGCCGCCCCCTGTTCATGACATGTTGGTCAAAATATATTATACTGGTTCTCTGTTGAAAAGTCTGACATCTGGTGTTAGTTCATTATATAACTCATTACCTGCAAAATGGTTGTCATAATCGCTCAAGCATGTTCTCTATACATCTGTACAACTGTGCATGTATATATATCCAGTACTGTGCAAAAGTCTTAGGCAGTCCAAAGAAATGTTTGAAGCTGTTTATCTGGGTAGCAAGTGTACTTTGGCTTAGAAAAAAAGCACAATTTAACATTAGAACGGGTGCAAATTAAGAGTAACACAATAAAAACTAGTAATAATTTCTTAAGTTTTCTAAAAAGTTACTGATATCTAGTTGGATGGCTAGATGAACACTGCTTCAGTTCCCAAACTTCTCCTCAGGGGGACCTCAGCCGTTCCATGATTTTGTTAAATTTCACAAATAGCTCAATTAAATATATAAATATATTGGTTTAAAAAGTCAGTGACAGATTGACTAGCTGTATGAGGTCTGCTAGTGGCCAAGCCAAAAAATACGTGGCTGCACTGGACGGTCGCTGCAAATACTAGGATGATTTTAGCAGAGGTTCTGAAATGGCGAAGCTGACACACTTTGACAGGCATCATATCATAGTTTTACACCAACAGGAGGATAATCTAAACATCATTTTCTTTGTCTGCCTAAGACTTTTGCACAGTACTGTATATATATATTTCGGTCCTCAATCATGGCCTTACAATGGCTGAGGCTGGTCGGCCGAATGATGGGAGAACAACCATGTCCTCAACCATTCAAACATTTAATAGAGCCAACAGATATGTAATCCAACAATGTGCCCTGTACTGTAATATTGTCCTCTTACTGCAATGTTTCATATTACAGTATTCCATTTGCATTTTATATTACTCAGTGAGTTTTACTTTATACAGTTACATACTGGATGTATACTGTAGCACACATGTCGCGTCACTCATGGTCACACACACAGATTAACCTCCCCCCAAACCACAGGCAATATGCCAGGACAAGCAGTGTAGTACAATCTTTTATTAAACATGCAAGAGCAACCCCACTACTTAACAGACAGGGGGGGAAACAGAATATCTAACACGACGAAGGGGGGGACATGCCCTACATACACACCTTTCCCACTGAATACACCCCCATAGAATTAGCACTTCTGTCTCCGAAATTCCTGTGAAAATGTTACTGCGATTGAGCATGTACATGAGCGATTGACTACACACCAATACAATCCAAATCCAAAACACACATGGTAAATGTGCTTTTCTACTTTTATGAGAACTGAAAGCGCTTTACAATTCATGCCTCACATTCACCCATCCACACACCGGGGGCGGAGGCTGCCATGCAAGGCGCCAACCTGCACGCCGGGAGCAATTTGGGGTTCAGTGTCTTGCTCAAAGACACTTTCATGGGGTCAGTAGAAACTAGGGCTTGAACCTGCAACTCTCTGGTTGCTAAACGATAGCACTACCTCCTGCGCCACCATCTTCCCCAAATGTAAGGAGAAGGAGGTTCCTCGGCGCTCCGAGATGTGTTTGGCTGTAATAAATCTGGAATATAGCTATATGACATAGTTTTTGATAATACCAGCATTTATTTTTTAGGCAAAAATGGCAGGCAGATCAGAACTGGCCAGATTTGATGTTGCAGCTTTTAATGAAAGACAAAACAAAATTAAAAAGTGCTGAAGTTTGAATGATTGTGAGTTTATTTCAGTTGTTGATGTTGATAAGATTGGTTTCCTCATACAAATACAACACACATGATGTTTACTTGAAATGACTGAAAAGTGATACCAGGATCAGGGGGTCAATAAGCTTTTAAGTAATAATGTGGATTGTGCTTGGGATAGAAGCTGCACGTTGTGTTGAAGAAAAGTATAGATTTTCATTTTACAAAATATTCAAAGTAATTGTAATAATAATATTAGTGACGTTCATTTTTAGATGACATTAATTACATAACTAATAATACATTGAGAAGAAATGTTTTGTTATTGTGTAGATGGAAAGACATGAAAGTAATGTGGAAAATCGCCTCTTACCACTGAAACACATTGGTATGGGTGGTGCTAATAATAGTACTGCAGCCAGCCAGTAGGGGGCGCTTGACATGTTGCGTTTTCACCTTTTAGAGACATTTTGGTCTCCATGTTTTTTACAGTCAATGCTTTGATCACAGATTTGAAAGCAGTATGCATAATGCATCAGGACTCACACTGAAATTGCCTATATGTGGATATATTATGTAACATGGTTCTGTAGGAATGCTGGTACCTTGGAAACAATATACAAATATACCTTATATGTGAGTTTGGATATGGGTGTGGCTGCAACTGGAGAGGCTTGTAGTACATATTCTGCAAAATTTTCATAATGGTTGTTGCAAATATTATGTAGAAAATATGACAGAGACTTGAATGCAAACATGGGTTTTGTTGGGAAAATATCAGTTCATGGAATACATTACTGAGGAAACTTTTACTTCTATTTAATACTTTTAGGCACACATACATCACGAGGAAAATAAACTATTATTTATAATAATTTATATACCGTGCAATGATTAAACATAAAAAAACTATAGCATAGAAAAATCGAATGATACTATCAGACAAAATGGCCATGGAGATGTAACACAGAGCGGTGAGCTGGAGACCAGAGTCTTGACCCTGAGGAGTGAAATAAAATATTTAATTTCTCTGTTGTGTCACAAACCTGACAGATACACTACTTGTCAAAAAGAAAAGAACTTACTTCCTCACGCATTTCTAAAAGGATGCTTTTGTCAAATCCCTCCAACTCACTGAAAAACCACAGATCAAGATCACATATTATGGCCTAAATAAAAATATAATATAGATATATAATACAGACAGTTCATGGTGCATTTTGTAATACTCAAGACACACCAAGGCCATGCACAGTGCATACTGATAAAAGGGAGGGGGAAAACACTTCAATACATTCTCTGTATCACAAGTGTTAAGTCCAACAATTCAAGGTGGTCTCTCTTACAATTGTCACGCGCGCTCGTCCGATCCTCCCAAGTGCCACGCCCCCTCGTTAACCTCGTGTGGAATCTCCATGTCATTCGCTGTTTCCAGTTGTTTTCATTAGTTCTATGTATTTAACTCCACGTCAAAATATATTTTCCCCGTCCAGTCATTTAAGTCCCTACTTCTATTGTCCTGTGTTCCTAGCTGGTTTCCAGATTCTCCATCTTCCTGCTCCTGCTTCCCCGATCCGTGACGTGACAACAATCAACAGGAACGCGCCACAGTCCACAGAACCAATCTGTTGAGGAACATCCGGCAAAATGCAATATAATACTAACGAAAACATTTCTTACAATTCTAATACAAATGTAACGACAGAAAATGCTGAAATCTACTTTACCATGTTTTTCAAGCATTTTCCAGTGTCCTGGGCTTATTCGGTTTGTCAGTTTGCTGCAAAAAGAATTTTGGAATTGTCAGGGGCAACATAACTACAGCTTTTCATGAAACGGGATTAAAACTCTATGTGTGAATTAATGGACACAGAGAAGACCTTTTGTCACATTTGTAAATGTTTCACTGTTGTGCTACATCTGGTTGTGAGTGTTACCGAGAGCGTATGACAGTCTCTGGCCCAATTGTCGTCAGGAATGAACGAAGAAAATGATGATTAAAATATTAAAAAACAGCAAACGATACGACTTAAATATTATAGCATTTATTGTACAATATACTATACATATGATCAGGAGCGCACATAACTGCATGGTGCGCAAGTACGCATTCCTCGTACACGCGGGGCAACTCCTTGTTGTAGCAGCGCAAATGCGTATTTATTTTATGTGCATTCACGCTGTTATGACAAGAAATTACCGTGCATCTTAACATTTAGGCTAATTTGTAATTCTTTCGCGGCATGAAGGCTAAAATACACAATGATTTCTTGTCATAACAGCGCGTATGCACATAAAGTAAATACGCATTTGCGCTGCTACAAAACATTACCGCGCGTATCGCTTTAGACAGCGAATGAGTACTTTCATATCAGTTATGTGCCCCCTGCATATGATCATTTTTGCATATAAAATAAGGGGGGCGACTTACGCAGGGTTGCCAACTTTGGTCAGCTTGTTGGCATGAGATTTTCAATTCGGGACAAGCCTACACACGTATTCACATTTATATAACAGTTTCATTACCTTGTAAATAGTCTTTATGGTTTGCAAACTGCTGAAACGCTTCTGATGCAACCAGTTTTAGGTTTTAAATGGATTAATGGAGATTCTCCATAAGATTTATTGCTATGAGCGTTTGAGTCCGAAAGCCCGAGTCTCGCGCCACATACGTCAGAGTGGCAATCTGCTTACAGTCGAATCGGAGCCGAACGCGGCCGAAAGTCGCCGACGAGCTGCATAGGATCGCATTGTCTGTTATGGTACGAATGGGCGTCCGTGACAACAACTTGATTGCTTTTGAATCACATGTACTTATCTTCTCAAACTGCTTTCGAGCATCTTAACGACTGGTTGCATTTTGAAGTGTCTTGCCATCTAAAGAATGGAGAACAAAGAAATAAACATAGTTAAGATTAAAATTAAAATTACAATTAAAGTAAAAATAACAATGAATGAAGGCGTGATTAAGAAGAAGGATGACACGGACAAGCAGCCCCGATCGACACGGAGGGTGTCTGACATGCCGAAGGTAAAGCCCTGGCTTAAGAGACCTTATTAGAACACTTTAATTAGAGCATAAAATGTGTTATATCAATAATCTTTCCTTGTTTTAACAACCGGCTGTTCCAGACTGGAAGAGAAGAAAATCACCGTGGCCAGAGGGTTCGTCCGTGGAGCGGGAGGGACAGGCTACCCACGCTGGAGGAAGAAGGAGCGACGAGGAGGAGGCCCCAACTGAAGTACCTTCATCGAACCGACAGCAACGGCTCCTGCGATCTACAACCAGAGAGAGGCCAGGGGCAGCGTCAGCGACCGGCGGAACAGCAACTCCTGACAAGGATCCATGGACTTATGGGATATGGCCGGAGAAGGAGGACTGACTGCAGAGGCATTGTTCCTGATGGACTTGTGGGTTATGGGCGGGGACGGAGGGATAATAGAGATACTGTTTAAGTGTTAATGTACAAAAGAGATAGGATGAGATAAGATAAGATAGGATAAGTTAAAATAGGATAAGATAAGCTAAGTTAAAACATAATAAGATAGGTTAAGTTAACATATGATAAGATATGCTAAGTTAAAATATCATAAGATAGGCTAAGTTAAAATAGGATAAGAGCTTTACAATAAAACATATACTTACTTTTCAAACTGTGTCTTTGTCATTTCTTCATTGTTGTGTCTGTCTTTGATAATTTTGCACCGTTAATTTATATCTGACACTCTCCTAAATGTCAATAAGCAGAGACAGAGGAATGGGAGGAAGGTACGGTTAAGTTAAAGGAAATGATAAAGTATCAACATCACAGAGTTACCTTATTTTGACGCAGAAAGAGTCATTTCCGTGTTACTACCACCTATAAGTTAATGGCTGCAAATGTTTTATAGTTTTAGTCCGGTGCACTCTGTATCCATGCTAACTAGCTAGCTAACGTTAACATGACGCAGTACAGTCTTCCAGCTTGGGGATTCCCACCCCGGTCCGTGGCCAGTATTCCGCAGGGGGGTTTGCGGAGGGGTTGGTTGCAAATGCAAACGCATCCCTTCATGTTCGTGCGTTGTGTTCGGATGTGAAAATAAAAAAATCAAATTCAATGTTTATGTCATATTATACAAGATAAGACTGTAAAATAGTTTGCCCTGCATATGGATGCCATGCAGTCAGAGTATGATCAAGACAGGGTGTGAGTGTGGAAAAAAGACAAATGTAACAGTATTTGAGGGAAGAGTGAGAAGGAGGGAAATGCATGGAGAAGGAGGTTCCTCGAAGCTCCGAGATGTGTTTGGCTGTAATAAATCTGGAATATAGCTATATGACAGTTTTTGATAACACCAGCATTTGTTTTTAGGCAAAAATGGCAGGCAGATCAGAACTGGCCGGATTTGATGCTGCAGCTTTTATTGAAAAACAAAGTGCTGAAGTTTGAATGACTGTGTGTTTATTTCAGTTATTTTATACTGGACTCAAGGATTGGTTTCATAATACAAATACAGCACAGATAATGTTTACTTGAAATTACTGAAAAGTAAGTGATACCAGAATCAGAGGGTCAATAAGCTTTTAAGTAATAATGTGGATTGTGCTTGGGATAGAAGCTGCACGTTGTGTTGAAGAAAAGTATAGATTTTCATTTGACAAAATATGCTAATGAATTGTAAAAACAATATTAGTGACATTCATCTTTAGATGACATTAATTACATAACTAATAATACTTTGAGAAGAAATGTTTTGTCATTATTTTCTATTATCATTGCTTCTTACAGTAAATTATTCTTGATGCTCCCAGTCGGTGCCCATGTATGTAAAATATGTGGGTAGGATGCCGGTTAAACCCCCCGATTCACGTGCAGCATTTGATCACAGTTGACCCCATTCATGCTGGGCAGAGTCATCCCGTCTTAGCAGAGTCCTGCTGAAGCTGTGTGTGAGCTTATTCTCCAGGTCTCACTGGCTTTTGTGTGGCTCCCCACACTTCTGTCACAGTAGACAGTCCTGCCTGCCTCCAGCTTAATCAATGAAGCGGCTCTTTCCTTGCATATAATTAATGCAGCAGCTATTTACTTGCATCTATCACTCAGGCGGCTGCTTCCCTGCATGTGACCTACTACAGTGTTTTATAAGGTGTTTCCTTTGCTGTTCTCAGTCTCTGCCTCGATTCCCAAGTTTCTTTCGCAGTTTTTCCTGCCATCTCTGCCACAGCTTCAGCTGCATTGTCTGCAGTCTCTCCTGTACTGTCTGCTCTGGCTGCAGCTCTGCCTCTTTCAACCCCCCCCCTCTCCTATGGCTCCTGCTGCAGCCAAACCCCCCGCAGTTACACCCACTATTCCTACTACTGCTCCTGCCCCTAATGCCCAACTGCCCCAGCATCAGCAGCTCCTGCTGCGCCTGCTGCCCCAGCTCACTCTCTGTCTTGCTCTTCTCCTGATCTCAAACTCCCCTGCTTCCTCTCCTCTCTCCTCCATCTCTTCTTTTGTCTTTTTCACCTCCATTTCTATAGCGTCTGTTATTACCTGGAGTGATTTATTTCCGTAATAACTGCTGCCATTGTTTGTCACCATGTTCTCTACAGCTGTCAGCAGCTGTTTAATCTGAAGGCTGTTACTCCTGCACTCTGATTCATCCAGGTTTCCATCAGAGCTTGAAGGTCCTCCTGACCATTGGCCTGGTTCCTGATCAGGTGTGATGATCTTTGTTCTAACAGCCAGTTCTTCATCTCCTCCAGTGCCTGAACAGCCTGTGATTCCCCAGCTTCTCTCCTCTCTATCATCACTTGCTGTAGTTGTTCCACGAGATCTGCAGACTGAGCATTTTTATCTTTTCTGTTCCAGTGCTTAGAGTGAATGACATGGACTCGGCCTCCACACTTATCAACAAGTTCCTTCAGATCCTTGTTCTCCTTCACATATTCCTCAATGGTTTGGTTTTCTTTAAGCTCATCAGCCTGTGTGAAGAGGACACCTGTGTGTTTCAGGGCTTCCTCCCCAAACCACTTCACTATCATCTTCACTGACTCGTTCTCTTCCCCCAGGATAACATTTCCTGCGCTGCACTTTCCAGATCCTGTTTTTCCCAAAAGCACAATTCTTACTTCAGATGGTGCTTTGGGAGAGAAATACAATATCAGTTACCATGAATGTTATACATTTGTGTCAGTTTGACTGAAGACTCATAGCAATGTGCTACGATCAAGCCTGTCAGCAGGAGGCACCGTGAATGTGGTTATAATGAACATGAACATGCCTATTGCTGTGGAAATTCTCCAGTATGACTTTAGCATGTCTTGGGTGCAGCTACTTTATTCTGTCAGCAGATGGCAGTGCAGAGCCACACAAAGCATGAGCGCATGGGAAAGAGGCTGACAGTCAGAGGTACTTATTCAACTCATTTTATTACTGAACACAGATATTTCATCTGTCTGCTTAGCAAAAGGAAAACCTAATTTATATACATAGTTTGTTTACCTGCACACTAACAGAAAAGCCTAGACATGCAGCCACTCTTAGCAATTTCACGACGGATGCTTCTGTCCAGCTCAGTGGATGTCAGTCTGGCTCAGTGGTCGGCAACCGAATTGAGAAGAGCCACTTTTCGGAAAACCATTGAAGCCAAAGAATTTTATTGGAAACAAACATTTATTCTAAACAGATGAGCGTCTTTTTATACATACCAACGACAAAGTAAAACAATTTTAAATGTTTTTTGTGGACTTTTGAACAAAAATGGCATGTTTGCCCTAATTTTATGAATCATATCGTTTTCTTTTCTTTATATTAACAGGTTAAGGTGTTTCGTTACCTTGATAAAAAACCCAGCAAGATGAGGGGCTTTCCATTTTTGTAATGAACTGTATGCCAAAACAAAATGTTCACTTAAGTGTGTCAATTTTCAAGTTATTACAGTTTTTTTCAATTGCTTAGACACTAAAATTAAAACTTTCTCACAATTAACAAATCCTTATACTCAAGGAGCAAAACACCGGCCTAGATTTGCACAACTGTAAGCACATTTTCAGCTTCACACTTTTTGCAAAACATAACACACAGTGATTTGCAAAACACTAGACACACTTAACATACATTACACACAAAAATCTATCATGAAGTCACTTCCTTGCAATACCAAAGCACTGACTGTCAAATTACCGCACTGTCCAACCAATTGGTTCAACACAGTCATCAGGTTTGCAAACACTTGTTTGCTTAATGTAGACACACCAATCAGGTGTTTAAGCACTATAAAAAGGCAACAGGCAAGTTCACCTGTCTTCAACAAAAATGGACAGTGTCAGAAGAAGAGGAAGAGTACGGATGAGAGGGGGAATCCGGAGAGAACAAGGTGGAGGAAGAGGCCAAGGTAGGGGAAGAGGAAGAGGGAGAGGAAGACCTAGAGGAGGGGTAGGACATGCACAAAGAAGAAGACGACCAAATCTGTGTAACGAAATTCGTGCTACAATTGTGGACCATGTAATAAACCACGGACTAACACTGAGGGAGGCTGGACTGAGAGTACAGCCTAACCTAAGCAGGAACACAGTGGCATCAATAGTTCGGACATTTCGTCAGGAGCACAGGTGAGAAACTTATCTTCCGTCAACAGAAAATCCATAGCTTACTGCATGTACTATATCAACCGTTTTGGTATGTATTCATGTTTCATTTTACAGTAAGCTACATGTATTTTGTTTGCCCAACATAGGATTGATCGTCGAGAACACCAAGGAGGGAGGCGCCCTATATTCACACAGGAGCAAGAAAGAGAGCTCATAAACCTCGTTTTGGCCAATAAAGACAATCAGACTTCGAGAAATTCAAGCCCATATTGTCAATGATCACCAAATTCTCAATAATGTCCTACAGGTCTCTCTGTCAACAATAGGCCGTATCCTTAAAAAACATCAAGTTCTGATGAAACAATTGTATAAAGTGCCATTTGAAAGAAATTCAGACAGGGTGAAAGTCCTGCGGCATGAATATGTGGCGGTATGTTTTGTTTACTGACTGTAGTATTGTGTACTGCACACATAACCTTTTTACAGTACATGTAATTTTACTGTATAGCATACCTACAGTATATTGATAACGCAATGTGATATTTCGCTGTATTTCAGAGAGTTTTGCGAATGGATGAGGAAGAAGTCCCGCATGAGTTTATATACATTGATGAAGCTGGATTTAACCTGACAACAGTGAGAAGAAGGGGAAGAAACATCCTTGGCCACAGGGCTATTGTCAATGTACCAGGGCAACGTGGGGGTAACATTACCCTTTGTGCTGCCATCACACAGAATGGGGTCCTCCACCGCCATGCCAACTTGAGTCCTTACAACACTGACCTCATTCTTACATTTTTAGACCGATTACACAATATTATCACAGCAGCAAACCAAAGGGACCAGATGCAATACATTGTCGTCTGGGACAATGTGGCTTTCCATCGTTCCGCCCAGGTCCAAAACTGGTTTCATCTACACCCACTATTTACAGTCCACTACCTTCCACCATACTCCCCCATCGAAGAGTTCTTTTCAGCATGGCGGTGGAAGGTTTATGATCTCCGGCCCTATGTCCAGACGGCCCTCATTCAAGCTATGGAGGAAGCATGTGATCAAATTGAAGCAGCATCCATACAAGGGTGGATTCGTCACTCCAAAAGATTCTTTCCACGTTGCCTTGCAAATGAAAATATAGCCTGTGATGTTGACGAGGCCCTGTGGCCAGATCCAGCTAGGCGGAGAGATTTAGGTTTTTATTTTTTATTTTTATTCTATACTGAACTGGATATGTAATTTGTTACAGTATTATTGTAAGCTTACAGTACAATGCTATGTTTACAGTTTTTGATGATTGCTTACACACGGAAATTAAAAGTAGTACACTATTAGCAAAACTGCACACTCAACAAGCAAAACAGCAGCCCATATTTGCACAACTATAAGCACATTGTCAACCTCACACTTGTTGCAAAACTCTACACACAGTGATTTGCAAAACACTAGACACACTTAACATACATCACACACAAAAATCTATCATGAAGTCACTTCCTTGCAATACCAAAGCACTGACTGTCAAATAACCGCACCGTCCAACCAATTGGTTCAACACAGTCATCAGGTGTGCAAACACTTGTTTGTTTAATTGTAGACACACCAATCAGGTGTGTAAGCACTATAAAAAGCAGCAGGTGAGTTCATCGGTCTTCAAGCAAAATGGAAGGAGGAGGAGGAAGGGGAGGAAGAGGAATCAACAGAGGAAGAGGAAGAGATGGAGGCCATGCTGGAGGTAGAAGAAGAGGAAGACGAAGACAAGAAGGTGCTCAAAGAGGACCGGATCTGACAAATGAGATCCGCCAACACTGGTTGACCACGTTGTCAACCACGGCCTGACGCTGAGGGAGGCTGGACTGCGAGTACAGCCAAATCTAAGCCGATACACAGTGGCAAGTGTGATAAGAACATTGCGGCTGGAAAATAGGTATTGTACAAATATCACCATATCAAGAACATCTGCATGGTTTCAGTAACTGCTTTGCAGTACTGTATTCTATGCAGTATCAGCACTTCTGTTAGCTTGTCCTGTGAATACCATTGTTTACTGTTTTTTTTCTACATAGGATTGAGGGTCAGGAACGACAAGGGGGAAGGCCTCCTATGTTCACAGAACAGCAAGAGAGGGAGATAGTAAACATGGTTTTGGCCAACAATGCTATAACACTCAAACAGCTCCAAGCTAACATTGTCAATAACCATGCCAGTTTCAATGATATCCATCAGGTCTCAATATCAACACTGGCACGCATCCTAAAAAAAAAAACATATTCAATTGAAGCAAATTTATCGAGTGCCTTTTGAGCGCAATTCCGAAAGGGTGAAACAACTACGGCATGATTATGCAGAGGTATGTATTCACTTTAGCAGTGTGATCTTGCATACCGTCTCATAATCTTTTACTGTACTGTAATATGTATACTACATCGACACTGAACTACACAATTTTGCCTGACACTGTTCTTCAGGTAGTTTTACGAATGGATGGAGAGGAGATCCAGCATGAGTTCATTTACGTAGATGAGGCTGGGTTCAACCTGACGAGAACACGAAGGAGGGGAAGAAACGTCATTGGCCACAGTGCTATAGTCAATGTCCCAGGGCAACGTGGGGGAAATATAACACTCTGTGCAGCCATTACACAGAATGGGCTCCTCCACCGCCATGCCCATTTGGGCCCTTACAACACAGCACTCATACTTACATTCTTGGACCAGTTGCACAACATAACAGCAGCAAATCAAATCGATCATATGCAATACATTGTTGTCTGGGACAATGAGTCTTTCCACCACTCTGCTCTGGTTCAGAACTGGTTTCAGCAACATCCACATTTCACCGTCCTACATCTTCCACCATATGCTCCATTCCTCAACCCTATAGAAGAGTTTTTCTCAGCATGGGAGTGGAAGGTATATGATCACCATCTCCAGGCTGAGGTACCCCTCCTCCAAGCCATGGAGGAGGTCTGTGACCAGATGGAGGTAGCAGCAATACAAGGATGGATTCGTCATTCAAGACGTTTCTTCCCAAGGTGTCTAGCTAATGACAACATTGCCTGCGATGTTGATGAAATTCTCTGGCCAGATCCAGCTAGGCGAAGAGACAATGTCTAGTGTTTTTCTTTGTTACAGTAAACTGACAGTACAGTACGTAAAGTGACATGTTGTTACAGTTCTATGAATCTCCATGTCAACATTTTGGGCATGTTGAGAAATAAATGAGTTTCTTCAGTGTGCAACATTGGTCTTGTGTAGTGTTTGGTGGATTTACTTTACATTTGTACTTTGTTGATGGTAGCCTACTCTAATCATAGGGAAGTAGAAGTGCTAAAAGTGTTTTAGGTTTATCACAGCAGAGTGTAACTCGTGCAAACAGAGTATGGTAAATGTGAAACATGTGTTTCTTATGGTACAAAAGTGTGGTTTTTAAACATAAGTATATAGTTTTTACAAGAGTATTTCATTATGCAAAGGATCTGTAGTGTTTTGCTAATTGGGTGAGTGGTTGTGCTAATTGTGTGTACTGTTTTGAAAACACGGGCCCTGTTTCGAAAATCGTGCGTAAGCAATCGTCAAAAACTGTAATACCATATGGAAACTGGAAAAATGTTTTGTTACAAAGGAATGTTTCGTTCAAATGTTCAGTATTGACTGACTTGAGTACATGAAAAGAAATAAATATGTTCATCAAGGTGCAGTACTTGTCTCGTGTGTTGTGTTTGGTCAATATATTCATGTTCTTTATCAATATCTCAAAAAAGAGAAAAAAAATCAAACCAAGACTATATCATTAGAAAGGTAGAAATGTTACAAGTGTTTCAGATTGAGCACAGCAGTGTGTAATTGGTTCAAACAAAATCCGACTGTATGAACCATGTCTGCGCCATAGGGTACCAAAGTGGACTTTTGGTAAATTATTGTACAGTTTTGAATTAAGTGTTTCATTTTGCAAAAGATCTCAGATGTTCTGCTACTTGTGTGTGTAGATGTGTGAATTGTGTGTAGGGTTTTGACAAAATGAGCCTTGTTTTTAAAATCGTGCCTAAGCAATCATAAAAAACTGTAATATGATGGTTTGTGTTAACTGATTGGTATAAAAATACCATTTTTACAAAGGTTTGAAGAGTTAAGCAAGATTTATTAGCTTTTGCAAGAGACCTACAATGTTTTGCTGATTTGGTGGTTTTTTTATTTGAGTGCAGAGTTTTTGCAAAATAGCCAGTAGTTACAAAAATGTGTTTAAGCCATCAGAAAAAAACGTGTGTGCTTTGGTGCACATCCATCCATTCATTTTCCAAACCGCTTATCCTACTGGGTCGCGGGAGGTTCCGGAGCCTATCCTGGAAGCAATGGGCACGAGGCAGGGAACAACCCAGGATGTGGGGGCCAGCCCATTGCAGGGCACACTCACACACCAGTCACTCTCACACACACACCTACGGGCAATTTAGCAACTCCAATTAGCCTCAGCATGTTTTTGGACTGTGGGGGGAAACCAGAGTACCCGGAGGAAACCTCACGACGACATGGGGAGAACATGCAAACTCCACACACGTGACCCAGGCAGAGACTCAAACCCGGGTCCCAGAGGTGTGAGGCAACAGTGCTGACCACTGCACCATCATGCCGCCCCCCATAAATTCATTTTTCCATTTTTATTTTCAATATTGATGTTAACTCAGCATCTTATTTTCAATGTTGAAAAAGTCACTTTATATCAAGGTTTCGCCACCATTAATTTTTCAATATTGAAAATCTGACCAAAAATCAATTCAGTTTCAATGCTGATAATTTAACACTGACCATAATTCAATGCATTTAACTATACTTCAACGCTGAAACAATAACATGATGCTATCTGGGCTATGAATAATTATTTCAATTGATATACAGATCCCAAGCTCATATAGGTGACACACAGGTACATAATGGGCGTCTTATGTCTGAGGTAGCCAGCTACTGTGTTTGATAACCCACCATCATAATAATAGTTTCCTTGCACCAGTATGAAAGTAAACCAATTGATCCCTCTTGCAATAACCTGTGGTATGAAACTGAATAAAATGTATCGTACCAGTCTTGGGGAAAACCAGTGAGAATCCACTGTGAAACAGCACTGCGCAAATTCTCATGTGTTCCTAATGACAAGGGCAAGACTGGTAATCAAATTAGCCTCTCAGCAGGAGTGTTACTGTAAAAGCAGGGCTTACTGACACAGATAATAAAGCTTGTTAGAATGCGTAACATAATTATTTAGCTGGGCCCAGAAGAGGTGAGAGCTCCCCTAGTGGCTACAGGAGTGCATTTTCCCCAAAGCAGATATAATGGATGGTGGTCTTATTGCTTTTAGACCACAACTTGGGATAGAAGAACAAATCAAATTATTTTCCTCATTTAATATTCAGATTTTAATTGGGCTTAAATTTTAGAACACAGTGTGTTCTAGGATGGTACGTTATGGATATTAGTCTCTACCACATTCTAACGCTATAAATCCGGACCTTTTCCTATGTTTGATTTGGTGGCTGCCAGGCGTTCTGAGTAGTATAGTGACTATGGTAGCCGTGTGATTCCCTAAGGAATTTTTTGTTCTGTTCTGTGTGGCAAATACATATAATGCTGACATTTTTCCTGGAAGATTTGGGATTTTTCATCCCGTGCCTTAAGGTATTTCTCTCCAGCTCTAGGGAGTCTCCCCCGAAAACACCAGTCACTCACTAGCCTTACACTTATGCTTGCTGACTTATTCAACACCATGAAGGATTAACAGAAAAACAGAAACCTATTAAAAGGCTGCACCATATCATGATATGCAAATAAACATCCAGCATCATTGTTTCACAGGGAAGTACATTATTTATTGATAATTATAACCCTAACCCTTACTTCTCAGCTTGACAAACATAAGGTGCAGCCCGTGAGCATGTGAACTGGTTGAAATGCAAGTGTCTCACAGTCAATGCATAAGACTTGAGAGCCCTCACTTTACTTATATAGCCCACAACATGTTTATGATTCATAAATAAATCTGGCCAGCAAATCGGTCTTTCATTTTCCATAGAATAAAAAAAACGATAATGTTATCCCACTGATAATTGCAGGCGCGTTTCACCCCCGGCACTGGCTGGAGACACAGGCAAAAGGCATACAATCTTATTGAGGTACAAAAATTATTCCATCTACTCTGCACTTCTGCATAACTTCCATCATAGTGCCAGTTTTTGCCAGATCAAATCTGCAATCAGAAAATTACTGCATACATGCCTTTATATTACGGTCAAGCGGAGAGTCAGAGCAGTTTCCATAGAAACAACGTAAACAAACTTTACCGTTTGAAGCACAACAAACTCTGAGTGAAAATGGCGCAGAGGTGAGTAGCTTGTTAGCTCTCCAAAATGTCTTTGAATTCTTCAACTGATGTTGTGCTACTTTGATTATTTAGCCTTTTATACTATAATGACATAGTAAATGTCTGTAATACAATAAAAAACATTACATATTTTTTTAATATTACATATTTTTTAAAGTCATTTAAAGTGCAGTGGTTTTTATTGCTACTGTGGTTGCTAATATTTAAATAATGACAGACTATTTGGTTAGTAAATTCATCTCAAACATGCTAGTTTAGTAGGGCTTCCCAACCTTTCGATGTCCGCGGATCGGTTTCCGTCGTAGAAAAGTGTCACGAATCGGTAAGACGGCGGTATAATTTGGGGGTTCTCACGCCGAGCGGCGGGAGATTGAAGGTGTATGCGGACATGCGGGGCTAATGGCGTATTTCCGTACATCAATACGGGCAGCTTTCTTTCCAAAACGGCGCGATCCCCTAATAAACGGGTCGGCTGGCTCCTCTACCCCCGGTTGTCTGCCGCCCGGTGCAATACTCCGCGCGGACGGTACCGGAACCCCGACCGGAAGTTGGGACCCCCTACTGTACAGGGTGGTAGGTAAATTGTTAAAAAAAATTGGGGCATTACTTTCGGAGTAGGCTAGATGCTTCTAAGTTTATCATTACATCTCTTTACATTGTTACACAGGATTAACACTTTCAAATATTCTTAGCTTGGTTAGTGTTAACTCAGTTCTTGGTAGTATTCATCTGGGTATTCATTTGATGTGGAGCACAGTTGTTTTGTATTTGATTCTAGTTATAATTTGGTGACATTACTGTTTAATATGATATTGCACTTACAGTATCGTGCATTTTACAGTAGATTTTTTTTGCAATCTTGCTCGCTGTTTCTTTTATTCTTTCTTTTTTATATATGTGAACCCTGTAATTATTTATTATAATAATTGTAACAATTGTATTTTCTGTATGGTTGAAGAATTTCCAGCTCTTTATTTATTTTATTATCTCTCTTAAGTGCTGGTTAATCTCTCATTTATTCCCCAGAGAGCGAATTGAGAGAGCTGATCGATGGACCAACACCCAACACTGGGAAGCCTGGAACCTGTGGGATGAAGTGATCAACTGGGGAGAAGGTGTGGAGGAGTTCTCACCAGTGACACTCCCCACTGTCCAGGCTGGGGGGGTTAAGGGGGGATTGGGGGGGTCTACCGATTTGGGTAAGGGAGGGGTTAGTAAGGGAGGGGAGAGTGTGGAAAACGATGGACTGCTAGCCAGCACTAGTATTTCATCTCAAAGTCTTCAGAGTAATTACGGCCTTTCATCTGAAGACTGGGAAATTTATAAAACTTGCTACCTTAACAAAAAAAAGAAAGTCAGGAAGGACCGGACAAGCCGGGGGGAAGGTGAGGTAAGGGGGCAGAGTAGTGAGGAATATGTGGAGGTACCAGAGTGGGGAACATTTGAGGGGAAGGCCTCCAGGGTTGTGATGGAGGGGACAGAGGCTGGTATTAGTATGATGGATATGCTAAATGGAGGTGAGGAGAATGGATGTGAGGTGGGAGTGAATGTGGAGGAGGTTAAGGGAGGAGGAGGGAGAAGTACAGGGAATGCTGTGGAATATGTGGTGTCACAAGTAGGCAGAACTTGGCTAGAACCCATCCAGGAGGAAGACCTTGAGGAAGATGAAGAAACAGATGAGGAGCTTCAGGAAGCAGAAGACACTGATGCTGCCACAGTGGACAGTTGGCAGTGCATGGCGGCATATGTAGCCAGAATATGGCTGCAGACTTTACAGGAAGATGGACCTGAGGAAAATGAAGAAGCTGATGTGGTATTCCAGCAGGCAGAAGATGCTGATGCTACCACACTGGTCAGGTTTCAGTGTATGGTGGCATCTGAAGACAGATCACAGCTACTGACTATACCAGAAGAAGGACCTGAGGAAGAGGACGAGACTGAAGTGATGAAGACAGATAAAACAAAAGAAGATGCCGATGCTGCCGAGAAGATCTACAGTGAAGAAGAAGTATCATTCCATGTGAATGCCGAAGATCTTTCTGAAGATGATACTGAGAAGAGCCACAAGAAGAAGAAGATGAAGTGATGCTTCTTCTGCTGTCCCCTGCCCTTCAGAAGAAGTAGCAAGAGGCAGTAATTATAAGGTTGTGAATTCAGGTTTACAAATGACTTAAAGCAGTAATATAACTGCATTATTGACACCTTCACAATGCACTGTAATGCATCCATAAATATATTATAGACATGGGTATAAATATTGAAGAAAAAAAAGCATAACACATTATAGCCATGTTTATTATGGATTAATGGCCGATATAATGTATTATGAAGATATTTATTGTGTATATATAGATCAGAGCATTCATAATGCATTATCAAGATAGCTATAATGTGTTATGCCTTTGTATAAGTATTTACAGCCGTGTTTTTAATACTTTTATAAATGATTCATAAGGCATTAATTGGGTATTTATTTATTAGTTATATGACTGCTTTAAGTAAAGTTAAGTAAAGTGTTTATTTTCTTTTTCTTAGAATACCCGTGTTAGAGCCCTGCATTGGGACGGGGATCCCGCGGGACCCAACGGAAAGTGATACTGTTTAAGTGTTAATGTAGCTATAAGATACGATAGGATAAGATATGCTGAGTTAAAATATAAGATAGGCTAAGACGAAATATATTAATATAAGCTAAGTTGAAATATAATAAGATAAGATAGGCTAAGTTAAAATATAATAAGATAGGTTAAGTTAAGATATGACAAGATAGGCTAAGATAAAATATGATAGGCTAAGTTAACATATGATAAGGTAGGCTATGTTAAGATAAGAGATTTGCAATAAAACATATTTACTTTTCAAACTGTGTCTTTGTCATCTTTTCAGTGTTGTGTCTGTCTTTGTTTGATAATTTCGAATCGTTAATTTATATCTGAGACTCTCCTAAATGTCAATAAGCAGAGACGGAGGAATGGGAGGAAGGTACGGTTAAGTATAAATGATAAAGTATTAAAATCACAGTGCTACCTTATTTTGACGCAGAGAAAGTAATTTCAGTGTTACTACCACATATGAGTTAATGGCTGCAAATGTTGGTGTTACAAGTGCTGGTAAATAACGCGGCGTAAGTTTAACTCCGGTGTGTTTCTGAAAAACGCACCGCCTTCTGCCTGCTGTCATTCGGCGAACGTGTAGGAGGCTATTCTGGTAACAGGTAAAGTTGTCATTCACGCGCATTACCTGTTAGTAAGTGTTTTACTATATCACACACTTTACGTCCTTTATAGTTGTAGTCCGGAGCACTCTGTATCCATGCTAACTAGCTAGCTAATGTTAACATGACGCAGTACAGTCTTCCAGCTTGGGGATTCCCACCCCTGTCCGCGGCCAGTATTCCGAAGGGGGGTTTGCGGAGGTGTTGGTTGCAAATGCAAACGATCCCTTCATGTTCATGTGTTGTGTTCTAATGTGTAAATAAAAGATAACTATCAAATTCAATGTTTATGTCCTATTATACTAGATAAGACTAAAATAGTTTGCCCTGCATATGGATGCCATGCAGTTAGAGTATGATCAAGACAGGGTGTGAGTGTGGAAAAAAGACAAATGTAACAGTATTTGAGGGAGGAGTGTGAAGGAGGGAAATGTAGGGAGAAGGAGGTTCCTCGGAGCTCCGAGATGTGTTTGGCTGTAATAAATCTGGAATATAGCTATATGACATAGTTTTTGATAAAACCAGCATTTATTTTTTAGGTTTGTCGAGCTCCGTCAAAACAATTAGAACGAGTCCATTATGTAACTGGAACCCCTCTCACATGTAAACACAGTGACACGCTACAGCGTTGGTTTGTTGTCTGAGGCTATGATACTGACCACAAACACATTCTCAAATTTCACTGCACCAATCATAGCATATGCAGGCAGAAAAACGATAGCAAAAAACATTCAGCATAAGACTCTAAAACCGTCTGTAATGTCTGTGTTTATCCAGTGGACCATAAATTAAAATAAGCTTTCCTATTTCAGTTTCTTTCAGATGTTATAAAGTAGTAAATAAAGAATCATATTAATTAAACCATGTATTACTGACTATCAGACAACTTCAACAAGTTACCAAATGGATGCAAAATCAAAGATATTCATTTGCGCCTGGCACTAACCATGTATTCCTTCACAGTACTAAGCCATAGAAAGGGCCCCAATGAAACCCCTGCATTCCTGCATCGCAGATACTCTAATCTCAGCATTTATAAGATTATATTTGTACTACCTGCCAATTTTTATATTAGATGAGACTAAAAATTGAGAAATATCTATATGCAGAAGTAGTTTTTCCTGATAAGAAGGATAATATCAAGACTGTCAGCATTTACAAATCGAATTATGACATATCTGAGTAGCCCAGACTGTCCGGAAAACAAAGATATACAGCATATGTGGCTGACTAATGTACATACAGTGTAATAAGCTTATAATCAAATGGATAGAAAAACGCTCAATAATAGACAGGATTCAGAGGGTAAATAAGGTGCATCATGTGGAAGAGAAGTTAGGTGGCGTTGGAGTGCATTGTGAGTTTCATCTGGTAGCTAGAAGGGAACAAAAAGGGCTTTTGGGGGGGGGGGGGGGGGGGGACTTCTCCGGCGGCTACATCGCTCTACCTTTTTTTTTAAATGATTTATTTAAAAAAAAATCTTTTCTCCTTACACTATAATGGCAAGTTTAGGACTAATACAGTACAGTCATAGCCAGTGTCAAGGATTCTATGCATTGCTACACAGAGACAGGTCCAGATATTGAGCCCAAGGCTAAAATTGTGGTTTACTTACAAGTGCACTTTGCTGGGCAGTGGGGGTGTTTGTTCTTCTCTGCTCACATTTTGCCCTCTTATCCTGTCTTCTCCTCCGCAGCCCTTCCTCCTTCTCTCTGTTGCTCCTATATTCCCTCCCCTCCAGTCATCTATGTTCTCCTTCCTCTGCGGTCTCTCCTCTTCTCCCATTCTTCAGTTATACTGTCTTCTCCGCTCTCCCTGTATCCCTCCTGTCTTCTGGTCCTGTCGTCTCTTCTCCAGTCATCCCCTGCTTCTCAGTCATCTCTGCATATTTTCTCTCATTTGTTTGCTTATTCTTTGATTGTTTGTGTTATTCGTTAACCCACCACCCCATGCTGGATGAGTCTTGATGTTTTTTGTTCTTTTTAAAGTTAGGCTTCTTCCTGTGTTTTTGTGCCATATCTTCTGCCCTCTTCTGGTTGTGGCAGTGCATGACACGGCTGGAAAAATAGGGTTTTTTACAACACACACATCAAAACCAAAAGGATCAGGATGGATCCAAAATAAACAGCAAATGACCAGGAATGAACTAAATGATGGAATAAACACAACTAGAGAACTATATACATACATACAACATACAGCTATAATGAACCATCAAACAACAGAAGCAGAACAGGCACTTAAATACACAGCTAACAAGACACAATGCAGGACAGTGAGAATCATAACCAATAACAAGGACTGAGGGCAACCCAGGAACAGGTGTTACAGTTAAACAGCACTGGTGAAATCAAAGTGACCTTTCAGCCACATGGTCAGCTCTGCATCGCCCTCTGCTGTTTGCATTAGAAGCTGCTTGAAATTCCCACTCTCCTTACCAACACCTCGAAAAGCCAGGCCTTGCCGTGCCAAGTACTTAACTTCAGAAGATTTTTCCTCACTTGCTGCTGCTCTTTCCAGCTCATCTGAAGGTTGAATATTAACAGGATTGACCTTCTGAATCCATGTCATCAGTGCTAATCTGTGGCACTGCCTGTCTTTATGTGCACTGAATTTCCCCAGTGCATTTTCCAGTTTCACATGCCAGTCTTCACAAGAGCTGAATGTGTCTTTCATGCCAGTTTAGACATTTGTGTTACAAATTATTTTGCACAGTAGAAACAAAGAACCCCCCTTAAGACGAGGGGGGGGGGGGGGGCTGTAAGGGAGCCCAGTGTGATCTTTAAACCATTTCTCCTGAAAGCAGGGTCTCCTGTTTGATAGACGTGACATTTACATTTGGCTGATTTGGTGAAGGTCCAAGCTCCTCCCCCCTCCTCCCTAATACACCTTCATCTTCACCTGCCTGTCTGCTCTCTCTCTCTCTCTCTGTCATTGACTCACACTCAGTCTCCCTGATTAAATGCTGTATCTGAAATACACACCACAGGCCAAACTAAGAAGCATATTAAACTAACATCAGGATCAGGCTGCTGTGACGTCATTATTCACTCTTAACCATCAATATTTGCTCCTTTTCTCACTCCCCTCCATGTCGCCTGCATTCTCTGCCGTCAGCAGCCTCTTGCTGTCTCTCCCTCTTCATCTTTACTCTCAGCACAGCAGAGTTTACATGAAAGCAGTTATCAGTAAACAAGTGGTGCTTCTTGGCATGATGCTCAGGAATGGATTTCTAAGGATTTGTTACCTGAATGAGAATGATTAATATATGAAGAACCTTTGACTCACATACTGTATACGTCTATCATCTGACTGGCACTAATTATCTCACTGTCTGTACTTACTTTCCTGCTTTTCTGTGGTTGCCCAAAACCTCACGATTGTCACACTTCCTCTTCATGATGACAAGCTACTCACTGTGAATAAAAGTTGACTGTAATAAAACTACCTGCATTTACATCACACATTAATAACGCAAAATGCCTTAAGTAAGCAAGTATAGCTTTCTACAGTAATGGAATATAAAATTAATTAAACCTATTACTGTCTACAAAATAACACATTCAGCACTATATCAGACTTTACATCAGCTTTCTGACCATTATAAATATACCTGAGTGAGCACCGTTGTTAGTTTCTAGGAGAATGTGCAGTTAATAACATTTCCAGGTAATTTAACCAGCGTAACTGCACATGAGGCAATTATTATAATTATAAACGTAGTAGGGGTAGGGGGCGCTATAGAGCGAAAGGGTGACTACGCCACTCTGTAACTGTCGCTAAGACGGTTATTTTATAATCACCTTTTGCTGGTTTGATTTAATATAGAATGTATACTGTGAAATGTATGTCAGTGCCCTCTGCTGACTATTTAATTGATCCGTGTTAACCCTTGAATACATGGTTAGGTGACGGAATAGGGTAGGAGTAAATGCATGCTGGGAGATTCATGGAGTCAACTTGTGGTTTGTCGGCTTGTCACGGCAGGATCTGTAATAACTCCTAAGCATTTGGTCAGAAGGCGCACACGGTAATTTATATTTATTGTATTTACTTGTTTTCTTGTATTGAAAAGTGGAATTGCGGTGATGTATGAGCCGCTGTTTAGCGGTAATATCATGGATCTTTTAGAATGTCTTGTAAGATTAAATGTAATGCAGGAATTTAATAATATGTTTATTTTATAGTTTTTCACGGTGTCTAGAAGAATAAAGACGGAATAAACTTCAACATCTGTCAGGCGTATGTTTTCTGTACCAGATGAAGAACTTTGGGAGCTGTTATATCTTATATAGTAAAGGTAACCTTACAGTAAATGACGTCTGCTGTCATCTGACGCTATATAGAAAATGTAATTAAATAAGATTAAATTTACCTTCTGCGAGGGGCACCCTAATATAATGATATATAAAATAATTATAATATAATATAATTATATAATTATAATAAATATAATATAATTATAATATAATAATACACTGCTGTCTGTCTGCCATACAATAAATAAAAGGGGGAATTGGAATTGCATATGACTATGGAGAGAATGGTTGTCTATGGTGAAAGAGGTGTGGAAGTTTTTACTAATTCACATAAGGGACAGTGTGGAATTAAAATTGGACATCGGTAGGCCCGGGAGGTTGGCATATTGGGACTGTGTGTGTCTTTAGGCCTTAGGCAAGAAGAGATTGTTTTGAATACTGTGTGACCTCGCTTCGAGATAGCTGCCTGCAGTAAGTTCCGCAGACCCTGAGGAAAGCTCGGGCCTTGGAGAGGCAGACAGCGGAACAAAGGGGGGGGAGAAACCACCTGCAGGGAGAGATTCGAAGCTGCCCCAACTGGTGCACAGCGAGTTATAGCTTTATAGAATAGTTGTGGCAAACAATATATAGCAAGCTATGCGGTAGTGCAAATGTATAAGTAATTGTTAATCATACTAATCATATGTTAACCATGTATTGGCAGTGATTCAATGACAATACGTCAATACGTTAATCATTAATCAAAGGACAACTGAGTATTTACAGTGATTCAATGTCATGTAATCAATATCTATATTCATATCTCCAGTAGGAGCCTAGCAGTCGAGACATGTTCTGGTAGACTGAGTAGAATGGGTGGACTTTACCTTGCCACCAAGGTGAACCAATAGAATTCGAAAATTGTGTTTGTTATACGTTTAAGCTTGGTTCATTGGTGTGTTGTGACCAATCAGGATTTAGACACCCTTACTGTGAAGTGGGAGTTATGGTATATCAACTGGTTGCTGGGAGAGCTAAAAAAGATCTTGGTACCGAATGCCAGAGTGTGATGAGAGCGCTTTGCTGAGTTGCTGAAATAAAAGAGATTTTCCTTTACCTCATCAGACTGAGAGGTCCGACTTTTATTCTAAGTATTATATTCTAAATTTTTCTACCACAACAGCATAAAGGGTTGTTTAATTCAGTATCAGAGGAATTCATATATTTGTGTGATTATGATAATCACACTATTATAACTTGATAGTACATCTCTTGAATTGAACTAATTACAGTGTCATGTATAACACTGCACTTTTTAATACATTGTTTGGCAGAACAGACTGCAAAACTGTAGTCTCAATGGAAAGCTGGATGAAATTCCTAGGGTGGCGTAGTCAGCTGTCCACTGAGTCTACAGTTTTGTAGTTCGGTCTGTCACAGTCTGGCGCAGTTGACAGGATCATCGTCCTGAGAGCAGAGACGCGTGTTCAGTGTGAATGACTCTTCAGTTGTTTTTCTATTTTTAATTACCTTTTTATTCCTATCCATGTCTTTTTTTCTTTTTGTATGCTCATTATTCAGCCAGTACAGCTGTTTTTATTGTAGTCGAAAACAACAGTGAGTGCTAGTCACTGGCAAATCCCTTGGTTCCCGGTTCCACTCCATCTGTCCTCTGGTGGTCCCCTTGAGCTGTGGACCCCTTTCCAGTGTTCTGCAGCCAGATCCTCCTGAGCCGCACGGAAGCGGAAGTTGGCAAAGTGAGATGCGGCAGTAGGCCTATGCATGCAATTGACTGGCGTATGGAGAGTAAAGCCTTTCGTTTTCTTTAATAAAAGTTGTCCTTGTATTTTCTCATATGCGAGAACATCACAACTGCCACTGCACTTGTTGATGTGTAAGTGTGCCCTATTCAAACAATAAAGAGAAACTACATGCAGCACTGAAAAACTATTCCATGGCCAAAAAAAATGTAAACATTCTTTCTATATCAGAAGCTAGTCTCTGACTGAAATTTCTATAAATCTTTATATGAACTGATAGCAATTAACCTAAGAGTGCATGCTTGGATTTTAGTATCTGCATGTACTGTGGAACTAAAAAGAATCATAATCAACATATATAATTACGTAAATGAAAAACAAATACGTTGCATTTTCCTTAATAGTTTTGCACGTTGCCATAATTTATATTTAATTTAAAGTATGAAGCACCCAAGCAAAGTTTATGTTGAAATAATACTCAAGATTCTTAAGTCTTAGCTCTGGCACAGTGGTGGATCTAGAAAATTTTACATGGGGTGGCAAGAGATTTTAACAGAGTGGCATGGAGGTTCAGTGAGAAACCGACTATCATTCAGAATCGTGGAGCTCAGGAGCATACTTACACTGAAAAAGTGACAATTTATCTAAGCATTTGGACTCTCATGGTTAAAACAATGCTGATTGTACTTTTCATTATCACTGACCAGTTGTTTTTCTTTGTTGTGCTGTGCAGCAGAATGTTTCACAAACATATCCAAATTAAGAGCCTTTGCACGCTGATTCTCAATGCTCAGCAGAGTTTCCAGGTCTGCGGTGTTCATGCCCTATTGTGCTATTTTGAAAACATCGTTTTGGGTAAATATTAGGAGGTCATGGGTTGCGGATTTTTGGGCTGATTTCATAATGTTATACAGCAGCAGACTGCAAGGGGAAAAAGAAACTAATTATTATCAGTGCAAGTGGCTCCTAATCCTGAGTAATGCTGGATCTCTAGCCACCTAAAGTAAGAGACAGATGCACACGGAAAGCAGGGCTGCCGACTACCATGCATCTGGCATGACTTTCACGCTCTCAGACACTCACGCAAGGAATCTTCCACTATATTATTCCACTATAAGCCTAAATGTAGCTACATCAGAAGCGTTGGTGTAGTTTGCATACCCTACATACCATTTAGAACAGGGGTCACCAACATGGTGCCCACTGGCACCAGGATGCCCCCAAGAACCACATGAGTCACCCACGGACCTGTTCTAAAAATACCACAACTCACCAGTGGGCAGCGACTAAAATTTAATTTTATCTTGTTGCTATTCTTCTTTAATCACATTTGTATTTATATAGATTTGAAAATGACAATATCCAAAAAAGCATTTAAAACGTGTTTATTCTACATGAAGTTTAGATAAGTTTAGGTAAAGTCTGTTCTGGTAGCCTTTGTATGGCTCAGTACCCGTGAAGTAGCTCTCAGTTTCAAAAAGGTTGCTGACCCTTGATATATAGTATACCCCAATCATGGGTGATATATCCTAATCAGTAAAATAACAGTCGGCTAAATTCCGCATAGTGATCTCATTAACTGCGTGTTGTTGCTGAAATACATCACACAGACGTCGGGGGAATGTCAAATCATCAGAATATGTAAGATTTATACATTTGGTTAAGTTGAACGCATTTGCTGTTGAATGCAATTCCTATCACATTAACAATTACTGGTTGAAAAATTGCTGTTAGTGTCTTAAATCATACTGCTGTAAAAGTAAAATTTACAACAGAAATCAATATGCTTAGAATATGGGTTAAGATGGAAAATAATTTTTCCATCCCAATCATGTTGATGCAAATTTACAGCAGTGTGGATTCTCAGAAAAAAAGGTTCTCTGACATAAAGATCAGCAATACAGTGCAAATAACATTTAATTTCACATTTATACAAAAAAAGGACAGGGCATTTCGATGATAAAATCTGTAGTGAACAATAAGTCGCATCAAAACAAAACCTGGAATTCGGTCATGCTACCTTAAGGTTAAACATTACTTTGTGAGACCACATTATAAAGGCAAAGAATGTCTGCAACAACAATTTTGGGCCCAAATGTTTGAGTGGGCGATCATAGTCAAATAGTCAGTTGTTTTGTGCAAAGTTCCTTGTTCTGAAATAAATACTTTCTGCAATAGCACATCCAAACATATTCACACAGTCTTTATCGTTCAATGTGTAGAAGAACTGATCATTCTTCTCGTAGGCGCAGGTAGAGGTCAATTGCCTTATAAGCATCCAGAGGAACATCAAGACCATTCTCTGCCATGACAGAGGTGCACAACGTGAAGACATCATCATCACAAGCAATGTCACGTCTGTGAATGCAGTCATTTTCACAGTGGTTGACTTCTTCCTCTGGAATCTGGCACAAATAGTCCTGTGTGTTCTATAATTCTGGCACCAAATACATGACATCGGGACGTCTGTGGGGGACATGGTGGTTTCCTGAGGGCCGAATAAGGTGACAACTATGATGCTGATGTGGCGCGGGGTGAAAATGAGTCTGACACCCCTGTTTTAAGAGATCCGTGTTTTTCTTGCTGCCAGCATCTCATAAAAAGGGTCAGCGCTCACAGCAGCAGTGATGCTCTGTATCCACTTGTCCTTCTCCTCAGGGGTTGGCGCCGAGATGCGGTACACCACATGATTGCCCTCTACCAGGCGGCCGTCCGCCTCCGTTTTGCAGGCTTTCATCAGCTGTCTGCTGTTGTTAGGGATGTACAGTTCAAAGCAGTTAGGCTTCCTGAGATCCTTCACCTCACGGATGCTCAGATTCTCCAGCAGAATGATCACCCTGGGTTTCTTATCCGCAGTATGTTTAAAGTAGTAAAGGCAGTTATCCATCAGGATGAACCACCTCCTTTTCCATGTTTTCACCCGTCCTCCTCCCATTTTGAAGAGCCAACCCTCTCTGTCAGGGTTGAAGAAGGCATTGTTCCCATTGTCTTCAGGAATCTTGAATGGCTCATTCTTTATGCTCTTATAAAGATTTCGGAGGAGATCATCTGGCAGGTTGCCTCCATCATTGATTCCTCGATTCATGGAGATGAACCTGTCCACACTGGGCTTGTCTCACACATTTGGATTATGAAGGCTAGTGTTTAGCATGATTATGGAAAATGAAAGTACATAGCAAGTGTCAATGTTCTGGAAGACTCCAGGATTACATTGACAGTACCTCTGCGCAAAGGCCTCCATCATCCTGTCAATCTTTTGTGCTTCTCCTGGCAGACGGAACTGCCTGAGAGCCTGTACCAGGTTGAACCCTACGAATTCATGAAGCCCAAGAAATGTTTGGAGGACTTGGATATTGAAGTCGTCTCTCTCACCCAGGTAATCCCCAATGGCTGTTTTGTTCAGCCCCTCTCCCTTGTATAGGAGCTGGGCGATGTCCTCAGACGTGTGCCGGAGAAGATTGTTTTGTACCATGAACAGGATACCCTTCTTAGGGTCCATGTTGAATTTCTTTCTTCCCATGGCGACATGCCTATTCTTTTCTAAGATTTGGCTGCGTTTGGTGCTGGATTCAAGGACCTCCACTTCCATGAGGGCCTCTCTCAGCGCCTCCCGCAGCCTCTGGATCTCCAGCAGAAGGGCTCCTTTCCTCAGCCGGATGTCCTCAAGTTCAGAGTGCTTCTCTGGACTCAGGTCCATGGAGACTGCAGCAGACAGGAAAAGGAGATCGTCAGCGGGTGTGGAGCTCAGCAGGTTGGCCATCTCTGCCAGTTTGGTTGTTGGTTCAACTCCCATGGCAGAGTAATCGTAACATTGTTAAGCCCTTGAGCAAGTCCCTTAGACCCAAGTGCTCTGACCCCAAACTCTCATCACTTCGGACAAAAGCATTTGCTGAATATATGTAATCCCAAAGGGCAGTTACAGAAGACCCCAGGACCGGAGTAACGTGGGAAGCAATTACTGACGCCTGGAAGCTTTGGGGCATGCAAATAAACTGCATCCAAAGGCAAATGGCTAATAAAGAATGCTCTGAATGCCAGGCATTCGTCCAGCAGTGAGATCGTAGAGATAATGAATAAAGATAAAAAGTGTGAATAAAGATAAAACATTTTGATTGTATTTGCGAAGCGATGCTGGATGTGCTGAGCTCGCCGGGAAGGTCATGTGGTCCGCATTCCCTCCCCATGCACACGTGATCAGCTCAATCACACCGAAATTGTCGGTTTGCTGCCCTTCAGGGAAACAATCTAAAGGGTGTTACGGGAAAAGTAATCGATGCAAGAGCCAATGATGTTCTCCTGGTGCCTACCCTTGTTTATGTTATCGTTACTGACACAAACAATGATGAACGATAATAAGCATTTATAAGCCATGATGACCGCACCATTAATGTGGAGTTGCACTAACGTCTGTTTTTATAGCTAACCAGCAAGTCAACCTCTCACCCTGGTAATGCAACAGCGCCGGTTAAACAATACGTTTACACAGAGTGCTTGTGATCAGTGGCCTATACTACGAATCAGGGTTACTGGCTTATCGAGGTAACTTGACGGATTTAAGGTACCACAGTTTAAATGAACTTCATATTTGTTCATCGGGATGTCTGAATCGGTGCTAATCAGTACTACGATGCCAGTTATGCAATGTAGTTTTGATAAAACTTTTCTGTCATTTAACATAAGAGGAAAAAAATAATTATACTGTAGTCAAATTGGCTGATATAAAATCGTTTAAAACTGTGACAAATTTTGCCTTTTTTTACAGTGTATACTTCCAGTCACAAGGTAGCAGATACGGATTTCTGAAATAGCAAAGATAAAGGTCAATGAATAATATCCCTCATCTCTTTTAAAACTATAGATACGATGCTGTTTTGATATGCTGTCTAGGGTTGGAGTGTAACAGTATTCACGGGAAAGGGGAATGGGATAAAGGGACAAACAGGGTGAGGGCAAGAAGGGAACACCAGTGGACAAAGGGATATTTTTTGTATTTTCATTTTTTTTCATGTATAATACTGACACTGAACAAATAACCCGGTGCAAAAGACTTTGGGAGTGACCACAGCCAAAATAACAAACAAAATCCCCAACTATCAAGTGCGACCCACAGCTAATCTCACCTAAGTGCAAAAGAAAAGGAAACCAAAAGACAAACACTCCACCTCACTCCCTGACCAAATAAACAGAGTCCAACACACACTTGCAAAACAAAATAGCAGTCACTCCCTATGCAGCAATACAATCACACATACATAACTTACACACAAGTCAAAGCAACAAGGGGGCTAGTGAAGACGTAAACCAAAGGAAACCAAGGGGGGAGACAGCAAGCCAAACTGAGGTCGCGGGGGGGACCGGAGCCTGTCCTTGGAACAACAGGCGTAGGCAGGAACCAACCCTGGGCAGGAGTCAACACTCTGCAGGGCGCAAACACTCACAACTCAGATTTGCCAATTAACCTACCCTGCACACTTTTGGACTGTGGGAGGAAACCGGAGCCCCTGCTGGAAGTCTTTCCCCATTCACCAGATTATATTGCCAGAAGACTGAAAATTAGATATCAAATACTAGAGTGACATAAAAACAAAAAACAAGTTTGCTTGTAATGAGACGCAAAACAGAAGATTATCTCTTTTTATATTTTGAGAAAACATTTTAACATTTATCCAACCGGTCAAATGGTTTAATACTTCATACAGCAGCATTTCTAAACTCATTCCTCAGCCCACCAGACAGCTCCACGTTTTTGCTCTGTCCCAGATCCCTGCATGCATGAACCAAACAGTCACCTTTTACTGCTGTGCTGAGAGCTTGGACAGAGCAAAACTGTGGATCTTTGCAGTGGGGTCCAAGGACTGGGTTGAGAAACCCTGGCATAGAGGAGACTGCAGTGAGAGCCAAGAAAAAAAGAGATTAGAGAGGAAGGTAAAATGCTTCTATTAGCATGGCAAATAAGCTGCAAGTACAGACCCTGTGCTTCCATTACAAACAAAAAGCCTGTATGACCCTCCTAAACACACAAGTCAGATTAACTTAACCAGGGGAAATAAGCATAAAACTTGGCAAAGACTAGACTATGAAAAGGGAAGGTGAACATCATACTTACACAAACTTCTGCTAAAGCAAATGGACAAACCCCTTTTAACTGAATCAAGTTACTTAAGAAAATTAATAATTAAAAAATGAATAATACAAAAATAAATCAATAAAAATTAAGAAAAACACAATCATGCTTTGAACTAATACTGCAGTCAGTCCTAAATATTCCCATGACATTCTTTTCGTCACGATGCACACTCGGTACATACTGGTTGAAAACCATTTATAATCCTTCATGTACCAGTCTATGATGGAGCACCCCAACCTGGGCCGCCCATCCAACATGGCAGATTTCTGCCTCCTGGCCCCGGAGACTAACAGACCAACCTCTGGAAACAGGGAACCAGGGGGACATGGGCCGCTGACTGGATGGGCGACCAGAATCAGGTGAAGCAGAAGGTAGACTCCACAGTAGAGGACCGAGGAATGTAGACCAAAACCAGGGAACCTGAAGTGGCAAGAACACAAACCAGGACAGACATATAAAACCCAAGCAAAGGCATCAGTGGCACAGCCCACCAGCTTGTGAAAGATGGCTACCTGGCATCATGAATCCCTTAATCAAAAACCTTTGTGATGGCAACTTTGCCACCCAGGACTGATCCCTTCTAAAGACCTCAAGTTTCAATGCAAGGTTTCCGAAATGTTTTGAAACATTAGTCCATGTGACTGCTGTGGTATTGTTCCAGGCAGGGAAAACAACTTAGGAGAACATTTCCGTGCATGTTGGGTGTTTGTGGTACTGTTGGGCTGAGGGGGTAATTGAGTGACTATTAACCTTTGAAATCCAATTATATTATTTAAACAGATTAGTAGTTAGACAGTGTGATTTAGATGAGGATAAGGATGTTTTATTGTCATTACAAAACGTGTTCTATATGAAGGGAACAAAATGAGGCACTCAGATCCGGTGTATTAGCAATAATAAAATAGAAATAAAATTGAAAGAACAATACAATGAATAATATGGTATAATAAATAAAATAAAATAGAATAAAGACATTAAGATAGATTCCATTAGGAGAATTTAACCATGGATGTAAAGTAAGCAGGTGTGAGTGTAGCAGAGATTACTGAGGTCTGTGTGTAATAAAGTATATGTGACACTGGCTGAGGAAGCAGCAACGTGTGTGTGTGCAAAGTCACAGTAATAACCTGCAGCACTGAGGGATCTATTGCAGCGAAGCCCTGACATGTAACACTGGTGATGAATAGCAGTGTTAGATATAGGTATAGTGAGGTACTTATAATTATAGTAGGTGTAGGATCAAGGTCTGGATTAGATTTACATACTGGGCAAATCTAGGTTACACATACACACACAGGTTACATATAAATTTAAATTTAGGGGCAGTGTGTAGCTCGGTGGGCTTTAAGGAAACACAGACTACACATGGAACAGCAATGACTGAGCTGGGGAACGCAGTGAGGGCAGGCATATTTATACACAGCACACTAATCAGCAACAAAACAGGGGTACAGGGTTAGGATGGAGAACTATAATGGGATACAGGAGAATTAGGAGGGTTACAAAGGGCCAGCAGCGACCTCTGCTGGCATGAGTTGGAGGAGACATGAAAAAATAAGAGATTACAGATCATGACAGGAGCACCAAGCACAGCAACAGTGGGGTCATGCTCAATTATCACACCACATATATAAGAACATAACATAAGAACATAAGAACATAAGAACTATACAAACGAGAGGAGGCCATTCGGCCCATCAAGCTCGCTTGGGGAGAACTAAACTAATAGCTCAGAGTCGTTAAAATCTTATCTAGCTCTGATTTAAAGGAACCCAAGGATTCAGCTTGCACTACATTATCAGGAAGGGTATTCCATACTCTGACTACACGCTGTGTAAAGAAGTGCTTCCTTAAATCCAGCTTGAAGTGTTCTCCCGCTAATTTCCACCTATGGCCACGAGTTCGTGTATTTAAACTAATGCTGAAGTAACTATTTGCTTGAACAGCATCCAAACCTGTTAGAATCTTATATACCTGGATCATGTCCCCCCTCAGTCTCCTTTGCTTGAGACTGAACAGATTTAGCTCAAGTAACCGTTCCTCGTATGACATTCCTCTAAGACCAGGAATCATTTTTGTGGCCCTACGCTGCACCTTTTCTAAGGCCACAATGTCCTTTTTAAGATATGGTGACCAAACCTGCACACAATATTCTAGGTGAGGTCTCACCAAGGAATTGTATAATCTTAGCATTACCTCCCTTGACTTAAACTCCACACACCTGGAGATATACCCCAACATCCTATTGGCCTTTTTTATTGCTTCCCCACACTGGCGAGAATGGGACATGGAAGCATCAACATACACACCAAGGTCTTTCTCATGATCAGCTACCTTTATTTCAGTGACACCCATGAAATACCTGTACTTTATATTTCTGCTCCCTAGATGGAGTACCTTACATTTATCGATGTTAAATTTCATCTGCCAGGTATCGGCCCAGTCACTAATTAAATCAAGATCCCGCTGTAGCTGCTGAGCCACTAATTCAGTATCTGCTACACCACCCACCTTGGTGTCATCTGCAAATTTCACCAGTTTACTGTATATATTGGTATCCATATCATTTATGTAAATTAGGAACAATAGTGGTCCTAAAATCGAACCCTGCGGTACCCCACTATGAACGCAAGCCCACTTTGACATTGTGCCTCTTATAACTACTCGCTGTTTCCTATCTGTTAACCAGTTATCAATCCAGGTCGCTACGGTACCTAAAATACCTGTCGCTTTGAGTTTAAGTAGGAGCCTCTTGTGGGGGACAACATCAAAAGCCTTTTGGAAATCTAAGTAGATGACATCATAGGCCTTCTTATCATCAACTTCCTGAGTAGCTTCCTCAAAAAACTCCAACAGATTTGTTAAACAGGATCTACCTCTCCTAAATCCATGCTGGCTATCCCGCAAAATGTTATTAGAGTCCAGGTAATCTACCATTTTCTCTTTGATTATAGCCTCCATAACTTTACCAGTTATACAAGTTAGACTGATTGGCCTATAGTTAGACAAATTACTTCTATCCCCTTTTTTAAAAATAGGCGTTATGAAGGCGTGCTTCCAATCAGAAGGTACCACACCTTCAGATAAGGATTTTTGAAACAGTAAAGTTAAGGGTCGGCAAATAATATCCCTCATCTCTTTTAACACTATAGGTAAGATGCCATCAGGACCCTGTGATTTATTTATTTTGAGCTTAGCTAGGCTTTGCAAAACATCTGCTTCAGTTATATATATATTAGCTATAGACAATGCTGGATAGGTAATAACTGGTAAATTACTAAGGTCCTCAACAGTGAATACCCGTGCAAAACTATCATTGAACTAATTTACTATATCAATGTCGTTTACTATTATAAGACCCTTACTATCCTGCAGATTAGTAATTTCAGGTTTTAGAGCTCTTTTAGAGTTAAAATACTGGAAGAAACTTTTAACGTCATCCTTAGCTTCCAATGCAACCATCCTTTCGACATTTCTTTTAGCTCGTCTAATATCATTTTTTAACTCAGCCTGTAGACTTAGATATTCCTGCTTAATTCTGTCATCGTCAGTTATTTTCCATTGCTGGAACAAAGCCCTTTTCCTCCTTACTTTATACTTTATTTCCCTAGTAAACCACCTAGGTTTCAATTTCCTAGATTTATTCTTGCTGGAAACAGGTATGAAGTCCTCTTGCACTTGCAATAATGTGCTTTTAAAAAATTCCCAGGCCTCTTCAACAGTTTTGTTATTTAACTCCATCCAGTTCACAGTTTCTAGTTTTAGTCTCATACACTTAAAGTCAGCCTTCCTAACATTATATATTTTTGATTTGGACTTAGCTCTTCGAACACTAAACTTAACCTCAAATTTGACCATGTTATGATCGCTACTGTCAAGTGGTTCTAAAACGTCTAATTTACCAATCCTGTCCTGGTTATTAGAGAGAACAAGATCAAGAATGGCATCTCCCCTGGTAGGGGTGTTAACAAACTGAGTAAAAAAACAATCCTGTACTAATTCCACCATCTCCAGTTCATTTTCTGAAGAGCCAGTGACAATGTCCCACTGCATTCCTGGTAGATTAAAATCACCCATAACTACCACATCATTTTTATTGCTCATAGTCCTAATATCACTGTATAACAATCTGCTTTCCTCAGCAGCTATATTAGGTGTTCTGTAACAAACACCGACAATTAGGCTATTTGAGTTTTTAGCATCTAATTTTACCCATATTGCTTCCGTAGTTTTATTTATATCAGTAAGTTCCCTTGCCTGCAAGTTTTCCTTTACATATACTGCAACACCACCTCCCTTTTTTCCTATACGATCCTTACGGAACAACGTGTAACCATCCATATTATATTCTTGTCCATCCTTTTCACTCAACCACGTTTCAGTTACTCCTATAATATCATAAGAGTCCGATGAGATAAAAGCCTCTAAATCATGAATTTTATTCCTAATACTTCTGGCGTTTAAATACAGACAACAAAGGGTAGGCCTATTATGGTGCCCACTTACAATATGATTATTTGGGGCTTTCCGTTTCCCCCCACTGACATAGTTAACTAACCTCCCTGCCCCCCCAGTCCCTAGTTTAAACATTCCTCAACTACTCTACACATACGCCTCCCCAATACACTGGTTCCCCTCTGGTTCAGGTGCAACCCATCCGGCTTGAACAGGTCCCACCTGTTCCAGAAGGTCCTCCAATGCCCCATAAACCTAAACCCCTCTTTCCTACACCATCCTTTTAGCCACGCATTTAATTTCCTTATCTCAGCTAACTTAGCCTGACTTGCACGTGGCACGGGGAGTATTTCAGAGAATACCACCGTGGACGTTCTGCTTCTAAGCTTATTGGCGACTTCTATAAATTTATCCTGCAGAACAGCCCTTCTACCCTTGCCTATGTCGTTGGTGCCAACATGCACCACGACAACTGGATCCACCCCAGCTGGGGCCAAAAGCTTATCCACACGATCTGGAAGGTCTCCTACCTGGGCACCAGGCAGGCAAGACACCGTACGGGACCCTCTATCACGCGTGCACACATAACTGTCTACTCCCCTAATAATGGAATCCCCCACTACCACAACCTCCCTCTTCCTGGGGGGAGGGGGCTCCTCAGTGCCCAAGGGCCCACCTGCCTCCCCAGTCCGTTCCGGCTCTAAAGCTGGAAGAACCTGAAACCTGTTCGACACAGTCACCTCAGGTGATGCCGCCTCTGCAACGTGTGTACGCCCTTTCCTGCGTCTACGACCTACGGTCACCCAGCTCTCTCGACCTCTCTGCTCTTCATTCTCCCCCCTCCCGGCTAGTGGCGTACACACCTTCTCCCTAAAAGGCGTATTAACTTGCTCCTCTAACTCACTGTTGCATTGGATGAGAGCCAGTTGCTCCTCAAGGTCGCGAACCTTGACCATGAGCGAGTCCACTAGCTTACATCGCTCGCAGATGAAGTCCGACTGGACACTAACGTCCAGAAGGGCAAACATGTTGCAAACACCACACTGAGCCGGCCCCATAATTAACTAACTCACTATGACCCCGTACTCCCAGCCCAGTAAATTTATATAGCGTATTTAACTTTAAAGATTAATTAGCGTACCGTTAAATGCAATAAAGTGCCGAGTACACTAAAATAAGTTACTTGGGTTGAAACGGAACTTAATTATTATTTTTATTTAAAATTTTAAATCCGATAAATTTACTACTACTTACCAAAAGAACTTCTGCCTGAACCAAGTATGAACTAAAAACAAAACGAAATCGAAATTGCTCTTGGGAGGTCGAAAAACCACAAAAACCCCCTCACATCAGGCTACTGCCGGAGCGGGGAAAAAAGTAGAAAATGTCCTCCCGGCCCCGACTGGCGACCGAGCAAAGCTCAGGAGCAACTGTCCTTTTCTGGCGCTGAGTAACGTTACCGACGTTAGATATTATTAGCTATTTCGCCCCGCCGGTGTTTTTTATGGAGTTATACGCGAACAGAAAACGCAGCTCACTGCCCGTAACAATCGCGCTGTTAATAAACAGACAGGACAGACAAGCACTCACGCCGACCAAAATAAGAACAATAAATAGAAATAACACAGCCACCCACTAAACAATTAAAGCACACAAACACTCAGAAAATACGTTCCAAACACCCCAAAAACAATCACAAACAATCCCAAAACAATCGCTGCAGCTCAACACCACTCTCTCGCAGCAATCCCAGCAATCATGATGGTCATTGACAAGAAAGGGCATTAAACTTGGCAAAAGTGACCGTAAAGAATGGCAGATAGTTTGTTATTCTTTATATAAATTCAATAACTAAGTCTGCTTTTATTATTGTTTCACTTGATAGGAAAGAGAGAAAAATCCATCAGTTTCTTTTGTTTTCGTTTGTGACTAATTTTCTCTAAAAATGAACTTACTTTTAGCAAAACAAAACTTCTGAATTCATTTTCCCAGTCTGTCAGTTTGCACGCACACACACACACACACACACACACACACACACACACACACATAGTCAAATGCATTCATACATGTATATATATATAATCAGGAGTGGTACTTTCACCACGAAATGTCACCCATGTGCACTGTCTTCGCGTAGTGAACCAGTTTTCAATACAATGGTTAAAAAGGCTCAAACCTTCAGTGCCTCGTTGTGCCATCTCTACCAGTGTTTTTTGCAACAGGGAAAATACAACTTGTATGCTGGCCTTAGAAGCACAACTTCAAAGAATAGCTGCCATGCTTCTGTCTAGCATGGCAGAGGGAGTAAAACGGTATGGGACTGCTTTGGTGCTGGTAAGGTGGGTGATTTACACAGAGTACAAGGTGCAATGAACCAGCAAGGTTACCGCTCTGTTTTACAACTCATGCCACTCCCTGTGGTCAGCACTTCTATCAAGCAGCAAGGCTGATTCAAAGCACACTGGTGAAAGATGAGGAATCCAGAGAACTGTCCTGCTTGACTGGCCTACAGAATCATCACATCTCCAGCCTATCAAGCTCATGTGAGACCAGCTTCACCATGAGGTCAGAGAAAATACCAAGCCAGTCCCACCTCTGGGAATAGCAGGATTGAAATTTCCCCTAATATTGTCATAAACGGACAGCTCTAATGGCAAAGGACTGCAAAGCTGTAATTGCTGCAAATATAGTTTTCATACAGTTTGATTAATTGAAAATGAAGATGAAACTTATTGCAATATTTATTATATCACAAAGCAGAAGGCAGCTGGGAAAAGTAAAAAAAGAATCACCCCAGATGGGACTTAAAACCACGATATCCAGCTCAGAAAGTCAGGGCCGTGGGAATTTGGCCAGTGGGGCAACCGGCAGACCTGAGCTTATGACCAGGACACTTGACTCACAATGGAAGCTCAGAAAATTATAAGCAAGCCTGCAAAAGTGACATGAATGGATCTGTGGTAAAATGCATCTTGGGGCCGAGACATTATCACTCACAGTTCAGGAGAAGATGACATCCATCCATGGATCTCGGTCAAATGCGCTCATTGAGTTTCCGCTATGCCTTTGTCATTTAATGTTTGTACTTAGCTATAGAGTGGCAGGAACACAAATGAATGGGGAGTTTAAAAAAAAAAAAACATTTGCATTACAGCAATACGTCACACATGACTATGTAAGGGAATAGATGAAACCCTGCATACATCACTATACCAAAGCAATTCAGTACAAAGTGCACTGACATGATTCATATGATTCCTGGTTTATTTGGAAAATTTAGGTCCACCATCAGCTAGGTGTTATATTTATGATGCACATTGATGACACCATTTGGCTGACACAATATCAGACTGAACTTATTTTATAATTTTAAAGGTTTAAATATGGTTCTGGGTGTTGGACATCCTGTCAGCCTTCCCCCCAAGAGAGAGTAAATGACTGCAGGGCATTACAAAGGTCCAGAATGGATTTTTCATTTACAGGTGTCTTCTTTGCCTCTCGTGACCAGTATCTCACTCCGGACCAGTGGTGGATCTCGTACTCAGCCACAGAGAATGGGTCCTCCCGCCCAGTGGATCTCCTCATCCCCTCAGCCACTGATTCCCTCCAAACTGATGGGGTAACTATGGTTGGCAGAAGTGGGGTTTGTTGTTCACTGTCATCCGCTTGACATTGATGGACCACTTGCTGAGGCTGAGGATGGTGGTATTTACATATCCTCACTGTTAGGCCTCTGCACACCCATTTCTTTTGCTGACCTGTTGCACAGAAACATTTCATAGTAAACTGTAACATGATTATAGCAATTATTTCAATGTTGCTCAGTCAGTGAGAATCATTTACATAGTGTTACATAGTTTGTGGTTTCAATTAATATCAGACTGACTCCAACTCAGAAGAAAAAAGGTCTGAAATACATATGTTTGAATTCTGACTTCTGATTAAAGTCTGACTTTTTCTTTTTATTCTGATAATATTCCTTCACCGCTCCAGCATCCATGTCTCCATTACTGGTGCCAGCCTGGTTGGAGGAAGGTGTTTTAGGTGAAGATCCTTCATCTCCCCATTCGATCACCTCATCCCATTTATCCCAGGCTGCCCAGTACTCGTCATCAGCCCAGCTCACGGCTTTTTCCATTCGCCTAGTGCTGAGAGGAGAAACAGCTTTCTGTCAGACAGGTTATACGACAGCACACCAGACAACAGTAAAAACTTCTTAAAGACCAAATACATAAGCTGGTTCAGTCAAGTATTTATATTAAATAACAAAACATGGTACTATTACCCAAGCATTATCAAAGTAGATGCCCAGAACATTATAATGTCACATAATACATCCATCATCAAACGCCTCCCCCGGTCATACAGTATCACCCAGCAAATGTTATCCACTTAATGCCAACAAAGGGTAGGGTGAGTGCACTTGACCTTCTGAACATGGTAACTGGTATTTGTTGCATCCATCCATCCATCCGTTTTCCAAACCACTTATCCTACTGGGTCGCGGGGGGTCCGGAGCCTATCCCGGATGCAATGGGCACGAGGCAGGGAACAACCCAGGATGGGGGGCCAGCCCATCGCAGGGATCAAAGCATCAGATAAATGTAAAAGCATTAATAAGATATTCCTACAGAGCAATTTCTAATAGACATGGCAGTGCCCTAACATCTCATGTAATAAACCCTTTGGCATCATCTGCTGCCTTATTCAGCCTAAACCAATAGTCCAGAGGATCCTCCCTAGCATCTGACTTGGTTGAACAAAAATCTGCTGGAGGCATCCCAGAATGCACAGTCAAATAAGAATGCTGCTTCAGGACACTAAGGACTGCATCCACATCTCCAGTGGCAGTGACAGTATCATTACTATGCAGCCATGCTCTGACCACATCTCTGGCACATCCCATCAGTCTGCTTGTGCCTGCAGTAGGGATGGGTGAACCTAAGCATTCAGAGGTTTCCCCAGCAGATAGACTATTTGGCATCTTAGAGAGGGCACTGAGGTAGAGATTGGTAAACAACTTCACAATATTATTCTTAACCTGCCAGATCTGGATTATCCCCTCTGTCAGAAATCTTGCAGGCAGAGCCCACTTGAAGCAGAGCCGAGAGGTAGGGCTACATGTTAAACTAAAGGCAGAAAAATACTTGCTTTTCATTACACACTTATGTACGTACGTACAGCCGCGGTCCGTATCCTGCGTTCTTTGCGTCGGTTTTTGTGCACATACTCAAAAATTTACGGAACGTATACGAAGATGCAATACCTGCGTAATTTATAGGGGGCAGTGTTGCGAGATCTGCACTCAACAGTCAAGATATCCACGTTTGAGGACCTGTTGATTGAGCAGGTCCGCAATTATCCTCATCAAAATAACATGTAATAATAGATGGCAAGAGATTTCAAGCATCCTGAATTTTAATTTGGAAATTTGTAAAAACAAGTGGCAACAAGTGCGAGACCGGTATGTTAGAGCCCGGAAAATGTTACTTGTGAAACGAAGCGGTGATCCTGCTGACCTGATGTTTTGCCTAGCAATTATCCACCGTCTGGACTGGATGAAGTGTCACCTCAACCACAAAACTACTGAAACTAATTTCCCTAGAATTGACACGGTAAGTGTTTTTTTTACTTATTGTTTGGAATAACATCCATCCATCCATCCATCGATTTTCCAAACCGCTTATCCTACTGGGTTGCGGGGGGTCCGCAGCCTATCCCAGAAGCAATGGGCATGAGGCAGGGAGCAACCCAGGATGGGAGGCCAGCCCATCGCAGGGCACACTCACACACCAGTCACTCAAACATGCACTCCTACGGGCAATTTAGCAACTCCAATTAGCCTCAGCATGTTTTTGGACTGTGGGGGGAAACCAGAGTACCCGGAGGAAACCCCACGACGACATGGGGAGAACATGCAAACTCCACACACATGTGACCCAGGCAGAGACTCGAACCCGGGTCCCAGAGGTGCGAGGCAACAGTGCCAATGACATGGGGAGAACATGCAAACTCCACACCTGATGAACCGGTGATGCCATTCTAAACTCCTGCACCACCATGCCACCCCAGACTTTAACTTGATTTATTTAAAATATTTCCTAGAATTGCGTATACTAAATTCAACCCAAAAAAGCGAGTGCAAATTATTACATCATTTAATTTGAGTAAATTCTACAGTTTATTTATTTGCAGTTTACGTACTGAATTACAGTGCATTGCAGCATTTTATCGGCAAGGTTCTCATAAATATTGCCCTACTTTCTACAGTATTGTACTATTTTACTGATAAACAGTGTTACTGTGATAATTTCACTGTTTATTACAGCAGGGGTGCAGATTGAACCCACAACCCTGGAGGTGTGAGGCTACAGTAGGAGCAATGGGCCACTATTGATACTGTGAGAAATGATGTATTTTTAATCATACACTATAACTGATGTGCCGCTACATTGCTTGTGTATGCTCTGCACCTTGCCTTTCTCCCTTACTTGTCTTTCTTGTTCTCCACACCTTGTGAGCTTCAACATGAGCTGATTGATTGTTTTTCATAAGGCCCCAGGTTAGTTAGGTTCAGTCTCCTGGAAAATCACTAGAATGTGTCCTTGGCTTTGGAAGCTAAGAACACCTTATTTTCAGGGAGAGTCCTGTAATATTTATTTTAATAAATTATTTTTATTGATAAACCTTCATACTGATAATCCTCTTTTAATGGTCCTAAAAAAACATTTCACGATTCAGTAACCCTACTTGTTCAATAGATGGCAGTGTAGTGCTTCGACTAAGACGTGCTATGGAAATTGCCGGTAAAATATAAAGCTCGTTTTCCACTTTAAACGTTTGTCTGACTGAAATGACCACATGTTGTACATATGTTATTGTACTATACGTCTAACCTTCAGCGTTATATACCACACCTACCTCAGTTATCTGCAGCAATAAAATATGGATGTGTAATTGGACAGCTGCAAGTTAAGTTGTAGAATCGATTATTTTTCTAAACGTTTATCTGTCTGATTTTACAGTAAAGTATGCATGGACGCATGGTACAATAAGGTGTGAATAAGTTGAAAATATACATGAAATATTATAAAATAATAAATATGTGTAAACATTTACGGCTCCCTGGAAATGATCAGTTATCATGATAGTACAAATAAGCAGTTATCCAGACATCCCAAGTCTCCCGCATATTGACAGCGGCTCCCTGATGCCCCTAAATTAAAAAAATTTATATCCTGGAAACTAGAGCAAGCAAACAAGAGCATGCACGCGAGACAGTAGCACACACGAATGAGCAAGTAAATGAGCTAGGAATGAGCGAGAGAGAGAGGGATAGAGAGAAAGAGAGAACGTGCGTATGTGTGGATCCCTATATGTGTGACTCTTCATGTAGCCAGTGCTAGACAGACAGCATCCTGATTGGTTTACTTAGCCATATAAGCCAATCATATTTCAGTGCGGGCGGGCTTTTATTTAACTCCCAGAGAACCGAAGGTATTGGTTCCATGGAGCGTCACGGCGGAGGGAGAGTGTCTCAAAAAACGAAAATATAAAATGCATTTCACCACAGACTACACAAAAACGTGCCCTTGTTTAATAAGGATGAAAAATAATGACAATGTTACGCGCTGAACTGTTTGCAACAGTGATTTCAGCATTGCTCATGACGGTTTAAACGACTGTAAAAGGTACGTCCAGGTGAGTTTAACAAGTGTCATTTAATTTTCTGTATTATTCAGGTAAACACTGGTTAGACACTTGGTTAGTTGTCATGAAAACACCAAACTTCCTGAAGGCTTTTGTAAAGTAGCAATGGAATATAATTAAGGAATTTACATATAGTAAAAGAATAATCTACTTATATTATTGTCAAAATAATACATAATATTGGCCGTCGTAATTCAGTGCGTTGACTAGAGAAAATTAATGAATATATATATATATATATATATATATATATATATATATATATATATAATGAGGCAATACAGAAATTCTGTTCTGTAAAATTAAGTTTGTTGAAAGCTAAATAAATTGCTGTGCATAGGATACAGTGAAATGAGGTTGGTAAGAGCTTTTTTTTAACGTAAGTACGACTAAATCTCATTATGGCGACGCGAGTCGGTCAGACATAAACACGCGAGAGTCTGACTGCGGTCAACGACGTTGTGTGGCGCCAGCGGCAGGCGGTTGTCATGGTTACTTTGCCACAAACCGGCCGAAGTTCGCGCCCTTTTAGTAAGACATGTCCGGCGTTCGAGCTCCGGCAAACAAAACTAAAGCCGGATTTATTTAGATAATTTCTGCTTAAACTTTATTAAACTAATACATGTATGTTCCGTGGTAATTTTTGTACTTATCGATGTAGCTGGGTTTCTATAATTTAGAAGTTAATTGCGACTTTTTAGCTGGTTAGCTAGTTCTTGCTAGTTGGATACTAGCATTGCACTGTGTTTTCGTTGGTGTACCTCTGGGTTTTTTGTGTCTGTTAATCTATTAACTACTACAGAAGTTTACATCGTTTTTGATAGTGAGTCAGACATACCTGTGTATTAATATGTTTTTCGGGTTGTGTGATTTCCATACATGTATATAGTTGCCACTTGGTTTACCATAGCTTGGTGTTAACTACAGATCTGATTTGGGATTCTGAAATTGCCCTGGTGTGCAGCACATGTCACACTTCTGTGTGTCTTCACATGTCTTCTGATTACTGGTTGCATTTACAACATGCCACATTATATATAAGTCACGGTATTTTGTGTGTCAGGTATAGAGATAAATATTATTTTTTAGGATAAATTCAGTTAAACTAATTGAGAGTTAGCTGTAGTAAGCTGCCCTACACACAAACGCTGTGACCCCAGAGGTAAGCTGCTGTTCACCCAAACGCCCTGACTCCACAGGAAGGCTCACATCCAACCGAACACTGTGACCCCAGAGCTAAGCTGACATGTACCCAAACACCCTGATCGCAGAGGCAAGCTGCGGTCTACCCAAACACGCAGACCCCTCAGGTAAGCTCACAGTCACGCAAATGTCCTAACCCCAGAGGTAGGCTGCCATCCACCCAAATGCTCTGATCTCAGACAAGCTGCTGTCCACCCAAACACGCAGGCGCCTCAGGTAAGCTCACATCCACCCAAATGCCCTAACCCCAGAGGTAGGCTGCCTTTGACCCAGCCCCCTGACCCCTGAGGTAACCTCGCTTCCACCTAAACACTCTGATCTCAGAGGCAAGCTGACATTTGCCCAAACACCCTGATCACAGAAATAAGCTGCCATCCACCTAAACTACCTACCCCCAGAGGTAAGCTGACATCCATCTAACTGCCTTGATCCTAGGCTGCCCCAGTACGTCTAGGTGGTGACAATCCATCCTACAGGGTTGACATGATGTGCTTTCCTGAAGCACACAAAGGACACCTCGGGTTTTATGTAAGTTTGCTTTCTTTTTCTGTGCTTGTGTTTTATTTGGTTTGGATTGTATTTAATGGCATGTACAGAATTTACTGAGCACTTTTTTGGTTGATCACTGTTGGCACATATTCATCAATATTAACATTATTAACATTTTATTTTATCTGTTGTGCTGTTTATTTTGTGATTGACCTATTTTATTCCTAAGGTTACTGATTTTATGTGTTTTAGGAAAGTGTATGATGCTGTTTTAGCCCGACCCTTGTGCAGAGTTTGGAAGTCTGCGGGTATGTTCCTTTTTGAACTTTTTCTTTTTGTCTTAACTTTTTATTGGCATGCATGTAAGGTAACATTTTAATTGTTTTATTGGCCATGTAATTAGATTTTAATGGTGTATAATTGTATTTGCTGGTGGAATTGCTCTTTTGCCTGTGTTAAGGGTAATAGTTCTGCAGGTAGTTCTATTTGTTAACACTAGAATTCCTGGAAAAATGAGGCTCTCCTCACAAGGAGCCCCCCCTCTTACTCCCCTCACAAGCTGCCCGCCCCCTCTCCAGCACCATTAACACCTTTTGTTTTGCAAATGAATCACAGTCACTCAGCTGAAGTCATCCCCCAGCCTGAAGTCACTTCTTCAACTCAGGTCTGCACTAAAGAGTTTATCTAGTGATGTATTGTAAGGATTCACATGCTTTGATACATAATAATTTGAAATACAGTGGAACCCCCAAATCTACTACGGTAACCGTGGTGTCAATTACACAAATATATTTTGATATAGCAAATACATATATTTTGATGTATGTTCTGTGTCTACAACTATATGTGTAAATGTATGATGAAATAACATGTCATACATGTGCACGCATGTGCATTTCTGATGTAAACACTTCATGTGCCACATGGGAAAAAGTTGCATCATTGATTCATGAGTACAAGCTGCAGGAATATTGACAAAGAATGTGTAAATTTCAAGTATCAGATGGTATAAAGATAAAGAACATGTGTGTGTATGATAGAGAGAGAGAGTCCGTGTCATTCAAGTGGAAGATACACATTTATTATACAAAATAAGCACATATACTAAAGATACAAAACCTTTTCTATCCACTAACAGTCATCACACACCCAAGGACCCTCCTTCCTACACTTGCGACAGGTGTACCTGTCACACTGCACACATCTCTCTGTACTGTGGTTCCTATTACAGTGACACTGAGTCCTCTTTCCAGTGGCAAGCTGAGGAACAGAAGTTTGTCTAAGCTGTGTCTTCATTTCTTTTTCAATCTCTTTTTCTTGCATAAATCGACGCCGAAGTTTCTTTTTCCCAAACAGAGCCATCTTTAGCCTTCATGCAAAGCGCAGCTGCAGTGTCCTGAGTTCTTACTTAGTGATTCATTTATAATGCATATATCGCGCTAATGTTAGGGTTCTTTTACCGATATATGTAAATCAATTTATCTTTTAGCTCTAACTTTTACAACTGAATAAGGTTACACAGATTGTTGCAGACATCAACTGTATGTATTTATTATATCAAAAATAACCGATTGAATGTGATATGGAAACACACACGCACGCGAAAGTCTTTTTTTTATTATGCCGTAATTATATATCTGGACCGCAATCTGTTTATGAATAATTAGCACTTTTGTGTGCTCATAATTGCCCATCCTGTTTCATACGTACATCATGAAGTGTTTGTGTGCACCGTGGCATCTCATAATCCCGCACACAAATGCACACACGTCCGGAGTAATTTACAGTCTTTTGTGCGCTCATAACTGCGCAATGTTTCCCATGTAACATGTGAATTGTTTCCGTGTGAAGTTCACCGTGGCATCTCATAATCCTACGCACAAATGCACACACGTCCGCAGTAATTTACAGTCTTTTGTGCGCTCATAACTGCGCGATCTTTTTCGCAAGTAGCAACGTCAGTGTTTACATTCAAAGCGCATTGTGCTCTCTCATAACAAATGGACATAGTAATCAGCAGTCTTTTGTGTGCTTGGACTTCATACGGTGATTACGGTCTTTGCACATTGCAAGTTGCAGGTTTTTCTTCATTACCTATAAAAATGCTTTGTCTGTCGGTACATTTATAATGCAAATATCATGCCAGGGTAATTTTAATGACATACATTAATTAATTTGTCATTTAGCCCTGATCGAACTTTAAAACTGAAAATCAGATTACCGATTGCTACAGGCAGTAAGCAATTGCATGTATTTATTCCATCAAATACTTTCTTGAAACTGAAATTACCGAGTCAAGAGAAATGGGGATTCAACTGTGTTTCAAATTAGGATATATTAACGCATGTATTTTACGATTCCTCAGACCACACTGTTAGAAAACGTTTCTGTGCAGACCCGAAGCTGAAACCGTGAAACTCCGCTTTCATTTGCAAAACAATAGGTGTTGATTGGCGCTGATGAGGGGGCGGGCAGCTTGTGTGGGGAGTGAGGGGGGGGGCTCCACCCGAGGTGCGTCCGAAAAATTTCGTTGACTTCAGGGATCGTAGTGTTAAATGTTTGATAAATAAAATTCTTATTGTACTGGGTTGGCATTGATTTGCATGGTGTTTCAGCCTTTTAGATTGCGATTTTGTGTTAATGTAAGTAGTACAAGCATAATATTATTTAAAAATCGGCGGGGTGCAGTCTGCGGGTATCGCTTCTCGGCCTTTTGGCTAAAATCAAGTGGATTTTACTGACTTTTTACCGGTTTTCACGGACTGCGTCAGGTTTTTTAGAGGAAGGCACGGTTAACCTAAGGCGTGACCAGCAGGTGGCTTGACCGCCGCTGCCACGGGGCGACCCGTGCCTTCCTTTTTAGCCTTTTATCCCTGCTTTTATTTCTGTTTTTAGTAGGCTGGGGATCCCGCAGTGGCTGGTGGCTTGTCCGCCGCCCTGCTGGGCGAACTGGTGTTTTTATTTTTAGCTGGTTTTATAGTTTAGCTCTGCTCGACTCATCCCGGATTGGCGGACGGCGGACGTCGAGACCACGGCGGCGGAAGGACTCTGCTCCAGCGGCGACGTCGGTGGACCTTCCCGGATGGCAACGGCCGCCGGACCATCGAGGAAGCCCTTCAGCGGGCCGTGGCTGGTAGCAGGCGGGGGCCTGCGGAATACCACCCGGTTCTGCTGGAGGGCTGAGGGGGAGGTGGGCACCTTCCCCGACCGGCTGGCCTTCATCCGGGAGGTGGCCTTCGAAGCACTGGGCCTTCGTATGGAAGATGTTCTTTGCGTACCGCGGAATGGCCCCTTCGAATTCTTTGAGGTCACCTTGTCCACCGATGACAGCTGCAGCAAGGTCCTGGAGCGGAGCAAGGAGGGGGCCCAGCACCCTCTCCTTAGACGGTATACCATCGAGCCACTGTGGTGGCCCGACAAGCGGGTTATTACTGTCCACTGTTTTAACCCGCATGTTACCGCCGAGTCCGTCTGCTTGTTTTTTAAAAAAAGTATGTGGACCTCCTTCCTGGCCACAGGGACATCCGGGATGAGCTGGGGATCTGGACTGGCCGACGCCAGTTCCAGGCCCGCCTGCGCCCGGACGCTAATGGGGCAGGCGGTTTTAGCCACCCCCCAGCCTATTTTAACCTACAGGGAAATAAGGCATACCTTTTTTATTCTGGACAGCCTCCCTTCTGCCGGCAGTGCCACAGCTTTGGACACACCCTGGAGGGATGCGCTAACCTGCGCTGCCGCAACTGCCTGGAGTCGGGGCACATGGCCAGGGACTGCAAGGGCCCCCGTCGCTGCATACACTGCAACGGCGAGGACCATCTGGCTCGTTCCTGCCCACAGAAAAAGACTACATATGCCGACGCTCTGTCGGGTAACAGAGCAGTCGGCACGGAGAATGGTGGGGGAGCTCTAGCCCCCACGACTGGGCAGGAACAGCCGGCGACGGGGGCAGGAGGAGAAGCCCTGGTCGAGGTGGAGGAGGCCCCTTCGAGTTCGACACCAATGCAGGAGGGGTCTCCGAACAAGGTGGAGCAGCTCGCCCTGGCTCCAGGCGTCAGCAGCAGGCGAAAGAAGAGCGGTGCATCCCCCCGGGGGAGGAAGAAGAGCAGAAGGGAGGCGCAACCCGACGCATCCAGCCCTCCGGCTGCCGACAGTATCCCCCCTCCCTGATGTTAGAGGCCCCCCGTCTGGTGTGGGACTTGGGATAGTCCCCCGCACCCCCCAGGAGTACAGCGGTCAACAGGACACTGCTAATGAACAGGAGTACCTGGGGGGGCTGAAATTGGGGGACCTTTTGAGGTTGACTGAGGAGGGGGGGCAGTAGGACAGTATTGTTTTTAATGGCTGGCTTTTATTATTTTAGTTTGTTGTTTTTAATTGTATTTTATTATTTTAACATTCTATGGCCAATTTTAATATTGTCACCTTGAATGTAAGGGGTTTGAGGAACGTTTTAAAACGTACATCTGCTTTTAACCAGCTGGCATCTTCTCCCTTCAGCATTTGTTTTCTGCAGGAAGTCCACCTCCGGGACCAGCGGGACGAGGCTCTCTTTTCACGACAGTGGAAGAGGGGTAGATCCTACTGGAGCGTAGGTGGCGTCCACTCCTCAGGCGTCGGGATCCTTTTTGGCGACCGCGCCTTTGAAGAAGTAAGTGTGTTTACCGTCCTTCAGGGCAGGGTTTTGGGAGTGGACGCCACATGGAGGGGACAGCGCCTCCGGGCCATATGTGTCTACGCTCCAGTGGAGGCCTCGTCCCGTATAACTCTCTTTGAAGAGTTGTCCCCGTTCTGTGTCACAGATCGACACTTGATTTTAGGAGGGGACTTTAACATCTCGTTGGAGGGTAGACAGGATGCCAGCTCAGGCCATTTTATTCGTTCCTTTAAACTTGTGGACGGTTTTAAAACATGCAACCCCAGCATGCCGGGCTTCACCTGGCATAATAGTCGCGGAGCCAGCAGCCGCATCGACTACATTTTAGCTTCACCCCCCGTTGCTTTTAAAAAGGTGTCCCTCTCCCCACAGTGGCCCACTGACCATCTGGCAGTGGAGGCCACTGTCTCCATAGACGCCCTTGTATATGGGGGCGGCTATTGGAAAATGAACCTGCAGATCCTGGAGGAGAGAGATTTTAGACACCTTTTTTTAGATCACTTCTCCGAGTGGCAGAAGGACAAGCCTACCTTCCCCTCCGTGGCCGAATGGTGGGAGAGTGTGAAGGACAGCATCCGAACCTTCTCCATGCAGTACAGCAAGCAGCGCAGGATGGAGAAGAAGTTCTCCATTCTGCAGCTGGAGAGAAGGTTGCGGGATGAATACGCCGCTCACAACAACGGGGGCACCATCAACCACGAGCGGCTGCTTGACATAAAGGGTGAGCTGAGGCGCCTGCATGAACAGGCTGCCTCGGCCCAAATGCTCCGCGACAAAATATTTGATGTGGAAAATAATGAAAAGTGCAATTCTTTTTTTTCCACAGAGCCAGGGAAGCCCGGGAGGAGAAGAGCTTTAGCTCTCTCCGTGCCTCAAATGGCAATATAGTCATGGATACATCAGACATGCTGGAGGTTGCTAAATTGTTTTATCTTAACCTTTTTAATGTTAGGGACACGGACCCGGTTGCTGGGGAGCGCTTCCTAGATAACATCTCACCTTGTCTTCCCAGTGACATCTGGGACGGCTTAGAAGCCCCCATCACCTTGGCCGAGCTGACCGCAGTGCTTGGCAAGATGAACCGCCGCAAGGTACCTGGCCTTGATGGGCTCCCGGTGGAAGTTTATTCCACCTTTTGGGATGTCCTCGGGCCGGAATTACTGCAGGTTGTAGAGGACGTTCAGCGCCGGGGTTTGCTCACTAGGAGCATGAGGTCGGGGGTCCTCTCTTTGTTGCACAAGAAGGGCGATCGGGCCGACCTTGGCAACTGGAGGCCCCTGACCATGCTTTGTGTAGACACAAAGCTCATCGCAAAGACCCTTACCGAACGCCTGAAGAAGGCCATGGCTCATCTGGTTCACAGTGACCAGACGTGTGGAGTACCGGGTCGATCGGCGACGTGGAATCTCCACCTCATCTGCGACGCCATCGCCTGGGTAGAGGATAGGAACCTCCCTCTCCTGCTGGTCAGCTTGGACCAGGAGAAAGCCTTCGACCGGGTAGATCACCGCTTCCTGTTCAAAGTATTGGGTAAGTTTGGCTTCGGGCCCAATTACCTGGGGTGGTTACTCACTTTGTATAACGAAGTTGGGAGCCATGTTGTTATCAATGGCTTCCTGAGTGATTTGGTGCCCCAGCGGAGTGGAGTGAGGCAGGGATGTCCCCTCTCCCCCCTCCTCTACGCGCTCTATATAGAGCCACTGGCGTGCGCCATTCGCACCCACCCCGGGGTCGATGGCCTTCTTATCCCAGGAAGTTGGGGGACAACTGTTAAACTGACTGCTGGAGAAAGCGTCAGGCTTTCCACTCCAACTCTGTACACACCATTAATTACGAGACAACACACTTAGAGTTTTACTTGCACAAGGGTAACCACACTCTCTGCATGCTAGGCTACAAAGGAATGTGTTACAAAGGGTGGTTCCCCTTGGCACCTTTATTTATAGTCAATGGGGGGCAGGGGTCTTGGAGTGAGAACAAAGAAAGGACTGTGAGAGTAAGAAGAAGTTCTGGTTTTCCTCAGGTGGACAACTATTTAAACACGTGCTCAGGATACGTGTAAACTAATATAATCTAAATTATGAAGGTAAAGAAAAACAAAATAATGTATATACATATTTACACTCATTGCTGATTATACAGAAATGATAACAAATGATTAATAACAGTTTCTTCAACCTAACAGTCCCTCCTCTTTATCATGACAGTATGATCAGAAGCATCAGTATTGTACAAATTGCAAAAACACTTTCAGCACAACCGTCATTCAGATCACATCATCATTATTATTAAGAGGGCTAGACAAGGTTAGTAAATCCATTTGTTCTTCTGCAGTGTATAGCAGAAAAACAGAACTAAAAGTATGTTGTATCATGGAACGGAGGCAGGGTATAATACAAATGAAACAACATACAAATAATAATGTAACAAGAATGGGGAGTGAGAACTTTAGCAGTAACTGCCACCAGGACCCAGTAAGAAACCAGTCCAACCATGAGGGACTGGCATGGGGATCCAGGGACATATGTGTACAGACATAACAGTTAGTTAAATTGTCTTTCTTTGCTGAATCATAAACATAACGATACCAGTAATTTTGTAAGGATGGGAAAGGATGGGTCTCATTTGTGGAGATAGGTCTCAGGTGGGAGCCGTCATGTGTCCATCTAGGTGGGCGAAACACCTGCTCTGGTGAGTGCAGAAGCAGACCAACAATTCCCATAAAGAGAATTACACCGAGAGTTACCTTACCACATCCCCACCCAATCAGAGCCATTCTAAATGGAGTGCAGATCAGCTGTTTTCTTCACCGGGTTGAGACGTCAGTATCCTATTGATTGCTGCGCCTTTGTAGCGGACTTCCACTGCTACTCCGAAGGTACAGAGGTCTCTGATACGGGCTTGATGGGCTTACAGTGACTCTTATGTATCCAGGAAGGTCACTCTGCTATCTTCACCGCTGTTGGTGTTGTGAGGAGGACTTGATAAGGTCCGTCCCACCGAGGCGTGCTCCAATCCTTTCGCAACAGGACCTTGACCAGGATCCAATCTCCTGGCTGTAGATTATCCTGTTGAACAGAAACAGAATTTACTGGCAGACTACTGGGATTATGTTTTTGTTGCGATGATAATAGCTTACGCATCCAATCGGCTAACGTATTTTCTCTGTCTGCTTTTCCTATATCACTCATTTCGGTTGCTAAGGGAAACGGTCTACCATACACTATTTCAAATGGTGTCAATCCTGCAGGAGTGGGAGTTATTCTCATCCATAATTTTACTAGAGACAAACATTCTGGCCACGGTCTTTTTGTCTCTTCCACTGTCTTTCTGAGTCTTGTTTTAATGGTGCCGTTGGTCCTTTCCACTAAGCCTGCGCTCTGGGGGTGATAAGCGCAATGATTTTTTATCGTAAACCCGAGTGCTTGTGAGCAAAGGGACATGGTTTGATTCACAAAATGAGTCCCATTGCCCGATCTTATAATATGAGGTATGCCATAGGTAGGGAAATAATGGCCTACCAAACATTTTGCAACGGTCATTGCATCACAGTGTTTTACAGGGTATATTTCTACCCACTTAGAAAAGGTGTCTATAATGACTAGACAGTACTTCTTCCCTTGTGACCAAGATAATTCAATGAAATCCATATGTACAATTTGAAATGGATACTCAGCTGCGGGAAACTGGCCACGTTTTGGCCTTATGTTGCCTTGTGCATTGTGTTTACAGCAAATTAAGCACGCTCGACAAAATTGTTTTGCATAATCAGAAAAATTTATAGTATAAAAGTATTGTTGAATAATATGTACCATCCCTCCTGTTGAGACATGGGTGTTTCCATGGCTCACTAAGGCAGCTGTCTTGTATAAATTTTTTGGTAGGATGGGCTTGTCATTCATATAATAAGTTTTCCCTTGCTGTATTGCTCCTCTCTTAATCCAGCTCTGTATTTCTGTTTTAGGTGCATGAGTCTGTGCATCACATAGTACATCACTATCTATCAACAAGACATCTGTAACATTTAAGGCAGGTTGTTTTTGTGCAGCACTTTTTGCCGTCATGTCCGCAAAACTGTTTCCTTTAGCTATTGCGGAAGCATCAGTTTGGTGTGCCTTACATTTGCATATCGCAAGGCAATTTGGTAATTGCACAACATCTAACAACCTGAGTAATAAGTTCGTATGAGTTAAAGATGTTCCTTGCGATGTCTTGAATCCTCTATTTTTCCACACTCTTGCATGGTGATGAACAGCTCCAAACACATATTGACTATCAGTGTATATTGTAAGTGGCTTGTTTTTGAAGAGCTCGCATGCCCTAATTACAGCATAGAGTTCAGCCGCTTGTGCTGAACAAGCAGGGGGGAGTGCATTGGCCTCTAACACTTCAGTAGATGTAACTACAGCATATCCGACCTTGTTCTTCCCCATGTCATTTTTTGATGCTGATCCATCTACAAAAACAACTGTTGAATCTGGTATCGGGGTCTGTAAAATATCTGCTCTTGGTTTGGTTTGTTCTTCCACAACTGCTTTGCACGTTGTCGGAAGAAGGGTGCTAGGGTTGAGAGGACCACATCGCTGTATCGTGATGTTTGACTGTGAAAGCAGGAGTGAGACTAGGGTCAGATGTCTAACATGTGTGAGGAATGGCAGTGGCGTCTGCAGTAAAACTAAAGAAACTGAATGTGGCACCTTCAAAGTGAGTGGGTGACACAACACTAATTCTGCTGATAATTTCACTGCTTCTGCAGCAGCTGCACATGCCTGCAAACACTGCGGAAAACCAGCTGCCACTGCATCTAATCGTTTAGAATAGAACGCTAATGGCCTCTCTTTTGTGCCGAATGGCTGTGTTAATACTGCCTTCATATACCCTTGATTTGCATCAACACATAGGGTAAATGGTTGTTGATAATCTGGCAGAGCAAGTGTCACATTAGTTTGTAACATCATTTTTAAGTTTGTGAATGCCAATTCTCCTTTTGTCCACTGAATTTTATCTTTCAGTGCCATGTCCTTCCCATAAATCAGGGTTTGTAAAGGTTGAATGAGTGCAGAATAATCAGGTAGCCATTCCCTGCAATAATTGCAAAGTCCTAAGAAGGACATCATTTGCTGTTTAGTCTTTGGCTTTGGTGCCTCTTGTATTGCCTGTTTTCTAGTTTCTAATAACGATCGACCTTGTTGGGAGAGTTTATGTCCAAGATATATAACTTCCTCTCTGCAATACTGTAATTTTTGTTTTGATGCTTTATGTCCTGTATCATACAAATGCTGTAACACTAACAGTGTGGCTTCTTTGCAATGCTGTTTTGTATCTGAAGCAATTAATATATCATCTACATACAATAGCACTTGACTATGGGACGGTACTTTACAGGAACTCATTGAATACCGTAGTGCCATTGTATATACATGTGGACTTTCTGAAAACCCTTGAGGGAGTCTAGTGTATGTGTATTTATGTCCTTTATAAGTGAAACCAAATAAGTGTTGTGAATCAGGATGTAGTGGTACTGAGAAAAAAGCATTACTCAGATCCACTACTGAAAAATACTTCTTGTCAGGGGACAAGGAATTTAACAAAAGGTGTGGATTAGGCACATCTGGTGCAGCATGTTGTACTATTTCATTTACTGGTCTTAAATCCTGCACCATGCGCCATTTCCCTGTATGTCCCTTCTGGACGGGGAAGATAGGAGTATTGCAAGTGGCCTCAGGAGCCTCTCGCAATATTCCTGATGCCAACATATCCTGCACTACAGGGGCTATACCTTTCTCTACTTCAGGTTTTAACGGGTATTGTCTAACTACCGGACGGTGTTCTGATTTCACGATTACTTTGTAAGGTGGAAACCCCTTTACCAGTCCTACATCAGCGGGGGAGGACGACCACAACCCTTCCGGGAGGCGATCTAGATCTGGACATGATCCCTCCTCCAGGGTTGGAAAAATTTGTCAGGTTGGGTCCTGCAAGTGTGTGGTGAGAGTGGTTTGAACTCTCCATCCCAAAGGAAACCGCCACACATTGTGTTTTTTGTCATAGCTCCAAAAGGAGCCAGGTACGGGTTGGTAGTCATTGAAACTGTGCATGGAATCTCGTAAGAACATCTCTACGTCCCTCCACTGCATCTGAGGTGGTTTTGATAGAGATACGTGTGGTGTTCCCCCTCTGAACACAGCCTGTGGTTTATTAGATAAGATGACTGAAGCAGCAGAAAAGCCAGTAGTGGAGTTAACATATATATGTTGTAAGGTGATACAAGTGTCTTGAAGGGCATGAAACGTTTTGTCATAGGCATAATCTGGTCCTGGGGTGCCTTTGTACCACATAGTGACGTGTAAGGCATCGCCAGGCATGAACTGGGTTTGTTTAGGGGACTGCTTTTCTCTAGTTTTTCTCAATATTTCACGTGTCTGTGCTGTCCCCCCCAGATCTAGGGACCAATAATACTGTGGAGCTGACATGCCATGTATCACGAAAGTTTGCTTTTGTACTATAGCCTTCATGCCAGTGGGTGTTGCAATCACACTAATACCCATTTGTATCATAAGATCCCTTCCTAACAGATTGACTGGACATGAAGGGCTTATTAGCACTTGGGCGTGACATTCTAACTCTGTTTCCTCATCTTTTATGCTAACTGGATTTGTCAATTGATGACTTTCAGCTTGGCCTCCTGCAGTTCGTATATTTATGGAGGACGAAGAAAAGGTGACCCTTGGAGGGCTAGTGGTTAACACTGTTCTACAGGCTCCGGTATCACATAGGCACTCATATATTTTCCCATTTATAATAAGCCTTCGTTTTGGTAGTTCTTCAAGTTGTTTTAGTGCTAGCAGTTGGCAAACTGCTTGCAAATCTATCTCTTCTGTCTCATCCTGTTTTTGCAGCTTATCTGGCTCTTTTGATAGTTCACAGGCTAATTGTCATTGATTCTCTGTGGAATTTGGGTTGTTTATAAACTTGGTTCTACATTGCCTAGCTAAGTGCCCAAGTTTTCCGCATGTCCAGCAAGTGTTATCTTGCTGTAATAAATTTCGCTGATTGCTCCTAAAAGCACCTCTCCCCCTTCCTTGGCCTCGTGACCTTCCTCTGAACCCTCCCCTCCCTGGAGGATTCATATGTATTATTGCAACAGTATCATTAGCAGCAAACACTGCGTCTGATTTCTGTTTTTGTGCTGTATGGGCGTGTTGGGCATATTCTAGGGCTTGCTGTACTGAACCAGTATTCTGATGTACCCAATGTTTATCTATGTATCTCTTCAGTTCAGGTTTTAGCCCTGTGATGAACGCACGTTTTAACTGTTGCTGATAAACTCCTCCATTTTCCTCATTATGAGGAATTCCTGAATTCCCTCTAAACACCACTCGCATCCTGTCCATAAAATCCTCTGGCTCTTCTCCATCCTTTTGCTTGCATTGTGCAATTCTGCCATAATCTGCTCGTCTCATAAACACTGTCTCTATCCTTCCATGTAATTGCTGCATACTCTGTTGCAGAGCTTGTGAATTATGTGCAAGTGGTTGATTGTCTGGTCCATGACCAGTAAAGTCTCCTGCTACTCTTCCCCATTTATGATTGAACAGCTGTCTTAAACATTGGAACATTTCTCTACCATTCAGGTGGAAACTGCTCTGTAGTTCCAATATTGCTGTCCAAAATTCTGGTACCCCTTCATCAACAGGAGGTATTCCCTTTAATGCTGCCGTTCTATCTTCAGCTGTCCATGGTCTATAGACTAACATTGTTTCAGGTCCTCCATCTGGCTCTCTATTAGGGTTTGCCACCTCCACTAGGGGGCATTGTAATTCTATTTCTTCCTCTTCACTATCAATATCAATGCCTTCATTTCGCGGATGCCATCGAACCTTAGCAGTAGCTAGATCGCGCACAGGGTATAACGTAGGATCTCTACTCCTAGTTATAATGGGGGAAGAAGGAAGAGCTGATGGCTTCTTTGGTATTGTGCCCGTAGCTGATGGTTGTTTTATTTCCCTTCTATCTACGGGTTGCATGGGGGCAGGCAATAGTGGTGGTGTTGGTGGTCTATTTTCTCTATGTTTTATTTTGGCCACCGTCTCATCATCTAAAGTGACTAGAGCGGCTGCAGTTAATTTATCCTTTCTATCATCCTTTTTCTGCTTTCTACGTATATCTCTTAACTTACTTTGTTCCAACCAATTATCTGAATACTTATATTCTTTTTTCCTTTTCTCCAATTTTCCTTTCTTCAAGGTTCGTAACATTTCTAGTTTTAAATTTCCTTGTAATTTTAAGATATCTGGAGTGTGGAGTTTCCCTTCAAATCCATGTTTTTTCCTCCACCTCCGATTACTTATTTGTCCTGAACCTGGTTTATATCCTTCCATGAACTTCTCATCTCCCTCTAATTCAATCTTCTTACTCTGATTCTTTCCCATTTTTTTTTCTTTCTCCGCACTACACAGGTCCTGGGTGGAAATTCACTGGTACGAGATATGTGGGAGGACACCAATACGGCCTTCTACTGCACGCTGTTCGCGCAGCGGTATCGGTTTTCAGGGATGAAACCCGTCCTTGGTCCCTCAATCACCAGTAGTTCTTTCCCACCAGGCAAAATAAGAAATGGACTGACCAAAGCAACTCTAAGCTTCTATAATAGTCTTAATCCAGTCATTCAGACAGTACATGTACGTTCATACTTCGCTTAATTACGGCTAAGCCTAACCCGCTTAATTACGGCTAAGCCTAACCCGCTAAATTACGGCTAAGCCTAACCCGCTAAATTACGGCTAAGCCTAACCCGCTTAATTACGGCTAAGCCTAACCCACGTCAATTGACCCGGTTATTTCGCTGAATAACCTTGTTGTCTCACCTATCCCGTGTGCTTGTGTTCCGTCACCGAGGTCCGTCAGGCATCACCAGACGTCGAGCGCAGTTCTAACCACCGGCCTGATGACGAATTCACGTCTCAGGTCTTTCTTGCACCCGTCTCCGAGTGGCTGCCGGCAGGCTTCAGTGTCGCTCCTCTCGGCGCGCTGGCGATGTCGTCAGGTGTCCTCGGATCCGGCTCGAAGGACCAAATTATATGTTGGAGAAAGCGTCAGGCTTTCCACCCCAACTCTGCACACACTATGAATTACGAGACAACACACTTTAAAGTTTTACTTGCGCAAGGGTACCCACACTCTCAGCAGAATGTGCTACAAAGGGTGGTTCCCCTTGGCTCCTTTATTTATAGTCAGTGGGAGGCGCAGGGGTCTCGCAAAATAGGGAGGTGAGAGCAAGAAGAGAAAGTTCTGGTTTTGCTAAGGTGGGAATGCTATTATTAATATAATCTAAAGTACGAGGCTAGAGGAAAACAAAAAAATGTATATACATATTTACACTCATTCCTGATTATACAGAAATGATAACAAATGATTAATAACAGTTTCTTCAACCTAACATATCCTAATAATAATAGACTGTCATCTCTAAATTGCCCACAGTGTGTGAGTGAGTGCATTCCCTGCAATGGACTGGCATCCCATCCAAAAGTATACCATTGTGTCCTATGTTACTTGGGATAAGCTCCAGGCCCTCGTCTCCAGGATATGTGGTACGAGGATGGATGAATAATAATCATGTTTATTTCAATTTCAATTATTGGCAAATATAAACATGTACCAAGGATAATAGCAATAAATACAGTATGCCAAAATAAATGCTAGAGGAGAATCCTGCAATTCCTGCCCCAGTCCTGGGTCTAGGGAGTTTATTCTCACTGAGATTGCATAGGATTCCTCTGGCTGCTGTTTTTCTCCCGTACACGTGAAGTGCTACTTCTTCATTGCCCACACGTGAGCCAGTATGTGAGCCCTGATCCGGGCTACCATCCCGCCCAAGGCATTTCCTCTGTATGCTGCTTCCTGCAGCCCTACAGTGGATAAAAGGAAAGGACAATGGTTTGTTGATTTATAGCACATATATTATTATATTTTATATTGTTCAAATATACATTACTCAGTAATAACTCAGTAACTACTCAAGTACAAATGATGAACAAATACAGTAACTGTTATGATTAAGAATGAACGAACGTGGGATCAGTATATAACTAATACTTTCTGGTTAATTAATAAATTAAGTAAGAGTGTACTACTTCAGGGGCGGCATGGTGGTGCTGTCATGCCCGGCTCGTACGATCCTCGTGTGTGCCACGCCCCCTGATTACCCACGTGTGCTTCCCTGATCTTGCCCAGCTGTGTCCACTTATTTTCGCCCAGTCTCGTCTATTTCAGTCCATGACTTGCCTTAGTTTCTGGTCCGTCATTGATGTTAGTTAGTCTTAGTGCTGTCTGCTCCGTCCCGATCCCGAATAAATCCCCGTTTTCCCCGTACTCCGCCCGCTTGCCTGCTTCCTGTCCGTTTGTCAGCCTGTGCGCACTACCCGCTTTAACCAGCGAACTCTGACAGGTGCACTGGTTAGCACTGTTGCCTCACACCTCTGGGACCTGGGTTCGAGTCTCCGCCTGGGTCACATGTGTGTAGAGTTTGCATGTTCTCCCCATGTCGTCGTGGGGTTTCCCCCCACAGTCCAAAAACATGCTGAGGCTAACTGGAGTTGCTAAATTGCCCGTAGGGGTGTGTGTGAGAGTGAATGGTGTGAGTGTGAAGTCAAACCAGTGGTACCCAAGGATTCTCCGAAGAGACACAGTACCAAAGGAGTCCAGTCTTCATTTCTGGTCACTGGATAACGTCCATGTCTAGCAGCCACACAGCAAAATAAGGAGCACCAGGAGCCCTTCACCGTCTTACAAAAATATCAGGAGTGCCACAGACCCCATTCCAGCGACTACATGACCCCCATGCTCTCCCAATCCATCTACTGACATGATAGGAAGAGGCACGAGAGACATGAATGTCACTGCTGAGGTAAGTGATCCTCTCAAGGTTGACATTCTCTCTTTTTCTGAACTACATTTCACTGTAAACAGTACATCTACTGTAGATTCCCATTCATATTCCATTACTGCTTCTCCAGTACAGGGAACTGCTGTGCTGGGAGCTTACAACAGGACCCAAGGTACCCAGAGTAGTATACACACAGTCACAGTTCACACAGTCTGTTGATGGAATCTAGTGAACACAGAAAACTTGCAACATTATACTGATTTTTTGTCAGGGTCAGAACTGAACTCACAGCTCCGTAATTGTGGGGCCATGGTGTTACTCACTGAGCAAAACAAGCTCATGTCTGGATGTCTGCAAAGACCCCTATGAAGAGAAACAGAGAGGACCCTGTAACTTTGCCTGGATTAGGGTTAACAGGGTCCTGCCCTGGGGTCAGGCCTCGTGGTCGGCCTCTACCCATAGGGCCCTGGCTGAGCACTAGAGTTACATGGGTCCGCCCTCCAGTGGGCAATTTACTCAGTTTCATTACAGCACCCATAAATACCCTCTGCAATGGACCTGTCAAAAACCGTTCAAGTTACCATCTTAATGGGATCAAGTGTAAAAGCTGCCCTCTTTTCTTACTATCACTGCTACTTCAATTTGCTGGCGAGCTGTTTCAAAATTTTATCAGTTCCATTCCAGCCCCCTATAATGCCTCTGCAAAGACTGAAAAAGATCCATCAAACGGTTATTGAATTATGGTCTTAGCAGGGTCAAGCATCAAAACTGCTGCTTTTTTCATTATCACTATGTGGCGCTGCTTCCATTTAGGGACTGTTTCAAAATTAAATCAGTTCTAGTTCCTCACCAATACCTGTACAAAGATTGAAAAGGATTCGTCGAACGGTTTTTGAGTTATTGGCGTGCATGCCAAAGTATCTGCAGCGACAGGGGAACAGTGCTAAAACCAAAAGTATTCCCTGAAGGCCAGGGAATACCATCCATCCATCCATTTTCTAAACCACTTATCCTACTGGGTCGCGGGGGGTCCGGAGCCTATCCCGGAATCAATGGGCACGAGGCAGGGAACAACCCAGGATGGGGGGCCAGCCCATCACAGGGCACACTCACACACCATTCACGCACACATGCACTCCTACGGGCAATTTAGCAACTCCAATTAGCCTGAAAGCCAGAGAATACAACAAAGGTAATTTATGCTTACAGATCTGAAATCAGCAGATCACATTTATGTGGCATCATGTATGTTAAGTTCTTGTTGCTGTTAAGCGGAGAACTACTACACGGGAGAGAAGTATCCAGGCTGAAAAATATCTTCTGGAATTTTACTGAGGTCAGCATGTCATTGGCCCCAAAGTGGCATTCCCATATCAGTTGAAATATGCAATTGTCTGCATGCATAAACTTGCCTCTTACGCCATACTCCATGCTAGGAAATAGCTATGAAAATATTGTCCTCGTACTCACCTCAATCTGGGAATACTATTGTTGTTAAATAGCTATGCATAAGATTACATTTGCCATGGCTGAGACTGAATCACTTTCAATCACTACATGATGGTTATTAGGCATTTAATTACTAGCGGCTGTCAGTGATTGTTAATTGCTGTATAGTAACTTGGGAGAATGACACTGTGGATGCTGAAGTAACCGATGCTGTGTGCACACTCACCCCTTTAATACGATGACAGTGTAGTTCTGCTTTAGCGGGATGATTACTGTGCATCTGGTGACAAAGATTTACGATGGATAATTTAAAACCCAAGTACTGGAATACTTTGCCAAACAGAACATCCTGATGAGCAAATTAATTTCATCATGAAACTTTAAAATAAAAGTTATTTTTGGTGATGGTAACTTTCAATTCCCCACGATTCCCCAGTTCCAGTCCTGCAGGCCTAGTCTGCACCCAGATTTTAATACTCAAACACCTTATTCAGCTCACCAGCCAATTGCCAGGTTTAGTAGGTGTATTTGACAGGTCCTTGCAAACTGGTTCTCCAGGACTGGAATTGGGGAAGCCTGATATATAACATTATATACTGCACAGGTCCTTCTCAAAAAATTAGCATATTGTGAAAAAGTTCATTATTTTCTGTAATGTACTGATAAACATTAGACTTTCATATATTTTAGATTCAATACACACAACTGAAGTAGTTCAAGCCTTTTATTGTTTTAATAATGATGATTTCGGCAAACAGCTCATAAAAAAGTGCTCCAAAATCTCCTGATAGCTAGCTGCATTGGCCCTGCCCTTGATAAAACACAGTGGACCAACACCAGCAGCTGACATGGCACCCCAGACCATCACTGACTGTGGGTACTTGATTTCCGAATGACATGCAAAATTTGCTTTCATCCGAAAAAAGTACTTTGGACCACTGAGCAACAGTCCAGTGCTGCTTCTCTGTAGCCCAGGTCAGGCGCTTCTGTCATTCGGAAATCAAAATTTTGGAGCACTTCATGCTTCCATCTGCTGAAAAGCTTTATGGAGATGAAGATTTCATTTTTCAGCACGACCTGGCACCTGCTCACAGTGCCAAAACCACTGGTAAATGGTTTACTGACCATGGTATTACTGTGCTCAATTGGCCTGCCAACTCTCCTGACCTGAACCCCATAGAGAATCTGTGGGATATTGTGAAGAGAAAGTTGAGAGACGCAAGACCCAACACTCTGGATGAGCTTAAGGCCGCTATCGAAGCATCCTGGGCCTCCATAACACCTCAGCAGTGCCACAGGCTGATTGCCTCCATGCCACGCCGCATTGAAGCAGTCATTTCTGCAAAAGGATTCCCGACCAAGTATTGAGTGCATAACTGAACATAATTATTTGAAGGTTGACTTTTTTGGTATTAAAAACACTTTCCTTTTATTGGTCGGATGAAATATGCAAATTTTTTGAGATTTTGGGTTTTCATGAGCTGTATGCCAAAATCATCAATATTAAAACAATAAAAGGCTTGAACTACTTCAGTTGTGTGTAATGAATCTAAAATATATGAAAGTCTAATGTTTATCAGTACATTACAGAAAATAATGAACTTTTTCACAATATGCTAATGTTTTGAGAAGGACCTGTATAACCCCCCCACAGCCAGATGCCACTGTAACCAAATAATCAATGTTATTCACTTCACATGTTATGGCTGATCAGTGTATAACCTCTGTATCTCAGTTACGTTTCAGACTGTTTTGCTACATTGTGCAGATTAATATACTGTGTTCATAATAAATTTCAAAATTTCCCAAAGTTCAGCACATTGTCAGTTTCACTGGCCAACACACTGATCATCGTAACATCATCAAGTTCTTTAGCCAAATGAGGTGTGCTGGGCAATGGGAAACCTGACACTGCAGTACAGTGATTCATGCAGCAGCACTGGGAAAATGTAAAAACACATTTTACCTCCAAGAGCCACTGTTCTCCCACCTTTTTTCAGCAGTCTTACACGTCTGTAAACACATAAAATATGTTTGCACATATACTGTACTGATCCTGAGAGGATTAAGATGGCAAAAATATCAATTGGGCTGGTGATTGCACAATATTTTAGAAGCTAAATTATGAAACGTATTACTATATATATTACACAATGATAAGGTATAAATACAGAAAAGCTACATACTGTTGGAGTGAAGCTGAAGTCCTTCTCTCTCCTAGACAATGGAATCAGCAGAAATGAAGTTTTGCCACGACATGAGAAGCCAGGAAAGTGAAGCAGAACATGAACAGGAACATTATTCAGCCTTGGCTGACTAGGTCTGTATTCCGGACATTACATTCATGATTTAATTTGATTGTAAGGGATTGAATAATTTTAACTTGCTTGCAGGTTCCCTATGTACAGTATGTATTACCTTTCCTGACCTTCGGAGGTCCTCCCTCCTGTTTCGGAGCATTTTTAAGGCTTTTTCCCGAATTTCCTGCTCTTTGCCGACGAGGCTGCAGGGCAACTCTGCTGTGACCTTGAAATTACATGAAATATTCTGTTAAAACACTTTATTTGGTGTTTTTGTCACGGGAGACGGCAGCGATAGCGGGCAGAGCGGCGATCGTGCGGGCAGGCGGGTAAAAAGCAGGCAGACAGCCGGGAATCAGGGCAAACGAGGGGTTTAATTCCAAGGACGAGGGCACGAACATCGACTGACATCAATGACAGACAACGGGTTAGTACAAATCAGGAACTTAAATACATGGAACAAGGCAGCAGGAAACAAGACACGACTGGGCACGATCAGGAAATCACACGTGGGTAATTAGGGGGCGTGGCACACACGAGGAACGGACGGAGCGGGCGTCACAGTTTTACCTTGTGAATTGAAATTTTAAGCACTCATTGTGCTTTATGTGGTAAAAAAGTAATAGAGAAATTAAACTATTTGATTAGAAATATTGATTTTAAACAATTTTATGAGGTACAGACTTTGCTTATGACAGGGTTCCAGTCAATTTCCGCTGCCTTGCAGGCAGTGGTCCACATTTGTGATGCACCCAGGGATGATCTTACAACAGCCTGGTGGAGATGTGTAGAAAAAAGAAAGATATCAGTTTTGCACCAAAAACGTTAGAATAGAGAGGAGTGCAGGTGGACATAGAATGAGCAGAATGAATGGTAGCAGTATTTCTGATGTGAGAACCACTTATTCTGCTTATTCTACTTCCACCTGCACTGTCTGTGTTCTAACAGCTCTGTCCACTTTAGTTTCTATTTCCAGGACTGTGTGATACTTACACTGAATCTCTTTTGTTCAGGTGTTGCCGCTGACTTCCCTGCTTATTTTTTAGGAAGTCTTCTGCTTCCACTCCAGACTGATTGAGGGAAAGATCATGAAACTAAATATGATATATTCTGTAACCATGACTTGACAGCAGTATGTCTGTGAAACCACAAAAAAACACAGAGCTTGCTATCAAACAGACAGTTTACTTGCCTTTAGTTTTAAAATGGAAATTAGGGATTTCCTCAGTCTGAGGTTTTTGGGGAACAAAAGGTAAACATCTTGCTCTCCAATGTCCACAAAATCATCCCCTGTCACACCTTGTTCTTCATGGTAAAACAGAGAGAAAGTAGATTAATCCACATGACTGTAACTATAAAACCCAAAATATTATGGCCACACAGAAATTGAAAAAATAACAATGATTATGAATAAATTAATAATAAAACCCCATAATATAATTAAGCCACGCAGAGTGAGCACATAGCAGGCATAGCAACAGTAAGTAAGGTGGACAAAGGGGCAACTGAGAAGACTGCATCAGCAAATTTAGCATATTTAGCATATAAACACAACACTGATAGTTATCAATTTAGCATTACCATATACAGTACAGTACTGTGCAAAAGTCTTAGGCAGTCCAAAGAAATGTTTAAAGCTGTTTATCTGGGTAGCAAGTGTACTTTGGCTTAGAACAAAAAATACAATTTAACATTAGAACGTGTGCAAATTAAGAGTAACACAATAAAAACTAGTAATAATTTCTTCTGTTTTCTAAAAAGTTACTGATGTCTAGTTGGATGGCTAGATGAACACTGCTTCAGTTCCCAAACTTCTCCTCAGGGGCACCTCAGTCGTTCCATGATTCTGTTAAATTTCCCCAACAGCTCAATTAAATAATTAAATATATCGATTCAAAAAGTCAGTGAGAGATTGACTAGCTGTATGAGGTCTGCTAGTGGCCAAGTCAAAAAATACATGGCTGCACTGGACGATTGCTGCAAATACTAGGATGATTTTAGCAGAGGTTCTGAAATGGCGAAGCTGACACACTTTGACAGGCATCATATCATAGTTTTACACCAACAGGAGGATAATCTAAACATCATTTTCTTTGCCTGCCTAAGACTTTTGCACAGTACTGTATATATATAATTAGGCCCTCAATCATGGCCTTACAATGGCTGAGGCTGGTCGGCTGAATGACGGGAGAACAACCATGTCCACAACCATCAAACATTTCATAGAGCCATCAGGTATGTAATCCAACAATGTGCCCTGTACTGTAATATTATCCTCTTACTGCAATGCTTCATATTACAGTATTCCATTTGCATTTTATATTATACAGTGAGTGTTACTTCATACAGTTACATACTGGATGTATACTGTAGCACACATGTCGCGTCACTCATGGTCACACACACAGATTAACCTCCCCCCAAACCACAGGCAATATGCCAGGACAAGCAGTGTAGTACAATCTTTTATTAAACATGCAAGAGCAAACCCACTACTTAACACACGGGGGGGGGGAAACAGAATATCTAACACCACAAATGGGGGGGGGGACATGCCCTACATACACACCTTTCCCACTGAATACACCCCCATAGAATTAGCACTTCAACCTCCCAAATTCCTGTGAAAATGTTACTGCGATTGAGCATGTACATGAGGGATTGAGTACACACCAATACAATCCAAATCCAAAACACAGATGGTAAATGTGCTTTTCTACTTTTATGAGAACTGAAAGCACTTTACAATTCATGCCTCACATTCACCCATCCACACACCGGGGGCAGAGGCTGCCATGCAAGGCGCCAACCTGCACGCTGGGAGCAATTTGGGGTTCAGTGTCTTGCTCAAGGACCCTTTGAAGGGGTCAGGAGAAACCAGGGCTCGAACCTGCAACTCTCTGGTTGCTAAACGATAGCACTACCTCCTGCGCCACCATCTTCCCCAAATGTAAGGAGAAGGAGGTTCCTCGGAGCTCCGAGATGTGTTTGGCTATAATAAATCTCAAATATAGCTATATGACATCGTTTTTCATAACACCAGCATTTATTTTTTAGGTTTGTCGAGCTCCGTCAAAACAGTTGAATTAGAACGAGCCCATTATGTAACTGGAACCCCTCCCACATGTAAACACAGTGAGGCGCTACAGCGTTGGTTTGTTGTCTGAGGCTATGATACTGACCACAAACACATTCTCAAATTTCACTGCACCAATCACAGCATATGCAGGCAGAAAAATTATAGCAAAAAACATTCAGCATTAGATTCTAAAACCGTCTGTAATGTCTGTGTTTATCCAGTGGACCATAAACTAAAATAAGTTTTTCTATTTCAGTTTCTTTCAGATGTTATAAGGTAATAAATAAACAATCATAATAATTAAACCATGCATTACTGACTATCAGACAACTTCAACAAGTTACCAAATGGATGCAAAATCAAAGATATTCATTTGCGCCTGGCACTAACCATATATTCCTTCACAGTACTAAGCCATAGAAAGGGCCCCAATGAAACCCCTGCATTCCTGCATCGTAGATACTCTAATCTCAGCATTTATAAGATTCTATTTGTTTCTACTGTGCGAAATTATTTGTAACACAAATGTCTAAACTGGCATGAGAGACAGATTCAGCTCTTGTGAAGACTGGCATGTGAAACTGGAAAATGCACTGGGGAAATTCAGTGCACATAAAGACAGGCAGTGCCACAGATTAGCACTGATGACATGGATTCAGAAGATCAATCCTGTTAATATTCAACCTTCAGATGAGCTGGAAAGAGCAGCAGCAAGTGAGGAAAAATCTTCTGAAGTTAAGTACTTGGCACGGCAAGGCCTGGCTTTTCGAGGTGTTGGTAAGGAGAGTGGGAATTTCAAGCAGCTTCTAATGCAAACAGCAGAGGGCGATGCAGAGCTGACCATGTGGCTGAAAGGTCACTTTGATTTCACCAGTGCTGTTTAATTGTAACACCTGTTCCTGGGTTGCCCTCAGTCCTTGTTATTGGTTATGATTCTCACTGTCCTGCATTGTGTCTTGTTAGCTGTGTATTTAAGTGCCTGTTCTGCTTCTGTTCTTTGATGGTTCATTATAGCTGTATGTTGTATGTATGTATATAGTTCTCTAGTTGTGTTTATTCCATCATTTAGTTCATTCCTGGTCATTTGCTGTTTATTTTGGATCCATCCTGATCCTTTTGGTTTTGATGTGTGTGTTGTAATAAACCCTATTTTCCACCCGTGTCATGCACTGCCGCAACCAGAAGAGGGCAGAAGATATGGCACAAAAACAAAGGAAGAAGCCTAACTTTAAAAAGAACAAAAAACATCAAGACTCATCCAGCATGGGTGGTGGGTTAACGAATAACACAAACAATCAAAGAATAAGCAAACAAATGAGAGAAAAGATGCAGAGATGACTGAGAAGCAGGGGATGACTGGAGAAAAGACGACAGGACCAGAAGACAGGAGGGATACAGGGAGAGCGGAGAAGACAGTATAACTGAAGAATGGGAGAAGAGGAGAGACTGCAGAGGAAGGAGAACATAGATGACTGGAGGGGAGGGAATATAGGAGCAACAGAGAGAAGGAGGAAGGGCTGCGGAGGAGAAGACAGGATAAGAGGAGAAAATGTGAGCAGAGAAGGATAAACCCCCCAACTGCCCAGCAAAGTGCACTTGTAAGTAAACCACAATTTTAGCCTTGGGCTCAATATCTGGACTTGTCTCTGTGTAGCGATGCATAGAATCCTTGACACTGGTTATGACTGTACTGTATTACTCCTAAACCTGCCATTATAGTGTAAGAAGTGTTTTTTTTTAATAATTTTTTTTAAGGTAGAGCGATGTAGCCCCCGGAGAAGTCCCCCCCCCGAAGCCCTTTTTGTTCCCTTCTAGCTACCAGATGAAACTCACAATGCACCCCAACGCCACCTAACTTCTCTTCCACATGATGCACCTTATTTACCCTCTGAATCCTGTCTATTATTGAGCGTTTTTCTATCCATTTGATTATAAACTTATTACACTGTATGTACATTAGTCAGCCACATATGCTGTACGGCTTTGTTTTCCGGACAGTCTGGGCTACTCAGATGTGTCATAATTCGATTTGTAAATGCTGACAGTCTTGATATTATCCTTCTTATCAGGAAAAACTACTTCTGCATATAGATATTTCTCAATTTTTAGTCTCATCTAATATAAAAATTGGCAGGCAGTACAAATAGAATCTTATTATCTTATTATCTTTCCCAGAGCAGCCCTCGTCCCTGAACCTCCCGTCCTGCCTTCCCTGCCAGCCCCAGGATCTCTCGTCTCCCCTTCCCTTCGTCTCCATGTCCTGTGCCTGCCTGTTGGACTGGATCTCCCCGGCTACCGAATCTACCTTCTGTCCCCGACCATTCTTCTTGCCTGGCCCATTGAAAGCCTGTTCCCTGCTCGATCTAATAAAGATCGCTCTGTTCCGCATTCCTGGGTCCGCGTTTCCCTGCCGAGGGTGTCCTAACAATTATGTCTCCAGTAATAATTTTCTGCTAATAGCATTAATTCTCTTATTTCGGTATCGTTGTACTGCATGTACATGTTATCACCATCAAAGAAAAAAACGCGTTATGACTTATCAGTCATTATTATTGTTTTTGTTGTTTATTTAATCGTGTAGCAATACTGCCACTTGTCATATTATTAATTGCGTATTTATATAATATTAACCAATGACCAATCTCTGTATCTTACTAGCATATTTTGCGCATTTGTCTTTGTATCAGCCGTAGCGGTCTGCAGGGGGAATCGCAGAAGCTGGAGTTTCTTAGAGCGCTGCATGGGTTTGGACAAACCATAGGTATTGGTAATATTACTGGACAAAAATATATCGTTATTGGTGTCCACCAAAGTTTCCAGCACTAGCTACAAGAAATGGGATTGAATGCATTTGCTCGTTTTTATTTGTATTTATTTTTTTAAAAGTTTCTTACATTATATCCGTGCTTTTTAAAGGTTATATCTTAATTTTTCAAAAGTAAACACAAAAAGGATGACACTTAATGCCCCCTCCCTGCCCCCACCCTATTTAGAACGTTAGGCGTTCCATTACGTAAAAATGTAGTACTACGTCATGATGCACCGCTTATAAATGATCTGTTTGATAAGGGAGAATCAAACACAAACGATTCGTGAGTGCATCGTACGTGTTGTAAGAGCAAGTGAAGCTGAAAGACATTGACAGTTAAGGTAAGGCCTCCCCTTCAAAATGTATACTTCACTTAGATCAAAGGTATTAAACTAAAAAAAACGCTGTGAGATGCTAAACTACCGACCGCAAAACGTGCAGACTGGTGGGTGTCAGTTGCGCTGGAATGACATTACATGGTTTTAATTTTTCTCTGATATCGGCCGGCCAGATACAGTAATTTGTTTGAGACCCCTGAATTTAAATAATAATTAATTTTTATAACGATGGTGGCCTATATAATGTGCCGATTTACTTGTGAAGTTGTTCAGCTGGTTGACATGGCATTGATTACTGCTTTTTAAGAAAGTGCATGTAGTCTCACACTGTAGAAGTCCATTGCTCAGTTGTCAGCATGCTCAGCGTGTCGCCTGTGATGTGTCCTGCACAGCAGCAGGCTACATTGCGTTTAATGGACTAATACTTCTTCAACCCATTAAATGATTCCTTTCTCTCTCCCTGCCAGTGATGGCACCCTCTATCAATCTCTTCACCTTCCTCGTCCTGTCCCTGGTGGGGGGCAGCTCTTCATGGGACGAAGCTTCGCCTTGCGGATCCGGCTCCATCCTGACAAGGCCCTACACGGCCTTGTGTGAGCTGGATGCGGTGTGGGGCTTGGTGGTGGTGGTGGCGGCAGCGGCGGCGGCCCTCGCCTCGCTGATCCTGCTCCTGGTGGTACTGTGTCGCCTGCGGAAGATCACAGAGGCTGAGGAGCGCAGCGGGGTGGCGCCGCTACTCCTGCTGCTCGCAGCCATATTTGGGCTTTGTGGCCTCAGCCTGGGATACATCGCTGAGTAGCAAGAGAGCCTCTGCTTCGCCCGGCGTGTCCTGAGGGGGGTGTTGCTTGCTGTCTGCAACACCTGCCTAGTGTTCCAGGGTCTGCGACTGCGCCGGTTGGGACAAGGTGCTCATAGCCCTAGCACAGGTCAACTGATGGGGCTGGCGGTGGCCTTGGCCGTGTTGGATCCGGAGTGGATCCTTCTAGCCACGATGTCCACGTGCCAGCCAGCCTGTGAATACCAGCCGCTGGACTTTGCGCTGGCCACCACTTATGTGCTGGTCCTGCTCCTGGCAGCACTGGTGGGGGCGGCCTGCAGTCTGTGGAGGCAGCAGCCACGGTGGAGGTGCAGGACCATGTGGCTGCTCATCACCTGCCTGGCCTCAGTCCTGCTGTGGGTGGCCTGGATCACCTTCTGCCTGTATGGCAACGCGGCGCTTGGCCTGCCCCCAACATGGGACAACCGGGTACAGGCAGTGGTGCTGCTGGCACAAGCATGGCTGCTCATACTGCTGCACGCTGCTCCTGAGGTCCACGCCACCTTACGGCCCCCGTCCCGCATGAGAGAGGCCAGTTTAGAGGAGGGCCTTTCTCACCTGTAGTTTGGAGCAAACCGGGACTTCGTGTTCAGTGACAACAACTCAGGTATGGTACTTTGTTTTTGCTTCTTTGACCTACTCTGTGACTCTGTGTGTACTTGAGAGAGAGCATAGCCCTCGCTCTTTCCTCACACGGAGCCCCTACTGGAAGTCTGTGGAACAGCAGCATATAAGCAAGGTCTATGGACCTTTCCCTGTAACTCAGATCTCACTTGAGCAGAGCTTAGGTACCATGGCTGCATGTGCCCCCCCCCCCCAACAATCCCAAAAAAAAAGTGAAGTATGACTACTGCACTGCTGAAGGATGTTTACATGATCAATATCTGTCTCTCTCCTGCAGGTGTCCTCCCCAGCCCCCAGGAAACATTACATTTTAAATAAATAATATATATATCATCATCTCTGGAAGTGGTGTGTTTTTTTAGGGTTAAAAAGTTGAGAAACATTCAATGGTCATCATCATACCATATATCAGTAGCCCAGCCACTGGTCAGTTCCTTCACTCTACTGTTACAGACTTTCATGAAAACATTTTTTAAATGTGGGTGTTTTACCTGTATGATATGCTTGCCTTTTGTACTGGACATAAAATAGAATTAAATTTTTACATTATATTACTCATACAACAGGCGCAGTGCAGTGGTTAGCACTGGTGCAGGTGCACCAACAGGTGGTGCAGTGGTTAGCACTGTTGCCTCACACCTCTGGGACCCGGGTTCAAATCTTCGCTTGGGTCATATGTGTGTGGAGTTTGCATGTTCTCCCCATGTCATCGTGGGGTTTCCTCCGGGTACTCCGGTTCCCCCCACAGTCCAAAAACATGCTGAGGCTAATTGGAGTTGGTAAATTGCCCATAGGTGTGCATGTGTGAGTGAATGGTGTGTGAGTGTGCCCTGCGATGGGCTGGTCCCACATCCTGGGTTGTTCCTTGCCTCGTGCCCATTGCTTCCGGGATAGGCTCCAGACCCCCCGCGACCCAGTAGGATAAGCGGTTTGGAAAATGGATGGATGGATTACTCATACAAACACACACATCTGTAGGTTCTCAACTCTAGGTTTATATCAAACACATTAAAGCCAAACAAATGCAAAAAGTCCATGTATCGTTTGTCCTTGGGTTTTCCAGTCCAAAACGAAATCAGGAAAACTAAACAACAGCAGCGTTTTTTGGTTTTTCTGTCAGAAGGGGAAAAAGCGAAAAGCAGAAAACAAAAAATCAGGCTTCATATTTTATCCTAAAATGTAGAAAATATTACAAAAATACACCATTCTAAGGGTGGGTGTTTCCAAGCTTATGACTGGGACTGTTAATGTTGTAAAATTAAGATAAAGTTCACATTAGGCTGTATCTTACATCTCTGGTATCTGTTAGATCTGAATTTACTCATAGAAAAGAAACAAAAGAAGGTGATTTTACGGTTTTCCCATTTGGTTTTAAAACAGAAAAACAACAAATTTATTTTTGTATGACGCGTTATCCCAACAATACATTGTCTCAAAGCGCTTTACAGCATCCCCACCCAAAGCCCCCAGTGAGTAAGACATAGGTGACAGTGGCAAGGAAAAACTCTCTAGAAGGAAGAAACCTTGGGAGGGACCAGACTCAAAGGGGGAGCCCAACCTCCAGGGGCCGGCAGGGAGAGTCGAATAGAAGAGATGGCTAAGTGCCAAGTCACATTGTCCAAATCAAAGGATTTGAGGCACAACCGGGGAGCAGGGAGGTGATGACAAGCCCGTGCCGACTCTCCTTCCAATCGCCAGGCAACCAGAAGTAATTAGGCAGCGGGTCATACATGGAAGATGGCACAGGCAGAACGCGAGCTGGATGCAAGGACGTCATGGGTACATGTCACATGTAGCAGGGTGTGCTGAAAATCTTGATAGATTGAGGTCTCCAGGCAGCACACCCCAGGAGGAGTTGGGGAAATAAAATGTGCAATTAGTCAAAGTATAGGGGAGACTATAGGCAGTGCTAACAGTTAGGTGAGTGCAATATAAAGTGCAAAGTGCAAGCTCCGGCAGATATGGCAATGGCAGCATAAGTAGGAGGGAGAGGCAAGTGGGAATGCAGGCATGGGGAGTCCCTGAAATGTCAGCACTCCAGTTCCACAAGGGATGGTGAAGCTAGAGTGACAGCGCTGACAGTTCAGTTTATCTAAAGCCAATGGCATCGAACGCCACCCAGCTCTACACCTCACACTGTAGGTCTGACTGGTGGCAGCGGTGGGATCATTTCTTTCCTTTGTGGTTTTTCCGTTTAGAAACCTAGAATTAGCTTTAACATATCGGAGGTGGAGGATAGTGTACAATCTCCTAATTATGAGGGCGCTGATTGTCCTGTTATACGTATATAGAGATCTCCCGGTGGCCCCCCCTGCTCACCCAATATTTATACCGGAAACTTTTAATGGTGTGGGGCGTGAGTGGTCTGACTGGTCGGAACAATTTTATCTGGCGCCTGAGGTAAACAGGTGGGATGAGTCTCTGAAAATTAAGTTTATGTCTTTGCTGTTGTCTGGCCGTGCTAGAGAGATGTATAGTGGGATGCCGAGTGAGGCTAAAAGTAATTATGGGTTGTTAAAAGCGGCTATGGCAAGGTGTTTTGAACCTGGTGATAGTAGTGATTGGAATAGAGCTAGTTTTACCGCCCGTCGCCGCCTGCATAGCGAGACGGCAAGGGAATTTGGTAACGCCTTACGGAGATTAGCCGCTAGGGCTTATCCCACGGCTGATCATCGGATTTGTGATCTGTTGGCAAGAGACCAGTTTATTACGCATTTTGCTACCGGTGATTTTCGGGTTAGCCTGTGTAGTGCCAAGCCTAATACGCTGGAAGATGTCATTGAACTTGCTTCTGAAATGGAGTTGCTGAGAAGTTTGGAGCAGACTTCTTTGCCACCTGACGTTAAAGTGAGGGGAGTGGTGGAGCATAAATTAGAAAGGGATGAACAAATGGAGGTGTTGTTGGGGGTGGTAGAGGAGTTAAGGCAGGAGGTAAAATCGCTTCGTACCACGGTGTCTAAGATGCAAGAGGGGATGAAAAGCTTTCTAAGTAAATATGGGGTGGTGTTGGATTTTGGTAGGAAGGAGTGTCGGGTTATGGGTCAATTATTACCTCTCCTTGTGCCAGCAGATGTGGACAAGCCTCGGGTCATCATGGTTCCAGAAGATACTGTAATCCCCCCCCCCCTCGAAGTGAGGCAATCATTGCTGGTAAGGTGGAGAATACAGGTGGGGCTGCTTTTGAGGGTATGTTGGAGCCTTTGGATTCGGCATCTAGCCAGTGTAATATAATGATGGGGGGATGAGGGTAGGTACCTTGCATACGGGTATTGAGGTGAGTCGGAAAGCAGAGAATGTAGACCTGGGTGAGGATGAGGAGGATTCTGTTGTGCCGTGGACAGTCGATAGGCTTGTAACATATTTTGATTGCACCAGAAGGGGTTTGCCTCATCCGATATGACTGGCATTTATATCGCGTTGCAGAAGAATTTGTCTGTATTTAGTGCCGGAGAGGGAGATTTGGGGAGAACTCGCCTGATGTTGTATAACATTGATACTGGTGAGGCGAAGCCGGTAAAGTTGCCTCCCCGCCGTGTCCCCCTCCATTTGCAGGAGGAAGTATCTGGTCACTTAAAGCAGATGCTGGAGAATAACATCATTTAGCCCTCGAATAGCCCTTGGGCAGCGCCGGTGGTTCTGGTACGGAAGCGAGATGGTGGCCTTCGGTTTTGCGTTGATTATCGCAAATTGAATGATGTTACCCGTAAAGACACGTACCCCTTACCCCGAATTGATGATGCGTTGGGTAGTTTGAGCAAGGCTTGCTGGTTTTCTACATTGGATTTAGCCAGTGGGTACTGGCAAGTCGAGGTGGATCCAAAAGATAAGCATAAGACGGCGTTTATCACTCGTCAGGCCTTTTCCAATTTAATGTGCTGAGTTTTGGCCTGTGTAACAGTCTGAGAACTTTTCAGCGTCTCATGGATTTAGAGTTGGCGAGTCTTCAGTGGACTACTTGTTTGGTGTACTTAGATGATACAATAATATTTGGCCGTACCTTTCAAGAACATCTGGACCATGTGGATGAGGTTATAACGAAATTGCGTCAGGCTAATCTGAAGGTTAAACCGGCGAACTGTAACTTGTTTGCCACAGAAGTGCAGTATTTGGGTCATATAATATCGGCTAGGGGTGTGAAAGCTGATCCGGCTAAAGTGGAAGCTGTGCGCCAGTGGCCGGTGCCTAAAAATCAGACAGAGGGGAGGAGTTTTGTGGGCCTTGCCTCTTATTGTAGGAGGTTTATTCGGGGTTTTGCTGAACTTGCTCGTCCTCTGCTCCAGCTGACCGAGAAGGGCAGATGGTTTACATGGACAGAAGCTTGTCAGGCAGCATTTGAACAGCTCAAACTTAGTTTGATGTCTGTACCAGTCCTGTCTTACCCCGACCCTAATAAAACCTTTATATTAGATACGGATGCGAGTGATGCAGGTATTGGGGCAGTATTGTCCCAGGTAGAAGGGGGACGGGAACAGGTGATAGCATATGCTAGTAGGGCTTTGACTAAACAAGAAAGGAAATATGCAACAACCAAGAAGGAGTTAAGTATGGTTACCTTCATAAAACATTTTAATTACTACTTGTTGGGGAAGGAGTTCGTCTTACGGACAGATCATAACTCCTTAAGATGGTTGCATAATTTCCAAGGTTTAGAGGGGCAGTTGGCTAGGTGGGTGGAGCAGCTGGCCAGCTTCCAATATAAGAGAGTGCATCGGCCGGGTCGGGGACACGCTAATGCGGATGCCCTCTCTAGAGTGCCCGCTTTTCTGCCAGTAACCTCAGACTCACCGCCAGCTACCCAGGAAAAAGGGGGAGAGGTGATATGTGCTGTGAGAGAGGTGTGTCAGGAGGCAGTGGCATGTCAGGAGGAGTGTGATGAGCTGGGGCAGGATCAGCAAGGAGATGCTGAGCTGCGGGAGATTTTTCCTTTAAAGGAAGGGAGGGAGGGCAGGTAGTCAGCCTCCAAATGAGTTGTGGAAATATGCATCAGTGTGGGATCAGTTGCAGGGTTCTAGGTTGGTACGATATCCACCTTTGCATTCTGATGCAGCAAACCAAGTCCAGGTTGTTATCGACAAGTCTTTGGTGCCAGAAATTTTGAGGCAGTTGCATAATGCTACCACTAGGGGTCATTTGGGAATACAAAAGTTGCAAGCAAAGGTGAAAGATCGCTATTATTGGCTGGGATGGTTTGGGGATGTTAAGCACTTGTGTCGGGAGTGTGTGGATTGTGGTTCCCGGAAAGTGGGGGGGAAACAGGGGTGTGCCCCGCTGCAGTCTGTTGTAACCGCTAGGCCATATGAACGGGTAGCATTGGACATTTTAGGGCCATTACCGGTAACTCCAGGGATGAATATGTACATTGTGGTCATTGGGGATTATTTCTCAAAATGGACTGAGGCATTCCCTCTCCCTAATCAGGAAGCTTCCACTGTGGCCCAGGTCTTGGCGGAGCAGTGGGTCTGTCGCTTGGGGGCCCCTCGCTCTATCCATACAGATCAGGGTTGCAATTTTGAATCAAATCTATTCAACGAGGTGTGTCAATTGTTGAACATTCAAAAGACTAAGACATCAGCTTATCACCCCCAGTCAGATGGGATGATTGAGAGGTTTAACAGGACATTGTTGGCAATGTTGTCTCTCTTTGTGGAGGAAAATCAGTCCAATTGGGATGTTTTGTTGCCTTGTGTGATGATGGCTTACAGGAGTAGTATTCACTCTAGTACTGGGGTTACACCGTACAAGGTTGTTTTTGGGCAAGAGATAGTGTTGCCAGTGGATGTTATGTTGAATCTCAACGAGGGGGAAAGATTTTCCTTTGTAACGGAATATGTGGCCAGACTAGGGGACATATTGTCCACAGTGGTGGGAGCAGTGAAATGTCATCAGGCAAGAGCTTCGGGTAAGCAGAAGCAAGCATATGACTTTAGAGCGCAAGTCCAGTACTATTCAGAGGGGAACTGGTATGGGTTTGGAGGAAGGCTAGAAGACGGGGGTTATGTCCAAAGTTACAGAGGAGGTTTAAGGGTCCATATAAGGTGGTGGAAAGGGCAACGGAGGTATTGTATCGAGTGGTACCAGTGGAAGGGGGAAGTGAGGAGGTGACTATGAAATGTTGTGACTCAAGGACGAGTCTGCCCTAAGGGTGGGGGGAGTGTAATGATGATGTATGGGGGTGAGGGATGGGCGTGGAAGGTAATAGTTAATTAAGTGGCTACACCTGGGTTGTGAGGGATCTGGGGTTAAGAGAGGGAGTAGGAGGCGCGTTAAGGAGATTTGGTCTGGTAGGCACCGTACGGGTGGGGTCCGGGAGGGAGGTGCCGCTCGTATGCCGTTTAGGGCTGCCGGCTGTGAAGCCAGAGAGTGGGCTGTAGGGACAGTTCCCGGTGCGGTAGGGCGAGGGCAGTCAGGACAGTGGGGGTAGGAGGCTATGACCACTGCTTAGACGGGGTGGTTGATAGACGGGAGTAGCGGCACCCTCATAGGGACGGATTGGGGGGGGGGGGGGAATTCCCTTTCCGTGGGACGTTCTAGGTGACGGACCGGTGTGATTATTCCTTCCCCGGGGGAGAGTCCTGATCCTCGGGGGGAGGGGGGTGTTCTGTTTTAACTATGTCTTTATTGTGTGAGTGTTCTGTGTGTTTTAAATGCGCAGTGTAACCGCTTAGGGTCGGGACAGGACTATATACAGTAGGCGGTTCTGGTCCCGTAACACTTGCCTGTGCCCGAAGTGGGGGGATTACTGTGCATTGCAGTGCTATTGGTGTGCCGTGCCCTAATGCTGATGTTGTATGGTGCGGGATTTACTGTGTGGTAGCGTGGGTTAACACACGCTTAAAAAGGGGTGGTGTGCTACGGGGAGAAAGCGGGACCGAACTCTTTGTGAATCCAGATCCGACCCGATGGGTCGCTGCATGAATTGTACTGAATAAAATTATCTTTGTAATTGTAGCTGCAGTCTGGTGGTGATCTGTTCTCCGTTTACAGCCTCTGACGCTACTGTAGTTTGGGTTCGTTACAATATCAATTTGATGACTCGCATATTCCCTATAATATAGGGTCTATATTTTCTAATTTTAAGTTTTTTTAATGTTTATAACCTTAGATCTATGCAAACCATTTCGTATATATCCAACAACACAGTACAATTATGGTGGATATCTGGTTTATGACAGTAAAACAATGTACATTTTATGTACACTGAATGTAAAATTAAAGTTAATGAAAGCAAAATTATTGAAAACAGCTGTTGTGCCTTCGATTTACTAAAACACATGTTGGTACAATAATACCATTAAAATTTTACAGATAAAGCATATTACCATCCATCCATCCATCCATCCATCCATCCATTTTCCAAACCGCTTATCCTATTGGCTCGCGGGGGGTCCGGAGCCTATCCCGGAAGCAATGGGCATGAGGCAGGGAACAACCCAGGATGGGGGGCCAGCCCATCGCAAGGCACACTCACACACCATTCACTCACACATGCACACCTACGGGCAATTTAGCAACTCCAATCAGCCTCAGCATGTTTTTGGACTGTGGGGGGGAAACCGGAGAACCCGGAGGAAACCCCACGACGACATTGGGAGAATATGCAAACTCCACACACATGTGACCCAGGCAGAGTCTCGAACCCGGGTCTCAGAGGTGCAAGGCAACAGTGCTAACCACTGCACCACCATGCTGCCCCTGCATATGACCATAAGTTTAATTTCTGTAAAAATTCAGAAAAGAAATTGACCAGTTTCACTGAAGGGGTTTCTTTTATTTTACAAACTGTGCGTAAAAATATGTTTATGCAATGTAGTTTTGATAAACCTTTACTGTCATTTAACATAAGAGGAAAAAATAATTATACTGTAGTCAAAATGGCTGATATAAAATGGTTTAAAACTGTGAAAAAAAAATTGCCTTTTTTTACAGTGTATACTTCCAGTCAGAAGGTACCACACCGGCAGATACGGATTTCTGAAATAGCAAAGTTAAAGGTCGACGAATAATATCCCTCATCTCTTTTAAAACAATAGGTAAGATGCTGTTATGATATCCTGTCTAGGGTTGGAGTGTAACAGTATTCACGGGAAAGGGGAATGAGATAAAGGGACAAACAGGGTGAGGGCAAGAAGGGAACACCAGTGAGCAAAGGGATATTTTTTGTATTTTCATTTTTTTTTCATGTATAATGACACTGAACAAATAACCCTGTGCAAAAGACTTTGGGAGTGACCACAGCCAAAATAACAAACAAAATCCCCAACTATCAAGTGCGACCCATAGCTAATCTCACCTAAGTGCAAAAGAAAAGGAAACCAAAAGACAAACACTCCACCTCACTCCCTAACCAAATAAACTGTGGAGTCCAACACACACTTGCAAAACAAAACAGCAGTCACTCCCTATGCAGCAATACAATCACACATACATAACATACACATAAGTCAAAGCAACAAGGGGGCTAGTGAAGACGTAAACCAAAGAAAACCAAGCGGGGAGACAGCAAGCCAAACTGAGGTCGCGGGGGGGACCGGAGCCTGTTCTTGGAACAACAGGCGTAGGCAGGAACCAACCCTGGGCAGGAGTCAACACTCTGCAGGGCGCAAACACTCACAACTCAGATTTGCCAATTAACCTACCCTGCGCACTTTTGGACTGTGGGAGGAAACCGGAGCCCCTGCTGGAAGTCTTTCCCCATTCACCACATTATATTGCCAAAAGACTGAAAATTAGATATCAAATACTAGAGTGACATAAAAACAAAAAACAAGTTTGCTTGTAATGAGACGCAAAACAGAAGATTATCTCTTTTTATATTTTGAGAAAACATTTTAACATTTATCCAACCGGTCAAATGGTTTAATACTTCATACAGCAGCATTTCTAAACTCATTCCTCAGCACACCAGACAGCTCCACATTTTTGCTCTGTCCCAGATCCCTGCATGCATGAACCAAACAGTCACCTTTTACTGCTGTGCTGAGAGCTTGGACAGAGCAAAACTGTGGATCTTTGCAGTGGGGTCCAAGGACTGGGTTGGGAAACCCTGGCATAGAGGAGACTGCAGTGAGAGCCAAGAAAAAAAGAGATTAGAGAGGAAGGTAAAATGCTTCCATTAGCATGGCAAATAAGCTGCAAGTACAGACCCTGTGCTTCCATTACAAACAAAAAGCCTGTATGACCCTCCTAAACACACAAGTCAGATTAACTTAACCAGGGGAAATAAGTATAAAACTTGGCAAAGACTAGACTATGAAAAGGGAAGGTGAACATCATACTTACAAGAACTTCTGCTAAAGCAAATGGACAAACCCCTTTTAACGGAATCAAGTTACTTAAAAAAAAATAATAATCCAAAAATAAATCAATAAAAATTAAGAAAAACACAATCATGCTTTGAACTAATACTGCAGTCAGTCCTAAATGTTCCCATGACATTCTTTTCGTCACGACGCACACTCGGTACATACTGGTTAAAAACCATTTATAATCATTCATGTACCAGTCTATGATGGAGCACCCCAACCTGGGCCACCCATCCAACATGGCAGATTTCTGCCCCCTGGCCCCGGAGACTAGCAGACTAACCTCAGGAAACAGGGAACCAGGAGGACATGGGCCGCTGACTGGATGGGCGGCTCCAGAATGAGGTGAAGCAGAAGGTAGACTCCACAGCTGAGGACCGAGGAATGTAGACCAAAACCAGGGAACCTGAAGTGGCAAGAACACAAACCAGGACAGACATATAAAACCAAAGCAAACGCATCAGTGGCACAGCCCACCAGCTTGTGAAAGATGGCTACCTGGCATCATGAATCCCTTAATCAAAAACCTTTGTGATGGCAACTTTGCCACCCAGGACTGATCCCTTCTAAAGACCTCAAGTTTCAATGCAAGGTTTCCGAAATGTTTTGAAACATTAGTCCATGTGACTGCTGTGGTATTGTTCCAGGCAGGGAAAACAACTTAGGAGAAAATTTCCGTGCATGGGTGTTTGTGGTACTGTTGGGCTGAGGGGGTAATTGAGTGACTATTAACCTTTGAAATCCAATTATATTATTTAAACAGGTTAGTAGTTAGACAGTGTGATTTAGATAAGGATAAGGATGTTTTATTGTCATTACAAAACGTGTTCTACATGAAGGGAACAAAATGAGGCACTCAGATCCGGTGTATTAGCAATAATAAAATAGAAATAAAATCGAAAGAACAATACAATGAATAATATGGTAACAATTAAAATAAAATAGAATAAAGACATTAAGATAAATTCCATTAGGAGAATTTAACCATGGATGTAAAGTGAGCAGGTGTGAGTGTAGCAGAGATTACTGAGGTCTGTGTGTAATAAAGTATATGTGACACTGGCTGAGGAAGCAGCAACGTGTGTGTGTGCAAAGTCACAGTAATAACCTGCAGCACTGAGGGATCTATTGCAGCGAAGCCCTGACATGTAACACTGGTGATGAATAGCAGTGTTAGATATAGGTATAGTAAGGTACTTATAATTATAGTAGGTGTAGGATCAAGGTCTGGATTAGATTTAGTTAGAAACATACAGGGCAAATCTAGATAACACATACACACACAGATTGCATATAAATATAAATTTAGGGGCAGTGTGTAGCTCAGTGTGCTAAGCCTGTGATCACAAAATAGCCCACTTTAGCCCAGCCTGGGCACATCTGTGGGTCCTTCAGCAAGGCCCCCAGCTCCCTGGGTGCCACTATGACTGGCTGCCCGTCACGGCCAGCTCACTCTGAGCAAGTTGGGGGAGGCAAAACGAAAATATCTTGATTGGGATCAATAAAAAGTATTAATTCTTATCCTACGGTCTGAGCATTCGGTCAATCCAAGTACAGAGAGTGGTAATGTGGACAATGCTGCTTGCATTTCCGGCCCAGCAAGGCCTGCTGCTGCTCCACAGCTATATATATTCAGCACTGACCTTTTTCCATTCAGTGGTTGTTAAAATAACTTTGTGTAGCCTAGTAATGGTGTAGTGCAATATACTTTGGTTTGTAATATAAGGGATTAAATAATATCTTCCAAGTGACATACAGGCCCTCCACATTTTCAGTGAAAGGAGACCAGACAGCATGAAAGCTCTTCCTACATTTGCCTCTGCTGTATCTCAGATTTTCAATAGGTAACTGTTGGAGAAAGCGTCAGGATTTCCACTCCAGCTCTGCACACAGGACCAAACTACAGTACAGTATATGTTGGAGAAAGCGTCAGGCTTTCCACTCCAGCTCTGCACACAGGACCAAACTACAGTACAGTATATGTTGGAGAAAGCGTCAGGCTTTCCACTCCAACTCTGCACACACCATTAATTACGAGACAACACACTTAGAGTTTTACTTGCACAAGGGTAACCACACTCTCTGCATGCTAGGCTACAAAGGAATGTGTTACAAAGGGTGGTTCCCCTTGGCACCTTTATTTATAGTCAATGGGGGGCAGGGGTCTTGGAGTGAGAACAAAGAAAGACTGTGAGAGTAAGAAGAAATTCTGGTTTTACTCAGGTGGACAACTAATTAAACACGTGCTCAGGATACGTGTAAACTAATATAATCTAAAGTATGAAGGTAAAGGAAAACAAAATAATGTATATACATATTTACACTCATTGCTGATTATACAGAAATGATAACAAATGATTACTAACAGTTTCTTCAACCTAACAGTAACATAGAAAACACATCTTTAACCTATTGCCTGAAGGCAGGGGGTCTGGAGGACTTCCACTGCGTGAGAGTTGTTCTTCCACCCAGCAGAGAGGAGAAGGCTGTGGCTCTGGCCTGTGAGGCGGTGTATTGTTTTTCTGCTGGGAGATGTGAGCATCGGGTGAGACTCGACTCAAATGCAGCCGCTTTGAGACAGACGTGGACTTTAAGGAAACACAGACTACACATGGAACAACAATGACTGAGCTGGGGAACGCAGTGAGGGCAGACATATTTATACACAGCACACTAATCAGCGACAAAACAGGTGTACAGGGTTAGGATGGAGAACTATAATGGGATACAGGAGAATTAGGAGGGTTACAAAGTGCCAGCAGCGCCCTCTGCTGGCATGAGTGGGAGGAGACATGAAAAAATAAGAGATTACAGATCATGACAGGAGCACCAAGCACAGCAACAGTGGGGTCATGCTCAATTATCACACCACATATATGAGAAAACATTATGAAAATCTGTTCCCAAAAATTGTTCAAACATCAGCTTGACTGAAACATATGACTGGTTGTATCTAGGCTACACTGGCACTGACAGCAGAATGTAACAAATTACCAGCTACGACACATATCTGATGATTCAGAAGAAAGACAAGTTGAAGAAACAAAGTGGTTAATTGACTATTGTATAATAATCAAATCACTTCATAATCATGTAATACATAATATGTTACGATGGGAAGAGGGACAATCCAAGGGCAGCCTTGTGGGTTTTATTGCTGAACCAAAAGACATGAATAGAACCCAAGAGGAGGAGGAGAGCACAAATAGGAGGGAGGGAGGAAGGAATAAGCAGGAGGAGTTGGGGAGAACCTACTAACACGGGGAGCAGAGAGGGGTCCTCCTCCTTTTTGGGTGAAACTAATTGCTTGTGACATGGTAAGAGGCAACTTCTTTCTTGAGAGAATTTCTTTAAAGGGCAAGACAACCAAAGCTGTTAATCCAACAGGAAAAAATAGCCTTTGTAGAATTCTATGTGAAGACCCTCTGGGCCAGGCGCCCTGCCACTCTGCATTGTTTTCTTTGCATGTACAACTTTGTACTCCATAATTTTAATATTTTATCACGAAGCCTGAAGAGCAATATGAACTATATCATGCTTTAAGTAAATTGTCTCATCCATTATTAGATTTAAACACTGTCATAATCCACAGCAAACTGTACTTACAGCCTTCATCCTGCTCTTCAGTCTCTGACGTGCTGCATCTAAATGGGGATTCGTCAAAAAGCCAAGTGAAGATGTCATGAATGAAGGCCTTGTTCAAGCTTCCCCTGCCTGACAACAGGTTAGTCTCTCATTTGACTAAAGTATATTTAACTTCTACAGAACTTTGCAGGCTCATCTAGGATGGAGAATTTCTGCTGCTGAGCGCCTTAGAAAGATTCTCAGAGGGAGATACGAGTCCTAGGTGCCTGCTGGGTACATATTCAAGACAGAGTTAGGACCGACTCCAAAAATTCTGCACTGTCTCACAGATTGGGGGAAAAATTTGTATTTTACTGAAAATTTCATTTCTAATAGATGGAATCTGATTTACCTTAGACTTGGTCAGGAGTCATGTGGATAAATTTCAGAACAAAAGACGGCCTGTGGGCTGGGGGGGACAGGCAGGTTGGCAGGTGGGGGCACGCGGAATGCTCCTGGGGGTGTGGTGGGTGTGCTTATATGATTTACAGGAGCCGAGGCTAAGAGAGGCACTAAACTGCACAAACATCCTCATATACAAAGTTTTACATGAAAAGGGTCCATGGGCTTGTTGGCGCTATAATTCTTAGCACTCTGACTTGCTCTCTGGGGCTTTGGGTTTTTGAGACAATATGAGAAGGGCAGGTGCCCTTTGGCGTGGAATTTCTCCGATTTGTGTTTTTCCTTCTTCCTCTTTTTGTTTTCTTCAAGTGCCAACAAGAGAAATTAATGACAATGCCAAAGCATCTGTAATTGCAACAATTTTCTGGAAGAAGGGGTGTGTTTTTTGACATAAATGCAGGGGTGCCAATATTTTTGGCCATGACTGTAATAGTTATTTGTGATTTGTAATCATTATTTAATTTTATCGATCCATCTACCTACCTACACTAAAAAATGTACAGTTGGATGTAATTAATTTTAAGAGAAATGGTTACATGAAATTACTATCCAAAAATATTTTATTTTGTAATTCAAATTTTTCTTGTTTTTCAAACCAAAAAGTTACAGCACTTCAGCCATTCACATTTATAAAACAATATGACCAATCACTAGTTCAACCTCCCAGCCATTTATCCTTCAAAAACATGGCCCTAGAAACGTTCCCACATTTTCATCATATCTTTTTTCCCATTTAGTCTGTCCAACATTTTTTCATATGAAGCTGCCTTAATCATCTCATCGGTCCATTTCTATATATTAGGGATTATTCAGGATTTCAAATGCCCTAATATTACCCTCATGGCAGTTATGAGTCCCACCATCACAGCCTTAAACTGTTTATTATTCACCTTTGGCAATTCCACTCTATCTCCTAGCAGACAGAGTCGGGTTTGCGGGGTAAAGTAAAGCCTAGCCATTTGTCTAGGAGATCAAGAACTCTACCCCAAAATGGATATACCTGAGAGCACTGCCACAGCATGTGTAAATAAGCCTTCTAAAATTCCAACACTGATCAGTATTAATTAGTCCAGTTCTATTTAGTCTAACTAGTGTCCAGTACTATCTGTGTATAATTTTATACTGAATAAATTTACCTTTTACTTCCCTATATTTCCCCTCTCTAGAAAGTATTCTTGACCATTCATCTTCTCTATTTTAACACTCGTGACTCAATGCCTCAGTTGCAAAAACTTCCAAAAACTCCCTCCTCCTTCTACATCATACTTACTCTTTACATCTGATTATGACATAAACATCCCATTTACAAATAAATCCCAAAGAGTTTTCACCCCTTTGGGTTGCCATTGTTTCCATACTTTTTCCTATTTGTATTTCAGGATTGTGCCAAATTGAGGAATATGGCTGCATGTAATGTGATACTTTAAGCTTCTTATGTATTTTGATCCATACATTCCTCAAAAAAGATATTATCGGGTTTGTGTTTCTTATATTTTCCCCCATTGTCACAGAATGTGCAGAGGTTGAAATAGTGAAGCCAAATCGCTCTCGATAGCTATCCAGTCCACATCAGAATTCACATTCTTCCAGTGATAGTAGAGTTTGGCTATTTCAAATGACATGCTATATAATCTAACATCTGGCAATCCTAGACCTCCCTTGTCTCTGGGCAAAGTAATTTTAATCCTAGGTTTTTTCTTTCCCAACAAAAATCTTTTACTATACTCTCGTACTGCTTAAATATCCTTTGCGGAATATTAAATGGAAGCATCATAGAGAGATAATTAACTTGAGGCACCACAACCATTTTAGTAACATTAACTTTCCCCCCATAAGGATAATTTCAATGCTTTCCATTTGTCCATATTAAGTTTAATTTTGTTCAATGAGGGTTCAAAATTCAGAATTATTATTTTGTCAATATATAAACTCAACAGATTTAAATTTCATGTTTATAGTTCAATTTTATGTTATATAAACAAAATAATTTTTAATACAGAGCATTTTTTTATTAATTCAACAGCACCCATGTTCAATCCACTTAAGTTTGGAAGGTGTATTGGAAGGTAACGCAGATATTTCTTAAGTGGGCATCCAGAGATATCGTCCCCCCCTCCAAGCACCCCTTTTCTCCACCAGTTCTGTATGGAGCTCAACAGGAGGAATGGAGAGGTAGAGAAAGGGGTTAGTCTCACACATAATGTAATGCAAAATAAAGAGTAAATACAAGTGCCATGAAGCAGAATTGAGCTCCAGCAGGCCTCGACTTACAGTAAAGGAATTGTAAGGCAGACATGCTAACAAAACAGCTTTACATTCCCAATTCCAAACCATTAATGGGCAACCTTAGAGTGACGACGGCTAAAAAAAACCTTAACTATAAGCAGGAATGAAACATTGTGAAAAGCCAAGACTCCACGTGAACATGTTCTCCCCTTGCAGAGTCAGATCACGCATTTGAAGTGTTCCCAAGTGTTTGTGTGTTTTAGGTTCCTGTTAGGTTCCATTAACGTAACGGAAAATGTGCTGGTAATTTTCTGCCAGTACATTTTCCATTTTTTAGTGGATTTTTTTTTACAGTGTATGACGCGCTTGAATTCACTGAGCTCAAGTGTATGTGAAAATTAATATATTTACATCTAGTATATTTCATGGCTTCACTGTATTTCCCTCTGCAATGATCAGTTTCATCTAACTGCTGATGTTAAAGGCAGAGCTGAAATTTAGTTTAGTCATGACCTCAAAATTTAATTGAGTAGGTATTCTGTACAACCAGACAGAACTGCTGGTTGGGCTGGTCATCACCTGCATTTTCTAAGTGAGGTCTAAATGTAAAGTTTCAAATTGCACAATATATATTAATCTGTTTTTACAAAATATTTTTTATGTGTTTGCATCTTATATTTTGTATAATGGGCTTGTACATTTGATTCTTCCTTGATTTCGGTGTAATGAAGTGTAACTAGTGAAAAAGAGAGAAGCTTTTGGGAAGCATTATTGAACTTATTGTCCAGAGTCACTTGGGTGGCAATTAAGGTCAATATAAATCACCCATTACCCACTGTAATCCTTTGTATTCCCCCCGCACACTCTGTTAACAAAATAAGAGGGTTGAAGTCAAATCAGGTTAAAAATGTAAATTTGATCCTCCGCCTATCGCGGAAGATACGTTCCAGACCCATCAGCGATAGGTGAAAATCCACGATACAGAAAGACCATATAAATTATTTTTTAAGTTTAAGCCTTAAAATACCCCTCCCACATGCTTTAAACACATGTAAACTTATTGAAACAACACATATATCTGTTTGTCGGGCTAAGGATATGAGTAACATAATAATAATAATAATAATAATAATAATAAAAATCAAATAATAATATGTAATATATATATACACACACACACAACTTTCTCTCTAGATATGTAATGGAATATATAAAAATAAAAACATATATGGCTCTTACACATTCTTTTCATCCTTCTTCATGCAGCGTACTGTTGATTCATTCAAGCCATAAGGGCGAACACCGTCCGCATAACGCTTTTCTTCCCGAAGCACATCCAGAAGTTTTACCTTCTCCTGAATGGTCAACGTCTTCCATCGTAGGGCTCAGAACAAAACGAAAACAAACGGACCACAAACAATGTACGGGACACACAGAGAATTGTGAGGCGTCGGAGGAAAATCCGCGATATAGTGGGGGAAATCGCTGTAATGTGAAATCTGCCAATCCTGGTTTTCAGCACCATGGACAGAAACCTTTCGTTTATAGGGACCTATTATGCCCATTTTCACTGTTCATAATTGGATTTTTATCTTCTGCTAGAATAGATTCACCCTTTTAATAGGTGATATCCTAGAATCCAATATATTATTGCAGGGCTATTTTCATTTGATGTTAACCAAATGTGATATATTTATTTTTACTTTTGATATCTTGTCCTTTTCCCCTTATCTGATAAGAGCCGCTGTCCGCTGAGACAAGCTGGTGTGTTTTTACTGCTCATTGAAAAGTGGGTGGTGCGGACTTTGTGTATTACATCACACTCTGAGACAGTCACTGATTGGTGGGCTCTGAGGGGGCAGTGTGACCTGAAAATCATCCATCAATCAACCCAGGATGGGGGCCCAGCCCATCGCAGAGCACACTCACACACCATTCACTCACACATGCTCTCCTACGGGCAATTTAGCGACTCCAATTAGCCTCAGCATGTCTTTGGAATGTGGGGGGAAACCGAAGTACCCAGAGGAAACCCCACGACGACATGGGGAGAACATGCAAACTCCGCACACATGTGACCCATGCGGAGACTCGAACCTGGAACCCAGAGGTGTGAGGCAACAGTGCTAACCACTGTACTGCTCCTGAAAATCATGAACTATTTGAAGTATTGAATTATGAAGTATTTTTGAAATCTTTATGAAATTTTTATATTTATTAAATCAAAACATTGGGCAGTATACATGTTATAGCTACTTATTAATGAATAAGCAATATAATAAGATTCAATTTTGCTTTCACTACTTAAAGCGCCAGAACATCGTATTTGAAAAATTCAACAGCAATATCTCTTACCAGAAATCAGGAACAGGTTAAGAAAATCCACAGACTTCGTCGCGAGCAGTTTAATATACGAACTATTTCCTAATACCCGACTCCAAACACCAATAATATCACTGCGCATCAGATATCGCCAGGCAGCTCGTGCTTGTGTCTAATGCGCAGAGATACGAGTAGTGTACTTCGATAGAAGCCCGACATTTCTACGGCTGATATTTCCAAACCTGAACAACTCCCAGCAGAACTTTGATGAATAGATAGCATTAAGCCCCCTCTAAAATATCTTTTAATAGTTTTTTTGTGAACCTCCCATTTAAACGAAGTACATCGTGGTGCTCGTGAATTTGAAAGCCTAGATTCCTCATCTCGCTTTTCCACAACGTGTCAGCAGCGCCACCATCTTGGAGCAATAATTAGACATAAACAAGCAACATGTCAGGGTGTAGATGGAAAGATCTTTTAGCCATAACTTCTTTACTAATTAACGCATTTATATCTTACAATTATGTAGAACAAATAAACAAGCCCACCACTACTGCCCCCCCCCCAATTTATGTAGTACTGCTCACAGTATTCTCAACAAAAACTAATCATGCTAGTATCCCGTCAGTGTCACAGGCTAGTAAACATGTTATGTATCTTATTTGACCGTACTGCAAATTTTTTACCTGTGAAATGTGGTTCCCTGTTTTCTAGTTTTAACATTCCTCATGTTGTTGCAGTTTTGAAAATAGTCGGTTCACTAAGTCATCTCTATGAATCCTCTATTTCACAATTACCGTGCCAATAGGGCGTATCACCCAACGAGGCATCCAGGCTTTCAAATCTATGGTGGTGCTCCCTTCGCTACTACCCGTCACATGACACAGGAGCTACCGAATACCCGCCAATCGGGAGCCGGCTAGATCAACCACGCCCACCCGTCACACAGAGAAGAGTGAGGCGAAAGAAGCGAATCAGTTTAAAAATGTCACCATCAACGCGGTGTTCAGTAGTCTGAAGATATTTTACTTTAAGCAAGGCACAAAATAAAGTTGTAGTATTTGTAATAAAATTTGAAGATTAGCCATCCCCAAGGAGCTGACAGGAAAGTCAGGTACAGGTTTAGTCCTCCTTAATCAGCTTGTAGGTTACTAAATGTCGGCAAATAAGCTTGCCTTTTTCTGTGATTTTTTTTTTCAGTTAAATTGACACTTAACGAAGTAATCTGAGAGATATAACATTGGCAACGATGGTCATTTTTTACAATCATAGATTTTAACATTGAGGACGTGTGTCTCATGTTATTTTCACATAGAGGGAGTTTAATTGTTTTTATCTGTGTCTGTGTGTCAACATATGTCTATTTAGTTATGTCACTCAAATGTATGATTAGTATTGACATTTCCGTAGACTACTATGTTGTAATAAAACTGCATGGTCCTCTGGGAATTGGGCAATAGAACGGAATTGTAAAGTATCAATAAGAAACACTATTAATGAAGTAGCCGCCCTAACCTTTTACTTTGTATGGAGTGTGCATACAAAACACAAATAATGCAGTTGTACTGTTATGTATATAATTTAAAAGGTATACTTGCCAGCAAAAGATTGAGTTAATAAAATTAAACGAAAAGTATTAAGACCCCTTGTCATTAATAGTATTATATACTTCTTAATTTTACAATGACTTTTTTTTCTCTCATATATTTAAGTTTTTGAAATTGATAATCTGGAAAACTGCTGCCTGGGATCCACTATCCATTCTTGACTCTTGGAATAGGAATTGAAGTCGAATCAAACAGCCTTACAGCACCCTCTTGTGACATGCAGTAATATGAATGAAGTGTCCCGTTTTAAGAGGCAGACGTTGAGGCCGAATTTTAGTTGGTCACAAATGTATTTTTCTTCTGCAGCTAGAAGCGTCGTCTGAGCCAGATTTTAACTGGCATGTCGGTGTGGGATTCTTGTAGTAGAAGTTATGTGAATTGCGGTACTCTGAAATTAAGTGATATGTGTATTAGAATCGTGAAGTGTCATCTTCCTTTTGTTTTAGGTTCGCCCCGGGCATTTTTATGAACTGTATTGTAATATCAGACAGTGTGTCATGAATTTCTGAAGGGATGTTATATATGACCATTTCTTGGATACGTCTCTTGTACAGTAGTTGCAGTTTGTCAGGCCTAATGTGACATGGTGAACAAGTCCTGTGATTAAAGCATGTCTGCTGCTTAAAACATTGTGTTGTATGCTGAAGGTTTCTTGCCGGTACACGTTGAATTACCGTTCCATTAGAATATTCAAGTGTTATTTTTAAAATCATTTAATGAAATAGGTATTTATCTCATCATTGATGACTGTGGTCCACCTGTGTGACAAGTAACCTGTCCCGGACAGAGGTTTCTTCAAGGCCTGTTGTAGGAACCCCATGGTGTAGCATTATGAGAAAGTATACAGGGAGTAGTACAAATGAGCAGTCGCCCTGCCCCTCTTTTACTCATTTTGGATGCTTAAATTACTAAATTGTGTCTTTAATGCTAATCTGTATGATTCTATGGTCTGAGTGAGTCTCCAGTACTACATGAATGGTAAACCTAAAAACTCTACTTCGCTTAGCTTAATAATATTTTCTTTATTGAGTTGAATTAGTTTGTGTCTAATTTTCATTTTATTGATTTTCTGCACGGTTCCAGGTTTCACATTTTTTAAATGTGGGTGTTTTACCTGTATGATATGCTTGCCTTTTGTACTGGACATAAAATAGAATTAAATTTTTACATTATATTACTCATACAACAGGCGCAGTGCAGTGGTTAGCACTGGTGCAGGTGCACCAACAGGTGGTGCAGTGGTTAGCACTGTTGCCTCACACCTTTGATACCCGGGTTCGAGTCTCCGCCTGGGTCACATGTGTGCAGAGTTTGCATGTTCTCCCCATGTCGTCGTGGGGTTTCCTCCGGGTACTCCGGTTTCCCCCCACAGTCCAAAGACATGCTGAGGCTAATTGGAGTTGCTGAATTGCCCATAGGTGTGCATGTGTGAGTGCATGGTGTGTGAGTGTGCCCTGCGATGGGCTGGCCCCCCATCCTGGGTTGTTCCCTGCCTCGTGCCCATTACTTCCGAGATGGGCTCCGGACCCCCGCGCGACCCAGTAGGATAAGCGGTTTGGAAAATGGATGAATGGATGGATGGAAAACTCAGTTACCTTTTATTAACCGACCCACGCTTATTTTAGTAAGAGCTATAGCTAACACAGAGCGATCAGTTGCCGGCTAACAAACTAGTGACAAAAGTCAAACATTTTAAGATTAACTTAACAATTAACGACCCACCATAATCAAAAAGTATTAATTTACTTCAAACACAGTTTAACCGCATTGTGTGTCTTGTATGTACCGGAATAAAACTGTTTCCTCAAACTTTTCCTGCGCCTCGACCCACGCTGCGGTGATCCTGTCAGATTCCAGAAAATGAAAATTTGCGCGCTCGTTCCCCGGATCCGGCCCGTAGCTGCTTTGATTCTGCTGACATTATTGCGTTCCCGCCACTGAAGCCTGGGTCCGGGCCTTGTCCGTATCCCAGCTGTAAAACGGATGTGACTGTAACGCGGATTTGCCGGCTTAGAGGCGGATCCGGATCGGAGTCAGCTGCTGTCTGGGAGCATACTTGGGTATAGATCTAAGATCATTGGTGATTAGCTATGTGACGTAACATTTCACAAACATGCCATATAGGCCGAAGGAAAAAGCCCAGAGACAAACTAGTGACCTCGTTCATGTGTGTGTTGATGTTTTTATCGCATTGTGTAAAATATGCCTAAGAAATCAAAAGTGTGGCTCCACAGGGTTCCAGGATGCGACCATTTAGTCGCATTTTGCAACCATTTTTGGAGACAATACAACTAAGTTTATAACTAGACACATTAGTGCGACTTGCAAATATGCCCCTCATTTATGCCTGAATATGCCTCCCATATGGTGGCTGACCACATATCATGTGAAAGACCCGGAGAGAGTGAGTGTATATGTATATATGTATGATGTGTGTGTGAGAGACACCATCGGAAGTCTGGTTCAGTTCCTCAGAGGCACTACTATGGAGGCGCTTACAGTAATAAACTTGCTGACCGCAAAAACTGGCACTATGATGGAAGTTATGCAGAAGTGCAGAGTAGATGGAATAATTTTTGTACCTCAATAAGATTGTATGCCTTTTGCCTGTGTCTCCAGCCAGTGCCGGGGGTGAAACGCGCCTGCAATTATCAGCGGGATAACATTATCGTTTTTTTTATTCTGTGGAAAATGAAAGACCGATTTGCTGGCCAGATTTATTTATGAATCATAAACATGTTGTGGGCTATATAAGTAAAGTCAGGGCTCTCAAGTCTTATGCATTGACTGTGAGACACTTGCATTTCAACCAGTTCACATGCTCACGCGCTGCTTATCAATAAATAATGTACTTCCCTGTGAAACAATGATGCTGGATGTTTATTTGCATATCATGATATAGTGCAGCCTTTTAATAGGTTTCTGTTTTTCTGTTAATCCATTCATGGTGTTGAATAAGTCAGCAAGCATAAGTGTAAGGCTAGTGAGTGACTGGTGTTTTCGGGGGAGACTCCCTAGAGCTGGAGAGAAATACCTTAAGGCACGGGATGAAAAATCCCAAATCTTCCAGGAAAAATGTCAGCATTATATGTATTTGCCACACAGAACAGAACAAAAAATTCCTTAGGGAATCACACGCCTACCATAGTCACTATACTACTCAGAACGCCTGGCAGCCACCAAATCAAACATAGGAAAAGGTCCGGATTTATAGCATTAGAATGTGGTAGAGACTAATATCCATAACGTACCATCCTAGAACACACTGTGCTCTAAAATTTAAGCCCAATTAAAATCTGAATATTAAATGAGGAAAATAATTTGATTTGTTCTTGTATCCCATCCATTATATCTGCTTTGGGGAAAATGCACTCCTGTAGCCACTAGGGGAGCTCTCACCTCTTCTGGGCCCAGCTAAATAATTATGTTACGCATTCTAACAAGCTTTATTATCTGTGTCAGTAAGCCCTGCTTTTACAGTAACACTCCTGCTGAGAGGCTAATTTGATTACCAGTCTTGCCCTTGTCATTAGGAACACATGAGAATTTGCGCAGTGCTGTGGATTCTCACTGGTTTTCCCCAAGACTGGTACGATACATTTTATTCAGTTTCATACCACAGGTGATTGCAAGAGGGATCAATTGGTTTACTTTTATACTGGTGCGAGGAAACTATTATTATGATGGTGGGTTATCAAACACAGTAGCTGGCTACCTCAGACATAAGACGCCCATTATGTACCTGTGTGTCACCTATATGGGCTTGGAATCTGTATATCAATTGAAATAATTATTCATAGCCCAGATAGCATCATGTTATTGTTTCAGCGTTGAAGTATAGTTAAATGCATTGAATTATGGTCAGTGTTAAATTATCAGCATTGAAAATGAATTGATTTTTGGTCAGATTTTCAATATTGAAAAATTAATGGTGGCGAAACCTTGATATAAAGCGACTTTTTCAACATTGAAAATAAGATGCTGAGTTAACATCAATATTATTGAAAATAAAAATGGAAAAATGAATCTATGGGGGGCAGCATGATGGTGCAGTGGTTAGCACTGTTGCCTCACACCTCTGGGACCCGGGTTTGAGTCTCTGCCTGGGTCACGTGTGTGGAGTTTGCATGTTTTCCCCATGTCGTTGTGGGGTTTCCTCCAGGTACTCTGGTTTCCCCCCACAGTCCAAAAACACGCTGAGGCTAATTGGACTTGCTAAATTGCCCGTAGGTGTGTGTGTGAGAGTGACTGGTGTGTGAGTAACTGGTGTGTGAGTGTGCCCTGCGATGGGCTGGCCCCCCATCCTGGGTTGTTCCCTGCCTCGTGCCCATTGCTTCCGGGATAGGCTCCGGGCGACCCGATAGGATAAGTGGTTTGGAAAATGGATGGATAAAACAATAAATTAAAAGAACATGACATATAAGGACAGATATTAGAAGTGACAAACTGCCAGTCCCATCAGACTGCCATCGCCCTGCGGCCCAGGGTGCTCCGGTGACAGGAGCACTTATGTTCCACCATGCTGTTCGTTATGGACACACTGTGGGCAGCACAGGGATTCAGATCGGCCAGGCCGTTCCTCCCAATCACACCCTTCCAGGTTTCACTGTCGCTACGCACATCAGCGTTTATGTCGCCCAGCAGGACGATGCAGTCCCCACGGGGGGCACCTCCCAGCCCCCCTTCTCAGGTCTCCAAGCAGGCCAGGTTCTCTGAGCTGGTGTTCGGTGCATACGCATAAACAGTCAGACCCCGTCCCCCAACTCGAAGGAGAAGGGAGGTAACCCTCTCGCTCACTGGGGTAAACTCCAACGTTCTAGCACTGAATTTGGGGGGGGGGGGGCTATTAGCTTATTTCACAGAGGTCACCATTTTCAAAATGAAAACAAGGCTGAGGTGGGATTAATTCCACAAAATTCGTTGATGCTAGTGTGCCATATTGTTGTGAACCAGGATGTACATCTTATCAAAGACGAGAATGTGATCAAGGTTTGTCTTTCCCTTGATTTCCTTGTAACCGGGACACTTAGAAGCTCAGTTCAAAGTTAGAAAACACACTTTTGCAGAATCATGGATTTACAGTAGTGAGGATGTATCATATAACCAAGCTGCCTCCTGCTATAATTCCTCACAGTGGGGCTGAAGATTTTTATTTTCTATGTGAAAACCCATGATCCATTGGAGGTGAAGTACCTGACTCTGCTTGGACCTAAAATATATTCATACCCCTTTGATTAACTCTGTAATGTACCATATATGTTTAGTAATATGTATCCAGCGTTTTCAGCCTCTCTCAGGATAATAGTGCTTGTGCTTGTTGTCTCAGAAAATTGTAAATTCAGAAAATAAATCAAGCTTGTTAATGACTAACGTTAGTCATTCACGCTGCAAACAATATTTTGATATTTGCTGATTAGCTAGTACATTAACACTTAGGCTACGCCTGTCAAAATCGTTAACTTACCTTTAATATCAGTAATGTTACCCTCTATTCAGTTGCTGTATCCTTTTAACAGAACTGCTCTTGATATTCAACATCCATCCTCAGCCCATTTTTCAGCATCGTTTATGGTAAAATGTGGCACCAGCTCAAAGTTTACGGTCCAAGCCGTTGTTATGTGACTGTACTTCCAGGCTTCCACTTGGGGTGACTCCCTCCTCTGCCTCGCTTTCCATTCAAAATGGCGGCCGTGTGAAATCAGCACATAAGTAGACCCACACCTGCCCAGCGCCTCTCACCAGGGGCAAGTCAAGAGTGGAATAGAGGGGAGTCCAGCGCCTCTCACCAGGGGCAAGTCAAGAGTGGAATAGAGGGGAGTCCAGCCCCTCTCAAGCCCAACATGTGCATATATTTAGTCGGTATCTCTCTACCTCCCCAACCAGCTCAGGTTCCTTTCCCACCAGAGAGGTTACATTCCATGTTCCTAGAACCAGAACTGGTAGCCGATGATCGGTCCGCCTAGGCCCCTGCATACACTGCCACCTCATCCACACTGCACCCAACCCCCACAACTCGCCCCGCAGATCTGACACGGTTCCCTGGTAACCAGCCGACACCTGCCACACTGCTCCATAATGTCAGGCCAGCGTCCACCTCTCTGTCCCCTGATGCCTGGCCAGCACCCACCTCAATGTCCCCAGACGTCCAGCCGGCGCCGACCTCATCTCCTGACGGCCTGCTGGTGCCCACTTTCTATCCTGACGTCCCATGGGCACATGCCACCAGCCCAGAGAAGATGGATCCAGAGGATGTCCTGCTGGACTGCCCTGGGTCCTGCTACGTGGTCCCTCCTTCATCCCAGACTCCGGTTACTCTGGTCCCAGTTTCTTGGGTGGTCACCAGTATCAACAGGAGTCCAAGAAAGCGGCAGGCAGAATGTCTGTCTCCCAGAGAGGGTTTGCCAGTCTCTGCTCTTGCCCTGTATGTGCCTTGTCATCTTCCTGTTCCTGTCCTGTTGTCTCCTTGCTGCCCTACTGCTCTGCGGTTCTCTCATCACCTCCCAACCCCTCACGTCCTCCAGCCCTGCTGGCCCTCCCAGACCCTCTGGTCCTGTGATTCGGCGGAGTTCAGCCTCACCTGGAAAGGACCCTAGGAGGGTCCCCAGCCCCGAGTCTTTGCCTGTCTTCCCTGGATGCCCCATCTCTCCTTGTCTTGTGCATCCTGTGCCCCTGTTCTTGTTGACCCTCCACCTATCCATCCTGTTTTGGGGTCTGACAGGACTGCTGTACCTGTGGCTCCTAGCTTTTCCTTTATCCGCTCCATGTCCTTAGTGATGTCCTGCAACTGCTCTTATGTCTGGTGTTGCTGTCTGTCTAGTGTTCTGTCTAGTCTTGTCTGGTCTTGTCCTGTCTACCATCTGTTCTGTCGTCCCCTGTCTAGTCCAGAGTCCAGTCTGGTTCCATCCCTGTTGTCTAACCCCTTTGGACTTCATGGCCGGAGCGCATGCTTTTGGTGGGTTGGGGCGAGGGGGTACTGTCACATTAAGCAATGCCATTTTTATCCACTATGCTTGTCCATTTATGTGTCAACGCATGTTCTGACCATCCATGCTCTCTGCCTCCCCACATTTCCAGGTGCTACCCGGGGGGGGCACCATCTCAGCTGGAGTCCAGGTTCTGTCCCATGGAGGGGTGACACTGCGAATTGGACCTGCTAACTGTGTCATCCTGGGTGCAGCCTTGAGTGTCACCCTACACAGGCCAGCGTGGAGAACAGGCTTATTGACAGACTTTAATCACACCTCACACCTGGCCTTTAGCAAGCAGCTCCACTCTTTTCTGTTCTCAGTAATATTAGTCTGCCGGGGGGGTTGGGCAGCCAGTTGTCCATGGACCCCCAGAGGTCTTTTTTTTCTCCTTACTTGGGGTTTTTTGGTTCCTCTCCTCCGTTGTCATCTGGCTTTCTTTATTTAATATCTTTCTTTCCTTTTTCCCGTTGTGTATTACTGTCTTTAATGATGTTGTAATGTATGACTACACATCTATGTAAAGTGCCTTGGGACAACTCTGTGAGGCACTATATAAAAATGTAATTAAATGTCCCGCCTCCTCCCTGACGTGGCTCTAACAGGCCATGTTTGCTGCTTGTTGGTCTCACGTCTCGTTCCAGCCCTCGTGTTAAACACTCCCAGCTGTCTCCAGTCTCTTCCATCATTAGTCCTCCATTTAAGTGCTTCCTGGTCCTGTGTTCCCCAGTTCGATCACTGATGTTGTGCCTTATGTGTTGCCGGTTCCATAGCCTCCCATCCTGATCCCAGTAAGTCCCTGTTTGTTGTCTGAGAAACACCTGCTGCACGAGTCTTTCACCCCGGTGACCACGACACCAACCACCAGTGATGTCTGTGGAGCCCAGAAATACCAGCCTAGCTGCACTAGTGCCCAGGCAGCACCTTGACAGCGGCATGTTTGCATTGTTGTATTTGCCTCACTTGTTCACCACTTTCAGCAACAGTATCTGCTATGTACTAGAACTGTAATCATATGTGAGTGAGTCTGTCTACTTTGAAGGAGCAGAGATCACACCTCCTTACTGTAGGTACAGGGCACAGAAACGGGTAAATCCTGTAAGGTAACATTCTTACAGTCAGCATAGATTCCAACACAGTTCTGGAATATGAAGTTCATAGTCAGTCATAATTTTGTAGCATTAAAATATAAATTTTACATAAATCCTAACAGTATGTGTGATTGTGGGGGGGTGTGGGGTCTCGGGGTGTAACCTCTGTCTCTTGGCTTGTTTCCTGTCCCTACTGCTGTACGTGTGAAGTCTGCATGTTCTTCCAATGTGGGCTTTCTCCTCCTACTTTGGAGAACATGAAACTGCGATCAGCCGATTGGAATCTCTAAGCTGCCCTTAGTGTGCGTCTGTATGTGTGAGTTTGTGCTCTGCTATAAACTAGTATCCTGTCCATTGTGTCCCCCGCCCTGTGCCACCTGGGACAGGCTCCAGGCTCCCCACCCCCCCGTACAGGATAAGCAGTAATGCAGGACGGCTCCACACTGTTCCAAAGAAATGGCGCTACAGCTCCCTTCAGGACTTCAGACCAGCTGCTCTCACTTCACACCTCCAGGCTTGTGGGTGTGGTTCCCAGTCCTGGTTCTGCATGTACAGCTTGCATGTTCTCCCCGTGTTCCTGTGGGTTTCCTCAGGTTTCCTCATGCTGTCCACGATCATGCAGTTTGGTGAATTAGTGTCTCTTGATTGTCCTCAGCATGTGAGTGAGTGTTTGCCCTGTGATGGACTGGCATCCCATCCAGGGTGTCTCTGCCTTGTGCCCTGTGCTTCCTGTGATGTGTGTGTCCCATAACCCTGTATTGCAATTATTGGAATTTGTTGGATACTTTTTTGATATATGATCTTTCTGTTCCTGGGGATGGCTGAAGCTGGTCCATTAACTTTTGGCTTAAATATAAGAGTAGTATTCAATTTTCATTATTAGAGTATGGAATTATTTTGGATGATTAAAATGATCACTCTGAACTTGACTGTCCTTCCTAACATAAATACACTCCCTGCACAAACACACAGAAAGAAAAGGAAGAGATGACATATATTTTCATGAATATTGTATATAGAATAATGTAAAAAAAAACAAATCTGTGCATTGACAGCACTTGTCAAAGCTTGTTCTGTCTAATCCTGACACAGTCTGTCTATAACTGCACATCCCTGCATGTTTCACCTGAAACCACATGATCCCAAACGTGATTCTAAACCGACACAGAAATTCATTCTCAGTAGATCTGCTCTCTTATACCTTTATACCTAATTTCTATCTACTGCACAAAATCAAAGAGTAGGATTATAGTTTGTTTACAGAAAAACAATGTCAGTAACTGTTATTCTCATAAAAGATAAATAAATGTTCGCTTTGGGTACAGTTTGTATAATGTACTATTTTGTTCATAAACTGCAGCTCCACTGTTTGCCCAGTCTGCTCTTCTCAGTCTGGTCTCAGTCCAAAACCGCACCTGCTGCAGTCTGAGAAGCAGGAAGTTCCTCCCACTGTCACACACAGACGACTGTGAGAGAAAACGAGACTGAATCCTATCAGTGTTCGTGGTAAAATGGCAGAAGCCAGAGTTGCAGTGGATGTAATTGAGTTAAGTTGTGCAATCTGTCTAGATCTACTAAAGGATCCAGTAACTATTCCCTGTGGACATAGTTACTGTATGAGCTGCATTAAGAGCTGCTGGGATCAGGAAGATCATGCTGGAGTTTACAGCTGCCCCCAGTGCAGACAGACCTTCATACCCAGACCTGTTCTGGGCAGAAACACCATGCTGGCTGAAGTGGTGGAGGAACTGAAGAAGACTGGACTACAAGCAGCTGCTCCTGCTGACCAGTATGCTGGACCTGGAGATGTGGAGTGTGACGTCTGTACTGGGAGAAGAAGTCCTGCCTGGTGTGTCTGGCCTCCTACTGTGAAACTGACCTGCAGCTTCACAACAAACTCCACCATGCAAAACAGCACAAGCTCATTGATGCCATCGGCCATCTGAAGGACAAGGTCTGTTCCCACCATGACAAACCGCTGGAGGTCTACTGCCGTACCCACCAGCAGTGTATCTGTTATCTCTGTACGATGGATGAACACAGAGGCCATGATACAGTCTCAGCTGCTACAGGAAGGGCGGAGATACAGGTCAGGCTAATTTAAAAGAATTTCCCCTTTCTATCTAAAACAATTTCCCCAAAGGGATCAGTGAAAGTATCAATTATTGTTATTATCTAAAAGTTAATTTTAAATAAATGGATTTTGTCTTAACACTTGTTCGTGTAATTGCTACGAAACACTCAGATCAAGTCTGGTTCGGTAAAGTTGTCATGACCTACTTGTCCGGTCTTACTAGCGGGGTTACTAGCTTGTCGGATTTAAGGTAGTCTGGGCAAAATGTAAGTAAACGAATATGAAGTCCATTTAAACTGTGGTACCTTACATCCGACAAGTTACCCCGAAAAGCCAGTAACCCTTCATAGTACAGAAGAATTCACTAGAGCCACAGTACAGTAAGGCCGTGCCCGCCGAAGATGTTTGTACGGGACGCCATGACACTCAAAATAAAATAAATAAGTATATCAAAAAATATAAATAAAATGATAAATATTTCAATAATGTATCCTTTTATTTTTAAATAATTTCATAAAATTTCATAAATTTCATAAAATTATATTTCATAATAACACTTGTCTTCTATGTATAATTTTTAAATTTGACAATTTATTGTTTCGTAATAATGTTGCGATTTTCATTAGACAATTATTATTATAAAATATTATTTTCACAATAAAGTTTAACTTTTCACATTATCGCCATGCATTTCTATACTGCATCAGGAGGTGTTTTGCAGGATTGGCACTGCAGCCACCGGATAAAACTCACACTGTTCCACTGGGACTGGTGTGGTGCTGAGGTGTCACCCACTGCACGGCTGCACTCAGGTTCTCATCCCTGAGGTGGTTCGTCGTGTGGTGGGTGCGGTAAGGCACTGTACTCAGTGTGTGCTCCTTACCTCCCTACCTTACCTTACCTTACCTACATCAACACAGTACAAATGTACATGTTAAAAAAGGTCTTTCGGTACTAAGATGTACGTAGATTAATACTTTTCTATTCAAGGTTAAAGGGTTCAACCTTTAAAGCATTGTGTTGGTTGCCATAGGATAATATTTTGGCTTTCAGTGATAACCAGTGAAGCTCAAAATTTATGAAAATATTAACAAAGAGGTTCATTGTTTTGTCTGATATGCTGAATTATGTCTGACTTGGAACAAATGAAGTAAAAGTAGTCAGGGCTGGAGTGGGACTGAATATCTAACCAGGAATTCAAGCCCCCGGACAGCCCAATATAAAACGATATAAACAATTACACTGTTATTATATGTTTTTATTCACACATCCATTTGCTAGGCTACTGAACACAAACATCCCCTTTGTCCTCTCATCATCTTTGGCCCTAGTGTGTTCTTCCTTTTCCCCACATGGCTGCATTTGGCTCAATGGGATGAGTGTGTGACACAGAGGCTGGGACCAGCTGGTTATGGGTTTGAGACAGGTCAGGAACCAACCTCACCTCTTTCATTTAATTATTGCTTTTCTATTCTTCCCAGTGTTTGTTAGTTCTATGTTTTGCTTGTGAAGCTTGTGCCTTGTTTTATTATGTTCCACATGTTTCTGTACTTTCTAAGTATTGAATTCCTTGTGTGTGTTTCTTACTTTCAGTGTTTGTGGGAGTTTTCCTAGTCTTGTGTTCATTAATATAAGTTACTGCACTTGTTGCCTGTTTTCCCTGCACTTTTGTTATTGGTTAATTGTCTCACATCTGTCTTTGTTAGTTCGCTACAGCAGCCTGAGCATTAGATTGGCTACAGAAACCGGCAATGCAGGTTGTGTGTCTGACACAGACAATCACATTTTGTGCAGCGTCAGTGTGAGCCATCGGACTTTATTCTGTATTCGCCACTCCTCCATCAGGCTGCCTCAACTGCAGCCATGTTTTCTGCAGAATGAGACTTTGGGAATTTTCCTGCTCCCAATAATAAGGTCGACAGCTCAGTCTTATCATTAATAAAATGGCATTTGACTACTAAATAAGCTTCCATATGTATGAATGTCCACTTGTCAGATGTTAGTCTTACTGCTTTGGCCTTTCTCACCTCTTCCTTTGTTTCTCTTTTTCTATCTTAAATGTTTCTGTCACTAAACCCTTTCATGTTTGCCTGGATGGGAGAATGTAGGTTGGATCCAGGATCCCCACAACCTCCCTAAATCCTGCGTTATCCACTATGGTGAAGGGTTGTGCATATTGACCAAAGCCTCATCAATCATTTGTTTCTTGGTCTCTATACTGGGAAAATTATACAGATTATTGGGTAATACCCTCACCAAAATCTGATATTATGTATTCATACAATTAAACTGAACCTTGGACACAATAATGACTAATAATAATAATAATTATTATTATTATTAAATTATTATGATGATTAAAACTTACGCTGCAGTGTGTGTGTACGCCGAAATATGTGCTGTACAACAGGTTTGAAACCGGTAATGAGGATTGTTCCACATTTTCAGTTTCCAAAGCAGTCACATGGTTGAGTGCAGAATGAAGCTTCAGATGACCATGGTCACGTGTTCAGGGTGGAACGAAAGAAACTGAAGCTGTGCTTCAGAATGTAGTGAATCGCTTTTTTATTGTCAAGCTTAACATCACTAGCTGCCCCATTCCCTCTGTTAGTCTACGTGTCATTTTCTTAGCTACTTTTTCCCTGGTGAGTTTTGACCCCTTATTGTTCCTTTATTGTGTGTCTTTCCAGTTTGGTTCAGTCTCCTTAATTCCCTTTGTCTTGGAGCTTTTAAGTGGATCCTCACCTTGTTTCCCTGCCTGCACCAGGCTGCGCCCCAACATGCACATTAAATATATGATATGTTCAAATTCTGAAGAATCTTTAATGAATCCCATTTTACACATTTTCCTTTCTGAATTTGCGTGGAACATCAGTGATGCAGACTTTGACACAGTTTCTATATGAATGGGTCAAACAGTCCAATATTAAACCAACTTCCCAGCGGATTCAGAGTTTTTAGGGTCGCAGGAGAAAAGATGCATTATTGTTGTTCACAGTGCAGTTTATACACAGTGGCCCATTATCAACTGACATGCGATCTGACATCAATCTAATAGGACGCCAGTTGAGTAGCCGGTCCTGCAGTGCAGCCCAGGACACATTCGCCTTCACACTGCTATAAGAATGTGGCCATATGCAGCCCAGACCACCTCCCAATGTGGGTTGAGTGATCGGATCTCAATGTATCTTCAATGCGTCCTGGGTAATTAGCGCTGTCCACTTGTGATTGGATCACCCAGGATGCATGTTAATACCAGGTGGAAACAGGACAAAAGGGTCTATGTCCATTGAATCCTACCTACAGTCAATAAATCATTAATGAACATCCATCCATATATCCATCCATCCATCCATCTATCATCCATCCATCCATCCATCCATCTCCTATCCGGTAATCCAGGTCAGGGTCAGGGGGAGTGCCTGGAGCCTTTCCCAGGCAACATAGGGCCCAAGGATGGGGTCCACCCTGGGCAGGATGATTGATGAATGTGATCTCAGCTAATGAAACAAACTTGTTTTGTCGTCTTGTTTCCTATCTGTAGAAACAAATGGGTGAAAAACAGAGGGAATTTCAGCAGAGAATTCAGATGAGAGAGAAGGAACTGCAGGAGCTGAGAGAGGCTGTGGCCTCATTCACAGTGAGTATGAACCTGAGGAGAAGATAACAGCTGGCTTGTGATCATATTGTATCTTCTTTCAGATTCAACAGATTGCAGATTTACAGACTTGTGCGGATTAATCAAATTAATGCTGCTGTGGGTTATTCTGGGTCAGTGGGATAAAGTTGCTAGATTACAGAGTTTAACCAAGTGTTGCAGCAGTAGTAGCTTATTTATTTAAAAAAATACCATAAATGCCTATTTGAGAAAAATGCAACTTTTCACAACCCAGCGTAATGCAAATAACCACTAAAAAAGTCACCTATTAAACTGAGACCTAATGGTGACAACCAACCTGCCCCATACAGCCACCAGTCTCTGCCAAATCCCTGCAGCTGACAGTGTATGAGCTTAATGAGCGATCATTTCCAATCAGTGCTGGCTGGGTTTCAGTACCTGAGGCGTCCAGCATGGTGATGCTCCAAACCTCAGCCCTGTGCTGTTTTTATACCTCCTGTCAGCTCACATCTCTATTGTACAATGAGGCTCTCTGGAGTCTCAAAAGGGGCCAATTGTAATTTACTGTCCTCTGCTCCCTGTGTCACCAACAGAGCTCAGCACAGTCAGCAGTGGAGGACAGCGAGAGGATCTTCACTGAGATGATCAGCTCCATTGAGAGAAGACGCTCTGAGGTGACAAAGCTGATCAGAGATCAGGAGAAGGCTGCAGTGAGTCAGGCTGAAGGAGACATGGACAGACGGAAGCAGGAGATTGATGAACTGAAGAGGAGACACTCTGAGCTGGAGCAGCTTTCACACACAGAAGATCACATCCATTTCCTCCAGGTAACAGAACAGCTACTTTGGCAATAAGAAAACCAGAGTATTCAAATGGATGCATATTGTCATTTGTATTTCAGCTAGTCTGTCATTGGTCAGATGTTAATGGTTCTGTTAATTAGATTGCAATACACATTTGTATTGATGAAGCTGTTTAATCAGACTGTGTGTCTGTAGAGGCGCCAGGCTCTTCCTGTCACTCCTGAAGCTGGATTTGGACCCAGAATCTCTGTCAGTCCCAGATCTGATTTTGGGAATTTGAGGAAGGCGGTTTCTGAGCTGAAAGATCAACTGGAGAATTTTTGCAGAATGAAAATGGCAGAGATCCATCACCAGGTTAATACATTTCTAGTCTGTTCATGTTAATATAGACCAGGGCTGGCCAATCTTACCCAGAAAGGGCTGCTTTTGCTGGATTACTAATTAGAGGACTGATTGGCTGAAGGGTCTCACACCTGGGGTTGAACAGCTGACCTAAAGGTTACCCCAAAGACCTGCGTACACACTGGACTTTGCGGGTAGAATTGCCCCCCCGATGTGTTCCATGCAGAGAGAGTATGCAGTACAGTCAGCCTCACATTTGTGTGACCAAGTCAGTTTGTTTACAATAAGTTTAAATCTTTGTGATAACTGGTGAAAGAGCTTCACATTCTACTGGCTGCAAAACCCAGATCACATGAAATATGTTTCTTCTACATTATAGAAACCAAAAATCTGTATTATGTGTAACTTACCATGATTTGCAGTTTGTTAAAATGCCTGTTATTGTCCCTCATAATGATAATACCCCACTGCTGTTATCTCCACAGTGAGTGAAGTCCATCTCCCACAAGTAAATTCCTTTTACTCACATCCCTGTTTCTCTCTGTCTCCTTCTAGTTACCAAAGACACCGTCCTACCGGTATTAGTGCCCAGGACCAGAGCAGAATTCTTACACTGTGAGTCTGTTCACACACACGCTTCTCTCTCCCTGTATGAGGTGGAGTGTGTTTTATTGTGTTTCGTTTTCTGCTGCCAGTGGAGCTTCTCTTTCTCTCTCCTGCTGCCTCCTGGTCTTTCACATTTACATGAGCTTTTTATCTCAGTGGACTTTAAATCCAATTGCTAAGTAAGGCAAGTTTATTCAGGGTGCTTTTCCACTGCACCAGGTTCGGTACTTTTGGTTCTTTCCCTTTTCCATTAACTTCCGGTCGAGTACCAGTACCAGAAGTTCCAGTACCAAAAGCATCATTGCAGCTGGGGTACTTTTTCGGTACTTTGGAACTTTGGTGTGGGACTTACAAACACGTTCATTGTCAATTTAAAAAACAATTTTAAAAAGTCTAAAAGCCCAAAACACAAATAAACAGTTAACTAAAAAGAAGTGAGATTGTAGAGGCAGCGTATGACTAAACTCCTGCTAATTTAATTTATTGAAACAAAGCAGCAACAAAAACCTTTTAATCCCTGATTATAATGAACTGACAGTGTAGCAGACCTCAGGTCTTCAGGAAGCTTGTTCCATAGACAGGGAGCATAGAGACTAAAAGCTGCTTCAGCCTGCTTGGTCTTCATTCTGGGACACTGAGTAAAGTTTCAGGGGTCTGGATGCTTCACAAGGTTCAAGGAAGTTAGTGCCATTTAGTGCCTTGTAACAAGTAATAATATTTAAACCAATCCTGTGATGCTCAGGAAGCCAGTGCAGTGATTAAGGAGCTGTGTGATATGCTCCACTTCCTTGGTGTAAGTGAGGACTCTGGTGGCAGCATCCTGGATGAGCTGCAGCTGTCTGACTGATTTATTACCAAGACCTGCAAAGACACCATTTCAATAGTCTAGCCTGCTGGAAATAAACACATGAACAAGCTTTTCCGTATCTGGTTTAGAGAGAAATCCTTCTCTCTCTCTCTTATTGGGCTGGTTTCAGCTTCCGTTGGGTGGATCTTAAGCAGACCTTGGGCTGGACCTGGGAACACTGTACTGATGCCTCATTTCCACCAACATGGAGCCGGTGCTGGGCTGGTTGTCACTTGATGCCTTTTCAGAACCTGCCTGTGTTTCCACCAGTTTAAAAAATTCACATAAGTGACAGTGAAAGTAAAGGTTCATATGTATTCCGTTTTGTGGGATTTGTTCTTTTCTGTTCCAGAATAAGTTTTTATAAGCTGCCAACTGTCCTTTTAATGATCACGCTATTAAAGATGCCAATAACTGAACTTTGCAATCTGCCTCATAATCTGCGGCATGGTTTTCATTTACAATGCAAAGTTACTCTGATAATAAGCTGGCTAGTTGTTTTACTGCTGCCACCGGAAATATTAGACAAAACTATATTGGTTATTGACTGAATTATCCAGCTATGCGGACGGTTTGGACACGATGGCCCCTCCCACTTGCACTGATGTTATGAGAACTTTTTTTTATTTTTTGTGGTGGCCTGTAGCCTTGTGCCTTTGACTGAATCACAGCCATGATATACCGGAGTATCTTCTTATATGTTATTGCTTAATTATACTGCACTCATAAAGCATTCTAAACACAGCTATAAATATTTATAAAAAAGCATAACACATTATATCCACCATTATAACGCTTTATGAATGCTTTATGACACACTCATCTATAAGGCACTATAGATACCTTCATAATGCAATACAAAGCATCCTTAATGCTTATACCGATCATTATAATGCATTATGAAGGTATTTATAGTGCACTAAAGAAGAGAGCTTCAAACATCATTCATTATGCATAATAAGCATGCCTATAATGTGTTATGCCTTTTGATAAATATTTAAAGCCATGATTATAATGCATAACAATGGATTATTATTTGTTGTGAATTTTACTAACAACATGGCCTTAAGTGTTCCAGAGATTTTATAGTGTTCCGTAATCTGAGCAAATGGAAGCATGTAGATGTTGAACAAAGAGGCTCAGTGAGGATTATAATTGTAATTGGTGATCAGTGTTGACACACCACAGCACACAGTGTACAACACCGAAATGTGTCCTCTGCTTTTAACCCATATGTGACATCGTGACATAGCAAGGGGCAGCTAATTCAGCGCCCAGAGAGCAGTGTTTTGCTTAGGGTCCCTCAGCAGTGCTTTGCTGGTCGGGGATTCAATCCAACAACCATTAAGCCACCACTGCCCACTGCCAATTACGGACCCTTGAGGAACTCCACATGTAATTTCTGTTCATTCAGATTCATAATTACCCTTCTGACAGAAAGTAGTGCATGACTTGTAAAAATAATTCAAACCCATTAAATAAGGCGGCGGCTCCACCTCCTTCCCTGTGCTCTAGTGCTCTAGTCTCACTGATAAAGGGCAGGTAGGAGTAGCTGGTTTGATCAGGGCTGCTGCATAGTTTTCATTTGACCCCATTTCAGTTTAAAGCATAAAAATCAAGGTCTTGATATTAAAATCAGTCATTAATAATGATTTTCCAGCCACAGACCTGATATTCAGTAAAGATCAGTTTAATGTATTAAACACATTGTCTGACCCAGTGTGTAGGTGACACACAACTGGAGTCAGATGAGAGAGAGTAGCTGTGGGCTTTGATGCACTTTGTTCCCCCTGAAGTCAGTCAGAGCAGGAATGGCTGACACTGGGGCTGCTCCTCACTGCCTAGTGTGGGCTGTAGCTACAGCAGGGGATCCAAACCAAGTAAGCGGCGGGCGGTGGGGTAAGGGCCCAGCCTGTCCTAGATGTCATCATGCACTGTAATGCTGAAAGCTGGGAAACTGCCCTCGCTTTGTTTGGGTAGCAGGAACGTTTGGTATCACTCAGTAACAGCTCATCAAAACCTTTTATCTGCATCCTTATCTTGTGTGAGCTACGGTATCTATGGGCAGTGAGGTCCGGGGGGGGGGGGGGGGGGGGGGGCTTCCTTCCTTCCCTCACATTTGCCCTTTTTGTGCATTCGCTGACTGTGTACTTTTTTTCAGATTCATTAATATTGTCCTAAGACGGCACCTGCAGTCTTCCCCAAACTGGCTGTGACACTGAACATCTCCTAAGTCTGTGCTTTAGGGCCATGACTTCACACGACACGACTACACTTGCGTGCGTAGTTTACATCTATCTGGAGGATTGAGGGTCATGTCCACCAGGGGGCAGTGCGAGAAAACCATCTTGGTCGGTTCCTTCGTTTCCAGTCTCACTTGTTAGTATGAGGTTGTGGCATTAAATGTTGTACAAGGACGAGGGAGTCAAGATGGCGCTCTGAAGAACACGCTTTGATTAGAGCTGCAAGCCCACTTGTTTTGTTTACCATGTACTGTGAACTATATGCAGTTTTACTGCTGTCTGGTTTTATTTAATCACCCAGTGACTGCAATAACTATACATAGTCATGATTAGCTTGATGATAGGCTTGCTGACTTTCTAGCCTAAAGAAATAGGCTGAGTTCTGCTCACCTTGTTCAAGCCATTTTTGCCACAATCTAACAAAGGCTCCTTCTGCCTTATGTTTATATATAATCATACAATTTATTCTGTAAGGCACCTCCTACAATTTTTTCTGTATCAGTAAGACGACTGACTGGTTTGCAGGTTAAAGCAGTAAATCTCATTTATAATTTTCTTTTCTTCATCTCTTCCGATTCGAGCCAAGTCACTACTAAACCTTCTGACAAATTTTGTTACATGATGTTATTATTGCAATACTTTTTTCTGTATTGGGTCTGTTCCAGTGTAAGTCAGTTAATTATTAATTATGTTAATTATGCCTACCGCACTCCAAATTTGTCTTTAAACGCCAACATAGATGATTTTGATGAGGATTTTCAAGGTAATAGAACTGTTGCATACATATAAATGCGTATGCATATGTGTGCAGACTTGTCCCAAATTGAAAATCTCACGCCAGCCAGTTGATCAAAGTTGGCAGCCCCGTGAACTGCCGCTCTGAATTTGTAAAACGTAGGGAAACATACACAGACCTCGCGGCTGTGGTACGTGTGCAGGGAATATCAGAATTACTACTAATACTTAAATAGGACACGTGCGCATGTGCAAAGTACACAGCTTGACCAGAGAAATATGAACGTTTCCATGTACGCATACGCGGTGTAATACGCGAGTGCTGCGCTTTGCGGAGAACCAGCCTAGATGCGTCCGCGTTGGGAGCGTCGTGTCGTCGCGCTGCTGGAGAGAGGTGTGTGTCCAAAGTGGATTAAAAGACGTTCATATTGTGACCTAAAGACAAACTCACTTTTAGTGGTAATCTTTGTTGTGTAATTTTATGGTTAATATGTTTGATGAATGCTGTTTGTAATTTTATTTACCTGTAATTAAGCCTATTAGTTTAACACGCGCGTCATTTCGGCGCGTCTTCCCACCGGCGTCGCGCGGGCGACCAACATTTCCTGAGGTAATTCACATATTTGACTTTTTATATTTTATGTATCGTACAGAATAATAGAGCGCAGGCTAAAGTGCAGTTCGGCCCCAGCGGGTCTCTCAGCGTGGCGTGTCTCACAGCGCAGGGGGCAGCCGGAGCGCCGCAGACTCGGGCGGCTACATGAGTATATTGGGAATAAAATGTGTGTATTGGAGCGAGTTCTGTGTGAGTGAGTGTGTGAGGTGTGACAGTGATAATGATGGAGATGCTGGGCTTCGTCATGGGATTAATGGCTCTTCCTCCTGCCTACAGACTCCTGCCAGCTGACACTGGACCCCAACACAGCAAACAGATTCCTGTCTCTGTCAGGGGGGAACAGGAAGGTGACAGAGGGGGCAGAGCAGCCATATCCTAATCATCCAGAGAGATTTGACCGCTGCCCCCAAGTTCTGTGCAGAGAGAGTCTGACTGGCCGCTGTTACTGGGAGGCTGAGTGGGATGGAGATGGAGCCTGGATAGGAGTGACTTATAAAGGAATCGGGAGGAAAGGAGGGAGTGACTGTGACCTTGGATACAATGACAAGTCATGGATGCTGTGCTGCTCTCCTGACAGTTACTCTGTCCAGCACAATAATAAACAGACTGACATACCCATAGAGCCCTCAGGCTCCCGCAGAGTAGGAGTGTATCTGGACTGGGGGGCTGGTGCTCTGTCCTTCTACAGAGTCTCCTCTGATGGACTGACCCCCCTGCACAGATTCACCTCCTCATTCACTGAACCCCTCAGTCCAGGGTTTGGGGTTTATAGAAACTCCCCCGTGTCGCTGTGCATGCTGGGATAGCTCACTGTGTGCTGGAGGAATCATTTTTACCTTATCAGAGTCTCACATGTCGCTGCTTCTCCGTGGCAAAAAGGCAAAATCTCTGCTTTATAACCAGTATAACCCTTTTTACTCTGTCTGAAGTGTGACGTATGTTAATAATTGGGTTCTGTAAGCTGAACAAACATGTAGAATGACTGTTTTTCTCTGACTTATGTTCTATGTTGTCTGTAAATGCACCAAAACTGCCTAAACTAATTCATAGTACATGCAGTTGTACCAATGGAGTGAATTCTGATTCTGAATAAAATAAAATGTAATGAAATCTAAGCCTGATGAGTGGGGGGAGCTTTTCCCCTCCCCTCTATATGTATATTTTATATTTCGGTCTATATATTGTATTTGCTACCTGTACACTGACAATAAAGGCTTCCTATTCTATCCCATTAATGTCCTGGTTCCGCGCTGCCCAGAACGTAACTGAGTAACAGACTTAATCCGCGCTCTCTGCTCACTGAGCGCAGCAGCCTGATATCGCAGCGGCGACGCTTTGGCCAGCAGGGGGCGGCAGACGGCAGACAGTTTATTAACTCAAAACCTACAGCGGTCCTGAGGTAACTTAGTAAAGATAATGATATAATCAAATTAATCATATATTAACTAAGTAAACATAAATAACATAAAATCTTAATAAGTCACGTTAGTACAACAACAACAGAAAGGCACCTGATCATCAATGAAGTAGTGTAGGTGATTACCAATTACCAGAAAAAAAACACATAAATCCTGTTTCATTAGGAATCCTGAGATATATACAGTACTGTGCAAAAGTCTTAGGGAGTCATAGGAAATGTTTAAAGCTATTTATCTGGGTAGCAAATTTATATTTTCTCAGTATGAAAAAGAAAATTTAATATTAGAACATGTGCAAATTATGAGTAAAACAAAAAAAACTAAAAGGAATTTCTTATGTTCTCCAAAAAGTTACTGATATCTTGTTGGATGGCTAGATGAACACCAATATGGTTCCTAAACCTCTCCTCAGGTTCACCTCGGCCATTTCATGTATTTGTTAAATTCCACGACCAGCTCACTTAATTAATTAATGAAACTAGTTTTATAAAGTCACTGAGGTACTGATTAGCTATATGAGGTGAGCTAGTGGTCATGTCAAAAAATACATGAGTATATTGAAAATACTGCCAATACTGGGATGACTTTAGGAGAGATTTTGAAACGGTTAAGGGCAAACAGTTTGACAGACATAATATCATAGGTTTAAATCAACATGGAGATCATTTTAAAAGTTTATGTGACTGCCTAATATATATATATATATATATATATATATATATATATATATATATATATATATATATATATATATTATGTGTGCAGTTATATATATATGTATGGCCAGCCCACAGCTGTTTCTGCTCCCATTGCATTAATATGGAAGCTATCTGCTTGTGTTGATGTTTCGCCTGATATTTCAGGTGATATTTCAGGATGCAGGCGGGTGGACTGGGTGGTGGTACTGTTATAGTGGGGTTTGCTGGATAGATGGACGATTCACAGTTTATATTCCATGAAAGTCCACATATATCATTCCATTCACCCTACTCATGTACACCATCGCAGTGGCCAGCGTCCAGGCAGGATGTTCACCAGCACTTTTCAGTCTCTTAATGCATGTTACAGTGAGCAGCTGCCATTCTGCGAAAGTCTGGCTTCCCTCTTGGGGACATGATCAACAGAACAACGTGTGAAAGACAGTGAACTAAAGTGATGTGTGGCGGAAAAGTAACACTGCACATCACTCTGAACACACCATCCCCACTGTCAAATATGGGGGTGGCAGCATCATGCTCTGGGGGTGCTTCTCTTCAGCAGGGACAGGGAAGCTGGTCAGAGCTGATGGGGAGATGGATGGAGCCAGATACAGGGCAATCTTGGAAGAAAACCTCTTGGTGTCTGCAAAAGACTTGAGACTGGGGCGCAGGTTCACCTTCCAGCAGGACAACGACCCTAAACATAAAGCCAGGGCAACCATGGAATGGTTTAAAACAAAACATATATCCATGTGTTAGAATAGCCCAGTCAAAGTCCAGATCTAAATCCAATCGAGAATCTGTGGCAAGATCTGAAAACTGCTGTTCACAAACGCTGTCCACCTAATCTGACTGTACTGGAGCTGTTTTGCAAAGAAGAATAGGCAAGGATTTCAGTCTCTAGATGTGCAAAGCTGGTAAAGACAAACCCTAAAAGACTGGCAGCTGTAGTTGCAGCAAAAGGTGGAATTCCAATAAAATTGATTCATGTTTGTGGCTGTAATGTGACAAAATGTGGAAAAGTTCAAGGGGGCCGAATACTTTTGCAAGCCACTGTAAACCACAGGCATCACCCTAACGGTAAGAAGTGTGATCCGCTTACGACTGACACGCAGTAGAGACAGGATCCCATCCAACACGGGACCCACTATAGGCTCACACAGAAATAAAGGAGAAAAACACCAGCTGCCTTTTCCAAGCTGTTTACATTCCTGCGCTTCCTCATGGTGACAGTAACAGCCCGTGTCACATGACCACTGTCATGTCCTACCCATCACACCTGCCTGACCCTCCTGTCTCCTCACTAGCGTGACCCTCATGATTCATGCCTGTTGCTTGTTGCCCCTCGTTAGTCTTTGCATTTAATTATCTATTTGTCTCGTCAGCCCCAGTCCGGTCATTGATGTTAAACCTTCCTGCTGCCTGTGACCTTCCCGGTTGCCAGTCCTCCCATTTGTGATCCCTCACAATCCTCTTTGTTTCCAGTCTCAGCCCATCTAGTTCAGCAAACCCCCTTTTTGTTTCACTACCAAGGATGCAGAGATGAGAGTCTTTTACCAAGCGTACAGTGTCCAGAGTGGATGAGCATGACCACAGTGAGAAGAGGATCTGATGGATGGAGGACCTAAGTACCATAATCTTAGTAACGCATGAGCAGAATTGGACCATAAGAGGAACTGGCCGGCTCCATCTCACACATGGTACGTGGGTGTAGAAGTTACTCAAAACCATATGGCTGAAATCCTCCACATGTGCATTTTGAATGTACTGGGCATCATGTTTTGAGCCTGTTTTAACCATGAGAATCCTGTGAGGGGCGGCTCAGTGGGTAACAGGGCTGCCTTGCAGCTGCAGTGTCGAATGTTTCCATCCTTCTCCTATGCTGTCTGTGTGGCGTTTGTTTGCTCTCTTTATCCCACATGGGTTTCTTCCTGCAGTGACTCTGACAGGCATCTGTAAATTGCCCAGAGTCTATGACTGTGAGTGTGCCTTGTGATTAAATGGCATTCTATCCATGGTGGACCCCAGCTTTGTACCCTGTGTTTCCTGTAATTGGCTCTGGGATACCCTTGTGATAAGTGTTTGGAAGATGGATGCATCACATCTTAGTACTTGTGACGATCTGTCCCGTCTCCTCCTGATTGGGCCAGCAGAGCTCACTGCTGACACTCCGTAACTCTCCTAACCCTCCCCAGCTGTATCCCATCGTTGACGTTCTCCACCCTGATCTGTTAGCCTCCTACACCTCTCTCCCGTCGGTGATTACTGTGTATAAATGTTCCTGCTCTCATGGTTCCTCAGCTCCGTCATCATTCTTCCAAGTGTTGTTTGCTGTATTCCCTTAATAAAGCCTGTGTCTTTCCCAGAGCTACTGCATCTGAGTCGTCCTTAACCCACTTTATATTACTCATCACATAGAATATCCATTTACATTTAACCCCATGGACATTAGGCTTTTCTCGCAGGGGTCTAAGGTCAGAGAGCCCAATTGGACCAGTTCATCCAGATAAATACATTTGTAAAGAAATAGTAAATACATTTCCAATAAATTCCTATTACACATTGATGTTATAATCAGAAGCCACATTGTGAAATGGAATATATCCAAACAGCATTTTAATCTGACCAGTAGGGCATGCTGTTGTACCACTTGTAGAAACACTTTTGCATTTACCAGACTTGTTTACCCAAAGTGACTTACAGCAGTGGGAAGGGTTATGTTTTATGCATATTCTTGGGGGATTTGAACCCATGACCAATGATTCATAAATGCAACACTCTACTTGTTCAGCTAGAGAATCTCTATGAAAAAAGTCCTAATGACTTGAAGTAATCAGCTCCTAATGCCAGGTAGCTGAAAACACAATGAGGTTCTTCCTCAATGTGATGCTGCCCAACCCAGCAGACGGGAATCTGATGAATCAGACACGCCTGCCAGTGTCCAGTTTAACCTTTGGGGTCCGTGGACTCAATGGCCAATTAGAGATGGCAGACAGCTGTCCACATGGCCCCGATTGATACTGTTGTATATACATTTATACTTACTTACATTTTACTTATTTATCAGAAGCTTTTATCAAAACGACATACAAATGAGGAAGCAGATTGACCTTGTACAGTATGCAAAGTGCTTGGAAAGATTAAAAGCGATAAAACATTGTATCAAAGATCGAGTCCAAGTGCAACAACTTTGGCGCTATATGAAATTCCCAAAGCGCACCACTAGATGGCGGCTTCCTACCGTGAGCTGAAACAGCCGCCGTAGGAGTGATGCGCGGCAAGTTTCCCCAGCCGCCAACTAGTGATGGGATTTATGGCTCTTTGAGGGGATCCGGATCTTGGCGATCCGTTCCTTTCAAAGAGCCATTCAAAAGAACGGCTCTTTTGGCTCTTTTTAAATATTTAGTCAGTTTTAAGAAGCCAGCTTGAGGGCATCTCAGTTTATCCTGGAAATAATCACTGGGAGGAATGATGAGGTGAGATTTGTAGTTAAATAATTAAAACTCAGATATCACACACCAATATTGAATGAATTGAATGAATTATTCTGAAATATTGATTATTACCTCATTTGTCATGTGTGGACTATATTCCATAGGGCTGCACAACATCCCTCTGCTTAGACAGTGACATCACTATTTTGGATTTACCTTTAGCACAAAGTGTGTGTATGTGTAAAGCTACGTTGACTTATGTTATTCATACAATACCTACTCACAAATAAACACAAACAAACAAAAACAAAGCCGGCTGCAATGAATTTCTGTGCAAAACAGCTTTTACTACAAACACTTCCACACAAGAACATTGTTATCACAGCAGCGTGCACAAGTCATGGCTCTGCTCCTACCGAATGACAGAGGCACGCAGGGTTTTTTTCCACTGGAGTACTCACGTGAAGGATGCGTGCACAACTAACATCATGCTGTTAGGCAGTAGCACCCCTGCGCTGGGTGCGCCCCTCCCTCTATAACTGTTCTGTCTCGCCGAGGAGCTCATTTTTGTGCATCTGTGTGAAACACGCATAGGAAAAAAAGAACGACAGAAAGAACGGCTCCCTCCCAGCCGCGACTCGGCTCCCATCGTTCATGTTTATGAGCCGTTCAAAAGAATCGGTTCGCTTGCGAACGTCACAACTCTACCGCCAACCGGCGTGCACCGGGGCTGCGTCTGGCTCAGGCTTTTGCCTGCCGCTTTCCTCCAGCTTATTTTCTTGTGTAACTTGGTGCTGGGCTCCTCACCATATAAACAAACTCAGCCTCGCAAACATTAAGAAATCTGGATGCTATGAAAGGATCGTCTACCATACTCCCATATTCCACTCTGCTTTCATCCAATTGTCTTTGGTTTGTGCTGCTGGGAACCATTATCGCTGTCCTTTTATTTTGCTGCAAAGGTAATCGTATGATCACATTATATCGCGACGTCCCTTGTCCCCACCCACGTTTTGTTGAAATTGCATGTAGGTCAGACCCACTTTTGTACCGTTTACTACACATGTTGATCATCTTTTCTCCTGCAAAAAAAGAGCATTTACTTTTATTTTGGAGATATTTTTTTGCAAAGCGACTTACAATTGAGAAAGCGGCGAGTTGAGCAGCAAACTTAGGGCGGTGTGACTAAGCAGGTTTGGACCCACGAAGCTCAAATTCCACAGTCAAACAATTTAAAAATTGTTTCTTTGAGAAGGCAGACGCAGGCAGTCACTGATGTGTTTGGGGTTAAGGGCCTTAGTCACAGGAGCATAGTGATATAAGCCACTGAGCCAAACGCCAACCCACAGCACTGACCTCTGGCAGAATTCACCTTTACAAGCATGTTTGGCAAATGCCACTAAGTACAAAACTGATGCACTTTTACATAAATAATTGTACTTATCATCAGGGTTCAAGTGTCAGAAGTGCTTCTGCTACTCTTTAGTAAGGTTGCAAATTCCATCTGTCCATCCATCCATCTTCTGTAGTCAGGTATATACACACACGTACACACACTCACACACAGACACACATGCACACACACACAGGTTTGTAATTATATCTTTGTGGGGACTCTCCATTTGTTTAGATCGTGAAAACTCTAATCCCAACAATGACAGTCTACCCAGCCCCAACCTTAACCATAAGTAAGCAAACAAAGTGAAAAAAAGGTATTTCCAGTTTTGTGATTCTATTCACAGATTTTTTTATGAAATTAAGGTTATGTTTGTGGAGTGTGGGGAGTGAAAATGTCCTTATATGGCAAAAGGTTTTTATCTCATCGTGGGGGACATTTGGATCCCACAATGTAATACACTGTGTTCACAATTATTAGGCGAGTTGTATTTTTGGGATTAATTTCAATAAAAAACAAATATAGTGTCATCAGTCAGTCCAAAATGTTAATGAACCTGAAGCCTGAATGTTATGCAAAGGAAATGTGAGTGTGAACATTATCAGGGGAAACACGTGTGTGCAGAATTATTACACTACTATTAGTGTGCAGAATTATTACACTACTATTAGTGTGCAGAATTATTACACAACTATTAGTGTGCAGAATTATTACACTACTATTAGTGTGCAGAATTATTACACAACTATTAGTGTGCAGAATTATTACACTACTATTAGTGTGCAGAATTATTACACTACTATTACTGTGCAGAATTATTACACAACTATTAGTGTGCAGAATTATTACACTACTATTAGTGTGCAGAATTATTACACAACTATTAGTGTGCAGAATTATTACACTACTATTAGTGTGCAGAATTATTACACTACTATTAGTGTGCAGAATTATTACACTACTATTACTGTGCAGAATTATTACACAACTATTAGTGTGCACAATTATTACACTACTATTAGTGTGCAGAATTATTACACAACTATTAGTGTGCAGAATTATTACACTACTATTACTGTGCAGAATTATTACACTACTATTACTGTGCAGAATTATTACACTACTATTAGTGTGCAGAATTATTACACAACTATTAGTGTGCAGAATTATTACACTACTATTAGTGTGCAGAATTATTACACTACTATTAGTGTGCAGAATTATTACACAACTATTAGTGTGCAGAATTATTACACTACTATTAGTGTGCAGAATTATTACGCAACTATTATTGTGCACAATTATTACACAACTATTGTCACGGGAGCGGCGGCAGCGATCGCGAGCAGAGCGGCGATCGTGCGGAAGGAGCAGGCAGGCAAGCGGGATACGGGAAAACGGGGTTTTATTCCAAGGGACGAAGGCAGGGGCACAGGGCGAGAACAGACATCGGGAAACATCAATGACGGACAAGGGAAACCGGGGAGACCAGGACTTAAATACACAAGACTGATTGACAGCAAACGGAAACAGCTGGGTACAATTCGGGAAACACACGTGGGTAATCCGGGGGCGTGGCACACAGGAGGAGCGGACGAGCCGGGCATGACAACTATTAGTGTGCAGAATTATTACACAACTATTAGTGTGCACAATTATTACACAACTATTAGTGTGCACAATTATTACACAACTATTAGTGTGCACAATTATTACACAACTGTTAGTGTGCACAATTATTATGCAACTAAATGGAAAACCTACATTTTCCCATCTTCCTTGTTTATTATCATCTTTCAAAGTGCGAATAATAATCAAACATCACATAATTTCCAAATAAACATTTCTGACATGAAATATCAATTAGTGAGCAATATAGCCACCTCCTTACGGACGCAGCAGGAAGTGTGAGTGTCCTGCAGGCTGGAGAGAGAGCTGCTGATGACGCGCTCAGCGGTCCGGACCCTTCAGAAGACTGTGCAGACCGCTGAGTGCATCATCGGCAGCTCCCTCCCCAGCCTGCAGGACACTTACACTTCCCGCTGCATCCGTAAGGGCACCAGCATTGTGACTGACCGGTACCATCCAACCCACGAACTGTCTACTACCCCTCTTCCATCCGGAAGAAGATTCTGCAGCATCAGGAGCAGGTCTGCACGACTGTGCAATAGCTTCTTCCCCCAAGCAGTCCGGCTGCTGAACAGCAATAAGTCTTCCATTCATGGAATCTGGTATTTTCTTGATCTGTTGACGATAAACTTTTTGTGCAGCAGCAACCACAGCCTGCCAGACACTGTTCAGAGAGCTGTACTGCTTTCCTTCACTGTAAATCTCCCATATAAGCAGGGCCCACAAGTTCTCAATAGGGATTATGTCAGGTGATTATGTCATTATTCTGTCATCCTTAAGGCCTTTACTGGCTAGCCATGCAGTGGAGTACTTCGATGCATGCGATGGAGCATTGTCCTGCATAAAAATCATGGTCCTGCTGAAAGATGCTGACTGTTTCCTGTACCACTGCTTGAAGAAAGTGTCTTCTAAAAACTGGCAGTAGGTTTGGGAGTTGAATTTGAATCCATCTTGACATTTTCTGGGAAAGTAGAGTGTACCCTTGGGGAGGTGGGCTCCGGCTGGGCTTAAGATACGGTTTCATTAATGAGACTCACACGGTCAGAAGGTTTGAGGTAAATGAGTCTCACTGGCTGTTTCTGAAGGTGGGACCCCCCCCCCCCCCCAATAAAAATCTCACATCTTCCCATTAAAATAATAAAATTGTAACTCTCCACTATGATTATTCATGTTACAAGGTCCAACTGACAGCACTACTTTGAGGAGAGTTCTTCATCTTCTACCTGTGTGTTGGTAGAATAGTGATTCAGAACTTGGGCCTGTGATCTGAAGCAGGCGGGTGTTTGCCGTTGTACCTTTGAGGGAGGTTCCTCACTGAATTAATCTTGTTTGTATAACCCTTCAGCAGCGAGAGTAGTAACTATTGTAGTGAGATGGAGCTGGAGGGTGCGATCTCTTCAGGTATCGTGATTTTGTTAAATTGATTGATTAATTGTTGTGGCCAGCGTACGTATATAAGATCCAGTTGTAGTTGTCTGTTGGACCACCCTGTAACCAGTGACGCGACTCTCCATGTGCCAGTATCTCCTTTTTCAAAGTTGTGGTTATCTCCATCGCTGCAGTTTGCGAGGGCTTGGTAATCTAGCCACTTGCAGTTGTTCCCGTTTTAAGGTTCTCTTTTAATACCGCTTTTAATTTTTATTTTTTGGTGTTTAATGTGTATTAGTGGAAAGGCAAAGTAAAACAGCAGCATTTGTTTCTCAGGAGTCGGTACTATTTTGAGTAAATTTTGTTTGCTGGGCTTTGTGTATCCTGTCTAGTTTTATCCTCTGTTGTCATTATGGACAATAATGTTGTCACAAAGCTAAACATTGGGTGATCATCTAAGACAGAATTCCATGGCACAGCATAGGCCTTCATTGTGGATCGTAGCCTGAGGTAGAAGAAAAATGAGAAGCCAGGCAGACTGTATTCTTTTTGAATGTCCTGGAATGTCAAACGTATTATAAAATGTGAAACCCCCCTTGGATGATCAGGGGGGACAAACAAAAGCTTTATAGTCTGACAGAAAGTGGAAATTGTTCCATAAAGGAGATTGTTGACCTATTACTTTTTCGGCGTTGTACCATGCAGCTAAGGTGGATGAAAAGATACAACCAAGTTTGTGTCGTGATTTACGAAGACCTACCCCTGGGAAAGGTAAGTCCTGGAGTCCGTGGGGATGCACTATAGCCGATTCAATACCTCTCCACGACACTACACTGCCTGCGTCTGTCCAAGTGCGCATAGCCCTAATTTGAAATGCCCAATGCTACAGCTTAAAATCAGGGAGGGCGAGGCCACCGTCTGATTTGGTGCGCTGTAAAACTGAGAAGCGTTTCCTGGGTTGTCTGCCGTTCCAAATTAATTTGGATGCAATGAAATTCAAATCTTCAAAATAATTTGGAGGTGGTACACATGGAATCATAAAAGACAAAAAGTTAAGTGAGTAAAATATTAATTTTGATTGAACGGCATCTTCAGCTAGAGAAAGACGTGGAGACAAAAGGCTGGAGGAGATAAAGACAGCGCAGAAAGAAGACGACGTATGCAGACAAGTGACAAACCACTGTTTCACAGAATGGCCAGAGAGATGTAAGTTAGATCCAGACATTAAACCATACTGGCAGCACAGAATGGATTTTCACCTTGTTCACGACCTTCTCATGAAGGGAGAAGGACTTGTGATACCTCCACCCTTGAGAGCGGATGTTCTTCAGCGTCTGCATGAAGGCTATCAGAGAATTACAAAATGCCGAGCCAGAGCTACACTGTCAGTATGGTGGCCCGGTATCACAGCACAGATTAGCCAGATGGTGGACAGCTGGGTCCTAAATGGCCAGATCTGCAAGTTTTTCGCAAGCAGGATGAGGAGAGAAGGCGTCAGCAGGCAAAACACTACAACCGCAGACTCCGCTCCAGACCTCTCGCAGAACTGACATCTGGTCAGACAGTTTGGATTAGCACAGAAGGGACTGCTGGGAGTCGTCAGACCTGCAGATACTCCTAGACCATATGTGGTAGAGACTGATAAAGGTCATCTTTGGCCTACAGGGACTGTTACTAGGTCAAGTTGACTGGAAAACCACCTGACAGAATGGACTTGTGAACAAAGAGGGAAGTTCAGTAGAAGAGAGAGAGAAAGAGAGAAGGAGGTTGTTGATAGCAGTAATAGAAATTAATGTCAAAAGGTACAGAGCACATTTGACTTAAGCTAAAAGGAGGAGGTGTAATAATAGGATTACTGTTCCCATAATGCTCTATTCCCCACAGTGCCTTTTGTGCCTTGTATGCCGTATTCCAGTTGTTGTATTAAACACGATCTAACCATGTACTGACAGTCCCAACTGCTCATTATACAGTTTAGTCAGGGTGATGGACTAAATCCCATCAACTGAGGGGACAGTTAAGTTACTTTGGTTAGTCTTTATTTATTTTGGGTTATTTCTGTTTGTTTTTCCATTTTTTTAATTTTCTTTAATTACATTTGGTTGTTTGGAGCCTATTGACACTTGATAGAGGGATTTAATGGACAATAAAGAATGTGCATCCTATCCTGTCCTGTAAGGCCTTCAAGTTTGTCCATCAGCCCACAAGCCAGCAAGCAAAGGCAGTTTAAAGTTTGTAAAAGTTTAGATGAATGCAAGTATTTTCTGGCTGATCATGTACACGGGACTGATTGCTTCCTAATCCTATAGTTTTTATTGTTTATCGTTTTATATGTTTTATCCTGATTAATTTGCAAGGTATGATGACAGACAGACAATATGTAAAAGAATTGTATGTAAATCAATTTTGAAATCAGCCTATGGCTGGGCAATATTGTACAATAGTAAAGTTTTTTTCATAGGAAATGATATTGATAATTATCACGATATAATTTTATTCTACATTTTTACTTAAAATTCACATAATTGCGTTTAAAAAGGCAATGTGAAAATTGAGAAACGTGGAAATTAAATTGACTGCAAACTTAAATCTAAATTTAATAAATTATATATATGATATTTGAATGTGCCCTGCGATGGGCTGGCCCCCCATCCTGGGTTGTTCCCTGCCTCGTGCCCATTGCTTCCGGGATAGGCTCCAGACCCCCGCAACCCAGTAGGATAAGCGATTTGGAAAATGGATGGATGGATGGATGGATGGATGGATATATATGATATTTGACGTATACACAGGCCTATAAAGGACTCAGACGTCAATCCCTCGCACAGGCCTATAGAGGACTCAGACACCAGCCCCTCACACAGGCCTATAGAGGACTCAGACGTCAATCCCTCACACAGGCCTATAGAGGACTCAGACGTCAGCCCCTCACACAGGCCTATAGAGGACTCAGACGTCAGCACCTCACACAGGCCTATAGAGGACTCAGACATCAGCCCCTCACACAGGCCTATAGAGGACTCAGACACCAGCCCCTCACACAGGCCTATAGAGGACTCAGACGTCAGCACCTCACACGGGCCTATAGAGGACTCAGACGTCAGCCCCTCACACAGGCCTATAGAGGACTCTGACGTCAATCCTTCACACAGGCCTATAGAGGACTCAGACGTCAATCCCTCACACAGGCCTATAGAGGACTCAGACGTCAATACCTCACACTGGCCTATAGAGGACTCAGACGTCAATCCCTCACACAGGCCTATAGAGGACTCAGACACCAGCCCCTCACACAGGCCTATAGAGGACTCAGACGTCAATCCTTCACACAGGCCTATAGAGGACTCAGACGTCAATCCCTCACACAGGCCTATAGAGGACTCTGACACCAGAACCTCACACATGCCTATAGAGGACTCAGACGTCAATACCTCACACAGGCCTATAGAGGACTCAGACGTTAATCCCTCACACAGGCCTATAGAGGACTCAGACACCAGCCCCTCACACAGGCCTATAGAGGACTCAGACGTCAATCCCTCACACAGGCCTATAGAGGACTCAGATGTCAGCCCCTCACACAGGCCTATAGAGGACTCAGACTTCAGCCCCTCACACAGGCCTATAGAGGACTCGAACGTCAGCCCCTCACACAAGTCTATAGAGGACTCAGACGTCAATCCCTCACAAAGGCCTATAGAGGACTCAAACGTCAATCCCTCACACAGGCCTATAGAGGACTCAGACATCAACCCCTCACACAGGCCTATAGAGGACTCAGACATCAGCCCCTCACACAGGCTTATAGAGGACTCAGATTTCAGCCCCTCAAACAGGCCTATAGAGGACTCAGATTTCAGCCCCTCGCACAGGCCTATAAAGGACTCAGACGTCAGCCCCTCGCACAGGCCTATAGAGAACTCAGACGTCCCTCCCACGGGCCTATAGAGGACTCAGACGTCAGCCCCTCACACAGGCCTATAGAGGACTCGAACGTCAGCCCCTCACACAGGCCTATGGAGGACTCGGACGTCAGCCCCTCACACAGGCCTATAGAGGATTCGGACGTCAGCCCCTCACACAGGCCTATAGAGGACTCGGACGTCAGCCCCTCACACAGGCCTATAGAGGACTCAGACGTCAATCCCTCACACAGGGCTATAGAGGACTCAGACATCAGCCCCTCGCACAGGCCTATAGAGGACTCAGACTTCAGCCCCTCGCACAGGCCTATAAAGGACTCAGACGTCAGCCCCTCACACAGGCCTATAGAGGACTCAGACGTCAATCCTTCACACAGGCCTATAGAGGACTCAGACGTCAATCCCTCACACAGGCCTATAGAGGACTCAGACACCAGCCCCTCACACAGGCCTATAGAGGACTCAGACGTCAATACCTCACACAGGCCTATAGAGTACTCAGACGTCAGCCCCTCACACAGGCCTATAGAGGACTCAGACGCCAATCCCTCACACAGGCCTATAGAGGACTCAGACACCAGCCCCTCACACAGGCCTATAGAGGACTCAGACGTCAATACCTCATACAGGCCTATAGAGGACTCAGACGTCAATCCCTCACACAGGCCTATAGAGGACTCAGACACCAGCCCCTCACACAGGCCTATAGAGGACTCAGACGTCAATCCTTCACACAGGCCTATAGAGGACTCAGACGTCAATCCCTCACACAGGCCTATAGAGGACTCAGACACCAGCCCCTCACACAGGCCTATAGAGGACTCAGACGTCAATACCTCACACAGGCCTATAGAGGACTCAGACATCAATCCCTCACACAGGCCTATAGAGGACTCAGACACCAGCCCCTCACACAATCCTATAGAGGACTCAGACGTCAATCCCTCACACAGGCCTATAGAGGACTCAGATGTCAGCCCCTCATACAGGCCTATAGAGGACTCAGACTTCAGCCCCTCACACAGGCCTATAGAGGACTCAGACGTCAGCCCCTCACACAGGCCTATAGAGGACTCAGACGCCAATCCCTCACACAGGCCTATAGAGGACTCAGACATCAGCCCCTCGCACAAGCCTATAGAGGACTCAGAATTCAGCCCCTCACACAGGCCTATAGAGGACTCAGACATCAGCCCCTCGCACAGGCCTATAAAGGACTCAGACGTCAGCCCCTCGCACAGGCCTATAGAGGACTCAGACGTCAGCCCCCCACACAGGCCTATAGAGGACTCAGATGTCAGCCCCTCACACAGGCCTATAGAGGACTCAGACGTCAATCCCTCACACAGGCCTATAGAGGACTCAGACGTCAATCCCTCACACAGGCCTATAGAGGACTCAAACGTCAATCCCTCACACAGGCCTATAGAGGACTCAGACACCAGCCCCTCACACAGGCCTATAGAGGACTCAGACGTCAATCCTTCACACAGGCCTATAGTGGACTCAGATGTCAGCCCCTCGCACAGGCCTATAGAGGACTCGAACATCAGCCCCTCACACAGGCCTATAGAGGACTCAGACTTCAGCCCCTCACACAGGCCTATAGAGGACTCGGACGTGAGCCCCTCACACAGGCCTATAGTGGACTCACACGTCAATCCCTCACACAGGCCTATAGAGGACTCAGACGTCAATCCCTCACACAGGCCTATAGAGGACTCTGACATCAACCCCTCACACAGGCCTATAGAGGACTCAAACGTCAGTCCCTCACACAGGCCTATAGAGGACTCAGACGTCAACCCCTCGCACAAGCCAATAGAGGACTCAGAATTCAGCCCCTCACACAGGCCTATAGAGGACTCAGACATCAGCCCCTCACACAGGCCTATAGAGGACTCAGACGTCAATCCCTCACACAGGCCTATAGAGGACTCAGACGTCAGCCCCCCACACAGGCCTATAGAGGACTCAGATGTCAGCCCCTCACACAGGCCTATAGAGGACTCAGACGTCAATCCCTCACACAGGCCTATAGAGGACTCAGACGTCAATCCCTCACACAGGCCTATAGAGGACTCAGACGTCAATCCCTCACACAGGCCTATAGAGGACTCAGACGTCAATCCCTCACACAGGCCTATAGAGGACTCAGACTTCAACCCCTCACACAGGCCTATAGAGGACTCAGACGTCAATCCCTCACACAGGCCTATAGAGGACTCAGACATCAGCCCCTCGCACAAGCCTATAGAGGACTCAGAATTCAGCCCCTCACACAGGCCTATAGAGGACTCAGACATCAGCCCCTCGCACAGGCCTATAAAGGACTCAGACGTCAGCCACTCGCACAGGCCTATAGAGGACTCAGACGTCAGCCCCCCACACAGGCCTATAGAGGACTCAGATGTCAGCCCCTCACACAGGCCTATAGAGGACTCAGACGTCAATCCCTCACACAGGCCTATAGAGGACTCAGACGTCAATCCCTCACACAGGCCTATAGAGGACTCAGACGTCAATCCCTCACACAGGCCTATAGAGGACTCAGACACCAGCCCCTCACACAGGCCTATAGAGGACTCAGACGTCAATCCTTCACACAGGCCTATAGTGGACTCAGACTTCAGCCCCTCGCACAGGTCTATAATGGACTCAGACGTCAGCCCCTCGCACAGGCCTATAGAGAACTCAGACGTCCCTCCCACGGGCCTATAGAGGACTCAGTCGTCAGCCCTTCACACAGGCCTATAGAGGACTCGAACGTCAGCCCCTCACACAGACCTACAGAAGACTCGAACATCAGCCCCTCACACAGGCCTATAGAGGACTCAGACATCAGCCCCTCGCACAGGCCTATAGAGAACTCAGACGTCCCTCCCACGGGCCTATAGAGGACTCAGACGTCAGCCCCTCAAACAGGCCTATAGAGGACTCGAACGTCAGCCCCTCACACAGGCCTATGGAGGACTCGGACGTCAGCCCCTCACACAGGCCTATAGAGGATTCGGACGTCAGCCCCTCACACAGGCCTATAGAGGACTCGGACGTCAGCCCCTCACACAGGCCTATAGAGGACTCAGACGTCAATCCCTCACACTGGGCTATAGAGGACTCAGACATCAGCCCCTCGCACAGGCCTATAGAGGACTCAGACTTCAGCCCCTCGCACAGGCCTATAAAGGACTCAGACGTCAGCCGCTCGCACAGGCCTATAGAGAACTCAGACGTCCCTCCCACGGGCCTATAGAGGACTCAGACTTCAGCCCCTCACACAGGCCTATAGAGAACTCAGACATCAGCCCCTCGCACAGGCCTATAGAGGACTCAGACGTCAATCCCTCACACAGGCCTATAGAGGACTCTGACATCAACCCCTCACACAGGCCTATAGAGGACTCAAACGTCAGTCCCTCACACAGGCCTATAGAGGACTCAGACGTCAACCCCTCGCACAAGCCAATAGAGGACTCAGAATTCAGCCCCTCACACAGGCCTATAGAGGACTCAGACATCAGCCCCTCACACAGGCCTATAGAGGACTCAGACGTCAATCCCTCACACAGGCCTATAGAGGACTCAGACGTCAGCCCCCCACACAGGCCTATAGAGGACTCAGATGTCAGCCCCTCACACAGGCCTATAGAGGACTCAGACGTCAATCCCTCACACAGGCCTATAGAGGACTCAGACGTCAATCCCTCAAACAGGCCTATAGAGGACTCAGACGTCAATCCCTCACACAGGCCTATAGAGGACTCAGACTTCAACCCCTCACACAGGCCTATAGAGGACTCAGACGTCAATCCCTCACACAGGCCTATAGAGGACTCAGACATCAGCCCCTCGCACAAGCCTATGGAGGACTCAGAATTCAGCCCCTCACACAGGCCTATAGAGGACTCAGACATCAGCCCCTCGCACAGGCCTATAAAGGACTCAGACGTCAGCCCCTCGCACAGGCCTATAGAGGACTCAGACGTCAGCCCCCCACACAGGCCTATAGAGGACTCAGATGTCAGCCCCTCACACAGGCCTATAGAGGACTCAGACGTCAATCCCTCACACAGGCCTATAGAGGACTCAGACGTCAATCCCTCACACAGGCCTATAGAGGACTCAGACGTCAATCCCTCACACAGGCCTATAGAGGACTCAGACACCAGCCCCTCACACAGGCCTATAGAGGACTCAGACGTCAATCCTTCACACAGGCCTATAGTGGACTCAGACTTCAGCCCCTCGCACAGGTCTATAAAGGACTCAGACGTCAGCCCCTCGCACAGGCCTATAGAGAACTCAGACGTCCCTCCCACGGGCCTATAGAGGACTCAGTCGTCAGCCCTTCACACAGGCCTATAGAGGACTCGAACGTCAGCCCCTCACACAGACCTACAGAAGACTCGAACATCAGCCCCTCACACAGGCCTATAGAGGACTCAGACATCAGCCCCTCGCACAGGCCTATAGAGAACTCAGACGTCCCTCCCACGGGCCTATAGAGGACTCAGACGTCAGCCCCTCAAACAGGCCTATAGAGGACTCGAACGTCAGCCCCTCACACAGGCCTATGGAGGACTCGGACGTCAGCCCCTCACACAGGCCTATAGAGGATTCGGACGTCAGCCCCTCACACAGGCCTATAGAGGACTCGGACGTCAGCCCCTCACACAGGCCTATAGAGGACTCAGACGTCAATCCCTCACACTGGGCTATAGAGGACTCAGACATCAGCCCCTCGCACAGGCCTATAGAGGACTCAGACTTCAGCCCCTCGCACAGGCCTATAAAGGACTCAGACGTCAGCCGCTCGCACAGGCCTATAGAGAACTCAGACGTCCCTCCCACGGGCCTATAGAGGACTCAGACTTCAGCCCCTCACACAGGCCTATAGAGAACTCAGACATCAGCCCCTCGCACAGGCCTATAGAGGACTAAGACGTCAATCCCTCACACAGGCCTATAGAGGACTCTGACATCAACCCCTCACACAGGCCTATAGAGGACTCAAACGTCAGTCCCTCACACAGGCCTATAGAGGACTCAGACGTCAACCCCTCGCACAAGCCAATAGAGGACTCAGAATTCAGCCCCTCACACAGGCCTATAGAGGACTCAGACATCAGCCCCTCACACAGGCCTATAGAGGACTCAGACGTCAATCCCTCACACAGGCCTATAGAGGACTCAGACGTCAGCCCCCCACACAGGCCTATAGAGGACTCAGATGTCAGCCCCTCACACAGGCCTATAGAGGACTCAGACGTCAATCCCTCACACAGGCCTATAGAGGACTCAGACGTCAATCCCTCACACAGGCCTATAGAGGACTCAGACGTCAATCCCTCAAACAGGCCTATAGAGGACTCAGACGTCAATCCCTCACACAGGCCTATAGAGGACTCAGACTTCAACCCCTCACACAGGCCTATAGAGGACTCAGACGTCAATCCCTCACACAGGCCTATAGAGGACTCAGACATCAGCCCCTCGCACAAGCCTATGGAGGACTCAGAATTCAGCCCCTCACACAGGCCTATAGAGGACTCAGACATCAGCCCCTCGCACAGGCCTATAAAGGACTCAGACGTCAGCCCCTCGCACAGGCCTATAGAGGACTCAGACGTCAGCCCCCCACACAGGCCTATAGAGGACTCAGATGTCAGCCCCTCACACAGGCCTATAGAGGACTCAGACGTCAATCCCTCACACAGGCCTATAGAGGACTCAGACGTCAATCCCTCACACAGGCCTATAGAGGACTCAGACGTCAATCCCTCACACAGGCCTATAGAGGACTCAGACACCAGCCCCTCACACAGGCCTATAGAGGACTCAGACGTCAATCCTTCACACAGGCCTATAGTGGACTCAGACTTCAGCCCCTCGCACAGGTCTATAAAGGACTCAGACGTCAGCCCCTCGCACAGGCCTATAGAGAACTCAGACGTCCCTCCCACGGGCCTATAGAGGACTCAGTCGTCAGCCCTTCACACAGGCCTATAGAGGACTCGAACGTCAGCCCCTCACACAGACCTACAGAAGACTCGAACATCAGCCCCTCACACAGGCCTATAGAGGACTCAGACATCAGCCCCTCGCACAGGCCTATAGAGAACTCAGACGTCCCTCCCACGGGCCTATAGAGGACTCAGACGTCAGCCCCTCACACAGGCCTATAGAGGACTCGAACGTCAGCCCCTCACACAGGCCTATGGAGGACTCGGACGTCAGCCCCTCACACAGGCCTATAGAGGATTCGGACGTCAGCCCCTCACACAGGCCTATAGAGGACTCGGACGTCAGCCCCTCACACAGGCCTATAGAGGACTCAGACGTCAATCCCTCACACTGGGCTATAGAGGACTCAGACATCAGCCCCTCGCACAGGCCTATAGAGGACTCAGACTTCAGCCCCTCGCACAGGCCTATAAAGGACTCAGACGTCAGCCGCTCGCACAGGCCTATAGAGAACTCAGACGTCCCTCCCACGGGCCTATAGAGGACTCAGACTTCAGCCCCTCACACAGGCCTATAGAGAACTCAGACATCAGCCCCTCGCACAGGCCTATAGAGGACTCAGACTTCAGCCCCTCGCACAGGGCTATAGAGGACTCAGACGCCAATCCCTCACACAGGCCTATAGAGGACTCAGACTTCAGCCCCTCACACAGGCCTATAGAGGACTCAGACGCCAATCCCTCACACAGGCCTATAGAGGACTCAGACACCAGCCCCTCACAGAGGCCTATAGAGGACTCAGACGTCAATACCTCACACAGGCCTATAGAGGACTCAGACGTCAATCCCTCACACAGGCCTATAGAGGACTCAGACACCAGCCCCTCACACAGGCCTATAGAGGACTCAGACGTCAATCCTTCACACAGGCCTATAGAGGACTCAGACGTCAATCCCTCACACAGGCCTATAGAGGACTCAGACACCAGCCCCTCACACAGGCCTATAGAGGACTCAGACGTCAATACCTCACACAGGCCTATAGAGGACTCAGACATCAATCCCTCACACAGGCCTATAGAGGACTCAGACACCAGCCCCTCACACAAGCCTATAGAGGACTCAGACGTCAATCCCTCACACAGGCCTATAGAGGACTCAGATGTCAGCCCCTCATACAGGCCTATAGAGGACTCAGACTTCAGCCCGTCACACAGGCCTATAGAGGACTCAGACGTCAGCCCCTCACACAGGCCTATAGAGGACTCAGACGCCAATCCCTCACACAGGCCTATAGAGGACTCAGACGTCAATCCCTCACACAGGCCTATAGAGGACTCAGACGTCAATCCCTCTCACAGGCCTATAGAGGACTCAGACTTCAACCCCTCACACAGGCCTATAGAGGACTCAGACGTCAATCCCTCACACAGGCCTATAGAGGACTCAGACATCAGCCCCTCGCACAAGCCTATAGAGGACTCAGAATTCAGCCCCTCACACAGGCCTATAGAGGACTCAGACATCAGCCCCTCGCACAGGCCTATAAAGGACTCAGACGTCAGCCCCTCGCACAGGTCTATAGAGGACTCAGACGTCAGCCCCCCACACAGGCCTATAGAGGACTCAGATGTCAGCCCCTCACACAGGCCTATAGAGGACTCAGACGTCAATCACTCACACAGGCCTATAGAGGACTCAGACGTCAATCCCTCACACAGGCCTATAGAGGACTCAGACGTCAATCCCTCACACTGGCCTATAGAGGACTCAGACGTCAATCCCTCACACAGTCCTATAGAGGACTCAGACACCAGCCCCTCACACAGGCCTATAGAGGACTCAGACGTCAATCCTTCACACAGGCCTATAGTGGACTCAGACTTCAAGCCCTCGCACCGGTCTATAAAGGACTCAGACGTCAGCCCCTCGCACAGGCCTATAGAGAACTCAGACGTCCCTCCCACGGGCCTATAGAGGACTCAGTCGTCAGCCCTTCACACAGGCCTATAGAGGACTCGAACGTCAATCCCTCACACAGGCCTATAGAGGACTCAGACGTCAATCCCTCTTACAGGCCTATAGAGGACTCAGATTTCAACCCCTCACACAGGCCTATAGAGGACTCAGACGTCAATCCCTCACACAGGCCTATAGAGGACTCAGACATCAGCCCCTCGCACAACCCTAAAGAGGACTCAGAATTCAGCCCCTCACACAGGCCTATAGAGGACTCAGACATCAGCCCCTCGCACAGGCCTATAAAGGACTCAGACGTCAGCCCCTCGCACAGGTCTATAGAGGACTCAGACGTCAGCCCCCCACACAGGCCTATAGAGGACTCAGATGTCAGCCCCTCACACAGGCCTATAGAGGACTCAGACGTCAATCTCTCACACAGGCCTATAGAGGACTCAGACGTCAATCCCTCACACAGGCCTATAGAGGACTCAGACGTCAATCCCTCACACAGGCCTATAGAGGACTCAGACGTCAATCCCTCACACAGGCCTATAGAGGACTCAGACACCAGCCCCTCACACAGGCCTATAGAGGACTCAGACGTCAATCCTTCACACAGGCCTATAGTGGACTCAGACTTCAACCCCTCGCACCGGTCTATAAAGGACTCAGACGTCAGCCCCTCGCACAGGCCTATAGAGAACTCAGACGTCCCTCCCACGGGCCTATAGAGGACTCAGTCGTCAGCCCTTCACACAGGCCTATAGAGGACTCGAACGTCAGCCCCTCACACAGGCCTATAGAAGACTCGAACATCAGCCCCTCACACAGGCCTATAGAGGACTCAGACATCAGCCCCTCGCACAGGCCTATAGAGAACTCAGACGTCCCTCCCACGGGCCTATAGAGGACTCAGACGTCAGCCCCTCACACAGGCCTATAGAGGACTCGAACGTCAGCCCCTCACACAGGCCTATGGAGGACTCGGACGTCAGCCCCTCAAACAGGCCTATAGAGGATTCGGACGTCAGCCCCTCACACAGGACTATAGAGGACTCAGACGTCAATCCCTCACACAGGGCTATAGAGGACTCAGACATCAGCCCCTCGCACAGGCCTATAGAGGACTCAGACTTCAGCCCCTCGCACAGGCCTATAAAGGACTCAGACGTCAGCCCCTCGCACAGGCCTATAGAGGACTCAGAATTCAGCCCCTCACACAGGCCTATAGAGGACTCAGACATCAGCCCCTCACACAGGCCTATAGAGAACTCAGACATCAGCCCCTCGGACAGGCCTATAGAGGACTCAGACTTCAGCCCCTCGCACAGGGCTATAGAGGACTCAGACGCCAATCCCTCACACAGGCCTATAGAGGACTCAGACGTCAGCCCCTCACACAGGCCTATAGAGGACTCAGACGCCAATCCCTCACACAGGCCTATAGAGGACTCAGACGTCAATACCTCACACAGGCCTATAGAGGACTCAGACGTCAATCCCTCACACAGGCCTATAGAGGACTCAGACATCAGCCCCTCGCACAAGCCTATAGAGGACTCAGAATTCAGCCCCTCACACAGGCCTATAGAGGACTCAGACATCAGCCCCTCGCACAGGCCTATAAAGGACTCAGACGTCAGCCCCTCGCACAGGCCTATAGAGGACTCAGACGTCAGCCCCCCACACAGGCCTATAGAGGACTCAGATGTCAGCCCCTCACACAGGCCTATAGAGGACTCAGACGTCAATCCCTCACACAGGCCTATAGAGGACTCAGACGTCAATCCCTCACACAGGCCTATAGAGGACTCAGACGTCAATCCCTCACACAGGCCTATAGAGGACTCAGACACCAGCCCCTCACACATGCCTATAGAGGACTCAGACTTCAACCCCTCACACAGGCCTATAGAGGACTCAGATGTCAGCCCCTCACACAGGCCTATAGAGGACTCAGACGTCAATCACTCACACAGGCCTATAGAGGACTCAGACGTCAATCCCTCACACAGGCCTATAGAGGACTCAGACGTCAATCCCTCACACAGGCCTATAGAGGACTCAGACGTCAATCCCTCACACAGGCCTATAGAGGACTCAGACACCAGCCCCTCACACAGGCCTATAGAGGACTCAGACGTCAATCCTTCACACAGGCCTATAGTGGACTCAGACTTCAACCCCTCGCACCGGTCTATAAAGGACTCAGACGTCAGCCCCTCGCACAGGCCTATAGAGAACTCAGACGTCCCTCCCACGGGCCTATAGAGGACTCAGTCGTCATCCCTTCACACAGGCCTATAGAGGACTCGAACGTCAGCCCCTCACACAGGCCTATAGAAGACTCGAACATCAGCCCCTCACACAGGCCTATAGAGGACTCAGACATCAGCCCCTCGCACAGGCCTATAGAGAACTCAGACGTCCCTCCCACGGGCCTATAGAGGACTCAGAAGTCAATCCATCACACAGGCCTATAGAGGTCTCAGACGTCAATCCCTCACACAGGCCTATAGAGGACTCAGACGTCAATCCCTCACACAGGCCTATAGAGGACTCAGACTTCAACCCCTCACACAGGCCTATAGAGGACTCGAACGTCAGCCCCTCACACAGGCCTATAGAAGACTCGAACATCAGCCCCTCACACAGGCCTATAGAGGACTCAGACACCAGCCCCTCACACAGGCCTATAGAGGACTCAGACGTCAATACCTCACACAGGCCTATAGAGGACTCAGACGTCAATCCCTCACACAGGCCTATAGAGGACTCAGACACCAGCCCCTCACACAGGCCTATAGAGGACTCAGACGTCAATACCTCACACAGGCCTATAGAGGACTCAGACACCAGCCCCTCACACAGGCCTATAGAGGACTCAGACGTCAATACCTCACACAGGCCTATAGAGGACTCAGACATCAATCCCTCACACAGGCCTATAGAGGACTCAGACACCAGCCCCTCACACAAGCCTATAGAGGACTCAGACGTCAATCCCTCACACAGGCCTATAGAGGACTCAGATGTCAGCCCCTCATACAGGCCTATAGAGGACTCAGACTTCAGCCCCTCACACAGGCCTATAGAGGACTCAGACGTCAGCCCCTCACACAGGCCTATAGAGGACTCAGACGCCAATCCCTCAAATAGGCCTATAGAGGACTCAGACGTCAATCCCTCACACAGGCCTATAGAGGACTCAGACGTCAATCCCTCTCACAGGCCTATAGAGGACTCAGACTTCAACCCCTCACACAGGCCTATAGAGGACTCAGACGTCAATCCCTCACACAGGCCTATAGAGGACTCAGACATCAGCCCCTCGCACAAGCCTATAGAGGACTCAGAATTCAGCCCCTCACACAGGCCTATAGAGGACTCAGACATCAGCCCCTCGCACAGGCCTATAAAGGACTCAGACGTCAGCCCCTCGCACAGGCCTATAGAGGACTCAGACGTCAGCCCCCCACACAGGCCTATAGAGGACTCAGATGTCAGCCCCTCACACAGGCCTATAGAGGACTCAGACGTCAATCACTCACACAGGCCTATAGAGGACTCAGACGTCAATCCCTCACACAGGCCTATAGAGGACTCAGACGTCAATCCCTCACACAGGCCTATAGAGGACTCAGACGTCAATCCCTCACACAGGCCTATAGAGGACTCAGACACCAGCCCCTCACACAGGCCTATAGAGGACTCAGACGTCAATCCTTCACACAGGCCTATAGTGGACTCAGACTTCAACCCCTCGCACCGGTCTATAAAGGACTCAGACGTCAGCCCCTCGCACAGGCCTATAGAGAACTCAGACGTCCCTCCCACGGGCCTATAGAGGACTCAGTCGTCAGCCCTTCACACAGGCCTATAGAGGACTCGAACGTCAGCCCCTCACACAGGCCTATAGAAGACTCGAACATCAGCCCCTCACACAGGCCTATAGAGGACTCAGACATCGGCCCCTCGCACAGGCCTATAGAGAACTCAGACGTCCCTCCCACGGGCCTATAGAGGACTCAGACGTCAGCCCCTCACACAGGCCTATAGAGGACTCGAACGTCAGCCCCTCACACAGGCCTATGGAGGACTCGGACGTCAGCCCCTCAAACAGGCCTATAGAGGATTCGGACGTCAGCCCCTCACACAGGCCTATAGAGGACTCAGACGTCAATCCCTCACACAGGGCTATAGAGGACTCAGACATCAGCCCCTCGCACAGGCCTATAGAGGACTCAGACTTCAGCCCCTCGCACAGGCCTATAAAGGACTCAGACGTCAGCCCCTCGCACAGGCCTATAGAGGACTCAGAATTCAGCCCCTCACACAGGCTTATAGAGGACTCACACCTCAGCCCCTCACACAGGCCTATAGAGAACTCAGACATCAGCCCCTCGGACAGGCCTATAGAGGACTCAGACTTCAGCCCCTCGCACAGGGCTATAGAGGACTCAGACGCCAATCCCTCACACAGGCCTATAGAGGACTCAGACGTCAGCCCCTCACACAGGCCTATAGAGGACTCAGACGCCAATCCCTCACACAGGCCTATAGAGGACTCAGACGCCAATCCCTCACACAGGCCTATAGAGGACTCAGACGTCAATACCTCACACAGGCCTATAGAGGACTCAGACGTCAATCCCTCACACAGGCCTATAGAGGACTCAGACATCAGCCCCTCGCACAAGCCTATAGAGGACTCAGAATTCAGCCCCTCACACAGGCCTATAGAGGACTCAGACATCAGCCCCTCGCACAGGCCTATAAAGGACTCAGACGTCAGCCCCTCGCACAGGCCTATAGAGGACTCAGACGTCAGCCCCCCACACAGGCCTATAGAGGACTCAGATGTCAGCCCCTCACACAGGCCTATAGAGGACTCAGACGTCAATCCCTCACACAGGCCTATAGAGGACTCAGACGTCAATCCCTCACACAGGCCTATAGAGGACTCAGACGTCAATCCCTCACACAGGCCTATAGAGGACTCAGACACCAGCCCCTCACACAGGCCTATAGAGGACTCAGACGTCAATCCTTCACACAGGCCTATAGTGGACTCAGATGTCAGCCCCTCGCACAGGCCTATAGAGGACTCGAACATCAGCCCCTCACACAGGCCTATAGAGGACTCAGACTTCAGCCCCTCACACAGGCCTATAGAGGACTCGGACGTCAGCCCCTCACACAGGCCTATAGAGGACTCAGACGTCAATCCCTCACACAGGCCTATAGAGGACTCAGACGTCAATCCCTCACACAGGCCTATAGAGGACTCAGACATCAACCCCTCACACAGGCCTATAGAGGACTCAAACGTCAGTCCCTCACACAGGCCTATAGAGGACTCAGACGTCAACCCCTCGCACAAGCCAATAGAGGACTCAGAATTCAGCCCCTCACACAGGCCTATAGAGGACTCAGACATCAGCCCCTCACACAGGCCTATAGAGGACTCAGACGTCAATCCCTCACACAGGCCTATAGAGGACTCAGACGTCAGCCCCCCACACAGGCCTATAGAGGACTCAGATGTCAGCCCCTCACACAGGCCTATAGAGGACTCAGACGTCAATCCCTCACACAGGCCTATAGAGGACTCAGAAGTCAATCCCTCACACAGGCCTATAGAGGACTCAGACGTCAATCCCTCACACAGGCCTATAGAGGACTCAGACGTCAATCCCTCACACAGGCCTATAGAGGACTCAGACTTCAACCCCTCACACAGGCCTATAGAGGACTCGAACGTCAGCCCCTCACACAGGCCTATAGAAGACTCGAACATCAGCCCCTCACACAGGCCTATAGAGGACTCAGACATCAGCCCCTCACACAGGCCTATAGAGGACTCAGACGTCAGCCCCTCACACAGGCCTATAGAGGACTCGGACGTCAATCCCTCACAAAGGCCTATAGAGGACTCGGACGTCAGCCCCTCACACAGGCCTATAGAGGACTCGGACGTCAATCCCTCACAAAGGCCTATAGAGGACTCGAATATCATCCCCTCACACAGGCCTATAGAGGACTCAGACATCAGCCCCTCGCACAGGCCTATAGTGGACTCAGACTTCAGCCCCTCGCACAGGCCTATAAAGGACTCAGAAGTCAGCCCCTCACACAGGCCTATACAGGACTCGAACATCAGCCCCTCACACAGGCCTATAGAGGACTCGGACGTCAGCCCCTCACACAGGCTTATAGAGGACTCGGACGTCAGCCCCTCACACAGGCCTATAGAGGACTCGGACGTCAGACCCTCACACAGCCTTATAGAGGACTCGGACGTCAGCCCCTCACACAGGCCTATCGAGGACTCAGACATCAGCCCCTCACACAGGCCTATAGAGGACTCGAACATCAGCCCCTCACACAGGCCTATAGAGGACTCGGACGTCAGCCCCTCACACAGGCCTATAGAGGACTCGGACGTCAGCCCCTCACACAGGCCTATAGAGGACTCGGACGTCAGCCCCTCACACAGGCCTATGGAGGACTCGGACGTCAGCCCCTCAAACAGGCCTATAGAGGATTCGGACGTCAGCCCCTCACACAGGCCTATAGAGGACTCAGACGTCAATCCTTCACACAGGCCTATAGAGGACTCAGACGTCAATCCCTCACACAGGCCTATAGAGGACTCAGACACCAGCCCCTCACACAGGCCTATAGAGGACTCAGACGTCAATACCTCACACAGGCCTATAGAGGACTCAGACATCAATCCCTCACACAGGCCTATAGAGGACTCAGACACCAGCCCCTCACACAAGCCTATAGAGGACTCAGACGTCAATCCCTCACACAGGCCTATAGAGGACTCAGATGTCAGCCCCTCATACAGGCCTATAGAGGACTCAGACTTCAGCCCCTCACACAGGCCTATAGAGGACTCAGACGTCAATCCCTCACACAGGCCTATAGAGGACTCAGACACCAGCCCCTCACACAAGCCTATAGAGGACTCAGACGTCAATCCTTCACACAGGCCTATAGAGGACTCAGACGTCAATCCCTCACACAGGCCTATAGAGGACTCAGACACCAGCCCCTCACACAGGCCTATAGAGGACTCAGACGTCAATACCTCACACAGGCCTATAGAGGACTCAGACATCAATCCCTCACACAGGCCTATAGAGGACTCAGACACCAGCCCCTCACACAAGCCTATAGAGGACTCAGACGTCAATCCCTCACACAGGCCTATAGAGGACTCAGATGTCAGCCCCTCATACAGGCCTATAGAGGACTCAGACTTCAGCCCCTCACACAGGCCTATAGAGGACTCAGACGTCAGCCCCTCACACAGGCCTATAGAGGACTCAGACGCCAATCCCTCACACAGGCCTATAGAGGACTCAGACATCAATCCCTCACACAGGCCTATAGAGGACTCAGACGTCAATCCCTCTCACAGGCCTATAGAGGACTCAGACTTCAACCCCTCACACAGGCCTATAGAGGACTCAGACGTCAATCCCTCACACAGGCCTATAGAGGACTCAGACATCAGCCCCTCGCACAAGCCTATAGAGGACTCAGAATTCAGCCCCTCACACAGGCCTATAGAGGACTCAGACATCAGCCCCTCGCACAGGCCTATAAAGGACTCAGACGTCAGCCCCTCGCACAGGCCTATAGAGGACTCAGACGTCAGCCCCCCACACAGGCCTATAGAGGACTCAGATGTCAGCCCCTCACACAGGCCTATAGAGGACTCAGACGTCAATCACTCACACAGGCCTATAGAGGACTCAGACGTCAATCCCTCACACAGGCCTATAGAGGACTCAGACGTCAATCCCTCACACAGGCCTATAGAGGACTCAGACGTCAATCCCTCACACAGGCCTATAGAGGACTCAGACACCAGCCCCTCACACAGGCCTATAGAGGACTCAGACGTCAATCCTTCACACAGGCCTATAGTGGACTCAGACTTCAACCCCTCGCACCGGTCTATAAAGGACTCAGACGTCAGCCCCTCGCACAGGCCTATAGAGAACTCAGACGTCCCTCCCACGGGCCTATAGAGGACTCAGTCGTCAGCCCTTCACACAGGCCTATAGAGGACTCGGACATCAATCCCTCACACAGGCCTATAGAGGACTCAGACACCAGCCCCTCACACAAGCCTATAGAGGACTCAGACGTCAATCCCTCACACAGGCCTATAGAGGACTCAGATGTCAGCCCCTCATACAGGCCTATAGAGGACTCAGACTTCAGCCCCTCACACAGGCCTATAGAGGACTCAGACGTCAGCCCCTCACACAGGCCTATAGAGGACTCAGACGCCAATCCCTCACACAGGCCTATAGAGGACTCAGACATCAATCCCTCACACAGGCCTATAGAGGACTCAGACGTCAATCCCTCTCACAGGCCTATAGAGGACTCAGACTTCAACCCCTCACACAGGCCTATAGAGGACTCAGACGTCAATCCCTCACACAGGCCTATAGAGGACTCAGACGTCAATCCCTCACACAGGCCTATAGAGGACTCAGACACCAGCCCCTCACACAGGCCTATAGAGGACTCAGACGTCAATCCTTCACACAGGCCTATAGTGGACTCAGACTTCAACCCCTCGCACCGGTCTATAAAGGACTCAGACGTCAGCCCCTCGCACAGGCCTATAGAGAACTCAGACGTCCCTCCCACGGGCCTATAGAGGACTCAGTCGTCAGCCCTTCACACAGGCCTATAGAGGACTCGAACGTCAGCCCCTCACACAGGCCTATAGAAGACTCGAACATCAGCCCCTCACACAGGCCTATAGAGGACTCAGACACCAGCCCCTCACACAGGCCTATAGAGGACTCAGACGTCAATCCTTCACACAGGCCTGTAGTGGACTCAGATGTCAGCCCCTCGCACAGGCCTATAGAGGACTCGAACATAAGCCCCTCACACAGGCCTATAGAGGACTCAGACTTCAGCCCCTCACACAGGCCTATAGAGGACTCGGACGTCAGCCCCTCACACAACCCTATAGAGGACTCAGACGTCAATCCCTCACACAGGCCTATAGAGGACTCAGACGTCAATCCCTCACACAGGCCTATAGAGGTCTCAGACGTCAATCCCTCACACAGGCCTATAGAGGACTCAGACGTCAATCCCTCACACAGGCCTATAGAGGACTCAGACTTCAACCCCTCACACAGGCCTATAGAGGACTCGAACGTCAGCCCCTCACACAGGCCTATAGAAGACTCGAACATCAGCCCCTCACACAGGCCTATAGAGGACTCAGACATCAGCCCCTCACACAGGCCTATAGAGGACTCAGACACCAGCCCCTCACACAGGCCTATAGAGGACTCAGACGTCAATACCTCACACAGGCCTATAGAGGACTCAGACGTCAATCCCTCACACAGGCCTATAGAGGACTCAGACACCAGCCCCTCACACAGGCCTATAGAGGACTCAGACGTCAATCCTTCACACAGGCCTATAGAGGACTCAGACGTCAATCCCTCACACAGGCCTATAGAGGACTCAGACACCAGCCCCTCACACAGGCCTATAGAGGACTCAGACGTCAATACCTCACACAGGCCTATAGAGGACTCAGACATCAATCCCTCACACAGGCCTATAGAGGACTCAGACACCAGCCCCTCACACAAGCCTATAGAGGACTCAGACGTCAATCCCTCACACAGGCCTATAGAGGACTCAGATGTCAGCCCCTCATACAGGCCTATAGAGGACTCAGACTTCAGCCCCTCACACAGGCCTATAGAGGACTCAGACGTCAGCCCCTCACACAGGCCTATAGAGGACTCAGACGCCAATCCCTCACACAGGCCTATAGAGGACTCAGACGTCAATCCCTCACACAGGCCTATAGAGGACTCAGACGTCAATCCCTCTCACAGGCCTATAGAGGACTCAGACTTCAACCCCTCACACAGGCCTATAGAGGACTCAGACGTCAATCCCTCACACAGGCCTATAGAGGACTCAGACATCAGCCCCTCGCACAAGCCTATAGAGGACTCAGAATTCAGCCCCTCACACAGGCCTATAGAGGACTCAGACATCAGCCCCTCGCACAGGCCTATAAAGGACTCAGACGTCAGCCCCTCGCACAGGCCTATAGAGGACTCAGACGTCAGCCCCCCACACAGGCCTATAGAGGACTCAGATGTCAGCCCCTCACACAGGCCTATAGAGGACTCAGACGTCAATCACTCACACAGGCCTATAGAGGACTCAGACGTCAATCCCTCACACAGGCCTATAGAGGACTCAGACGTCAATCCCTCACACAGGCCTATAGAGGACTCAGACGTCAATCCCTCACACAGGCCTATAGAGGACTCAGACACCAGCCCCTCACACAGGCCTATAGAGGACTCAGACGTCAATCCTTCACACAGGCCTATAGTGGACTCAGACTTCAACCCCTCGCACCGGTCTATAAAGGACTCAGACGTCAGCCCCTCGCACAGGCCTATAGAGAACTCAGACGTCCCTCCCACGGGCCTATAGAGGACTCAGTCGTCAGCCCTTCACACAGGCCTATAGAGGACTCGAACGTCAGCCCCTCACACAGGCCTATAGAAGACTCGAACATCAGCCCCTCACACAGGCCTATAGAGGACTCAGACATCAGCCCCTCGCACAGGCCTATAGAGAACTCAGACGTCCCTCCCACGGGCCTATAGAGGACTCAGACGTCAGCCCCTCACACAGGCCTATAGAGGACTCGAACGTCAGCCCCTCACACAGGCCTATGGAGGACTCGGACGTCAGCCCCTCAAACAGGCCTATAGAGGATTCGAACGTCAGCCCCTCACACAGGCCTATAGAGGACTCAGACGTCAATCCCTCACACAGGGCTATAGAGGACTCAGACATCAGCCCCTCGCACAGGCCTATAGAGGACTCAGACTTCAGCCCCTCGCACAGGCCTATAAAGGACTCAGACGTCAGCCCCTCGCACAGGCCTATAGAGGACTCAGAATTCAGCCCCTCACACAGGCTTATAGAGGACTCAGACCTCAGCCCCTCACACAGGCCTATAGAGAACTCAGACATCAGCCCCTCGGACAGGCCTATAGAGGACTCAGACTTCAGCCCCTCGCACAGGGCTATAGAGGACTCAGACGCCAATCCCTCACACAGGCCTATAGAGGACTCAGACGTCAGCCCCTCACACAGGCCAATAGAGGACTCAGACGCCAATCCCTCACACAGGCCTATAGAGGACTCAGACGTTAATACCTCACACAGGCCTATAGAGGACTCAGACGTCAATCCCTCACACAGGCCTATAGAGGACTCAGACATCAGCCCCTCGCACAAGCCTATAGAGGACTCAGAATTCAGCCCCTCACACAGGCCTATAGAGGACTCAGACATCAGCCCCTCGCACAGGCCTATAAAGGACTCAGACGTCAGCCCCTCGCACAGGCCTATAGAGGACTCAGACGTCAGCCCCCCACACAGGCCTATAGAGGACTCAGATGTCAGCCCCTCACACAGGCCTATAGAGGACTCAGACGTCAATCCCTCACACAGGCCTATAGAGGACTCAGACGTCAATCCCTCACACAGGCCTATAGAGGACTCAGACGTCAATCCCTCACACAGGCCTATAGAGGACTCAGACACCAGCCCCTCACACAGGCCTATAGAGGACTCAGACGTCAATCCTTCACACAGGCCTATAGTGGACTCAGATGTCAGCCCCTCGCACAGGCCTATAGAGGACTCGAACATCAGCCCCTCACACAGGCCTATAGAGGACTCAGACTTCAGCCCCTCACACAGGCCTATAGAGGACTCGGACGTCAGCCCCTCACACAGGCCTATAGAGGACTCAGACGTCAATCCCTCACACAGGCCTATAGAGGACTCAGACGTCAATCCCTCACACAGGCCTATAGAGGACTCAGACATCAACCCCTCACACAGGCCTATAGAGGACTCAAACGTCAGTCCCTCACACAGGCCTATAGAGGACTCAGACGTCAACCCCTCGCACAAGCCAATAGAGGACTCAGAATTCAGCCCCTCACACAGGCCTATAGAGGACTCAGACATCAGCCCCTCACACAGGCCTATAGAGGACTCAGACGTCAATCCCTCACACAGGCCTATAGAGGACTCAGACGTCAGCCCCCCACACAGGCCTATAGAGGACTCAGATGTCAGCCCCTCACACAGGCCTATAGAGGACTCAGACGTCAATCCCTCACACAGGCCTATAGAGGACTCAGAAGTCAATCCCTCACACAGGCCTATAGAGGACTCAGACGTCAATCCCTCACACAGGCCTATAGAGGACTCAGACGTCAATCCCTCACACAGGCCTATAGAGGACTCAGACTTCAACCCCTCACACAGGCCTATAGAGGACTCGAACGTCAGCCCCTCACACAGGCCTATAGAAGACTCGAACATCAGCCCCTCACACAGGCCTATAGAGGACTCAGACATCAGCCCCTCACACAGGCCTATAGAGGACTCAGACGTCAGCCCCTCACACAGGCCTATAGAGGACTCGGACGTCAATCCCTCACAAAGGCCTATAGAGGACTCGGACGTCAGCCCCTCACACAGGCCTATAGAGGACTCGGACGTCAATCCCTCACAAAGGCCTATAGAGGACTCGAATATCATCCCCTCACACAGGCCTATAGAGGACTCAGACATCAGCCCCTCGCACAGGCCTATAGTGGACTCAGACTTTAGCCCCTCGCACAGGCCTATAAAGGACTCAGAAGTCAGCCCCTCACACAGGCCTATACAGGACTCGAACATCAGCCCCTCACACAGGCCTATAGAGGACTCGGACGTCAGCCCCTCACACAGGCTTATAGAGGACTCGGACGTCAGCCCCTCACACAGGCCTATAGAGGACTCGGACGTCAGACCCTCACACAGCCTTATAGAAGACTCGGACGTCAGCCCCTCACACAGGCCTATCGAGGACTCAGACATCAGCCCCTCACACAGGCCTATAGAGGACTCGAACATCAGCCCCTCACACAGGCCTATAGAGGACTCGGACGTCAGCCCCTCACACAGGCCTATAGAGGACTCGGACGTCAGCCCCTCACACAGGCCTATAGAGGACTCGGACGTCAGCCCCTCACACAGGCCTATGGAGGACTCGGACGTCAGCCCCTCAAACAGGCCTATAGAGGATTCGGACGTCAGCCCCTCACACAGGCCTATAGAGGACTCAGACGTCAATCCTTCACACAGGCCTATAGAGGACTCAGACGTCAATCCCTCACACAGGCCTATAGAGGACTCAGACACCAGCCCCTCACACAGGCCTATAGAGGACTCAGACGTCAATACCTCACACAGGCCTATAGAGGACTCAGACATCAATCCCTCACACAGGCCTATAGAGGACTCAGACACCAGCCCCTCACACAAGCCTATAGAGGACTCAGACGTCAATCCCTCACACAGGCCTATAGAGGACTCAGATGTCAGCCCCTCATACAGGCCTATAGAGGACTCAGACTTCAGCCCCTCACACAGGCCTATAGAGGACTCAGACGTCAATCCCTCACACAGGCCTATAGAGGACTCAGACACCAGCCCCTCACACAAGCCTATAGAGGACTCAGAGGTCAATCCTTCACACAGGCCTATAGAGGACTCAGACGTCAATCCCTCACACAGGCCTATAGAGGACTCAGACACCAGCCCCTCACACAGGCCTATAGAGGACTCAGACGTCAATACCTCACACAGGCCTATAGAGGACTCAGACATCAATCCCTCACACAGGCCTATAGAGGACTCAGACACCAGCCCCTCACACAAGCCTATAGAGGACTCAGACGTCAATCCCTCACACAGGCCTATAGAGAACTCAGATGTCAGCCCCTCATACAGGCCTATAGAGGACTCAGACTTCAGCCCCTCACACAGGCCTATAGAGGACTCAGACGTCAGCCCCTCACACAGGCCTATAGAGGACTCAGACGCCAATCCCTCACACAGGCCTATAGAGGACTCAGACGTCAATCCCTCACACAGGCCTATAGAGGACTCAGACGTCAATCCCTCTCACAGGCCTATAGAGGACTCAGACTTCAACCCCTCACACAGGCCTATAGAGGACTCAGACGTCAATCCCTCACACAGGCCTATAGAGGACTCAGACATCAGCCCCTCGCACAAGCCTATAGAGGACTCAGAATTCAGCCCCTCACACAGGCCTATAGAGGACTCAGACATCAGCCCCTCGCACAGGCCTATAAAGGACTCAGACGTCAGCCCCTCGCACAGGCCTATAGAGGACTCAGACGTCAGCCCCCCCACACAGGCCTATAGAGGACTCAGATGTCAGCCCCTCACACAGGCCTATAGAGGACTCAGACGTCAATCACTCACACAGGCCTATAGAGGACTCAGACGTCAATCCCTCACACAGGCCTATAGAGGACTCAGACGTCAATCCCTCACACAGGCCTATAGAGGACTCAGACGTCAATCCCTCACACAGGCCTATAGAGGACTCAGACACCAGCCCCTCACACAGGCCTATAGAGGACTCAGACGTCAATCCTTCACACAGGCCTATAGTGGACTCAGACTTCAACCCCTCGCACCGGTCTATAAAGGACTCAGACGTCAGCCCCTCGCACAGGCCTATAGAGAACTCAGACGTCCCTCCCACGGGCCTATAGAGGACTCAGTCGTCAGCCCTTCACACAGGCCTATAGAGGACTCGAACGTCAGCCCCTCACACAGGCCTATAGAAGACTCGAACATCAGCCCCTCACACAGGCCGATAGAGGACTCAGACATCAGCCCCTCGCACAGGCCTATAGAGAACTCAGACGTCCCTCCCACGGGCCTATAGAGGACTCAGACGTCAGCCCCTCACACAGGCCTATAGAGGACTCGAACGTCAGCCCCTCACACAGGCCTATGGAGGACTCAGACGTCAATCCCTCACACAGGCCTATAGAGGACTCAGAAGTCAATCCCTCACACAGGCCTATAGAGGACTCAGACGTCAATCCCTCACACAGGCCTATAGAGGACTCAGACGTCAATCCCTCACACAGGCCTATAGAGGACTCAGACTTCAACCCCTCACACAGGCCTATAGAGGACTCGAACGTCAGCCCCTCACACAGGCCTATAGAAGACTCGAACATCAGCCCCTCACACAGGCCTATAGAGGACTCAGACATCAGCCCCTCACACAGGCCTATAGAGGACTCAGACGTCAGCCCCTCACACAGGCCTATAGAGGACTCGGACGTCAATCCCTCACAAAGGCCTATAGAGGACTCGGACGTCAGCCCCTCACACAGGCCTATAGAGGACTCGGACGTCAATCCCTCACAAAGGCCTATAGAGGACTCGAATATCATCCCCTCACACAGGCCTATAGAGGACTCAGACATCAGCCCCTCGCACAGGCCTATAGTGGACTCAGACTTCAGCCCCTCGCACAGGCCTATAAAGGACTCAGAAGTCAGCCCCTCACACAGGCCTATACAGGACTCGAACATCAGCCCCTCACACAGGCCTATAGAGGACTCGGACGTCAGCCCCTCACACAGGCCTATAGAGGACTCGGACGTCAGACCCTCACACAGCCTTATAGAGGACTCGGACGTCAGCCCCTCACACAGGCCTATCGAGGACTCAGACATCAGCCCCTCACACAGGCCTATAGAGGACTCGAACATCAGCCCCTCACACAGGCCTATAGAGGACTCGGACGTCAGCCCCTCACACAGGCCTATAGAGGACTCGGACGTCAGCCCCTCACACAGGCCTATAGAGGACTCGGACGTCAGCCCCTCACACAGGCCTATGGAGGACTCGGACGTCAGCCCCTCAAACAGGCCTATAGAGGATTCGGACGTCAGCCCCTCACACAGGCCTATAGAGGACTCAGACGTCAATCCTTCACACAGGCCTATAGAGGACTCAGACGTCAATCCCTCACACAGGCCTATAGAGGACTCAGACACCAGCCCCTCACACAGGCCTATAGAGGACTCAGACGTCAATACCTCACACAGGCCTATAGAGGACTCAGACATCAATCCCTCACACAGGCCTATAGAGGACTCAGACACCAGCCCCTCACACAAGCCTATAGAGGACTCAGACGTCAATCCCTCACACAGGCCTATAGAGGACTCAGATGTCAGCCCCTCATACAGGCCTATAGAGGACTCAGACTTCAGCCCCTCACACAGGCCTATAGAGGACTCAGACGTCAATCCCTCACACAGGCCTATAGAGGACTCAGACACCAGCCCCTCACACAAGCCTATAGAGGACTCAGACGTCAATCCTTCACACAGGCCTATAGAGGACTCAGACGTCAATCCCTCACACAGGCCTATAGAGGACTCAGACACCAGCCCCTCACACAGGCCTATAGAGGACTCAGACGTCAATACCTCACACAGGCCTATAGAGGACTCAGACATCAATCCCTCACACAGGCCTATAGAGGACTCAGACACCAGCCCCTCACACAAGCCTATAGAGGACTCAGACGTCAATCCCTCACACAGGCCTATAGAGGACTCAGATGTCAGCCCCTCATACAGGCCTATAGAGGACTCAGACTTCAGCCCCTCACACAGGCCTATAGAGGACTCAGACGTCAGCCCCTCACACAGGCCTATAGAGGACTCAGACGCCAATCCCTCACACAGGCCTATAGAGGACTCAGACGTCAATCCCTCACACAGGCCTATAGAGGACTCAGACGTCAATCCCTCTCACAGGCCTATAGAGGACTCAGACTTCAACCCCTCACACAGGCCTATAGAGGACTCAGACGTCAATCCCTCACACAGGCCTATAGAGGACTCAGACATCAGCCCCTCGCACAACCCTATAGAGGACTCAGAATTCAGCCCCTCACACAGGCCTATAGAGGACTCAGACATCAGCCCCTCGCACAGGCCTATAAAGGACTCAGACGTCAGCCCCTCGCACAGGCCTATAGAGGACTCAGACGTCAGCCCCCCACACAGGCCTATAGAGGACTCAGATGTCAGCCCCTCACACAGGCCTATAGAGGACTCAGACGTCAATCACTCACACAGGCCTATAGAGGACTCAGACGTCAATCCCTCACACAGGCCTATAGAGGACTCAGACGTCAATCCCTCACACAGGCCTATAGAGGACTCAGACGTCAATCCCTCACACAGGCCTATAGAGGACTCAGACACCAGCCCCTCACACAGGCCTATAGAGGACTCGAACATCAGCCCCTCACACAGGCCTATAGAGGACTCGGACGTCAGCCCCTCACACAGGCCTATAGAGGACTCGGACGTCAGCCCCTCACACAGGCCTATAGAGGACTCGGACGTCAGCCCCTCACACAGGCCTATGGAGGACTCGGACGTCAGCCCCTCAAACAGGCCTATAGAGGATTCGGACGTCAGCCCCTCACACAGGCCTATAGAGGACTCAGACGTCAATCCTTCACACAGGCCTATAGAGGACTCAGACGTCAATCCCTCACACAGGCCTATAGAGGACTCAGACACCAGCCCCTCACACAGGCCTATAGAGGACTCAGACGTCAATACCTCACACAGGCCTATAGAGGACTCAGACATCAATCCCTCACACAGGCCTATAGAGGACTCAGACACCAGCCCCTCACACAAGCCTATAGAGGACTCAGACGTCAATCCCTCACACAGGCCTATAGAGGACTCAGATGTCAGCCCCTCATACAGGCCTATAGAGGACTCAGACTTCAGCCCCTCACACAGGCCTATAGAGGACTCAGACGTCAATCCCTCACACAGGCCTATAGAGGACTCAGACACCAGCCCCTCACACAAGCCTATAGAGGACTCAGACGTCAATCCTTCACACAGGCCTATAGAGGACTCAGACGTCAATCCCTCACACAGGCCTATAGAGGACTCAGACACCAGCCCCTCACACAGGCCTATAGAGGACTCAGACGTCAATACCTCACACAGGCCTATAGAGGACTCAGACATCAATCCCTCACACAGGCCTATAGAGGACTCAGACACCAGCCCCTCACACAAGCCTATAGAGGACTCAGACGTCAATCCCTCACACAGGCCTATAGAGGACTCAGATGTCAGCCCCTCATACAGGTCTATAGAGGACTCAGACTTCAGCCCCTCACACAGGCCTATAGAGGACTCAGACGTCAGCCCCTCACACAGGCCTATAGAGGACTCAGACGCCAATCCCTCACACAGGCCTATAGAGGACTCAGACGTCAATCCCTCACACAGGCCTATAGAGGACTCAGACGTCAATCCCTCTCACAGGCCTATAGAGGACTCAGACTTCAACCCCTCACACAGGCCTATAGAGGACTCAGACGTCAATCCCTCACACAGGCCTATAGAGGACTCAGACATCAGCCCCTCGCACAACCCTATAGAGGACTCAGAATTCAGCCCCTCACACAGGCCTATAGAGGACTCAGACATCAGCCCCTCGCACAGGCCTATAAAGGACTCAGACGTCAGCCCCTCGCACAGGCCTATAGAGGACTCAGACGTCAGCCCCCCACACAGGCCTATAGAGGACTCAGATGTCAGCCCCTCACACAGGCCTATAGAGGACTCAGACGTCAATCACTCACACAGGCCTATAGAGGACTCAGACGTCAATCCCTCACACAGGCCTATAGAGGACTCAGACGTCAATCCCTCACACAGGCCTATAGAGGACTCAGACGTCAATCCCTCACACAGGCCTATAGAGGACTCAGACACCAGCCCCTCACACAGGCCTATAGAGGACTCAGACGTCAATCCTTCACACAGGCCTATAGTGGACTCAGACTTCAACCCCTCGCACCGGTCTATAAAGGACTCAGACGTCAGCCCCTCGCACAGGCCTATAGAGAACTCAGACGTCCCTCCCACGGGCCTATAGAGGACTCAGTCGTCAGCCCTTCACACAGGCCTATAGAGGACTCGAACGTCAGCCCCTCACACAGGCCTATAGAAGACTCGAACATCAGCCCCTCACACAGGCCTATAGAGGACTCAGACATCAGCCCCTCGCACAGGCCTATAGAGAACTCAGACGTCCCTCCCACGGGCCTATAGAGGACTCAGACGTCAGCCCCTCACACAGGCCTATAGAGGACTCGAACGTCAGCCCCTCACACAGGCCTATGGAGGACTCGGACGTCAGCCCCTCAAACAGGCCTATAGAGGATTCGGACGTCAGCCCCTCACACAGGCCTATAGAGGACTCAGACGTCAATCCCTCACACAGGGCTATAGAGGACTCAGACATCAGCCCCTCGCACAGGCCTATAGAGGACTCAGACTTCAGCCCCTCGCACAGGCCTATAGAGGACTCAGACGCCAATCCCTCACACAGGCCTATAGAGGACTCAGACGTCAGCCCCTCACACAGGCCTATAGAGGACTCAGACGCCAATCCCTCACACAGGCCTATAGAGGACTCAGACGTCAATACCTCACACAGGCCTATAGAGGACTCAGACGTCAATCCCTCACACAGGCCTATAGAGGACTCAGACATCAGCCCCTCGCACAAGCCTATAGAGGACTCAGAATTCAGCCCCTCACACAGGCCTATAGAGGACTCAGACATCAGCCCCTCGCACAGGCCTATAAAGGACTCAGACGTCAGCCCCTCGCACAGGCCTATAGAGGACTCAGACGTCAGCCCCCCACACAGGCCTATAGAGGACTCAGATGTCAGCCCCTCACACAGGCCTATAGAGGACTCAGACGTCAATCCCTCACACAGGCCTATAGAGGACTCAGACGTCAATCCCTCACACAGGCCTATAGAGGACTCAGACGTCAATCCCTCACACAGGCCTATAGAGGACTCAGACACCAGCCCCTCACACAGGCCTATAGAGGACTCAGACGTCAATCCTTCACACAGGCCTGTAGTGGACTCAGATGTCAGCCCCTCGCACAGGCCTATAGAGGACTCGAACATAAGCCCCTCACACAGGCCTATAGAGGACTCAGACTTCAGCCCCTCACACAGGCCTATAGAGGACTCGGACGTCAGCCCCTCACACAACCCTATAGAGGACTCAGACGTCAATCCCTCACACAGGCCTATAGAGGACTCAGACGTCAATCCCTCACACAGGCCTATAGAGGACTCAGACATCAACCCCTCACACAGGCCTATAGAGGACTCAAACGTCAGTCCCTCACAAAGGCCTATAGAGGACTCAGACGTCAACCCCTCGCACAAGCCAATAGAGGACTCAGAATTCAGCCCCTCACACAGGCCTATAGAGGACTCAGACATCAGCCCCTCACACAGGCCTATAGAGGACTCAGACGTCAATCCCTCACACAGGCCTATAGAGGACTCAGACGTCAGCCCCCCACACAGGCCTATAGAGGACTCAGATGTCAGCCCCTCACACAGGCCTATAGAGGACTCAGACGTCAATCCCTCACACAGGCCTATAGAGGACTCAGAAGTCAATCCCTCACACAGGCCTATAGAGGACTCAGACGTCAATCCCTCACACAGGCCTATAGAGGACTCAGACGTCAATCCCTCACACAGGCCTATAGAGGACTCAGACTTCAACCCCTCACACAGGCCTATAGAGGACTCGAACGTCAGCCCCTCACACAAGCCTATAGAAGACTCGAACATCAGCCCCTCACACAGGCCTATAGAGGACTCAGACATCAGCCCCTCACACAGGCCTATAGAGGACTCAGACGTCAGCCCCTCACACAGGCCTATAGAGGACTCGGACGTCAATCCCTCACAAAGGCCTATAGAGGACTCGGACGTCAGCCCCTCACACAGGCCTATAGAGGACTCGGACGTCAATCCCTCACAAAGGCCTATAGAGGACTCGAATATCATCCCCTCACACAGGCCTATAGAGGACTCAGACATCAGCCCCTCGCACACGCCTATAGTGGACTCAGACTTCAGCCCCTCGCACAGGCCTATAAAGGACTCAGAAGTCAGCCCCTCACACAGGCCTATACAGGACTCGAACATCAGCCCCTCACACAGGCCTATAGAGGACTCGGACGTCAGCCCCTCACACAGGCTTATAGAGGACTCGGACGTCAGCCCCTCACACAGGCCTATAGAGGACTCGGACGTCAGACCCTCACACAGCCTTATAGAGGACTCGGACGTCAGCCCCTCACACAGGCCTATCGAGGACTCAGACATCAGCCCCTCACACAGGCCTATAGAGGACTCGAACATCAGCCCCTCACACAGGCCTATAGAGGACTCGGACGTCAGCCCCTCACACAGGCCTATAGAGGACTCGGACGTCAGCCCCTCACACAGGCCTATAGAGGACTCGGACGTCAGCCCCTCACACAGGCCTATGGAGGACTCGGACGTCAGCCCCTCAAACAGGCCTATAGAGGATTCGGACGTCAGCCCCTCACACAGGCCTATAGAGGACTCAGACGTCAATCCTTCACACAGGCCTATAGAGGACTCAGACGTCAATCCCTCACACAGGCCTATAGAGGACTCAGACACCAGCCCCTCACACAGGCCTATAGAGGACTCAGACGTCAATACCTCACACAGGCCTATAGAGGACTCAGACATCAATCCCTCACACAGGCCTATAGAGGACTCAGACACCAGCCCCTCACACAAGCCTATAGAGGACTCAGACGTCAATCCCTCACACAGGCCTATAGAGGACTCAGATGTCAGCCCCTCATACAGGCCTATAGAGGACTCAGACTTCAGCCCCTCACACAGGCCTATAGAGGACTCAGACGTCAGCCCCTCACACAGGCCTATAGAGGACTCAGACGCCAATCCCTCACACAGGCCTATAGAGGACTCAGACGTCAATACCTCACACAGGCCTATAGAGGACTCAGACATCAATCCCTCACACAGGCCTATAGAGGACTCAGACACCAGCCCCTCACACAAGCCTATAGAGGACTCAGACGTCAGCCCCTCACACAGGCCTATAGAGGACTCGGACGTCAATCCCTCACAAAGGCCTATAGAGGACTCGAATATCATCCCCTCACACAGGCCTATAGAGGACTCAGACATCAGCCCCTCGCACAGGCCTATAGTGGACTCAGACTTCAGCCCCTCGCACAGGCCTATAAAGGACTCAGAAGTCAGCCCCTCACACAGGCCTATACAGGACTCGAACATCAGCCCCTCACACAGGCCTATAGAGGACTCGGACGTCAGCCCCTCACACAGGCTTATAGAGGACTCGGACGTCAGCCCCTCACACAGGCCTATAGAGGACTCGGACGTCAGACCCTCACACAGCCTTATAGAGGACTCGGACGTCAGCCCCTCACACAGGCCTATCGAGGACTCAGACATCAGCCCCTCACACAGGCCTATAGAGGACTCGAACATCAGCCCCTCACACAGGCCTATAGAGGACTCGGACGTCAGCCCCTCACACAGGCCTATAGAGGACTCGGACGTCAGCCCCTCACACAGGCCTATAGAGGACTCGGACGTCAGCCCCTCACACAGGCCTATGGAGGACTCGGACGTCAGCCCCTCAAACAGGCCTATAGAGGATTCGGACGTCAGCCCCTCACACAGGCCTATAGAGGACTCAGACGTCAATCCTTCACACAGGCCTATAGAGGACTCAGACGTCAATCCCTCACACAGGCCTATAGAGGACTCAGACACCAGCCCCTCACACAGGCCTATAGAGGACTCAGACGTCAATACCTCACACAGGCCTATAGAGGACTCAGACATCAATCCCTCACACAGGCCTATAGAGGACTCAGACACCAGCCCCTCACACAAGCCTATAGAGGACTCAGACGTCAATCCCTCACACAGGCCTATAGAGGACTCAGATGTCAGCCCCTCATACAGGCCTATAGAGGACTCAGACTTCAGCCCCTCACACAGGCCTATAGAGGACTCAGACGTCAGCCCCTCACACAGGCCTATAGAGGACTCAGACGCCAATCCCTCACACAGGCCTATAGAGGACTCAGACGTCAATCCCTCACACAGGCCTATAGAGGACTCAGACGTCAATCCCTCTCACAGGCCTATAGAGGACTCAGACATCAACCCCTCACACAGGCCTATAGAGGACTCAGACGTCAATCCCTCACACAGGCCTATAGAGGACTCAGACATCAGCCCCTCGCACAAGCCTATAGAGGACTCAGACGTCAATCCCTCACACAGGCCTATAGAGGACTCAGACATCAGCCCCTCGCACAAGCCTATAGAGGACTCAGAATTCAGCCCCTCACACAGGCCTATAGAGGACTCAGACATCAGCCCCTCGCACAGGCCTATAAAGGACTCAGACGTCAGCCCCTCGCACAGGCCTATAGAGGACTCAGACGTCAGCCCCCCACACAGGCCTATAGAGGACTCAGAAGTCAGCCCCTCACACAGGCCTATAGAGGACTCAGACGTCAATCCCTCACACAGGCCTATAGAGGACTCAGACGTCAATCCCTCACACAGGCCTATAGAGGACTCAGACACCAGCCCCTCACACAGGCCTATAGAGGACTCAGACGTCAATCCTTCACACAGGCCTGTAGTGGACTCAGATGTCAGCCCCTCGCACAGGCCTATAGAGGACTCGAACATCAGCCCCTCACACAGGCCTATAGAGGACTCAGACTTCAGCCCCTCACACAGGCCTATAGAGGACTCGGACGTCAGCCCCTCACACAAGCCTATAGAGGACTCAGACGTCAATCCCTCACACAGGCCTATAGAGGACTCAGACGTCAATCCCTCACACAGGCCTATAGAGGACTCAGACATCAACCCCTCACACAGGCCTATAGAGGACTCAAACGTCAGTCCCTCACACAGGCCTATAGAGGACTCAGACGTCAACCCCTCGCACAAGCCAATAGAGGACTCAGAATTCAGCCCCTCACACAGGCCTATAGTGGACTCAGACATCAGCCCCTCACACAGGCCTATAGAGGACTCAGACGTCAATCCCTCACACAGGCCTATAGAGGACTCAGACGTCAGCCCCCCACACAGGCCTATAGAGGACTCAGATGTCAGCCCCTCACACAGGCCTATAGAGGACTCAGACGTCAATCCCTCACACAGGCCTATAGAGGACTCAGAAGTCAATCCCTCACACAGGCCTATAGAGGACTCAGACGTCAATCCCTCACACAGGCCTATAGAGGACTCAGACGTCAATCCCTCACACAGGCCTATAGAGGACTCAGACTTCAACCCCTCACACAGGCCTATAGAGGACTCGAACGTCAGCCCCTCACACAGGCCTATAGAAGACTCGAACATCAGCCCCTCACACAGGCCTATAGAGGACTCAGACATCAGCCCCTCACACAGGCCTATAGAGGACTCAGACGTCAGCCCCTCACACAGGCCTATAGAGGACTCGGACGTCAATCCCTCACAAAGGCCTATAGAGGACTCGGACGTCAGCCCCTCACACAGGCCTATAGAGGACTCGGACGTCAATCCCTCACAAAGGCCTATAGAGGACTCGAATATCATCCCCTCACACAGGCCTATAGAGGACTCAGACATCAGCCCCTCGCACAGGCCTATAAAGGACTCAGAAGTCAGCCCCTCACACAGGCCTATACAGGACTCGAACATCAGCCCCTCACACAGGCCTATAGAGGACTCGGACGTCCGCCCCTCACACAGGCTTATAGAGGACTCGGACGTCAGCCCCTCACACAGGCCTATAGAGGACTCGGACGTCAGACCCTCACACAGCCTTATAGAGGACTCGGACGTCAGCCCCTCACACAGGCCTATCGAGGACTCAGACATCAGCCCCTCACACAGGCCTATAGAGGACTCGAACATCAGCCCCTCACACAGGCCTATAGAGGACTCGGACGTCAGCCCCTCACACAGGCCTATAGAGGACTCGGACGTCAGCCCCTCACACAGGCCTATAGAGGACTCGGACGTCAGCCCCTCACACAGGCCTATGGAGGACTCGGACGTCAGCCCCTCAAACAGGCCTATAGAGGATTCGGACGTCAGCCCCTCACACAGGCCTATAGAGGACTCAGACGTCAATCCTTCACACAGGCCTATAGAGGACTCAGACGTCAATCCCTCACACAGGCCTATAGAGGACTCAGACACCAGCCCCTCACACAAGCCTATAGAGGACTCAGACGTCAATCCCTCACACAGGCCTATAGAGGACTCAGATGTCAGCCCCTCATACAGGCCTATAGAGGACTCAGACTTCAGCCCCTCACACAGGCCTATAGAGGACTCAGACGTCAGCCCCTCACACAGGCCTATAGAGGACTCAGACGCCAATCCCTCACACAGGCCTATAGAGGACTCAGACGTCAATCCCTCACACAGGCCTATAGAGGACTCAGATGTCAATCCCTCTCACAGGCCTATAGAGGACTCAGACTTCAACCCCTCACACAGGCCTATAGAGGACTCAGACGTCAATCCCCCACACAGGCCTATAGAGGACTCAGATGTCAGCCCCTCACACAGGCCTATAGAGGACTCAGACGTCAATCACTCACACAGGCCTATAGAGGACTCAGACGTCAATCCCTCACACAGGCCTATAGAGGACTCAGACGTCAATCCCTCACACAGGCCTATAGAGGACTCAGACGTCAATCCCTCACACAGGCCTATAGAGGACTCAGACACCAGCCCCTCACACAGGCCTATAGAGGACTCAGACGTCAATCCTTCACACAGGCCTATAGTGGACTCAGACTTCAACCCCTCGCACAGGTCTATAAAGGACTCAGACGTCAGCCCCTCGCACAGGCCTATAGAGAACTCAGACGTCCCTCCCACGGGCCTATAGAGGACTCAGTCGTCAGCCCTTCACACAGGCCTATAGAGGACTCGAACGTCAGCCCCTCACACAGGCCTATAGAAGACTCGAACATCAGCCCCTCACACAGGCCTATAGAGGACTCAGACATCAGCCCCTCGCACAGGCCTATAGAGAACTCAGACGTCCCTCCCACGGGCCTATAGAGGACTCAGACGTCAGCCCCTCACACAGGCCTATAGAGGACTCGAACGTCAGCCCCTCACACAGGCCTATAGAGGACTCAGACGTCAACCCCTCGCACAAGCCAATAGAGGACTCAGAATTCAGCCCCTCACACAGGCCTATAGTGGACTCAGACATCAGCCCCTCACACAGGCCTATAGAGGACTCAGACGTCAATCCCTCACACAGGCCTATAGAGGACTCAGACGTCAGCCCCCCACACAGGCCTATAGAGGACTCAGATGTCAGCCCCTCACACAGGCCTATAGAGGACTCAGACGTCAATCCCTCACACAGGCCTATAGAGGACTCAGAAGTCAATCCCTCACACAGGCCTATAGAGGACTCAGACGTCAATCCCTCACACAGGCCTATAGAGGACTCAGACGTCAATCCCTCACACAGGCCTATAGAGGACTCAGACTTCAACCCCTCACACAGGCCTATAGAGGACTCGAACGTCAGCCCCTCACACAGGCCTATAGAAGACTCGAACATCAGCCCCTCACACAGGCCTATAGAGGACTCAGACATCAGCCCCTCACACAGGCCTATAGAGGACTCAGACGTCAGCCCCTCACACAGGCCTATAGAGGACTCGGACGTCAATCCCTCACAAAGGCCTATAGAGGACTCGGACGTCAGCCCCTCACACAGGCCTATAGAGGACTCGGACGTCAATCCCTCACAAAGGCCTATAGAGGACTCGAATATCATCCCCTCACACAGGCCTATAGAGGACTCAGACATCAGCCCCTCGCACAGGCCTATAAAGGACTCAGAAGTCAGCCCCTCACACAGGCCTATACAGGACTCGAACATCAGCCCCTCACACAGGCCTATAGAGGACTCGGACGTCCGCCCCTCACACAGGCTTATAGAGGACTCGGACGTCAGCCCCTCACACAGGCCTATAGAGGACTCGGACGTCAGACCCTCACACAGCCTTATAGAGGACTCGGACGTCAGCCCCTCACACAGGCCTATCGAGGACTCAGACATCAGCCCCTCACACAGGCCTATAGAGGACTCGAACATCAGCCCCTCACACAGGCCTATAGAGGACTCGGACGTCAGCCCCTCACACAGGCCTATAGAGGACTCGGACGTCAGCCCCTCACACAGGCCTATAGAGGACTCGGACGTCAGCCCCTCACACAGGCCTATGGAGGACTCGGACGTCAGCCCCTCAAACAGGCCTATAGAGGATTCGGACGTCAGCCCCTCACACAGGCCTATAGAGGACTCAGACGTCAATCCTTCACACAGGCCTATAGAGGACTCAGACGTCAATCCCTCACACAGGCCTATAGAGGACTCAGACACCAGCCCCTCACACAAGCCTATAGAGGACTCAGACGTCAATCCCTCACACAGGCCTATAGAGGACTCAGATGTCAGCCCCTCATACAGGCCTATAGAGGACTCAGACTTCAGCCCCTCACACAGGCCTATAGAGGACTCAGACGTCAGCCCCTCACACAGGCCTATAGAGGACTCAGACGCCAATCCCTCACACAGGCCTATAGAGGACTCAGACGTCAATCCCTCACACAGGCCTATAGAGGACTCAGATGTCAATCCCTCTCACAGGCCTATAGAGGACTCAGACTTCAACCCCTCACACAGGCCTATAGAGGACTCAGACGTCAATCCCCCACACAGGCCTATAGAGGACTCAGATGTCAGCCCCTCACACAGGCCTATAGAGGACTCAGACGTCAATCACTCACACAGGCCTATAGAGGACTCAGACGTCAATCCCTCACACAGGCCTATAGAGGACTCAGACGTCAATCCCTCACACAGGCCTATAGAGGACTCAGACGTCAATCCCTCACACAGGCCTATAGAGGACTCAGACACCAGCCCCTCACACAGGCCTATAGAGGACTCAGACGTCAATCCTTCACACAGGCCTATAGTGGACTCAGACTTCAACCCCTCGCACAGGTCTATAAAGGACTCAGACGTCAGCCCCTCGCACAGGCCTATAGAGAACTCAGACGTCCCTCCCACGGGCCTATAGAGGACTCAGTCGTCAGCCCTTCACACAGGCCTATAGAGGACTCGAACGTCAGCCCCTCACACAGGCCTATAGAAGACTCGAACATCAGCCCCTCACACAGGCCTATAGAGGACTCAGACATCAGCCCCTCGCACAGGCCTATAGAGAACTCAGACGTCCCTCCCACGGGCCTATAGAGGACTCAGACGTCAGCCCCTCACACAGGCCTATAGAGGACTCGAACGTCAGCCCCTCACACAGGCCTATAGAGGACTCAGACGTCAACCCCTCGCACAAGCCAATAGAGGACTCAGAATTCAGCCCCTCACACAGGCCTATAGTGGACTCAGACATCAGCCCCTCACACAGGCCTATAGAGGACTCAGACGTCAATCCCTCACACAGGCCTATAGAGGACTCAGACGTCAGCCCCCCACACAGGCCTATAGAGGACTCAGATGTCAGCCCCTCACACAGGCCTATAGAGGACTCAGACGTCAATCCCTCACACAGGCCTATAGAGGACTCAGAAGTCAATCCCTCACACAGGCCTATAGAGGACTCAGACGTCAATCCCTCACACAGGCCTATAGAGGACTCAGACGTCAATCCCTCACACAGGCCTATAGAGGACTCAGACTTCAACCCCTCACACAGGCCTATAGAGGACTCGAACGTCAGCCCCTCACACAGGCCTATAGAAGACTCGAACATCAGCCCCTCACACAGGCCTATAGAGGACTCAGACATCAGCCCCTCACACAGGCCTATAGAGGACTCAGACGTCAGCCCCTCACACAGGCCTATAGAGGACTCGGACGTCAATCCCTCACAAAGGCCTATAGAGGACTCGGACGTCAGCCCCTCACACAGGCCTATAGAGGACTCGGACGTCAATCCCTCACAAAGGCCTATAGAGGACTCGAATATCATCCCCTCACACAGGCCTATAGAGGACTCAGACATCAGCCCCTCGCACAGGCCTATAAAGGACTCAGAAGTCAGCCCCTCACACAGGCCTATACAGGACTCGAACATCAGCCCCTCACACAGGCCTATAGAGGACTCGGACGTCCGCCCCTCACACAGGCTTATAGAGGACTCGGACGTCAGCCCCTCACACAGGCCTATAGAGGACTCGGACGTCAGACCCTCACACAGCCTTATAGAGGACTCGGACGTCAGCCCCTCACACAGGCCTATCGAGGACTCAGACATCAGCCCCTCACACAGGCCTATAGAGGACTCGAACATCAGCCCCTCACACAGGCCTATAGAGGACTCGGACGTCAGCCCCTCACACAGGCCTATAGAGGACTCGGACGTCAGCCCCTCACACAGGCCTATAGAGGACTCGGACGTCAGCCCCTCACACAGGCCTATGGAGGACTCGGACGTCAGCCCCTCAAACAGGCCTATAGAGGATTCGGACGTCAGCCCCTCACACAGGCCTATAGAGGACTCAGACGTCAATCCTTCACACAGGCCTATAGAGGACTCAGACGTCAATCCCTCACACAGGCCTATAGAGGACTCAGACACCAGCCCCTCACACAAGCCTATAGAGGACTCAGACGTCAATCCCTCACACAGGCCTATAGAGGACTCAGATGTCAGCCCCTCATACAGGCCTATAGAGGACTCAGACTTCAGCCCCTCACACAGGCCTATAGAGGACTCAGACGTCAGCCCCTCACACAGGCCTATAGAGGACTCAGACGCCAATCCCTCACACAGGCCTATAGAGGACTCAGACGTCAATCCCTCACACAGGCCTATAGAGGACTCAGATGTCAATCCCTCTCACAGGCCTATAGAGGACTCAGACTTCAACCCCTCACACAGGCCTATAGAGGACTCAGACGTCAATCCCCCACACAGGCCTATAGAGGACTCAGATGTCAGCCCCTCACACAGGCCTATAGAGGACTCAGACGTCAATCACTCACACAGGCCTATAGAGGACTCAGACGTCAATCCCTCACACAGGCCTATAGAGGACTCAGACGTCAATCCCTCACACAGGCCTATAGAGGACTCAGACGTCAATCCCTCACACAGGCCTATAGAGGACTCAGACACCAGCCCCTCACACAGGCCTATAGAGGACTCAGACGTCAATCCTTCACACAGGCCTATAGTGGACTCAGACTTCAACCCCTCGCACAGGTCTATAAAGGACTCAGACGTCAGCCCCTCGCACAGGCCTATAGAGAACTCAGACGTCCCTCCCACGGGCCTATAGAGGACTCAGTCGTCAGCCCTTCACACAGGCCTATAGAGGACTCGAACGTCAGCCCCTCACACAGGCCTATAGAAGACTCGAACATCAGCCCCTCACACAGGCCTATAGAGGACTCAGACATCAGCCCCTCGCACAGGCCTATAGAGAACTCAGACGTCCCTCCCACGGGCCTATAGAGGACTCAGACGTCAGCCCCTCACACAGGCCTATAGAGGACTCGAACGTCAGCCCCTCACACAGGCCTATGAAGGACTCGGACGTCAGCCCCTCAAACAGGCCTATAGAGGATTCGGACGTCAGCCCCTCACACAGGCCTATAGAGGACTCAGACGTCAATCCCTCACACAGGCCTATAGAGGACTCAGACTTCAGCCCCTCGCACAGGCCTATAAAGGACTCAGACGTCAGCCCCTCGCACAGGCCTATAGAGGACTCAGAATTCAGCCCCTCACACAGGCCTATAGAGGACTCAGACATCAGCCCCTCACACAGGCCTATAGAGAACTCAGACATCAGCCCCTCGGACAGGCCTATAGAGGACTCAGACTTCAGCCCCTCGCACAGGGCTATAGAGGACTCAGACGCCAATCCCTCACACAGGCCTATAGAGGACTCAGACGTCAGCCCCTCACACAGGCCTATAGAGGACTCAGACGCCAATCCCTCACACAGGCCTATAGAGGACTCAGACACCAGCCCCTCACACAGGCCTATAGAGGACTCAGACGTCAATACCTCACACAGGCCTATAGAGGACTCACACGTCAATCCCTCACACAGGCCTATAGAGGACTCAGACATCAGCCCCTCGCACAAGCCTATAGAGGACTCAGAATTCAGCCCCTCACACAGGCCTATAGAGGACTCAGACATCAGCCCCTCGCACAGGCCTATAAAGGACTCAGACGTCAGCCCCTCGCACAGGCCTATAGAGGACTCAGACGTCAGCCCCCCACACAGGCCTATAGAGGACTCAGATGTCAGCCCCTCACACAGGCCTATAGAGGACTCAGACGTCAATCCCTCACACAGGCCTATAGAGGACTCAGACGTCAATCCCTCACACAGGCCTATAGAGGACTCAGACGTCAATCCCTCACACAGGCCTATAGAGGACTCAGACACCAGCCCCTCACACAGGCCTATAGAGGACTCAGACGTCAATCCTTCACACAGGCCTATAGTGGACTCAGATGTCAGCCCCTCGCACAGGCCTATAGAGGACTCGAACATCAGCCCCTCACACAGGCCTATAGAGGACTCAGACTTCAGCCCCTCACACAGGCCTATAGAGGACTCGGACGTCAGCCCCTCACACAGGCCTATAGAGGACTCAGACGTCAATCCCTCACACAGGCCTATAGAGGACTCAGACGTCAATCCCTCACACAGGCCTATAGAGGACTCAGACATCAACCCCTCACACAGGCCTATAGAGGACTCAAACGTCAGTCCCTCACACAGGCCTATAGAGGACTCAGACGTCAACCCCTCGCACAAGCCAATAGAGGACTCAGAATTCAGCCCCTCACACAGGCCTATAGAGGACTCAGACATCAGCCCCTCACACAGGCCTATAGAGGACTCAGACGTCAATCCCTCACACAGGCCTATAGAGGACTCAGACGTCAGCCCCCCACACAGGCCTATAGAGGACTCAGATGTCAGCCCCTCACACAGGCCTATAGAGGACTCAGACGTCAATCCCTCACACAGGCCTATAGAGGACTCAGACGCCAATCCCTCACACAGGCCTATAGAGGACTCAGACGTCAATACCTCACACAGGCCTATAGAGGACTCAGACGTCAATCCCTCACACAGGCCTATAGAGGACTCAGACTTCAACCCCTCACACAGGCCTATAGAGGACTCGAACGTCAGCCCCTCACACAGGCCTATAGAAGACTCGAACATCAGCCCCTCACACAGGCCTATGGAGGACTCAGACATCAGCCCCTCACACAGGCCTATAGAGGACTCAGACGTCAGCCCCTCACACAGGCCTATAGAGGACTCGGACGTCAATCCCTCACAAAGGCCTATAGAGGACTCGGACGTCAGCCCCTCACACAGGCTTATAGAGGACTCGGACGTCAGCCCCTCACACAGGCCTATAGAGGACTCGGACGTCAGACCCTCACACAGCCTTATAGAGGACTCGGACGTCAGCCCCTCACACAGGCCTATCGAGGACTCAGACATCAGCCCCTCACACAGGCCTATAGAGGACTTGAACATCAGCCCCTCACACAGGCCTATAGAGGACTCGGACGTCAGCCCCTCACACAGGCCTATAGAGGACTCGGACGTCAGCCCCTCACACAGGCCTATAGAGGACTCGGACGTCAGCCCCTCAAACAGGCCTATAGAGGACTCGGACGTCAGCCCCTCACACGGGCCTATAGATGACTCAGACGTCAGCCCCTCACACGGGCCTATAGAGGACTCTGACGTCAGCCCCTCACACGGGCCTATAGAGGACCCAGACGTCAGCCCCTCACACGGGCCAATAGAGGACTCTGACGTCAGCCCCTCACACGGGCCTATAGAGGACTCAGACGTCAGCCCCTCACACGGGCCTATAGAGGACTCAGACGTCAGCCCCTCACACGGGTCTATAGAGGACTCAGACGTCAGCCCCTCACACAGACCTATAGAGGACTCAGACGTCAGCCCCTCACACAGGCCTATAGAGGACTCAGACGTCAGCCCCTCACACAGGCCTATAGAGGACTCAGACGTCAGCACCTCACACAGGCCTATAGAGGACTCAGACGTCAGCCCCTCACATGGGCCTATAGAGGAATCACTGAAAGTATCCTTACCAGTGGCAGAGAGAGGAAATCTCTTCAAGGAGTTGTTGTAAAAACTGCATAAAGGATCATAGGCTCTGACCTCCCCTCTTTGGACACATTAAATACACAATGCTGTCGGAGGAAAACTCAGGACATACTCAGTGATCAACATCACCCAGCATTATGCCTGTTTAGGAGGAAGGATTTTAGGATACAACCTAAGACACCGCAGGCCAGAGAGCATGACCGCCTACAAAACACGATTCTACAACAGCTTTATCCCAGCCACAGTTAGACTGATGGCTAAGCACATTAAAGTGGGTATGAAATACAGCCGCCCCACTTCCCCCGTGGACATTACCTGGACAGTTACCACTCCAAAGAGGCAATCAGACACATCGGAGCACTACAGCCTCACTTTCATTCTTTCTCTTAGGTAGTCAAATAACTCTTTCAGTGCAATAGTCTAACAAACATGTGCAATATTCCACTTTTCTGTACATTATACTGTCTTGATATTATTTCTGTGAAATAATTCACTCACACACCCAGGCCATGCACTCTGTATCCTGTATCTGCATCTGTACACAGTGTGTAACCACTTACTGTATTACATTCTGGAATTACTGTGTTGGCTGCTTTTATTATTTACATTTTTTATATTATGTTATTTAATGTTTTAAAAAACTGTCTCTTCTCCTCTGTCTCTCTATTTTTTAAAAATGACTCTGGGAGATACGCACAAGAATTCCAATGTGCTTCTACTGACCTGTTCCTGTGCAAATGGCAATAAAGATATCTACTACTACGCTACCAATGATATACCAGGCCCTTCAGGTCTGGGTGTGCAGCAGGACCACAAGACAGGAGAGTTCAGGACAACTGACTTCACTGACTCGACCTGGTCCACTGATGCTGAATAACCTCTCAGGTGACAATGAGCGAAAGCGGAGAGATGTAGGTGGGAGCTATGGAAGTGAGAAGAGTGAGCAAACTGTAGGATATACCCAAGATGACGTAAACCAGGATGGGTTACCAAAACATAAGAGTGGAAATTGGTGGTATAAAAGGGCTGATACACCGCTGCTTCATTAGGGAGGAGGATTGTGTGGTGTGTGCGAGTGCAGAGCCTCCAGCTCAGGGAGTCCCGTTCCCGTACACTAATAACCAGTGTGGAGACTGGGGAATGTAGAGAGTTAGAAGAGTCTGGAAGGGTCTGTGTCAGGATGGTTTGATTCCCCTGATAAAGTATGCAAACTTAAATCTAGTCCGAAAGTGCGCATGCAGTACTGTCCATATTGGTGCCTGATATACCAGGGAAATATTAAATATGCTTATAGGGTGGACAGTTTAGGCCTTGGGAAGGGGGACAGCGATATATTATGGGGCAGAAATTGAGTTTTTTCAAGGGACTTCCTTGTGAGTGTTTTAAGAATAATGGGACAGAGGAGGTAGGCATCTCCGGGGGTAACTGTGGAACTGTTTGGGATGTGAAAGGCGACCAAATGCAGAATGGAGAAGTATGGAGCATTCCGCTGGATGCATTAGAGAACCAGAGCGTACCTCTGGCAGATACGTGGTGGCTGTGTGGTCAGGAGGGAGGATTGAGGCCTCCTCTCCCCAATAATTGTGGAGGCCTCTGCACTAGGGGGATGTTAGCTAGCCAGGTGGATATTTACTCTGACAAACAGCCCTCTAGGTCCCACAGGTTTGTTACGAGCTGCGAAGATGATCCCAGTGTGTATATAGATGCCATATGCCAGCCGAGGGGCATTCCAGAGAAATATAAGGTGAGAAGTGAGATAGCTGCAGGGTTTGAATCAATATTAATTTGGCCTACTGTTAACAAAAATGTGGAATGGATAAATTATTTGTACTATAATCAGCAGAGGTTTACCAACTATACTCAGGAGGCACTCGCATCTCTGGGGGAGCAGCTTCAGGCCACCAGTCTGATGGCATGACAGAACAGGATGGCCCTGGATTGGCTCCTGGCTGAAAAAGGGGGAGTGTGTGTGCTGTTCGGGGATCAGTGCTGTACATTTATTCCCAATAATACAGCCCAGGATGTTTCATTTACTGAGGGTATGAGAAAGTTGCAGGGGTTACAGGATGAGATGGCGAGAAATTCGGGGCAACATGACGAGTTGTTTGACTGGTGCTATAATATGTGGGGTAGTTGGCAGTAAGCCCTTATGAAAGCACTCTGTGTGCGTGCTGTGTTCATTCTTGCTTTGCTACTAATCTTTTGTTGTGTAGTTCCTCTTGTTCGCTCCCTAGTGGGAAGAGCGCTGTCTCAGCAGGCGACTATAGCTGCAATGTTTAGAGTGGTGGGAGGACCGTTTGGAGCGGCAACCTCCTGGACCAACACGGAAACGGATGGCGACATAGACACCTTGGATACGCTCCTGCCCATAGCTGAAGTTCGGCCGTACCGCCTGTGAATACTCCATGTTGGAAACGCTGCAGCCTGCCTGCCGCCCACGACACCTGGGACTTTCCTGCTCATGACAGAGTGCCTGTTATAGTAATCTACAGTGTTATCAGTTAACCTTTCAGTTATCTTTGCATTAGCCGTATATGTTTATGTAATGAGCTTGTGGTAGGTGATGTACTCCTGGTAGATTATGTATTCCTGATAATATATGCAATGTATCCTGGGGAGTTCATTGCTGTTGGTTGATTCTGAGTGTTGATAGTTTGTGAGCCATGTCAGCCATGGACCCCAAAGGGGGGCCGCGCCTGTGGCGGGCTGGGAGTGGAATTTCCCTAGATCTTAGGGTTTTAGCCCTCCCTCCTAGGCTGGATGGACAGAATTGTGTGTGGGACTCTTTAGAATCCCAAAGGGGGGAAATATATGGGATATTATTTAGCACTATACAATGTAGAATATAATCATTACGGTATTATTAAAAAGCATGCCAAATACCCATGATGTAATCATTACAATGTAATCATTATAATGTAATCAACACAATGTAATCAATTGAGTATGTATTTGCACCTTGTATTAGCCTCAAATGTTCTGTTAGCTACTTTATGTTAGCCCTGAATGCATGAATATCCACCTTTATTAGTGTTATGCCTTATCATTATGTTGAAGGACAAATATATTATCAACCCTCTAATTAGACAATGTGCAACAGGTTGAAGCTACCAAGGTTTGCTACTCAAGGAAGGTTTTCGCCCGAGTTCCTCAAAAGTTCACGGCTGAGCATTTTTAAAAAACCAAGTGGAGATGGTCGCACCACCATTATGTTCGGCTGAGGGACCAAACAGTAAAAGAAATGATGGACAAACTTATCACCTAGTGGTGTGGATTGATGTAAAAAACAATGATTGTGAATGATTGAAGGAATGATGATGCTTAAGTGACGAGATATTGTTAAATGATAAGACCTTGTATAAAAATTGGTGTAAAACAGTACTGGAGACACTTTACGTGTCCGGCCTTGGTTGTAACTTCATTGTTGCAATAAAGACTGAATTTGGATCTACACCAGCGGCTTCTGACTTCTGATTTAGCAGGGAATGAAAAACCACAAAACTAACATTTTGCCTTTTTCCCCATCTGTAACTGTTATTATGTTATTATCATTTAGAACTGAATATCCATACTCCCTTTTAATCTCATGCATCTTTTTTATCATTCCCCAGACTTTACTAATGTCAGTTTCCCGTCCTACTGAATTACAGAAGGACCTCCAAAACTCCCTCTTTGCTCATTTAACTACCCTCCTTACGTTAGCCTGCAACTTTTTGTACTCAATCAAATTCTGAAAGTTGTGAGTACTTTTTAACATTGTAAAAGCTTTGTTCCGAAACTTAACTGCAGTATCACATTTCTTTGTTTACTATGAGATCTTTGGTTAGTCTGCTTTGCTGCCTCTAGAATTACTGCATCATGGTTAGATTTCTTTTGTCCGACATAAAGCCGGCCCTGCAAAACGTCACCTAACGTCACCAAGTCACATGGTACAAAAACCTACAAGACGATCGTGACAGATCGTGCAGCACGTGCAGAGAGCAAGAAAGATCGTGCAGCACCTTTCAGCCGGCGTAACTGTAAATGTCGCTACTATGTGCCCCTGGCTTATTTTGTAAATGTCTCGTAAATGTACTTGTTTGTTTTGTTAATCTTAATGGTCACTGGTCAGCTATTACTTCTGTTGTAATTTAAAGCTTCAATAACAAAAATAATAAAAAAAACCTCTCAGCCGGCTGCACAAACTGGACCTGCCTCCGTGACACAACTTTGCCCTTATTGGCTGAACAATTTTAGTCACACGCATGACGTTTGTATCTCTGGAAGTTCCGATGCATTATCTGCTATTTCTCCCGAAAAGCCTGTAAAGAAGTAAAGTTTCAATAAATGCTCTAATAGTACACATAAGTTAATCGTTTATTTATTGTTAGTTACTGTAATGTTGCGCTGCTTTATGTGTTTAATCGTCTAGTCTGTGAAGAAGGCATTCAAGTAAGAATTGCATTGTATTCTGTGCATGACAATAAAAACTTTGAATCCTTGAAATAAATGTATTTGATCTTTTTCCTGGCAGCTATCTTTTCACTGCTAGCACTTTGGATCAGGAGTTGGTTATTGTAGAAGAGGTAATGTGCATGCAGGTGATATTTGTATAGATGTATCTACACCCTTTTGGAAGTGCGGCCATCTCAGTCAGGTCTCGCACTAGGAGGAGTAGAAGCTGTCTAGTTTGGCTGCTGTCAGTTTATATTCCACTCCTGCAGCCGCCGGCAGATGGCACTCGCCCTCACGTCAGCTGCAGTCAGACCTAAGCCAAGTCGAACGCACCCAATGGCTCCTCCCCATTCCCAATTATCAAAAAACCCACTAATTGAATGGGTCGCGTAATTATCGCTATGAATTCTGGGAGTCTGTGCAACTTCAAGACCGCAGCTCTCGTGTTACTTATAACAAGGAAGGAATATTATTCTATGTCTTTAATGGCGACCGAATGATGGATTGATATAATGTAGTGTTTCATTCTATATCCTGTTTTGATAAGATATCGACATTTCGTAAACATTCGATATACAATTAAACCATAATTGGTCCGTCTTGTTTCTTTGTCACCCAGAAACTTCACAACTGTGTTGTGAGCGGATTTTCAGCGCTTAAAATTTTGTGGTACTTCTACGTTTCTGCGCTTTTGTAAATGTAGATCGTATGTTTTGTCATTTGATTAAAGCGTTTGAAGACTTTGAAGCGCGCTGACACCAATCGGCCACCGTAGCTTAGCAACCGAATCATAACAATTCTTATTCCGTTTAGAGTTTTCATTTGAACATTTAAAGCAGCTCAGACTTGCAGTTTATCAGCAAGAGAGAAGACGCGAAAGATGTCCATCGTGAAAACCACCGTGAATCTCCAGAGGATTGACTGGCTGCTGCCGAAAGGTGCAGTCAGTGTGCGGATCGCCCCGGAATACATCCCCGGTCCAGTTGGCCGAGGTAAGGATGGCAAAATGATGCCCAGACTAACTCAGCACTTAAAGAGTTAAAGTCAGAATATGCTTGACTAGTCTTCTTGAATCTTCTGTTCTATTATCTTGTTTTAGAAGTACATGTCTAAATAATAAAGTAGTTCACCTTTAGCTTTAATATACGGGAGTCTTTTTGCATGTCTACTGCATTATATAATGAAATCAGTAAAATCTGTGGCTGTGCTGTGTTTAAACATCAGAGAAAATCATCATGAAGTGGTAAAGTAACAGCTGAATATGTCCTAATATACGGTGTTTCCCCGAAAATAAGACAGGGTCTTATATTCATTTTTGTTCCAAATGACGCATATAGTATAACATGCTACAGTATATTTACCGGTATTCATGAACAAAAATCCACATTTATTCAAACACAGACATTATGTCATCTTCTAACAGTATCTTTCCATGTAAACAATTTGACGGTGAATTTATTCATGAACAAAATTCTGCTGTATACTGCATATGTTTATTCAAATATAGTCGTAATGTCATGTTCTTCTGGAACATCATTGTAAATCTCCAAGTTCCAAATTCCGTCCTGAATATCTCGCAACTCAATTTCCTGTAGAACCAGTGTCCCCAATCTCTCATGTTTAGCAATAACTCTGTCCTTAAATGAGCGCCTCTTGTCCATGTAGCCTTCTCGTAGTATAACCGCATCTCATTCTAGTTACCGTACAATCCATGGGACAATAACTAGGGCTTATATTACGAGCTTCTTGAAAAATCATGTTAGGGCTTATTTGCGGGGAAACGCGGTAGTAATCAGAAAAAGCATAAATCTTAGTTTGGTACCTTGAGAGTGAATAAATAATGCAACTTATGGAAAGTGTAAGATATGTAAAGGATTTGACTTAATAGCCAGTTGTTGATGCCAGCATTTGGATTGAGTGGGCTGCTATATTTGATGCACATGAACCTTTCCAGTGTTGTTTTTCGCTGTTGTTCTGCGTATCAGGGAATCTGTGCACAAACTGGCTTGTTTTTATAGGTCAGGTTCCCCTGCTGAAACGCAGATGGCCCAAGTCAAGACCAGCGCATAAGTTTCCCAAGCGTGTGTTTCCTGTATCCAATAAAGACGGGAGAATTTTTCTTAGTGTGCAATACCAACTGCCAAGTGTGATATCTGTGATGGTTGTGATGTAGTGTTGTTGTACAGTGACATAATGTTTCATTTAAATTAAATATGCTGTCCCCTGTCTTTATAATCCCAAAGGACAAACCAGTTCCAGTGATGCTGGCCGTCGGAAGAAGTGGCGCACCAGGCCGCCGGCAGCCAGCTCCCTGACCACGTCTGCCTCTCCTGGATCTGCTGCCATCCCGGTGGCAACCAGCAGGGGTCAGCAGGGCACAGGCCGCCGTAGAAAAACGGCGGGAGGCCGGTCAGGGCGAAGAAGGAGGTATGACCAACAGAAGGGGTTAGAGCCTAAGCCCAGCTCACCAACCTTCTCCTCCTCTTCATTTTTATTTCCGTCTTCAGTCCCCTCCCCTTTTGTTTCATCCCCATTTCTTTTTATGGGCTCCTCTGTTTTATCCCCACACTTAGTCACACCTGTAAGCCCAGCTCCACATCCATTTTCAGCTCCAGGCATGGTTCATCTGACCCCTCTGCTTCAGGCTCCAGCACAGGCTGTAGCCGCCTCATCTCACCTGGAAAAATTCTATTGGTTGTATAACTATTATGTAACAAAGTACTCTAAAATGACCTATGACGCCAAGTGCTTTACTGAGTACTGGTGTCAGGAGTTTTGGAACAGACATTTAAATGAAATTAACTTAGCGAAACAGGGGAAGAATGAGGATAATGAGGGTACTCATTCAACCAAGAGGCGTAGGATTGATGAAGATGAGTTCATCTTTCCTATTGATGCACTGGAGCAGCTAAGTACCATGCCCAGGGCTCAGGAGATGGGTGTGGAGATGGGCTATCAGTCAGATGCACATAGCTACATTTCCCTGTAGATTCAGCACATAATTACACGAGACTTGTCATACGTACTTAGGATAAGATAAAATTAGGATATGTTACCATGTAGTTCTATAGCATAAGGTACTATAGGATAAGCTTAAGATAGGATAAGGTTAAGATTGTATAGATTAAGATAAAGATAGGACAAGTTAAGATAGTCTTAACTTGTATGCCATTTTATGTTTTACAAAGACATGATAAATTACCATAAGTTTAGGATAAGATTATATGAGATAACATAGTATAAGAATAAGATAGGATTGCATAAGATAAGAAAGATAGGATAAGATAACATAGAATAAAATTAAGATAGGATAGGTTACGGTAAGCTTAAGATTGTATAACATAGGATTAGATTAATTATAAATAAAGCAGTCCTCCTTAGAGGGGGGGTGGTGGAGGGAATATTTAAGAAATAAAAATAGGGTTAGTTAACATAAGGTAAAGATAAGATTGTATAACATAGGATTAGATTAATTATAAATAAAGCAGTCCTCCTTAGAGGGGGGGTGGTGGAGGGAATATTTAAGAAATAAAAATAGGATTAATTCAGAAGGTTAAGATAAGATTGTATAACATAGGATTAGATTAATTATAAATAAAGCAGTCCTCCTTAGAGGAGGGGTGGTGGAGGGAATATTTAAGAAATAAAAATAGGATCAGTTAACATAAGGTAAAGATAAGATTGTATAACATAGGATTAGATTAATTGTAAATAAAGCAGTCCTCCTTAGAGGGGGGGTGGTGGAGGGAATATTTAAGAAATAAAAATAGGATCAGTTAACATAAGGTTAAGATTAGATTGTATAACATAGGGGGGCGGCATGGTGGTGCAGTGGTTAGCACTGCTGCCTCACACCTCTGGGACCCAGGTTCAAGTCTCCGCCTGGGTCACATGTGTGTGGAGTTTGCATGTTCTCCCCATGTTGTCGTGGGGTTTCCTCCAGGTACTCCGGTTTCCCCCCACAGTCCAAAAACATGCTGAGGCTAATTGGCGTCGCTGGATTGCCCATAGGTGTGCATGTGTGAGTGACTGGTGTGTGAGTGTGCCCTGCGATGGGCTGGCCCCCCATCCTGGGTTGTTCCCTGCCTCGTGCCCATTGCTTCCGGGATAGGCTCCGGACCCCCCGCGACCCAATAGGATAAGCGGTTTGGAAAATGGATGGATGGATGGATGGATGTATAACATAGGGCTACAGTGAAGAAATCAAAAATTTCAAGGCAGCATGAAGGTAACGCACAATCAGGGATGTGCAATTTCTGAGGCATGTATTCAAAAAAAGTATTTTAATTGTGTTTTATGATTCATATTTGACTTAGTTCATGAAATAAAATGTTTTTTTTCTACAGACTTTGATCAGTGTTTTTGTATTTTGTAAAATACGAGAAATACTGTATGCATGGTAATGTCAGGTGTGCAAAATGTTTGTGCTAACAAAGGACACAGAGCCCCTAGAAGGGCACAGAGCCAGGCTGAGCACCACAGCGCTATCCAGCCCATGGCTGCCGATGGTCACATTCCACCAGAACCCCCCCAACACTAACTCCCCAGGGAACTTCCAAGCAGCAGAGCAGATTCCAACAACCGAGGATCAAAGGAAAAGAAAAGATACTGGCAGGAAGAAGATGATCTTGTGGCCAAAGGTTAAAAATGTAGAAGTTTGGAGAACAAATGTGTTACAAATGAAATATTATTTGAAATGTGCTACAGCTTAATCATTCTATCATACATCCATCCATCCATTTTCCAAACCGCTAATCCTACTGGGTCGCGGGGGGTCCGGAGCCTATCCCGGAAGCAATGGGCACAAGGCAGGGAACAACCCAGGATGGGGGGGCCAGCCCATCGCAGGGCACACTCACACACCATTCACACCTACAGACAATTCTTTAGCAACTCCAATTAGCCTCAGCATGTTTTTGGACTGTGGGGGGAAACCGGCGTACCCGGAGGAAACCCCACGACGACATGGGGAGAACATGCAAACTCCACACACATGTAACCCAGGCGGAGACTCGAACCTGGGTCCCAGAGGTGTGAGGCAACAGTGCTAACCACTGCACCACCATGCCGGCCCACAAATTTAAACAAATTCATTTTAAATAACTTTAATCTCAGAGCCAATTGCCATGTGCCCACAAATATTTCAATTATTATTGTTTATGATTATAAATGCCGAATACATTCCTGGAGCCTTCGATTTAGCATACACAGTGCCCTCTACAGGATTCTATCGAAACAGCATCTCTCAACCTCGTTCACAAGATTTGTCTTTTTCACAAAACGTTTTTCTTTGTAAATCCCAAAATCTTCCTATAAATGTATGTATGAATGCTTCTCGTCTTTTTCAGTCACACGAAGCCTTTATAAATGAGCTCCCCGATTAATCTGTTTACATGAAAACATCCTAATTGCGTTAAGGCATGTAAACGTAGCCACCTAACGAAAGGTAACCACGTGACTTAGCAGACTGCATGTTCCTCATCTCCTCTGTATGGACCATAGAGCTGTGTATCGGAGAGTCTGACAACACGCTACGTTTCAAGATACAGGCATTACAATTCAATGCGCTGCTCTATTTTGCCATTCTTTTTTTTTTAAATCTTCTTTTAGAAAAACATGGCACATTACAGAGAGCACACCACCAAATGGATGAAATCTGAGTAAAAACATTTGATTTTTAACGCAATCAGAATAAAGGGGTCTGCATTTATCACTGTCCCTGTAACAATCCAGCATCGTAGCACTACAGCTATTTCGGATTCAGCCAACGAATAACGTTGCTAGTCAGCAGCCTTGTGCAAGCTACTGAAAATTGCTAATTACCAATTACTGCATATAAAAGTAATTATAATAAGGGTGGGATTCGACCGTGTGTCTGCCTGGGGGGTCGCCGGCCAGGATCGCCAGCAGTTTGGACGTGTGGTTGGTCATCAATGTGCTGCATCAGCGTCTGCTCCCTCTGCCTGACCTGCCCTGTATAATTACATAATCAAGGAAAATAACAGTGGGCTAAAGGTTGCATAGTGATCACAGTAACATCGCGTCGATGTTGAAATACATGGTGCAAACAAAAGTAGTGGAATTACACTGATGAGTTACTACCAACACTGCTAGGCAGCTAGGTTTGCTAATGCTAACGTTAGCAGCGCACCCATATGCTACTTCCTCTCGCAAGATAAGGCAGCGTTACTGTCACTGTGTAAATACAATGAGATCTCTTTGGAGCAAGCCTGTCGATACCATGTTAAGTGTAAAACCACAAGTAAAATACCTTAAAAATAATAGAAATATAGATGGTGCTGAACCATGGTGAACAGTGGAGTCATAACAGGCTGTGCGTTGTGTTCAGTCACCTTTCACTGTAAATCACACATGGCTTCACAATCTTTTGTGTCTGCTCTGAATCCCTCAGGGCTGGAGTGAAAACTCCATTCACACTAACATGGTGCCAAGGGGTATTGGGTAGACATGATTCTATCCTTTTTGGATGCAATTTGTTTTACTGATTTAAATAAGTTTTCAAAAATTTCAAAATATAAGGATAGCTCATTGTATCCAAAGGGATGTGCCAAGCTTGCAGTGTTGATGTGCTGCCACCTTCTGGAAAAATGATGAACTGATTTTCAGATTAAGAACATGTATGGTTTTCTGGTATCAGGTGAGAACCGTTCATGCTGCGAACCTATGCTTATGGGTTAGGGTTAAGCTTGGGTCTAGAGCTCAGGGTACTTCCAGGCTTGGAGGCCAAGGGTAAGGTCTCTCTTTCCCCATGTAAGCATTTAATGATGATCCAGCACCAGGGCTTGGGTAAGTCACCACGAGTTGGGAGCCTCATTCCCCAGGTAAAGGATGAACGATGTCCATCCAGCCCGGGGATTCTGGTGAACCTCTCCTTACGCTGGAAGCCTCCTCCCTCAGGTAAGGGTTTAAGAATCTCGCGGTACTTCCATTGAGCCTTGGGGTTCTGGAGAAAAATCCCAGGGCCATCCAACTGTAGTAGTGTGGAATTTTGCGGGTAGGACTTGTTGATTATTTCCGGTAAGTGTGTGTGGGGACCCCTAGTGTGTGGAGGCGTCATTGGCGTTTCCCGGTCCGGTAACTCCCCTTCCGCACCGCAGTGGTCTGCCGTGGTACGCTGGCATGCTGGCTGAGGTTCACACTTATTCTGTGTCTTGGTGGGAGGTTTGGCTGTTTTAATTAGCATTAATCCTCTGCTTGATTTAAATGGCTAATGGTAATATTTTATATTGCAGTGTTTCTCTGGTGTCTGTGTTGCAGCTCCAGTGGTTGCAAGTTATTCTGGTGACTAGGCCTATAGCTACTTGTCAGTTGCTTTACTTGATGTGTTTTAATTGTAGTTACGGTTGTTGCCAGGATTACAGTTTCAGTTGCTCGTCAGCTTCAGTTTATGCCTCTTCCAGCAGGTTTGTCAGACAATAATAGTTTGAACCTGCACTGTGGCTGCTGTGTTTCCTACGTCAGTTTTTCTTTTCCGTCTGTCTTGTCTTGTCCTCAGCCGGTCCGATGTCGCCCAACAACTGCTGCTTGAAGCTCCTGGTCCTCGGTGGGACATCGGCGATGTGCTGGGAGCCTTGGAACGCGCTAAGGATCGTCGCACCTTTTCCTGCATTTGGAGCTGTTTCATTCCCTAGTTCTGCGACTTAACAGACTTTAGGCCGCCCTTTCTTTCTGTTTGGGACTGATACAGAGGGACAGCCTGTATTCTGTTACTCATTGTTTGCACTCTTCATAGTTTTCAACACTCAGATTCTTGGTTAGATTGTGGTATTTTCTGGGAGGCTGAGCAGTGGCTGCCTCGATTGATCTGGCTGACTAAGATTTGATTGGTCTGGGGTGGTGGTGTTCACACTTTCACCTTGTGCAGTATATTTGTGTGGGGATCAGTGTGGTGGAGCACAGGTGTGTGTGTGCGTGTGTGTGTGTGTGTGTGTGTCTGTGTGTGTGTGTGTGTGTGTGTGTGTTAGTTTAGGGGACTCTATTCCCCCTTTTGATCAACTTCCCCGGACACCTGTCTCTTGCTTGGGTTTAGTCAGCCGGTGGCCAAAGGCTGGTTGCTGGTTTATTTTTTAAGGTTGTTGATGCTAAAGCGCTTGTCTTGTTTCTTTGTTTTATATTTTCAACAACCTGTTAATAGTACAAACACGTCTCCAGCTCCATTCGGTAAATGAACTTGTGTGCTCTTAATTTAGAGTAATTTTTCCTGTGGTGAAATTCCCCAGGTGGTGTAGTCGTGTCCTTGTACTACTGACCGCTCTCTGCCACAAACACTTTACTCTGAACCTAACCCTAATCCTAAACCTAACCATAGCCCCAAACGTCATGTCCTGCCACCTCCCTGACGTGGCTCTAATAAGCCATGCCTGCTGCTCGTTGGTCTCGTGTCTCGTTCCATCCCTCATGTTAAACACTCCCAGCTACTTCCAGTCTGTTCCCTTGTTATTCCTGTATAAGTGCTTCCTGGCCCTGTGTTCGCCATTGATGTGGTGCCCTCCATGTTGCTTGTTCCCTAGCCTCCCATCTTGATCCCAGTAAATCCCAGTTTATTGTCTGACAACACCTGCTCCCAGAGTCGTTCATCCTGGCACCCAACAGACTGACGGAACTCGACAAGCCCCAGTAGGTTCCCCAGGTCCCTACTGCCGATCACTGCTGCTTGTGTCAAGCATACCTAATGTCGCTGGTTCAGGCCGCAGTACATCTTTGCCCAGAGAGAATGGCCCATCTCTGACGGATGGCATAGCCGCCCTCTCCCCGGACTCCCAAGTGGAGGGTGTGACAGCTATAGCGGAGATCCTCAGGGCCCTCTGGAATGGAGTGAGTGTGCTGAACCCCGCAGAGGTGGGGTGCTCTGGAGAAAAGGAGCCCGCCGTCTCCATGTCGTTTGCCGTAGGGCGACCTGCGTCCTCATTGTCACTTGAAGTCTGACAACATGATGCTTCTCTGGGATTTACTGTGATCCCCCTGTTCACCAAAACATGCTCCCCAAAGCTCTCCAGCACAGAAGAACAGGCTTCACTCCTAGTTCTATGGTTGTCAGAGTGCTGGACCACAGTAGAGGTCGGACTTTGCTTCAACATGGTTTTATTGGAAGTCTGCACACAATACAGATGTTTCCTACTGTCCTTCGTTCCAATTAAATGTGGAAACATTTTGTCAGCTGGCTGGACAAGACCCTACTGCCTCTTTTAATAGTACACATAGTAGTGAGCAGTGGTGACGTAATGGTTAGGGAAGCGCACTCGTGATTGAAAGACACTGCATCTACAGTATCTGGCCCAGGAGAGCCAGCCATTGCAGTCGTTACATCCGCACTTAAGGCTCCCGGCCCAGAGGGCCGCTCAGGCCGCACCCACAGTGTCCAACACAGGTGAGGCCTTGGTTGCCTCTAGGCTTCTCATAGAATCTGACACGGTTCCCTGGTAACCAGCCGACACCTGCCACACTGCTCCATAATGTCAGGCCAGCGTCCACCTCTCTGTCCCCTGATGCCTGGCCAGCACTCACGTCAATGTCCCCAGACGTCCAGCCGGTGCCCACCTCATCTCCTGACGGCCTGCTGGTGCCCACTTTCTATCCTGATGTCCCACCGGCACATGCCTGCAGGCTGCCACCAGCCCAGAGAAGATGGATCCAGAGGATGTCCTGCTAGAGTGCCCTGGGTCCTGATACGTGGGTCCCTCCTTCATCCCAGACTCCGGTTACTCTGGTCCCAGTTTCTGGTCACCAGTATCAACAGGAGCCCAAGAAAGCGGCAGGCAGAATGTCTGTCTCCCAGAGAGGGTTTGCCAGTCTCTGTTCTTGCCCTGTATGTCCCTTGTCATCTTCATGTTCCTCTCCTGTTGTCTCCTTGCTGCTCTACTGTTCTGCGGTTCTCTCATCGCCCGCCAACCCCTCATGTCCTCCTGCCCTGCTGGCCCTCCCAGACCCTCTGGTCCTGTGATTCGGCAGAGTTCAGCCTCATCTGGAAAGGGGCCTAGGAGGGTCCCCCCCCCCCCCCCCGATGACTTCCCGATATACACTTCGATTCACCTGGAGCAATTCAATTTGGAGTCGCAGGCTGCCCAAAATTTAATTCCATATCTGCCCGGTTTTCGGAGCATATGCTGTCAAAATGGGCAGCAGACTGCAACAGCAGACGGAGAGAATACTTATCCGATGCCAAATACAGGAATCAGATATAAACGTTATACATTTTTCATAGCACTTTACAATATTATTCATTACTGACTTAATAACACAGTCACTACTCAGGTACAAATCGTGAGTAAATATAGTAACTAAAATAAATGATCCATTATGATTCATTGAACACAAACATGAAATTGATACTCACTACATACGTATTGGCAACATGTTCGGAAAAATATGATTTTTTTGGTAATTAAAAACTATAAACTGTTGTGACAATGTAGATCGATGTGAAGCAGTAATAAAGAAGATATTAGTTACCCATGAACAGAACCAGGTGTGACAATGGTGATATGCATCAGGGGAATGATGTTTGCCCAGAGCTCTCATACTTTGCAGATCGCCGCCATCTTGTCGCTGGATTTCCTGAGTGCTCTGGACTGACGATCGTCAGAGCAGATAACCAGCAACATGTCACAAAAGCTTTGTTTGGGCATCGTTGCTAGAAAAATCACCGGTCTCATTTTCGCACTTCATAAACTTTTGATTGATTCTTAATTGGATTTGAAAACCTCAGCCAATATTAAAAGCCCCATATATGCCCTAAACTCCCTTGCTGTTATTTCTTTCTAGTCCTTGACGAATTTCCTTCTTACCTCCAGGTTGCTAATGTTGATTTTTCCATTGATCTTGGAATAAAAAGTTGGACAGGATATCTTTGGCTTGCCGAATGCAGAGCCTGGTTGGCCGCAGAGAGGTTTTCATTGAGTACTGTGCTGTAATCCTGCCTGGACCATGTCCGTCCAGTGCTTTTGACTACCAGCACATCTGCACATCTTTAGTAATATCAGTCTCTTCCTCTGCAAATTCCACTTCCGAAACCTCAACAGAGGTCTCACACCTACTTCAGTACTGTCCCTTTCTGTACTACTGCTTTCCAATTTCTGCAATACGAGATCTGCTGCTTCTTCAGGTGTATCGCTCCATGTCTCTTACAGAGCAGCACCTCAGATCATCCTCAGGTTTGGCACCAGTATCATAGATAATGCGAACCTTCATATAAGTAAGAGGTAATATTTTGCTCAGTATCAGTTCAAGTTCAAATACTTCAGGTTTTTTATTTGACAAAACACATAAAATAGTCGTGCAAAGTCATTGATTTATTTTTAAAACTATTGCACTGTGATACATTTAACATCATATTTCCAGTTCTGCCAAATCTCTTATTGACAGCTTAGTGGTTTTCCAATGGCTTGTGGCGTCACATGGTGGTCGAAAATGATATTACAGGCTTTTGTTGAAATTACCTTAAAATTCATCTGGAATGTATTGATTTATGCTGTAATTAATGATGCAAATTAACACAGATGGGGCCATTTTGACCCAAAACAGCTAGTTGGAGTGTAGCAATCCTCCAGATTGTAAAGGTCAAGATACTAAAACCTGGAAAAGTGCAAAGGACTGGAGCAAAAGAATAACAGTGAAAGCTGTCAGAAACAGGCAGGAAACTCTGCATGGATGTTTTTGAAGAGGTAGACGGGTCCAGTTGGCTGTATTAGTCAGTCTGCTAAGAAACATAGTGCCAACAAGCCCATGGCCCCTTTTCATGTAAAACTTCATACAGGAGGCTGTTTGTGCAGTTTAGTGCCTTTGTTAGCCTCGGCTCCTGTAAATCATATAAGCACACCCACCACACCCCCAGGAGCATTCCGCGTGCCCCCACCGGCCAACCTGCCTGTCCCCCCCAACCCACAGACCGTCTGTAGTTCTGAAATCTATCCACATGGCTGCTGGCCAAGTCTAAGGTAAAATTCCATAAATGAAATATTCAGTAAAATACAATTTTTCCCCTAATCTGGGAGACAGTGCAGAATTATTGGAGTCGGTCCTAACTCTGTCTTCAATATGTACCCAGCAGGCACCTAGGACTCGTATCTCCCTCTGAGAATTTCTTCTTATAAGAACATAAGAACTATACAAACGAGAGGAGGCCATTCGGCCCATCAAGCTCGCTTGGGGAGAACTAAATTAATAGCTCAGAGTCGTTAAAATCTTATCTAGCTCTGATTTAAAGGAACCCAAGGATTCAGCTTGCACTACATTATCAGGAAGGCTATTCCATACTCTGACTACACGCTGTGTAAAGAAGTGCTTCCTTAAATCCAGCTTGAAATGTTCTCCCGCTAATTTCCACCTATGGCCACGAGTTCGTGTATTTAAACTAATGCTGAAGTAACTATTTGGTTGAACAGCATCCAAACCTGTTAGAATCTTATATACCTGGATCATGTCCCCCCTCAGTCTCCTTTGCTTGAGACTGAACAGATTTAGCTCAAGTAACCGTTCCTCGTATGACATTCCTCTAAGACCAGGAATCATTTTTGTGGCCCTACGCTGCACCTTTTCTAAGGCCACAATGTCCTTTTTAAGATATGGTGACCAAACCTGCACACAATATTCTAGGTGAGGTCTCACCAAGGAATTGTATAATCTTAGCATTACCTCCCTTGACTTAAACTCCACACACCTGGAGATATACCCCAACATCCTATTGGCCTTTTTTATTGCTTCCCCACACTGGCGAGAATGGGACATTGGGATTTATTTATTTTGAGCTTAGCTAGGCTTTGCAAAACATCTGCTTCAGTTATATATATATTAGCTATAGACAATGCTGGATAGGTAATAACTGGTATCTATCATTGAACTCATTTACTATATCATTGTCGTTTACTATTATAAGACCCTTACTATCCTGCAGATTAGTAATTTCAGGTTTTAGAGCTCTTTCAGAGTTAAAATACTGGAAGAAACTTTTAACGTCATCCTTAGCTTCCAATGCAACCATCCTTTCGACATTTCTTTTAGCTCGTCTAATATCATTTTTTAACTCAGCCTGTAGACTTAGATATTCCTGCTTAATTCTGTCATCATCAGTTATTTTCCATTGCTGGAACAAAGCCCTTTTCCTCCTTACTTTATACTTTATTTCCCTAGTAAACCACCTAGGTTTCAATTTCCTAGATTTATTCTTGCTGGAAACAGGTATGAAGTCCTCTTGCACTTGCAATAATGTGCTTTTAAAAAATTCCCAGGCCTCTTCAACAGTTTTGTTATTTAACTCCATCCAGTTCACAGTTTCTAGTTTTAGTCTCATACACTTAAAGTCAGCCTTCCTAACATTATATATTTTTGATTTGGACTTAGCTCTTCAAACACTAAACTTAACCTCAAATTTGACCATGTTATGATCGCTACTGTCAAGTGGTTCTAAAACGTCTAATTTACCAATCCTGTCCTGGTTATTAGAGAGAACAAGATCAAGAATGGCATCTCCCCTGGTAGGGGTGTTAACAAACTGAGTAAAAAAACAATCCTGTACTAATTCCACCATCTCCATTTCATTTTCTGAAGAGCCAATGACAATGTCCCACTGCATTCCTGGTAGATTAAAATCACCCATAACTACCACATCATTTTTATTGCTCATAGTCCTAATATCACTATAACAATCTGCTTTCCTCAGCAGCTATATTAGGTGTTCTGTAACAAACACCGACAATTAGGCTATTTGAGTTTTTAGCATCTAATTTTACCCATATTGCTTCCGTAGTTTTATTTATATCAGTAAGTTCCCTTGCCTGCAAGTTTTCCTTTACATATACTGCAACACCACCTCCCTTTTTTCCTATACGATCCTTACAGAACAACGTGTAACCATCCATATTATATTCTTGTCCATCCTTTTCACTCAACCACGTTTCAGTTATTCCTATAATATCATAAGAGTCCGATGAGATAAAAGCCTCTAAATCATGAATTTTATTCCTAATACTTCTGGCGTTTAAATACAGACAACAAAGGGTAGGCCTATTACGGTGCCCACTTACAATATGATTATTTGGGGCTTTCCGTTTCCCCCCACTGACATAGTTAACTAACCTCCCTGCCCCCCCAGTCCCTAGTTTAAACATTCCTCAACTACTCTACACATACGCCTCCCCAATACACTGGTTCCCCTCTGGTTCAGGTGCAACCCATCCGGCTTGAACAGGTCCCACCTGTTCCAGAAGGTCCTCCAATGCCCCATGAACCTAAACCCCTCTTTCCTACACCATCCTTTTAGCCACGCATTTAATTTCCTTATCTCAGCTAACTTAGCCTGACTTGCACGTGGCACGGGGAGTATTTCGGAGAATACCACCGTGGACGTTCTGCTTCTAAGCTTATTGGCAACTTCTATAAATTTATCCTGCAGAACAGCCCTTCTACCCTTGCCTATGTCGTTGGTGCCAACATGCACCACGACAACTGGATCCACCCCAACTGGCGCCAAAAGCTTATCCACACGATCTGGAAGGTCTCCTACCTGGGCACCAGGCAGGCAAGACACCGTACGGGACCCTCTATCACGCGTGCACACATAACTGTCTACTCCCCTAATAATGGAATCCCCCACTACCACAACCTCCCTCTTCCTGGGGGGAGGGGGCTCCTCAGTGCCCAAGGGCCCACCTGCCTCCCCAGTCCGTTCCGGCTCTAAAGCTGGAAGAACCTGAAACCTGTTCGACACAGTCACCTCAGGTGATGCCGCCTCTGCAACGTGTGTACACCCTTTCCTGCGTCTACAACCTACGGTCACCCAGCTCTCTCGACCTCTCTGCTCTTCATTCTCCCCCCTCCCGGCTAGTGGCGTACACACCTTCTCCCTAAAAGGCGTATTAACTTGCTCCTCTAACTCACTGTTGCATTGGATGAGAGCCAGTTGCTCCTCAAGGTCAAAATGCGCTCAGCAGCAGAAATTCTCCATCCTAGATGAGCCTGCAAAGTTCTGTAGAAGTTAAATATACTTTAGTCAAATGAGAGACTAACCTGCTGTCAGGCAGGGGAAGCTTCAATAAGGCCTTCATTCATGACAGCTCCACTTGGCTTTTTGACGAGTCCCCATTTAGATGCAGCACGTCAGAGACTGAAGAGCAGGATGAAGGCTGTAAGTACAGTTTGCTGTGGATTGTGTTTGTGTTTAAATCTAATAAAGGATGAGACAATTTACTTAAAGCATGATATAGTTCATATTGCTCTTCAGGCTTCGTGATAAAATATTAAAATTATGGAGTACAAAGTTGTACATACAAAGAAAACAATGCAGAGCGGCAGGGCACCTGGCCCAGAGGGTCTTCACATAGAATTCTACAAAGGGTATTTTTTCCTGTTAGATTTACAGCTTTGGTTGTCTTGCCCTTTAAAGAAATTCTCTCAAGAAAGAAGTTGCCTCTTACCATGTCACAAGCAATTAGTTTCACCCAAAAAGGAGGAGGACCCCTCTCTGCTCCCCGTGTTAGTAGGTTCTCCCCAACTCCTCCTGCTTATTCCTTCCTCCCTCCCTCCTATTTGTGCTCTCCTCCTCCTCTTGGGTTCTATTCATGTCTTTTGGTTCAGCAATAAAACCCACAAGGCTGCTCTTTGATTGTCCCTCTTCCCATCGTGACATATTATGTATTACATGATTATGAAATTATTTGATTATTATACAATAGTCAATTAACCACTTTGTTTCTTCAATTTGTCTTTCTTCTGAATCATCAGATATATGTCGTAGCTGGTAATTTGTTACACTCTGCTGTCAGTGCCAGTGTAGCCTAGATACAACCAGTCATATGTTTCAGTCAAGCTGATGTTTGAACAATTTTTGGGAACAGATTTTCATAATGTTTTCTCATATATGTGGTGTGATAATTGAGCATGACCCCACTTTTGCTGTGCTTTGTGCTCCTGTCATGATCTGTAATCTCTTATTTTTTCATGTCTCCTCCAACTCATGCCAGCAGAGGGCGCTGCTGGCACTTTGTAACCCTCCTAATTCTCCTGTATCCCATTATAGTTCTCCATCCTAACCCTGTACCCCTGTTTTGTTGCTGATTAGTGTGCTGTGTATAAATATGCCTGCCCTCACTGCGTTCCCCAGCTCAGTCATTGCTGTTCCATGTGTAGTCTGTGTTTCCTTAAAGCCCACCGAGCTACACACTGCCCCTAAATTTAAATTTATATGTAACCTGTGTGTGTATGTGTAACCTAGATTTGCCCAGTATGTAAATCTAATCCAGACCTTGATCCTACACCTACTATAATTATAAGTACCTCACTATACCTATATCTAACACTGCTATTCATCACCAATGTTACATGTCAGGGCTTCGCTGCAATAGATCCCTCAGTGCTGCAGGTTATTACTGTGACTTTGCACACACACACGTTGCTGCTTCCTCAGCCAGTGTCACATATACTTTATTACACACAGACCTCAGTAATCTCTGCTACACTCACACCTGCTCACTTTACATCCATGGTTAAATTCTCCTAATGGAATCTATCTTAATGTCTTTATTCTATTTTATTTTATTTATTATACCATATTATTCATTGTATTGTTCTTTCAATTTTATTTCTATTTTATTATTGCTAATACACCGGATCTGAGTGCCTCATTTTGTTCCCTTCATATAGAACACGTTTTGTAATGACAATAAAACATCCTTATCCTCATCTAAATCACACTGTCTAACTACTAACCTGTTTAAATAATATAATTGGATTTCAAAGGTTAATAGTCACTCAATTACCCCCTCAGCCCAACAGTACCACAAACACCCAACATGCACGGAAATTTTCTCCTAAGTTGTTTTCCCTGCCTGGAACAATACCACAGCAGTCACATGGACTAATGTTTCAAAACATTTCAGAAACCTTGCATTGAAACTTGAGGTCTTTAGAAGGGATCAGTCCTGGGTGGCAAAGTTGCCATCACAAAGGTTTTTGATTAAGGGATTCATGATGCCAGGTAGCCATCTTTCACAAGCTGGTGGGCTGTGCCACTGATGCCTTTGCTTGGGTTTTATATGTCTGTCCTGGTTTGTGTTCTTGCCACTTCAGGTTCCCTGGTTTTGGTCTACATTCCTCGGTCCTCTACTGTGGAGTCTACCTTCTGCTTCACCTCATTCTGGTCGCCCATCCAGTCAGCGGCCCATGTCCCCCTGGTTCCCTGTTTCCAGAGGTTGGTCTGTTAGTCTCCGGGGCCAGGAGGCAGAAATCTGCCATGTTGGATGGGCGGCCCAGGTTGGGGTGCTCCATCATAGACTGGTACATGAAGGATTATAAATGGTTTTCAACCAGTATGTACCGAGTGTGCATCGTGACGAAAAGAATGTCATGGGAATATTTAGGACTGACTGCAGTATTAGTTCAAAGCATGATTGTGTTTTTCTTAATTTTTATTGATTTATTTTTGTATTATTCATTTTTTAATTATTAATTTTCTTAAGTAACTTGATTCAGTTAAAAGGGGTTTGTCCATTTGCTTTAGCAGAAGTTTGTGTAAGTATGATGTTCACCTTCCCTTTTCATAGTCTAGTCTTTGCCAAGTTTTATGCTTATTTCCCCTGGTTAAGTTAATCTGACGTGTGTTTAGGAGGGTCATACAGGCTTTTTGTTTGTAATGGAAGCACAGGGTCTGTACTTGCAGCTTATTTGCCATGCTAATAGAAGCATTTTACCTTCCTCTCTAATCTCTTTTTTTCTTGGCTCTCACTGCAGTCTCCTCTATGCCAGGGTTTCTCAACCCAGTCCTTGGACCCCACTGCAAAGATCCACAGTTTTGCTCTGTCCAAGCTCTCAGCACAGCAGTAAAAGGTGACTGTTTGGTTCATGCATGCAGGGATCTGGGACAGAGCAAAAACGTGGAGCTGTCTGGTGGGCTGAGGAATGAGTTTAGAAATGCTGCTGTATGAAGTATTAAACCATTTGACCGGTTGGATAAATGTTAAAATGTTTTCTCAAAATATAAAAAGAGATAATCTTCTGTTTTGCGTCTCATTACAAGCAAACTTGTTTTTTGTTTTTATGTCACTCTAGTATTTGATATCTAATTTTCAGTCTTCTGGCAATATAATCTGGTGAATGGGGAAAGACTTCCAGCAGGGGCTCCGGTTTCCTCCCACAGTCCAAAAGTGTGCAGGGTAGGTTAATTGGCAAATCTGAGTTGTGAGTGTTTGCGCCCTGCAGAGTGTTGACTCCTGCCCAGGGTTGGTTCCTGCCTACGCCTGTTGTTCCAAGGACAGGCTCCGGTCCCCCCCGCGACCTCAGTTTGGCTTGTTGTCTCCCCCCTTGGTTTCCTTTGGTTTACGTCTTCACTAGCCCCCTTGTTGCTTTGACTTGTGTGTAAGTTATGTATGTGTGATTGTATTGCTGCATAGGGAGTGACTGCTATTTTGTTTTGCAAGTGTGTGTTGGACTCTGTTTATTTGGTCAGGGAGTGAGGTGGAGTGTTTGTCTTTTGGTTTCCTTTTCTTTTGCACTTAGGTGAGATTAGCTGTGGGTCGCACTTGATAGTTGGGGATTTTGTTTGTTATTTTGGCTGTGGTCACTCCCAAAGTCTTTTGCACCGGGTTATTTGTTCAGTGTCAGTATTATACATGAAAAAAAATGAAAATACAAAAAATATCCCTTTGTCCACTGGTGTTCCCTTCTTGCCCTCACCCTGTTTGTCCCTTTATCCCATTCCCCTTTCCCGTGAATACTGTTACACTCCAACCCTAGACAGCATATCATAACAGCATCGTACCTATAGTTTTAAAAGAGATGAGGGATATTATTCATTGACCTTTATCTTTGCTATTTCAGAAATCCGTATCTGCTACCTTGTGACTGGAAGTATACACTGTAAAAAAAGGCAAAATTTGTCACAGTTTTAAACGATTTTATATCAGCCAATTTGACTACAGTATAATTATTTTTTTCCTCTTATGTTAAATGACAGAAAAGTTTTATCAAAACTACATTGCATAACTGGCATCGTAGTACTGATTAGCACCGATTCAGACATCCCGATGAACAAATATGAAGTTCATTTAAACTGTGGTACCTTAAATCCGTCAAGTTACCTCGATAAGCCAGTAACCCTGATTCGTAGTATAGGCCACTGATCACAAGCACTCTGTGTAAACGTATTGTTTAACCGGCGCTGTTGCATTACCAGGGTGAGAGGTTGACTTGCTGGTTAGCTATAAAAACAGACGTTAGTGCAACTCCACGTTAATGGTGCGGTCATCATGGCTTATAAATGCTTATTATCGTTCATCATTGTTTGTGTCAGTAACGATAACATAAACAAGGGTAGGCACCAGGAGAACATCATTGGCTCTTGCATCGATTACTTTTCCCGTAACACCCTTTAGATTGTTTCCCTGAAGGGCAGCAAACCGACAATTTCGGTGTGATTGAGCTGATCACGTGTGCATGGGGAGGGAATGCGGACCACATGACCTTCCCGGCGAGCTCAGCACATCCAGCATCGCTTCGCAAATACAATCAAAATGTTTTATCTTTATTCACACTTTCTATCTTTATTCATTATCTCTACGATCTCACTCCTGGACGAATGCCTGGCATTCAGAGCATTCTTTATTAGCCATTTGCCTTTGGATGCAGTTTATTTCTATGCCCCAAAGCTTCCAGGCATCAGTAATTGCTTCCCGTGTTACTCCGGTCCTGGGGTCTTCTGTAACTGCCCTTTGGGATTACATATATTCAGCATATGCTTTTGTCCGAAGTGATGAGAGTTTGGGGTCAGAGCACTTGGGTCTAAGGGACTTGCTCAAGGGCTTAACAATGTTACGATTACTCTGCCATGGGAGTTGAACCAACAACCAAACTGGCAGAGATGGCCAACCTGCTGAGCTCCACACCCGCTGACGATCTCCTTTTCCTGTCTGCTGCAGTCTCTATGGACCTGAGTCCGGAGAAGCACTCTGAACTTGAGGACATCCGGCTGAGGAGAGGAGCCCTTCTGCTGGAGATCCAGAGGCTGCGGGAGGCGCTGAGAGAGGCCCTCATGGAAGTGGAGGGCCTTGAATCCAGCACCAAACGCAGCCAAACCTTAGAAAAGAAATAAGAAATAAGAAGAAATAAATTCAACATGGACCATAAGAAGGGTATCCTGTTCATGGTACAAAACAATCTTCTCCGGCACACGTCTGAGGACATCGCCCAACTCCTATACAAGGGAGAGGGGCTGAACAAAACAGCCATTGGAGATTACCTGGGTGAGAGAGACGACTTCAATATCCAAGTCCTCCAAACATTTCTTGGGCTTCATGAATTCGCAGGGTTCAACCTGGTACAGGCTCTCAGGCAGTTCCTCTGGAGTTTCCGTCTGCCAGGAGAAGCACAAAAGATTGACAGGATGATGAAGGCCTTTGCGCAGAGGTACTGTCAATGTAATCCTGGAGTCTTCCAGAACATTGACACCTGCTATGTACTTTCATTTTCCATAATCATGCTAAACACTAGCCTTCATAATCCAAATGTGAGAGACAAGCCCAGTGTGGACAGGTTCATCTCCATGAATCGAGGAATCAATGATGGAGGCAACCTGCCAGATGAACTCCTCCGAAATCATTATAAGAGCATAAAGAATGAGCCATTCAAGATTCCTGAAGACAATGGGAACAATGCCTTCTTCAACCCTGACAGAGAGGGTTGGCTCTTCAAACTGGGAGGAGGACGGGTGAAAACATGGAAAAGGCGGTGGTTCATCCTGATGGACAACTGCCTTTACTACTTTAAACATACTACGGATAAGAAACCCAGGGTGATCATTCCGCTGGAGAATCTGAGCATCCGTGAGGTGAAGGATCTCAGGAAGCCTAATTGCTTTGAACTGTACATCCCTAACAACAGCAGACAGCTGATGAAAGCCTGCAAAACGCCGCCTGGGAGAGGGAAATCATGTGGTGTACCGCATCTCGGCGCCAACCCCTGAGGAGAAGGACAAGTGGATACAGAGCATCACTGCTGCTGTGAGCACTGACCCTTTTTATGAGATGCTGTCAGTAAGAAAAAAACGACTGAATAAATAAGTAACGATAAAGACTGTGTGAATATGGTTGGATGTGCTATTGCAGAAAGTATTTATTTCAGAACGAGGAACTTTGCACAAAGTAATGTTTAACCTTAAGGTAGCATGACCGAATTCCAGGTTTTGTTTTGATGCGACTTATTGTTCACTACAGATTTTATCATCGAAATGCCCTGTCCTTTTTTTGTATAAATGTGAAATTAAATGTTATTTGCACTGTATTGCTGATCTTTATGTCAGAGAACCTTTTTTTCTGAAAATCCACACTGCTGTAAATTTGCATCAACATGATTGGGATTGGGATGGAAAAATTATTTCCATATTCTAAGCATATTGATTTCTGTTGTAAATTTTACTTCTACAGCAGTATGATTTAAGACACTAACAGCAATTCATTTTTCAACCAGTAATTGTTAATGTGATAGGAATTGCATTCAACAGCAAATGCGTTCAACTTAACCAAATGTATAAATCTTACATATTCTGATGATTTGACATTCCCCCGATGTCTGTGTGATGTATTTCAGCAACAACACGCAGTTAATGAGATCACTATGCGGAATTTAGCCGACTGTTATTTTACTGATTAGGATATATCACCCATGATTGGGGTATACTATATATCAAGGGTCAGCAACCTTTTTGAAACTGAGAGCTACTTCACGGGTACTGAGCCATACAAAGGCTACCAGAACAGACTTTACCTAAACTTATCTAAACTTCATGTAGAATAAACACGTTTTAAATGCTTTTTTGGATATTGTCATTTTCAAATCTATATAAATACAAATGTGATTAAAGAAGAATAGCAACAAGATAAAATGAAATTTTAGTTGCTGCCCACTGGTGAGTTGTGGTATTTTTAGAACAGGTCCGTGGACAACTCATGTGGTCCTTGGGGGCATCCTGGTGCCAGTGGGCACCATGTTGGTGACCCCTGTTCTAAATGGTATGTAGGGTTTGCAAACTACACCAACGCTTCTGATGTAGCTACATTTAGGCTTATAGTGGAATAATATAGTGGAAGATTCCTTGCGTGAGTGTCTGAGAGCGTGAAAGTCATGCCAGATGCATGGTAGTCGGCAGCCCTGCTTTCCGTGTGCATCTGTCTCTTACTTTAGGTGGCTAGAGATCCAGCATTACTCAGGATTAGGAGCCACTTGCACTGATAATAATTAGTTTCTTTTTCCACATGCAGTCTGCTGCTGTATAACATGAAATCAGCCCAAAAATCCGTAACCCATGACCTCCTAATATTTACCCGAAACTATGTTTTCAAAATAGCACAATTGGGCATGAACACCGCGGACCTGGAAACTCTGCTGAGCATTGAGAATCAGTGTGCAAAGGCTCTTAATTTGGATATGTTTGTGAAACGTTCTGCTGCACAGCACAAGAAAAACAACTGGTCAGTGATAATGAAAAGTACAATCAGCATTGTTTAAACCATGAGAGTCCAAATGCTTAGATAAATTGTCACTTTTTCAGTGTAAGTATGCTCCTGAGCTCCACGATTCTGAATGATAGTCGGTTTCTCACTGAACCTCCACGCCACTCTGTTAAAATCTCTTGCCACCCCATGTAAAATTTTCTAGATCCACCACTGTGCCAGAGTAAAGACTTACAGTAAGAATCTTGAGTATTATTTCAACATAAACTTTGCTTGGGTGCTTCATACTTTAAATTAAATATAAATTATGGCAACGTGCAAAACTATTAAGGAAAATGCAGTGTATTTGTTTTTCATTTACGTAATTATATATGTTGATTATGATTCTTTTTAGTTCCACAGTACATGCAGATACTACAATCCAAGCATGCACTCTTAGGTTAATTGCTATCAGTTTATATAAAGATTTATAGAAATTTCAGTCAGAGACTAGCTTCTGATATAGAAAGAATGTTTACATTTTTTTTGGCCGTGGAATAGTTTTTCAGTGCTGCATGTAGTTTCTCTTTATTGTTTGAATAGGACACACTTACACATCAACAAGTGTAGTGGCAGTTGTGATGTCCTCGCATATGAGAAAATACACGGACAACTTTTATTAAAGAAAACGAAAGGCTTTACTCTCCATACTCCAGTCAATTGCATGCATAGGCCTACTGCCGCATCTCACTTTGCCAACTTCCGCTTCCGTGCGCCTCAGGAGGATCTGGCTGCAGAACACTGGAAAGGGGTCCACAGCTCAAGGGGACCACCAGAGGACAGATGGAGTGGAACCGGTAACCAAGGGATTTGCCAGTGACTGGCACTCACTGTTGTTTTCGACTACAATAAAAACAGCTGTACTGGCTGAATAATGAGCATACAAAAGGAAAAAAAGACATGGATAGGAATAAAAAAGTAATTAAAAATAGAAAAACAACTGAAGAGTCATTCACACTGAACACGCATCTCTGCTCTCAGGACGATGATCCTGCCAACTGCGCCAGACTGTGACAGACCGAACTACAAAACTGTAGACTCAGTGGACAGCTGACTACGCCACCCTAGGAATTTCATCCAGCTTTCCATTGAGACTACAGTTTTGCAGTCTGTTCTGCCAAACAATGTATTAAAAAGTGCAGTGTTATACATGACACTGTAATTAGTTCAATTCAAGAGATGTACTATCAAGTTATAATAGTGTGATTATCATAATCACACAAATATATGAATTCCTCTGATACTGAATTAAACAACCCTTTATGCTGTCCCTTATGTGAATTAGTAAAAATTTCCACACCTCTTTCACCATAGACAACCATTCTCTCCATAGTCATATGCAATTCCAATTCCCCCTTTTATTTATTTTATGGCAGACAGACAGCAGTGTATTATTATATTATAATTATATTATATTTATTATAATTATATAATTATATTATATTATAATTATTATATATATCATATAAGGGTGCCCCTCGCAGAAGGTAAATTTAATCTTATTTAATTACATTTTCTATATAGCGTCAGATGACAGCAGACGTCATTTACTGTAAGGTTACCTTTACTATATAAGATATAACAGCTCCCAAAGTTCTTCATCTGGTACAGAAAACATACGCCTGACAGATGTTGAAGTTTATTCCGTGTTTATTCTTCTAGACACCGTGAAAAACTATAAAATAAACATATTATTAAATTCCTGCATTACATTTAATCTTACAAGACATTCTAAAAGATCCATGATATTACCGCTAAACAGCGGCTCATACATCACCGCAATTCCACTTTTCAATACAAGACAACAAGTAAATACAATAAATATAAATTACCGTTTGCGCCTTCTGACAAAATGCTTAGGAGTTATTACAGATCCTGCCGTGACAAGCCGACAAACCACAAGTTGACTCCATGAATCTCCCAGCATGCATTTACTCGTACCCTATTCCGTCACCTGACCATGTATTCAAGGGTTAACACGGATCGATTAAATAGTCAGCAGAGGGCACTGGCATAAATCTCACAGTATACATTCTATATTAAATCAAACCAGCAAAAGGTGATTATAAAATAACCGTCTTAGCAACAGTTACAGATTGGCGTAGTCACCCTTTCGCTCTATAGCGCCCCCTACCCCTACTACGTTTATAATTATAATAATTGCCTCATGTGCAGTTACGCTGGTTAAATTACCTGGAAATGTTATTAACTGCACATTCTCCTAGAAACTAACAACAGTGCTCACTCAGGTATATTTATAATGGTCAGATATGTCACGATCCGGGGTGTAGCTGACGGGCGATCGTGCGGGTAAGGAGCAGGCAGGCAAGCGGGATACGGGAAAACGGGGGTTTATTCGTGTGAATCGGGGCAAGGGACATCAGACATCAGGAAACATCAATGACAGACAAAGCAAACAGGTAAGACCAGGACTTAAATCCACAAGACGGAATGACAGCAAACGGAAACAGCTGGGTACAATTCGGGAAACACACGTGGGTAAGCAGGGGGCGTGGCACACAGGAGGAGCGGACGAGCCGGGCGTGACAAGATAGCTGATGTAAAGTCTGATATAGTGCTGAATGTGTTATTTTGTAGACAGTAATAGGTTTAATTCATTTTATATTCCATTACTGTAGAAAGCTATACTTGCTTACTTAAGGTACTTTGCGTTATTTATGTGTGATTTAAATGCAGGTAGTTTTATTACAGTCAGCTTTTATTCACAGTGAGTAGCCTGTCATCATGAAGAGGAAGTGTGACAATCGTGAGTTTTTGGGCAACCACAGAAAAGCAGGAAAGTAAGTACAGACAGTGAGATAATTAGTGCCAGTCAGATGATAGACGTATACAGTATGTGAGTCAAAGGTTCTTCATATATTAATCATTCCCATTCAGGTAACAAATCCTTAGAAATCCATTCCTGAGCATCATGCCAAGAAGCACCACTTGTTTACTGATAACTGCTTTCATGTAAACTCTGCTGTGCTGAGAGTAAAGATGAAGAGGGAGAGACAGCAAGAGGCTGCTGACGGCAGAGAATGCAGGTGACATGGAGGGGAGTGAGAAAAGGAGCAAATATTGATGGTTAAGAGTGAATAATGACGTCACAGCAGCCTGATCCTGATGTTAGTTTAATATGCTTCTTAGTTTGGCCTGTGGTGTGTATTTCAGATACAGAATTTAATCAGGGAGACTGAGTGTGAGTCAATGGCAGAGAGAGAGAGAGAGAGAGAGAGCAGACAGGCAGGTGAAGATGAAGGTGTATTAGGGAGGAGGGGGGAGGAGCTTGGACCTTCACCAAATCAGCCAAATGTAAATGCCACGTCTATCAAACAGGAGACCCTGCTTTCAGGAGAAATGGTTTAAAGATCACACTGGGCTCCCTTACAGCCCCCCCCCCCCCCTCTCGTCTTAAGGGGGGTTCTTTTTTTCTACTGTGCAAAATAATTTGTAACACAAATGTCTAAACTGGCATGAAAGACACATTCAGCTCTTGTGAAGACTGGCATGTGAAACTGGAAAAGGCACTGGGGAAATTCAGTGCACATAAAGACAGGCAGTGCCACAGATTAGCACTGATGACATGGATTCAGAAGATCAATCCTGTTAATATTCAACCTTCAGATGAGCTGGAAAGAGCAGCAGCAAGTGAGGAAGAATCTTCTGAAGTTAAGTACTTGGCACGGCAAGGCCTGGCTTTTCGAGGTGTTGGTAAGGAGAGTGGGAATTTCAAGCAGCTTCTAATGCAAACAGCAGAGGGCGATGCAGAGCTGACCATGTGGCTGAAAGGTCACTTTGATTTCACCAGTGCTGTTTAACTGTAACGCCTGTTCCTGGGTTGCCCTCAGTCCTTGTTATTGGTTATGATTCTCACTGTCCTGCATTGTGTCTTGTTAGCTGTGTATTTAAGTGCCTGGTCTGCTTCTGTTCTTTGATGGTTCATTATAGCTGTATGTTGTATGTATGTATGTATGTATATAGTTCTCTAGTTGTGTTTATTCCATCATTTAGTTCATTCCTGGTCATTTGCAGTTTATTTTGGATCCATCCTGATCCTTTTGGTTTTGATGTGTGTGTTGTAATAAACCCTATTTTTCCAGCCATGTCATGCACTGCCGCAACCAGAAGAGGGCAGAAGATATGGCTCAAAAACAAAGGAAGAAGCCTGACTTTAAAAAGAACAAAAAACATCAAGACTCATCCAGCATGGGGTGGTGGGTTAACGAATAACACAAACAATCAAAGAATAAGCAAATAAATGAGAGAAAAGATGCAGAGATGACTGAGAAGCAGGGGATGCCTGGAGAAGAGACGACAGGACCAGAAGACAGGAGGGATACAGGGAGAGCGGAGAAGACAGTATAACTGAAGAATGGGAGAAGAGGAGACCGCAGAGGAAGGAGAACATAGATGACTGGAGGGGAGGGAATATAGGAGCAACAGAGAGAAGGAGGAAGGGCTGCGGAGGAGAAGACAGGATAAGAGGGGAAAATGTGAGCAGAGAAGGACAAACACCCCCACTGCCCAGCAAAGTGCACTTGTAAGTAAACCACAATTTTAGCCTTGGGCTCAATATCTGGACCTGTCTCTGTGTAGCAATGCATAGAATCCTTGACACTGGTTATGACTGTACTGTATTAGTCCTAAACCTGCCATTATAGTGTAAGGAGAAAAGATTTTTTTTAAATAAATCATTTAAAAAAAAGGTAGAGCGATGTAGCCGCCGGAGAAGTCCCCCCCACCCAAAAAGCCCTGTTTGTTCCCTTCTAGCTACCAGATGAAACTCACAATGCACCCCAACGCCACCTAACTTCTCTTCCACATGATGCACCTTATTTACCCTCTGAATCCTGTCTATTATTGAGCGTTTTTCTATCCATTTGATTATAAGCTTATTACACTGTATGTACATTAGTCAGCCACATATTCTGTACGGCTTTGTTTTCCGGACAGTCTGGGCTACTCAGATATGTCATAATTCGATTTGTAAATGCTGACAGTCTTGATATTATCCTTCTTATCAGGAAAAACTACTTCTGCATATAGATATTTCTCAATTTTTAGTCTCATCTAATAGAAAAATTGGCAGGTAGTACAAATATAATCTTATAAATGCTGAGATTAGGGTATCTGCGATGCAGGAATGCAGGGGTTTCATTGGGGACCTTTCTATGGCTTAGTACTGTTGAAGGAATACATGGTTAGTGCCAGGCGCAAATGAATATCTTTGATTTTGCATCCATGTGGTAACTTGTTGAAGTTGTCTGATAGTCAGTAATACATGGTTTAATTATTATGATTGTTTATTTATTACTTTATAACATCTAAAAGAAACTGAAATAGGAAAGCTTATTTTAATTTATGGTCCACTGGATAAACACAGACATTACAGACGGTTTTAGAGTCTAATGCTGAATGTTTTTTGCGATCATTTTTCTGCCTGCATATGCTGTGATTGGTGCAGTGAAATTTGAGAATGTGTTTGTGGTCAGTATCATAGCCTCAGACAACAAACCAATGCTGTAGCACGTCACTGTGTTTACATGTGAGAGGGGTTCCAGTTACATAATGAACTCGTTCCAATTGTTTTGACGGAGCTCGACAAGCCTAAAAAATAAATGCTGGTTTTATCAAAAACTATGTCATATAGCTATATTCCAGATTTATTACAGCCAAACACATCTCGGAGCTCCGAGGAACCTCCTTCTCCCGACATTTCCCTCCTTCACACTCTTCCCTCAAATACTGTTACATTTGTCTTTTTTCCACACTCACACCCTATCTTGATCATACTCTGACTGTATGGCATCCATATGCAGGGCAAACTATTTTACAGTCTTATCTAGTATAATAGGACATAAACATTGAATTTGATAGTTATCTTTTATTTACACATTAGAACACAACGCATGAACATGAAGGGATCGTTTGCATTTGCAACCAACACCTCCGCAAACCCCCCTGCGGAATACTGGCCGCGGACAGGGGTGGGAATCCCCAAGCTGGAAGACTGTACTGCGTCATGTTAACATTAGCTAGCTAGTTAGCATGGATACAGAGTGCACCGGGCTAAAACTATAAAGGACGTAAGGTGTGTGATATAGTAAAACACTTACTAACAGGTAATGCGCGTGAATGACAACTTTACCTGTTACCAGAATAGCCTCCTACACGTTCGCCGAATGACAGCAGGCAGAAGGCGGTGCGTTTTTCAGAAACACACCGGAGTTAAACTTACGCCGCGTTATTTACCAGCACTTGTAACACCAACATTTACAGCCATTAACTCATATGTGGTAGTAACACTGAAATTACTTTCTCTGCGTCAAAATAAGGCAATACTTTGATTTTGATACTTTATCATTTATGCTTAACTGTACCTTCCTCCCATTCCTCCGTCTCTGCTTATTGACATTTAGGAGAGTGTCAGATATAAATTAACGATGCAAAATTATCAAAGACAGACACAACACTGAAAAGATGACAAAGACACAGTTTGAAAAGTAAATATGTTTTATTGCAAATCTCTTATCTTAACATAGCCTACCTTATCATATGTTAACTTAACCCATCTTATATTTTAACTTAGCCTATCATCATATTTTAACTTAGCCTATCTCATCATATGTTAACTTAGCCTATCATATTTAATCTTAGCCTATCTTGTCATATCTTAACTTAACCTATCTTATTTTATTTTAACTTAGCCTATCTTATCATATAACTTAACCTATCTTATCTTATTATATTTCAACTTAGCTTATATTAATATATTTCGTCTTAGCCTATCTTATATTTTAACTTAGCATATCTTATCCTGTCGTATCTTATAGCTACATTAACACTTAAACAGTATCTCTTTCCGTTGGGTCCCGCGGGATCCCAGTCCAAATGCAGGGCTCTAACACGGGTATTCTAAGAAAAAGAAAATAAACACTTTACTTAACTTTACTTAAAGCAGTCATATAACTGCATTATACATACCCAATTAATGCCTTATAAATCATTTATAAAAGTATTAAAAACACGGCTGTAAATACTTATACAAAGGCATAACACATTATAGCTATCTTGATAATGCATTATGAATGCTCTGATCTATATATGCACAATAAATATCTTCATAATACATTATATCGGCCATTAATCCATAATAAACATGGCTATAATGTGTTATGCTTTTTTTTCTTCAATATTTATACCCATGTCTATAATATATTTATGGATGCATTACAGTGCATTGTGAAGGTGTCAATAATGCAGTTATATTACTGCTTTAAGTCATTTGTAAACCTGAATTCACAACCTTATAATTACTGCCTCTTGCTACTTCTTCTGAAGGGCAGGGGACAGCAGAAGAAGCACCACTTCATCTTCTTCTTCTTGTGGCTCTTCTCAGTATCATCTTCAGAAAGATCTTCGGCATTCACATGGAATGATACTTCTTCTTCACTGTAGATCTTCTCGGCAGCATCAGCATCTTCTTTTGTTTTATCTGTCTTCATCACTTCAGTCTCGTCCTCTTCCTCAGGTCCTTCTTCTGGTATAGTCAGTAGCTGTGATCTGTCTTCAGATGCCACCATACACTGAAACCTGACCAGTGTGGTAGCATCAGCATCTTCTGCCTGCTGGAATACCACATCAGCTTCTTCATTTTCCTCAGGTCCATCTTCCTGTAAAGTCTGCAGCCATATTCTGGCTACATATGCCGCCATCCACTGCCAACAGTCCACTGTGGCAGCATCAGTGTCTTCTGCTTCTTGAAGCTCCTCATCTGTTTCTTCATCTTCCTCAAGTTCTTCCTCCTGGATGGGTTCTAGCCAAGTTCTGCCTCTTTGTGACACTACATACTCCACAGCATTCCCTGTACTTCTCCCTCCTCCTCCCTTAACCTCCTCCACATTCACTCCCACCTCACATCCATTCTCCTCACCTCCATTTAGCATATCTATCATACTAATACCAGCCTCTGTCCCCTCCATCACAACCCTGGAGGCCTTCCCCTCAAATGTTCCCCACTCTGGTACCTCCACATATTCCTCACTACTCAGCCCCCTTACCTCACCTTCCCCCCGGCTTGTCCGGTCCTTCCTGACTTTCTTTTTTTTGTTAAGGTAGCAAATTTTATAAATTTCCCAGTCTTCAGATGAAAGGCCGTAATTACTCTGAAGACTTTGAGATGAAATACTAGTGCTGGCTAGCAGTCCATCGTTTTCCACACTCTCCCCTCCCTTACTAACCCCTCCCTTACCCAAATCGGTAGACCCCCCCAATCCCCCCTTAACCCCCCCAGCCTGGACAGTGGGGAGTGTCACTGGTGAGAACTCCTCCACACCTTCTCCCCAGTTGATCACTTCATCCCACAGGTTCCAGGCTTCCCAGTGTTGGGTGTTGGTCCATCGATCAGCTCTCTCAATTCGCTCTCTGGGGAATAAATGAGAGATTAACCAGCACTTAACAGAGATAATAAAATAAATAAAGAGCTGGAAATTCTTCAACCATACAGAAAATACAATTGTTATAATTATTATAATAAATAATTACAGGGTTCACATATATAAAAAAGAAAGAATAAAAGAAACAGCAAGCAAGATTGCAAAAAAATCTACTGTAAAATGCACGATACTGTAAGTGCAATATCACATTAAACAGTAATGTCACCAAATTATAACTAGAATCAAATACGAAACAACTGTGCTCCACATCAAATGAATACCCAGATGAATACTACCAAGAACTGAGTTAACACTAACCAAGCTAAGAATATTTGAAAGTGTTAATCCTGTGTAACAATGTAAATAGATGTAATGATAAACTTAGAAGCATCTAGCCAACTCCGAAAGTAATGCCCCAATATTTTTTTAACAATTTACCTACTACCCTGTACAGTAGGGGGTCCCAACTTCCGGTCGGGGTTCCGGTACCGTCCGCGCGGAGTATTGCACCGGGCGGCAGACAACCGGGGGTAGAGGAGCCAGCCGTCCCGTTTATTAGGGGATCGCGCCGTTTTGGAAAGAAAGCTGCCCGTATTGATGTACGGAAATACGCCATTAGCCCCGCATGTCCGTATACACCGTCAATCTCCCGCCGCTCGGCGTGAGAACCCCCAAATTATACCGCCGTCTTACCCATCCGTGACACTTCTACGACGGAAGCCGATCCGCGGACATCGAAAGGTTGGGAAGCCCTACTAAACTAGCATGTTTGAGATGAATTTACTAACCAAATAGTCTGTCATTATTTAAATATTAGCAACCACAGTAGCAATAAAAACCACTGCACTTTAAATGACGTTAAAAAATATGTAATATTAAAAAAATATGTAATGTTTTTTATTGTATTATAGACATTTACTATGTCATTATAGTATAAAAGGCTAAATAATCAAAGTAGCACAACATCAGTTGAAGAATTCAAAGACATTTTGGAGAGCTAACAAGCTACTCACCTCTGCGCCATTTTCACTCAGAGTTTGTTGTGCTTCAAACGGTAAAGTTTGTTTACGTTGTTTCTATGGAAACTGCTCTGACTCTCCGCTTGACCGTAATATAAAGGCATGTATGCAGTAATTTTCTGATTGCAGATTTGATCCCTGTGCAGTAATTGACCACTGACCTCTTGGACCCTCTGGGCTGCCTTCACCTGCATTGAGGCAGCTGTTACGTTTGCTGTCATTACATTCAGCCCAAAATATCAAAGTACAGGATTTAAGATTTGAATTAGTAACAGGACCGTGGTAAACAAAACATATATGTTATTGATCCCACGAGGAAAGTCTTCAATTTTCTCCTTTCAGTTCTTAAATAACGTGTCAGTTCTTGCTCTGTTTGGTTGGGATTTACCATTTTAACATTGTAGCAGTTCCTAGGCAATACACAGACAAATTCTTTTTTTTAGGATGGAATTGTTATGCTGTAAACGATTACCTTCACGTTTCAACAAAGGTACTTGCTTTTGATATATAATTTTTTGTACATGTGTACTCTGGTCATACCCCTTGTACATATGGATGGCATGGAAGGACAGTCACTGCAGTCACCTATACTCTCCCTGTCTGCTTTTCTCATTTAAGTGTTGATACGGCAAAAGAAGATGGACCTTTTGTAGAAATTTCCAGCCAGAGACTTGGTTCCTATATGAAGAGAATATTTTATTTTAATTCAGGCTAAAAAACTACAGAAAACCAGCTCTGCATGTGATCTCCCCTTTACTGCACAAGGAGGGCACACACATCAACAATTAGCAATGCAGCAAAATACAGATGAACAATTTCTCACAGTTTCAGAATAAATCAGATTTCTCTGTAATTCAGAGATTGTCTAAGACTAGATCATTTTCTGCACTTGAACCTAATTTCAAGATAAATGACACCTGGGTCTATTAAAAGAAGGTGATGCTGCCTGACCCACCAACCAAGGCTGGGAGGAAAGGGAGGAATACTAGTCAAAGGAAGGAAGAAAAGCAGCCCACCCTGTCTCATGGTCATGGATACAAAAGTCAGGGAGTGTTACGAAGAAGACACCACACTTAAGACCATCGGTTTTATGCACTGAATTACACCAGGTAGAGTTTTTGCATTCTAGCTGTGTTACGTAACATTCCTCAGCCTTCATTTGTTTCCACAGAATGCAGGACATAATTTAGGGTGCCAAACAAAACAGCGGAACTGCAGTATAGCCAATTATTTGTTTCAGTAGTTTTATAAAAACTCGAACATAAAATGTTTGTTTTTCTTAGATAAAAGTCAAGTTGAAACAGACTTTATTTCTAAAAGTTAGATTGGATTTAAGAGATGGAACATGTTGCTTGTGTTAATACTGCTTTGATTTTGAGGATGAAGTCTGAAGGGTAGGTGACGTGTAACAGGTTGTTATTTTATTTTTAATTTATAATTATACAAGATTCTGTTTTCTTCTGTCACCATTTTTCTGTCTAACCTGCATCATCTTTCTTCTGTCTAACCTGATGGGTACAATATCCTTTAAACTTTCCCATGATGCTTTTGTCCAGCATCGCCCCTCCCTCTGTCTTTTCCCCTTTATAAGGGTCCCGACCTCATTTCCTCTTCCCTTTGGTGTATTGCACACGCGGGAAGAGGTGAGGATCTAGTGGCACGGTCCCCCGAGTTAGTAAATCAATTGTATAATTATGACCCATATATTATATATTATATTTGATTTATTATTCATCATAAGCAGGGGAGAGAAAACACGTCTATACATAAGTATATACATTGTTTTACTTTGTGCAGAGAGAGCGAGAGGGCCAGAGCATATGAAGTTTACCCCTTTCCTTATTGTTCCCAACAGGTTCAATAAAATCCGGGAACGACAACGGCGTCTGTAATATCCCTTCCTCCTGCACCCCACACACACCTGATAACACCCCAAAACACAATGCAGAGTATAGGCAGGGAATGACCGTTTACATAGGTACACTAGTGCGACTTGTAAATATGCCCTTAATTTATGCCTGAATATCCCTCCCATATAGTGGCTGACCACATATCATGTGAAAGACCCGGAGAGAGTGAGTGTATATATATATATATATATATATATATATATATATATATATATATATATGTATGATGTGCATGTGAGAGACACCATCGGAAGTCCGGTTCAGTTCCTCAGAGGCACTACTATGGAGGCGCTTACAGTAATAAACTTGCTGACCACAAAAACTGGCACTATGATGGAAGTTATGCAGAAGTGCAGAGTAGATGGAATAATTTTTGTACCTCAATAAGATTGTATGCCTTTTGCCTGTATCTCCAGCCAGTGCCGGGGGTGAAACGCACCTGCAATTATCAGCGGGATAACATTATCGTTCTTTTTATTCTGTGGAAAATGAAAGACCGATTTGCTGGCCAGATTTATTTATGAATCATAAGCATGTTGTGGGCTATATAAGTATGGGCTCTCAAGTCTTATGCATTGACTGTGAGACACTTGCATTTCAACCAGTTCACATGCTCACGCGCCGCACCTTATGTTTGTCAAGCTGAGAAGTAAGGGTTAGGGTTATAATTATCAATAAATAATGTACTTCCCTGTGAAACAATGATGCTGGATGTTTATTTGCATATCATGATATGGTGCAGCCTTTTAATAGGTTTCTGTTTTTCTGTTAATCCATTCATGGTGTTGAATAAGTCAGCAAGCATAAGTGTAAGGCTAGTGAGTGACTGGTGTTTTCAGGGGAGACTCCCTAGAGCTGGAGAGAAATACCTTAAGGCACGGGATGAAAAATCCCAAATCTTCCAGGAAAAATGTCAGCATTATATGTATTTACCACACAGAACAGAACAAAAAATTCCTTAGGGAATCACACGCCTACCATAGTCACTATACTACTCAGAACGCCTGGCAGCCACCAAATCAAACATAGGAAAAGGTCCGGATTTATAGCGTTAGAATGTGGTAGAGACTAATATCCATAACGTACCATCCTAGAACACAGTGTGTTCTAAAATTTAAGCCCAATTATAATCTGAATATTAAATGAGGAAAATAATTTGATTTGTTCTTCTATCTTAAGTTGTGGTCTAAAAGCAGTAAGACCACCATCCATTATACCTGCTTTGGGGAAAATGCACTCCTGTAGCCACTAGGGGAGCTCTCACCTCTTCTGGGCCCAGCTAAGTAATTATGTTACGCATTCTAACAAGCTTTATTATCTGTGTCAATAAGCCCTGCTTTCACACTAACACTCCTGCTGAGAGGCTAGTTTGATTACCAGTCTTGCCCTTGTCATTAGGAACACATGAGAATTTGCGCAGTGCTGTTTCACAGTGGATTCTCACTGGTTTTCCCCAAGACTGGTACGATACATTTTATTTAGTTTCATACCACAGGTTATTGCAAGAGGGATCAATTGGTTTACTTTTATACTGGTGCAAGGAAACTATTATTATGATGGTGGGTTATCAAACACAGTAGCTGGCTACCTCAGACATAAGCCACCCATTATGTACCTGTGTGCCACCTATATGGGCTTGGAATCTGTATATCAATTGAAATAATTATTCATAGCCCAGATAGCATCATGTTATTGTTTCAGCGTTGAAGTATAGTTAAATGCATTGAATTATGGTCAGTGATAAATTATCAGCATTGAAACTGAATTGATTTTTGGTCAGATGTTCAATATTGAAAAATTAATGGTGGCGAAACCTTGATATAAAGTGACTTTTTCAACATTGAAAATAAGATGCTGAGTTAACATCAATATTATTGAAAATAAAAATGGAAAAATGAATTTATGGGGGGCGGCATGATGGTGCAGTGGTTAGCACTGTTGCCTCACACCTCTGGGACCCGGGTTTGAGTCTCTGCCTGGGTAGCGTGTGTGGAGTTTGCATGTTCTCCCCATGTCGTCGTGAGGTTTCCTCCGGGTACTCTGGTTTCCCCCCACAGTCCAAAAACATGCTGAGGCTAATTGCAGTTGCTAATTTGCCCGTAGGTGTGTGTGTGAGAGTGACTGGTGTGTATGTGTGCCCTGCAATGGGCTGGCCCCCCATCCTGGGCTGTTCCCTGCCTCGTGCCTATTGCTTCCAGGATAGGCTCCGGAACCAGTAGGATAAGCGGTTTGGAAAATGGATGGATGGATGGATGTGCACCAAAGCACACACGATTTTTTATGGTGGCTTAAACACATTTTTGTAACTGCTGGCTATTTTGCAAAAACTCTGCACACAAATAAAAAAACCACCAAATCAGCAAAACATTGTAGGTCTCTTGCAAAAGCTAATAAATCTTGCTTAACTCTTCAAACCTTTGGAAAAATTGTATTTTTGTACCAATCAGTTAACACAAACCATCATCTTAATAAGCACACAATGCACCAACTACACACTGATGGTAGGAATGGAAAACACATCTGGCTTTTGCTTTCTCTGTGCATGAGGTATGTCAATTTGAGGTCATACTTTTGTCATAAATAGTTCTGTAAACACAATTCAAGATTCAAATTTCAAGTATGAATGTTTATTCACATGCATCAAAAGAAACATAAGACAACATACAATTTCACTGAGAGAGAGAAAAAAAAATCATTCTTGTCGTCTCTTTGGGTCCGGCCACAGAATTTCATCAACATCACATGCAATGCTTTCTAGACCAAGGCACCGGGGAAACTCTCCTGGAGTGCCTTATCCTGGCCTGACATGATGCCTGGTCAATATCCTAGCATGCCTCCTCCATTGCCTGTAAAAGAGCCATGCATTGATGGGGATGACGATCATAGACCTTCCAGCACCAGGCAGAGAAGAATTCTTCAATCGGATTCAAGAATGGAGAGTAAGGCGGGAGGTTGAGTACAGTGAAGAGTGGGCGACTGTAAACCAGTTGCGAACCAAAGCAGTCCTATGGAAACTAATATTGTCCCATATGATGACATAACTGGTCTGTGAACATTAGTGAGCATATGATGTAGGCTGTCCAGGAATGTAATAATGTGTGCAGTGTTACATGGGCCCAGGGTTGCATGATGGTGAACAGCACCGTTCTGACTTATAGCTGCACACATAGTTATATTACCACCACGCTGTCCTGGGACATTGGTTATGGCACTGTGTCCAATAATGTTCCTGCCATGCCAACGCGTTCACTGTTTCTTTCAAAAGGGACTCTGTAAATGTCCTTCATCCTGATTCTGTTGCATGCCAGTACACGGGATAATGCAGAGATGCTCACATTGTTCATGTTTTGGGAGATGGTGTCATCCTCTATTATGCGCTGCTGTATTTCTCGTAGCCTAATGGAATTATTTGTGATCACCATATTAACTATATGGGTCTCTCGTTCTTCAGTGAACATTCTTCCTCTGCCCCCAGATTCTGGATGTCTAGCAGGTCTGTAGAGTAACCTTTTCAGTTTTTACCTGTACAGCATTGTTGTGTTTCTCATTAGAGTATAGTACTATTACAAAACGTACTGTGAAGTAACTGTACTAACCGATTCTCATTTGGAACCATCCTTATGATGCCTGCTACAGCGTAGCGGCTCAGGTCAGACTGAACCCATTGGCCAGCTTCCCTCAGGGTCATTCCATGGTTGATCACATGATCCACTGTTGTAGCTCTGATGACATCAGTTATTCTATTTCTTCTTACCCTTCCTCCTTCCTCTTCACCTCCTCATCCTCTAAATTCACCTCCTAGTCTTCATCCTCTTCCTCGCCCTTCTCTAATTCTCACTCTTCTCAGTCTTCCTTCTCCCTCCATTGTTCTCCACACTGAAAGCTTACTGTACCTGTGGCTTATTTATAGCGCTCATGCTGATTGCAAAGTGAACTAATTATCTAAAACCGTTTTCACATGTGACAGTGTGGCCAGACAGCTGGCAAAGTAGTGTAATCAATAGCTATAAATGTGTATAGTTTTACTAGGAGTGTGTTGATCATTTAGAAATTGTGTGTAAAACAGTGAGTTGTGTTTACAGTTCCGCAAAAAGAGTGCTGTGCAGTGGATTGTATTTACACATTTGCAAATTGTGTGTTACAAAAGTGCAAACTGAGTGCAAAACAGTGAGTAATTTTGCTATAACTATTAATAGTTTTATAAGAATCATTGTTAGTGTTTAAGTATTCAGAAAAACTGTAAAAAAATTAAACGGGGGTGACTGTCCATTAAGTTAATCTGCAATCCTATTACACATAGCATGACACAGTACTGTTTTTGACTTTTTCTTTAAATCCACCGCGATTGTGATGAATGGGGCAAGAGAACAAAAACCACAGAAATGGCTCTTTGCATGCTAGCCAGTGACTACGCGAGATGGTATAGTCTCTATGGTTTAACTAGAGAAGGCTTGGAGGAAAATGCTATGGAAAACTGATTATTTTGTGTCTCATGCCTGGGCTCTCTAGGAAAAGCATAGAGACCATATGTATCTCTACAATTGTGGAGATTTCTGTGGGGTGCACATATATAGTATATATCAAATTTATATTATATAGATTATATCTAAGCATCATTCATACTCAAGTGAGAAGACAGTTATAAATCCATGTTAAGAAAAGGTTTCTGTGTCGGAAAGGTACAGAAAGAGCCTAACGCAGGTTTACAGGAAACAATCATGTGGTGTAGAACACAAGGACATGGACAGAGAAAGGCAATGGCACAACCCCTCAATATGATCAATTCATCTACTCTGTGTCTTCCTCCCAGCTGTCAAAGTAATTGTCAGCAAATGATGTACTTGACACGTACATTATTTACGTGTCAAGCCGTTCGGACGTTTTAACACGTCTTAAAACTACGTGTTAACGCGGCCAATCTGAACGTCTTAACATGTTTAAAATTGGGTGCTACCACTTTATCGGTTTTGAGGGGAAGCCCTGCAGACAGTCATTGCAAGCAGAGAAATATGTTCCTCGGTCACTAGATAATGACCTCAGGTGGCTGATTGACTGTCAGTGCCTGATCTGTTCCATGTTTTTACAGTTTTTTTATTAGATTTGTTTAAAGTACGTGGGGAAAAAATTAACAATGCAGTCACAGAATAATTATTTTGCATTTTAAAATAGTTTAATACTGCAGCACAGGAACAATACATGCAAAAGTATGGCAAGGCGTTTTAACATGGATATGCATGACTGGATATGCAGATTGCAGATATCTCTACTTCAATTCTTCCTAGTCAAAGAGAGCATTTCAGATATCCACAATGACATTCTTCCTATCCACAATTGTCATTTCAGATATCTAGAATGGCTATGCGACGTACATCCGGTAAAATATAAGGCAGCTAAATTATTGATGCCATTCATACTGTTGCTATGACTGTTCACTATAAACTCCTTATTACAAATAAATGAATAAATACATACGTTTCTTTGCTGAATATATAGTTTTTGCTGTTAATGCAGAACAGGAAGTGATCAAAATGATAAGTTTAGCTCATCTGCACTGTTCACCACAAAGACACCAGTGCAATTAAATCAATATTAGCCAGATTTACCATTTTTGCTCCAGTTTCATTAAATGTTAAAACTGCCAGTTATACTTTGTAAAGATTTAAAGATAACTGTTCTGCCAGTTTAAATAAACCCGTGATTCTACCCTCCAACAAATTGACTGTGCTGAAAACAACATCACAGTCAGGTTTGACACGTAATACATACGTTGCCTATACGTATTAACAACATAGGACTCACATGGCTGATTGTAGAGACCACGTGACTACAACGTACAGGGCACGTACTGCATACGTATAGCCCTTACGTCAAAAGGGGTGTGTACGTTTATGCCAACCAATAGCATAGATGCATTAAAGGTACAAACGTCTTTAGAGGTTCAAATTTTCCGCATTAACATGCAGTTTTAAGACGTGTTAAGATGTCCAAATGGCTTAACACGTAAATAATATACGTGTTAAGACATAATTTGTTTGACGTGTTAACATGGACGTCAAAGTAGATGTTAAGTCCCAAATGGCCTTCCATAACAAAGTGGTCTTTCAAAATAAAATCAAAATCAAATTCTTCACCCTTTGGTTATTATTCTGTGTGCCTTCTCTTATATGTAATGAAATAGACCAGGGTGACAAAATAAGTATTATATACAATGTTGTCATGGAAATAAATCAATACTTATGTTTAATCAATTAGCCTATGATTACGGTTTAAAAGAAAATTGCAAAGAGCGATTTTCCTTTGCATCTCAACAATTTTGATTTCATACATCATAAATAAAACCACATATTTGTTGATAGTGATGTATTTGTGATTTGTTTCTATAGATAATCTGCAGTATATGGAGTCCCTTAGATGTCAGGGTGAGAAAATATATTTTTAATTGTTTTGTGTTTCCTCTTAATAGTTTTGTGTTCCCTCACAATACTTTTCCTAATAATAATAACTGTACTCTGTCCATTTAAAGTACAAAAGTTAGAATTAATGGATTAATAAGTATAAACCAAAATAATACAGACATGTCCAGTTACGTGTACTTTACTGTTTACAGTAACTGGCAGTCATTGGACATCAATGATTATCATCATTATTTGTTATTATTATTATTATCCATCCATTTTCCAAACCACTTATCCTACTGGGTCGCGGGGGGTCCGGAGCCTATCCCAGAAGCAATGGGCATGAGGCAGGGAACAACTCAGGATGTGGGACCAGCCCATCGCAGGGCACACTCACACACCATTCACACACACACACACACTCCTACGGGCAATTTAGCAAGTCCAATTAGCCTCAGCATATTTTTGGACTGTGGGGGCAAACCGGAGTACCCGGAGGAAACCCCACGACGACATGGGGAGAACATGCAAACTCCGCACACATGTGACCCAGGCGGAGACTCGAACCCGGGTCCCAGAGGTGTGAGGCAACACTGCACCACCATGCCGCCCCACTCTCAAGGCCACATCATCTAATATAATCTCAACATGTGACTGTGTATATTTCTCACACAAGGATAACTGAGAGGTTATCTGATAATGCTCCAGTCCAGTGTCCATAATATACACTTCTTCATTACGCTAATCATTATCAATCGCATTTTCAGATGCAGAACTATGGGGACAGAAGCAAAAAAGTTACTCATTGATGCCTTTAGTATAACTGAGCTACAAAAAATTACATCTGCTCAATTTTTGCTCCACTTCTCTTTTCCTGCATTTCCATGAAACTTTCAAGTTGGCGCTGGGGCTTGTGGTCAACCAATAGGAAAAGTTTATCACTATAAGCCCCACCCAGTAAGTCTTGGTCGAGAAAAAAAGTATTTTCTTTTTGGAACTAAAAAATGGTTCAGGAACTACCTCCTAAGACCTTCAAATGGGCCAAGTTCGTGCAGTAGGAAATCGCCGTATGACCTGCACCCACAATGGCTTGTTTAGAGACACCGGTTCAGCTGCCTGTATGCTTTTTCACCTGCGGCAGAAACAGCAGGCAAACCAGCACAAACAAGGTACGAACATGCAGTAATGGGGGTTCAAATCCCCAGACAGCGCCACCCACTGGGCCACATAGCATTTCATTTATCAGCAAATGTATATTTAAACCTTTGAGGTCCATCTCAGGCTCTTTGCAAGCAGAGATCAGGTCACTGAAATCTGAAGCAGTGTGTTACTAATCTTACTAAAGCATGACAGAAGTGCTCACTTCTTTAATATTTATTCTGTGATCAAAGCATTGACTGCAAAAAACAAGGAGACCATAACATCTCTAATAGGTGAAAACCCTAAATGTCAAGCGCCCCCTACTGGCTGGCTGCAGTACCATTATTAGCACCACCCATCCCCATGTCTTTCAGTGGTAAGAGGCGATTTTCCACATAACTTTCACTTTGCCCCCCCCCCCCCCCCCCCCCCCTTAAAGGGGGTTCTTTGTTTCTACTGTGCAAAATAAGTAAGTAAGTAATACTTTAAGGTATTTTGTGTCATTAATGTATGATTTAAATGCAGGTAGTTTTATTACAGTCACCTTTTATTCACAGTGAGTAGCTTGTCATCATGAAGAGCAAGTGTGACAATCGTGAGTTTTTGGGCAACCACAGAAAAGCAGGAAAGTAGAGACAGTGAGATAATTAGTGCCAGTCAGATGATAGACGTATACAGTATGTGAGTCAAGGGTTCTTCATATATTAATCATCCCATTCAGATAACAAATCCTGAGAGATCCATTCCTGAGCATCATGCCAAGAAACACCACTTGTTTGCTGATAACTGCTTTCATGTAAATTCTGCTGTGCTGAGAGTAAAGATGAAGAGGGAGAGACAGCAAGAGGCTGCTGACGGCAGAGAATGCAGGCGACATGGAGGGGAGTGAGAAAAGGAGCAAATATTGATGGTTAAGAGTGAATAATGACGTCACAGCAGCCTGATCCTGATGTTAGTTTAATATGCTCCTTAGTTTGGCCTGTGGTGTGTATTTCAGATACAGCATTTAATCAGGGAGACTGAGTGTGAGTCAATGAGAGAGAGAGAGAGAGAGAGAGAGAGAGAGAGAGAGAGAGAGAGAGAGAGAGAGCAGACAGGCAGGTGAAGATGAAGGTGTATTAGGGAGGAGGGGGGAGGAGCTTGGGCCTTCACCAAATCAGCCAAATGTAAATGTCACGTCTATCAAACAGGAGACCCTGCTTTCAGGAGAAATGGTTTAAAGATCACACTGGGCTCCATTACAGCCCCCCCTCGTCTTAAGGGGGGTTCTTTGTTTCTACTGTGCAAAATAATTTGTAACACAAATGTCTATACTGGCATGAAAGACACATTCAGCTCTTGTGAAGACTGGCATGTGAAACTGGAAAAGGCACTGGGGAAATTCAGTGCACATAAAGACAGGCAGTGCCACAGATTAGCACTGATGACATGGATTCAGAAGATCAATCCTGTTAATATTCAACCTTCAGATGAGCTGGAAAGAGCAGCAGCAAGTGAGGAAGAATCTTCTGAAGTTAAGTACTTGGCACGGCAAGGCCTGGCTTTTCGAGGTGTTGGTAAGGAGAGTGGGAATTTCAAGCAGCTTCTAATGCAAACAGCAGAGGGCGATGCAGAGCTGACCATGTGGCTGAAAGGTCACTTTGATTTCACCAGTGCTTTTTAACTGTAACGCCTGTTCCTGGGTTGCCCTCAGTCCTTGTTATTGGTTATGATTCTCACTGTCCTGCATTGTGTCTTGTTAGCTGTGTATTTAAGTGCCTGTTCTGCTTCTGTTGTTTCATGGTTCATTATAGCTGTATGCTGTATGTATGTATATAGTTCTCTAGTTGTGTTTATTCCATCATTTAGTTCATTCCTGGTCATTTGCTGTTTATTTTGGATCCATCCTGATCCTTTTGGTTTTGATGTGTGTGTTGTAATAAACCCTATTTTCCACCTGTGTCATGTACTGCCGCAAGCAGAAGAGGGCAGAAGATATGGCACAAAAACACAGGAAGAAGCCTGACTTTAAAAAGGACAAAAAACATCAGGACTCATCCAGCATGGGGTGGTGGGTTAAGGAATAACACAAACAATCAAAGAATAAGATGCAAACAAAAGAGTGAAAAGATGCAGAGATGACTGAGAAGCAGAGGATGACTGGAGAAGAGACGACAGGACCAGAAGACAGGAGGGATACAGGGAGAGCGGAGAAGACAGTATAACTGAAGAATGGGAGAAGAGGAGAGACTGCAGAGGAAGGAGAACATAGATGACTGGAGGGGAGGGAATATAGGAGCAACAGAGAGAAGGAGGAAGGGCTGCGGAGGAGAAGACAGGATAAGAGGGGAAAATGTGAGCAGAGAAGAACAAACACCCCCACTGCCCAGCAAAGTGCACTTGTAAGTAAACCACAATTTTAGCCTTGGGCTCAATATCTAGACTTGTCTCTGTGTAGCAATGCATAGAATCCTTGACACTGGTTATGACTGTACTGTATTAGTCCTAAACCTGCCATTATAGTGTAAGGAGAAAAGATTTTTTTTAAATAAATCATTTTACAAAAAGGTAGAGCAATGTAGCCCCAGGAGAAGTCCCCCCCCCCCCCCCACCCAAAAAGCCCTTTTTGTTCCCTTCTAGCTACCAGATGAAACTCACAATGCACCCCAACGCCACCTAACTTCTCTTCCACATGATGCACCTTATTTACCCTTTGAATCCTGTCCATTATTGAGCGTTTTTCTGTATATTTGATTATAAGCTTTTTACACTGTATGTACATTAGTCAGCCACATATGCTGTACGGCTTTGTTTTCCGGACAGTCTGGGCTACTCAGATATGTCATAATTCGATTTGTAAATGCTGACAGTCTTGATGTCATCCTTCTTATCAGGAAAAACTACTTGTGCATATAGATATTTCTCATTTTTTAGTCTCATCTAATATAAAAATTGGCAGGTAGTACAAATATAATCTTATAAATGCTGAGATTAGAGTATCTGCGATGCAGGAATGCAGGGGTTTCATTAGGGACCTTTCTATGGCTTAGTACTGTGAAGGAATACATGGTTAGTGCCAGGCGCAAATGAATATCTTTGATTTTGCATCCATTTGGTAACTTGTTGAAGTTGTCTGATAGTCAGTAATGCATGGTTTAATTAATATGATTTTTTATTTATTATTTTATAACATCTGAAAGAATCTGAAATAGAAAAGCTTATTTTAGTTTATGGTCCACTGGATAAACACAGACATTACAGACGGTTTTAGAGTCTAATGCTGAATGTTTTTTGCTATCATTTTTCTGCCTGCATATGCTATGATTGGTGCAGTGAAATTTGAGAATGTGTTTGTGGTCAGTATCATAGCCTCAGACAACAAACCAACGCTGTAGCGTGTCACTGTGTTTACATGTGAGAGGGGTTCCAGTTACATAATGGACTCGTTCTAATTGTTTTGACGGAGCTCGACAAACCTAAAAAATAAATGCTGGTGTTATCAAAAACTATGTCATATAGCTATATTCCAGATTTATTACAGCCAAACACATCTCGGAGCTCCGAGGAACCTCCTTCTCCCGACATTTCCCTCCTTCACACTCTTCCCTCAAATACTGTTACATTTGTCTTTTTTCCACACTCACACCCTATCTTGATCATACTCTGACTGCATGGCATCCATATACATGGCAAACTATTTTACAGTCTTATCTAGTATAATAGGACATAAACATTGAATTTGATCGTTATCTTTTATTTACACATTAGAACACAACGCATGAATATGAAGGGATCGTTTGCATTTGCAACCAACTCCTCCGCAAACCCCCCTGCGGAATACTGGCCGCGGACCGGGGTGGGAATCCCCAAGCTGGAAGACTGTACTGCGTCATGTTAACATTAGCTAGCTAGTTAGCATGGATACAGAGTGCACCGGACTAAAACTATAAAGTACGTATGGTATGATATAGTAAAACACTTATTAACTGGTAATGCACGTTAGCATTACGTTAAATGACAACTTTACCTGTTTCCAGAATAGCCTCCTACACGTTCGCCGAATGACAGCAGGCAGAAGGCGGCGCGTTTTTCAGAAACACACCGGAGTTAAACTTACGCCGCGTTATTTACCGGCACTTCTAACACCAACATTTGCAGCCATTAACTCATAGGTGGTAGTAACACTGAAATTACTTTCTCTGCGTCAAAATAAGGTAGCACTGTGATTTTGATACTTTATCATTTATACTTAACCGTACCTTCCTCCCATTCCTCCGTCTCTGCTTATTGACATTTAGGAGAGTGTCAGATATAAATTAACGATTCAAAATTATCAAACACTTAAGAGACAGACACAACACTGAAGAGATGACAAAGACACAGTTTGAAAAGTAAATATATGTTTTATTGTAAATGTTGATAAATGTATGATTGCATATAACTGTACCAACACATGACCAAAAGGTGGCAGTGTTTGTAGGGCGTATACTTTTGGCAGCACCCCCTATATAAGGGAATGTCTTTCTTGTTCTGTTATGTTTTACACTCACGAAGTGTGGAGTGTTGTACCTTAAGCGATGTGTCTGTTCGTGTGATTAATAAACTAGGTCGATAAAGGCTAAAGAGAAAAGTGGCTGTGCTCATCATTAGAATTATCATTCCGCTGTAAGAAGGCAAGGTTATGCGCTGTCGACGTAATTCTGCTAACAGTAAATCTCTTATCTTAACTTAGCCTATCTTATACGTTAACAGCCTATCTTATCATATGTTAACCTATCTTATATTTTAACTTAGCCTATCTTATTATATTTTAACTTAGCCAATCTTATGATATTTTAACTTAGCCTGTCTTATCATTTGTTAACTAATCTCATTATGTTTTAATTTATCTTATCTTAATCTATTTCATCTAAGCCTCTTATCCGATCCTATCTTATCCTATCCTATCTTATATCTATAATAATACTTAAACAACATCTCTACTATCCCTCCGTCCCCGGCCATAACCCTCAAGTCCATCACCAATGTCTCTGTCAGTCTTCCTACCCCGGCCATAACCCACAAGTCCGTCACCAGTAATGTCTCTGTCAGTCCTCCGTTTCCGGCCATAACCCATGAGTCCATCACCAGTAATGTCTCTGTCAGTCCTCCGTTTCCGGCCATAACCCATGAGTCCATGCATTCGTTGCAGGAGTTGCTGCTCGGCGGATTGCTGATGCTGCCCCTGGCCTCTCTCTGCTCGCAGGGCGCAGGAGCCGTTGCTGTCCGGACGACGGAGGAACTTCAGCTGTGGCCTCCTCCTCGTCGCTCCTTCTTCCTCCAGCGTGGGTAGCCTGTCCCTCCCGCTCCACGGACGAACCCTCTGGCCCCGGTGATTTTCTTCTCTTCCAGTCTGGACAGCCGGTTGTTAAAACAAGAAAAGATGATTGATATAACACATTTTATGCTCTAATTAAAATGCTCTAATAAAGTCTCTTAAGCCAGGGCTTTACCTTCGGCATGTCAGACACCCTCCGTGTCGATCGAGGCTTTTCCGTCTCTTCCTTCTTTATCACACCTTCCTTCGTTGATATTTTCACTTTAATTATGATTTTAATTTTAATCTTAACTATTTTGCTGTCGTTGTTCTCCATTGTGAAGACTCTCTTGAAAATACAAGCTTTACCTCAGATGATCGGAAGAAGTGTGAGAAGATAATTACATGTGATTCAAAAGTAATTAAGCTGTTGTCACGGACGCCTATTCGTACCATAACAGACGATGCGATCCTCTGCAGCTCGGCTTTCGGCCGCGTTCGGCTCCGACTGACCGGTCGTAGGTCCGATTCGGCTGTAAGCAGGTTGCCAACTCTGACGCATCTGGCGCGAGACTCGGGCTTTCAGACTCAAACGCACACAGCAATAAATCTTATGGAGAATCTCTATTAATCCATTTAAAACCTAAAACTGGCTACATCAAAAGTGTTTGGGCAGTTTGCAAATCCTGAAGACTATTTACAAGGTAACAAAACCGTTATATAAATGTGAATACGTGTGTAGACTTGTCTCGCCCTTTATTTTATATGCAAAAATCATAATATGCAGGGGGCACATAACTGGTGTGAAAGTACTTATTCGCTGTTTAAACCGATACGCGCGGTAATGTCTTGTAGCAGCGCAAATACGTGTTTATTTAATGTGCATTCGCGCTGTTATGACAAGAAATCATTGTGTATTTTAGCCTTCATGCCTGCAGAAATAAAAATTTGATACATAAATGTTAAGATGCACAGTAATTTTTTGTCATAACAGCGTGAAAGCACATAAAATAAATACGCATTTGCGCTGTTACAACAAGGAATTGCCACGAGTGTACGGGAATGCGTACTTGCGCACCACGCAGTTATGTGCTCTCCTTATCATATGTATAGTATATTGTACAATAAATGCTATAACAGTTAAGTTGTATTGTTGGGTCTTTTTTAATCATAATTTTCTTCCTTCATTCCTGCCGACAGTTGGGGCAGAGACTGTCATACGCTCTCGGTAACACTCACAGCCAGATGCCGCGCTACAGTGAAAGATTTACAAATGTGACAAAAGGTCTTCTATTTGTCCATTAATTCCTACATAGAGTTTTAATCCCGTTTACATGAAAAGCTGTACTTATTGTGTCCCTGACTATTCCAAATTTCTTTTTGCAGCAAACTGACAAACCGAATAAGCCCAGGACACTGGAAAATACTTGAAAAACATGGTAAAGTAGATTCCAGCATTTTCTGTCGTTACATTTGTATTAGAATTGTAACAAATGTCTTCGTTAGTATTATATTGTATTTTGCAGGATGTTCCTCAACAGATTGGTTCTGTGGACTGTGGTGCGTTCATGTTGATTGTTGTCACGGATCGGGGAAGCAGGAGCAGGAAGATGGAGAATCGGGAAACAAAGGATTTATTGGGGAAACCAGCTAGGAACACGGGGCAATAGAAGTAGCGACTTAAATGACAGGTCTGGGGAAACATATTTTGACGCGGAGTTAAATACGCGGAGCAGTGGACAAGCGCCCAAGACAACTGTAAGACAGACCACCTTGAATTGTTGGACGTAACACTTGTGATACAGAGAATGTATTGAAGTTTTTCCCCTCCCCTCCCTTTTATCAGTATGCACTCTGCATGGCCTTGGTGTGTCTTGAGTATTACAAAATGCACCATGAACTGTCTATATTATATATCTATATTATATTTTTATTTAGGCCATAATATGTGATCTTGATCTGTGGTTTTTCAGTGAGATGGAGGGATTTGACAAAAACATCCTTTTAGAAATGCGTGAGGAAGTAAGTTCTTTTCTTTTTGACAAGTAGTGTATCTGTCAGGTTTGTGACACAACAGAGAAATTAAATATTTTATTTCACTCCTCAGGGTCAAGACTCTGGTCTCCAGCTCACCGCTCTCTGTAATATTTCCATGGCCATGTTGTCCGATAGTATTATTGGATTTTTCTATACTATAGTTTTTTATGTTTAATTATTGCATGCTATATAAATTGTTATAATAGTTTATTTTTCCTTTTGATGTGTGTGTGCTTAAATGTATTAAATAGGAGTAATAGCAAATACAGTTTCCTCAGTAATGTATTTCATGAAATGATATTTTCCCAACAAAACCCATGTATGCATTCAAGTCTCTTATGGTTTGTACATAATATTTGCAACAATTGTAAATATTTTGCAGAATATGTACTACAAACCTCTCCAGTTGCAGCCGCACCCATATCCAAATTCATATATGATGTATTTGTATATGTGTGTTTCAACATTCCTAAAAACCCTTAGATTACATAATATATCCAAATGTAGGGAATTTCAGTATGAGTCCTGATGTATTATCCATAATGCTGTACTTGCCCTACACACGGTGAGTTTGTAATAGAATCTTAGCCAGTCATTACTGAGTAGTTGTCACGTGTTGAACTCGGCAATTAAAACCCGTTTTTGTAAAATGTCTCTCCTTTGTTACCTACAGTGAGGCTTTGGTTAACTGAAATACACATGGATTATATTTAAAAGCAAGACATTTTTATCCAAATCCACATTAATATGATGGGGAAAAACGTTATGGTCATATAGTAGTAATGACCTTGTAATGATGCTGCAAGGCTGTATCTCAGCTTCCCACATACAGGTGCATGACTGATTATACATTATAAGAGGCATGAATAAATAAAGCACATGAACACAGTAATCTCACCTGATCAGCAGCAAACCTTCCTTAATGATACAACGGTATTTAGTACTCAAACATTAATCGGCAGGGGGTGTAGTGTTCCTGTATATGCAACATACATGGCAAACATTAACTGAATAAATAGTTTGTCAGAACTGTATATGTGGAATTGGGTGCTTTTGATTGTGGTCACCGGGGACCCAAAGCATTTGTTTTTTTAAAAAAACTCATCAAAAGAGCAATTGAAAATATGATACTGAGTCATAAATAATTGGAATTTTTAAAAGCACCTGTGAGATATGACAAAAATATACACCAGAGAGAGATGGAATACCGCTTCCATCAAATTGACAGGTCGGGTCAAAAGGTCACTTGTGGGCGGGGCTTGTGTAGGCGGGGTTTGGTTGTGGTGGTACGATGTGACGTCACGGGAGTTGGATTTATTTATTATTTATTTATTATTTATTAAATGATTTATTATTTATTTTAAATTATTATTTATTATTTTAAATTATTATTTATTATGATTATAAATTATTTTTAATGATTTATTTAATTATTTTATTTTAAAATTATATTGAGGAGAGTGCTATATTGAGGAGAGTGCTTATGAGTGTGTGTGTTATTTTAATAAGTTATTATTTTGTCGGGCACAGCCGGGGCCGAGCGGGGGTGGGTTACCCGATGGAGCGTGAGCGTACGGCGTGTCTGGTGTTACGGTACCGCGGTAAGGTCCCGGGCTTTGGAGAATTAGCAAAGGCCTTAGAACCCTGTGTCTGGTGCGGTACTGCGCTAAGGTCCCCGCGGGCTCGGATAATCCTCGGAGAGAGCGATGCCGGAGAGCTGAGAGCCGTGCCGCGGCGCGAGTCTGATGCCGGAGAGCTGAGAGCCGTGCCGCGGCGCGAGTCTGATGCCGGAGAGCTGAGAGCCGTGCCGCTGCGCGAGTCTGTGACAAACTCTGAGAGACTGAGACTCTGGGAGAAAATTATAAAGTTGGAGCAAAGAATGAGAGGAGGAGGAGGTGGAGGGTCTGTCGTCCAATAAAAACGCTTGGCGCTAGTTTTGACAATGTATGTGTGTTTCTTCCTCACGCAGGCGTTTGTATTACATCAGCGTATGGTGCCACACTTTTGAAGGCCGTCTCTAACGACTTGGGCCATACATGCACCCCCAGTAAAATCAGTTTGAAGCTTTGTTTTCCGTATATGACCTCGCACAAGTACAGATATGAGTGCACCTGGTTAATTGCAATTAAATAATCTAGTAAAGACACGCAAGCGTATTACATCAGCGTATGGGGCCATACTTTTGAAGGTCGTCTCTATCGACTCGGGCCATACATCAAGTTGGACACCTCGGCTCCCAGTAAATCCTGTTTTTTCATACATGACAGTACAGATATGGGTTAACAGAGAAACGATATGACTGCACCTGGGGAGACCCTCGGCAGGCGGGGAGGGGGGCCTTTTCCTCCTAGGGTAGAGGCGCCAGGCCTTATCACCCGTACCACGCCCCCACCAGCGGGGAATATATGGAGCTTTGCGATGTATGGGGAACACTAATTCTTAAAAAAATACAGACATGTCCAGCACTCCCGAAATGAAAGATTCAGCCTCACCTTCTAAGACTCAGCAGGAGCAGGAGACCGTTATGCAGCCTCCGGGGGCTCCTAGGACGATTGATACGGCAAGTAGACGGGTACCTATGATGTGCCCGTCAGAAGACCCGAGAGCTACCTGGGAGCTGCCCAACGGGGATAAACTGGTCTGCCTCTTTGACAACGCTGCGGAGGATCTGCGCGTCTTTCAGGTCATCGGAGACGGCCCAGACCCCACGAAAGACGACCCTTATCAGGTGTTTTTTTCTGAAACGGAATGGGGAAACTTGAAGACTGTCGTTGCTCCGTTGATGGAGGAGACCCCCGACCCCGACATTCAGGTGGATAATGGAAGAATGGAGATGTACTATAGAGATGCTCGTAAACAACGTAGCACCTTTATGAAGTGGGACGCGACCGGGGAGCTGGACAAGAGAATGCTGAATATATGGCAGCGGCCTAAATGCGACTGTTTTGGGCTGCTGATACCGTTTGTGATTTGGATGCGGGTGATTAAAGAAAAGTCCGGTTACTTCCAAGCGATGTTTAAGGAGAGTCGGGGGCGTAAGGAGATGCAAGAGTTGAAAAAACCTACGCAGTAAGGATCACCCCCACCCCTCTCCCCCTCACCCACCGTCGCTATATAAAGTGCACTCCGTTACAACCCCTTTCACAAACATCAACAACATCATGGCAGCATCACCAAATTATAGCAACAGTGTGTTCTCCGACGACGAAAGCGGGGACAATGAGGCTACAACTGCAACACCGGCCTCTGATCCTGGAGAGGACTCTCCGGCGCCTGAGATCTGCACGCTTCTCTCCAGACCGGCTCTCTGCCGTGGGATGCTGGCTTGTATTAAGGCTATGATAGTGGGCCTTTTAGCCTCAGTCATCAGGAAACATCAAGAGAGAAACTGCTACGGTTGTGAAGTGGGGCACCCCAGTCAGAGACAACACCCTTGTTTGTTTCCCCCAGGTAGAAATTACTTTTACATACACTTTGACTCTGTGTTGCGTGACCTCTGGACCGACCGGCTGACACCCGCCTTGACCCACGTTCTGTCGACCCTGGGCATCGGAGCGGCCGTCGGCAGGTTGGAGGGGGCAGTGGAAGCTATCCTGTACGATCTGCATGAGGCCCGCGACGGCATGCTGGAAATCAGTCGACTGGAACAAGATCTGTTTGAACAGAACCCCTCCCTGCTTCTTCCAGCAGCTCCTGGAAGAAGAATTTCTGACTCGTTGGGAGGCCTGAGAGTAAAACAAAAGCATCTTGTGATGGGGAACGGTATCGGGAGACTCTTACGGCGGTTTATGTTAAATGTTTTTTTAGAAAAAGTTAGTCCACTGTTGATGCATGCTATTGATAAAAACAAGAAAAGCGATTGTGGGGATAGGGATGATCATGCTTGTTGCTGCTTTCATAGAGTGTTATTTGAGATTGCTCAAGTCGGAGAAAATTATCAGCGGGGGATGGATTTACTGACTCAGCTGATGGCAGAGGGAGAAAGACAATCCCCCGAAAGTCTCATACGCGCCTGTCTATCTTGTATCCCCGACAATGAATTTGACTGTAATCACATTTTTGTATTTTACGCTTTAATAGTAGATGTAGTTGCCTATAAATTTCATGATAACCAGCCTATCGATGTTAATCAGTTGCTTTCTACTCTGCATACATGTATCGTTGAAAAAGCCACTATATCCACCTTAATGCATGTGACATCGCTAATCTTCCTCAACAACTGTCACGGGTGTAACTAATTGTATACCTGCATTTTTAAAATATATATCTTTCACTAATTGTATACCAGTATTTTTTAAATATATCTTAAAAATGTATCTTTCACAAATTGTATACCAGCATTTTTTAAATGTATCTTTCACAAATTGTATACCAGCATTTTTTAAATGTATCTTTCACAAATTGTATACCTGCATTTTTAAAATGTAACTTTCACGAAATGTATACTAACATTTTTAAAATATATATCTTTCACTAATTATATACTAATAAAAAAAAAAAAATTTAAATTATAATAATAATAAAAAAAATTAAAAACTTGAATACCAGTGTCTTTGTAAATAATAGACAAATATGTTGAGCAGGGTGGCCGAGTGGTTAAGGCGTTGGACTTAAAATCCAATGGACATATGTCCGCGTGGGTTCGATCCCCACCCCAGCTAATCTCTTTTGTAAAATAATAATAATAATACACAATATTAAATAATACACAAACTCTACACAATATGGGTTAAATACAGAAAAGAAAAACAGAATTTCACTGATGTTCACTCAGTCTGTTAACATCCCCCCCTCCACAGACAGCTATAAAACGGCACTTCGCCGCTCTCTCCCACTCACTGTGTGTGAAGCATGTCTGTTGCCAAGACTACAGCTCGCGTCTTGAGCCGTTCGTACTATGACCCCAGCCAGCCGGGGTCATACGGGGGTTTCTCCAGACTGAAGAGAGGGGTGGGGGGAAAAGTGAGTAGTGATGACATCAGAGACTGGCTGTCTATGCAAGACAGTTATACTTTACATAAACCGGTTAAAAAGAATTTCCCCAGGAACAGAGTGTTTGTTCCGAGAGCCATGTATCAGTGGCAGGCCGATTTATGCGACATGCAAGGGCTGGCCAAATACAACGAGGGGTTAAAATACCTCCTTACGGTGATTGATGTTTTTTCTAAAAAAGCCTACGCGCGTGCTATAAGAAACAAGACTGGGGAAGCTGTAAAGGAGGCCTTTGATTCTATTTTAACCGAGGGGGGCGTCCCCCTCAAGCTACAGACGGATGCCGGTAAGGAGTTTTTAAATGGGACTTTTCAGAAACTTTTAAAAACTCATAAAATCACCCATTTCACTACGGCTAGTGAACTTAAAGCTTCCGTCGTAGAGAGATTTAATCGAACGTTAAAAGAGAGGATGTACAGGTACTTTACGGCTAAAAACACTCGGCGATATGTGGACGTGTTGGACGATCTATTAAAGGGGTACAACCAGTCATTTCACAGCGCTATTAAAATGAAACCTTCCGAGGTCACGCTCGATAATGCTCATCTAGTATTTGATAATCTATACGGCCCTCTGAAGAAAAAAAGCACACGGCCACGTTTTAAGTTTAACATAGGGGACACCGTGAGAGTCTCCAAGCACAGTCAGATATTTGACAAAAAGTACGAGCAGACATTCACCGATGAGTACTTTGTCATATGCGACCGTGTGCCCAGATCCCCGCCGGTGTATAAATTGAGGGACGTGCGCGGCGAAATACTAGAGGGGACATTCTATGAAGCGGAGCTGCAGAAAATCAAAATATCTCCAAGACACACGTTCAAGGTCGAGAAGGTTATAGGCTCAAAGACCGACAGAAAGGGGAAAAAGTGGATTTTAGTACATTGGCAGGGTTGGCCCTCGAGGTTCGATTCGTGGATACCGCGGTCGGACTTGATACAGGTTTAATTTTTTAATAGAAAAGAGGGGGGGAAAATGGAGGATCGCCCCTCTTTTTACCTCACGCTGCCGTCAAACTCTTGTCTCTCCATCTTCCCCGATAACCAGAGTTCGGATTACACTGTGATGTTATCGCGACCTATAGAGCTACGGGGGCCTTACGAGGTAGCGCTGGCTGAAATCATGTATTGTTACACGTGGCGAAATATCACATACCCGGAAAATAGTTTTGAATTGCGGGATACGGAGGCGGAGGCAAAGAGAGAGGCCGATCCTTTAGTGGATCTGCCTTTCCTTTTTCCTCGGAAAATTAAAGTCGGCTATTATGAATCTCTGAAACAGATTGTGACAGAGATCAACGCTACGTTAAAAAAATTAGGTAGTGAAGTTTCCTTCTCATACAACGAGATTACGCGAAGGGTTAATATAACGGGAAACCATAAGTACAAGATCCAATTTAAACCTACTCTGGCCTACATGCTGGGCTTTGAGCCGGGTCACTGGTATAACCTAGGAGGAGGTAGCGGGTCGACCTCACCCTACCCGGCCGACATTCACGCGGGATTCTACAATATGTACGTCTACTGTAACATCGTGGAACCGCAGCACGTGGGGGAATTTGTAGTCCCGCTCCTCAGAACCGTTAAAATAGACGGTGCGTTCGGCGACGTGGTCACTTTGCCGTTCCACAAGCTGCACTACGTACCGGTGAACAAGCAGAGCCTGCAGAATTTGCATATTGAGATAAAGAACGATCAGAATACTCTGATTAATTTCTCCTACGGAAAAACGATCGTCAAGCTACACTTTCGCCCCGTTTAAAAACAAAACAAGAGAAAGCGCACATGGTGGTGGTGGTGGGGGGAGCATGGCGTACCACAATCCTCAGAGATTTATTTCGTATTACACCAGTCAGGCGGGACATGGGCTCCCCGGTTTTGCGGGGGGCCCAGTGATGTACGGGCGTGGCTTGGGCTCCATGCTCAGTAGGGCTTTTAGATTTGTTTTACCCTTTCTTAAGCGTGGGGTCGATATAGCGAAACCTCATTTGAAATCGGCGGTCAAAGGAAAGGATTGGATCTTGCCAGCTCTGTAGTCAGCGGCCGTTTTACAAACACAGCTGACCCCAAGCAGGAAGGGTCGGGTCTGCTGTTCCTCTCTCGGAGGAGGAGGGGGAGTAGAACGAGAGCCCAGGCCCCTCTACCTCAGCACCAAGGTCATCGGAGAAAAAAAAATAAACTTGGCAGAGCCGTGAGGATTCCCAAGTCTCGACAGGCTAAGAGAAACAGGAAACCCCCCGGGGACATATTTTAAGAGAGAGAGAGAAAACACCAAGTAATCAAGAATGGCTCTAGCTCACCGCCTCTCAGCAGAATGCACCAAATCTGAGCTAGATCTATTTGCGGCCCCTATGACGCAATTATCCATAGATCAGACCAATTATGTAGAAATCAACCCATTAAATTCCATTACCGATCAGGATGTTTTGGATTTCCTAATACCGGGGTCGGGCAATTTCTATCTGGACCTCAACTCTACACTGCTATATCTAAGGCTCAGGATCGTTAGGGCCGATGGAGCCCCCCTGGTTGACGCCGACCCCTGTGGTATTATACAGTACCCGCTAAACAGCATATTCTCCCAGCTGGATGTGAGTCTGAACGACGTCCTGATCAGTTCTTCGTCGGCCACGCACCCCTATAGGTCATTCATAGAGACCCTGCTCAATTTTTCTACGGATACGCTAGAGAGTCAGTTTTCGACAGGGCTCTGGTACAAAGACGTCGGAGCCGATTTGGATAGCGTGGACGTCTCCGCGCAGGGCCCTAATGTGGGGTTGCAGAAGCGAGCGGCCTTCTGTAGAAACTCTAGGGAATTTTCTGTAATGGGCCCTATACACGCAGATATTTTTTTCAGTGAACGGATGCTGTTAAACAACGTGGATATACGCTTAAAGTTTGTAAAGGCTAAAAGCGACTTTAGCCTCATGTGTAGAAATGACACCGATTACGAGCTGAAAATACTGAGGGCCAGCCTGTTTGTGAAAAAAGTGGAGGTCTCCCCGGCGGTGTCACTGGGTCACGCGGCCGCTCTCCTGAAAGCAAACGCCCTGTACCCTATAAGCAGGGTAGTCGTTAAAAATTATACGCTGCCCGCGCAATCGCGGGTCTGCCCGCAGGATTACCTCTTCCTGGGCAACTTATCGCGCTACATCGTTTTGGGGATCGTGGACCACGCGGCGTTCGTGGGCACGCGAAACCGAAACCCGTTCAGGTTTCAGCATTGTGACCTGGAATTTCTGAGCCTCTCCGTCAACGGCCGACACATACCCAGCAAACCGTTCCAGCCCGATTTTAACGCGAGGCAGTCGGTCAGAGAGTTTTACAACCTTTTCCTGGCTACAAACAGGCATTTAAGGGATTCGCCGTTATGCATTAACCGCGAGGATTTTGAAAACGGATACTCGCTATTTGCTCTCAATCTCTCCCGAGACGACGAGCTGGACGGCGGTACCCTGTCACCCGCCATCAGCGGCACGTGCCGTCTGGATTTAAGGTTCAGAGCCCCGCTACCTCGAACCATGAGTCTCATCGTCTACGCCTGCTTCGACAGCGTGATTGAAATAAACGCCAAGAGACAGGTTTTGGTGGACTTTTAATCATCATCATGAACACTCACCAGCTGGAATGCCTTTTACGCCCCCTGCTAGGGGATGCTTTTGGAGGCGTGTGGCCTAGCGATTTATTACCCGCCCGCATAGAGACCAGGCCCGCTTTTCTGGTCGCAAACACGCATGACCAGAATAGAGAGGGTGAACACTGGATCGGGATAATTTTGGAGCCCCAAGAGGGCAAAGCCTCCTTCTTTGATTCTTACGGTTATCCCCCCGATTCCCCTTACTACCCAAAGAGTTTTATGCGCTTCTTGGGGATGCACGCTACCGAAATAAGGTATAATACGCGTCAAGTTCAACCCGACTTTTCTTCCACGTGCGGGGCCCACGTCGCCTTTTTCCTCTACCACCGCTTCAAGGGCCTTTCATTTCAAGAGACTATGATGTTGTACTCTGACGACTTGAGGAAAAACGACGCTCTAGTATCCAAGTTTATCAAGAAATATCACAAGTGTATTAGCCGTGTTAATGCTGATAAACTTTCAAAGCTGCAAAATGTATGTTCCTTTAGATGTTCCTATTTAAAGATTGTTATGGTTGTTAGATTAATGATGGGGGAAAAAATAAAAAAAATGTTATGGTTGTTATATTAATGTTGGGGTAAAAAAAAAATAAAAAAATTGTTAGGGTTGTTAGGTTAATGTCGGGGGAAAAAATAAAAACGTGACACCTTTTATTCAATAAATTTAACATTTTATTAACAGCTGCGTTACAGGCGTTTAAATTTTTTTTTTCCACACGTATATAAAACACTTAATCACTGTAATCTATCCACGGATCATAAGGAGTACCCTTTAAAGGCCATATACGATATTCAGGGGAGGAATCGCGCTGCGTGTGAGGGGTTCCCACGAGCGGGGGTGGCGAGTCGTCCGCAATACGTTTTCTACGTCTCCCGAGCTTCTGTTTCACAGGAGGGGAGGAGGGTAGCGGGGGACCCCTTCCACCGTAATCTTTAAGATGGCTTAGGGCTTTCCTGGCTTGGATGTTACCCACGCTCGTGAGGGGTATGTTTAATTCGGATATCACGTTTAAAAAGGGTTCCCAGCCTTTAGGATATTCGACGGTGTGGGATTTAGGCTGTGATAAAGTTTTCATCAAATCTAAAATATGGGAACCTTTAAAGGGTCTATCTCTGATGATGAGTTCACCCGACTGGGTCCAACGTACCGCCCCGTCGGAATCGAGCAGTTTCTGCATGATGTACCCCACGTTCTTTCTAGCTCTGGGAGCCACTTGCTGGACAACTTCCTGTACAGATTTGTCCCTAGTCGCGCCGCCGCTGTCAGGCTGTCTCCCCTCCTCCTCCTCCTCCTCCGTTTTTTCTTTCCGCTCAGTAAGGACAATTTCTCGCTCCTGATGTTCCTGTTTCCGGACTAGATTCAGATACCTCTGTAGCAATTGATCGTATCTCTTTACTTTTTCATGCACATTCATACCCGGCTGATTTATTAAACCGAGCATCTGCTTTTCAAGTTCACCCAGGGCCGATTCGCCGATGGTATGCGGGGTCACCCTCTGGGTCAGCGTACGCAGTTGATGGGGGGTCAGCATGAACATTTTTTTCACTTCGCTCATGTTGGTAAAAAGCTAATTAGCCGTCTTACCGGCAAACAGGCTTGTGACGAATGGCAGAGCCACTGATAAGAGCGGTAGTAAGAATCCTCCTCTTTGAAGCACTGCCTTGCGTTTCCTAGCAACGCTGTTTTTCTTACAGGCGAAAAGTTTAATCAGTCTTTTCTGTTTCTTCAGCTTGTTAAATTGAGCTACGGTTAAAGGTATACGGCCTCTTATGAGATTGAGACAGATTTCGGAGAGAGCCAAAATTATGTCATTAGATGGGTCAGCCGTAAGAATCTTTTTACGTTTCACCCCCCTCGTCCTCTGTAAAACTTTAAGGGTCGGCAGGTGTTTCCTGAGATGATCGGACATAGCTTAGTAGTGATAAATCAATGGCTCGCCGGTAGAAAGACGACGGGTAGCGACCCCGGTAATAATCCGGTCCTGAGTCGGAACTCTTCTGGGCACGTGGCTCTCAAATCGACCAATAAATAACCGTGGGGTGGCCCTGTCGCCTCTTGATAAGAATCTAGAAAAAACTTTTTCTGCCAAGGAAACATTTGCTGAGCTAAAACTTTGATTTGCATTCTGTCTCGCACATTCTTAAACAGACAATAATAAGTAGTATTTAGGGCTATAGTCCTGCTGTACTTGCCCTGGTGAAATACGTTCTGCACCAGGTAGATGACCGAGATTTGTCGGTGGTGTCTGAACCTCGTGAAAGCTTCTGCCACGAGTTTGTTTTCGGACGCGCTGTCCATCAAATCATCGATGATTATCAAGGAGCCTGAGGGGAAGCGTTCCTCGTCCTCCCAGCTTTTAGGAAGCCCTTGTATAAATTCAATTTCGGTGATCCGATCGCGCAGTTCATCATACAGCGGCTGATGGGAAGCGAAACACCACACAATTTTTTTAACGGGGGCCCCTATGAAACAGTGACTCTGATTTAAAAGCATTTCTTTAGTGAAATAGGTTTTCCCCGAAGAACTCGCCCCTGCGATTATAGCCGTAAACGGCAATTCTAAACGGTGATCAAAGTCCACCTCTCTCACGCCGCTACCCATCATCTTGCAAAAAAACACTGATGAAATGGGAAATACTGCCCTAATCTTTTAAATCTTTCCTCGTGCAGACACACACACACACACACACACACGCACACACACACACACACACACACACACGTGCAAACTGGTGCTGCAGGGGTGTCAGCTTTCACAGACACAGAGTGCGGGGGTGAAAGTTTTAATAGAAACTCTTGTGATAAATGTACAACACATTTCAGTACACAAGTTTGAAAATAAAAACATACACAAGTTACATTTTAAAAACAACTTTAGAAAAACTTTTCAGTTTAAAACATTTGTACATCTTTGATTAAAAAAAACATCTTTAGAAAAACTTTTCAGTTTAAAACATTTGCACATCTTTGGAAAAACTTTTCAGTTTAAAACATTTGTACATCTTTGATTTTTAAAAAACATCTTACTATGAACATTTTAAAACAGTTGTACATCTTTGATTTTTAAAAAACATCTTTGGAAAAACTTTTCAGTTTAAAACATTTGTACATCTTTGATTTTTAAAAAACATCTTTGGAAAAACTTTTCAGTTTAAAACATTTGTACATCTTTGATTAAAAAAAACATCTTTGGAAAAACTTTTCAGTTAAAAACATTTGTACATCTTTGATTTTTAAAAAACATCTTACTATGAACATTTTAAAACAGTTGTACATCTTTGATTTTTAAAAAACATCTTTGGAAAAACTTTTCAGTTTAAAACAAATGAACATGTTTGAAAAAACTTTAACAGGTTTTTAAAGACCATGCTGCTAGTTTTACATTTCAGTAACCAAAAGGCAGAGTTTCCCCGCTAGTCAGCAATCTGCATTTGTCGTAGACGACCCTGACCTTTTTATCTAGAGGCCTATTAAACAGGCGAAAACTTTTCATGTCGCGTTCGATTTTGTTATAGTGGGGATATTCCTACAGCCTCCGATGTAGTTTTCAATCAATCCGATCATACTGTCAAAGTTTACCTTTTGACAGGTTTCGTAATTTAGAGTTATACCCTTACATTTCATTTGTGTTTTCCCGTTGTTGAGTCGGTAACAGTAACTTTTTGGTCCCAGCGCACCCCACGAAGCAATGTATTCGTCTGGGGCTAATTCGGACGTCAGCTCGCCCAGGTAATTGCCTAAGGTCGGCTCATATTCACCAGGCCTGCTTATGTACACGATGCTGTCGGTGTCGTGATACAGCACCCTCCGCCCCAATTTTTCCAGTTCTTTGTAAAGCGTCAACCGGCCCCACGCGGTAGTTTGACAGGCTATGAATATGTTAGTCTTTCCCGGCGGCACTTTGTAGGAAGACTTGTAACGCCAGCGGATGAGGGCGACCTCGTCGTTGACAAACGCGAAGCTGGAAATCTCATACAGGTCCGAGCAGAAAAAATTAAAAAACTCCCCCGGGTCAGACACTAAGCATGTCTGGAGCATGTTGCTCCTCTGCGCCAGTTTACCCCACAGGGAGTTAAGCAGAAGTTTGGACACCTGCCTCTTCCCCTCGTTAGACACTATCTTATCGGGCTCCAATTCGATCCCCTCACGCTCGAGATAGTTTTTTATGTACCCCCTGCGACCCTCGTCATCGGTCGCGTCGTCGGGGTAGCCCGAAGCCTGCTGCTTCACTTTGAGAAAGGTTTTAATGTAATCTCTAAACAGCTCCCCGCTGGTCTGGGGAAAATGCCACACTTCGTGCACCTTCACGACCGAATAGCCCCTCTCTAAAGCCAGATTGACCTCCGCTGAGACCCAGACACCTGTTAGCTCCCGCTCTGCGTCGGAATGCCCGCAGGTCCCCTCCTGTCTGTTCTCGATCGCGCATGTCCTGCAGAGGGTAAACACTAGTTTCCCATTTGGCAGTCTGCTGGGTAGGACGGGGAAAAACAGCTCGCGGGGGGTGTTGACCGTGGCTTTGATCAGGCCAAAGTATTCATTCAGAGGCTTAAAATTCGAATGAATGATTTCAGGGTGCCCCACGGGGAATTCACATTTAGCCAGAGTGTACGGGTACCGCGACGTGAAATCCACGTAGTGGACGCGCTCTTGCCCCGTGACGTCGTAACGCAGGCGAATCGCCGACGTCCGACCCCCAAACAGCGCTTCTCGCGGCCTTAGGGGCTCAGGGGGCTCGAAGTCTGACAGGAAACGCTGTACCTGTGGGTCGTGAGTTTTAGCGTGAGCCCATTCGTGTTCCCAGATAGATTCCACGTTCATATTAAACTCTTGCCGCAACGCCTCGAGTTTTTCCCTTGTTTTAACATACAGGGCACTGAAGCTCTCGCGGGTCAGGGGGCAGATATCGTGTTCGTTGTTGCAGGTAGGACAGCCGTGAAACTGACAACCTAGAAACTCGAAAGCCCATTTCTCTCCCTCTATCTCGGCGTATCCGTCTAGGTGAAAGCGCCCCACACGCACTTCACCCCCGCGCAGCGCGTGTCGAATTTCGATGCCGCGCGTGCGCCCTATGAATTCCAGCCACTGGATGGACACGTTCGAATAACTTTTGTATTGCCTCCTGTAATCCCATACATCCGGGATCGCGATCGTATCTCTGGGGAGGAAATTTGTCCTGTAAACCAACAACGCGGCCGAAGCGATGGTGGCCGCTGAGAAGGGATCGCATCCCGTGAGCGTTTTAAATTCCCGCAGGAAGCGCAAGCAGCCCTCTCTCAGAATCTCCACGTCGTTTTTACAGTAAGCGATCATCTCTTTGTGAAAATTAAAGGTCTGGTGCTTTACACTGTCGTACCATTGATAAAACTTGTCGCGTTCTTTGCCGGACATTTGATCGGGCCCAAATTGATCGGGAGGGGGGTAGGGCCCCACGTAACTAAAGTTTTCCATGTCTGTGAAATGATGCGGAAAATAGCCTTTTCGCATCTGAGTCGAGCATCCCATCGCATCGGGGATTTTTCTCAAAGGCATGCTTAGAAAGGAGTGACTGTCGATGTACCTTTGCTCAAACACGCTGTCCAGGATGAGGATGATTTTATTCCCCTGTGACACCACACGCGGTTCCACGCCTTCCTTCACCATCGCGTTCAGTACGATGTAATTATCGAATGCCTTTCCGTAGTGACTAATGAAACAGACGCCTCTATAGAAGGGCGCCCTGAAATGTCTGAGAAACTGTAGCGCGCAGTCGGGCCCCTCGGCGGTCATTGTCTCGTTCTGATCGGAGATGGCGCACACGTAAACCGGGATATGGGTACCCGACCTCTGAGATGTTTCAAAATCAAAAAACACATATTCGGGGGCCTTTTTACTCCCCTCACCCCTTTCGGGGGCCTTTTTACTCCCCTCACCCCTTTCGGCCCGTTCCCCTCTGTTAGGCTTCTCGGGAGGATTTAGATAGCAGAGATGTGGGGTGGATATGTCTGATTCTGGTGTGTGGAGTTTAGCGTCGCAGATATTACATTTTACTGCTTTACATGAGTGCGGTTTTGGGTTCTCGGGACTTTGGTAGTATCTGACCCCGCAAGCTTTGCATTTTCTGAACTTGTCACAGGGGCTAGCAAGCTCCCCACTAACTGGGCAGACCCGCGGCGTACGGTGACGCTCAAAGCATGTGTCATTTAAGCATCTGAAATTACACCGCTCACACAGTATCGCCGGTGTGCTTTCACCTTCTTTGCAATTAGTCTGACAGACGCTGCAGAACTTTTCGCACCGATGACTGTGAGGCGAGTCGAACCCTTTGAAACAGCTCGTGCAAACGTAGCCCACCCCTAAGAACCCCTTTACGCTTTTAATGCCGTAAAAATGCTGATTGTGTAAAAAGAAATACACCACCCGTCTACCGTCGGTAGGTGTGGGTGTCTGGTAAATTTGGAGATTGTTTGAATAAGGTTGTTGATAATACACCACTGCTTTGCAATCAATGATTTTCTCGAAAATGATAATGTCATTCAACGCGACTGTGTGGTCGGGGCTGAATCCCGCTTTCTCCTGTAACTCCAGGCCGAGCTTTTCAGCCTCGGCGTCAGCCAAGTTTTCGTGCAGCAGATGCACCAAGTTTATGGCGAAACACGCGTTGGTGTTGTTATTAATGATAAACATGTGTCTGGCTTTTTTAGAAATTATTTCTGAAGCTAACATGGTCTGTAGTTTACGTTTGTTCCCGCCGCCGCGTGGGATATTTATTACGTCTACGATTACTTCTAGGTTGGAATCGTTTAAAATCTCTTGATTAGACTGCACCAGGCGATCCAGCAGTTGCTGCAAGTCTGTCAGCTCCCCCTCCCCATACCGTACAATTTGCGACAGCTCGTCGTTTAAAAAGTCAGCGCGCAGGGTGACCTGTATATAAGCTCCCCATGCGGCGTAAGGTACCGCCTCATTCACAATATTTTGAAACCCCTCGATTACATTTTCATAGTACTCGCGGAAATTGCCTTCGTTTCTAGGATGGGGGATATTTAGAATCCGTCTAATCTGTACGTTATTGAATCTGCGCCGATGAATGACCCCGTCAGGCTGGGGGTCACCGATACCACCGCCACCTTCCTGTTCAACATTTTCAAATTGTCCCAGCCCCAATTCATTTTCAATCTCCTCAGCATCGAGAAGAAATTCTGCGTCTGACAAGGCCTCCCACAATTCAGCATCTGCGGGGGACCATGCGACCTCGTCGCTGGGGGGGAGCCCCCCTTCTGCTTCAGAGCCCCTTTCATTTAACATGCTTCTTAATGTCTCTAGGGATGGGAGAAAACAGGGCTCTTGGGCCACTGTTTCATCGGCCGCCGCGGGTGGCGAGTCGTGTTGAGCAGAGTAATCCTCATCATTTTCATTATTAGCATTGTTGATAATGTCTATTTCATTTAATAAGGCTTCGGGTATAGCCGGTGGTGGTGATGCTCCGTCCATACCTGTTGATTCAGGTCTCTTGTAGATTTTCTCTTGACCGGTCAGCGCACTCTCTCTCTCTTGTACATAGAATAAACAGAGAATACCTATTATTAGAATGTTAATTTAATTTGATTTAATTAATTAGCATTTTTATCACGCTAATAAAAGAGATAATATACTCACCGGGTAAGGCCTGGATGAAACTTGTGGCTCTTTGGCTGGCAGGAAGGGTAAGACCTCGAAGATACTTGTGCCTCTGCCCTAGGAGGAATAGGCCCCCCCGCTCGCCGCAATATCAACCGGGTGCAGTCATATCGTTTCTCTGTTAACCCATATCTGTACTGTCATGTATGAAAAAACAGGATTTACTGGGAGCCGAGGTGTCCAACTTGATGTATGGCCCGAGTCGATAGAGACGACCTTCAAAAGTATGGCCCCATACGCTGATGTAATACGCTTGCGTGTCTTTACTAGATTATTTAATTGCAATTAACCAGGTGCACTCATATCTGTACTTGTGCGAGGTCATATACGGAAAACAAAGCTTCAAACTGATTTTACTGGGGGTGCATGTATGGCCCAAGTCGTTAGAGACGGCCTTCAAAAGTGTGGCACCATACGCTGATGTAATACAAACGCCTGCGTGAGGAAGAAACACACATACATTGTCAAAACTAGCGCCAAGCGTTTTTATTGGACGACAGACCCTCCACCTCCTCCTCCTCTCATTCTTTGCTCCAACTTTATAATTTTCTCCCAGAGTCTCAGTCTCTCAGAGTTTGTCACAGACTCGCGCAGCGGCACGGCTCTCAGCTCTCCGGCATCAGACTCGCGCCGCGGCACGGCTCTCAGCTCTCCGGCATCAGACTCGCGCCGCGGCACGGCTCTCAGCTCTCCGGCATCGCTCTCTCCGAGGATTATCCGAGCCCGCGGGGACCTTAGCGCAGTACCGCACCAGACACAGGGTTCTAAGGCCTTTGCTAATTCTCCAAAGCCCGGGACCTTACCGCGGTACCGTAACACCAGACACGCCGTACGCTCACGCTCCATCGGGTAACCCACCCCCGCTCGGCCCCGGCTGTGCCCGACAAAATAATAACTTATTAAAATAACACACACACTCATAAGCACTCTCCTCAATATAGCACTCTCCTCAATATAATTTTAAAATAAAATAATTAAATAAATCATTAAAAATAATTTATAATCATAATAAATAATAATTTAAAATAATAAATAATAATTTAAAATAAATAATAAATCATTTAATAAATAATAAATAAATAATAAATAAATCCAACTCCCGTGACGTCACATCGTACCACCACAACCAAACCCCGCCTACACAAGCCCCGCCCACAAGTGACCTTTTGACCCGACCTGTCAATTTGATGGAAGCGGTATTCCATCTCTCTCTCTTACACCTCTAGAGTCTTTGCAGCCCCCAGTTGGTTGGATGAGAGTTAACATCTCTGTAGATAGACAAGATGTTCCAGACAAGGCGTCAGGCAAAATCTCTCATTTTAACCATTTTATTTAGATAATTCATACTAAAGCTCTTGATTTGGATTGGATTGGAAAAGCCCTTTATTGCTGATGCAATATACCATGGCACCAGTCGCAAGTACCGGTGAAGAGCAGGCCATCAACCGACCTTACATATACACAGACATCACAGTTTGATAGATTATTTAGATTATTTCTTACAGATTAGTATGAAGTCTCTCCTGTGTTGAATTTGGTACATCAGAGTGACCAAGGATAATTCCTCCTGTTTAATATAATAATATTAAATATTAAGTTGTAAGTGATATGGTCGGGTTACTGACACAGGGCCAGTTTCTTTGCTAAATCTAACATGACAAGTGGAACATTCCGTCTTTCTCTCTCAATCCAAGTCTTCTCTCTAAACCAGCAAACTTACAATCATTTAACCGTAATTTCCGAACTCGACTCCATCTTCTCAGTATGTCATTTACCTTCATCTTCACCTAGTTTACAGTAACACTATCTGACGCTACAATACTGTAAGAGAGGAACACTTTTCCCCAATGATGCAGGTTTGTGACTCGACTATACTGGGCACCAGGTATAAGAAACAGCTCACAACAGAAGTATAGCAATAAGCCTTTATTACCAGGATTCCACAATTCAGTGTCCCTGACCCAATAAGTGAATAGAGCACCCAGGCAACACCGCAACCCCCCACACAATGACCTCAGCACAGCAATCTCTAAAACACTTGGGAAAACACTTCACACTCAGCTAAAACACCCGGCTAAAGTTCACACGTGAACAATAAAAAGGCCTGGGCAGCTCACATCAACACAAGGGCCATGAACACCAAAATCACGTGCGGTTCCTCCTAAATAACACATAAATACACAAGGAAAAACATCAATTCATATCAAACAATATTATTTAAATTAAGTAGTTGGGGGAAGACAGACCAATTCCCCGAAAACAAAACCCACAACACAAACAATAATCCAACTCCTAGAAGGAACCACAAACCTTTCCTGTGGCGCCTGGAATCCACGCCGCTGCCACCAATCGCTGACCAGCGTCATTAGCTTCCCAACTCTGCGCCCCCCAATAACTCGCCGTATGTCCAACAATGCAATAATTTTCCCCCAGCGCATGCGCTTCCGCATCTGGCAGCTGCAGCATGAACTCCAAGCACCACCGAGCATATGGGCCCCCCTTCTTACTCCTTCGCTGACAATTTATGTTGTTCCTCCTTTCCCCTCACAGGTGTTTCCTATTAACCCTTATCACCATCACAATCCCCACCTACACACGCACCCATCCAAGCACACACTAAGATTTTATGTGCTTGTATAGTTGTGTTACTTTCTGCACGTTATACTTTTGTTTATTCCTTTCTGAATCTATCACTCCTTTTTTTCTTTTTCCTGTCTTTTTTTCTCCTTTTCCTTCTTTTTTCCCCCTCCTAATATGTCCCTCCACTACGGCCAGCTCACCCACTGCAATGTTTTTACATGTGTTAAAACTGAAATAAATAAATAAAATTAAAATAAAAAGAAATAGATCAACATGAGGGGCCTATACAGAGTTTATAGAGCCCCTCATGGTAAAGCAAGCATGTTTGGCACAGCAGTGCATTCAGACCATGATCTGCTAAAGCTGCCGGACAGGACAAGGGGAAAAAAGAGAACATTTCTAGAGCCTCTTGATATGGGAAGTCGGAAACGTCAGGCCTATTTATTGAGATCCGCATACAAGCTACAAGATGGTCTCCTGGCAGCCTATTGCGGATGTTTGGCTCGAGCTGAAAATATATGAACTGTTAGGCTTTAAAAACGATAGCTGATAGCATAAAATGGTGATAGTTTAAAGCAGAAAATTCCATTGTGAAACGTCTTTATCACCCTTTAAAAAACGCAGATATTTTTCTCTGCTTTTCAGGTGGCTGACGCTACATATTTTCTGACGCGCGCTCTTTGTCCGCTGGTGGGAGTGTGCTCACCTGTGTGTGCGCGCACGTGTCTGTGAGCGCGCATCGGGACGGAACTCCGCCATGCGCGAAAGTGTAGAGCAGGGGTGTCCACACTTTTTCAGCTTGCGAGCTACTTATAAATGACAAAGTCAAAATGATGTACTATAAAAATGCAAAACATATTGTTATTTATAGATTTATAGATATTCGTTATTATTTATTGTTATTATTATTGTTATTCACTATTGTTTATCATTGTTATTAATTTCCCTTTGGCATAAATTAAGGAGTTTTGAATTGAACTTCCTTCACCTTTCTCTTTCTCAGCTCGCTTTTCGGAGGGAAGTTAATGCCGTAGTTTTTATGAGCAGTCCGAAAATGCCGCTCCACATTTCCCTTCTTCGGAATAGCAGTGGTAGACTGACAGATGAAACAAACGCACTTCGAATATGACCTTGTGGGGAAAAAATACTCCTCCTTTCATTCCGTATGGAAGTGGTAGGTTATTGGCTTCGTACTTGGTCCTGCTCCCCCATTCAGTTTTATACCCTCTCTTAAGTTTAGTAGAAATAAATTGGACTCGGTTGCTTACTGGAGTTTTGCAGCAGCTGGCGCGGTTGATCGCGTCATCCTTCCTCTATTTTTTATGTCATGCGATCTACTCACTCTTTGCGATCGACCAGTAGATCGCGATCGATGTATTGGGCACCTCTGGTATAGAGACAAAAATGACAAGCTGTTGTGCAAATAAGATAAATAACAAAAGGCTATTTAATCTGTTTATTAAAAGGACAATGTATAGAGCTCTTCTATAGCAAAGGTAACCTTACAGTAAATGACTTCTGCTGTGATCTGACGCTATATAGAAAATGTGATTAAATAAGATGAACTTGACCTTCTGCGGGGGGGCACCCTAATATAATGATAGGGGAAACACTGCTGTCTGTCTGCCATAAAATAAATAAAAGGGGGAATTGGAATTGCATATGACTATGGAGAGAATGGTTGGCTATAGTGAAAAAGGTGTGGAAATTTTTACTAATTCACATAAGGGACAGCATGAAGGGTTGTTTAATTCAGCATCGGAGGAATTCATATATTTGTGTGATTATGATAATCACACTATTATAACTTGATTGTACATCTCTTGAATTAATTACAGTGTCATGTATAACACTACACTTTTTAATACATTGTTTGGCAGAACAGACTGCAAAACTGTAGTCCAGGGGCGATTCTAGGTTCAGAGCTTTGGGGGTGCTGAGCACCCAGAGAGCTGCCCAGCATGGCAAGATACACTTTACTCGTCACAATGAGACTTTTTCCCTGCCTCTTTCAGTCCCCGCATCCTTAAATGTCTCCAGTTGTCCCGAGTTCTATCTGACTGTCTCCTTTGTGCATTTAAAACCCTGTTCCTCCCTGTTCTTTTCGTCTGTTGTCTTCGTCTCCGTCATCAGTCATCATTTTACCATCTCTGTGCAAGTCTGCAAATTTCTTTATTAAATCCTAAGAGTTTCTCTGTACCTGGGTCCTTGTCAAAAAACATGACATGACTGTTTTGTACATTTTAACAATTTAATTCCAACATTTGTGTAAGAAAAGCAAAACACTTTTTGGAAAAGTCTTTAACAAGACCATCAAATTTGATAAAGGTTTTTTAAAAAATGCTGCAAAAGACCACAACTGCAAAAGAAGAATGGATTGGAATAAAAAAATACATATCCTAACCTTTACTTTACTGGAGTAAAGTAAATTACTGGAGGAGAGTAATGAATGATGCTAATAGTGAGTAAAAAGTAAACGGAGTGCATTTTTTGGACAGGGATTCACTCTTAATGTGTATGTATAATATAATACAGATACATAAAGAATACCCTCAAAAAATAGAACAGTGTGAAATACACAAATGTACAAAATATTAATTTAAAAAATTATAAAGATGGAGGCAACTTTGCCTATGGTACAATGTATGTAATGTATGAAAAGATCTTTACTGCAGATACTACTATGACTCTGCAGATTTGTTTTTTATTTTAACCTATGTCGCCTCAACTTGTGGCTGGCAAATCTGTCTGTCACTTTTTGGTGGTCAACTCTCTCGAGCATCTCTTTCTCAACTGACATCACAGCCAGGTGCTGGAGTCTGCTTTGATCCATGGTCCTTCTCAGCCAGGTATGGAGCCGACGCAAGACACTGAAAGATCTCTCACAGCTACAGCTGCTAACTGGGATTGTTAGGGCAACCTAAATAACAGTTTTCAGTGTGGGGAAGATCTTATCCAGAAGTTTGTATAATGTTAACATATCTGGAATGGCACCAGCCTCAATCTGGAGCTTCAAAAAGTTTTTGGCAACTGCAACTTCCTCTAACCGAAGTTCAATATGCTAATGCAGTGCCAGGGCTGACAAATGAGGCTCAGACAAGAATTGGTTTGAGGTTGGACTACAGGCCTGAATCCCATTAAGCAATTCCTGACTAACACCAGAAAAACGCTTCTCAAGTTCAGAGATCATTCTGTCCAGACAAGGAAACAACAATTTCCTTTTAAGCTCTTCTGACACAGAAGAGCCACAGACTTCACTGCCTGCCCCACAGGTTGACTCAACAGCAAATCCATCCATTTTCTTTCGTTTCTGCCTCTGTCCAGAAGACTGCTCCAAAACAGCTATCTGGTTTGCCTCACACAAAGCCTTTGTCCTTGCATGAATATCAGTAGCAGTGGCATCACTGCGCTTCTGCTTCAGAGTCTCAACCACTGCATCTTTGTATGTCTGTGCCTGGGCAATATCTATGGTCTCCTTTTGTAGGTATCTGTGTAAACATGCGGTTACAGACAGTAGATCCTTGAAAACAATCAGCAAATACACTGAGGAGAATTTACTGAGTTTTGCCTTTAATCCCACCGCAATAGGTGTGTTGATAGTGGAGAGGCACTCAATTATGGCATGGAAGTTGTTAAGCACAGCCGTTACTGAACGAACCTGGCATGCCCAGCGTGTGTTTGACAGTTGCACAAGTTCACTTTGCTCCAATCCTAATTTCTTCTGAGTGTCCATGAACTTATGATGGTTTACAAGAGACACACTAAAGAAGGAATGGAGACTTTCAAGCATGTTAAAGAACTCTACAGTTTCAGAAACAGCTCTGCATGTGTGACATAGGATTAGATTTAACTCATGTGCATAGCAATGAACATATATGGCCTCAGGGTGCTTCTTTTGAAAATGGGATTGCACCCCCCCCAACTGTTCCGCTCATGACAGCTGCTCCATCATAGGTCTGTGCCACACATTTCAACTGCTCAATTCCCTTTTCTTGCAGCTGATTCTCAATAGCAGCATTTATTGAGGCAGCATCAAACTTTGGCATCTCTGTCAGGGCTAGGAAGCTCTCTTTAACTTCCACAGACACATACCTCACACAGAGGGCCAACTGTTCTGTCTTTCCATCTCTGGCCTCATCAGCCATAATGGCATACATCTGTGATTCCGTCATCTCATGAACAATAGCTACAGTTACCTCTTGTGAACAACATTCAATCATCTCATTCTGACTACTACAAGAGATGTATGTTGTGTTTGATGGGGGTGTGTACCTCTGCAAGAATGGATCAAACTTTTCCAAAAGTTTTATGCACTCACGGAAATTCCCTTTATTGTCACTCTCTTCTGTTTCATCATGACCTCTAAATGATATTCCTTGCTTCCCCAAAAAGCAGGTCACTGCCACAATACGTTCTAGGTACTCCCTTCTTTCACTTACTTCTGCGGCACTTGCTGCCTCTATCTGTTCCACAATATTGCCTTGTGACAGACTTGCTTTGTAGCTGTTCCAACAAACTACACTGTCCTTGTGTGACCGAGTGGATTCATGTTTTTGAAACTTGCTCAGTGCCTTTTGCCAATTACTGACTCCATCGTTCACTAATGTGTCATACCTAAGACTTTTGGCAAAGTCTCGACAAGCGTAGCAGAAAGCAGCATTTTTTTGGAAGAATATTCTAACCATTTAAAGCTTTTGAACCAGTTTTCTTGGAAGGATCTTTTTTGTGTGCCAAACTGAGTGAGAGGGTACTGGGACAGTTTTAACTGTTTAGGACCAGTAGTCTTATCCCCCAAATCAAGAGCCATATCTTGCACATCTTTGGATTGCTGACTGGAACTCTGCCCTGTCTGTCTCTCCTCATCTCTTTCACTGGTTGGTTCTTTCTGCCTCTCCTCATCTTGTTCCCTGGTCTGCTTTCTCAGAGTCTCTCCCTGTTCTTCGCCTCCTTGTGTAATGAGATTAACCAAACAGTAAATCATATCGATAAATAGGAAAATGTAATGAAGGTGTCCTGTTTACATTTCAGAATGAAGTATAATGATATAAGATCATGATTCTCAAACTGTGGTACCTGGTACGTGAGCTCCCCATTGTGGTACTTGGAGGAAAGTTATAAGCATCTTTTGAAAATAAAAATACTTCAAACATGTACAATTCAATCAAAAAAGTACAAAAAAGTATACTAAATTCATATTTCGAATATACTAAGCATTGTCTTCCCTTTTCTTCTTGTTTCAATGTCAACCTGCTAAATTTTCACGTTCTTAGGATGCTCATTCTGACTTAATGCACTTACTTTTTAGCATAACTTTTCATTTTAGGAACAGATTGGAATTTTGTCTTGTAAGATTGATGAGTTTCATGCTTTCATAGTGGTACTTGGGAGAGCTTAACATTTTCTCAGGTGGTACACGCTGTAAAAAGTTTGAGAAACACTGATAAGGCAAGTTTATGTGCTTTTGGAAAACATTTAAAGCTGCTGTACAGAAACTGTGAAATAAACTAGCTTAAAACATTCTTAGTATATATATAAACTGAGCACTCTGATTCTCTTTACAACTCCTCACTCCACCAGGACACTGTTTGGCACTGTCTGCAAATGTGGGGGGCACGTACTGCGGCAGTCATACAGACTAGATGGTCCAAAAGTTGACCTACCTACTATTGGCTGAGGTTTTGTAGATTTGTGGCTGAACCACAGAAAAATATATCATTAATTTTATTCTGCCCAATTAATGATAATAATGTTATGTTGGAATATTGTTAAAGAGGCAAAAACTGCTTCAACACAGTTTGTTTTGCTAATTCTGTATAGCAGCTTTAATATAGAGAGAACACAACTTCCAGATTGTATGAGTAAAATTAGGATCTTTTTCTGTCAGTTTAACAGTTTCTGTTTTGCCTGTCACTGACTATTCCCTGTTTGTTTTCTTACCTGCTTCTTCCTGACCTTGTACTTTCTCCTCACTGTCTGCTCTTTCCTCTCTCCCTCTTTGAACTGACAATCATACACAAATAGATTGTATTCAATTAGATAAAGAAATTACATTAATATAAAAAATACTATTAACATCACTAATAAAAAAACTCTTCTCTCAGTGTACTTTCAATAAAAAGGCAAATAACCAAACCACGTGTACATTTAATAAAATATATGACTATTTAAACACTGATCCAACATTATTCTTGATTGACAGATCATGATCTTCCACTTTTACCTGAATGCCCGTCCTTTTTTTGAAAAAACTTCCTTATATCCATTATGAACCTGGCTGTCTTTCTGTGCAAAATACACACACACACACACACACACACACACACACACACACACACACACACACGCACACACACCAGAAGTTATAAAGTTAATGGGCATCCAGTCAGTTAGCTACCTTAGGTTTAATATTCGGAACATGAAAAAATAACCAGCTTCTCTCGTTCCATTTCAAAGAGGACTCGTAAAACGGTTGGCAATTTAAGTTTTTAGATTTAGGCTATATAAATTTCAATGGGAGCAACAGGACGGTCAAAATGTTGCTGATTTTCCTACAGAGTAGGGCGGATTGTAGGGTAGCAAACATTGTCAGAAAACGTGTTTTCAACACTGCAGTTTACCTGTGAGGGTAATGTTTTTCAGCTAATAAGAGACATGGTCAGACTCCTACTACCTAACTATATAAAGAAAGAGTTACTGAAGGTTAAATGCAGCTAACATGTCCTGTTTTAAGCCAAGTACTCACACCACCGCTGCAATGCGTCTCAGCCACCATTGCTCTGGCAGGAGCGCTGGAGCCAGTCAGAGTAGCGGAGAGTGAAGCTGGAACTAACCATTTTTCGGGGCTGGGGGGGGGGTATCTATACTAGTTATTAAAATATTACATCTGAATGATTTTTCATATTTTAATACTGTCTCACATAAACAGCATGAACTGTCAAAAAAAGTTAGAAATCTTTAGAAATCTTTGGGGGTGCTTTTATTCATTTTGGGGGTGCTGAAGCACCCCCAAAAATGGGCTAAAATCGCCCCTGGGAAGGACCCTGTTAACCATAATCCAGGCAAAGTTACAGGGTCCTCTCTGTTTCTCTTCATAGGGGTCTTTGCAGACATCCAGACATGAGCTTGTTTTGCTCAGTGAGTAACACCATGGCCCCACAATTACGGAGCTGTGAGTTCAGTTCTGACCCTGACAAAAAATCAGTATAATGTTGCAAGTTTTCTGTGTTCACTAGTTTCCATCAACAAACTGTGTGAACTGTGACTGTGTGTATACTACTCTGGGTACCTTGGGTCCTGTTGTAAGCTCCCAGCACAGCAGTTCTCTGTACTGGAGAAGCAGTAATGGTATATGAATGGGAATCTACAGTAGATGTACTGTTTACAGTGAAATGTAGTTCAGAAAAAGAGAGAATGTCAACCTTGAGAGGATCACTTACCTCAGCAGTGACATTCATGTCTCTCGTGCCTCTTCCTATCATGTCAGTAGATGGATTGGGAGAGCATGGGGGTCATGTAGTCACTGGAATGGGGTCTGTGGCACTCCTGATATTTTTGTAAGACGGTGAAGGTCTTTAGACTCCTGGTGCTCCTTATTTTGCTGTGTGGCTGCTAGACATGGACGTTATCCAGTGACCAGAGATGAAGACTGGACTCCTTTGGTACTGTGTCTCTTCGGAGAATCCTTGGGTACCACTGGTTTGACTTCGTGTCAAATGAGTGGTTGCTCAGGGAGTCCCGCGTGAGTCAGGTTACCTGCATTGTAAGTGTCAGGTACAGCACTATGACCGTGTGGCATGATTCCCTGAGGGTGGTCCAGCTCGCAGGGTCCCTAATACCCTATTCCAGTGCAATCTCCCCAACCTGACCTGACCTGATCTGAAATTAAGGTAGTGGTCCAAGCTGTAGGTTTACTGACAGACCACTGTAGGTCCTTATCAATGAAGTGTATCATTCTATCAAGACTGAGGATAATAAGTAATATAATTCAAGTGCTATAATAGTACCCTCAAATAGTGATCCTCCTTTATTGGTCTGTAACATACAATATTGCCTGCCCAAGAGCCCACTGGAGCAGGCTCGCAGGAAATATGAAAGAGCTTTGTGGGTGGAGATGTGATCTTTCCACATGATTTCAAGTGAAAACATGAAAAGTCATCTTTAAAACGAAGGCTTTCGCTATTGCAAATGTCACACTATTTAAGGTCTCAGGAAGTCTAGGGGAAGCACAAATATATAGTGCATATAGCTGTGTCTCACATAAAAAGGTTGTGCATACTCTGCTCATATTGTTCAAAATGGAGTAACACTTTGCCATGAATTTTTTATTTTAGTATGAGCCCATATAGTTAAGTCTTGACTGTTTACACGTAAACACTTAAAAAAGTTACAGCTGAGGTCCTGGATTCAGTCTCCTGCATTTTCTCTCTAACCCCCTCAAAGAATTTCTTGCAGGGATTAATTCAGTATGTTTTAACAACATATAAAAAGACCAGATGAGTTAGGAGCAACACTTTACTTGAGGGGGCACAAATAATGTAGCAGTACATCCATCCATCTATTTTCCAAACCGCTTATCCTACTGGGTCGCAGGGGGTCCGAAGCCTATCCCGGAAGCAATGTGCACAAGGCAGGGAACAACCCAGGATGAGGGGCCAGCCTGTCGCAGGGCACACACACACCATTCACTCTCACACACACACATCTACGGGCAATTTAGCAACTCCAGTTAGCCTCAGCATGTGTTTGGACTGTGGGGGGAAACCCCACGACGACAAGGGGAGAACATGCAAACTCCACACACATGTGACCCAGGCGGAGTCTCGAACCCGGGACCCAGAGGTGTGAGGCAACAGTGCTAACCAGTGCACCTGTCAGAGTTCGCTGGTTAAAGCGGGTAGTGCGCACAGGCTGACAAGCGGGCAGGAAGCAGGCAAGCAGGCGGAGTACGGGGAAAACGGGGATTTATTCGGGATCGGGACGGAGCAGACAGCACTAAGACTAAGGCGTGGCACACACGAGGATCGTACGAACCGGGCATGAGAGCACCACCATGCCGCCCCTGAAGTAGTACACTCTTACTTAATTTATTAATTAACCAGAAAGTATTAGTTATATACTGATCCCACGTTCGTTCATTCTTAATCATAACAGTTACTGTATTTGTTCATCATTTGTACTTGAGTAGTTACTGAGTTATTACTGAGTAATGTATATTTGAATAATATAAAATATAACAATACATGTGCTATAAATCAACAAACCATTGTCCTTTAGTTTTATCCACTGCAGGGCTGCAGGAAGCAGCATACAGAGGAAATGCCTTGGGTGGGATGGTAGCCCGGATCAGGGCTCACATACTGGCTCACATGTGGGCAATGAAGAAGTAGCACTTCACGTGTACGGGAGAAAAACAGTAGCCAGAGGAATCATATGCAATCTCAGTGAGAATAAACTCCCCAGACCCAGGACTGGGGCAGGAATTGCAGGATTCTCCTCTAGCATTTATTTTGGCATACTGTATTTATTGCTATTATCCTTGGTACATGTTTATATTTGCCAATAATTGAAATTGAAATAAATATGATTATTATTCATCCATCCTCGTACCGCATATCCTGGAGACGATGGCCTGGAGCTTATCCCAGGTAGCATAGGACACAATGGTATACTTTTGGATGGGATGCCAGTCCATTGCAGGGAATGCACTCACTCACACACTGTGGGCAATTTAGAGATGACAGTCTATTATTATTAGGATACCTATAGTTTTTAGTATTTTTCACTATTATTATGCTTTTTGCCATGGGCGTCTATGGCAGCCCATAGAACTGATTGGCAACTTTTTTGAAATTTGGCACATCGATAGAGGTCAGTTCCAACTATTCATCCCAAATTTGGGTTCAATCCATTCATCACTCTAGCGCCACCCTCAGGCCAAATTTCAAGAAATGTTTTTGCCTTATTCTCTTTCTTATCATTGTATGATTATGCTATTTACTTTTAAGTATTAGCATTACCTGTCTTGGTGACATCCCATAATACAGCTCTGATGACCTGATCACATATAAAACACTTCCCATGCAGCACATCAGGGGCGTAGATTTAGGGTGGACGGAGGGGATGTGTCCCCACCAATATCCTCCGACCATTGAAATCTCCCCACCAATAATTTAATCCACTTAAAAAAAAAAACACAATCGTGCTGTAAACATTAACCTAGACACACAGAAAGGGATAAATCACGTTCTCTCCTTGAGTCCTCCCGCCCCCAAAACACATATGAACATTTTGATTGGCTGTGCATTTCCCTGCTATCATGTGAGAGGCTGTGGCTGCGTTCAGATACAAGCAGCGCCAAATGCAGTGGATTTTTTTCCCCATGCAAGAAGGTGTGTTGGATGTGGTGACACATGTGAGGATGGCGGCAGCAAAAAAAAAGAAGCTGGACATAAGGAGCTTTCTTTCAAAGAAAAGTGTAAGTCACTTCAAGTTCGCTAGTGAATCCATCAAAGTCCATCAAAGTAACGACAGCAGTTAACGTTAATGCTAGTGGGGGGGTTTTTTGACGCACATTCATTATAGCGGGGCAGGCTATAGTCTGTGAATACGGACTTAAAACTAACAGCAGATTAAACAGCTAAATGTAAAAGTATAAATATGATCCCTGTCAGTTCTCCTAATCTAATGAAGACTATTTGTCAGAAATCAGTCTTGTGAAAGAAATTGATATGCTACATACTAATATTGCCATGGCTAGAATTTTATTGACAGTTCACCAATAGACAATCCACTTCGCACAAATAGTTTTTAAAATGCATTCACTGACTTGGCAAACATTAATGATTTGATTCGAGATTTGCACACTAAGACTCAGAAAAAGTGAAATAAAATGATTGCTGTTTAAATGGCATGTGTTTATCCTGTTTTGTCAGGTGACAGAACCTAAACAACTGTGCTGTGTATCAGACAGTGATGGAGAGAAGGGGTCACAGGTAATGTTGAAGGATGACTTGATATTATTATACCTAGTTGTCCTGAGATTTAACATTGTTACCGATAATAGGCTGCGGCATTCTCTGTCAATGCTCATAAGGAATCCCTCAGTGTTTTTTTATTAGGGGACAGAAGCAGATCAGCCATGTTGTGGTTCAGGTGAAGAGGCAAGGTCACAGGAGGTGAATCTGAATGTTGATTATATATAACATATAATATGTGTGTGTGTATTATACATGTTGATTATACTAATATTTAACATTATGAGGAGTGATAGGCTGAGGATGTAAGTGATTCATTAGTGTTTTTGGCAAAAGTTTTGAACTGACATGTCTCACTTTTTTGTCACGCTATTTCATCAGGTGGCAATCCTGTCAGGTACTAGTGCAGTCAGAGGGGAAGAGTTAGGGTCAAAGGTGAGGCCTATTAAAGGCATTGTCCAGCCCCCAAACAAAACTTTACTCACTATTTACTCCTTAAGTGGTTCCAAACTTTTATGATTTTCTTTATTTTGTTGAATACAAAATAAGATATTGTGAAAAAAAGCTATAAACCGTTAAACTTTGACTTCCGTAGCAGGAAAAACAAATACTATGTAAATCAATTGTTACATGTTTTCAACATTCTTCAAAATATCTTCTTTAGTGTTCATCAGAAGAAAAAAAACTTAAAAAGACTTGTGACAAGTGGAGGATGAATAAATGATAACAGAATTTTAATTTTTTGCATGAACTGTCCCTTTAAGCACATAATCATCATAAATCATAAATATGTTATCTAAATAAAATGAGTGGTGTGTTCTCATAAAGTCACATATGTATCATCATAGTCAGTCTTACAGTATGACTAATTGTATACTGTGGTGTATTTCTAAGGAAACTGGTCCACCTGTAGTGAGCAGCAGGGAGAGTAGCAGTGAAAGTGACAACAATGAGGAACAGAGTAGTAGTGGAGATATTCTGCATATTACAAATAAGCCAAACCAGCCTAACGCCAAATCCATCCCTGTTCAAACATTGTCCAACAGGGTCCTCCATTTTCAGGAAAGGTGGTACAAAGAATATCCATCCATCCATCCATTTTCCAAACCGCTTATCCTACTGGGTCGCGGGGGGTCCGGAGCCTATCCCGGAAGCAATGGGCACGAGGCAGGGAACAACCCAGGATGGGGGGCTCACACATGCATACCTACGGGCAATTTAGTAACTCCAATCAGCCTCAGCATGTTTTTGGACTGTGGGGGGAAACCGGAGTACCCGGAGGAAACCCCACGACGACATGGAGAGAACATGCAAACTCCACACACATGTGACCCAGGTGGAGATTCGAACCCGGGTCCCAGAGGTGTGAGGCAACAGTGCTAACCACTGCACCACCATGCCACCCCCACAAAGAATATCCATGGCTTCATTATAGCCCCACAGTTAAGGTAATTCTCTGTTTTCACTGTGTGAAAATATATACCATACAGAAAAGTACTATGTCAAAAAAGGCAGACCCTGCATTCTGCTCAAAGGGGTTCACTAACTGGAAAAATGCTCTTGAAAGATTTGAACGCCATCAAAATACTAAATCCCATCATCATGCAGTCACAGTTAGCTGTCAAGAAGCAGTGCCAATAAATACACAACTCTCAACTGCCTGGTCAAAACAACAGGAAAATGCCAGGCACTGCTTTCAAATTATTGTAGGTGCAGTACAGTATCTTACTAGGCAGGGTTTGGCACTGCATGGTCATGACAAAGATGATGGTAACCTATTTCAATATTTAAAATATAAAGCCAAGGATGATGCCTGTCTTTCTGACTGGCTATGCCATTGTCATGACTATACCTCTCCACAAGTGCAAAATGAGATTTTGCAGATGTTAGGAAACAGCATTGTCAGAAATATTGCACAGTCTATCCAGTCTCTATCTGTCCTGCAGTTCTCAATCATTATAGATGGTACTCAAGATATCTCAGGTGCAGAGCAAGAGTCTATATGTTTAAGATATGTGGATGAGGACCTGGTTCCACATGAGGTTTTTATTGGCTTATATGAGGTCTCAGGAACTACAGGAGTGGAGATTGCCAAGATGGCTGTGGATGTGCTTTTGAGGTTGAATATTCCGATGACATGTTTAAGAGGTCAGACATATGATGGTGCTGCCAACATGTCTGGAGCATATTCAGGTGCTCAGGCAGTACTGAAGAAATATCAGCCATTGGCTTTATATGTACACTGTGGAACTCACTGCCTTAACCTAATCACACAGGCTGCATGCCAAGCTAGTCCTTTAATTCGAGATGCTTTAGAGTGGGTACATGATCTAGGGTCATTAAGCAAACAGTCTGGAAAATTCAAAGCTATGTTTGCAGCTGTGGCAGCAGATTCAGATGTACCATCAGCATCACTCAGACCTCTCTGTCCAACCAGGTGGACAGTAAGGGGAACTGCTATCAAAGCAGTGCTGTCTCACTATGAAAGTGTCTTGACAAGCTTAGAGGAGATGGCAGCAACTGGATCTAGCACAGGTGCCAGGGCGAATGGACTGCGTGAGAGGTTTGGAAAAGGTAAAACTGTGCTGGGGCTTCTTTTGGCATTAGAAGTTATTGAGGAGCTAGAATGTCTGAACAAGTCTCTGCAGAAATGGATCGCAACTATTGCAGGAATGCAACAATCAATAGAGTGTGTTACATCAACTCTCCAGTTCAAAAGGAATGAAGAAAGATTTCAGGAGATTTTTAAGAATGCAGTGAGAATGGTGGACTCTCTTGGCATTAACCCTACTATTATCCTAGCATTTCCACCCATCTGTTATCTTGGGCGTGGCCGGTCGGGTCGGTGCCGACCCGTGTCCTAAATCAGCCTCCCTCAACCCTCAAACATTTTTTTATCATCCAGTTTGTTTCCTTACCTCTTGGTTGCCTTGTTAGGCTTCCTTATCCATGAAAAGATTTTAAAATTTGGTTTTAAAATTTTTGGTGTGGCCCTCTGAAGATGAGACTTATGATGTCAATAGAACGGCCCAGTCCAAAAAAATTGGTAAAATAAACCTCAGGAGAATTATATAAATAAATCAAAGGTTTATATGTTACCTGACTATTACTGAGGGGTATTAGAACACAACTGTAATTTTTTATTTTAATAATATTACTATCAATATCAATATTATTAATATTAGTAACATCTGTGGTGTTAGGGTCGGTTTTGACCCATATATATTTACTTCAAGAAGAAGGCAAAAAAAGTTTTTTTTTTCCAAAAGTTGAACTTTAATTCAAATCACAAAGACAAAGCGAAACAAGTAACACAAAATAAAATACAAAATAAGATAGAATTAGTAGTACAGTGGTAGGGTGGTAGCTCTCCAGGAGCAGGATTGGTACTGTATGTTTACACTATGTGCAAGTAGGACAGTAAGTGACATGTTTAGTGTGCTCTTTGCAAATATATTTCTTGCATTTGACACACATTGAATTGGTTTTTCTGTCCTTGCTGCTTGGGCAGACCTGACAGCGCTTTCTTTTGTAATCCAGCGGCCTCTCTGGGTCTGTGGCTGTGGCAGGGCTGGCTGTGGCAGGGCTGGCTGTGGCAGGGCTGGCTGTGGCCGGACTGGCTGTGGCAGGGCTGGCTGTGGCCGGACTGGCTGTGGTAGGGCTGGCTGTGGCAGGGCTGGCTGTGGCCGGGCTGGCTGTGGCAGGGCTGGCTGTGGCAGGGCTGGCTGTGGCCGGGCTGGCTGTGGCCGGACTGGCTGTGGCAGGGCTGGCTGTGGCAGGGCTGGCTGTGGCAGGGCTGGCTGAGGCCGGGCTGGCTGTGGCAGGGCTGGCTGTGGCCGGGCTGGCTGTGGCCGGACTGGCTGTGGCAGGGCTGGCTGTGGCAGGGCTGGCTGTGGCAGGGCTGGCTGTGGCCGGGCTGGCTGTGGCCGGACTGGCTGTGGCAGGGCTGGCTGTGGCCGGGCTGGCTGTGGCCGGACTGGCTGTGGCCGGACTGGCTGTGGCAGGGCTGGCTGTGGCAGGGCTGGCTGAGGCCGGACTGGCTGTGGCAGGGCTGGCTGTGGCCGGACTGGCTGTGGCAGGGCTGGCTGTGGCAGGGCTGGCTGAGGCCGGACTGGCTGTGGCCGGGCTGGCTGTGGCCGGACTGGCTGTGGCAGGGCTGGCTGTGGCAGGGCTGGCTGAGGCCGGACTGGCTGTGGCAGGGCTGGCTGTGGCAGGGCTGGCTGTGGCAGGGCTGGCTGTGGCAGGGCTGGCTGTGGCAGGGCTGGCTGAGGCCGGACTGGCTGTGGCCGGACTGGCTGTGGCAGGGCTGGCTGTGGCAGGGCTGGCTGTGGCAGGGCTGGCTGTGGCAGGGCTGGCTGAGGCCGGGCTGGCTGTGGCCGGGCTGGCTGTGGCAGGGCTGGCTGTGGCAGGGCTGGCTGTGGCAGGGCTGGCTGTGGCCGGACTGGCTGTGGCCGGACTGGCTGTGGCAGGGCTGGCTGTGGCAGGGCTGGCTGTGGCCGGACTGGCTGTGGCAGGGCTGGCTGTGGCCGGGCTGGCTGTGGCAGGGCTGGCTGAGGCCGGACTGGCTGTGGCCGGACTGGCTGTGGCAGGGCTGGCTGTGGCAGGGCTGGCTGTGGCAGGGCTGGCTGAGGCCGGGCTGGCTGTGGCAGGGCTGGCTGTGGCAGGGCTGGCTGTGGCCGGGCTGGCTGTGGCAGGGCTGGCTGTGGCCGGGCTGGCTGTGGCAGGGCTGGCTGTGGCCGGACTGGCTGTGGCAGGGCTGGCTGTGGCAGGGCTGGCTGTGGCCGGACTGGCTGAGGCCGGACTGGCTGTGGCCGGACTGGCTGTGGCCGGACTGGCTGTGGCAGGGCTGGCTGTGGCAGGGCTGGCTGAGGCCGGACTGGCTGTGGCAGGGCTGGCTGTGGCAGGGCTGGCTGTGGCCGGGCTGGCTGTGGCAGGGCTGGCTGTGGCAGGGCTGGCTGTGGCAGGGCTGGCTGAGGCCGGACTGGCTGTGGCAGGGCTGGCTGTGGCAGGGCTGGCTGTGGCAGGGCTGGCTGAGGCCGGGCTGGCTGTGGCAGGGCTGGCTGTGGCAGGGCTGGCTGTGGCCGGACTGGCTGTGGCCGGACTGGCTGTGGCAGGGCTGGCTGTGGCAGGGCTGGCTGTGGCCGGACTGGCTGTGGCAGGGCTGGCTGTGGCCGGGCTGGCTGTGGCAGGGCTGGCTGAGGCCGGACTGGCTGTGGCCGGACTGGCTGTGGCAGGGCTGGCTGTGGCAGGGCTGGCTGTGGCAGGGCTGGCTGAGGCCGGGCTGGCTGTGGCAGGGCTGGCTGTGGCAGGGCTGGCTGTGGCCGGGCTGGCTGTGGCAGGGCTGGCTGTGGCCGGGCTGGCTGTGGCAGGGCTGGCTGTGGCCGGACTGGCTGTGGCAGGGCTGGCTGTGGCAGGGCTGGCTGTGGCAGGGCTGGCTGAGGCCGGACTGGCTGTGGCAGGGCTGGCTGTGGCAGGGCTGGCTGTGGCCGGGCTGGCTGTGGCAGGGCTGGCTGTGGCCGGACTGGCTGTGGCAGGGCTGGCTGTGGCAGGGCTGGCTGTGGCAGGGCTGGCTGTGGCCGGACTGGCTGTGGCCGGACTGGCTGTGGCAGGGCTGGCTGTGGCAGGGCTGGCTGTGGCCGGACTGGCTGTGGCAGGGCTGGCTGTGGCAGGGCTGGCTGAGGCCGGGCTGGCTGTGGCAGGGCTGGCTGTGGCCGGGCTGGCTGTGGCAGGGCTGGCTGAGGCCGGACTGGCTGTGGCCGGACTGGCTGTGGCAGGGCTGGCTGTGGCAGGGCTGGCTGTGGCAGGGCTGGCTGAGGAGGATGCTGGTGCTGAAGCTCTTCGTCTTCCTGCTGACGTGGACGGAGTGCTTGCCGTGGTCTGCAGCTGTCTGATCACTGCTGCATATACATGCATACTGCGTTTAATTACCCCGGTGTCATCAGCTGAAGCTGAAAGGAGTTTCAGTTCTCTCAGGAGACTAAAAACCTGGCTCAGATCAACAATGACACAAATGAGAGTGAACAATGCTGCTGTATGCCATGTCCACCAGAACAGTCTGGACAATATTGATGTCAGACAAATATGCCAGCAGTTTATTTCTGTTAACGAGCGGCGAAGGCATGTTTTTGGCTCCTTCATATAGGAGCAATAGGCATTGAGCTGTTGTGTGGTACCTAACAGTAGTTCATGTTTAGATGTAATCTACTTTTATATATACAGATGTTTGAGATGTTTCATTTGCACTATGGCTCAATAAAGAATAGTCTTTATTAAACTATCTTTTTGTCAGTTATTAAACATTCCTTTGACATTACACTATTCCTTAATTTAACTTAATGAATTGCATTTCGAGTGGATTAATATCAATCGAAGCATTGCTAGTATCAATGTAAAGTGATTTTGCATTTTGCAGCATATTAAAAAAACATGCATTCCGTGGACGGAGTCGGGGTGGCGGGGTTGGTGGATGGGGCAGGGGATGGGGGGGGGGGGGGGGGGGGTGGAGTCATTGGTCCCCACCAATGTCCAGAGCAAATCTACGCCCTTGCAATCAACAATGACAAGATGCAAACAGTGTGGGCTGCAGTGAACATAAAATGCATATCTGGCAACCTCTCTAACTCCTGTTTGGGACCCAGATCATCTGCCACTCATGACCTTCACTGCTTTGGCCACCAGCTTCTCTCTGTATTCCAGCCCATACTTATCCAGACATAGAATAGAATAGAATAGAATAGAATAGAATAGCTACTTCATTGTCATTCAGAACATACACCGGTTAGTGCACGTCAGGGCAGAATTACATTGCATTGCCTCATCATTGGCCCAGAAGAGTGTATTAAAAAAAATATAAAGCGGAATTAACGTGGAATATGCATAAAAATATATTAACAGCACTATAGCAGCAAACACCAGTGTACATCGCCGTTTCAGACATATTGCAGTAGACAATTAAAAAAAAGCTCTTGAAAGTGACGTGTGGATGGATGGAGAGAGGCGGAGTGTGTGGGGGGGGGGGGGCTGCCATGAGGTATTGAGAGTTCAGGAGTCTAATGGCTTCAGGAATAAAACTATTACAGAATCTGACTGTCCTGGTCCTGATGCTGCAAAGCCTCTTCCCAGAGGGCAGCAGGGCGAACAGTCCGTGGTGGGGGTGGGTGGAGTCTCTGATGATGTCATGGGCTCTGCTGAGACAGTGTTTGTGCGCAACGTCCTGGATGGATGGAAGAGAAGTCCCGATGATCCTCTCTGCAGGCCTCACCACTCTCTTCAGCCATTTCCTGTCTGAGGCTTTCGAGCTGCCAAACCACATGGAGATACAGCTGGTCAACATGCTCTCTATGGTGCCTCGGTAGAAGGTGCTGAGGATGGGAGAGGAAAGCTCTCTTCATCCGGCGCAGGAAGTGCAAACGCTGCTGAGCCCGTTTAACCGGTGATGTTGTGTTTGGTGACCAGTCCAGACTGTCAGTTATCTGCACCCCCAGGAATCTGACGCTGCTGACCACCTCCACAGCACTGTTGTCAGTGACGACTGCTGAATGACTGGGCTGTTTCCTCCTGAAGTCCATGATCATCTCCTTGGTCTTCTCCACATTCAGGATCAGGCTGTTGTCACTGCACCATCCCACCAGTCTCTTCACCTTCTGGTCATCGCTGTTTCTAATGTGAACCACTAATCTGCTTTGGATTAAGCCTGAACACCACCTCTCACCCCCCCATCACAGACGCCCCGCCATAACACTGCCTTAATATATCACCTGCACTGAAGCCCGTTTGGAGTGAGGTGTTTCAGTGCTGCTCCGGTCTCCTCCCACAGTCCAAAGGTGTGCAGGGTTGGCTGATTGGCATCTCTGAATTCGCCCTGTACTTGTGTGAGTGTGGCTGTATGAGTGTGTGCGCCCTGCGGTGTGTTGGTTCCCACCCAGGGTTGGTTCCCGCCCAGGGTTGGTTCCTGCCCATGGTTGGTTCCTGCCTAGGGTTGGTTCCCGCCCAAGGTTGGTTCCCACCCAGGGTTGGTTCCCGCCTGCGCCTGTTGTTCCTGGGATAGGAAATTCTATATTATTCTATTATAAATTTATAATTAGTTACATCAGAGGCGTTTGAGTAGCTTGCAAACCCTACAGACTATTTACAAGGTAATAAAACTGTTACATACATGTAAATGTGTGTGCAGATTTGTCTCAAATTGAAAATGTCACAGCAGCCAGGAGACCAAAGCTGGCAGCCCTGTGAACCTCTGAAATATATGTAAATAAGCGGGAAACCTTTTCCTGCCACTGAATTAGCTTTCATTAGTGTGTCATTCAGGCCACACACTGGTTTGTGTTAAATTTGCCAGACAAAAAATAAAGATCAGGCTAAATAAAGGTGCGACTCAGAAATGCCTGAGTGATTCGGTGTCCAAGGCCTGTGAGATACTGGCACCATATCCAAGGGGCCCCATCGCGGGGACCCAGATAAACAGCTTTTGGAAATGGATTCATGCATTGCATCTAACTCAGGACAGAAAATCACCTCCAGACATCCAGACAGGACATCAAGGGCCGTGCTGCATTTAACTGTAAGCTTGATTATTGAACAAGACATACAGTAATAACTGCTGTATCTGGGTAGTATCTGGGTAACCTGGGTGGAAAGAAATGGACGTATCCTCCTGATGTTAAAGAGGAGAAACCGACAAGAGCGAGAAAGACTGGCGATATGTGAGGAAAATGACAACCGATCATCTATGGTAACTCCAAGGTTTCTAGCAGAAACCGAAGGACGGATCAGGGAGTTGTCAAAGGAGATCGCAAGGTCCTGGAGGGGGGATGAGTCAGCCGGGATGTAAAGCAACTCAGTTTTACTAGTGTTGAGTTTTAGCTGGTGAGTGGTCATCCAAGATGAGATGTCTGCCAAGCATGTAGAGATCTTAGTGGAGACATGAGTGTCTGAGGGAGGGAAGGAGAGGATGAGTTGAGTGTCATCGGCATAGCAGTGGTAGGAGAAGCCATGTGAGGATATAACTTCGCCAAGAGATTTAGTGTAGAGGGAGAATAGGAGAGGGCCAAGAACCGAGCCCTGAGGGACACCGGTGGAAAGACAACGTGGAGTAGATGTGGATCCATTCCATGTCACTTGGTATATCGCATCCAAGCCGGACAAATTTGGGATCAAGTTCTGGATGGCCACGGATTTGGAGACCAAATACGTCTGCAACGTGTCCCCTAACTTGGGAAAGGACCCCAGTCACCAGAAAAGGGAGAGGCTGGCAGAGAACATGGTCATGAGTCTGATGGAGCCATTTCTGGATGACGGGAGAAATATCACAACGGACAATTTCTTCACCTCACTGGCACTGTCACACAGACTGCTTCAACGCAAAACAACACTACTGAGCACAGGGAATAAAGTTTGGTATGAACTTCCTCCGATTTCAAAGGACACTGCACAGCAAGAGGAATTCTCCGCGTCAGTGCTTAGAAGTGGCAGTGTCTCCTTGACAATTTATGCACCTAAAAAAACAAGATTGTGTGTGTTCTGAGTTCCTTGGACCAAGATGTGGCGATCTGTGAAGGCAGAAAGAGGAAACCCAACACGATAACAGACTATAACCACATGAAGGTATGTGAATGTGTGTATAATTTTACATCAGTGCTACAATGTTTTCTGATATGTACTATACAGGCCTATATAGAAAGAAGGTAGAAAAAAAGCAAATACACTCATGACTCTCTCTCTCTGCTGTTATACTGTGGTGTAAATGTGTTGGACCAAATGGCGCGCATGTATTCCGTAAGAGCAGCAACATGCAGGTGGCCAGTAGCTGTATTTTACAACATGCTGGACCTGGTGGTGGCAAATTCCTACGTTCTGTACAAGGCATGTACAGGGTGGGAAGGCAAAAGAAGATTATTTTTGAGTCATCTAGCCAAGGAACTCCATTGCCAATTTATGCCACAAAAGGCTATGGGGACAGAGGAAGGCTGCTGCTGTGCCAGGACTTGTATGGACAACTCAGTGTCAGGTACAGGAGAACTGCAACAGAAACCGCAGCAGGTTTACCAGTGCAAAGTGTTACAAATTCACTTGCGCCAAATGCAGGGATGATGGTCACTGGGTCTGCAAACACTGCAAAGTTTGAAACACTCAATTTTTTTTATAAATAAAACAGACTTGTGCTTCCATATATTTTGTGAATGTGTGTCTTTCATATTTGCAGGTCAGTCAGCGTGTGGGATATTTGGTATAGATATGGCAGATTTTTGTGAAGGTTTCCATGTCACACACAGAGGTTTAGCCTGCCTTGGATTTTAGCTGCTCTGAGTAAAAAAATGCAAATGTGCCAGGCCTCACAGGTAATGGGTGTGTTTGCACAACAAAAGCAGGAGGACAATGGCCCAAGAAACTCTCAGCAGGGATGCTAGTAGGTGTTAGGCCCAGGGAATTTACGCAAATTTGCGTAGATTTGGCAGTTCTAGTGTTAAACAAGCTGATTTATCAGTCTGTTTTATAATAATACACTCGTTCCTTCCTGAATAACCCCTCACCCTGTTGAATACAGTGATCTGATGCCCATTGCTAATGTATGGCGTGCAGCACTTGATACTCACAGGATGCTAATTCATTGCATGGAGATTTCGGTTCACTTACATTTTCACCATATTGTGTGCGGTAAGTGCAATAACCAGAGGAAACCTGGTAATCTACTCAAACACGTCTAGGTCTGATTTAGAGTCAAGGCAAGAGAAAATGTTATTTACTGATTTTCAAAGTGTTCTCTCATCGGTAAACCTTTACCCACAAATAATGTGGTATTATGCTGTTACTTAACCACAAACTAAGTCTTAGTCAGCAGCTTGATTTTGTCCGTAAATATGGCCGCTGCACACGCTGCATCTAACCGCTGCTGTCTTGGACTTTTAAAGGTCGCCTGCAGGAAACGGCAACAAAACGTTCATCTAAAACGGGAAAGTGTTGAACTTAAGCGGCGCAATGTCTGTTCCTGCAAAATATATGGATGATTTATGGCTCATAATATTATTATTTTTTTATTATTATGAAAGAATGCAAATGACTGCTAGTTACAAACTTGCATAAAAAGAAATGTCCCGTTAAAATGGAGTAATCATGGTATTTCATATCGCGCATAGATCCGCTTTCTTATAATTTAATTCTGATCCTATTTTATTTAGTAATCTGTGTTTTGTCTCCCCCTAGTGGCGTCCCTGAAAAATACACATTGTTTCCGGAATGATCGCTTTTCTGTGAATTGATGTGACCAGTGGATGTAAGAAATATGGCAGCAGTTTGATAGAGAGACATTATAACTGACTACAGTCACTTTATAGAATGTTAATCTACAATAGCAAATGAATCCAATGCTGGATTGTCAATGGATGTTTGTGTATATTTGTACACGTCTATTATTAATGATAATGCATGCAGATAAATTTAGTGGCTTTTGCCAGCCGGGCGTGGGAGGGGTTCAGTATCTATCTATGTATCAATTTATCTGAGTCAGACAGATAAGTGGGGGCAGAGGAGTAAGGGTGCATGGGCACCGGCCCGTTCTGTCTGACGGAGGAGCATCCAGACCTTTTACAGTGGGCTGGGGGTGGCAAGGGTGCCTGGGCACCTACCCGTTCTGTCTGACGGGGGCATAACCAGACCTATTACAGTGGGCTGGGGGTGGCAAGGGTGCCTGGGCACCTGCCCGTTCTGTCTGACGGGGGCATAACCAGACCTATTACAGTGGGCTGGGGGTGGCAAGGCTGCCTGGGAACCTGCCCGTTCTGTCTGACGGGGGAGCAACCAGAACTTTTACAGTGGGGTGGGAGTAGCAATGGTGTCTTTGCACCTGCCCCTTCTGTCCTATTGGGGCATAACCAGACCTTTTACAGTGAGGTTGGGGGGGAGGGGTGGCATGGGTGTCTGGGCACCTGCCTGATTTGTCCGACGGGGGCATAACCAGACCATTTACAGTGGGGTGGGGGTGGCAAGGCTGTCTGGGCACCTGCCCCTTCTATCCGACGGGGGAGTAACCAGGCGTTTTACAGTGTGGTGGTGGGGGGGGGGGGGGGTTAAGGGACCCTAGGCACCCACCCGTTCTGTCTCATGGGGTATAACCAGGCCTTTTACAGTGGGGAGGGGGTGGCAAGGCTGACTGGGCACCCGCCTGTTCTGTCCGACGGGGGAGTAACCAGACCTTTTACAGTGGGGTGGGGCTGGCAAGGGTGTCTGGGTAGCTGCCCCTTGTGTCCGACGGGGGAGCAACCAGACCTATTACTGGGGGGTGGGGGTGGCAAGGGTGTTAATTATTTAACAAAACAAATTTCATTATTTATTGAAATATATTAATAATAATTTTATTTACTTTAATCCACTGAAGCAGGATTGTAACAGGACATAATTATATTTTCCTGTGTTTTTTGTGTCTGTTATGTCTCCTGTTAAATGATTATTATACACATTGCTTCAGTGTGATTGTGTCAGTAATGTTCAGCTGCAGTAATACAGTGAATTTAACTGAATCCAGCAGACTGTGGTTTCATTATGTTACTCAGTTATGCTTTGGGTGATGCTGAAGCAGGACATTAATAGGACAGAACAGAAAGCCTTTATTGTCACTGTACAGGGAGGAAATAATGTAAATGGACATAAATATATAAAATGTACATATACAGGGGAGAGGGAAAGCCCCCCCTCAATCAGGATTACATCTAGTTACATTTTAGTCAGAGAAAAAAACGTATAAAACTATATTTTTCATGTTATTCAGCTCACTGAAGACAGTCATTTATTTTTTGTTAAATACAGTACTGTGCAAAAGTCTTAGGCAGTCCAAAGAAATGTTTAAAGCTGTTTATCTAGGTAGCAAATGTACTTTGGTTTAGAACAAAATACACAATTTAACATTAGAACGTGTGCAAATTAAGAATAACACAATAAAAACTAGTAATAATTTCTTCTGTTTTCTAAAAAGTTACTGATATCTAGTTGGATGGCTAGATGAACACCGCTTCAGTTCCCAAACTTCTCCTCAGGGGCACCTCAGCCGTTCCACGATTTTGTTAAATTTCACCAACAGCTCAATTAAATAATGAAATATATTGGTTTAAAAAGTCAGTGATAGATTGACTAGCTGTATGAGGTCTGCTAGCGGCCAAGTCAAAAAATACATGGCTGCACTGGACGGTCGCTGCAAATACTAGGATGATTTTAGCTGTTGGGGAAAGCGTCAGGCTTTCCACCCCAACTCTGCACACACTATTAATTACGAGACAACACACTTAGAGTTTTACTTGCACAAGGGTAACCACACTCTCTGCATGCTAGGCTACAAAGGAATGTGTTACAAAGGGTGGTTCCCCTTGGCACCTTTATTTATAGTCAATGGGGGGCAGGGGTCTTGGAGTGAGAACAAAGAAAGGACTGTGAGAGTAAGAAGAAGTTCTGGTTTTACTCAGGTGGACAACTATTAAACACGTGCTCAGGATACGTGTAAACTAATATAATCTAGAGTATGAGGTTAAAGGAAAACAAAATAATGTATATACATATTTACACTCATTGCTGATTATACAGAAATGATAACAAATGATTAATAACAATTTCTTCAACCTAACAATCCCTCCTGTTTATCATGACAGTATGATCAGAAACATCAGTATTGTACAAATTGCAAAAGCACTTTCAACACAATTGTCATTCAGATCACATCATCATCATTGTCAAGAGGGCCAGGCAAGGTTAGTAAGTCCATTCGTTTTTCTGCAGTGTATAGCAGAAAAACAGAACTAAAAGTGTGTTGTATCATGGAACGGAGGCAGGGTAAAATACAAATGGAACAACAACATACAAATAATAATGCAACAAGAATGGGGAGTGAGAACTTTAGCAGTAACTGCCACCAGGACCCAGTGAGAAACCAATTCAACCATGAGGGGCCAGCATGAGGGTCTAGGGTCATGATCTTCTGAAGTTCTCGCAGACAGTCCAAGGCTGCAGTCATGTTGGGTGAGTGCACATTATCGGGAATATATGTACAGCAGGTATTATTTAAAAGCACGCAGACACCACCTTGTGCAGCAGTAAGCATGTCTAAAACCATTCTATTCTGAATGACCATCTGTTTAATAGCATCTATCTCTCCATTCTGTTGCTCATTTATCCATCCATCCATCCATTTTCCAAACCGCTTATCCTACTGGGTCGCGGGGGGTCCGGAGCCTATCCCGGAAGCAATGGGCACGAGGCAGGGAACAACCCAGGATGGGGGGCCAGCCCATCACAGGGCACACTCACACACCATTCACTCACACATGCACACCTACGGGCAATTTAGCAACTCCAATTAGGCTCAGCATGTTTTTTGGACTGTGGGGGGAAACCGGAGTACCCGGAGGAAACCCCACGACGACATGGGGAGAACATGCAAACTCCACACACATGTGACCCAGGAGGAGACTTGAACCTGGGTCCCAGAGGTGTGAGGCAACAGTGCTAACCACTGCACCACCATGCCGCCCACTGCTCATTTATTATGATGGAATTATTTATGAACAGCCCCAAAGGATAATCAATAGTTTCTAATCGTAATGTATTCTTTGCTGTTCCTTTCCAGGGAAAAAGAGACATTAATACTTTCTGGTCTGTAGACCAATGTTTAAACTCCTGGGGAACATCTGAACCCCAGACACTGTCATGAGGACGGAGAGGGGCGGTAGTTATAGTGGACCGGCGCCTGCGGTTCGCTGGTGTAGATGACAGTGACACCAGGAAAGTATGGTCTGACACAAAGATTGGAGCGCACACACCATACCAGTTATAGGGCAAAATTAAATATGCGCGGGGTCCACATAACCAAGCTACTCCTTGCACCCAGTAGGTGCCATTACTAAATCCACTTATGTTTACCGGGGCACCTTCTCCGTATTCTAGTATTTGGGCACAGTTGGTGGTGTTCCCCATGTGGTGGGTGCCGTTCATTTGGTCGTAACATATTGAGTGATTAAATGTTTTAGGGTCCATGTTCAGGTGGACAGATAAGGGAAAGGATATATTTGACACTTTTATAGCAAAATCGATCCAAAACTGCTGCGCACATATGCCATTACCCAAACCAGCAGTGTATGGATCTGTGTCATCTATTTTTATATAATCATGCTGATAGCCTACACCTGCAAAGAGGCAGCACACTTTGCTTGTGACTTATTCATAGGTTTCCCATATATAGTTAATCCATCGGCATGAGATGGCATATGAGTACAGACATAACAATTAGTTAAATTGTCTTTCTTTGCTGAATCATAAACATAACGGTACCAAAAGTTTTGTAGGAAAGGATGGGTCTCATTTGTGGAGATAGGCCTCAGGTGGGAGACGTCATGTGTCCATCTAGGTGGACGAAACACCTGCTTTGGTGTGTGCAAGAGCAGACCAACAATTCCCATAAGGAGAATTACGGCAAGAGTCACCTTACCGCATCCCCACCCAATCAGAGCCATTCTAAATGGAGTGCAGATCAGCTGTTTTCTTCACCGGGTTGAGACGTCAGTATCCTATAGTTTACTGCGCCTTTGTAGTGGACTTCCACTGCTACTCCGGAGGTACAGAGGTCTCTGATACGGGCTTGATGGGCTTACAGTGACTCTTATGTATCCAGGAAGGTCGCTCTGCTATTTTCACCGCTGTTGGTGTTGTGAGGAGGACTTGATAAGGTCCGTCCCACCGAGGCGTGCTCCAATCCTTTCGCAACAGGACCTTGACCAGGATCCAATCTCCTGGCTGCAGATTATCCTGTTGAACAGAAACAGAATTTACTGGCAGACTACTGGGGCTATGTTTTTGTTGTGATGATAATAGCTTACGCATCCAATCAGCTAACGTATTTTCTCTGTCTGCTTTTCCTATATCACTCATTTCGGTTGCTAAGGGAAACGGTCTACCATACACTATTTCAAAAGGTGTCAATCCTGCAGGAGTGGGAGTTATTCTCATCCATAATTTTACTCGGGACAAACATTCTGGCCACAGCCTTTTTGTCTCTTCCATTGTCTTTCTGAGCCTTGTTTTAATGGTGCCGTTAGTTCTCTCCACTAAGCCTGCGCTCTGGGGGTGATAAGTACAATAATTTTTGATCGTAAACCCGAGTGCTTGTGAGCAGAGGGACATGGTCTGATTTACAAAATGAGTCCCATTGTCTGATCTTATAATATGAGGTATGCCATAGGTAGGGAAATAATGGCCTACCAAACATTTTGCAACAGTCATTGCATCACAGTGCTTTACAGGGTATATCTCTACCCATTTAGAGAAAGTATCTATAATAACTAGACAATACATCTTTCCTTGTGACCAAGATAATTCAATAAAAATCCATATGTACAACTTGAAACGGGTACTCAGCTACAGGGAACTGGCCATGTTTTGGTCTCATGTTACCCTGTGATTTATGTTTACAGCAAATTAAGCATGTTCTACAAAATTGCTTTGCGTAATCAGAAAAATTTATAGTATAAAAGTATTGCTGGATGATATGTACTCTCCTGTTGAGACATGAGTATTTCCATGGCTCACTAAGGCAGCTGTCTTGTATAAATTTTTTGGTAGGATGGGCTTGTCATTCATATAATAAACTTTCCCTTGTTGTATTGCTCCTCTCTTAACCCAGCTCTGTATTTCTGTTTTATGTGCATGAGTCTGTGCATCACATAATACATCACTATCTATCAACAAGACATCTATAACATTTAAGGCAGGTTGTTTTTGTGCAGCACTTTTTGCCGTCATGTCCGCAAAACTATTTCCTTTAGCTATTCCGGAAGCATCAGTTTGGTGTGCCTTACATTTGCATATCGCAAGCCAAGTTGGTAATTGCACAACATCTAACAACCTGAGTAATAAGTTCGTATGAGTTAAAGATGTTCCTTGCGATGTCTTGAATCCTCTATTTTTCCACACTCTTGCATGGTGATGAACAGCTCCAAACACATATTGACTATCAGTGTATATAGTAAGTGACTTATTTTTGAATAGCTCGCATGCCCTAATTACAGCATAGAGTTCAGCCGCTTGTGCTGAACAAGCAGGGGGGAGTGCATTGGCCTCTAACACTTCAGTAGATGTAACTACAGCATACCCGACCTTGTTCTTCCCCATGTCATTTTTTGATGCTGATCCATCTACAAAAACAACCGTTGAGTCTGGTATTGGGGTCTGTAAAATATCTGCTCTGGGTTTAGTTTGTTCTTCCACAACTGCTTTGCACGAATGTGGTTCTCCATCTTCCGTTGTCGGAAGAAGGGTGCTAGGGTTAAGAGGACCACATCGCTGTATAGTAATGTTTGACTGTGAAAGCAGGAGTGAGACTAAGGTCAGATGTCTAGCATGTGTAAGGAACGGAAGTGGCGTTTGCAAAAGAACCAATGAGACTGAATGTGGCACCTTCAGGGTGAGTGGGTGACACAACACTAGTTCTGCTGATAATTTTACTGCTTCTGCAGCAGCTGCACAAGCCTGTAAACACTGCGGAAAACCAGCTGCCACTGCATCTAATCGTTTAGAATAGAACGCCAATGGCCTCTCTTTTGCGCCGAATGGCTGTGTTAATACTGCTTTCATATACCCTTGATTTGCATCAACACATAGGGTAAATGGTTGTTGATAATCTGGCAGAGCAAGTGTCACATTAGTTTGTAACATCATTTTTAGATTTGTGAATGCCAATTCTCCTTCTTTTGTCCACTGAATTTTATCTTTCAGTGCCATGTCCTTCCCATAAATCAGGGTTTGTAAAGGTTGGACGAGTGCAGCATAATCAGGTAACCATTCCCTGCAATAATTGCAAAGTCCTAAGAAGGACATCATTTGCTGGTTAGTCTTTGGTTTTGGTGCCTCTTGTATTGCTTGTTTTCTAGTTTCTAATAACGATCGACCTTGTTGGGAGAGTTTATGTCCAAGATATATAACTTCCTCTCTGCAATACTGTAATTTTTGCTTTGATGCTTTATGTCCTGTATCATACAAATGCTGTAACACTAACAGCGTGGCTTCTTTGCAATGTTGTTTTGTATCTGAGGCAATTAATATATCATCTACATACAATAGCACTTGACTATGGGGCGTTATTTTACAGGAACTCATTGAGTATCTAAGAGCCATTGTATACACATGTGGATTTTCTGAAAACCCTTGAGGGAGTCTAGTGTATGTGTATGTCTAGTGTATGTCCTTTATAAGTGAAACCAAATAAGTGTTGTGATGTAGTGGTACTGAGAAAAAGGCATTACTCAGATCCACTACTGAAAAATACTTCTTATCAGGGACAATTCCTTTTGCTTGGGACCTAGCAACACAGAAGTTGCTGAATAGCCTGTCTCAGGACTCACATATAAATGTTGCAGTGTTATGCAAGAGGGTCCTAACGCATGGAACTGTCGGTCATATTGGTAATCTGGGCCAGGGGTGGATTTATGCCACATAGTGACATGGAGGGCTCCCTCTGGCATGTCATTAATTTTGTCTCTGCCTTGTTTTTCTCTAGTCTTCCGCAATAATTCACGTGTCTGTGCTGTCCCCCCCAGATCTAGGGACCAGTAATATTGCGGGGCTGACATGCCATTTATCACGAGAGTTTGTTTTTCTACTATGGCCTTCATGCCAGTGGGTGTTGCAATCACACTAATACCCATTTGTATCATAAGATCCCTTCCTAACAGATTGACTGGACATGAAGGGCTTATTAGCACCTGGGCATGACATTCTAACTCTGTTTCCTCATCTTTTATGCTAACTGGATTTGTCAATTGATGACTCTCAGCTTGGCCTCCTGCAGTTTGTATATTTATGGAGGACGAAGAAAAGGTGACCCTTGGAGGGCTAGTGGTTAACACTGTTCTACAGGCTCCGGTATCACATAGGCACTCATATATTTTCCCATTTATAATAAGCCTTCGTTTTGGCAGTTCTTCAGGTTGTTTTTGTGCTAGTAGCTGGCAAACTGCTTGCAAATCTATCTCTTCTGTCTCATCCTGTTTCTGCAGCTTATCTGGCTCCTTTGATGGTTCACAGGCTAATTGTCATTGATTCTCTGTGGAATTTTGGTTGTTTATAAACTTGGTTCTACATTGCCTAGCTAAGTGCCCAGGTCTTCTGCATGTCCAGCAAGTGTTATCTTGCTGTAATAAATTTCGCTGATTGTTTCTAAAAGCACCTCTCCCCCTTCCTCGGCCTCGTCCCCTTCCTCTGAACCCTCCCCTCCCCGGAGGATTCATGTGTACTATTGCAACAGTGTCAGTAGCAGCGAACACTGTGTCTGATTTCTGTTTTTGTGTTTTATGGGCGTGTTGGGCATATTCTAGGGCTTGCTGAACTGAACCAGTATTCTGATGTACCCAGTGTTTATCTATATATCTCTTCAATTCAGATTTTAGCCCTGCGATGAACGCGCGTTTTAATTGTTGCTGATAAACTCCTCCATTTTCTTCGTTATGAGGAATTCCTGAATTCCCTCTAAACAGCACCCGCATCCTATCCATAAAATCCTCTGGCTCTTCTCCATCTTTTTGCTTGCATTGTGCAATTCTGCCATAATCTACTCGTTTCATAAACACTGTCTCTACCCTTCCATGTAATTGCTGCATACTCTGTTGTAGAGCTTGTGAGTTATGTGCAAGTGGTTGATTGTCTGGTCCATGACCAGTAAAGTCTCCTGCTACTCTTCCCCACTTATGGTTGAACAGCTGTTTTAAACATTGGAACATTTCTCTACCATTCAGGTGGAAACTGCTCTGTAGTTCCAATATTGCTGTCCAAAATTCTGGTACCCCTTCATCAACAGGAGGTATTCCCTTTAATGCTGCCGTTCTATCTTCAGCTGTCCATGGTCTATAGACTAACATTGTTTCAGGTTCTCCATCTGGCTCTCTATTAGGGTTTGCCACCTCCACTAGGGGGCATTGTAATTCTATTTCTTCCTCTTCGCTATCAATATCAATACCTTCATTTCGCGGATGCCATCGAACCTTAGCAGTAGCTAGATCGCGCACAGGGTATAACATAGGATCTCTACTCCTAGTTATAATGGGGGAAGAAGGAGGAGGAGCTGATGGCTTCTTTGGTATTGTGCCTGTAGCTGATGGTTGTTTTATTTCCCTTCTATCTACGGGTTGCACAGGGTCAGGCAATAGTGGCGGTGCTGGTGGTCTATTTTCTCTATGTTTTATTTTGGCCACCGTCTCATCATCTAAAGTGACTAGAGTGGCTGCAGTTAATTTATCCTTTCTATCATCCTTTTTCTGCTTTCTACGTATATCTCTTAACTTACTTTGTTCCAACCAATTATCTGAATACTTATATTCTTTCTTCCTTTTCTCCAATTTTCCTTTCTTCAAGGTTCGTAACATTTCTAGTTTTAAATTTTCTTGTAATTTTTAGATATCTGGAGTGTGGAGTTTCCCTTCAAATCCATGTTTTTTCCTCCACCTCCGATTACTTATTTGTCCTGAACCTGGTTTATATCCTTCCATGAACTTCTCATCTCCCTCTAATTCAATCTTCTTACTCTGATTCTTTCCCATTTTTTTTTCTTTCTCCGCACTACACAGGTCCTGGGTGGAAATTCACTGGTACGAGATATGTGGGAGGACACCAATACGGCCTTCTACTGCACGCTGTTCGCGCAGCGGTATCGGTTTTCAGGGATGAAACCCGTCCTTGGTCCCTCAATCACCAGTACTTCTTTCCCACCAGGCAAAATAAGAAATGGACTGACAGAAGCAACTCTAAGCTTCTATAATAGTCTTAATCCAGTCATTCAGACAGTACATGTACGTTCATACTTCGCTTAATTACGGCTAAGCCTAACCCGCTTAATTACGGCTAAGCCTAATCCGCTTAATTACGGCTAAGCCTAACCCGCTAAATTACGGCTAAGCCTAACCCGCTTAATTACGGCTAAGCCTAACCCGCTTAATTACGGCTAAGCCTAACTCACTTAATTACGGCTAAGCCTAACCCGCTTAATTACGGCTAAGCCTAACCCGCTTAATTACGGCTAAGCCTAACCCCTTTTCTGCTTAATTACGGCTAAGCCTAACCCCTTTTCTGCTTAATTACGGCTAAGCCTAACCCACGTCAATTGACCCGGTTATTTCGCTGAATAACCTTGTTGTCTCACATATCCCGTGTGCTTGTGTTCCGTCACCGAGGTCCGTCAGGCATCACCAGACGTCGAGCGCAAGTTCTAACCACCGGCCTGATGACGAATTCACGTCTCAGGTCTTTCTTGCACCCGTCTCCGAGAGGCTGCCGGCAGGCTTCAGTGTCGCTCCTCTCGGCGCGCTGGCGATGTCGTCAGGTGTCCTCGGATCCGGCTCGAAGGACCAAATTATATGTTGGAGAAAGCGTCAGGCTTTCCACCCCAACTCTGCACACACTATGAATTACGAGACAACACACTTTAAAGTTTTACTTGCGCAAGGTTACCCACACTCTCAGCAGAATGTGCTACAAAGGGTGGTTCCCCTTGGCTCCTTTATTTATAGTCAGTGGGAGGCGCAGGGGTCTCGCAAAATAGGGAGGTGAGAGCAAGAAGAGAAAGTTCTGGTTTTGCTAAGGTGGGAATGCTATTATTAATATAATATAAAGTACGAGGCTAGAGGAAAACAAAATAATGTATATACATATTTACAGTCATTCCTGATTATACAGAAATGATAACAAATGATTAATAACAGTTTCTTCAACCTAACATATCCTAATAATAATAGACTGTCATCTCTAAATTGCCCACAGTGTGTGAGTGAGTGCATTCCCTGCAATGGACTGGCATCCCATCCAAAAGTATACCATTGTGTCCTATGCTACCTGGGATAAGCTCCAGGCCCTCGTCTCCAGGATATGTGGTACGAGGATGGATGAATAATAATCATGTTTATTTCAATTTCAATTATTGGCAAATATAAACATGTACCAAGGATAATAGCAATAAATACAGTATGCCAAAATAAATGCTAGAGGAGAATCCTGCAATTTCTGCCCCAGTCCTGGGTCTGGGGAGTTTATTCTCACTGAGATTGCATAGGATTCCTCTGGCTGCTGTTTTTCTCCCGTACACGTGAAGTGCTACTTCTTCATTGCCCACATGTGAGCCAGTATGTGAGCCCTGATCCGGGCTACCATCCCGCCCAAGGCATTTCCTCTGTATGCTGCTTCCTGCAGCCCTACAGTGGATAAAAGGAAAGGACAATGGTTTGTTGATTTATAGCACATATATTATTATATTTTATATTGTTCAAATACACATTACTCAGTAATAACTCAGTAACTACTCAAGTACAAATGATGAACAAATACAGTAACTGTTATGATTAAGAATGAACGAACGTGGGATCAGTATATAACTAATACTTTCTGGTTAATTAATGAATTAAGTAAGAGTGTACTACTTCAGGGGCGGCATGGTGGTGCTCTCATGCCCGGCTCGTACGATCCTCGTGTGTGCCACGCCCCCTGATTACCCACGTGTGCTTCCCTGATCTTGCCCAGCTGTGTCCACTTATTTTCGCCCAGTCTCGTCTATTTCAGTCCATGACTTGCCTTAGTTTCTGGTCCGTCATTGATGTTAGTTAGTCTTAGTGCTGTCTGCTCCGTCCCGATCCCGAATAAATCCCCGTTTTCCCCGTACTCCGCCTGCTTGCCTGCTTCCTGCCCGCTTGTCAGCCTGTGCGCACTACCCGCTTTAACCAGCGAACTCTGACAGGTGCACTGGTTAGCACTGTTGCCTCACACCTCTGGGACCCGGGTTCGAGTCTCCGCCTGGGTCACATGTGTGTGGGGTTTGCATGTTCTCCCCATGTCGTCGTGGGGTTTCCCCCCACATTCCAAAAAACATGCTGAGGCTAACTAGAGTTGCTAAATTGCCCGTAGGTGTGTGTGTGAGAGTGAATGGTGTGTGTGTGCCCTGCGACAGGCTGGCCCCTCATCCTGGGTTGTTCCCTGCCTTGTGCACATTGCTTCCGGGGTAGGCTCTGGACCCCCCGCGACCCAGTAGGATAAGCGGTTTGGAAAATAGATGGATGGATGTACTACTACATTATTTGTGCCCCCTCAAGTAAAGTGTTGCTCCTAACTCATCTGGTCTTTTTATATGTTGTTAAAACATACTGAATTAATCCCTGCAAGAAATTCTTTGAGGGGGTTAGAGAGAAAATGCAGGAGACTGAATCCAGGACCTCAGCTGTAACTTTTTTAAGTGTTTACGTGTAAACAGTCAAGACTTAACTATATGGGCTCATACTAAAATAAAAAATTCATGGCAAAGTGTTACTCCATTTTGAACAATATGAGCAGAGTATGCACAACCTTTTTATGTGAGACACAGCTATATGCACTATATATTTGTGCTTCCCCTAGACTTCCTGAGACCTTAAATAGTGTGACATTTGCAATAGCGAAAGCCTTCGTTTTAAAGATGACTTTTCATGTTTTCACTTGAAATCATGTGGAAAGATCACATCTCCACGCACAAAGCTCTTTCATATTTCCTGAGAGCCATATTTCATATTTGCTGGCGAGCTGTCTCAAAATTTTATCAGTTCCATTCCAGCCCCCTATAATGCCTCTGCAAAGACTGAAAAAGATCCATCAAACGGTTATTGAATTATGGTCTTAGCAGGGTCAAGCATCAAAATTGCTGCTTTTTTCATTATCACTATGTGGCGCTGCTTCCATTTTGGGACTGTTTCAAAATTAAATCAGTTCTAGTTCCTCACCAATACCTGTACAAAGTTTGAAAAGGATTCGTCGAACGGTTTTTGAGTTATTGGCTTGCATGCCAAAGTATCTGCAGCGACAGGGGAACAGTGCTAAAACCAAAAGTATTCCCTGAAGGCCAGGGAATACCATCCATCCATCCATTTTCTAAACCGCTTATCCTACTGGGTCGCGGGGGGTCCGGAGCCTATCCCGGAATCAATGGGCACGAGGCAGGGAACAACCCAGGATGGGGGGCCAGTCCATCACAGGGCACACTCACACACCATTCACGCACACATGCACTCCTACGGGCAATTTAGCAACTCCAATTAGCCTGAAGGCCAGGGAATACAACAAAGGTAATTTATGCTTACAGATCTGAAATCAGCAGATCACATTTATGCACCATTATGTATGTTACGTTCTTGTTGCTGTTAAGCGGAGAACTACTACACGGGAGAGAAGTATCCAGGCTGAAAAATATCTTCTGGAATTTTACTGAGGTCAGCATGTTATTGGCCCCAAAGTGGCATTCCCATATCAGTTGAAATATGCAATTGTCTGCATGCATAAACTTGCCTCTTACGCCATACTCCATGCTAGGAAATAGCTATGAAAAGATTGTCCTCGTACTCACCTCAATCTGGGAATACTATTCTTGTTAAATAGCTATGCATAAGATTACATTTGCCATGGCTGAGACTGAATCACTTTCAATCACTACATGATGGTTATTAGGCATTTAATTACTAGCGGCTGTCAGTGATTGTTAATTGCTGTATAGTAACTTGGGAGAATGACACTGTGGATGCTGGAGCAACCGATGCTGTGTGCAGACTCACCCCTTTAATACGATGACAGTGTAGTTCTGCTTTAGCGGGATGATTACTGTGCATCTGGTGACAAAGATTTACGATGGATAATTTAAAACCCAAGTACTGGAATACTTTGCCAAACAGAATATCCTGATGAGCAAATCAATTTCATTATGAAACTTTAAAATAAAAGTTATTTTTGGTGATGGTAACTTTCAATTCCCCAGGATTCCCCAGTTCCAGTCCTGCAGGCCTAGTCTGCACCCAGATTTTAATACTCAAACACCTTATTCAGCTCACCAGCCAATTGCCAGGTTTAGTAGGCATATTTGACAGGTCCTTGCAAACTGGTTCTCCAGGACTGGAATTGGGGAACCCTGATATATAGCATTATATACTGTATATAAAAAAATGTAATCATAATTGTGGGATGTATTTTTCTAAATCAGATTTTCAGGAACTGGACTGATGTTTTTGTTTGTGTCATTTTTAAATATGTGTATCATACTACTGTGTTTATTTCTCCCACAGTAAAATAAAGGACATTCTTTTTTGTCAAGAAGAGCAAATAAAGCTGAACAATGCATCATTGAAGTAATGAAGTTTGTCAGTTTTATCAATACAGATGCAGCTTAATTGTGAAGTTGGACTTTACTTAGGAATACCATTTCTATGCTGTTATACTCATATGGGTCATTTGTCTTTGTTGTGTTGCTGTTAATTGTCTCCAAATGTCATAAACTCTACTTCAGAGAAAATGAAGCTCTGATAACAGTGTGTGAATTGTATATTGTATGTTTGTGGTGTTTTGCTTTCCATGTACAGTTGAAGTGCTTTTCATACTCTTCACTACCTCTGTTAAAATTCAGTAAAACACAATTTTTTCCACCAAGTGACATTTGTTATTAATTCATTTTGGGTAACTTGGGAAATTCATGTTTAAAATCAAAGTTTTTTAAACAAGCCTGGCTCTGAGCAGATAAAATTTTGTATTTATACATATATAATGTCACCTGTTTGCAATTTTTTTCCTTATATAACATGTGGTAACATCAGCAAAATCACACTTTAGCTAGTTAATTTTTTAAAGACTGAACTGCACTTTAAAGTGTGACCAAGTGCTGCTCTGTACTTCTGTACTACTGGTAGAATCTGGAGGCCGTTAGCTGGGAAAGATGAAAAGAATTGAGGTACGAACATTATGTAGTGAAGGCTTTGCAAATAAATCTGCCGATCAGCTGGCTGTCATGACTTTCACAGTCACAATAATCCATGTTGTTGCACATTTAAAAACGATGTCTATGAATAGATATGAAGGTGATCAAAAGGCTACAAAAAACACTGACAAATCCTGACAATCCCCAGTCATAGTGTCACGGGAGCGGCGGCAGCGATCGCGGGCAGAGCGGCGATCGTGCGAGGCGAACGGGCAAGAAGCAGGCGGACAGGCAGAAGTCGGGGTAAACCAGGGATTTAATGACGACAGGGATCTCACGCGAACAAACATCAATGACAGACAAGGCAAACAGGTAAGACCAGGACTTAAATACACAAGACTGATTGAAAGCAAACGGACACAGCTGGGTACGATCCGGGAAACACACGTGGGTAATCAGGGGGCGTGGCACACACGAGGAGCGGACGAGCCGGGCATGACACATAGCAACCACTTTTGAAAGGCCAATACATCAAAATGTATTAGAAAAAATATTGTAGGTCAATGAAACGTGCCCCACCCCAGTGGTCAAATGACACAGAATTTGATGCGCTCCCCAAAGGTGTAGCCCCAAGTAAAAATACCAAGTTTGGCCACAAAGGACCAAAGAATTGCTGAGATATGTTAACACACAGTGATTGGCGGCATCACCATCAAAATCATTTGAATGTGATGGACAAATCGTTTTGCAAGGCTGGGTACTAAGACAATCCATCCATTCATTTTCTTAACCGCTTATCCTACTGCGTCGCGGGGGGTCCGGGGCCTATCCTGGAAGCAATGGGCACGAGGCAGGGAACAACCCAGGATGGGGGGCCAGCCCATAGCAGGGCACACTCACACACCATTCACGCTCACACGCACACCTACGGGCAATTTAGTAAGTCCAATTAGGCTCAGCATGTATTTGGACTGTGGGAGGAAACCGGAGTACCTGGAGGAAACCCCACAACGACATGGGGAGAACATGCAAACTCCACACACATGTGACCCAGGCGGAGACTTGAACCCGGGTCCCAGAGGTGTGAGGTAACAGTGCTAACCACTGCACCACCATGCCGCCCCGCATGTGTGTTCATCAAACTTAAATATTTAAATATTATTGTAAGTTGGCATTAACCTTTTTTCACTGGCGGGGACTTTCCCACGCAGGTGCAGCATTTTTCTCGGCTGTTATCCACGCTAAGTTGGCTGCACAGTGTAGAAGCAGTGTGGTCTTGTAGGCAAGATGGCGGTTGAGACCATGTTGTTAATATGAAGTTAAATAAGTGCTGTAGTCATGTATACTATGTGTTTCAAGGCTATTTTGGTTTTAATTTTACCAATAATATCACTTTTAATCGTAAGTTAGCGTTACTTTAAACTAGCGTAGAACTAATGTTAACGTGTTTTGTCTATGACGTTTGCCTTACAGTTTAATGTCAAATATTAGTTTAAGTTAACGTTAACTAAAGATTTAAAAAATTAAATCCAAAGTAGCCTTAAAACGCATTTGTTTAATTTCATATTTCTTTTATGATGTGCCACATTCAGTTGAATTTCACATTGCTCAATTATGGTAAATTTCCGATAGTTGTGAAGACAGGGCAAATGAGGCAACAAACTTGATCAAAGATTAAATTTAATTCTTGCATTTATCATGCTTAAAAATAACTATATAGTGAATATGTACCTTTACTGCTTGACACTGTTCATGATTTTCTTTTGATTGAAAACTGATTAATATCCAAAACTCTCATGTTGTTTAAATCACAGAAAAAAAACATATCTCTTTTGGTTTGTAACTAAGATGGTATATTTCTCTTTACAGATCTGTGAGGAGTTTCTGAGAATCAGTGGCATATCACTTGAGTCGACATTTATGTCAGAGCTGGACAGGCAAACTCCAAAGCTGTTGTCACTTTTCAACGCAAAAGGAGGAGTCGTCGGTCAAAGAATCAAGTCCCAGATGATGACACTTATCCAGGTAAGAGGAAAAAATGGTCTTATGTAAAACATTTTCCATCCAAAATGTATTCTCAATCATGTAGTCAGCAATATTTCACCGTGTTCCTAATGGGAAGGATGGCGGTGTCTGTGTATCTGCAGCATATGTTGAAATCTATTGAGTCAGTTGTTATGACACATGGTGAGCACATTCATACTACCCAGAGACTGATCATGAGACCCCCCCACCTCTCATTCTTTAAAAGACAACTACATGTAAGGCATTGTTCTAAGAGTAGCATAGTTTAAGGGGATAGTTAGCCCCCACAGTGAGTTAACATGACCTTGCTATTATGATGATCTAGTGTGAAAATGTCTGCCCAAACATTCACTGAAGTTACACTTCCTCTGTGCTCCACGACTGTTCTATTGGTTAATAGACATGTTGGCTGCATATGTATGTAATTGCATAAGTAATGCAATTCCCTTGTCACCATTTTCCAAGACTGTGCCTTGCTCCTAAGCAGTCTCTTTACACATGAAAGGTCCACTAAAACTTGTTTAAGAAAGCATTTGAGGTGAGAAATAGACAATGCACTAATAGAAGCTTGATTCATATTAATGAACACAGCCTACTTGGACAGTTAAATCTCAAATTTGTGAATTGTCCCCTTGACGTTTTTGAGTCACCAACATGCACATGCAATATGCTTTTTTGTTTTGTTTTTTTGAGATGCCGGCGCTAGTGTGAGATCTTGTAGTACAGAGCTATATGTATAGTAGGACCTTTAACAGCAATCTGACATCAGGCTGTGAATTTTGATCAGATTTTACTTTTTAACAGGACCCATCTGCCTCTGTGGAGAAAAGGAGAGAAGTGGTCCTGAGATGCCTGATTGAGTACATGGGGGAGAGACAGGAAGACCTCATCAGTGTCCACCACGTATGTATCGTGCTTAGAGCTACTTGTCTATTTTTCTGTTTGTATGTATTCATATTGTGAGGTATACATATTTATCTCATTACTTGTTTGTCTGACCTAACTCTTGATTCTTTTTTGTCTCCACCAATAGAGTCATGATGAAACAGAGGTGCACGCTGAGCTTGGCAGTTGCCCACTGAAAATTTACATATGCCATCAGCCCGACATGATTGGGATCATCATAGAAGGACAGCCTGTGGTCAGAGGTGTGCCAAACCTGTCGAAAGCATGCTGCCTCCTGTTTGGACTTACCTATGCCCTCGACCTCAAGTATCCCTCAAAAATGGTGTATACTTTTGTATATATATATATATGTATGTATATATATTATATCTCTTTGTGGGATTGGACCCCATGCGTCCTAAGCCATCATCCAAGTATGCAAATCTCCTTACCTAGTTGTCTTAGATTATTTCTCAGTGGCAACTGGCATTGTTTGCCGTCATTAGAAAAAAATCAGTCACTTTGGTAGGTGATTTTGCTAAATGCCAACATAAACGTACTGTAACATAATCAGATAATTTTATAATATTCAAGGTGATATAAATATTTGTCTCTGAATTTTACCAATATTTTGATTTGAAATAATTAGTTTTACAAATTTCTTTTGTTTGTTTTTTATCTTAAAACTCATTTGACAGGTACAAGTTGCTCAGGTAATATAATTTGGTTATTTTCCTTTTTTGTTCATTATTCAGTGCCTTAATTAATGTGCACTTTGGCCTGTGTTCTGTGCTGATTATTACCTCATAAGGTAAATACTCAACAGTGTTGTGTGCACAATTTGGAAGTTCTTAAAAATAATGGTCAAAATATAGAAATACTGTATTTCGGACAATGCAGTTCCAGTGTGATACAATGTGATGTTCTGGCTCACATTTACCTTTATCTAAACATTGCAGATTGTGTAGTTTGGATATTTCACTTTATTGTTAAGAACAGGTAGAAAATACACTTAATACACTTATTGTGTACATTTGCGGCCACATTTATTGGCTGTTTTGTAGTCCCTGTTAAAAGTGAAACTGGTTGACATTGAATAAATGTTATTGTTTTCAATCTATCTTCCCATCTTTTTCTTCTTCAATTTAATTTGTAACTGTTTTTGACAAAGTCTGTTTATGTACAGTTAATCACTGAAGTACTTAGAATATATAGCCATTTAGATTTTTTTTCTGAGGTTATAGACAGGACTTGATTAAAATTAAAATGTTTATTCACATTTGATTAGGTTAATTTTACTGAGAAAATAAAGTTAATAAAACCTAATTAAAATGAGTACAGGTTACTTGTAGCAACCCATAAATAAGTTACCTGTACCAATAAAAGTAGGTTTATCTAACTGAGCAATACTAGTACTATTAGTTAACTCAACTTGATTTTGTTGTGTTTGTATTAAGTAATGTTACAGTGTTTATTACACTTAAAAAAGGCTGCAAGTTGACTCAACTTAAAACATCCAATGCAGCCACTTGCCTCACTTTTTATAAGTTAGATCTAGGTATTACTTTTTACAGTGTATTCGAAGGAATAGACTTTTGATATTCCCTTTGACATATTAGTTAAATGACATGGGATTAACAAGAACAAATTTAGAATATCAACAAGTTAAATCTATAGTAAAAAAGAAATTAGGGTTTAATCAAATCAAATTACAAATACCACCAAGTGTGGCAGAATTCCTTAATCTGAAAACCTCCAAATTACTGTCTAAAATATACAGGACACTGTATACCAAAATGGATGAATTAATATCCTTACCTTTTGCAAAATGGGAGGCAGATCTATCAGCCAGCTGGGACCACAATTTCTGGTCTAAGATATGTTTAAAAACCTTTAAGCTGATTAGAAATCCCAGTTTACAGTTAATACAATACAAAATCCTGCATAGAGTGACTATACAGGGCATCGGATGTTCAGGATGGGTTTTACGTCTTCTAACAACTGCTCACACTGTCAAGGCGACACACCTGACAGTTACATCCACGCTTTTTGGTTCTGTCCACCTACTCAGATGGTCTGGCTCAGGATCTGTGAAGACTCATCAAAGTGTCTGAGATGTACCATTCCAGCCTCTCTTTCAGTCTGCTTGTTGGGCGACCTAGATGGTGTCACTACAGATTATGACACAACCCACATGGCTTTCACCGCCTTATGCATTGCTAAGAAGACTGTCCTTATGAACTGGAAGAATAAAAATAACCTTAATATCAACCAATATAGAGACAGTTTGTTGAACCATATTAGTCTTGATACAGCTTCTGCCGCCACAGTAGATCAGTCTCTCTGGGCTCCTTTGATCAGCTCCATCACCTAGTGGGGGTGGGGGGTCATGATTTTGTCCTGCTTTGGTCAGTGTTGTTGGCATGGGGGGGGCATATTGGCTCGGGGCGTCTGGGGGTTCCCTGGGGGTGGTTTGCTGGGGGCGTTCGGCACTGGGACTGCGGTCCTGGCCTGGATGGGGCTTTGGTGGCTCTTGGGTGGGGTCCTTCTGGCGGCTGCATGCGGCGCTGCTGGGGGAGCCTGTGCCGGCGGACGTAGGTTACCGGCCTGGTGGCCGTGCTGCTCCTGGGTACATCCGGGGCGGGCTTGGGGTTCTGGGGGCGCTCTGGTCCTGGGTCCTGGTACAGTAGGTGTGTCGCCGGGGTGTGGGTTGGTGCGTGCACGGGGGCTCAGCCCCGGTGCGGGGGCCTTCGGCGCGTCGGTGGAGCTGGGGGCCTCTTCGGCTGGCGGGGAGGTTCTTACCATCTGTCCGCGGGGGGTCCCTGCTTTTGGGGTATCCACTCTGCGGGGGGGGAATCCAATAGAGGAGGAGGAAGGACTCAACCTGGATGTCTTGTTTTATGCAGTATGGGAGTTCACTGAATGCTGGGGCGGGGGTAGTTTTTCCTCTGGGGTGGGGTCCGGTGGGGCGCCTTGGGCTCTGTGGGGCTGGGTGGTGCCGCTGCCTTGGGCCCCGGTCTGGATGGGCCTGGGCCCCCCGCTCTGGGTGGATTTCGGGGAACAGGGGGTGCCTATGGGGGTCAGTGGGGGTGCTGGCTCCAGAGGGGGGGAACTTGCCCCCCCCCCCCCCCCCATTCCTTTCCTCCCCATCCCGAAGTGCCTCCCTCCTCCCGCTCCATCACACCACAACACACATAGGGCTTTGAGGTGCAGGTGCATGGCTGGGATACGGGGGAGGTATTCCTCCTCTGTCCCCTTGCGACCACCTGTATCTCAATCATACATCAACACTTAGACACTCTCATTACTGATTCTCTCATGACACATACATTTAGGGCCTTGGGGGTGGGCACACAGTATAGCATCCAGAGGGCGGTCTGTTCATTCAGCCTTACCTCTGGTGCCAGGGCCCACATCTCAATTTTAATCACACATAGACATTGAGGGTTCTGCTGAGGGGCCAAGCTAACACCAACTGTTGGTCGGCAGGGGGTGGTTAGCGTCATGCCCTTCACCTGTTTTAAAAGCACTTTAGAACAACACGCACCAACACCACATCTGAGCGGGCGAAGGAGGGCATGGGGTCTTTTCGCACCCCCGTTCTCCGTTCGCCATTTGGGGCTGGGGGTTGAGAGAGGAAGAGCTGGCCGTCTGGTCGGGGTTCTCGGCTGCTGCGGGGTCCGGGGTGGTCTTCTGGTCTCCTCACCAGAGGAAAAAATGGGGTCCACATAGAGTATATATGGGGAGTGAGAGGATTTAAGGGGATAGAAGTAATTTGTCTAACTACAGGCCAATCAGTCTAACTTGTATAACTGGTAAAGTTATGGAGGCTATAATCAAAGAGAAAATGGTAGATTACCTGGACTCTAAACATTTTGCGGGATAGCCAGCATGGATTTAGGAGAGGTAGATCCTGTTTAACAAATCTGTTGGAGTTTTTTGAGGAAGCTACTCAGGAAGTTGATGATAAGAAGGCCTATGATGTCATCTACTTAGATTTCCAAAAGGCTTTTGATGTTGTCCCCCACAAGAGGCTCCTACTTAAACTCAAAGCGACAGGTATTTTAGGTACCGTAGCGACCTGGATTGATAACTGGTTAACAGATAGGAAACAGCGAGTAGTTATAAGAGGCACAATGTCAAAGTGGGCTTGCGTTCATAGTGGGGTACCGCAGGGTTCGATTTTAGGACCACTATTGTTCCTAATTTACATAAATGATATGGATACCAATATATACAGTAAACTGGTGAAATTTGCAGATGACACCAAGGTGGGTGGTGTAGCAGATACTGAATTAGTGGCTCAGCAGCTACAGCGGGATCTTGATTTAATTAGTGACTGGGCCGATACCTGGCAGATGAAATTTAACGTCGATAAATGTAAGGTACTCCATCTAGGGAGCAGAAATATAAAGTACAGGTATTTCATGGGTGTCACAGTCTCAAGCAAAGGAGACTGAGGGGGGACATGATCCAGGTATATAAGATTCTAACAGGTTTGGATGCTGTTCAACCAAATAGTTACTTCAGCATTAGTTTAAATACACGAACTCGTGGCCATAGGTGGAAATTAGCGGGAGAACACTTCAAGCTGGATTTAAGGAAGCACTTCTTTACACAGCGTGTAGTCAGAGTATGGAATACCCTTCCTGATAATGTAGTGCAAGCTGAATCCTTGGGTTCCTTTAAATCAGAGCTAGATAAGATTTTAACGACTCTGAGCTATTAGTTTAGTTCTCCCCAAGCGAGCTTGATGGGCCGAATGGCCTCCTCTCGTTTGTATAGTTCTTATGTTCTTATGTTCTTATGTTCTTATGTGTACAGCGTTCATTTCTGTGTGTCACTATGTTGGGTGAATGTGTAAATATTTGTTTATGTGTGCATGAGGGTGGGAACGTATGCTTGTATATGTGTGTGCCTGTTTGTCTATACGCATGTGTCAGGTTGGGTCCTAGACTCCACCCGAAATAACATCTCGGGCTCTATTCCCCCCCCACCACACTCCCTGCCGGTGGATGGGGCCCCCGGCCGCTGGTGCCCCCGGCCGCTGGTGTGTTGGTGGTTCTCGTTGTCCGGGGATGGGTGTTCGGGTGGGTGCTGGCTCACCCTTGGCGGTTGCCTGGCGGGATCTGGCCCTCCTGGCTCTGTCGGGCCCTTGCTGGGGGGTGGGGGGGCCCTTGGATCTCTGGGCCCAGGGCTTGGTCTACCCTGGTGGGGCCGGCCGCCGGCGGAGCCTGCGGGTTCGACGCCATGGCCCCCTGGGGCTCCTGCACTGTGGCTGCCGGATGGCCTCCCTCCGGAGCTCTCCTCTGCCCTTTTCTGGGTGAGGGGCTGCTATTCTCCCTGCGGCGGTCCTCCGGGGGCGCCCATGCCCTGGGGGGCCTCTGGATGTCTGGGGTCCGGGCCTTCTCTGTCTGCTTCATGTCCTTGGGGATGGGGCTGTGGCTCCCCACACACACTACTAGACATTTACATGGAGTAACCTTATGAACACCAGCGCGCTCACATACACAGGTGTACAAACAGGTTCTCACAGACACACACTGTCTTGATCGGCTGTTGCTCCTTAACATGCTCAGTGACTCGTACAGATGTTGGTTGTTTTCTCTCATTAGCAGGTATTGAAGCAGAGTGGTTCTCTTTCTTTTTTTCTTCTTTTTTCTCTTTTCCCTCGCTCTCTATTTCCCTTCTTCTCTGTTTCCGTCCTTCTGTCCCCCTATCTCTCCCTCTCTTGAGGAAATAAATAAAAATGAATAAATAAACAGAAATAAAGTAGTCCTCCACAGAGGGGGGGGTGGTGGAGGGAATAAAAAAAAATATATATATATAAAGGAATGGATCCACATCTACTCCATGTTGTCTTTCCACCGGTGTCCCTCAGGGCTCGGTTCTTGGCCCTCTCCTATTCTCCCTCTATACTAAATCTCTTGGCGAAGTTATATCCTCACCTGGCTTCTCTTACCACTGCTATGCTGATGACACTCAACTCATCCTCTCCTTCCCTCCCTCAGACACTCCTGTCTCCACTAAGATCTCTGCATGCTTGGCAGACATCTCATCTTGGATGACCACTCACCAGCTAAAACTCAACACTAGTAAAACTGAGCTGCTTTACATCCCGGCTGACTCATCCCCCCTCCAGGACCTTGCGATCTCTTTTGACAACTCCCTGATCCGTCCTTCGGTTTCTGCTAGAAACCTTGGAGTTACCATAGATGATCGGTTGTCATTTTCCTCACATATCGCCAGTCTCTCGCTCTTGTCGGTTTCTCCTCTTTAACATCAGGAGGATACGTCCATTTCTTTCCACTCAGGCTACCCAGATACTCGTCCAGTCCCTCGTCATCTCACGCCTTGACTACTGCAACTCGCTTCTAGCGGGATTACCACTGAGCGCCATCCATCCCCTCCAACTGATTCAGAATGCAGCTGCTCGTCTTGTTTTCAACCTTCCCAAGTTCTCCCACACCACTCCTTTGCTGCGCTCCCTCCACTGGCTTCCTGTAGCTGCCCGCATCAGATTCAAAACACTGATGCTCGCATACAGAGCCAAAAATTCTCTGGCACCATCCTACCTAAAGGACCTCATCACACCCCGCACTGCACCACGATCTCTCCGATCCTCCAGCACTGCTCGACTGGTCCCACCTCCCCTCAAGGCACAAGGAAGACACGCATCTCGGCTCTTCTCTGTCCTGGCACCTAACTGGTGGAATGAACTCCCCCTAGATGTCCGAACAGCTGAATCCTTGAATGTCTTCAAGCGACAACTCAAAACATTCCTTTTTCAGAAATACCTGATGTAGTACTTCTGTATTCTTACTCGGCTCCTTTTTTTGGTGAGAAAAAAAAAAAAGCACTTATGTAAGTCGCTCTGCCAAATACTGGAAATGTAAATGGGTGAACCAATATAACAGAGACCTTTTTCACTGTTGGAATGCAAATATGGGCATTCAGTTTGTGGTTGCTGCATATTCATGTATTGTGAACATCCATCCATTTTCCAAACCGCTTATCCTATATTGGGTCGCGCGGGGTCCGGAGCCCATACCGGAAGCAATGGGCACGAGGCAGGGAACAACCCAGGATGGGGGGCCAGCCCATCGCAGGGCACACTCTCACACCATTCACTCACACATGCACACCTATGGGCAATTTAGTGACTCCAATTAGCCTCAGCATGTTTTTTGACTGTGGGGAAACCGGAGTACCCGGAGGAAACCCCATGACGACATGAGGAGAACATGCAAACTCCACACACATGTGACCCAGGCGGAGACTCGAACCCGGGTCCCAGAGCTGTGAGGCAACAGTGCTAACCACTGCACCACCATGCCGCCCCATGTATTGTGAACATCATTTCCTACATTTCCAAAGCTGAGAGAGAGATAGGACTGCTACTGGCAAATGCTCAGAAAGAGGCCATCCAGCAAGGTAACCTTGATGCAAAAGAAGCTCTTCGGCAACTTGTCAGTGTTTTCTTGCACAATTGCGAAGTTTCAGCTCAGGAAAGTGTTTATTGTCTGACTAACATGAGGCTGAAAGAGGGTTTGCAAAAGCTGCAGTTTATCCCTACTGGAGAGAATGTGGTGAAATGAACCTTCCACTGAACATTATACGGAAGAAAGCTGATTGTGAGAATGAGGATGAACAGGGTATTTGGATGAACAGGATCACCAGCCATACCAAAAACAGAAGATTTTGCAGGAATGTGCCTGGCCAGATATTTGTCTGGAGACTGAACGTGAACGGTTAGAGCGTTTTGCCAGCAAAGCTAGTGTAACAGCAGAAATGAGAGAACAACGTGATGAGAACAGACTTGTTACCAAGCCCAGCTCGCCATTTGTTCCATGACAATCCTTCTGGTCTGTCCAAGCAGGAAGCACTGGCTTTGCTCACTGAACAAGCAGCAGTTTGAGATATTTTACAAAATACGAAGCTGGTGTTTACAGAAGACACGTGGTGAAAATCCAGTACCGTTTCATGTATTCATTAATTTTGCTATAGTGGAACTGACAGAAATTACGAGACAAAGATATGGAGTCTGAACAGTTGCTGAATCGGCTGAGGAAACGCAAAAGGGGTGATGTAATGCTGGAGGAAGACATTACTATGCTGAAACGATGTATGACAGGCAAAGCAGAAGACAGTACCGCTCTTCATATGTATGCAACCAATGATGAAGCTGATCAGCATAACTACCATATGCTGCAGAAGACATGCTCAGACCATGTCATCATTCACGCTCAGGATTTTGAATGGGTTGCTGCAACTGGCAGACTGGAAAAGAAAGATGGACATCATGCAAAAGTTCACAAGACATGTCTCTCAGAAATCACATGTAGGTGTCAATGCTCAGGTAATGCTGCTGAAAAACATCGACGTTTCAGATGGCCTGGTAAATGGAGCATTTGGTGCAGTCAGTGATGTGTGCTTTGATACTGGTGAGGATTTTCCATCAGAAATATACGTCACATGAGACAACAAAGCAGCTGGAAAGGCACTCAGGGGAAAGACGCCATGCCTCAAAGCAGGGTTGGACAAAGCTACACGAATCAAACTAGAGGAGGAGAGTGACAAACAGTGGTGGAACACGATGTCAGTTTCCATTGAAATTAGCTTGGTCTTGTTCAGTGCAAAAGGTACAAGGTCTGACAATGGACAAGTTTGTTGTATAAGTAAAAAAGTTTTGCAGCTGGACAGGCATATGTAGCATTAAGCCGTGTGACTTCTCTGGAAGGCCTCATAATAGAAGACTAAGGTAACTGCGATACATGCAAAACAAGACATTGAGACTGCAATGCAAAGCATGCCTGTATTTATTGAGCCTGTCATGGAAGCACCATCATTATGTAAGATTCCACTGCACATTTTTGAAGGACTTTCATGTCACCTGGATGAGCTAAAGCAAGACTGAAGGTGTATAGAAGCTGATATCATCTGTTTGTCTTCCCTTGAATTTAACCATGTCTCTATCAAAGAAGATGTACAGCTGAGTGGATTTTCATACCATGGGAAACCCAGACGGCATCTTGCATATGATGGTAGTGATGCTCTCTTTGCTGAATTGAAGAAGCAGCAACATGGTGGTGTGGGTGTGTATTATAAAGAACATATCAACTGTACTGTGACTGATGTGCAGTGCGTCAACACTGAGTGTGTGCAGTTCAGTGTGGGCCTAAGAACAATCTTGGTATGTATTAGGATGAATTCGCGGACGATTACGTCACCCACGTGGTATGGAATTAATCCTTTTGATTCACCCCAAATGTTAGACATGTTATTCTTTACCGATTCCCCGTAAAACCTGTTTTGCCATAAATAACTTGGGCTCATAAAAGAAGCCAGGATGTTTATCTTGGTTTCCGGGAGACAGGAGGGGGGTCGATATACCGTACCTTAAATTGTCTCCGGGGGGGGGGGGGGGGGGGGGGGAGGAATAGGAAGGCACAACACCAGGATGAATATTTTATTCTTGCAAGCAGCAACACTCGGACAAAAGGGAAAATTGGATAATGCATAGCCTGGGGGGAAGAGGTGAGCCTGGCCAGCTCATCCCCTGCCCACAGGCAGCACCCAATTTAGTATGAAGGACGGGGAAAACTCAGTACTGATCGGAGCTCAGCCGTGGGATAGAGCGCGCATCGATCGGCATTTCTCAGGACTCACGTGTTGGTCTCCTGCCAGGACTGAAAAGAGCTCCTCAGTCCATGTGTGAAAGTGGGTGATGATGGCACGTCCGAATGTAAATAGTCTGGCAGCTGCTTTTGCGTTTAATTGCATATGGGGATTAATTGTCACCGCTCATGATAATTCGCATTTTCTATATTTTATTGTTTCTTTCCTATATACATTAGTTCGTATGATATGCTATTATATATCTCTTGTGGTACAAGGTTATTTTGCATAGCTTTGTATTGATATATTGGATTTTAATGCAAGGCTCTCTTGTATTGCGGCTGTTTCCTGCGAGAGGAATACTGGTTGCTAGCGCGCGAACTTTAATACTATAGATGTCACCTAAATAATAATTTGAGTAAGTCATCGGAAAAGCTTCGCAAGATTAATAATTCTTCAAAAAATTCCCAAACCCTGATGGATCAATCACCTACGCAAGTACCAACCCACGATCTCCGTTCAATTAAGAAGGTGCTTCCAGCCTTAAAGCCTCAGTTTACCGTAAGTACAACGCCATGTCTACTGTTCCGTGTTCTGAGTGCAATATGTTTAGCTATTCTTCTCCAGTCATTAGCAGTATTTATACATGTGAGAAGTGTCAGTTAGTCGCTAGGCTGACGGAGAAGATTGTAGCGTTAGAGGGACGTATCCGGACGTTACATAACATTCAGGAGAATGAGAGTTTTATTGACTCAGTGTTAGCGGCTCCGGATATGTCCGCGATAGCAAGTCAGTCTTCCCCTGCTCCGGCAGCAGAGCCTTTGCAGCAAGGCGAGTGGGTGACGACCCGGCGGCATGGTCGTAAATCCAAACCGAACTCACACCGGTGCCATTTGCCTATTCGCGTTTCCAACAGGTTCTCCCCACTCAGTGAAACTCCCACTGAGACACCTGTTGAAAGTGCTCTAGTAATTGGCGATTCTATTTTAAGAAACGTGAGAGTAGCGACTCCAGCGACCATAGTAAATTGTCTCCCTGGTGCCAGAGCGACCGACATCGCGGCAAATTTAAAAGGCTAAAGGTAAAAGTAAATACTCTCAGATTGTTATCCACGTCGGCACTAATGATGTCCGATTGAGGCAATCGGAGATCACTAAGGCAAATTTTAAAGAGGCATGCAACCTTGCGAAGAAGATGTGTGTGTCAGTAACGTGCTCTGGCCCCATCCCTGCTAGGCATGGCGATGAAATGTACAGCAGATTATCTTCGCTACATCGCTGGCTGTCGGATTCGTGCCCGGTACATGGTGTGGGTTATATAGACAACTGGCGGATGTTCTGGGGTAGGCCTGGGCTTTTGAAGAGGGACGGTATTCACCCCTCGTGGGCTGGTGCCGACCTCCTGTCTAAAAGCATAGCTCATAGTCTACAGGCAAATCGCTGACTAACTAGAGCCAAGTCCAGGCGGCAGGCAAACCGGCATAACCGACCGCCTGCTAGTCGCTTAAAGTCGTCGCCTAGGGTTCATTTCATTGAGACTGTGTCTGTTCCCCGCGTCTTTAATCATGGAGGACTATTCCACCGTGGAGTGTGCCATAATAACTTAATTAAAATCACAATGAATCCGTTACTAGAAAATAGCTGTGATGCAATATTTAAACAGACTTCTGAATGTAAGATCACTGGCTCCTAAAGCACTATTAATAAATGAAATAATTACTGATTTTAGTCTTGGTGCCATATGCCTTACTGAGACCTGGCTTAAACCGGATGAATTCATGACACTGAATGAATATACTCCAGCGGAATACAGTTATAAGCATAACCCTCGACCAAATCGCAAAGGTGGTGGTGTTGCTAATTTACATAAATGATATGGATACCAATATATACAGTAAACTGGTGAAATTTGCAGATGACACCAAGGTGGGTGGTGTAGCAGATACTGAATTAGTGGCTCAGCAGCTACAGCGGGATCTTGATTTAATTAGTGACTGGGCCGATACCTGGCAGATGAAATTTAACGTCGATAAATGTAAGGTACTCCATCTAGGGAGCAGAAATATAAAGTACAGGTATTTCATGGGTGTCACAGTCTCAAGCAAAGGAGACTGAGGGGGGACATGATCCAGGTATATAAGAATCTAACAGGTTTGGATGCTGTTCAACCAAATAGTTACTTCAGCATTAGTTTAAATACACGAACTCGTGGCCATAGGTGGAAATTAGCGGGAGAACACTTCAAGCTGGATTTAAGGAAGCACTTCTTTACACAGCGTGTAGTCAGAGTATGGAATACCCTTCCTGATAATGTAGTGCAAGCTGAATCCTTGGGTTCCTTTAAATCAGAGCTAGATAAGATTTTAACGACTCTGAGCTATTAGTTTAGTTCTCCCCAAGCGAGCTTGATGGGCCGAATGGCCTCCTCTCGTTTGTATAGTTCTTATGTTCTTATGTTCTTATGTTCTTATGTGTACAGCGTTCATTTCTGTGTGTCACTATGTTGGGTGAATGTGTAAATATTTGTTTATGTGTGCATGAGGGTGGGAACGTATGCTTGTATATGTGTGTGCCTGTTTGTCTATACGCATGTGTCAGGTTGGGTCCTAGACTCCACCCGAAATAACATCTCGGGCTCTATTCCCCCCCCACCACACTCCCTGCCGGTGGATGGGGCCCCCGGCCGCTGGTGCCCCCGGCCGCTGGTGTGTTGGTGGTTCTCGTTGTCCGGGGATGGGTGTTCGGGTGGGTGCTGGCTCACCCTTGGCGGTTGCCTGGCGGGATCTGGCCCTCCTGGCTCTGTCGGGCCCTTGCTGGGGGGTGGGGGGGCCCTTGGATCTCTGGGCCCAGGGCTTGGTCTACCCTGGTGGGGCCGGCCGCCGGCGGAGCCTGCGGGTTCGACGCCATGGCCCCCTGGGGCTCCTGCACTGTGGCTGCCGGATGGCCTCCCTCCGGAGCTCTCCTCTGCCCTTTTCTGGGTGAGGGGCTGCTATTCTCCCTGCGGCGGTCCTCCGGGGGCGCCCATGCCCTGGGGGGCCTCTGGATGTCTGGGGTCCGGGCCTTCTCTGTCTGCTTCATGTCCTTGGGGATGGGGCTGTGGCTCCCCACACACACTACTAGACATTTACATGGAGTAACCTTATGAACACCAGCGCGCTCACATACACAGGTGTACAAACAGGTTCTCACAGACACACACTGTCTTGATCGGCTGTTGCTCCTTAACATGCTCAGTGACTCGTACAGATGTTGGTTGTTTTCTCTCATTAGCAGGTATTGAAGCAGAGTGGTTCTCTTTCTTTTTTTCTTCTTTTTTCTCTTTTCCCTCGCTCTCTATTTCCCTTCTTCTCTGTTTCCGTCCTTCTGTCCCCCTATCTCTCCCTCTCTTGAGGAAATAAATAAAAATGAATAAATAAACAGAAATAAAGTAGTCCTCCACAGAGGGGGGGGTGGTGGAGGGAATAAAAAAAAATATATATATATAAAGGAATGGATCCACATCTACTCCATGTTGTCTTTCCACCGGTGTCCCTCAGGGCTCGGTTCTTGGCCCTCTCCTATTCTCCCTCTATACTAAATCTCTTGGCGAAGTTATATCCTCACCTGGCTTCTCTTACCACTGCTATGCTGATGACACTCAACTCATCCTCTCCTTCCCTCCCTCAGACACTCCTGTCTCCACTAAGATCTCTGCATGCTTGGCAGACATCTCATCTTGGATGACCACTCACCAGCTAAAACTCAACACTAGTAAAACTGAGCTGCTTTACATCCCGGCTGACTCATCCCCCCTCCAGGACCTTGCGATCTCTTTTGACAACTCCCTGATCCGTCCTTCGGTTTCTGCTAGAAACCTTGGAGTTACCATAGATGATCGGTTGTCATTTTCCTCACATATCGCCAGTCTCTCGCTCTTGTCGGTTTCTCCTCTTTAACATCAGGAGGATACGTCCATTTCTTTCCACTCAGGCTACCCAGATACTCGTCCAGTCCCTCGTCATCTCACGCCTTGACTACTGCAACTCGCTTCTAGCGGGATTACCACTGAGCGCCATCCATCCCCTCCAACTGATTCAGAATGCAGCTGCTCGTCTTGTTTTCAACCTTCCCAAGTTCTCCCACACCACTCCTTTGCTGCGCTCCCTCCACTGGCTTCCTGTAGCTGCCCGCATCAGATTCAAAACACTGATGCTCGCATACAGAGCCAAAAATTCTCTGGCACCATCCTACCTAAAGGACCTCATCACACCCCGCACTGCACCACGATCTCTCCGATCCTCCAGCACTGCTCGACTGGTCCCACCTCCCCTCAAGGCACAAGGAAGACACGCATCTCGGCTCTTCTCTGTCCTGGCACCTAACTGGTGGAATGAACTCCCCCTAGATGTCCGAACAGCTGAATCCTTGAATGTCTTCAAGCGACAACTCAAAACATTCCTTTTTCAGAAATACCTGACGTAGTACTTCTGTATTCTTACTCGGCTCCTTTTTTTGGTGAGAAAAAAAAAAAAGCACTTATGTAAGTCGCTCTGCCAAATACTGGAAATGTAAATGGGTGAACCAATATAACAGAGACCTTTTTCACTGTTGGAATGCAAATATGGGCATTCAGTTTGTGGTTGCTGCATATTCATGTATTGTGAACATCCATCCATTTTCCAAACCGCTTATCCTATATTGGGTCGCGCGGGGTCCGGAGCCCATACCGGAAGCAATGGGCACGAGGCAGGGAACAACCCAGGATGGGGGGCCAGCCCATCGCAGGGCACACTCTCACACCATTCACTCACACATGCACACCTATGGGCAATTTAGTGACTCCAATTAGCCTCAGCATGTTTTTTGACTGTGGGGAAACCGGAGTACCCGGAGGAAACCCCATGACGACATGAGGAGAACATGCAAACTCCACACACATGTGACCCAGGCGGAGACTCGAACCCGGGTCCCAGAGCTGTGAGGCAACAGTGCTAACCACTGCACCACCATGCCGCCCCATGTATTGTGAACATCATTTCCTACATTTCCAAAGCTGAGAGAGAGATAGGACTGCTACTGGCAAATGCTCAGAAAGAGGCCATCCAGCAAGGTAACCTTGATGCAAAAGAAGCTCTTCGGCAACTTGTCAGTGTTTTCTTGCACAATTGCGAAGTTTCAGCTCAGGAAAGTGTTTATTGTCTGACTAACATGAGGCTGAAAGAGGGTTTGCAAAAGCTGCAGTTTATCCCTACTGGAGAGAATGTGGTGAAATGAACCTTCCACTGAACATTATACGGAAGAAAGCTGATTGTGAGAATGAGGATGAACAGGGTATTTGGATGAACAGGATCACCAGCCATACCAAAAACAGAAGATTTTGCAGGAATGTGCCTGGCCAGATATTTGTCTGGAGACTGAACGTGAACGGTTAGAGCGTTTTGCCAGCAAAGCTAGTGTAACAGCAGAAATGAGAGAACAACGTGATGAGAACAGACTTGTTACCAAGCCCAGCTCGCCATTTGTTCCATGACAATCCTTCTGGTCTGTCCAAGCAGGAAGCACTGGCTTTGCTCACTGAACAAGCAGCAGTTTGAGATATTTTACAAAATACGAAGCTGGTGTTTACAGAAGACACGTGGTGAAAATCCAGTACCGTTTCATGTATTCATTAATTTTGCTATAGTGGAACTGACAGAAATTACGAGACAAAGATATGGAGTCTGAACAGTTGCTGAATCGGCTGAGGAAACGCAAAAGGGGTGATGTAATGCTGGAGGAAGACATTACTATGCTGAAACGATGTATGACAGGCAAAGCAGAAGACAGTACCGCTCTTCATATGTATGCAACCAATGATGAAGCTGATCAGCATAACTACCATATGCTGCAGAAGACATGCTCAGACCATGTCATCATTCACGCTCAGGATTTTGAATGGGTTGCTGCAACTGGCAGACTGGAAAAGAAAGATGGACATCATGCAAAAGTTCACAAGACATGTCTCTCAGAAATCACATGTAGGTGTCAATGCTCAGGTAATGCTGCTGAAAAACATCGACGTTTCAGATGGCCTGGTAAATGGAGCATTTGGTGCAGTCAGTGATGTGTGCTTTGATACTGGTGAGGATTTTCCATCAGAAATATACGTCACATGAGACAACAAAGCAGCTGGAAAGGCACTCAGGGGAAAGACGCCATGCCTCAAAGCAGGGTTGGACAAAGCTACACGAATCAAACTAGAGGAGGAGAGTGACAAACAGTGGTGGAACACGATGTCAGTTTCCATTGAAATTAGCTTGGTCTTGTTCAGTGCAAAAGGTACAAGGTCTGACAATGGACAAGTTTGTTGTATAAGTAAAAAAGTTTTGCAGCTGGACAGGCATATGTAGCATTAAGCCGTGTGACTTCTCTGGAAGGCCTCATAATAGAAGACTAAGGTAACTGCGATACATGCAAAACAAGACATTGAGACTGCAATGCAAAGCATGCCTGTATTTATTGAGCCTGTCATGGAAGCACCATCATTATGTAAGATTCCACTGCACATTTTTGAAGGACTTTCATGTCACCTGGATGAGCTAAAGCAAGACTGAAGGTGTATAGAAGCTGATATCATCTGTTTGTCTTCCCTTGAATTTAACCATGTCTCTATCAAAGAAGATGTACAGCTGAGTGGATTTTCATACCATGGGAAACCCAGACGGCATCTTGCATATGATGGTAGTGATGCTCTCTTTGCTGAATTGAAGAAGCAGCAACATGGTGGTGTGGGTGTGTATTATAAAGAACATATCAACTGTACTGTGACTGATGTGCAGTGCGTCAACACTGAGTGTGTGCAGTTCAGTGTGGGCCTAAGAACAATCTTGGTATGTATTAGGATGAATTCGCGGACGATTACGTCACCCACGTGGTATGGAATTAATCCTTTTGATTCACCCCAAATGTTAGACATGTTATTCTTTACCGATTCCCCGTAAAACCTGTTTTGCCATAAATAACTTGGGCTCATAAAAGAAGCCAGGATGTTTATCTTGGTTTCCGGGAGACAGGAGGGGGGTCGATATACCGTACCTTAAATTGTCTCCGGGGGGGGGGGGGGGGGGGGGGAGGAATAGGAAGGCACAACACCAGGATGAATATTTTATTCTTGCAAGCAGCAACACTCGGACAAAAGGGAAAATTGGATAATGCATAGCCTGGGGGGAAGAGGTGAGCCTGGCCAGCTCATCCCCTGCCCACAGGCAGCACCCAATTTAGTATGAAGGACGGGGAAAACTCAGTACTGATCGGAGCTCAGCCGTGGGATAGAGCGCGCATCGATCGGCATTTCTCAGGACTCACGTGTTGGTCTCCTGCCAGGACTGAAAAGAGCTCCTCAGTCCATGTGTGAAAGTGGGTGATGATGGCACGTCCGAATGTAAATAGTCTGGCAGCTGCTTTTGCGTTTAATTGCATATGGGGATTAATTGTCACCGCTCATGATAATTCGCATTTTCTATATTTTATTGTTTCTTTCCTATATACATTAGTTCGTATGATATGCTATTATATATCTCTTGTGGTACAAGGTTATTTTGCATAGCTTTGTATTGATATATTGGATTTTAATGCAAGGCTCTCTTGTATTGCGGCTGTTTCCTGCGAGAGGAATACTGGTTGCTAGCGCGCGAACTTTAATACTATAGATGTCACCTAAATAATAATTTGAGTAAGTCATCGGAAAAGCTTCGCAAGATTAATAATTCTTCAAAAAATTCCCAAACCCTGATGGATCAATCACCTACGCAAGTACCAACCCACGATCTCCGTTCAATTAAGAAGGTGCTTCCAGCCTTAAAGCCTCAGTTTACCGTAAGTACAACGCCATGTCTACTGTTCCGTGTTCTGAGTGCAATATGTTTAGCTATTCTTCTCCAGTCATTAGCAGTATTTATACATGTGAGAAGTGTCAGTTAGTCGCTAGGCTGACGGAGAAGATTGTAGTGTTAGAGGGACGTATCCGGACGTTACATAACATTCAGGAGAATGAGAGTTTTATTGACTCAGTGTTAGCGGCTCCGGATATGTCCGCGATAGCAAGTCAGTCTTCCCCTGCTCCGGCAGCAGAGCCTTTGCAGCAAGGCGAGTGGGTGACGACCCGGCGGCATGGTCGTAAATCCAAACCGAACTCACACCGGTGCCATTTGCCTATTCGCGTTTCCAACAGGTTCTCCCCACTCAGTGAAACTCCCACTGAGACACCTGTTGAAAGTGCTCTAGTAATTGGCGATTCTATTTTAAGAAACGTGAGAGTAGCGACTCCAGCGACCATAGTAAATTGTCTCCCTGGTGCCAGAGCGACCGACATCGCGGCAAATTTAAAAGGCTAAAGGTAAAAGTAAATACTCTCAGATTGTTATCCACGTCGGCACTAATGATGTCCGATTGAGGCAATCGGAGATCACTAAGGCAAATTTTAAAGAGGCATGCAACCTTGCGAAGAAGATGTGTGTGTCAGTAACGTGCTCTGGCCCCATCCCTGCTAGGCATGGCGATGAAATGTACAGCAGATTATCTTCGCTACATCGCTGGCTGTCGGATTCGTGCCCGGTACATGGTGTGGGTTATATAGACAACTGGCGGATGTTCTGGGGTAGGCCTGGGCTTTTGAAGAGGGACGGTATTCACCCCTCGTGGGCTGGTGCCGACCTCCTGTCTAAAAGCATAGCTCATAGTCTACAGGCAAATCGCTGACTAACTAGAGCCAAGTCCAGGCGGCAGGCAAACCGGCATAACCGACCGCCTGCTAGTCGCTTAAAGTCGTCGCCTAGGGTTCATTTCATTGAGACTGTGTCTGTTCCCCGCGTCTTTAATCATGGAGGACTATTCCACCGTGGAGTGTGCCATAATAACTTAATTAAAATCACAATGAATCCGTTACTAGAAAATAGCTGTGATGCAATATTTAAACAGACTTCTGAATGTAAGATCACTGGCTCCTAAAGCACTATTAATAAATGAAATAATTACTGATTTTAGTCTTGGTGCCATATGCCTTACTGAGACCTGGCTTAAACCGGATGAATTCATGACACTGAATGAATATACTCCAGCGGAATACAGTTATAAGCATAACCCTCGACCAAATCGCAAAGGTGGTGGTGTTGCTGCAATTTTTCAGTCCAACTTAGGAGTGTCTGAGAAATGTGGTGTGAGTTTCAGCACATTTGAAACGCTTGTTCTTAGCCTTGCTGGCTCATCTCTTTCTAGTTCATCACCCGAAATCATTGTTATCGTGTATAGACCGCCTGGGCCGTACAGTGATTTTCTTAAGGAATTTGCAGATTTTTTAACAAACCTGGTGGTCAGTACCGACAAAGCCGTTATTGTGGGTGATTTTAACACTCATATGGAGACGGATAGTGATCCCTTAAAAATAGCATTTGCAGCTATTCTTGACTCTGTAGGTGTATGTCAGAATGTAGTCGGGCCTACTCATGTCTGTAACCATACCCTTGATTTGATCATTAGTCATGGCATCCTGGTAGAACATGTGTCTATTATGCCACAGAGTCCTCTGCTCTCAGATTATTACCTGTTAACATTTGAAATCCAGTATAGCCTCCGGTTCACCACCACTCCAAAGTATAGAATCAGACGTTCTATTAAGGCACTAACTACAACATCATTTATGAAACAACTTCCACAGTCCTTCAGCCTTACATCTGTAGCATCGTGTGTAAATGAACTTGAACAGGCAACTTCAAACATGGAAAAATCTCTTCGCAGCACTCTAAATCTTGTGGCTCCACTTAAGAGGATAATGCATAGCAATAACAAACCTGCCCCCTGGTACTCTGATAATACACGTGAACTCAAACAGGCATCACGCAAACTAGAGCGAAAATGGCGCTCAACTAAACTGGAAGTTTTCAAATCTGCCTGGAAAGAGAGCCTCTCTCAATACGGACAAGCACTAGTGACTGCTCGGTCTGTGTCTCTCTCCAGATTAATAGACATGAACAAAACCAATCCTAAATTCCTATTTGAATCCGTGGCTAGGTTAACACAGAATTCCTCATTAAACTTGCAAATCCCACAAGCTCTTAAGAGTGATGACTTTCTTACATTTTTTAATGGTAAGATAACTACAATTAGACAGACTATCCAGTGCACACCTTTACCTACTTACGGCTGCCTGCCTCCTGCTAGTCTTATGCCTACCAATAATGAGACCTTTGAATCATTCATTCCTATTACACACTCAGAACTTTTGAGCTTAATTTTCTCCTGTAAATCCTCTACTAGCCTTGTAGACCCAATTCCTACAAAATTCAAGGAAATTGCACCACAGATTGGCACTACTGTGTTAAATGTGTTAAACTCTTCTCTTAGGCTTGGATATGTTCCAAAACCTTTTAAAATGGCTGTTATCAGACCCGAGAAGAAAGAAACCAAATCTTGAACCCAGTGTTTTAGGAAACTATAGACCTCTCTCAAATCTTCCTTTCATTTCAAAGATCATGGAAAAGGTTGTAGTTCGTCAGTTGTCCTCTTTCCTACAAAAACATAATGCCAATGAATTATATCAGTCTGGCTTTAGACCAAACCATAGCACAGAAACTGCTCTAGTCAAGGTAATGAATGATTTACTCTCAAGCCATGGGATACCTGTTAGTGCCTAGAGTAGAAAGAGCTACGGCAGGCTGCAGAGCTTTCTCCTATAGAGTTCCTCAGCTGTGGAATGGTCTTCCACCGGATGTACGGGTTTCAGGTTCACTCTCAATATTCAAGTCCAGACTAAAAACACACCTGTATAGTTTAGCGTATAGGGACACTAGTTCTAGCCCTAGCTAACTCTTCATTCCCAGTCAGACCTATAGTGTGAGGTGTAGAGCTGGTTGGGGATCGGTGCCATTGGCTTTAGATAAACTGGACTGTCAGTCTGTCACTTTAGCTTCGCAATCTCTTGTGGAACTGGAGTGCTGACATTTCAGGGACTCCCCATGCCTGCATTCCCACTTGCCTCTCCCTCCTACTGATGCTGCCATTGCCATATCTGCTTGCACATTGCACTTCATATTGCACTCAACTAGCTTTTAGCACTGCCAATAGCCTCCTCTACTTTGCCTAATTGTACATTTTATTTCCCCTACTCCTCCTGGGGGGTGATGCCTGGAGACCTCAATCTATCGAGATATCCAGCACACCCGGCCACATGTGACGTCGCCACCACCAGTGACGTCCCTGCATCCAGCTCGCCGTTCTGATCTTCCATGTATGACCCACTGCCTTACCTCTGGTTGCCTGGCAGTTGGAAGACTTGGCATCGGCATTGGCTTGTCATCTTCCTTGCTCTCCAGTTATTTCCCAAATCTTATGATTGGGACAATGTGACTTGGCCCATCTCTGGCACTTAACCATCTCTCTATTTGACTATCCCTGCCGGCTCCCCCTTTGAGTCTGGTCCCTCCAAAGGTTTCTTCCTTCAAGGGAGTTTTTCCTTGCCACTGTCGCCTATGGCTTACTCACTGGGGGCTTTGGGTGAGGATGCTGTAAAGCGCTTTGAGACAATGTAATGTTGTCATAATGCGCTATATAAAAATTAATTTGTTGTTGTAGTTGATGTATGTACTCGTTTCTGTCAACAGTGAAAGGCTCGTTTTTCAAATGTCTCCCCGTGGCCAAAATCAAAACTAATATTCATGGGCCACGTTTCCTCGCATAAAATCCGGTTGATTCTCCTGGCCATCTACGTAAATTCAGTGTTGTAATGCTGAAAATTGAAGGGGTATCAATCGTACGCCCATAAAACCCATATTATCTACAAGTCCGATGACTATGGTTTTTGGCAGCTGACCTAGAAACAAAATTTCTTGCGCGCAGACCCAGCTGCCCGCGGCCACGCTGAATGTTTTCATGCAGACCCTCTCAATCGGGTATTTCGCGTTGGCTGTCAGCAAAGCGGTCGTGTGCCCCAGTTTGACAGCCATCGATACAGAAACTTTAACAAAGAGGGATGCTGATACTATTTTGAGCGAGTACTGCTCATCTTTGTTTCGGACCATTTTAAATTTTGATGTCGACCCCATTTTCTTGTCGAAAATGCGGCTCTTTTCTCTAATCCCGAGTTGCCGCCTTGCGGATCTGTGTCATCCATTCCACCACTGCCGTCTTTGAAAAACAACCCGCAGGTAAACTGTCTGGAGAGCGTACCGACGTTACAATTAAGCAGGCACTATCATCACTCTGTAAGGGTACGTGTTGCTAGATCGGCTCACTAGCCAGTCACCCAGGGATACGTCCACTTGTGAGAAAATCGAAGCGATCAGAATTTATGACACCCACTTTTACACCTGCATCACTGTTTGCACCGTTACCTCTTGTGATCCGACACCGGAGATGCAGTGGCATGTTGTTGAGATCTAGGTAATCTTCCCCATTACCGGCGATAAAAAACTCCAGGGGGCCATTATCAGTTAAGGCTGAGAGTGGTGGCACTTCCACGTATATATTCTTATCAATGCTTGCTTGCGTGTATGGTATTGCAAAAATATCCAATTCTGATTTCATGCACAGGCATGTTGTGAATGAGGGCCATAGTTTTAGTTTCTTCTCTACTTTTTTGGCCACCTTCTCTCGCTTCTTTTTGACTACTGTGCCTCTCTTGGGTATTGCTTTGCGTTTTTTAGCGGAGGTAATTCGATCCCCAGGGGGTCTATGACGCTTGCCGCGAGCAAGCACCATGGGCCCTGAGCCCTCTTGCGGTTGCGCTGTCAATTGACCCATTATGGCTCCTGTTACCACATCTTTAACAATATTTTGTGCAGCCAATTTCAAATGCGGTTTCGGCACATTGAAAGTCCTTTTCAGAAATGGCACAGCCATTCTGAGGAGGCCTCGAAAAAGCTCTCCCAGACCCCCGCCGTACATAACGGGGGCTCCATTGTATCCGGGTAGCCTGTTACCCGCCTGGTTTCTGTAGTATTCCACATATCTATGTGGATCTGAAAAGCCATCGGCGCTGTACATTGGGGGTAGTACTGCTTAACCGGCCTGAAATGCAGTTTTATGATCGTTTTCCCGTATCGGAAGGGTATCGCCTTGTTCTGCTGAGACTAACTCAATGACTATATCAATGTGATTCTTGCAGAGCGACACATAATGAATCCTGTCGTAAGATATTGTGACCATCGAGTTGTGTTCCCCAGCTATATGTACACCCCGTAAAAGAGGCACGTAGCTGTCACCCACTCTTTGATGCTCGACAATGTCTGAATACACGTAAATCGTGTAAAAACCGGCGCTTATGTCAGTGGGGTTCAGAGCCGATGGTCTTTTGCCAATCTTCTGAAATACATCAGGCACAAACCCCAGCATCCGTGCAAGGTTACCTTTCGCTTTAAAGCAACCTGTGGTGGTCCAACCATATACACTTTGTTTATCACGCTATAGTCAAATTTCAGTTTTGACATTCCTAGAGCATCGTTCGTCTCACTGATTACAGAGATAATGAAAAACTAATGTCCCGCATTTAGCTTGTACTGTAGGGTCGACAGTATTGACATCCCTCCGGTCATGTAAAATAAGGTGTCTTCTTCTACCAGCATATCCCATGTACACGGGTAATGGATTTCAGCTAATCCTACCTCCCACTTACAATTCAGTTCAATCGGCTTGGCTAGTTTTGTCGTGTAGCTTGATATGGTATTGTGCGGGAAAACATCCATAGACGCATTGCTTAGGAGCGTGACATAAAAGCCGCTTTCCTCCATGGCTGCTTTTGATGGATCTGCACACTACAAACATGGGCGGTCGCACTTATACATCAACTACTTGTTTAGCAGGAGCCCAGCTGTTTAATTTGTCAGGCCATCCCAGCCAATTCACTACAAACATTTTTTATTTTTTTTTTACCGGCGGTTCTCTAGGCAGGCGTTCAGCGACTAAAATATTCGTCCATAAATGTTTGCTGATATCCTTTGGTAAATTTTCCGCGTGCTTTCGACACCCTGACCACATCACCATTTTTAAACTTATGACGATGCTTTTCAGATGTACTCGGCATCAAACCACACACGTTGTTGAAGACTTGAGCCGCGTTCTGAGCATTTACCTCAACCGGCTTCATTTTAATGGTACTGTGGTGGGTATTATTGTAAGCGCTCGCTAGATCTTGTACAATGTCCACATACCTTCGTGTATTATAAGCTGTAAAATAGCGCCACATTCGTGTCTTTAATGTTAAACCTTTCCACTACAGATGCCTTGACATCGTTACCAGTGGAGAATTGTATTATTCCATGTTTCTCGATAAGTTCATGAAACGACGTGTTAAAAAAAAAAAAAAAGAAACTGTCCTGCGATTGGTTTGTAGCTTTTTGGGGGTCCAGCCTTCAGAGAGAATGGTTTTCAATCGTCTTTACCTCTGCCCCGTTTTGTTTTGAAGACACCATACCCATGCGTATTTTGATAGAATGTCTATACACGTTAACGTATTTAAAATCCACCAAGTCAGCTTGCCATTGAGAATCGATATTAGTCACAAAGACTCTATTCCTTTTAAAGTTACACCTGATCGGCTTATGTAATGTGTATGCATCTTCACCAGATAGCCATGTAGCAACTTGTTTCTTATTCATATTACAGGCACCTTCTTTATCTATCAGAGATCTGTATAATCTGTCGGGGCCACCAAAAGACCCAGGGTTTGACAGGGTGTATATAGACACATTTCCAGGGCTTGTCATCCATTGTGAGCCTCTAGCAATAATGACAGTGTTTTTTTGAGTCAACTCATTTTATTTAGAAGGCATGTAAAAAATTGTCAGAAACATTTTGATCGCATAGTTCAGCGTTTACACAGCAGCCTGGGGTGGTTCGCATGGGTACAAATGACAGAATTCATTATATGCGTAATCTATAGCCAAATCGTAATCTGACCCTTCAACATCACGTTTCATCTCGCGCAATTTCTCCCGTACATTTATTTCAGCTTTAAGCTTACAGATGACGGCCTCAACAGCACCCTGTACTTCGACGGGTGAGGATTGAACACCACTACCGCTTTCGTGATGATATGTTTAAACCACGTTCTATACAACTTTTAGAAGTAAAATGGCTCGGGTTCGTACAGGAACGTGTGCCAACGCTGGCTAGGGTGCTTCACAGAGCAACCTACACAGTTCTCCTTCATGTCCTCCTTGATTACTCGATCCAGAATGCAGGCCAGAGCCCATTTGATTATCTTCAAAGCATAGGATGCTTCCATCCACAGCATCCTCAGACAATGACGTCGATGCAAAACGCTTGGAGAGTTCATTGGTGACGGGGTCTGTGATGCCCCCAAGAATACAAGCGGGTTCACCACAGCCTCAACCAACGAGGCCGGCCATTGTGCCCATGTCGGACTCAAAGGGGGTGACGATGAAAGGCATGGGTCACCATACGGACCCCATGAAGCGTGCTACTGTCGCAGTCCAAAAGTCGTTGGCTGTATCAGTGGAGACCAGGATGGTGTCCGCTGAGTGTCGGTTTCAGCGTTGTTCAGCAGTAGTACAAAAGTATGCTCGTCTATCAGGGGCGGACAGGACGGATCCGGCTGTGTGGTCACTTCAGGTGGTGTCGGGATGGTCGAAGTTGTCCGTTTGCACGACGTTGCTCGCTGGGGAGGTGTGTCTCGTCTTGAGTGCTGGCTCACAGGCGTGATGGGTATTAATGTTTTTACCATGGTTAAGTACATCCTTCTCTCATCTTATTAGCGGCTATCGACAGAAGTGGGTTGGCCTAATGATTCCCCGCCGACCTCACTTTGTTCAAACTTTTTCGAGTTTTATGCAGATTCATTATGCGAGAATATGTTGCACAGAGCTCCATGCTTGCTCATTTAAACAAGAATTAACAGCGTTATTCCTTGATTATTGCTGTCGAAATGCTTAGAGGGCTTTATTATTCTTCACATTGGCAGAAAAGTGCTTCATTACTAAAACAGTATGGTTATAGGGGTTTATTTGAAATAACCGGCACTCCGCTGGTGTCGCCATTTGAAATGGGCGTCGGCGTGAGTGAGCATGTGCCGAGCGCTGGCCCCCTCAGTCTTTAATTTCGACCGCGTTGTTGAAACAGATCGGCCGCATATAGCTGAGCTCCGGGACTTGCTCATTTCGTCCTATTTCTTCCTAAAAGTTTGCTGCTTAAATGCTCTCTTCAACCTAATATTGGTAAATATTGCTAAAGTCTCTTAACATGTTGGTTAAAATGTACTTTAAGTTTAAGTGTTCTCTTTTAAAAAACGACGTGCTGTATGTTAATTGGTTTCGCTTGTGAGAGATATTAGGTGGTACATTGGGCGGAGCTTAATTTTGCTCCGCTTCTGACGTCATAAGCGAGATGGGGGCGTATCCTTGATTCTGATTGGTTGGGGGCTTCTCTATATACCATACATGCTCATGCCACGTGTTGCCGATAGGGGGCCATATGGTTTGGGTAATTGCCGTTAAACTTTAATAGAATAAAAATACATTACATGTATTTTATTAATGTGCTTTTTTTAATTACGTTAAGGAATAATAAAAACATAGCAGGATGAATGCAAGCTAGCGCACACACGTTCAGCGGGGGCGTCCATCCGGCCTGTAGCCGCGTGTTGTTAGTAAGCGCCACGGCGTATTTTAATAGAAGAAAGCACCAAAATGTTTTAAAGAAGGAAAACTTCAGAGTTATTTTAAAAGAAAAAGCAGGGTGAATTTAAACAAACATGCCAGAAAGAAGCAGAAGAGCAAATTTAAACAAGCGCAAGCGAAACCAATAAACGTACACCCCGTCGTTTTAAAAGAAGCGATCACTCATTATATTTAACCACCACGAAAGACTTTAGTTATATTTACCAGGTTGGAGAAAGCATGTAAGCAGCAAACTTTTAGAAGAAATAGGACGAAACGATCCCGGAGACCCGCCACATGCGACTACTCTGTTTGAACAACGCGGGGCGGAATGGCCGATCGCTAGTCCGGCGCTTGCAGCATGCGCACCCACGACGACGCCCCTTTCAAAATGGCTACGCCGGCGGAGCGCCTGTTATTTCAAATAAAACACATATAATGTTTTTAAGGAATTAAGCACTTTTCTGCTAATGTGAATAATAAAGTAAAGCACTCTGAGAATTTTCTACAGCAATAATCAGGGAATAACACGGTTAATTCTTGTTTAAACGAGCGCATGGGCTCTCTCTGGCACACTCATGTAGCTCATGCGCGTAGATCCACACAACATTGCCTTTATTGAGCCAGCTCGTTGCGTCAAGCAACTGTCAAAAGGCGAACAATTGTCAAATTGTTGCCGTGATGCTAACCATTGGCCAGGACCGTGAGAAGCAGACGGCCATCCTGGCAGAATGCACACTAATTCTATATGTTATATGTTTATTTGTAAATAGTATACAATAATCTATTTCTAATTTAAATAAAAGTTGATCTCTAACAACATTTTTAAACAGCATTTAAGGAATAAAAACAAATTTACTTGTATTTTGTTAGTTTATTATTAATGTAATAGCTGTGGGAACTAGTGAACGGTATTTAGTAACATACTTCAATAAACATTTGTTAGACTAATACCTTAGTTATTTTAAGAGGTGGAAAAACATTAATCGTGGTTGTTAACAGGGTATGCTGAATGTGTAGGAACGAACAGCCCCCCAAGAATTTAGGCTGCAAGGAACTCTTTTTCATATCCGCATGCAATACTTGGCAATGCCGTTAGGCAGGGGTTATCTTATCAGAACAACAGGATGGGGTGTAGGAACGGCCGAGAATTTAAGCAGAAACAAACTCTTGTTATAGCACCCCGCTAAACACTACAGGACGGCCAGGCAGAGGGGTGTGCCTTATCGCCGAGCAGCAGGCCGGGTGGTATAGAAACGCGCAATAATTTAGGCTGCAATGAACTCTTGTTATAAAGTTATTTTAAATTAGTATGAGTGTGATATATGCCATTTATGCAATGAGGTAGAATTAAACAACTGTGTATCAGCCTCAGTAATGGCTCAAAGAACAGCTGAGCTGACAACGTGCTAAACAAAGAATAAAAAACCATTAATTACCCCCTGCTTATAATGATTATGTATAAAATATATAAAAGTTTAAGGAATAAAGCACACGATAAACGCCCACACCACTAATGTCGTATACAAGGAATAAACCGATCATTATACTTAATTATTATAATTTGGGTTAAAGATAAACAAGTTGAGGACTAAAGCAGTCGACAAACTATCCCGTAAACAAGGATTAATGAACAAAATTGAAATAAAATGATTTCAATGTGGCTAAAGTAGACGTACATGATTATTTAATACGCGTGATATATAGGGGGCAAAAGCACATTTTAAAAACTGGCAATAACTCGACCGGCGGTAAAGACGGGTCGCTAGCGCCACCCTGTGGGTGAGTGGGTCCACCGCATGTGACCCCCACAGCGGGGAGGGGGCGTTCCAGCACCACCGCCCCCCAAAAGTTTCCCCTATATTAAGGGCGACACTGTCGACCAAAAATACTGAAACTTGAATCGATATCGACGACCAGCTCACAACGCCAAAGATGGAAATGCCAAACTGGAGGTATGTTAAATTTCTTTCACCATACTTTAAAATTGTTTGAATTGTAGCTATTATGTGTGATGCCTGACCCGTCCGCTCCTCATGTGTGCCACGCCCCCTGATTACCCACGTGTGCTTCCCCGATTGTTTCCAGCCCCGTCCGATTATGTTGCCCAGCTTTGGTGTATTTAAGTCCTGGTCTCCCCTCTTTCCGTGTCTGTCATTGACATTACCAGCTGTCTGTTATGTTTCCGAGTCCCTGTCTGACGAATAAATCCCCGTTTACCCTGGTTTTGCCTGCTCGTCTGCCTCTCTGCCCGTCGCCCCGTCCGTGCGCCTCACCCGCTATCGCCAGCTGTGACATTATGAAAACATTTGCGTTGACTTTTGACCAAGAATTTTCCATGGTGTCAAGCCCGAGTAAGCACCGTGAAGCAGTGGATTGGAATAGCGGTAATTTTGAGCATATCAATGGATTTACCGTTTTTAAAAATTGTGGAAAGACTGAAAGTTTTATGCTCACTGTTGCAGATAACGACGGCGACCTGTTAAGCACGCCGACGGTTATTTTCAGAGATAATCGTGAACTGACTGTCCAAAGACAACATAAGCGGAAAAGAACGGATAGTTTTAACGGTACATGGAACAATATCGCATACCCGCATTGTGGATTTTTCTGTATGAAATGCTTTGATTGATTTTATCCTTTTCGTCCCCCAAGACACTGCCGATGATGAATTGTTGATCGCTGCGGCTGAAAAAATTGAAGCGGAGATGGCAACGGCAGCAACCTCAACCGATGATGTACAGAGCGAGCCTGAAGGCCAGCTGGAGTCTGCGCAGCCAGGAAAGGTGGAGGCAGTGGAGTTTTGACGGGGGTAGAAGTATGCATATAAATGATGACAACGATGGTGAAACGCCGCTGAACCCCGATCTGCTTCGGCTGATTGATAAACTGAATGACGGACCACCGGCTGAAATTAACCCCTACATGCTTGCCTTAATAAATGATTTAAATGAGAATGGAGCTCATGAAGTAGTTGATGCTATGGACTATGTTAATATGGGTGACGCTATAGGTAATGTAGACGGGTGGTTACCGAATGCTCATGTGTCTATGAATGTGGAAATGGCTGACGACAACGCGGCTGACAGCGGACCGGACACCGATGTGCAAATGCTTGACGCCGATGACAGATCGACCATGCACTCTGAACTGCATCAGATGATTGCAAAACTGAATGGTGAGCATCCGGGTGAATTTAACCCCATTTTACAAAACTTCTTAAATGATTTAAATGATGATGAAGATGGAGCGGCGGGGGACCCTGAAATTATGGACGTTGATAATGTGGAACAACAACATGGTGGGGGTGCAGCGGATGGTGATGTTAATGTAATACGCAGACCACAGTTTAACAACACTGAAATAAGGCAACGCTTTCATTTTGACGGAATTCAGCATGATGACATAGATGTCTACAGGTCTGTTACAGACATTCCAAAATTTGGTGGACAGAGTGAACGCTTTAGCGGGTCCGGGGGATATCATACAGATGGAACTGCAGGGGGATTCAGTAACTAATAACACAGCTATACATGTTAGGCGAGTTCGATCTAAATGATCTGCTATCGATGGTCGACAACCTCTCTCAGAGTAATAACGATGTTTTCAGCGATGAAACGCTGGAGCTTGTCGTGCAGATTATTCATAATCGAAATGGTGGTGCGGCCAAACAACAAATTAATAAAACTCTTAAAGTCTGACATTTTGCAAAAGAAGCTCAGGTGTCTTATTGTTTCTGAAAACTCTGGCAATAATCTGTGCTTTGCTTACTGTGTAGTCCGCCTCTTAAACCCTGACATAGCACATGAGATTGCGGAGACAGAAGTGTAAGGACATAAAACTTGTAGGTCCTGCAGGCCCCAAATCTGATCAGCCTGCATCAGTCTATTTCAGAACTCCAAGAAAAGGATCCGCTGGCCCAGGCAAGACTGGACTCCACGCATCAAACCATCCCTTTTAAGGAAGGCAAAGGCGTGCCGGCTCCTGAGAGACTGGATAGGAATAACTGGAGCAATACAGGAAAAGCAAGACCTTTCACCCCCGGAGTGGCCGGAGTTCCACAGTCAATTCACAGCAACAACAGCTGTCAGCCTCCAGACACAGACACCTTTTCCACTATAAACAGGATAACTCACCACACATAGATGTTAGGGACAAATACACGCGTGTTTGGTCTCGTTTGAATGGGCATGAGATGGCGAATATTATACTCTCAGATTTAAGGCAGTATAACTTTCCCCAAGGGAAATATAGATAATTTGGCTAAATCTACAAAAATGAGAGAGCCTCCCACATGGTAGAACAAGGGAATTATGACCGCCCCCTAAAGTGATCTGATTGGCTGGGGACTTGAGAACCAAGGCCAGCAATGGCCCTAAAATGAACTATTGACCGAAATTGGTCAGTCTTCAGAGACATGCCATCACCTGGGTTGGATACTTAAGGAAGGGCCTCAGAAGAGGTCGGGGAGTCACTCTGTAATCAGAGCTCCCACAGAGAACTGGGCGAAAGTCCATCTGTATTCAGATACATTCCTCAGCTGAGAGTGCACAAAGTTCTGCGGAAAGTGATTGTTTAATATTGTATTTGTCCAAATGTATTTACAAGTATGTGGCCACATGTCAATAATTGTATATTGTGGTATGTTTAATAAATGTTGTCTTGATTACTTCATGACTGTCTGATTTGCTAACCTTTTATAAACTTTCCAGATTAGTCCTAATCAGGATAGAAGCCCAAAGTGGTAAATACTATCTTGCAGCCTCTGGGTTAAATCCCCTTTATCCGGGTCCCAAACTCGACTGCCCAAGTTAAGTTAAGTGGATACCAAAACCACACCTCTGGAGTTCGCACACGCTCAGTTACGGGCCGACTTAACCTCTGAGGTCAACACATGCTGATGAAAGGTACCGGTCTACCCTCTGAGGGGCGTACACACCATGTTCCTAGGCACCAGGCATAGTCCCTGAGACGCTCACATGGTAAGACAATGGGCGGCATCGGCGGAGTCCCTGAGACGAGCCCAAAGTAAACCTCGTACAAAACTACCGCAACAAAAGGTGCGCCTTCACAGCCGCTGAGGTTGACACATGTTATGATATGGGCTGCCCCCGGCTGAGCCTCTGAGGTGGACGTACGTGTGGTTTGGGTAAACATTGGCTTAATCTCTGAGGCACCAACATGCTCAGGAATTGGCAGACACTGTGCCTTTGGGTAATTATATAGGTCGAGGGACACGAATAATCAGAGGCTGACATTGTCTTAAATGGTGGCGATTTCCGTACGTCTAAGACAAACCCTGTGGAACAAGCCCACGGATCGCCCTGTCGGCCGAGGCGAATCTGGCGGACTCCTTCGTCAGGGGTAAACTTGAGTTGGTAATCTAAAGGAGAGTCTCGAAGTAATCCGAACAACATAAACGTCATGACTACAATATACTGAAATAAAGGTCTTTAATAAAATGGAGTCAGATATGTGTCTAAAAGAATACCTTGTATATTGAAAAGGGTAAGTAATTCCCAGGAGCGCTTGGAAGGACCGACACGCATTCACAGCCTTCGGCTGCGCCATTGGGCGGCTCCCTACAGAAGCTAAATGTTTGCAGGAATCAGTCGGTCTAACTGTGGCCGACATGGTGTCATTCTCAAACAGAGTTTGAGCGAATGCTTGGGGTCAAAATCGTTGTGTGGTACCGTTGTGACAAGTCTGACATTAAGAAATTTCAGACAAACCCCGAACCTCGCGATAAAACAATCTTTCTGTACCTTCAAGATCAGCATTATTTCGGCATAAAAAGCTTGAGTGCGTTTTTTGGGGAATCATACCTCTGATTGTTATGCATCATTCAGTATTAAAACAGGGCACAAATTTGAGTATTACTGCAACGTGTGTCTCGGGACTGAGTGCCATAAGCATCGCACAGCATACATACATTGTGAGGACTGCGGATCTTTCTGTCGATCGCGGTATTGCTTCGAGCAGCACAAAATCTCAAAGCAGCAACCAGGCGGCACCGGTGTACGCAGCTTGTGCGACACAGTCAAGTATTGTGACAAGTGTAACAATCGGTACACCGTCACTAAAAATAATCGAAAGGCTCATAAATGTAAACCAAATACCAGATGCGCTTTTTGTAAAGAGGGCTGGACCCCTGACTGAGCATCAGTGTTTTATCAAGCCAGTAAAGACTGAGGCCTTGACAGACTGCTATGTATTTTATGACTTTGAATGTAGACAAGATGAGGGGACGCACATCGCTAATTACATCTGCTGCATTGACTTTGAGGGCAACTGTTGGACCGCTAAGGGGGATAGTTGTGTGGCGGAATTTTTCAAAAAGTACCACAACCGTAAATACAAGGGGTACACATTTATAGCGCACAACTCTAAAGGCTATGAGAGTTACCTGCTTATGAAATATTTAGTTGAAAATGGCATCACACCCCACATTATCACACAGGGCAGCAAACTGCTCTGTGTGACAGACGAGGACTTTAGCCAAAGATACATTGACTCCCTCTGCTTTTTCCCCATGAAGCTGAGCGCATTCCCCGCCGCTTTGGGTTTTGAGAGTGAAAAGAAAGGCTATTTCCCACATTTTTGGAACACCGTAGAAAATCAAAATTATGTTGGACCCTACCCGCCAACAGAGGCATACGGTGTGCAAACCATGATGGAGAAGGAAAAGAGAGAGTTTATGGAGTGGTACGGTACTATTGCGGGAGAGGAGTTTGACTTTAGAAAAGAAATGGCAGAGTACTGTAAAAATGTTGTCATCTTAAGAGAGGGCTGTCTCAGGTTCAGGGGTGAGATTATCAACAGCTGTAATCTAGACCCTTTTCAATGTGTCACCATAGCCTCAGTGTGCATGAAACAATTTTGTATGAGTTTGCTGCCTGAAAATACAGTCGCGCTAACCACTCCAGATAATTACATCAAGCGACAAAAGGCATACTCCACGCCATCTATTCAGTGGCTGGAATACATCGCACATAGCGAAAAACTAGAGATTCAGCACGCGCTCTGTAGAGGGGAGGTGAAAATGGGTCCCTACTACCTCGACGGCTCTGCCGAAATCGACGGAGTTCGTACGGCGTATGAATTTGCGGGGTGTTTTTTTCACGGGTGCCCAGAATGCTTTGATTCAAACGCACTTAACCCCGTAACAAAACTGCGTTTTGGGGACATGCATCAGCAGTTTCAGGATAAGATATTTGCCCTTAAACACACGTACAACCTCAATGTACATGCTATTTGGGAACACCAGTGGGACAAACTGAAGGCTGAAAGTGCAAATGTACAGGAGTTCTTGAGGGAATTTGACTTTGCAGAGCGCATCGATCCTCGGGACGCTCTGTTTGGCGGCAGAACTAACGCCTTGCAATTGCACTACAAAGCAGAGGGCGACGAGCGTATAGATTACTACGACTTCACGAGCCTTTACCCCTCTGTCAACAAGTTTAAGGAGTACCCGGTAGTACACCCCGTAGTCATTTACCGCGTTTTTCACAGTGTGGAAAACTATTTTGGATTGATCAAAGCCAAGGTTTACCCACCGAGAGGTCTTTACCTATCGGTTCTGCCTTACAGGGCCGGTGGTAAACTCATGTTCACACTTTGCAGAACATGCTGTGAAACTGAGACGCAGGGGATCTGTAATCATTCAGATGAGCAGAGAGCTCTGAGCGGTTACGTGGTGCAGTATCGAAATCAACAAGGCTGTTGAAAAGGGCTACAAAATTGCGCACGCTGTACCATGATACAGACTGTTACGTGCCGTAAGGTTCAGGGGGAGGGATTTTCCTGCAGATCCTGTTTGTTGTCCAGCTGCCTTCAACTGGCCACGCCCCGAACCTTCGACGCTGCTTCCGCATTTATGATTTAAAAGGCCGTGGCGGGAGAGTAGCGGCAGCTCTGCTCACAGTTGGTTTTGTGTTGTTGGTTTGCTTGCATTCTTTGGATTACTCGTGCATGACAGTTTTGGTTTCCTGGTTTTCGTCTCTTGCCTTATCCCTCTGTACCTTTGCCTTTGGTTTTGACTGCTTTCTGGTTTGTGATCTCTTGCCTTCCTCCTGACTACTCTCTTTGCCTCGCCCCTTTGGTTACTGTGTTTCAGCTTTGGTGTGTTCTGTATGTTCATTTCTGTTAAGTACGTAGGGAGTGGCTGCTATTTTGTTTTGCGTACGTGTGGCTTATTCTGTGTTTTGGTTAGGGAGTTAGGCTTAGTCTGTGTCATTTCTTTTCTCATCTTTTTCGTTTTGTGGAGAATTAGTTTAGTTGTGGATGGGTTCAGTAGTGCTGTTTTGTTTATTGTTTTGGCTGTGTCACTCCCGAAGCCTGTTGCCCTATTGTTTGTGAAAGTCCATCCATCCATCCATCCATTTTCTAAACCGCTTATCCTACTGGGTCGCGGGGGGTCCGGAGCCTATCCCGGAATCAATGGGAACGAGGCAGGGAACAACCCAGGATGTGAGGCAACAGTGCTAACCACTGCACCACCATGCCGCCCCGTTTGTGAAAGTCTGTGAATAAATATAAAAAAAAAATAAAAAATACAAAAAAAGATCCCTGTGTTTCCCGTGTTCCCTTCTCCCATACCCTGGTTGTCTCGTTTTCCCCTCTCCTTTCCCTTTACCTTTCTGACGGTCCTCAACCCTAGACTGAGGATCGTAACACTGTCATTTTTGTCAGCAAGCCAGGTGACTGGATGCCACCTTTGGGTGACTTTCTCGGTGAGCTGACAAGCGAGTTGGACCCAGATGATCACATTGTGGAATTTGTTTCAGGGGGCCCCAAAACTTATGGGTACAGAACTGCAAAAAGTAAAAACGAGCTTGAAAGTTAAGGGAATAACGCTGCACACCACCAATTCAAAAGTTGTCAACATCGCATCCCTCACAGAGTTAGTTCACGATTTTGTGAGTAACCCACGTGACCCCCCTCGAGAGATCAGGACATCTACGCAGCAAATCTTAAGGGATGAAAGGGGGTTCCTTTTGAAAACTAAGACAGTCAATAAGTGTTTCAAGGTCGTGTACACTAAGCGGCAGCTACTGCCTGACGGTTTCTAGTGACGGGTTCGACAATAGACTTCAGCACCCATTCTCGTGCATTATATTGGGACCGAGCAACTGTAGCAAGTCGCATTTCATTAAAAGACTGTTGGAGAATGTGGATTGTACATTGTCCAGAGTGCCTGAAAACGTTGTATGGTGCTATTCTTGCTGGCAACCATTGTATGATGATTTGTTGTGCGAAATAAAAAATATGAAATTTGTGGAAGGAATCCCAGAGTCTCTGTGTGATGAACTTTTGCCAACAAATAAAATTAATTTGATCATCATTGACGACCTTATGGAAAAAGCCAGCGATAGCGGCGAGGTGGAAAAAGCTTTTACCAAGTACACGCATCACAGAAATCTAAGCGTCATATATCTGGTGCAGAATCTTTGCTTCCAAGGTAAGAAGAGCCGGACCATCAATCTCAACGCTAATTATATTGTATTATTTAAAAACCCCCGAGAAAAATTACAGACGAGTGTATTGGCAAGGCAGATGTACCCGCGGCATTCAAATTTTTTTCTCGAAGCTTTCGAAGACGCTACAAAAGTCCCTTACGGATATCTGTTGGTGGATTTAAAAGCCGTGACACCCAAGGACTGTAGGCTCAGAACAGGAATGCTTCCACCCGAGTGGCCGGCTGCTTATGTGCTCAAGAAAAAATAATAATGTCGGCTCGTATAAAAAGAAATTGGAGTGACCTGAAAGCTTTATTTGACAGTAACGCCAGACAGAGAAAGAAAATTTTAAAAAGACAGCATCGCCGGGTTTGCTGAACACTCTTTGTGAAATAGCTTTGAACGTGCTGTGCGGCAAGATCCCGTTAACCAAAGCCCAGATTGTACAACTAAAAAAGCAAAAGAGCGGCATTAAACTATTGGCGAACAAACGGGCATCGTTTAAAAAAAAGGCGGCTATTATACAGACCGGTCGGGGGTTCATTCTACCCCTGCTAAGTGTCGCCATACCGTTTCACCAGTCTTTTTCAACGGAGCTAAGTAAATGGAACACGCTAGGAAAAAGGGACCAGATACAAAGGCACAGCTTGAAAAACTGCATAATGCCACATCTCCCAAAGATACGATAAGACAGACTGCCGAAAGCGAATTGGACATTGCAATACGCAACATTTTATCAAGAACGGATGTTGCTGACCACGAAAAGGTCCGCTTATACACAGAGGTGCTAAAGAGATATTTGACTCTGGCTAGGCAAGGTGATAATGAACCCGTATCATTAGCACTTCCTCCTGAAGAGTCCGTAATAGATAATGCAGGGGCGGCATGCGCCACTGTTGCTGGGGACCCCATTATGGAAGATGTCATTAAATATGTTGCATCGCGTAACAAGAAAAAGGCTGAATATATGATGGGTAAAATGCTTGAAAACTCTGCCGTCACTGCGTGGAATCCGCGCGGGGAGTGTGTTTTCAATGGTACAACTACCACTGGATCCCACATGCTCGATTTGCTTAAAAACATTACCAACCCGCATAACGTGAACGAGGGGAGAAGGCCTGTGGGATGGGGAGAATTTGTACAAGGCCTGGCTAGACTCAACATGCCTTGCACCCTCATACCTAACCAAGATGTTGGGCGCCTCAGAGTCGATCAAGAACAAGCCCCGCACCGAGGAGCAGCGTGACGGTACACCCCGAGATAGTCGGTCACCGCAAACCCCACGGAAATTCTTAAGACCCGACTGGCTTGTGTTTTAAAATGCTTTTGTACTTAATTAAAAACACTAAAACATGATATTTTGTCTGTGTTTTTTTATTTGTCATGCACAATCTTTTTCAAAGCCTCACAACATCTCGCCGTCTGCATTTTGGTAAATACATTTTTCACACGATTGATATATTTAAATTTAGAAACAAAATGAGAAACCATAGCATCGTTCTTTTTTAAATCATTGCTATAAGACGATAGAATTTTACTGAGATCGCTTTGAAGCTGCTTCGCGTTGCAAACGACACGGTCACAGTGCCTTGTCATAAAAGCGCTTATGGCCCTCGGAAAGCTGGGGTGATCCGGAGGATTTCCGTACGAGTCGAAAAACTCTGCGGTGCTGTCAGTACCGATGAAAAGTGCCAGCCAGTGCTCTCCGGGAGCCCAACTCGGATGTGTGTTGACGATGAAGATTGCGGGTAATTTTTCAAGTTTTACATCATCCAGCTCGTCACACCCCATAAAAATGTCTTGCAGTCCAGCGGTTTCTGCTAAGGATGTTGGATAGCTCCGGGGTGTTCATGACTAGTAGTAAACATACCATACATTTCTCCTTTGGTTAATCTCGATTCGACAATATAATGATGCGTAAACTATCAGTGTCGCTGTCCTGGCCAGCGGATGGCGGAACCTCATCTCCAGGCGCATATTTCCGCTTTTAACCATGGAGAGATGCTGATTAACTTGTCACCCGACGAAGGATGTAAAGGCATACAAAGTGTAGCCGCTTATGTACTCGTTTCTGTGAACAGCAAAAGGCTCATTTTTCAAATGTCTCCCCGTAGCCAAAATCAAACTAATATCCACGGGCCACGTTTCCTCGGATAAAATCTGGCTGAAAGGGTTTAGCGGGATACTGCTGGCCATCTACGTAAAGCACTACAAATTCAGCGTCGTAGTGTTGAAAATTGAAGGGGTTTCGATCGTACGCGCCCATAAAACCCATGTTATCTACAAGTCCGATGACTATCGTTTTAGGCAGCTGACCTAGAAACAAATTTTCTTGAGCGCAGACACGGCTACCCGCGGCCACGCTAAAAGTTTTCATACATACTCTCTCGATCAGGTATTTCGTGTTGGCTGTCAGCAATGCGCTCGCGTGCCCCAGTTTGACAGCCGTCGATACAGAAACTTTTTTAACAAAGAGGGATGCAGATACTATTTTGAGCGAGTACTGCTCAGCTGCATCACCGCTCATGAGGCAAAACTCACCTTTGTTTCGGACCATTTTAATTTTGACGTCGACCCCATTTAGCATTAGCCGCTCCTGAAAAAATATGTCAGAGTGTATTGGGCCCATCAAATCGAAAACGCTGCTTCTTGCCGAAAATGCGGCTCTTTTCTCTAGCCCCGCGTTAAGGCCTTGCGGGTCTGTCTCATTCATTCCTGTACTGCTGTCTTTGAAAAACAAGCCGCAGGTAAACTGTCTGGAGAGCATACCAACGTTACAATTAAGCAGGCACTATCATCGCTCTGTAAAGGTAAGTGTTGCTAGATCGGCTCACTAGCCGGTCACCCAGGGATACGTCCACTTGTGAGAAAATCGAAGCGATCGGGTAATTTATGACCCCCACTTTTGCACCTGCGTCAATGTTTGCACCGTTAGCTCTTGTGATCCGACACCGGAGATGCAGTGGCATGTTGTTGAGATCTAGGTAATCTTCCCCATTACCGGCGATAAAAAACTCCAGGGGGCCATTATCAGTTAAGGCTGAGAGTGGTGGCACTTCCACGTATATATTCTTATCAATGCTTGCTTGCGTGTACGGTAATGCAAAAATATCCAATTCTGATTTCATGCACTCTTCCAACATGTTGTGAATGAGGGCCATAGTTTTAGAAAATGTATCTTCTTCTCTGTGCTTTTTTGGCCACCTTCTTCTCGCGCTTCTTTTTGACTACTGTGCCTCTCTTGGGTATTGCTTTGTGTTTTTTAGCGGAGGTAATTCGATCCCCAGGGGGTCTATGCCACTTGCCGCGAGCAAGCACCATGAGCCCCGAGCCCTCTTGCGGCTGTGCTGTCAATTGACCCGTCATGGCTCCTGTTACTACGTCTTTAACGATATTTTGGGCGGCCGATTTTAAATGCGGCTTCGCCATATTGAAAGTCCTTTTAAGAAATGGCACAGCCATTCTGAGGAGGCCTCGAAAAAGCCCCCCCAGACCACCGCCGTACATAACGGGGGCCCCATTGTATCCGGGTAGCCCGTTTCCCGCCTGGTTTCTGTAGTATTCCACATATCTATGTGGATCTGAAAAGCCATCGGCGCTGTACATTGGGGGTAGTACTGCTTAACCGGCCTGAAATGCAGTTTTACTATCGTTTTCCCGTATCGGAAGGGTATCGCCTTGTTCTGATCAGACTAACTCAATGACTATATTATCAATGTGTATCGTGCAGAGCGACACGTAATGAATCCTGTCATAAGACATTGTGACCATCGAGTTGTGTTCCCCTGCTATATGTACACCCCGTAAAAGAGGCACGTAGCTGTCACCCACTCTTTGATGCTCGACAATGTCTGAATACACGTAAATCGTGTAAAAACCGGCGCTTATGTTGGTAGGGTATGGTGCCGATGGTCTATCGCCAATCTTCTGAAATACATCAGGCACAAACCCCAGCATCCGTGCAAGATTACCTTTCGCTTTAAAGGCAACGTGCGGTGGTCCGACCATATACACTTTGTTTATCACGCTATAGTCAAATTTTAGTTTTGACATTCCTAGAACCTCATTCGTCTCACTGATTAGTTTTTCAATATCTCTAATATCCCGCCTTTAGCTTGTACTGTAGGGTCGACAGTAACGACATCCATCCTGTCACGTAAAACAAGGTGTCTTCTTCTACCAGTGTATCCCATGTACGTGGGTAATGGATTTCGGCTAATCCTACTTCCCATTTACCATTCAGTTCAATCGGCTTGGCTAGTTTTGTCGTGTAGCTCGATATGGTATTGTGCAGGAAAACATCCATAGACGCATTGCTTGGGAGCGTGACATAAAAGCCGCTTTCCTCCATGGCTGTTTTTGATGGAACTGAACGCTACAAACACGGGCCGTCGCACTTATACGTCAACTACTTGTTTAGCAGCAACCCAGCTGTTAAATTTGTCTGGACATCCCTGCCATTTCACTACAAACATTTTTACCACGCAGCGTTTTTTCCGCAACAATTTTCTCAACTTTGAAGTTTTTGTCTTTGCCTAGTCTGATCTTTTGTAGCTCTTTGGCATAAAATGTCCCCTCTATGATATCGCCGTCATAATCTTTTAACCTATACACCGGCGGTGCTCTAGGTAGATGTTCGGCGACGGCAAAATACTCGTCCGTAAAAGTTTGCTCGTATCCTTTGGTGAATTTTCCACGTGCTTTAGACACCCTGACCACATCACCATTTTTAAACTTATGACGATGCTTTTTAGATGTACTCGGCATCAAACCATAAACGTTGTTGAAGACTTGGGCCGCATTCTGTGCATTAACCTCAACCGGCTTCATTTTAATGGTACTGTGGTGGGTATTATTGTAAGCGATCGCTAGATCTTGTACAATGTCCACATACCTTCTTGAATTATAAGCTGTAAAATAACTACACATTAAAGACACGAATGTGTCGCTAAACCTTTCCACTACAGAAGCCTTGACATCGTTACCAGTGGCGAAATGTATTATTCCATGTTTCTTGGTAAGCTTATGAAACGACGCGTTAAAAAAAATAAAAAATCTCTGTCCCGCGATCGGTTTGTAGCTTTTTAGGGGTCTTGCCTTCAGAGAGAATGGTTTTCAAACACTTTCTTTACCTCTGCCCCCATCTTGCTTTTAAGACATTGTACCCATGCGTATTTTGATAGAATGTCTATACACGTTAACATGTGTTTAAAATCGTCATTCTGTTCCGCGTAAGCCGACATGTCCCCCAAGTCAGCTTGCCATTGAGAATCGATATTAGTCACAAAGACTCTGTTCCTTTTAAAGTTAAACCTGATCGGTTTATGTAATGTGTATGCATCTTCACCAGATAGCCATGTAGCAACTTTTCTTATTTATATTACACACACCTTCTTCATCTATCAGAGATCAGTATAATCTGTCGGGGCCTCCAAAAGACCCAGGGTTTGATGGTGTACAATAGACACGCTTCAAGTGCTTGTCATCCATCATGTACCTCTAGCAATAATGGCACAGTGGTTTTTGAGGCAACTCTTTATTTAGAATGCATGCAAAAATTGTCAGAAACATTTTGATCACATAGTTCAGCGTTTACACAGCAGCCTGGGGTGGTTTGTATGCGTGCAAAATACAGAATTCATTATATGCGTCATCTATAGCCCCCTCGTAATCTGCCCCTTCAACTTCACATTTCAACTTGCGCAATTTCTCCCGTATGTTTATTTCAGCTTTAAGATCATACATAACGGCTTCAACAGCACCCTGTACTTTCATGGGGGAGGGGTGGGGATTGAACACCGACACCGCTTTTGTGATGATATGTTTAAACCATGGTCTATACAGCTTTTTGACCAACTTTTCAAAATTGTGAAAGAAGTAAAATGGCTCGGGATCGTACAGGCACGTGTGCCGAAGCTGGCTAGGATGCATCACAGAGCAACCTACACAGTCCTCCAAGTCCTCCTCGATCACATGATCCAGAATGCAGGCAAGAGCCCCTTTGATAATTTTCATAGCCGAGTCAGTGATGCTCCCATCCACAACATCTTCAGACAATGACAGCGCAGAAAAACTCTGACAGAGCTCCTCGAGCATCGGTGACGGGGACCGTGGTGCTCCCAAGAATACATGCGGGGTCACCTCCGCAGCCTCAACCATCGATGCCGGCCATTGCGCCCACGGTGGGCTCGAAGGGGGTGACGATGAAAGGCACGGGGTCGCCTTATGGACCCCATGATGCGGCCTGCTGAAGGTCAAAAGGCTCTGGTGAGTTGTCAAGTCGCAGCCCAAAAGTCACTGGCTGTATCGGTGGAGACCAGGATGGTGACCGCTGAGGGTCGATTTCAGCGTTGTTCAGCAGCAGTCCAAAAGTATGCTCGTCTATCAGAGGCAGCTGACAGGACGGATCCGGCTGTGTGGTCACTTCAGGAGACGTCGGGATAGTCGAAGTTGTCTGTTTGCACGACGTTGCTCGCTGGGGAGGTGTGTCTCATCTTCTGAGTGCTGGCTCACAGGCGTGGTGGGTATTAATACGCTTTTCACCATGGTTAAGTACATCCTTCTCTCATCTTATTGGTTGCTATTGCCACAAAGGGGGCTGGTCTAATGATTCCCCGTCAATCTCACTTTGTTCAAACTTTCTCTCGAGTTTTACACAGATACATTCTTTATGCGAGAATATGCTGCACAGAGCTCCATGCTTGCGTTACCTCCACGGTTTGCGGGGCGCCCATGTTGGGTTTAGCGGCACTAAGTCACGGCTATGGAGCGTCGCCGGTGTTAAACTCATGGTCGGCACTGTCTGTATGAGACCGGCAACAATTTGACAATTGTTCACCATTTGACAGTTGCTTGACGCAACGAGCTGGCTCAATAAAGGAAATGCTGTGTGGATCTATGCGCATGCGCTCGTTTAAACAAGAATTAACCGCGTTCTTTGATTATTGTTGTCGAAAATGCTCAGAGCGCTTTACTTTGTTATTCACATTGGTAGAAAAGTGCTTCATTCCTTAAAAACATTACGGTTATAGGGGTTTTATTTGAAATAACAGGCGCTCCGCTGTCGTCGCCATTTTGAAAGGGGCGTTGGCGTGGGTGCGCATGCGCCAAGCGCCGGACTAGCGATCGCCCATTCCGCCCTGCGTTGTTCAAACAGACAAGCCGCATGTGACGGAGCTCCGGGTTCGTTTCGTCATATTTCTAAAATTTTGCCGCTTACATGCTTTCTCCAACCTGGTAAATATCACTAAAGTCTTTCGTGGTGGTTAAATGTAACGTGTGCTCTCTTCTTTTAAAACGACGTGCGGTATGTTTATTGACTTCGCTTGCGCTTGTTTAAATTTGTTCTTCTGCTTCTTTCGGGCATGTTTGTTTAAAATCACCCTGCTTTTATTTTAAAATAACACTAAAGTTTTTCTTCTTTTGGTGCTTTCTTCTTAAAATACGCCGTGGCGCTTACCAACACGCGGCTACGAGGTGGACGGACCCCCCGCTTAACGTGTATGCGCTAACTTGCCATCATCCTGCTCGATGTTTTATTATTCTTTAAAAACGTAATTTAAAAAAACACAATAAAATACATTAATAGAATAAAAATACATTACAAGTTTAACGGCAATATCCCAAACCAAATGGCCCCCTATCGGCAACACGTGGCATAAGCATGTATGGTGTATAGAGATAAGCCATCGACCAATCAGAATAAAGAATACGCCCCCCTCCCGCTTATGACGTCAGAAGCGGAGCAAAATTAAGCTCCGCCCAAGGTACCACATAATATCTCTCTTGTGCTTGTTTAAATTCAGCATTTGCTCTGATTCTTTTGGGCATGTTTGTACTTGTTTAAATCCCACCTGCTTTTCTTTCAAAAAATACACTGTGGCGCTTGTGCCTACTAACACGTGGCTATGGCCAGACGGACCCCCCCTGCTAGACGTGCATCTTAGCTTGCATTAATCCTGCTATACGTTTCATTATTCCTTAAAAACTATAATTAAAACACATCTAATGTATTTTTATTCTATTAAAGTTTAACGGCAACCCTTACCTCCCAAACCATATGGCGCAACACGTGGCATAAGCATGTATACCATATATGGACATAACCCCTCGACCAATCAGAATAAGGGATACGCCCCCTCCCGCTTATGACATCAGAAGCAGAACCAAATTAAGCTCCGCCCAATGTACCACCCAACATCTCTTGTCCTCTACTACCTGGAGGTCACGGTCATTCTGAAGCATCTACAGCGACCAGGCATGATGGAGCACATGACCGCAAGTATTGTATTCTTTTTGTCTTCACTTTTCCTTTTTGCCAATTCGCTTATTAAATCAGTGGGACATCATTGTCTTGTGCAGGTCCAGGAGCAAGACCGAATCCGACCATGCGGTGATTGAGGTGAAGGAACAAGATGTTGGCACGGCAAGTGGCCACATTTGCATTGTCCTCTGAGGAGGAGGCAGTAAGCATATCAAGCTTGAAAAGATTTGTCATTTATTTCAAAAGCAGAAATTAAATCTCTTCCTCTGTCAACAGTAGTTTGACATCTTCACATGGGAAGGGCTACAGCTTCTGAGCTCCAAGAGAACCGGGACGACGACTGATGACCTGGGAGGAGACCTGAACCGGCTGCACCAAAAGTGAGCTAATCATGATTCATTCCCCTATAATTTGTTCTAGATACATGTTGTCATGTGTTGTGCGAGATGTATTAATAAATCTTATTCGTTTTGTATTTTAGATACAAGCTGGATCCAGTCACCAGCCAAACGGCCCGGCGCATCTTTGAGACGGCCACCAAGGACTTGAGTGACCAGAAGTCGTCCTTGGTGGCCGATTACCTCACGCATTCCACTGCGACGGCTGACAAGCACTACCGGATAAAAGTCATGGAATGTGGTGCTGGCCAATAAGCTGCTGAAGCTGGCAGGTGACTCAAGGTAGGCATGTTTTCCGTTTGTCAACACACTTACCAAAGATCGACACAAAACCAAAGCCCTCACCACTGAACAATAACCGTAAAACTTTTTTGTGTGTTTTTTTTTATCCCAGCGCTGACTCCGCAGAGGAAGGATCCAGCTGTTCTGCCCATGGCGCCGCACGTGATGCTGCCCTGGCGTCCAACCAGCAGATGGATGTCCAGGCAGCATTCCATCAGCTCCTTCGAATCCACCCCGTGACCCTGGGTGGCGACATCCCAGACAAGACTGTAGGGACACAGGTCGGGCCAGTTTCAGCGACAGCTCTGAGTGCTGGCTGAAGATGAGGATGCGTGTCCAGCATGTCCTCTGTGAGTATTGTTTGTAGCACTAATTTTTAAAGCACTTTACTGATAAGCAATCCTATCTACATAGTCTTCTTAACAACAATTTGCTTTGTTCTTGACAGCACACTTTGGCAGACAGCAGCCCACCGAGTCCCGGGTCGACGCTTGGATCAGGAACCAAGGCTGGAGAAGCAACATTCCAAAGCGCAGCCAGCGTCCTCAAGGACTGGAGACCAGTGGGTTCGGTGGACACCGCCATTGATTCCAGCCACATCCAGGAGCTCATCCACAAGCAGAAGTGGAAGGGACTTGCGGTGGACATTGCGGGGAAGGGAGTCTGCGCCACCTGGCAGTTCCAGGCTGGTGAGGTGGTATGTGACCACCACGGGCCGGTAGTCACAGCCACTGAGGGCCAGCGGATTCATGAGAGCACAAAGGAAGAAGAATCCGGCTACATGTTTTTTTTCAGGAACAGCCAGGGCATCCACATGTGTGTGGATGCTCATTCCCCTGAGTGTGCCTGTCACCCAGGCATACAGACCTTTGGCCGGCTGGTTAACCACTTCCGGAAAAAAAGCTAACCTCCGGCCAAGGTTGTACAGCACACCAGAGGGACAGGACATGATAAAAATAAAACAAGAAAAATAAATGTTGGGGAGGAACTTTGATTATGGGGTGCAGGAGACATCATTCAGGGGAGAGGGGTTGGAGCTCTCCTGGCTGTGAAACCCTGCACCCCAGTTTGGCCCGTTTTATGTTTATGAATGTGCAATAAAGTTACACCTTTCTATCAAAACACAGGTATACTCATTTTTGAATAGTGTTTAATCCCTTGTAATATCTTTGAATCACTTTGCCTTTCCAACGGTTTATGCCCTGTGGCGGTAGGAAACGTACAATAATATTCCTAGAGACAACGGGCCACATACAATTTAGTCCTACTCAGGGTCATAAAAAAGCAGTTGAGGAAACTGCAGCAAAGTAACATTTTGTTAAGCAACGGCCAGGTGCTGGGAAAAATAACCTTTAAAATAACTGATTATGATTATGAGTAATGCAACAAAATATTAGGATCATTATAGGTCGTTTCTGTCCTCCTGTTGCTGCCAGGGCTTTTGTTTGATGCAGTTTCACACCTCTGTGGTACACAGACAGCTACCCATCCCACAACACGCTGTGAAAGCCAGACGTCACACCTTGAGCAGATCTGCATTTCCCTTTATTTTAGCTTAATCACAAAACTTGTGCTCAAAGAACTGTGCTTTCATTCTATAGAAATGAACAAAAAAAAAGCATCACGGAGGTCAAAGCAATGCCATCAGGGAAAATAGCAGCAACATTACACAAACATGCACTGTACATGGGGAATCAGGGCTCAATTCTGGACAGGGAGCCTGACAAACGGCTACCACATCCAAGGAAGACAGCTGCTGAATTTCCCCCCCCCCCCATTTTCTCCTATGCGCGATTTTCTTGTATGTATGGGCATTGAAGGGAAGACGAGGAAGTTTGTCGCTGGAAGAGGTAAGTCTGTGATTACCATGACAGGCACCTGACAGGAGGGTCAGTCCATGCCAAATCAACCAGGGGCTCCATGGGCATCATTCCTGATTTTGATAACTTGATATGTTGATCCTTATAGAGAACAATGAAAATTCCCCAAGTTTTATTGAAAAATTCTGATGCAGTCCAAAGTTACGGCCCTTTCAAAGTTGGGTGCCACGCCCCTTTTTTGCACTCATGAATCATGCATATAATTTGTAAGGGTTTTCAGGAGACCATACCTTCACTTCTAAGCATGCTAGAGAGCTGAAAATTGCTCTCCTGGTATAGTTCCTGGTATGCTTCCCTGCTCTTTCAGCTCTGGGGAAGCACTTCAAAATTATGGACCTGCAAACATCAGTTTTTGGTTCACTTGCTGTGGGGTCACCACCACACCTACATCCAATTTTCTTCTATAGTTTTGTTATTTGAGGAAGATACTGTAAGCAGATGCAAATTCATTCTAAAATAACCATTTATTCTTTGACATATTGCCATCTGAAAATGGTCGCAGGTGAGAAATCCCCCACAGGACCCCCTACTTCGGGGTCATGGTTGACTGTAGATAGTTAGTGACGGGAATGAAACCCGTTATACCAGTTGAAAGAAGCATATCTGAACTATAAATGCTGAAAATATGACTCAACTCCTTCAATATAAAATCCCAGGGTCAAATATGATATTTTCAAGTCTTGCCAGATTCTGAAAGAGCAGGGAAAAGTATACCAGGAGAGCAATTTTCAGCTCACATACACATGCACACACACGTGTAGTTTTCCACCGATTTCTTGTATGTGTAACTTTTCTTAGGATTCTTTAATGAGAAAACAACGTGCCAAGTTGTTACCTCTGGTGCGTTTCTTATTTATGCAGAGACAATGTCAATTTGATGCATGGTAAGGTCCCCCCCCCCTCCAGAAGTTTTATGCAAAGACATGTCAATTTAAAAAATTGTATGGCGTTACCGCATACTTCAGAGTTAGCCTGGATGACCCCGAACCAACGGCCAGTACCACCTGCAAACTGTTGATTTCAGTCTGGATGTCAGACAGCTTAATTTTTTGGAGGGAAGCTGCTCATCCACTTCAAGAAAAGTTTCAGACACAGTGATTAGAGAAAGAGGCCAGCTTGCACACTTCCCCCTTCCCTCTGTCAGACACAGGCAGACGCTGCAGCAATGAAAAGCATTTTTATTGGAAGAAAGAAGGCATCTTGAGGATACAAAAGTCCCATGTCCTTCATTTACCGAGAGTCTTTCAGAACTATAAAACACCGGGATAATGTCCAGCAGCACTCTCAGAATCTCCAAGTCCTTCACTGACACAGTCTGAGGCCGTAGTAGATTTCCTAATTCAGTCTTGAGGCTCTGGACCACTGCTGCTGCTCCTCTAGATGGGCAGCACAGTCCAAGCAGGCTTTCCGGAAAGCGTAAAATGCAGTCTCCAGAAGGACATGGATGCCTCCCCATCACATACTCTGTGGTCAGAGACACATTGCAGGTCATGTCAATAGTCAACGGACAATTACAATCCAGTAACGACACACTCAGGCACATGCTGATCGCAATATTTAGAAAACTTTGAATGGACACTACCAAATGTAGATGCACAATAAGCACCAACTGTTTTGGGGAGAAGTGATAAGCAGTTACAAGTAAATGCGCATGTAAATGAGTATTTAGTGCCTCCCGTCTTTCAGTCTCTTGTTCGATAGTTAATGGATGACTGGGCAGACCAGTGATGCTGGAGGAAATGAGGACTGCATTGAGATATGCATAGTACAAGACATACTGAGGAACTGGAATGACCTGCCTTGCACTAGCTGAAGAAACTGGATTTGTGAGCAGGGAGAAGTTAATTAGGATCAACCCCAGACATATAAAAATGACTGATGGTGATTATTTTTACACTGAATAACATGGCAGTCCCTGCAAAGCAAATGTCCATGTGTATCAATATCTAATTGGATAGCTAGATGAATACTGCTTATTTAAGTAATGCTAAAACTAGTTACTCATTATTTAATACACGAATTCCTGTTGCTCAACATGAACCAATGATGAAACCACCAGGACTTCATGTGATTACTTCACACTCACTAGACCATCAGTTATGCAACGTTAATTCACTCTTCCTTCCTGCAGTAATTGATTTACCACCAAATAAACTGAATTCTAAGTAATATCACACAGTGACTTCATCATTAGCTGTTGAACTCTCAAGCACAAAATGTGTCATATGGGCAGAAATGGAGCAAGTGGGAGCAGCCAAGGTCCCAAACAAAAGGGGCTTTATAAAGGATAAATACAAAAGCATAAAACAAAGAGGACTGCAATGAGTCTCAAACAGACTAACTGAAGCAGCCACCAACATCAATGACAGACCTGCGGAACACTGCAGAGCGATGGGAGCGATTAACACGGGGCAGGAATGAGAGGTAAGACTAAATGAGCACCAGGCATTGCTCGTTAACCCTCTGGAGTCTAAGGCCTCTCAGCCATTTTTCATATCAAGTCTGAAATGCCTTTTAAAGTATTTCACCTATCTAAAAAACATTTACCCCAAAGTGCTGCAAATGTTTTCATCCAACACAAACTCAGAACAAATAATCTGAGACAATTCAGTATGGCATTCTTCTATTTTTATTTAAATCAACTTTAAAAATACACGTTTCAAAAACCTATTCTCAGAGCTGCTGAGAAAATGGAAATCAACACATTAAAAATGTTTCTAGCCAAGACTTTGAGCTCTGGAGCTTATAGACATAGGGGTTGGCTTCACATAGGTGACTGAAAAATTCAGAAATCTCAGGTGGTTTGATTACTAAAGTGTTATAATTTTGGAGTGACACAAAGTCAGTGGCTTACACAATGCATTTTGATGAGATGCACAACACACCTGTAATGGTTTGCATACTGTTAAAGTAATGTCATTGTTACTTCACCCACCCATCAGAATATCAGTTTGAAATGTAAAAAAGAGACAATTATAGGGTTTATAACATGCAATGGATTAAATTCTGATGAATAAAAAGTGCAATTATATCTTATTACATATTATATATGTGAAATTATTGCATCGTTTTTATGATTTCTTCTGATGAGCAGATTTGACTGTTAGAAAATCATAGCAGATGTGCTCCAGTATCGATGCTTGGTTCCCTCATTTGTAATGAATGCACTTTGTAGACGGTCCCTAGCAAAAGGCTGTACTTGTAATGCTGGTTTGCCGGTTCCGTGGAAAATGCTGCATAGTAGCATCTGTATCTAAGGGACTGGTGGCATCACATGTTGTTTCTAAAGTATAGAGATGGCAAAAGCAAATATCCAGCCAACATAAACAACATAAAACCAACTTTACTGTGTTGATTTATGTGAATTGTTTTATTTTAACCGCGTGTGCTTTATCATCTATTGCGTAACTACCCCAGGTTTCCCTGCCATGTTTGTCAGAATGTTGTTGCTGCTGCTATATATAAGAGCAGCTGTGTGTAAAATCATCTCATCTCATCTTTTCTCTGCTGCTGTGATGCCTCGGCCTGCCAAGCTTTCCCAGGAAGACTGAAAAGTGTAATACCCTTATAGTTGGAACATACAATCAGGTTTCCATTCTTAAATAAGGGGACCACCATGCTGGTCTGCTAATCCAGCGGCACTGTCTCTGACCTCCACGCGCTGTTGAGAAGGCATGTCAGCCATGACAACCCCACAACATCCAGAGCCTTTAGGAACTCTGGGCAAATCTCTTCCACCCCTGGGGTCCGGCCACCACAGAGCTCTTCAACCACCCTGCCCACCCCAGCCCCAGTGATGGGCAAGTCCACTCCAGCCCCCTCGGGCCTCGTGTCCTCAGATGTCTCAAAGGCAGTGCTCATAGATGTATCCGAGGCAGGGTTCATGAGGTCCTCAGAGTATTCCTTCCACCTGTGGGTGATGTCCCCAGGTGAGGTCAACAGCACCCCCTCTCCAATGTAAACAGTAGGAACCAGGAGCTGCCTCCCCTTTCTGATATTCCGGATGGTTTGCCAGAACCTGTCAGCTGCCTCCGGAGACCCCCAGGCTATTAATTCCCAGTAGGCCTTCTTCAGCTTGACAGTCCCCCTCACCTCTGGTATCCAGCATCGGGTACGAGGTTTCCGCCACGACTGGCATCGACAACCCTGCTAGCCACAGCTCCATATGGCTGCTTTCACAATGGAGGTGCAGAACAGTGTCCATTCAGACTCAATGTTCCCAACCTCCCCCAGCATCCAGTTGGAGTTCTGCCGGAGATGCGAGCTAAAGATCTGGCGTACAGGAGCCATACGTTCCCAGCAGACTCTTTCTGTATGCTTGGGCCTACCAGGTCTGACTGTCCTCCCCTACAACTTGAGCCAACTCACTACCAGATGGTGATCAGTTGACAGCTCTGCCCCTCTCTTCACCTGAGTGTCCAATACAGAAGGCCTAAGTTCAGATGAAACGATTATAAAATCGATCATCGACCTGTAGCCCCGCGCATGTTCATACCATGTCCACTTATGGACACCCTTATGCTTGAACATGGTGTCCGTTATGGAAAAACCATGCATTACACAGAAGTCCAACAACTGAACACCAACAAGGTTCCGATCAGGGAGTCCGTTCCTCCCAATCACCCTCCCCTTCAGGCCACACTGTCGTTGCCCACATGAGCGTTGAAGTCCCCCAGCAAAACGATGGATTCCCCTCATGGTGCACTAATCAGCACACCACTCAGGGAGCAAGTACAATCTATACCATTTTCAGCTTTTTTACAACTTTTACAAATTGCTTTATAGTCTTATATTTGGAAAAGAAGTCTTATAAAGTTAGTGAAAAATGGTAATCAACAATGGTTTGCATATATTTATAAAGACAAGTTTTTACAGTAGCAAACAAAATTAGAAAACATTTTGCAATTTACAAAGTTACTGCTTACTTGCAAATGGGTGGGCAATCAGGACTGCTTTGAGACAGGGACACTCAAGTCAGTGACTTGTTTTTTTTTTATTCTCCTTACAAAGCTCTAAAAATACATTTAGTTTCTACCAATATATATTTGAAAAGTTTACCATTCAAGTTTCTGGGGGTGTTTTAAAATGTTTCAATGACAAAACTTTGCAGAGTTTGGTGAAATTTCTTTTTCATCCCGTGGGCAGCAGAGCTGACTCCAGCAGGTTAAAGACACATCAGGGAGGATACAAGAGGATTAGGCAGACATGGTGGGCAGGGCAGGACATGACAAAATGGTCTATCCATTGTGTGATGTGAGGTTGAACTCTTCAACCTCAAGTCTCTGTGTCCAAAGTTTTGATTTGGTTGTATTCTCTATATAGCCTATATGAGCAGTCTAGTCAGCTTCCTCTGTGTGAAGTATTGTTTTCTATGAGCTACTATCAAGCTACTTTTAGTGAGTGTGTTCATATCAAAGGATTCACTCCCAGTTCAGACCATTTCACGCTTCTCCTCAACTCTGATTCTTGCATCCCTGTCTGGTTATTTATTCATGCTGCATTTGATAGGTCCTATGGGACGAGCTGATACAGCAGGGTATCCTGCCCGAGTTGGGCGGCTCACCGAGTGTTGCATTCACTCCTGTGCGATTGTCGGCTGCAGCGGACGATTTGGGGCTGGTGATCCGCATGGATTTCAGGGATCCTCACTCAGACAGGGAGGACCTGCTGCTGACAATTTGGCTTAGGAAGCTGGAACTGAAGATTAAAAGGTAGGAGTACCAGGCTCAGCTACTCCGTGTCCAGGCAGTGGAAATAGTGGCTGATAAGGAGGTGGCATTGTGAAGGGTGAATAAAACCCTGTTCCCCTTCCGTGTAAGGTACACTCACCAGGTATAACCCTTCATTCAGGCCTGTCCGCCCATGACCGAGCTTGTGCCCCAGACACTCCTCGACCTAGCCTCCGTTCTCCCTCAGGTTTACCAGTCTCACAGGAAATTGGAGTTGGAAATTCGGCCTTTGATGTCAGTCGTCATATCGGTCTTGTTCCTGTGTTTTGTGAGAATGAGGTGGATGCCTACTTCTCTATTTCTGAATCGATCGCTACGACTTTTAACTGGCCTTGACATCTCTAGTCACTGTTGCTGCAATCTGAGCTAGTGGGTAAAGCGCAGGAATTGTGTTCGGCTCTCACACTAGAACAAAGCCTTGATTTTGGCATTGTGAAAGCTACAGTTTTAAGGGAGTATGAATGTGTACCTGAGTCTTACCGACAGAGTTTTCGGAAGCTGAGCAAATCCCCCAGCCCGACCAGCCAAGTTGTGGCTAGTAGGAATAGTGCTGCACCCCTGACCCAAGAGGTGGAGTCAGCTTTCAAACCTTTTGCCTTCACCGGATCTGTTTCGCTTAGCGAGACTGATATGCAACATCCGGTGACTATCCTGCGAGATATGGGTGCTGCCCAGTCATTTCTATTGGAAGGAATTGCCCCTCTCGATGGTACGTCAGCTTATGGTACAAATGTGCTTGTACAGGGCATCGACCTGTGTGTGACGGCGGTCCCTTTGCATAATGTGTTCCTAACTACTCCAGATTTCTCTGGGTTCTTCCATATGGCAGTTCAGCCTCGCCTACCTGTTCCTGGAATATAATTTATTTTGGAGAATGACATTGCTGGAGAAAGAGTTGTTCCTCTACCTGAAGTCATCTCCGAACCAATGTTATGTTCAAACGATGTTTCTGTAGAACGTGTTTACAGCCTGTGTGTTCACCCGTGCCCAAAGGCATATATTTGCGGACATAGACCTAGCTTATACATTTATGTATGACTCTCCTTCAGCCACCCCGTCATTTTGTGATTTTGACACCCCTGTTGCTCGCCCTGTTATTGTTTCCCCTGAAGTTCCTTCTATGAAGGAAGCCTTGGTTAAGGCTCAGGGAGCTAATCTCTCCTTGGAGTCCTGTCGTGCCGCCTCTGTCGAGGAGACGGTTTTCAAGAATCACCCCACTGCTTACTTCCTACGTGATCAAGTGCTTATGTGTAAGTGGACCCCTCCGAATATGCCTTTCGATTGGTCTTCGGTATATCAGGTAGTAGTCCCTGGGAAATATTGGACATATGTGTTGTCCCTCGACCACGATCATCCATGTTCGGGTTATCTAGGAATTAAAAAGGCGTTATCCAGTCTCCTAAAGTCATTTCTTCTGGCCTGGGGTAAACTCGGATACAAAGAGGTATTGTAAGTCCTGTCATGCCTGTCAAATAGTGGACAAACCAAATCAGGTAATTATTCCAGCTCTGTTATGGCCCATACCTGTGATCGGTGAACCTTTCAAACATGTACTTATAGACTATGTCGGTCCTTTACCAAAAACTCACTCGGGCAATATTTATCTATTTACATTAATGTGCACTTTGACTCGTTTCCCAGAAGCTATCCCCATTCGCAGTCTTAGATCCCACATTATAGTGATAAAATTCTCTCTGATCAAGGTACCAACTTCACATCAAAACTATTTGCCCAAGTGGTTTGTGAGTTGGAAGTTTGGTACTCAGTATCCAGCACTTACCATTTAATAACATGCGCCACACTTTCTGTATAGATGCACGGAAAGATTGGGATGAGGGTGTGCCCCTCCTCCTCTTTGCTATCTACGACACCATCCAGGATTTGACTGGGTTTAGTTCTGCTGACCTCGTGTTTGGTCATTTGGTTCGAGGTCCCCTCAAAGTGCTTCAGGAGCAGTGATTGTCTGCTGTTAGACCCTTAGCTAGGACGTCCCTTGGTACCTTGCAAGTAAAAATGAAGGCACAGTTCGATAAAGCTGCTACAGAGCAGTCCTTCCCTTTGTCCAGTTCCTTCCTTTGTGCTCGGTTTTAAGATCCCTATGTCATCCACTCTAAGCTGAGCGCTGCCAACTATGTGATAGAAACCCCAGATCATAGGAGGAAGTCCAGGGTTTGTCACATAAACATGTTTAAACCCTACCTCGATCGTTCAGCCTCTGCCCTCTCGTCCATTTCTCTCCCGGACCCCACTCTAGTAGAAATGGTGGCTGTTAGTGAATATTCGCCGGAGGGTGATGAGCCACACCTAGAAAAAATTGTTTACCGTGTGCTCGCTTCCCAAATTCAGAAGCTCTTCAGACTCTTCCTAGCCGGTTAACCCACTTGCCACCCAGTCTGACATCATGTCCTTTGTAGGTAGGTTTCGTTCCCTATTTTTGGATACCCCTTCATGTACTTCTGTTGTAGAACATGATATTGATGTTGTGGGTCACCTCCCTGTTAAACACCCTTACCGTGTAAGCCCGCATAAGCTTTCGTTATTATCACAAGAAACTAACTACCTGTTAACAACGGGTGTCACTGTTCCCAGCAGCAGTCCCTAGAGTTCCCCGTGTTTGCTCATCCCCAAGCCTCACGGGACGTTCTGTTTTTGTACCGATTACTGAAAGGTAAATGCAGTGACCAAGCCTGATGCTTTCCCGCTTCCACGCATGGAAGATTGTGTTGAACAGATAGGGTCTGCCAGGTATGTGATCAAGCTAGATCTATTAAAAGGTTATTGGCAGGTTCCTCTCACCCCTCGCACATCTTAAATTTCTGCATTTGTGACCACTGATGTGTTCCTTCAGTACACTGTTATGCCCTTCGGGTTATGTAATGCCCCGGCCACTTTTCAGCGGCTCATGCAAAATTAAGTTTTCACTCATTTAAAGGACGCTTTGTTAGTCTTAAACTTGGAAAAATTTGATTTTGGACAGGGTACTGTCAGTTATTTGCGTAAATTAGTAGGACATGGTATGGATGCCAAAGTCCAGGCTATCCGATCATTTCCCATCCCGCAAATGCCACGTGAATTGAAGAGGTTCTTGGGGATGGCCGGGTATTATCAATGTTTCTGTCGTAATTTCTTGGATTTTGTGATCCGACTGACCCAGCTACTTTGAAAAGGTGTACCGTTTGTCTGGTCCCTAGCCTGTCAAACTGCATTTGACTCAGTAAAAATGGCTCCCCTGTTTTAGCTGCTCCCGATTTTTCTCATCTGTTTAAATTAGAAGTGGATGCTAGCGGTTTAGGTGCTGGTGCAGTTCTCCTTCAAGAAGACGATCACCGTTTGGACCATCCTGTGTGTTATTTTTCAAAAACATTTGTGAAACACCAGCTAGCATATAGCACAATTGAAAAGGAGGCCCTAGCTCTTCTTTTTGCCTTACAACATATTGAGGTTTATGTGGGAGATGGTGTATATGACCACCGGATTAGCACAAACTGTTACCCTTTAGTTTTCCTGTCCCGTATGTGTAACACAAACCAACGCCCCATGCGTTGGGCACTGATTGTACAAGCTTTCAATGTAGAAGTCAGACATAAGAAAGGTGCCAGCAATCTAGTAGCTGATGCCCTCTCACGATCCTAACTCCTTTGGTTATTTGATGTGGTCAATTTGTTTTCTTTTGTTTATTATGTGAGTTTTGATTTGGGGTCTGTGTATGTTAGTAGACCCCGGGGTTCACTCTAATATGGGGGTGTGTTACGGGCCATAAGAGTTTTGGATATGTCTACAGGACACCTCAGTCTTCTGCCCTAAGCTCCACACACCACTTGCTGCTTCAGCCCGCCTCCCAGTTTCCGGCCACGCCCCTTCCTCCCTCTGACCTCTGATCCTGGCCCTGTGTTCCGGTTGAGGATAAAGCCTGCTGATCACATCCAGCTCTTGCTCAAGCTTTGTCTTTTGCTATTTCTCTGTTAGTTTGCTGTTTCTGATTGACTTCTGGTGTATGACGGTGTGGAAGTAAAATTGGACATTGGTAGGCCCGGGAGATTGGTATATTGGGTCTGTTATGTCTTAGGCCTTAGGCAAGAAGAGATTGTTTTGAATACTGTGTGACCTCGCTTCGCGATAGCTGCCTGCAGTAAGTTCCTTAGACCCAGAGGAAAGCTTGGACCTTGGAGAGGCAGACAGCGGAACTAAAAGGGGGGGTAGAAACCACCTGCAGGAAGAGATTCGAAGCTGCCCCAACTGGTGCACAACCAGTTATAGCTTTATAAAATAGTTGTGGCAGACAATATATAGCATGCTATGCGGTAGTGCAAATGTATAAGTAATTATGTTAGTCATATTAATCATATCTTAACCATGTATTTGCAGTGATTCAATAACAATACGTCAATATGTTAATCATTAATCAAGGGACAACCAAGTATTTACAGTGATTCAATGTTACGTAATCAATGTCTATATTCATATCTCAAGTAGGAGCCTAGCAGTTGAGACCTGTTCTGGTAAACTGAGCTAGATGGGTGAATTTTACCTTGCCACCAAGGTAAACCAATAGAGCAGGAGAATGGTGTTTGTTATACGTTTCCTGCTTGGTTCGTTGGTGTTTATTGACCAATCAGGATTTAGAAGTCCTTATTGAGAATTGGGAGTTATGGTTTATCAACTGGTTGCTCTGTGAGCTCCAGGTGACTTGGTACCAAGGCCAGAGTGTGACGGGAGCACTTTGCTGAATTTCTAGAATAAAAGAGATTTCCTTTACCCACCAAACTGAGAGGTCCAGACTTTTATTCTAAGTGTTATATTTAAATTTTTTCTACCACAAGCTCTAAAAGCTGAAGTCACTAACTTGCAGGATAGTAAGGGCCTTATAATTCAAAATGAAACTGATATAGTAAATGAGATTTGTCAGGTTCCACGGGGGACGGGCAGGCTGGAAGTGGCGAAGGATGAGGCAGGTAGGTGGAATACGGGGTTTATTAGGGCTGACGGGGGGTATAGAGACGTACATTACAACAATGACAGACATCAGACAGGGCAAGACATGGACTGATATACAAAAGACAAGCCGAAAATAACAGGAAACAGCTGGGGACAATCGGGGAAGCACACGTGGATGATGAGGGGGCGTGGTGCTCACAGTAGAGAACATGAGTAACTTACCACCATTTAGTACGAATACAGCTCCATCTTTGACCAATATATGTATAACTGAGGCTGATGTGGTACTAAGCCTAGCTAAGCTCAAAATAAATAAATCGCAGGGCCCTGATGGCTTCTTACCTATAGTTATAAAAGAGATGAGGGATATTCTTAGCCAACCTTTACCTTTAATATTCCAAAAATCGTTACCTGCGGGTGTGGTACCTTCTGATTGGAAGTATGCTAATATAATGCCCATATTCAAAAAAGTGGATAGAAATAATCCAGCAAACTATAGACCAATCAGTATTTTTCCAGTAACTAGCATTACTGGAAAAATAATGGAAGCCATAATCCAAGTGAAAATGTTAGATTACCTGGTTGCAAATAACATTTTGAGGGATAGCCTATAATTGGTGCAGACCTGTGTTTTTTAACTGAAACCTGGCTCATACCCACAGACACTATACCTCTTGTTGAAGCCTCACCTGATGGGTTTAGCAGAAACCGCATGACTCTGGGAATGGAGGCTGCCTGGCCGCTATTTTTAACTCACTCTTAAAAACTGAACCCAATATTATCAAAGATTTTACAAGATTTGAAGCAATGCTGATTCACATGGTGTCTGACCCGTTCATCTATATTCTTATAGTATACAGACCACCTGAACCATACACTTCACTACTGACTGAATTCGGGGAACTTCTCTCTGACTCAGTTGTTAACTCAGGGAATATTATAATATTTGTAAACTTCAATATACATGTGGACAAAGAGATTGATGCATTCAGCAAAAGTTTCCTGCCCCTCCTGGACTCTGTTGAATGTCACCAACATGTAATGCATGTTCACAATCATACCCTTGACTTGATTATTACTCACGTAGTTTATGCTCATCATGTATCTGTCTGTCCATTGAGTAAGTCCTTCTCCGTCCATTTTCTAATTACCTTCATGATTGAGCCACCCTCTTAGACTATGGCAGAGAAAGTTATAAGGACACATCACCTAAATGATAGAAATCCCCTACAATTTATTAATGCAGTAAGTAATGTGATCTTCATATCTAGTAGAGATGTCAATGAAGTCACCCATGACTTCAATACAGTGGTTAGTTAGATTTTAGATGAAACAACCCACGAAACACTCCCCATGATTTAATGATCACACACTCTTGCAAAAAGGAAGGCTGAAAATTGGAGTGCAAAGTGAAATAGACAGGTTTCAATAGAAATAACCCTCACTGTCTTTTTAAAACAACAGCTCAACTAAAAAATAAGGCTGAAACTCTGCTACTAAGTAATTTTGGTAGTGAACATTTTATGAACTTCTTTAAAGATAAAATTACAAACATTAGGCTTCGAACATGTTAAAATGTCTCACAATTAACTTAATATAAACGGAACATGAACACACCCTTAATGTTTTTGAATTAATTAATGAACAAGAGCTAAAACTATTATAATTAAGATCAAACCAACCACTTTTCAACTGGACCCAATCCCCACTAAGCTTCTTAAAGAATCCTGGCAAGACCTACGTATAACTACCATAATGAATGCATCTGTTATCAGGTGATGTTCCTGAACAACTTAAAGTAGCAGTAATTAGGCCATTATTGAATAAGCCAAGTTTGGATCCACAGGAGCACAACAGTTACATATCTATCTCTAATGTGTCAATTTTGTCAAAGGTTCTGGAGAACATAGTTGCTGTTCATCTTCACTCATACTTGGAGAGACACACCATACTGGATTGTTTCCAGTCGGGCTTCTGCACTGAACACAGCTCTGCAACTACCTTGCTAAAGTTGTAAATGACATAACAATGGCAACTGATGCTGACAACGTGACTGTACTAATACTTCTAGACCTTAGTGTAGCTTTTGACCCAGTTGACCATACTATTCTATTACAAAGACTTAAATTTAAGGTTGGGCTGTGTGGAACGGTGTTGAAGTGGTTCAAATCGTATTTGACTAATAGTTATCAATATATTCAAGTGTCAGATACTTGTACTCCATCTGCAATGTGACCGGTCTAATATGGAGTACCACAGGATCAGTGCTTGATTCTTTATGGTTGTCTTTCTACATGCTGCCATTGGGAAACATAATGAGAAAACATAATATTAACTATCACTCCTATGCTGACAACACCCAAATATACATTTCAGTTATGCCTAACGACACCACATCTACTGTCACCTTAGCAAATTCTTTAATGAAGACAAGACCTGGACGGCTGAAAACCTTTTAATCAGTAAGCAATCAGAAAACTGAGGTTCTGTTTTTTGTCCGTGGATAGAAATGCTATAATCTCCGCACTCCACTCCAAAGGGCTGAACATTTCCTTCAGCAGCTCAGCCCATAACCTAGGTGTCATCTTAGATATAAACCTCTCATTCATATCAAATGTAGATGCAGTATCGAAGGTATGCTTCCTACAGCTACGCAACATGCTGTGACAATTTCTTACTACACAAGACATAAATGCAGCAGCTCGAATTGTCACCAGGAGCAGGAAGTTTGAACACATAACCCCTGTTCTTAGTTATCTGCATTGACTTGTTGTTTGGCTTAGAGCTGACTTCAAGTGGTTGGTAAAGCATTCTGTTACAGGGCCCCTATATTTTGGAATGTTTTACCAGCCTATGTTCAAGATGGGACCCGGGTTCGAATCTACGCCTGGGTCACATGTGTGTGGAGTTTGCATGTTCTCCCCATGTCGTCATGGGGTTTCCTCCGGGTACTCTGGTTTCCCCCCACAGTCCAAAGACATGCTGAGGTTAATTGGAGTTACTAAATTGCCCATAGGTGTGCATGTGTGAGTGCATGGTATGTGAGTGTGTCCTGCGATGGGCTGGCCCCCCATCCTGGGTTGTTCCCTGCCTCGTGCCCACTGCTTCCGGGATAGGCTCCGGACCCCCCACAACCCAGTAGGATAAGCGGTTTGGAAAATGGATGGATGGATGGATGTACTTGTAAAGGGAGGCACATCTGGAGTTATGGATGCTGCCCTGTAAGTACCATCCATCTCATGTACACCCCGGATGCTTGGATAGCCAATTGACCTTGAACCCCCAGAGGTTTTTTTCTGCCTACTTTTTGGTTCCATTTCTCTGTTGTCATTTTGCTTTCTTTCATTTATTTGTTTTGAATTATTCTGTATAAACAATGTAGGAATGTATTACAACACACCCAGGTAAATGCCTTGGGCCAACTCTGTTGTGAAACGTGCTATATAAAAATAAATTGAACTATGCAGATGCTCCCAAATAAGGAAGAATAAAAGTTTAAAGGAACCCAGGGTTTTTTAGCTTGTGCTGCACTTGCAGGAAGACTATTCCATACTCTAACTACATGCTGTGTAAAGCAGTGTTTTCTCAAATTCATTTTAAAATGTTCTAATTTCCACATATGGCCACGAGTTCTAGTATTTAAAATAATCTTGAAATAGCCATTTGACTGAACAGCATCCAGACCTCTTAGAATCTTATATACCTGGATCATGTCCACCCTTATTCTCCTTTGCTCAAGACTAAACAGATTCAGCTCAGCTAACCTCTCTTCATAAGACATTCTGCTAAGAACAGGAATCATTTATGTAGCCCTACTGTCATGACCTGCTCATACGATCCTCGTGTGTGCCACGCCCCCTCATTAACTCTGTGTGTAATCCCTACGTTCACCAGCCGCTCTGCGTTTCCTGCCTTCAGTCTTGTATATTTAGTTCGCGTTCAAGTCTGTTTCCCCAGTCCTGTCATTGAAGTCTCTTGCTGTTGGTACCTGTTATCGTCAATGAACCCTCATTCCCGACTCTCCGTTTCTCGGATCCTTGATTCCTCGCTCCCTGCCTGTTCATCCAGCAGGTGACGTCACAGAATGACAGGACTCTCCAAGAAGATGCCTCAGCTAACCGAAGTTGAATATGGCGATCTCATTAGCGAGGCAGTATACTGACTACAACAGCCAGAAGTCCAAGAGGACCCCGCAGCTCGCACCTTAGCTACTGATATGGGGGATATCCTGTGGGGGATTTTTCTGATGAAGGGTGATTTTCTAGCCGAAGGGGTTCGACTGAACTTACGGCAGCTCAGAGAAGTGGCAGCTGAGGCCAATAGGCAGCAGGTGGCTTTGGACAGCGGACTACCGATGGATCCACCATCAAAGCCACCCGCGTTACCCTAGACTACTGAGAAAAGTGCAGAAGCTGGAAACATATGGAGACGCTGACGATCTTCCTGGGAGCCATCACTGTCTCCGCAGCTCCCTCTCTCCCCACTGCCTGCCCTGCCGCTTATCGGGAAATCTGAACCCAGCAATATGCGCGCCGGAAGCCGCTGTCGCCACCTCTGAGAGTTTGGCCGTGGTTGCGCAGCCAGCACTGGTAGCTCACCCCTTCCGGGGAACGCACCTAGCCCTTATAGGGGCCAAGTCTTTATTGGACGCTATACCGCGGGTCCCTAAGACCCTTAAAGGGACAATGCCTATTACGGAGGAGCTGGCTCCGGTCCCTGAGGTTTCTGCCCCATTCAAGGGTTCCGGCCTGCCTATAGTTCCTGACCAGATAGTGGATACAGTCCCGAAGCCTGTTCCTGTGCTGTCTGACCAGCCTGTTCCCGTGCTACTTGACAAGCCTGTTCTTTGTGCTTTTAACCTGCCTTTGCCTGATGTTCCTGACCTGCTAGTTCTGACACACCGCCTTCAGAAGCCCCTGCTGTGTCACCATCCACATAGACTCCCGCTTCGTTCGAGGTTCCTGCAGCGCCCCCTGTGGTTCCTGCAACACTGCTGTCCTCCGGGGCTCCAGTCCCAGCGCCACCTGTTGCTGCGCCTGAGGTTCCAGCACCGCCTCTGCACGCTGCTGCTTCCGAGGTTCCAGCGCCGCCTCTTGCTGCACTTGAGGTTCCACCGCCACCTCTGCCCGCTGCTGCTCCAGAGGTTCCAGTGCCGCCTCCATCTGCTGCTGTGTTTCAGGCCCCGACGCCGCCTCTGTCCTCTGCTCCGCTCCCCACTGTACCTGACCTACCCGTGCCTGCTGCTCTGGCTCCCACTGGGTCACTCTGCCCGAGGCTCCACTGCCTCTGCCCCCTGCTCCACCTGAAGTCCTGGCGTCACTTCTGCTCCCTGCTCCGCCCATGGTCCCGGCTCTGTCCGCGCCTAAGGTCCCAGCCCAGGCTTCACCCATCCCAGTTCCTACTCCAGTGGCCCCTATCCCCAATGACTCCCCCTGTGACTCCCTCTCCACAGCAGGGTAGATCCCAGTCTGGTCCCTACCTTTCCGTGACCCGTAAGGGGTGGGGACTCAGATATAGGGACTGGGTCCTGCCTACCCTGCCCCCTTGGCTTGTCCTCGCACGCCTTAACTGGGGCTTGGGGGGTGCCTGCTGGTCCATTGGCTCCTCCTCGACGATGGCCTGCGGGTCCCCCTCCGACATCTTGTTGGTAGCCTGCGGGTTCCCCAGCATCAACTCCTCGGTCGCCTGCAGGTCCCCCTCCTGCAACTCATTGGTCGGCTATATCTTTTCCGGCTGTGGCTTAGCAGTCACCTGCTGCAGCTCCACCTTCCTCCTTTCCTGCGTCGGACTCTCCTCTGACTCCCTCTTCAACCCCTTCGCCTGTCTCTCGGCCTATCTCCTCGACTCCTTCCTGCTCCTTTTCTTGGTGTCTCCTTTTCTGGTTTGTCTGTCCATGTTTCCCGTTTTGTGTCAGATTCTGTCCTGGTTGTTGCCCTTGTGCCTGTTTTGTTTGTCCATCCTGTTCCCGGTCCCTCGTTAATATTCTTGGTCTTGTTTTTCAGGTCCCGTGTCCCTGGTCTTGTCTTCTCTGTCGCTTTCCCTGAGGCACGTGTGCGCCTTTGGGGGGGGTTCTGTCATAGCCTGCTGTTCTGGCTCCCACTGGGTCGCCTGTCCCTGATCCACCTGAGACTCCACTCCCTCTCCCTGTCCCTGCTCCACCTGAAGCTCCTCTGCCTCCACGCCCTGCTCCTCCTGAGGTCCTGGCGCCGTCTCCGCCCATGGTCCCGGCTCTGCCCGCGCCTGAGGTCCCAGCCCAGGCTTCGCCCATTCCAGTTCGCACTGGAACCTCAGGCGCAGCAACATGATGTGTGGAATCTTTACGTTCACCAGCCATTCTGCATTTCCTGCCTTCAGTCTTGTGTATTTAGTCCGCATTTAAGTCTGTTTCCCCAGTTCTGTCATTGAAGTCTCTTGTTGTTGGTATCCTTTGATATGAACACACTCGCTAAAAGCCAGGGATCAAGAACACTTGATAGTAGCTCATAGAAAACAATACTTCACACAGAGGAAACTAAGTAGACTGGTCATATAGGCTATATAGAGAATACAACCAAATTAAAACAACGGACACAGAGAGCTGATGAGGCTGCAATGCAGGCTAAGAGTCCAACCTCACATCCCACAATGGATAGACCATTTTGTCATGTCCTGCCCTGCCCACCATGTCTGCCTAATCCTCTTGTATCCTCCCTGATGTGTCTTTAACCTGCTGGAGTCAGCTCTGCTGCCCACGGGATGAAAAAGAAATTTCACCAAACTCTGCAAAGTTTTGTCATTGAAACATTTTAAAACACCCCCAGAAACTTGAATGGTAAACTTTTCAAATATATATTGGTAGAAACTAAATGTATTTTTAGAGCTTTGTAAGGAGAATAAAAAAAAAACAAGTCACTGACTTGAGTGTCCCTGTCTCAAAGCAGTCCTGATTGCCCACCCATTTGCAAGTAAGCAGTAACTTTGTAAATTGCAAAATGTTTTCTAATTTTGTTTGCTACTGTAAAAACTTGTCTTTATAAATATATGCAAACCATTGTTGATTACCATTTTTCACTAACTTTATAAGACTTCTTTTCCAAATATAAGACTATAAAGCAATTTGTAAAAGTTGTAAAAAAGCTGAAAATGGTATAGATTGTACTTGCTCCCTGAGTGGTGTGCTGATTAGTGCACCATGAGGGGAATCCATCGTTTTGCTGGGGGACTTCAACGCTCATGTGGGCAACGACAGTGTGGCCTGAAGGGGAGGGTGATTGGGAGGAACGGACTCCCTGATCGGAACCTTGTTGGTGTTCAGTTGTTGGACTTCTGTGTAATGCATGGTTTTTCCATAACGGACACCATGTTCAAGCATAAGGGTGTCCATAAGTGGACATGGTATGAACATGCGCGGGGCTACAGGTCGATGATCGATTTTATAATCGTTTCATCTGAACTTAGGCCTTCTGTATTGGACACTCAGGTGAAGAGAGGGGCAGAGCTGTCAACTGATCACCATCTGGTAGTGAGTTGGCTCAAGTTGTAGGGGAGGACAGTCAGACCTGGTAGGCCCAAGCATACAGAAAGAGTCTGCTGGGAACGTATGGCTCCTGTACGCCAGATCTTTAGCTCGCATCTCCGGCAGAACTCCAACTGGATGCTGGGGGAGGTTGGGAACATTGAGTCTGAATGGACACTGTTCTGCACCTCCATTGTGAAAGCAGCCATATGGAGCTGTGGCTAGCAGGGTTGTCGATGCCAGTCGTGGCGGAAACCTCGTACCCGATGCTGGATACCAGAGGTGAGGGGGACTGTCAAGCTGAAGAAGGCCTACTGGGAATTAATAGCCTGGGGGTCTCCGGAGGCAGCTGACAGGTTCTGGCAAACCATCCGGAATATCAGAAAGGGGAGGCAGCTCCTGGTTCCTACTGTTTACATTGGAGAGGGGGTGCTGTTGACCTCACCTGGGGACATCACCCACAGGTGGAAGGAATACTCTGAGGACCTCATGAACCCTGCCTCGGATACATCTATGAGCACTGCCTTTGAGACATCTGAGGACACGAGGCCCGAGGGGGCTGGAGTGGACTTGCCCATCACTGGGGCTGGGGTGGGCAGGGTGGTTGAAGAGCTCTGTGGTGGCCGGACCCCAGGGGTGGAAGAGATTTGCCCAGAGTTCCTAAAGGCTCTGGATGTTGTGGGGTTGTCATGGCTGACATGCCTTCTCAACAGCGCGTGGAGGTCAGAGACAGTGCCGCTGGATTAGCAGACCAGCATGGTGGTCCCCTTATTTAAGAATGGAAACCTGATTGTATGTTCCAACTATAAGGGTATTACACTTTTCAGTCTTCCTGGGAAAGCTTGGCAGGCCGAGGCATCACAGCAGCAGAGAAAAGATGAGATGAGATGATTTTACACACAGCTGCTCTTATATATAGCAGCAGCAACAACATTCTGACAAACATGGCAGGGAAACCTGGGGTAGTTACGCAATAGATGATAAAGCACACGCGGTTAAAATAAAACAATTCACATAAATCAACACAGTAAAGTTGGTTTTATGTTGTTTATGTTGGCTGGATATTTGCTTTTGCCATCTCTATACTTTAGAAACAACATGTGATGCCACCAGTCCCTTAGATACAGATGCTACTATGCAGCATTTTCCACGGAACCGGCAAACCAGCATTACAAGTACAGCCTTTTGCTAGGGACCGTCTACAAAGTGCATTCATTACAAATGAGGGAACCAAGCATCGATACTGGAGCACATCTGCTATGATTTTCTAACAGTCAAATCTGCTCATCAGAAGAAATCATAAAAACGATGCAATAATTTCACATATATAATATGTAATAAGATATAATTGCACTTTTTATTCATCAGAATTTAATCCATTGCATGTTATAAACCCTATAATTGTCTCTTTTTTACATTTCAAACTGATATTCTGATGGGTGGGTGAAGTAACAATGACATTACTTTAACAGTATGCAAACCATTACAGGTGTGTTGTGCATCTCATCAAAATGCATTGTGTAAGCCACTGACTTTGTGTCACTCCAAAATTATAACACTTTAGTAATCAAACCACCTGAGATTTCTGAATTTTTCAGTCACCTATGTGAAGCCAACCCCTATGTCTATAAGCTCCAGAGCTCAAAGTCTTGGCTAGAAACATTTTTAATGTGTTGATTTCCATTTTCTCAGCAGCTCTGAGAATAGGTTTTTGAAACGTGTATTTTTAAAGTTGATTTAAATAAAAATAGAAGAATGCCATACTGAATTGTCTCAGATTATTTGTTCTGAGTTTGTGTTGGATGAAAACATTTGCAGCACTTTGGGGTAAATGTTTTTTAGATAGGTGAAATACTTTAAAAGGCATTTCAGACTTGATATGAAAAATGGCTGAGAGGCCTTAGACTCCAGAGGGTTAACGAGCAATGCCTGGTGCTCATTTAGTCTTACCTCTCATTCCTGCCCCGTGTTAATCGCTCCCATCGCTCTGCAGTGTTCCGCAGGTCTGTCATTGATGTTGGTGGCTGCTTCAGTTAGTCTGTTTGAGACTCATTGCAGTCCTCTTTGTTTTATGCTTTTGTATTTATCCTTTATAAAGCCCCTTTTGTTTGGGACCTTGGCTGCTCCCACTTGCTCCATTTCTGCCCATATGACACATTTTGTGCTTGAGAGTTCAACAGCTAATGATGAAGTCACTGTGTGATATTACTTAGAATTCAGTTTATTTGGTGGTAAATCAATTACTGCAGGAAGGAAGAGTGAATTAACGTTGCATAACTGATGGTCTAGTGAGTGTGAAGTAATCACATGAAGTCCTGGTGGTTTCATCATTGGTTCATGTTGAGCAACAGGAATTCGTGTATTAAATAATGAGTAACTAGTTTTAGCATTACTTAAATAAGCAGTATTCATCTAGCTATCCAATTAGATATTGATACACATGGACATTTGCTTTGCAGGGACTGCCATGTTATTCAGTGTAAAAATAATCACCATCAGTCATTTTTATATGTCTGGGGTTGATCCTAATTAACTTCTCCCTGCTCACAAATCCAGTTTCTTCAGCTAGTGCAAGGCAGGTCATTCCAGTTCCTCAGTATGTCTTGTACTATGCATATCTCAATGCAGTCCTCATTTCCTCCAGCATCACTGGTCTGCCCAGTCATCCATTAACTATCGAACAAGAGACTGAAAGACGGGAGGCACTAAATACTCATTTACATGCGCATTTACTTGTAACTGCTTATCACTTCTCCCCAAAACAGTTGGTGCTTATTGTGCATCTACATTTGGTAGTGTCCATTCAAAGTTTTCTAAATATTGCGATCAGCATGTGCCTGAGTGTGTCGTTACTGGATTGTAATTGTCCGTTGACTATTGACATGACCTGCAATGTGTCTCTGACCACAGAGTATGTGATGGGGAGGCATCCATGTCCTTCTGGAGACTGCATTTTACGCTTTCCGGAAAGCCTGCTTGGACTGTGCTGCCCATCTAGAGGAGCAGCAGCAGTGGTCCAGAGCCTCAAGACTGAATTAGGAAATCTACTACGGCCTCAGACTGTGTCAGTGAAGGACTTGGAGATTCTGAGAGTGCTGCTGGACATTATCCCGGTGTTTTATAGTTCTGAAAGACTCTCGGTAAATGAAGGACATGGGACTTTTGTATCCTCAAGATGCCTTCTTTCTTCCAATAAAAATGCTTTTCATTGCTGCAGCGTCTGCCTGTGTCTGACAGAGGGAAGGGGGAAGTGTGCAAGCTGGCCTCTTTCTCTAATCACTGTGTCTGAAACTTTTCTTGAAGTGGATGAGCAGCTTCCCTCCAAAAAATTAAGCTGTCTGACATCCAGACTGAAATCAACAGTTTGCAGGTGGTACTGGCCGTTGGTTCGGGGTCATCCAGGCTAACTCTGAAGTATGCGGTAACGCCATACAATTTTTTAAATTGACATGTCTTTGCATAAAACTTCTGGAGGGGGGGGGGGACCTTACCATGCATCAAATTGACATTGTCTCTGCATAAATAAGAAACGCACCAGAGGTAACAACTTGGCACGTTGTTTTCTCATTAAAGAATCCTAAGAAAAGTTACACATACAAGAAATCGGTGGAAAACTACACGTGTGTGTGCATGTGTATGTGAGCTGAAAATTGCTCTCCTGGTATACTTTTCCCTGCTCTTTCAGAATCTGGCAAGACTTGAAAATATCATATTTGACCCTGGGATTTTATATTGAAGGAGTTGAGTCATATTTTCAGCATTTATAGTTCAGATATGCTTCTTTCAACTGGTATAACGGGTTTCATTCCCGTCACTAACTATCTACAGTCAACCATGACCCCGAAGTAGGGGGTCCTGTGGGGGATTTCTCACCTGCGACCATTTTCAGATGGCAATATGTCAAAGAATAAATGGTTATTTTAGAATGAATTTGCATCTGCTTACAGTATCTTCCTCAAATAACAAAACTATAGAAGAAAATTGGATGTAGGTGTGGTGGTGACCCCACAGCAAGTGAACCAAAAACTGATGTTTGCAGGTCCATAATTTTGAAGTGCTTCCCCAGAGCTGAAAGAGCAGGGAAGCATACCAGGAACTATACCAGGAGAGCAATTTTCAGCTCTCTAGCATGCTTAGAAGTGAAGGTATGGTCTCCTGAAAACCCTTACAAATTATATGCATGATTCATGAGTGCAAAAAAGGGGCGTGGCACCCAACTTTGAAAGGGCCGTAACTTTGGACTGCATCAGAATTTTTCAATAAAACTTGGGGAATTTTCATTGTTCTCTATAAGGATCAACATATCAAGTTATCAAAATCAGGAATGATGCCCATGGAGCCCCTGGTTGATTTGGCATGGACTGACCCTCCTGTCAGGTGCCTGTCATGGTAATCACAGACTTACCTCTTCCAGCGACAAACTTCCTCGTCTTCCCTTCAATGCCCATACATACAAGAAAATCGCGCATAGGAGAAAATGGGGGGGGGGGGGAAATTCAGCAGCTGTCTTCCTTGGATGTGGTAGCCGTTTGTCAGGCTCCCTGTCCAGAATTGAGCCCTGATTCCCCATGTACAGTGCATGTTTGTGTAATGTTGCTGCTATTTTTCCTGATGGCATTGCTTTGACCTCCGTGATGCTTTTTTTTTGTTCATTTCTATAGAATGAAAGCACAGTTCTTTGAGCACAAGTTTTGTGATTAAGCTAAAATAAAGGGAAATGCAGATCTGCTCAAGGTGTGACGTCTGGCTTTCACAGCGTGTTGTGGGATGGGTAGCTGTCTGTGTACCACAGAGGTGTGAAACTGCATCAAACAAAAGCCCTGGCAGCAACAGGAGGACAGAAACGACCTATAATGATCCTAATATTTTGTTGCATTACTCATAATCATAATCAGTTATTTTAAAGGTTATTTTTCCCAGCACCTGGCCGTTGCTTAACAAAATGTTACTTTGCTGCAGTTTCCTCAACTGCTTTTTTATGACCCTGAGTAGGACTAAATTGTATGTGGCCCGTTGTCTCTAGGAATATTATTGTACGTTTCCTACCGCCACAGGGCATAAACCGTTGGAAAGGCAAAGTGATTCAAAGATATTACAAGGGATTAAACACTATTCAAAAATGAGTATACCTGTGTTTTGATAGAAAGGTGTAACTTTATTGCACATTCATAAACATAAAACGGGCCAAACTGGGGTGCAGGGTTTCACAGCCAGGAGAGCTCCAACCCCTCTCCCCTGAATGATGTCTCCTGCACCCCATAATCAAAGTTCCTCCCCAACATTTATTTTTCTTGTTTTATTTTTATCATGTCCTGTCCCTCTGGTGTGCTGTACAACCTTGGCCGGAGGTTAGCTTTTTTTCCGGAAGTGGTTAACCAGCCGGCCAAAGGTCTGTATGCCTGGGTGACAGGCACACTCAGGGGAATGAGCATCCACACACATGTGGATGCCCTGGCTGTTCCTGAAAAAAAACATGTAGCCGGATTCTTCTTCCTTTGTGCTCTCATGAATCCGCTGGCCCTCAGTGGCTGTGACTACCGGCCCGTGGTGGTCACATACCACCTCACCAGCCTGGAACTGCCAGGTGGCGCAGACTCCCTTCCCCGCAATGTCCACCGCAAGTCCCTTCCACTTCTGCTTGTGGATGAGCTCCTGGATGTGGCTGGAATCAATGGCGGTGTCCACCGAACCCACTGGTCTCCAGTCCTTGAGGACGCTGGCTGCGCTTTGGAATGTTGCTTCTCCAGCCTTGGTTCCTGATCCAAGCGTCGACCCGGGACTCGGTGGGCTGCTGTCTGCCAAAGTGTGCTGTCAAGAACAAAGCAAATTGTTGTTAAGAAGACTATGTAGATAGGATTGCTTATCAGTAAAGTGCTTTAAAAATTAGTGCTACAAACAATACTCACAGAGGACATGCTGGACACGCATCCTCATCTTCAGCCAGCACTCAGAGCTGTCGCTGAAACTGGCCCGACCTGTGTCCCTACAGTCTTGTCTGGGATGTCGCCACCCAGGGTCACGGGGTGGATTCGAAGGAGCTGATGGAATGCTGCCTGGACATCCATCTGCTGGTTGGACGCCAGGGCAGCATCACGTGCGGCGCCATGGGCAGAACAGCTGGATCCTTCCTCTGCGGAGTCAGCGCTGGGATAAAAAAAAACACACAAAAAAGTTTTACGGTTATTGTTCAGTGGTGAGGGCTTTGGTTTTGTGTCGATCTTTGGTAAGTGTGTTGACAAACGGAAAACATGCCTACCTTGAGTCACCTGCCAGCTTCAGCAGCTTATTGGCCAGCACCACATTCCATGACTTTTATCCGGTAGTGCTTGTCAGCCGTCGCAGTGGAATGCGTGAGGTAATCGGCCACCAAGGACGACTTCTGGTCACTCAAGTCCTTGGTGGCCGTCTCAAAGATGCGCCGGGCCGTTTGGCTGGTGACTGGATCCAGCTTGTATCTAAAATACAAAACGAATAAGATTTATTAATACATCTCGCACAACACATGACAACATGTATCTAGAACAAATTATAGGGGAATGAATCATGATTAGCTCACTTTTGGTGCAGCCGGTTCAGGTCTCCTCCCAGGTCATCAGTCGTCGTCCCGGTTCTCTTGGAGCTCAGAAGCTGTAGCCCTTCCCATGTGAAGATGTCAAACTACTGTTGACAGAGGAAGAGATTTAATTTCTGCTTTTGAAATAAATGACAAATCTTTTCAAGCTTGATATGCTTACTGCCTCCTCCTCAGAGGACAATGCAAATGTGGCCACTTGCCGTGCCAACATCTTGTTCCTTCACCTCAATCACCGCATGGTCGGATTCGGTCTTGCTCCTGGACCTGCACAAGACAATGATGTCCCACTGATTTAATAAGCGAATTGGCAAAAAGGAAAAGTGAAGACAAAAAGAATACAATACTTGCGGTCATGTGCTCCATCATGCCTGGTCGCTGTAGATGCTTCAGAATGACCGTGACCTCCAGGTAGTAGAGGACAAGAGATGTTGGGTGGTACATTGGGCGGAGCTTAATTTGGTTCTGCTTCTGATGTCATAAGCGGGAGGGGGCGTATCCCTTATTCTGATTGGTCGAGGGGTTATGTCCATATATGGTATACATGCTTATGCCACGTGTTGCGCCATATGGTTTGGGAGGTAAGGGTTGCCGTTAAACTTTAATAGAATAAAAATACATTAGATGTGTTTTAATTATAGTTTTTAAGGAATAATGAAACGTATAGCAGGATTAATGCAAGCTAAGATGCACGTCTAGCAGGGGGGGTCCGTCTGGCCATAGCCACGTGTTAGTAGGCACAAGCGCCACAGTGTATTTTTTGAAAGAAAAGCAGGTGGGATTTAAACAAGTACAAACATGCCCAAAAGAATCAGAGCAAATGCTGAATTTAAACAAGCACAAGAGAGATATTATGTGGTACCTTGGGCGGAGCTTAATTTTGCTCCGCTTCTGACGTCATAAGCGGGAGGGGGGCGTATTCTTTATTCTGATTGGTCGATGGCTTATCTCTATACACCATACATGCTTATGCCACGTGTTGCCGATAGGGGGCCATTTGGTTTGGGATATTGCCGTTAAACTTGTAATGTATTTTTATTCTATTAATGTATTTTATTGTGTTTTTTTAAATTACGTTTTTAAAGAATAATAAAACATCGAGCAGGATGATGGCAAGTTAGCGCATACACGTTAAGCGGGGGGTCCGTCCACCTCGTAGCCGCGTGTTGGTAAGCGCCACGGCGTATTTTAAGAAGAAAGCACCAAAAGAAGAAAAACTTTAGTGTTATTTTAAAATAAAAGCAGGGTGATTTTAAACAAACATGCCCGAAAGAAGCAGAAGAACAAATTTAAACAAGCGCAAGCGAAGTCAATAAACATACCGCACGTCGTTTTAAAAGAAGAGAGCACACGTTACATTTAACCACCACGAAAGACTTTAGTGATATTTACCAGGTTGGAGAAAGCATGTAAGCGGCAAAATTTTAGAAATATGACGAAACGAACCCGGAGCTCCGTCACATGCGGCTTGTCTGTTTGAACAACGCAGGGCGGAATGGGCGATCGCTAGTCCGGCGCTTGGCGCATGCGCACCCACGCCAACGCCCCTTTCAAAATGGCGACGACAGCGGAGCGCCTGTTATTTCAAATAAAACCCCTATAACCGTAATGTTTTTAAGGAATGAAGCACTTTTCTACCAATGTGAATAACAAAGTAAAGCGCTCTGAGCATTTTCGACAACAATAATCAAAGAACGCGGTTAATTCTTGTTTAAACGAGCGCATGCGCATAGATCCACACAGCATTTCCTTTATTGAGCCAGCTCGTTGCGTCAAGCAACTGTCAAATGGTGAACAATTGTCAAATTGTTGCCGGTCTCATACAGACAGTGCCGACCATGAGTTTAACACCGGCGACGCTCCATAGCCGTGACTTAGTGCCGCTAAACCCAACATGGGCGCCCCGCAAACCGTGGAGGTAACGCAAGCATGGAGCTCTGTGCAGCATATTCTCGCATAAAGAATGTATCTGTGTAAAACTCGAGAGAAAGTTTGAACAAAGTGAGATTGACGGGGAATCATTAGACCAGCCCCCTTTGTGGCAATAGCAACCAATAAGATGAGAGAAGGATGTACTTAACCATGGTGAAAAGCGTATTAATACCCACCACGCCTGTGAGCCAGCACTCAGAAGATGAGACACACCTCCCCAGCGAGCAACGTCGTGCAAACAGACAACTTCGACTATCCCGACGTCTCCTGAAGTGACCACACAGCCGGATCTGTCCTGTCAGCTGCCTCTGATAGACGAGCATACTTTTGGACTGCTGCTGAACAACGCTGAAATCGACCCTCAGCGGTCACCATCCTGGTCTCCACCGATACAGCCAGTGACTTTTGGGCTGCGACTTGACAACTCACCAGAGCCTTTTGACCTTCAGCAGGCCGCATCATGGGGTCCATAAGGCGACCCCGTGCCTTTCATCGTCACCCCCTTCGAGCCCACCGTGGGCGCAATGGCCGGCATCGATGGTTGAGGCTGCGGAGGTGACCCCGCATGTATTCTTGGGAGCACCACGGTCCCCGTCACCGATGCTCGAGGAGCTCTGTCAGAGTTTTTCTGCGCTGTCATTGTCTGAAGATGTTGTGGATGGGAGCATCACTGACTCGGCTATGAAAATTATCAAAGGGGCTCTTGCCTGCATTCTGGATCATGTGATCGAGGAGGACTTGGAGGACTGTGTAGGTTGCTCTGTGATGCATCCTAGCCAGCTTCGGCACACGTGCCTGTACGATCCCGAGCCATTTTACTTCTTTCACAATTTTGAAAAGTTGGTCAAAAAGCTGTATAGACCATGGTTTAAACATATCATCACAAAAGCGGTGTCGGTGTTCAATCCCCACCCCTCCCCCATGAAAGTACAGGGTGCTGTTGAAGCCGTTATGTATGATCTTAAAGCTGAAATAAACATACGGGAGAAATTGCGCAAGTTGAAATGTGAAGTTGAAGGGGCAGATTACGAGGGGGCTATAGATGACGCATATAATGAATTCTGTATTTTGCACGCATACAAACCACCCCAGGCTGCTGTGTAAACGCTGAACTATGTGATCAAAATGTTTCTGACAATTTTTGCATGCATTCTAAATAAAGAGTTGCCTCAAAAACCACTGTGCCATTATTGCTAGAGGTACATGATGGATGACAAGCACTTGAAGCGTGTCTATTGTACACCATCAAACCCTGGGTCTTTTGGAGGCCCCGACAGATTATACTGATCTCTGATAGATGAAGAAGGTGTGTGTAATATAAATAAGAAAAGTTGCTACATGGCTATCTGGTGAAGATGCATACACATTACATAAACCGATCAGGTTTAACTTTAAAAGGAACAGAGTCTTTGTGACTAATATCGATTCTCAATGGCAAGCTGACTTGGGGGACATGTCGGCTTACGCGGAACAGAATGACGATTTTAAACACATGTTAACGTGTATAGACATTCTATCAAAATACGCATGGGTACAATGTCTTAAAAGCAAGATGGGGGCAGAGGTAAAGAAAGTGTTTGAAAACCATTCTCTCTGAAGGCAAGACCCCTAAAAAGCTACAAACCGATCGCGGGACAGAGATTTTTTATTTTTTTTAACGCGTCGTTTCATAAGCTTACCAAGAAACATGGAATAATACATTTCGCCACTGGTAACGATGTCAAGGCTTCTGTAGTGGAAAGGTTTAGCGACACATTCGTGTCTTTAATGTGTAGTTATTTTACAGCTTATAATTCAAGAAGGTATGTGGACATTGTACAAGATCTAGCGATCGCTTACAATAATACCCACCACAGTACCATTAAAATGAAGCCGGTTGAGGTTAATGCACAGAATGCGGCCCAAGTCTTCAACAACGTTTATGGTTTGATGCCGAGTACATCTAAAAAGCATCGTCATAAGTTTAAAAATGGTGATGTGGTCAGGGTGTCTAAAGCACGTGGAAAATTCACCAAAGGATACGAGCAAACTTTTACGGACGAGTATTTTGCCGTCGCCGAACATCTACCTAGAGCACCGCCGGTGTATAGGTTAAAAGATTATGACGGCGATATCATAGAGGGGACATTTTATGCCAAAGAGCTACAAAAGATCAGACTAGGCAAAGACAAAAACTTCAAAGTTGAGAAAATTGTTGCGGAAAAAACGCTGCGTGGTAAAAATGTTTGTAGTGAAATGGCAGGGATGTCCAGACAAATTTAACAGCTGGGTTGCTGCTAAACAAGTAGTTGACGTATAAGTGCGACGGCCCGTGTTTGTAGCGTTCAGTTCCATCAAAAACAGCCATGGAGGAAAGCGGCTTTTATGTCACGCTCCCAAGCAATGCGTCTATGGATGTTTTCCTGCACAATACCATATCGAGCTACACGACAAAACTAGCCAAGCCGATTGAACTGAATGGTAAATGGGAAGTAGGATTAGCCGAAATCCATTACCCACGTACATGGGATACACTGGTAGAAGAAGACACCTTGTTTTACGTGACAGGATGGATGTCGTTACTGTCGACCCTACAGTACAAGCTAAAGGCGGGATATTAGAGATATTGAAAAACTAATCAGTGAGACGAATGAGGTTCTAGGAATGTCAAAACTAAAATTTGACTATAGCGTGATAAACAAAGTGTATATGGTCGGACCACCGCACGTTGCCTTTAAAGCGAAAGGTAATCTTGCACGGATGCTGGGGTTTGTGCCTGATGTATTTCAGAAGATTGGCGATAGACCATCGGCACCATACCCTACCAACATAAGCGCCGGTTTTTACACGATTTACGTGTATTCAGACATTGTCGAGCATCAAAGAGTGGGTGACAGCTACGTGCCTCTTTTACGGGGTGTACATATAGCAGGGGAACACAACTCGATGGTCACAATGTCTTATGACAGGATTCATTACGTGTCGCTCTGCAAGAATCACATTGATAATATAGTCATTGAGTTAGTCTGATCAGAACAAGGCGATACCCTTCCGATACGGGAAAACGATAGTAAAACTGCATTTCAGGCCGGTTAAGCAGTACTACCCCCAATGTACAGCGCCGATGGCTTTTCAGATCCACATAGATATGTGGAATACTACAGAAACCAGGCGGGAAACGGGCTACCCGGATACAATGGGGCCCCCGTTATGTACGGCGGTGGTCTGGGGGGGCTTTTTCGAGGCCTCCTCAGAATGGCTGTGCCATTTCTTAAAAGGACTTTCAATATGGCGAAGCCGCATTTAAAATCGGCCGCCCAAAATATCGTTAAAGACGTAGTAACAGGAGCCATGACGGGTCAATTGACAGCACAGCCGCAAGAGGGCTCGGGGCTCATGGTGCTTGCTCGCGGCAAGTGGCATAGACCCCCTGGGGATCGAATTACCTCCGCTAAAAAACACAAAGCAATACCCAAGAGAGGCACAGTAGTCAAAAAGAAGCGCGAGAAGAAGGTGGCCAAAAAAGCACAGAGAAGAAGATACATTTTCTAAAACTATGGCCCTCATTCACAACATGTTGGAAGAGTGCATGAAATCAGAATTGGATATTTTTGCATTACCGTACACGCAAGCAAGCATTGATAAGAATATATACGTGGAAGTGCCACCACTCTCAGCCTTAACTGATAATGGCCCCCTGGAGTTTTTTATCGCCGGTAATGGGGAAGATTACCTAGATCTCAACAACATGCCACTGCATCTCCGGTGTCGGATCACAAGAGCTAACGGTGCAAACATTGACGCAGGTGCAAAAGTGGGGGTCATAAATTACCCGATCGCTTCGATTTTCTCACAAGTGGACGTATCCCTGGGTGACCGGCTAGTGAGCCGATCTAGCAACACTTACCTTTACAGAGCGATGATAGTGCCTGCTTAATTGTAACGTTGGTATGCTCTCCAGACAGTTTACCTGCGGCTTGTTTTTCAAAGACAGCAGTACAGGAATGAATGAGACAGACCCGCAAGGCCTTAACGCGGGGCTAGAGAAAAGAGCCGCATTTTCGGCAAGAAGCAGCGTTTTCGATTTGATGGGCCCAATACACTCTGACATATTTTTTCAGGAGCGGCTAATGCTAAATGGGGTCGACGTCAAAATTAAAATGGTCCGAAACAAAGGTGAGTTTTGCCTCATGAGCGGTGATGCAGCTGAGCAGTACTCGCTCAAAATAGTATCTGCATCCCTCTTTGTTAAAAAAGTTTCTGTATCGACGGCTGTCAAACTGGGGCACGCGAGCGCATTGCTGACAGCCAACACGAAATACCTGATCGAGAGAGTATGTATGAAAACTTTTAGCGTGGCCGCGGGTAGCCGTGTCTGCGCTCAAGAAAATTTGTTTCTAGGTCAGCTGCCTAAAACGATAGTCATCGGACTTGTAGATAACATGGGTTTTATGGGCGCGTACGATCGAAACCCCTTCAATTTTCAACACTACGACGCTGAATTTGTAGTGCTTTACGTAGATGGCCAGCAGTATCCCGCTAAACCCTTTCAGCCAGATTTTATCCGAGGAAACGTGGCCCGTGGATATTAGTTTGATTTTGGCTACGGGGAGACATTTGAAAAATGAGCCTTTTGCTGTTCACAGAAACGAGTACATAAGCGGCTACACTTTGTATGCCTTTACATCCTTCGTCGGGTGACAAGTTAATCAGCATCTCTCCATGGTTAAAAGCGGAAATATGCGCCTGGAGATGAGGTTCCGCCATCCGCTGGCCAGGACAGCGACACTGATAGTTTACGCATCATTATATTGTCGAATCGAGATTAACCAAAGGAGAAATGTATGGTATGTTTACTACTAGTCATGAACACCCCGGAGCTATCCAACATCCTTAGCAGAAACCGCTGGACTGCAAGACATTTTTATGGGGTGTGACGAGCTGGATGATGTAAAACTTGAAAAATTACCCGCAATCTTCATCGTCAACACACATCCGAGTTGGGCTCCCGGAGAGCACTGGCTGGCACTTTTCATCGGTACTGACAGCACCGCAGAGTTTTTCGACTCGTACGGAAATCCTCCGGATCACCCCAGCTTTCCGAGGGCCATAAGCGCTTTTATGACAAGGCACTGTGACCGTGTCGTTTGCAACGCGAAACAGCTTCAAAGCGATCTCAGTAAAATTCTATCGTCTTATAGCAATGATTTAAAAAAGAACGATGCTATGGTTTCTCATTTTGTTTCTAAATTTAAATATATCAATCGTGTGAAAAATGTATTTACCAAAATGCAGACGGCGAGATGTTGTGAGGCTTTGAAAAAGATTGTGCATGACAAATAAAAAAACACAGACAAAATATCATGTTTTAGTGTTTTTAATTAAGTACAAAAGCATTTTAAAACACAAGCCAGTCGGGTCTTAAGAATTTCCGTGGGGTTTGCGGTGACCGACTATCTCGGGGTGTACCGTCACGCTGCTCCTCGGTGCGGGGCTTGTTCTTGATCGACTCTGAGGCGCCCAACATCTTGGTTAGGTATGAGGGTGCAAGGCATGTTGAGTCTAGCCAGGCCTTGTACAAATTCTCCCCATCCCACAGGCCTTCTCCCCTCGTTCACGTTATGCGGGTTGGTAATGTTTTTAAGCAAATCGAGCATGTGGGATCCAGTGGTAGTTGTACCATTGAAAACACACTCCCCGCGCGGATTCCACGCAGTGACGGCAGAGTTTTCAAGCATTTTACCCATCATATATTCAGCCTTTTTCTTGTTACGCGATGCAACATATTTAATGACATCTTCCATAATGGGGTCCCCAGCAACAGTGGCGCATGCCGCCCCTGCATTATCTATTACGGACTCTTCAGGAGGAAGTGCTAATGATACGGGTTCATTATCACCTTGCCTAGCCAGAGTCAAATATCTCTTTAGCACCTCTGTGTATAAGCGGACCTTTTCGTGGTCAGCAACATCCGTTCTTGATAAAATGTTGCGTATTGCAATGTCCAATTCGCTTTCGGCAGTCTGTCTTATCGTATCTTTGGGAGATGTGGCATTATGCAGTTTTTCAAGCTGTGCCTTTGTATCTGGTCCCTTTTTCCTAGCGTGTTCCATTTACTTAGCTCCGTTGAAAAAGACTGGTGAAACGGTATGGCGACACTTAGCAGGGGTAGAATGAACCCCCGACCGGTCTGTATAATAGCCGCCTTTTTTTTAAACGATGCCCGTTTGTTCGCCAATAGTTTAATGCCGCTCTTTTGCTTTTTTAGTTGTACAATCTGGGCTTTGGTTAACGGGATCTTGCCGCACAGCACGTTCAAAGCTATTTCACAAAGAGTGTTCAGCAAACCCGGCGATGCTGTCTTTTTAAAATTTTCTTTCTCTGTCTGGCGTTACTGTCAAATAAAGCTTTCAGGTCACTCCAATTTCTTTTTATACGAGCCGACATTATTATTTTTTCTTGAGCACATAAGCAGCCGGCCACTCGGGTGGAAGCATTCCTGTTCTGAGCCTACAGTCCTTGGGTGTCACGGCTTTTAAATCCACCAACAGATATCCGTAAGGGACTTTTGTAGCGTCTTCGAAAGCTTCGAGAAAAAAATTTGAATGCCGCGGGTACATCTGCCTTGCCAATACACTCGTCTGTAATTTTTCTCGGGGGTTTTTAAATAATACAATATAATTAGCGTTGAGATTGATGGTCCGGCTCTTCTTACCTTGGAAGCAAAGATTCTGCACCAGATATATGACGCTTAGATTTCTGTGATGCGTGTACTTGGTAAAAGCTTTTTCCACCTCGCCGCTATCGCTGGCTTTTTCCATAAGGTCGTCAATGATGATCAAATTAATTTTATTTGTTGGCAAAAGTTCATCACACAGAGACTCTGGGATTCCTTCCACAAATTTCATATTTTTTATTTCGCACAACAAATCATCATACAATGGTTGCCAGCAAGAATAGCACCATACAACGTTTTCAGGCACTCTGGACAATGTACAATCCACATTCTCCAACAGTCTTTTAATGAAATGCGACTTGCTACAGTTGCTCGGTCCCAATATAATGCACGAGAATGGGTGCTGAAGTCTATTGTCGAACCCGTCACTAGAAACCGTCAGGCAGTAGCTGCCGCTTAGTGTACACGACCTTGAAACACTTATTGACTGTCTTAGTTTTCAAAAGGAACCCCCTTTCATCCCTTAAGATTTGCTGCGTAGATGTCCTGATCTCTCGAGGGGGGTCACGTGGGTTACTCACAAAATCGTGAACTAACTCTGTGAGGGATGCGATGTTGACAACTTTTGAATTGGTGGTGTGCAGCGTTATTCCCTTAACTTTCAAGCTCGTTTTTACTTTTTGCAGTTCTGTACCCATAAGTTTTGGGGCCCCCTGAAACAAATTCCACAATGTGATCATCTGGGTCCAACTCGCTTGTCAGCTCACCGAGAAAGTCACCCAAAGGTGGCATCCAGTCACCTGGCTTGCTGACAAAAATGACAGTGTTACGATCCTCAGTCTAGGGTTGAGGACCGTCAGAAAGGTAAAGGGAAAGGAGAGGGGAAAACGAGACAACCAGGGTATGGGAGAAGGGAACACGGGAAACACAGGGATCTTTTTTTGTATTTTTTATTTTTTTTTTATATTTATTCACAGACTTTCACAAACGGGGCGGCATGGTGGTGCAGTGGTTAGCACTGTTGCCTCACATCCTGGGTTGTTCCCTGCCTCGTTCCCATTGATTCCGGGATAGGCTCCGGACCCCCCGCGACCCAGTAGGATAAGCGGTTTAGAAAATGGATGGATGGATGGATGGACTTTCACAAACAATAGGGCAACAGGCTTCGGGAGTGACACAGCCAAAACAATAAACAAAACAGCACTACTGAACCCATCCACAACTAAACTAATTCTCCACAAAACGAAAAAGATGAGAAAAGAAATGACACAGACTAAGCCTAACTCCCTAACCAAAACACAGAATAAGCCACACGTACGCAAAACAAAATAGCAGCCACTCCCTACGTACTTAACAGAAATGAACATACAGAACACACCAAAGCTGAAACACAGTAACCAAAGGGGCGAGGCAAAGAGAGTAGTCAGGAGGAAGGCAAGAGATCACAAACCAGAAAGCAGTCAAAACCAAAGGCAAAGGTACAGAGGGATAAGGCAAGAGACGAAAACCAGGAAACCAAAACTGTCATGCACGAGTAATCCAAAGAATGCAAGCAAACCAACAACACAAAACCAACTGTGAGCAGAGCTGCCGCTACTCTCCCGCCACGGCCTTTTAAATCATAAATGCGGAAGCAGCGTCGAAGGTTCGGGGCGTGGCCAGTTGAAGGCAGCTGGACAACAAACAGGATCTGCAGGAAAATCCCTCCCCCTGAACCTTACGGCACGTAACAGTCTGTATCATGGTACAGCGTGCGCAATTTTGTAGCCCTTTTCAACAGCCTTGTTGATTTCGATACTGCACCACGTAACCGCTCAGAGCTCTCTGCTCATCTGAATGATTACAGATCCCCTGCGTCTCAGTTTCACAGCATGTTCTGCAAAGTGTGAACATGAGTTTACCACCGGCCCTGTAAGGCAGAACCGATAGGTAAAGACCTCTCGGTGGGTAAACCTTGGCTTTGATCAATCCAAAATAGTTTTCCACACTGTGAAAAACGCGGTAAATGACTACGGGGTGTACTACCGGGTACTCCTTAAACTTGTTGACAGAGGGGTAAAGGCTCGTGAAGTCGTAGTAATCTATACGCTCGTCGCCCTCTGCTTTGTAGTGCAATTGCAAGGCGTTAGTTCTGCCGCCAAACAGAGCGTCCCGAGGATCGATGCGCTCTGCAAAGTCAAATTCCCTCAAGAACTCCTGTACATTTGCACTTTCAGCCTTCAGTTTGTCCCACTGGTGTTCCCAAATAGCATGTACATTGAGGTTGTACGTGTGTTTAAGGGCAAATATCTTATCCTGAAACTGCTGATGCATGTCCCCAAAACGCAGTTTTGTTACGGGGTTAAGTGCGTTTGAATCAAAGCATTCTGGGCACCCGTGAAAAAAACACCCCGCAAATTCATACGCCGTACGAACTCCGTCGATTTCGGCAGAGCCGTCGAGGTAGTAGGGACCCATTTTCACCTCCCCTCTACAGAGCGCGTGCTGAATCTCTAGTTTTTCGCTATGTGCTATGTATTCCAGCCACTGAATAGATGGCGTGGAGTATGCCTTTTGTCGCTTGATGTAATTATCTGGAGTGGTTAGCGCGACTGTATTTTCAGGCAAAAAACTCATGCAAAATTGTTTCATGCACACAGAGGCTATGGTGACACATTGAAAAGGGTCTAGATTACAGCTGTTTATAATCTCACCCCTGAACCTGAGACAGCCCTCTCTCAAGATGACAACATCATTTTTACAGTACTCTGCCATTTCTTTTCTAAAGTCAAACACCTCGCTCCCAACAGTACCGTACCACTCCATAAACTCTCTCTTTTCCTTCTCCATCATGGTTTGCACCCCGTATGCCTCTGGTGGCGGGTAGGGACCGACGTAATTTTGATTTTCTACGGTGTTCCAAAAATGTGGGAAATAGCCTTTCTTTTCGCTCTCAAAACCCAAAGCGGCGGGGAATGCGCTCAGCTTCATGGGCAGAAAGCAGAGGGAGTCAATGTATCTTTGGCTAAAGTCCTCGTCTGACACACAGAGCAGTTTGCTGCCCTGTGTGATAATGTGGGGTGTGATGCCATTTTCAACTAAATATTTCATGAGCAGGTAACTATCATAGCCTTTAGAGTTGTGCGCTATAAATGTGTATCCCTTGTATTTACGGTTGCGGTACTTTTTGAAAAATTCCGCCACACGACCATCCCCCTTAGCGGTCCAACAATTGCCCTCAAAGTCAATGCAGCAGATGTAATTAGCAATGTGCGTTCCCTCATCTTGTCTACATTCAAAGTCGTAAAATACATAGCGGTCTGTCAAGGCCTCAGTCTTTACTGGCTCGATAAAACACTGATGCTCACAATCAGGTGTCAAGTCCTCTTTACAAAAAGCGCATCTGGTATTTGGTTTACATTTATGACCCTTTCGATTATTTTTAGTGACGGGGTACCGTCGGTTACACTTGTCACAATACTTGACAGTGTCGCATGAGCTGCGTACACTGCCCCCGCCTAGTTGCTGTTTTGACATTTTATGCTGCTCGAAGCAATACCGCGAACGACAAAGACCCACAATCCTCACAATGTATGTACTGTCTGCGGTGCTTATGGCATTCGGGACTGAGACATACATTGCAGTAATACTCACATTTGTGATCTGATTTAACACTGAATGAGGCATAACAGTAATCACAGACGTATGATTCCCCAAAAAACGCACTCAAGCTTTTTATACCGAAATAATGCTGATCTTGAAGGTAGAGAAAGATTGTTTTATTACGAGGTTCGGGGTTCGTCTGAAATTTCTTAAAAATGTCAGACTTGTCACAGCGGTACCACACCACGATTTTGACCCCTAACATTCGCTCAAACTCTGCTATGCTTGAGAATGAGACCATGTCGGCATCAGTTAGACCGACTGATTCCTGCAAACGTTTAGCTTCTATCTCAGCAATCTCATGGGACATGTCAGGGTTTAAGAGGCGGACTACACAGTAAGCAAAGCACAGATTATTGCCAGAGTTTTCAGAAACAATAAGACACCTGAGCTTCTTTTGCAAAATGTCCGACTTTAACAGCTTTGTTAATTTCTGTCGATTGCCTGCCCCACCATTTCGATTATGAATAATCTGCACAACCAGCTCCAGCGTTTCATCGCTAAAAACCTCGGTATTACTCTGTGTAAGGTCGTCAACCATCGATAGCAGATCATTTAGATCGATCTCGCCTCGAACATGCATGGCTGTGTTATAATTCACTGAATCACCCTGCAGTTCCACCTGTATGATATCCCCAGGCCCCGCTAAAGCGTTCACTCTGTCCACGAAATTTTGGAATGTCTGTATAACAGCCCTGTAGACATCTATGTCATCATGCTCAATCCCCTCAAAATGAAAGCGTTGCCTTATTTCGGTGTTGTTAAACTGTGGTCTACGTATTACATTAACAACCCCATCAGCGGCACCCCCACCATGTTGTTGTTCCACATTATCAACGTCCATAATTTCAGGGTCCACCGCCGCTCCATCTTCATCATCATTTAAATCATTTAAGAAGTTTTGTAAAATGGGGTCAAATTCACCCGGTTGCTCACCATTCAGTTCAGCAATCATCTGATGCAGTTCAGCGTACATGGCCGATCCGTCATCAGCGTCAAGCATTTGCACATCGGTGTCCGGTCCGCTGTCATCCGCGTGGTCGTCAGCCATTTCCACATTCATAGACACATGAGCATTCGGTAACCACCCGTCTACATTGTCTATAGCGTCACCCATATTAACATAGTCCATAGCCTCAACAGCTTCATGAGCACCATTCTCATTTAAAACATTTATTAAGGCAAGCATGTAGGGGTTAATTTCAGCCGGTGGTCCGTCATTCAGTTCATCAATCAGCCGAAGCAGATCGGGGTTCAGCGGCGTTTCACCATCGTCGTCATCATTTATATGCATGCTTCTACCCCCGTCAAAACTCCAATGCCGCCAGTTTTCTGCCATGTCTGTGCTTATTCTTTATATCTGATCAGACAAATCCGCCAAAAAATCACACATTTGATCCTGAAAAAGGAAAAAAGCTACCTTGAGCCCCTTCAGCCTCTCGGCCCGGGATACAGCGCCGTCCAGGGCGCTCGCAACCGGCCACTGCCAAGGTGTTAATTGGTCAATATCCCAATCTTGCGTCCTCTGCAGGGGTCCCGATAAGGCCCGGGATGTGGTCGCTGGATCACCGCTTGCTGGGCCCCCTTGGTCCGGTGTCACGACCCCTGTAGTAGGAGTACCCGGCGGCGTAGATTCCAACTGTTCTTCAGGTTCGCTCTGTGCGCCGTCGGTTGAGGTTTCGGCCGTCGCTAGACCCGCTTCAATTTTTTCAGCCTCAGCGATCAACAATTCATCATCGGCAGTGTCTTGGGGGGAGAAGGACAAAATCAGTCTTTAAGCATTTCATACAGAAAAATCCACGATGCAGGTATTGTTCCACGTACCGTTAAAACTATCCGTTCTTTTCCGCTTATGTTGTCCGTGGACATTCCCTTCCCGATTATCTCTGAAAATAACCGTCGGCGTGCTTAACAGGTCGGCGTCCTTATCTGCGACAGTGAACATAAACTTTCAGTCTTTCCACAATTTTAAAAACAGTAAATCCATTGATTTGCTTATCATTGATATTAACTTACCGCTATTCCAATCCTCTACTTCACGGGGCTTACTCGGGCTTGACACCGTGGAAAATTCTTGGTCAAAAGTAATCGCAAATGTTTTCACAATAGTGACAATTCAAACAATTTTAAAGTATGGACGAAAGAAATTTAACATACCTCCAGTTTGTCATTTCCATCTTTGTCGTAGTGAGCTGATCATCGATAGCGTTTCAAGTTCTTCTGTATTTTTGGTCGACAACGTCGCCCTTAATATAGGGGAAACTTTTTTTTTTTTTTTTTTTTTTTGGGGGGAGGGGTTGGGGCTGGACCGCCCCCTTCCTCGCTGTGGGGGCCACATGCTGTGGACACAGGGTGGCGCTAGCGACCCGTCTTTACCGCCGTTCGAGTTATTACCAGTTTTAAAATGCGCTTTTGCACCCCTATTAAATAATCGCGTACGTCTACTTTAGCCACATTGAAATAATTTTATTCATTAATTTATTACGGGGTAGTTTGTCGAGTGCTTTAGTCCTCAACTTATTTATTTTTATACTTAAATATTATAATTTGTGGTAATGATCGGTTTTTACACCTTGTTTAGTGTTGCGGCTGTTTGTCGAGTGCTTTAGTCCTTAAACTTTTATATATTTTATACGTAAGCATGTGTAATTAATGGTTTTTTATTCTTTGTTTAACACATTAGTGATACGGCTGTTTGTGGAACCAGTCGGATACCCTGTTGTTTAATTCCACCTCATTGCATAAATGGCATATCACACCCATACAAATTTAAAATAACGCTATAACGAAAGAATTTGTTGCTGCCTAAATTTCAGCCGTTCCTACACAACATCCTGCTGTTCTGATGAGCTAACCCCTGCCTAACGGCATTGCCAAGTATTGCCTGTCGACCCGAAAAAAAAGGTAGTTGCATTGCAAAGGTAGATGCATGAATTCTTGGTCCAGCGACAATTGTTCGCCATTTGACAGTTGCTTGACGCAAGGAGCTGGCTCAATAAAGGAAATGCTGTGTGGATCTACGCGCATGCGCTCGCTTAAACAAGAATTAACCGCGTTATACTTTGATTATTGCTGTCGAAAATGCACAGACCGCTTTACTTTATTATTCACATTGGCAGAAAAGTGCTTCATTCCTTAAAAACATTACGGTTATAGGGGTTTTATTTGCTAAAACAGGCGCTCCGCCGGCGTCGCCATTTTGAAAGGGAGGCGGCGTGGGTGCGCATGCGCCAAACGCCGGACTAGCGATCGGCCATTCCGCCCCGCGTTGTTCAAACAGAGTAGTCGCATGTGTCGGAGCTCCGGTATCGTTTCGTCCTATTTCTTCTAAAAGTTTGCCGCTTACATGCTTTCTCCAACCTGGTAAATATAACTAAAGTCTTTTGTGTTGGTTAAATGTAATGAGCGATCGCTTCTTTTAAAACGCCGGCTGTATGTTTATTGGTTTCGCTTGCGCTTGTTTAAATTTGCTCTTCTGCTGCTACTTTCGGGCATGTCTGCTTAAAATAACCCTGCTTTTTCTTTTAAAATAACCCTAAAGTTTTCCTTCTTTAAAACATTTTGGTGCTTTCTTCTTTTAAAATACGCCGCGGCGCTTACTAACAACACAGGGCCAGACGGACGCCCCCGCTGAACGTGTATGCGCTAGCTTGCCATTATCCTGCTCTATGTTTTATTATTCCTTAAAAACGTAATCAAAAAAGCACATTAATAAAATACATGTAATGTATTTTTATTCTATTAAAGCTTAATCTCCCAAACCCCCCTATCGGCAACACGTGGCATAAGCATGTATTAATACCATATATGGGCATAAACTCTCGACCAATCAAAATCAAGGATACGCCACTTCCTCTTATGACGTCAGAAGCGGAGAATTAAGCTCCGCCCAATGTACCACATAACAATATATTGTATCCCAATGCATCAGTGAAACCAAGCCAACCACAATGGAAGCGCATCAGCCACCTCCCGCCTCTGCTGCTCCTTCCTTTACTGCTTCTGAAACTGCATGTCCCACCCCCCCTCCCCCAGTCGCCAACCTCCACTCCTCACTTTCTTTATGTTCCTCTGACCCTGGCTCCTCAGTGGCACCACCACCCCACCCCCACCCAAAGAAAGCAGAAAAAGGACACAGGGAAGTGTCCTCACTGCGGCCAAATCCTTAATAGAAGGAACCTACGGATGCATCTGCGAAGACGTCACACTCCCATCCAAATGGACATTACAGCACAGAACCACCTCCGCACTCAGTGTATCGATCACACAAATGGAGTGTTTGCAGTGGCAAAGTTTTTTATAACACCCAGCACACCAGTACATGTCATTAAAAGGACATGGGGTCCTGACCAAAAAACAATGTGTGAGATGGATATCTACAGAAGTAATGCAGAGTTTGCAGAGAGATCGAACCTTCGTCCATTTGAGTGCCACCACATTCAGTCCCTCTCGTACTGTCCTCCGGCCAAAATGGACTCTCCATCACTTACAGAGGATGTTTTGCAGGTCATGGTACAAGACAAGCGGCTTGGGGAAGACAAAAAGGAAAGGTGTTTGGTCAGAGAGAAGCAGATGAGCCCCTCTGTCCTGTCTGGTGACTGTGTGTGGATCCCCCTACAAAAGCACATTTCTGTATATGAGTCAACTATCTCCTATTACTGTGCCTTTGTTTCCTCATCTGCACACAGACTACACACGACTGAACCACATTTCTTAGGATATCCGAAGATGGCGGCGCGTGCACATGCAGCGGCTCAGCACTCCGTAAAGCGCTTCCCGTTCTTAGGCATTTTATGGTGTTTGTGGAGACGTGGCTCGGTTCGACAATCCCGGAGGAGGCTATCCAGCTACCCGGACGCACTATACACGCGCCAACAGGGCGATCGACTCCGGTAAGAGCAGAGGAGGTGGACTGTGTGTGTACACAAATAACAGCTGGTGCACAGACGCTAAAATCACTGACACTCATTGCTCCCTGGACTTGGAGTATTGGATTGTAAAGTGTTGCCCCTTTTACCTACCAAGGGAATACTCGGTTGTTATGATCGCTGCTGTTAATACCCCCCCTCAAGCTAACACTGCTATAGCTCTGTGCTACTTGCTAACTCCTATTAGAAAGCAACAGAGTGCCCATCCGCCAGGGGTGTGTATAATAGCAGGTGATTTTAACCAAAGCGAATCTGAAGACTGTGCTCCCAAAATTGTACCAGCATGTTCAGTGTCCTACAAGAGGAGCTGACACTGCAGACCATGTGTACAGTAATATCAAGCAGGGTTTTACAGTATCAGCTTTCCCTCATTTGGGCCAGTCTGACCACATCTCCCTGTATGTAACTCCAGCATATAGACCACTCATTAACATGGTGAAACCAGCTCCTAGAGTAAGACGAGGGTGGCCAGAGGGAGCATCTGAACAGCTGCAGGATTGTTTTGACCACACTGACTGGTCCATATTCGAAGATGCTAACATCGACACCTACACCTCCACTGATCTTTACTATATAAAATACTGCATGGACATTGTCACCAGCACAAAACAAATTTGTATCTTTCCCAGCAACAAGCCATGGATGACCAAAGATGTTTGTCTTCTGCTAAAGAGGCGTAACATGGCCTTTAGGTCGGGTGACGCACAACAATACAGCATTGCCAGGTCGGAGCTGAGGAGGGACGTCAGAGACGCAAAGGCGACCTATAGAAGGCGGATTGAGAGCCACTTCGGCAGCTCCGATCCCAGACGTGGATGGCAAGGGATACGGCACATCACAGACCAAAACAGCAGTATCAACTTATCTACCGGCAACAGTGTTCCTTTGGCCGAAGAGCTCGATCACTTCTTCGGCCGCCATGAGAGGGTGGCTACAGAGACTGTTACGGCCCCAGCAGCAGCCATCAACAGGCAGGAGCTCATCCTGCAGAGTACTGATGTAGAACGGACACTTCGCAGTGTCAACATACGGAAAGCAGCTGGTCCTGATGGCGTCCCAGGGCGGGTGCTAAGAGACTGTGCCTGGGAGCTGGCTGGGGTTTTCACAAACATCTTTAATACATCTCTGTCACTGTGCTCTGTTCCTGCCTGTTTAAAAACCTCTACAATAGTGCCATTATCAAAACAGACCATAATAACAAACCTCAATGACTACAGGCCAGTGGCATTAACACCTATTATTATGAAGTGCCTGGAAAGACTGGTTCTGAAACATATAAAGGCTGCTCTCCCACCAACACTGGACCCTCATCAATACGCATACAGTACCAATAGATTAACAGACGACACCATTTCTACTGCTCTTCATACTGTTATGGTCCACCTGGAACAACCAGGGACATATGCAAGAGAGAGAGAGGAAGGATACCGCTTTTGTCAAAATGACAGGTCGGGTCAAAGGTCACGTTCAAAAGTTCAGTGGGCGGAGCTTATGTTGTAGTGGGTTGAGCTTGGTTGTGTAACTGACGCAATAGCATATGGATTTAATTATTTATTTAAATATTTTTTTTTGTCTTCTTCCCCGGGGGGTTGGTTGTGTAACTGCTGCAATGGTATTTGTATTTAATTATTTATTTATTATTTTAAATGATTGTGGCTTAGGGGGCCTGGGTTGGTTGTGTTAGTGCTGCAATGGTATTTGGATTTATTTATTTATTATTTTAAATGCTTATTTTAAATGTTTATTATTTTAAAATGATATTGAGGAGAGTGCTTATGAGTGTGTATTATTTTAAAAATGATATTGATGAGAGTGCTTATGAGCGTGTGTTATTTGAATAAGTTATTATTATTATTATTTTGTGGTGCGCGGGCGGGAGTGAGCGTGGCTGGGTTACCTGATGGAGCGCGAGCGTACGGTGTGCGGTAGCGTGGTAAGGTCCCCGGGCTTCGGAGAATCAGCAAAGGACTTATTCACATACTGGTGCGGTAGCGCGGAAAGGTCCGCACGGCTTTGGATAATCCTCGGAGAGAGCGATGCGGGAGAGCTGAGAGGCGTGCTGCTGCGCGAGTCTGAGAGAAACTGTGAGAGACTGTGGGATAAAATGGTAAAGTTGGAGCAAAGAATGAGAGGAGGAGGTGCAGGGTCTATCGTCCAATAAAAACGCTCGGCGCTAGTTTTGACCGTGTGTTTTTTCCTCACGCAAGCGTTTGTATCACATCGGCGTATGGCGCCAATTTGTAAAGGTCATAAGTCGAGACATACATCGAGTCTGTCAATTTGTCCGCCAGTAAATTCTGCAGGGCCGTGCCACCTGGCCATCGAGGCGCCCCCCCTACCCGGCCACGCGGGCCATACATCGAGTCTGACACTTTTGCCCTCCAGTAAATTCTGTTTAAAGTTTTGTTTTCACATACGTCCCAAATTACAGATAATTTTCTTACACAGGCACGAGTAGCATCATCAAGGCCGTACCACCTGGTCATACATCAAGTCTGACAATTTCCCCGCCAGTAAATTCTGTTTATAGTTTTGTTTGTCATACATGACCGTGCAGATATGGGGTGACAGAGACAATTAAATTGTATTACGTCGAGCGGGGGGCCTTTTCCTCCTCCTAGAGGCACAACGCCTTACCAAAGTTTGTACCAGCCAAAGAACCACAAGTTTCATCGAGACCTTACCCGGTAAGTATATTATTTCTTTTATTCCTGTTATAAAAATGCTATTCAATTAAAAAATAACATTCTAATAATAGGTATTCTCTCTTTTTTTTTCTATGTACGAGAGAGAGAGACTACGCCGACCGGTCAAGAGAAAATCTGCGAGAGAATCAACAGGTATGGACGGAGCAACACCCCCAGCGGCTATACCCGAAGCCTTATTAAATGAAATAGCCATTATCAACAATGCTAATAATGAAAATGATGCGGATTACTCTGCTCAACACGACTCGCCACCAGCGGCGTCTGCTGAAACACTGGCCCAGGACCCCTGTTTTCTCCCATCCTTAGAGACATTAACAAGCATGTTAAATGAAAGGGGTTCTGAAGCAGAAGCGGGGCTACCCCCCACCGACGAGGTCGCATACGGAGCAACACCCCCAGCGGCTATACCCGAAGCCTTATTAAATGAAATAGCCATTATCAACAATGCTAATAATGAAAATGATGCGGATTACTCTGCTCAACACGACTCGCCACCAGCGGCGTCTGCTGAAACACTGGCCCAGGACCCCTGTTTTCTCCCATCCTTAGAGACATTAACAAGCATGTTAAATGAAAGGGGTTCTGAAGCAGAAGCGGGGCTACCCCCCACCGACGAGGTCGCATGGTCCCCCGCGGATTCTGAATTGTGGGAGGCCTTGTCAGACGTGGAATTTCTTCTCGATGCTGAGGAGATTGAAAATGAATTTGGGCTGGGACAATTTGAAAATGTTCAACAGGAAGGTGGCGGTGCCGTCGGTGACGTGGATCCCCAGCCTGACGGGGTCCTTCATCGCCGCAGATTCAATAACGTACAGATTAGGCGGATTCTAAATATCCCGCGACCTAGAAACGAAGGCAATTTCCGCGAGTACTATGAAAATGTAATCGAGGGGTTTCAAAATATTGTGAATGAGGCGATTCCTTACGCCGTATGGGGAGCCTATATACAGGTCACCCTGCGCGCTGACTTTTTAAACGACGAGCTGTCGCAAATTGTACGGTATGGGGTGGGGGAGCTGACAGACTTGCAGCAGCTGCTGGATCGCCTGGTACAGTCTAATCAAGAGATTTTAAACGATTCCAACCTAGAAGTAATCGTAGACGTAATAAATATCCCACGCGGCGGCGGCGGGAACAAACGTAAACTACAGACCATGTTAGCTTCAGAAATAATTTCTAAAAAAGCCAGACACATGTTTATCATTAATAACAACACCAACGCGTGTTTCGCCATAAACTTGGCGCATCTGCTGCACGAAAACTTGGCTGACGCCGAGGCTGAAAAGCTCGGCCTGGAGTTACAGGAGAAAGCGGGATTCAGCCCCGACCACACAGTCGCTTTGAATGACATTATCAATTTCGAGAAAATCATTGATTGCAAAGCAGTGGTGTATTATCAACAACCTTATTCAAACAATCTCCAAATTTACCAGACACCCACGCCTACCGACGGTAGACGGCTGGTGTATTTCTTTTTACACAATCAGCATTTTTACGGCATTAAAAACGTAAAGGGGTTCTTAGGGGTGGGGTATGTTTGCACGAGCTGTTTCAAAGGGTTCGACTCGCCTCACAGTCATCGGTGCGAAAAGTTCTGCAACGTCTGTCAGACTAATTGCAAAGAAGGTGAAAGCACACCAATGATACTGTGTGAGCGCTGTAATTTCAGATGTTTAAATGACACCTGCTTTGAGCGCCACCGTACGCCGAGAGTCTGCCCAGTTAGGGGGGAGCTCGCTAGCCCCTGTGACAAGTTCAGAAAATGCAAAGCCTGCGGGCTCAGATACTACCAAAGTCCCGAGAACCCAAAACCGCACTCGTGTAAAGCAGTAAAATGTAATATCTGCGACGCTAAACTCCACACGGCCGTGTCAGACATATCCACCCCACATCTCTGCTATCTAAATCCTCCCGAGAAGCCTAACATAGGGGAACGGGCCGAAAGGGGTGAGGGGCGTAAAAAGCCCCCCGAATATGTGTTTTTTGACTTTGAAACATCTCAGAGGTCGGGTACCCATATCCCGGTTTACGTGTGCGCCATCTCCGATCAGAACGAGACAATGACCGCCGAGGGGCCCAACTGCGCGCTACAGTTTCTCAGACATTTCAGGGCGCCCTGTTATAGAGGCGTCTGTTTCATTAGTCACTACGGTAAGGCATTCGATAATTACATCATACTGAACGCGATGGTGAAGGAAGGCGTGGAACCGCGTGTGGTATCGCAGGGGAATAAAATCATCCTCATCCTGGACAGCGTGTTTGAGCAAAGGTACATCGACAGTCACTCCTTTCTAAGCATGCCGTTGAGAAAAATCCCCGATGCGATGGGATGCTCGACTCAGATGCGAAAAGGCTATTTTCCGCATCATTTCACAGACGTGGAAAACTTTAATTACTTGGGGCCCTACCCCCCTCCCGATCAATTTGGGCCCGATCAAATGTCCGGCAAAGAACGCGACAAGTTTTATCAATGGTACGACAGTGTAAAGCACCAGACCTTTAATTTTCACAAAGAGATGATCGCTTACTGTAAGAACGATGTGGAGATTCTGAGAGAGGGCTGCTTGCGCTTCCTGCGCGAGTTTAAAACGCTCACGGGTTGCGATCCCTTCTCCGCGGCCACCATCGCTTCGGCCGCGTTGCTAGTTTACAGGACAAATTTCCTGCCCAGAGATACGATCGCGATCCCGGATGTATGGGATTACAGGAGGCAATACAAAAGTTATTCGAGCGTGTCCATCCAGTGGCTGGAATTCATCGGGCGCGCGCGCGGCATCGAAATTCGACACGCGCTGCGCGGGGGTGAAGTGAGTGTGGGGCGCTTTCACCTAGACGGATACGCCGAGATTGAGGGGGAGAAATGGGCTTTCGAGTTTCTAGGCTGTCAGTTTCACGGCTGTCCTACCTGCAACAACGAACACGATATCTGCCCCCTGACCCGCGAGAGCTTCGGTGCCCTGTACGTTAAAACAAGGGAAAAACTCGAGTCGTTGCGGCAAGAGTTTAATATGAACGTGGAATCCATCTGGGAACACGAATGGGCTCACGCTAAAACTCACGACCCACAGGTACAGCGTTTCCTGTCAGACTTTGAGCCCCCTGAGCCCCTAAGGCCGCGAGAAGCGCTGTTTGGGGGTCGGACGTCGGCGATTCGCCTGCGTTACGACGTCACGGGGCAAGAGCGCGTCCGCTACGTGGATTTCACGTCGCTGTACCCGTACACTCTGGCTAAATGTGAATTCCCCGTGGGGCACCCGGAAATCATTCATTCGAATTTTAAGCCTCTGAATGAATACTTTGGCCTGATCAAAGCCACGGTCAACACCCCGCGCGAGCTGTTTTTCCCCGTCCTACCCAGCAGACTGCCAAATGGGAAACTAGTGTTTACCCTCTGCAGGACACGCGCGATCGAGAACAGACAGGAGGGGACCTGCGGGCATTCCGACGCAGAGCGGGAGCTAACAGGTGTCTGGGTCTCAGCGGAGGTAAATCTGGCTTTAGAGAGGGGCTATTCGGTCGTGAAGGTGCACGAAGTGTAAACAGGTCGCCGCTGGTCTGGGGAAAATGCCAGAGATTACATTAAAACCTTTCTCAAAGTGAAGCAGCAGGCTTCGGGCTACCCCGACGACGCGACCGATGACGTGGGTCGCAGGGAGTACATAAAAAACTATCTCGAGCGTGAGGGGATCGAATTGGAGCCCGATCAGATAGTGTCTAATGAAGGGAAGCGGCAAGTGTCCAAACTTCTGCTTAACTCTCTGTGGGGTAAACTGGCGCAGAGGAGCAACATGCTCCAGACATGTATAGTGTCTGACCCGGGGGAATTTTTTAATTTTTTCTGCTCGGACCTGTACGAGATTTCCAGCTTCGCGTTTGTCAACGACGAGGTCGCCCTCATCCGCTGGCGTTTCAAGTCTCCCTACAAAGTGCCGCCGGGAAAGACTAACATATTCATAGCGTGTCAAACTACCGCGTGGGGTCGGTTGACGCTTTACAAAGAACTGGAAAGATTGGGGCAGAGGGTGCTGTATCACGACACCGACAGCATCGTGTACATAAGCAGGCCTGGTGAATATGACCCGACCTTAGGCAATTACCTGGGCGAGCTGACGTCCGAATTAGCCCCCGACGAATACATTGCTTCGTGGGGTGCGCTGGGACCAAAAAGTTACTGTTACCGACTCAACAACGGGAAAACACAAATGAAATGTAAGGGTATAACTCTAAATTACGAAACCTGTCAAAAGGTAAACTTTGACAGTATGATCGGATTGATTGAAAACTACATCGGAGGTTGTAGGAATAACCCCGCTATAATAACGCAGTACAACAAAATCGAACGCGACATGAAAAGCTTTCGCCTGTTTAATAGGCCTCTAGATAAAAAGGTCAGGGTCGTCTACGACAAACGCAGATTGCTGGCTAGCGGGGAAACTCTGCCTTTCGGTTACTGAAATGTAAAACTAGCAGCATCGCAAAAGGGCTTTTAAAGTTTTTTCTAAAAATCAAAGATGTTCATTTGTTTTAAAATGAAAAGTTTTTTTCAAAGATGTTTTTTAAAATCAAAGTAAGATGTACAAATGTTTTAAACTGAGAAATGTTCCTAGTAAGATGTTTTTAAAAATGAAAAGTTTTTTACAAAGATGTTTTCTAAAAATCAAAGATGTTTTTAAAATGATCATAGTATGATGTTTTTAAAATGTTCATAGTAAGATGTTTTTAAAAATGAAAAGTTTTTTCCAAAGATGTTTTTAAAATCAAAGATGTTTTTAAAATGTTCCTAGTAAGATGTTTTTTATTTTCAAACTTGTGTACTGAAATGTTTTGTACATTTATCACAAGAGTTTTTATTAAAAACTTACCCATGCACTCTGTGTCTGTGAAAGCTGACACTCCTCCAGCAGTGGTTTGCACGTGTGTGTGTGTGTGTGTGTGTGTGTGTGTGTGTGTGTGTGTGTGTGTGTGTGTGTGTGTGTGTGTGTGTGTGTGTGTGTCGTCGGAAAGATTTAAAAGATTAGGGCAGTATTTACCGTTTCGTCAGTGTGTTTTTTTTTTTTTGCAAAATGATGGGTAGCGGCGTGAGAGAGGTCGACTTTGATCACCGTTTAGAACTCCCGTTTACGGCTATAATCGCAGGGGCAAGTTCTTCGGGGAAAACCTATTTCACTAAAGAAATGCTTTTAAATCAGAGTCACTGTTTCATAGGGGGCCCCGTTAAAAAAATTGTGTGGTGTTTCGCTTCCCATCAGCCGCTTTATGATGAACTACGCGATCGGATCAGCGAAATTGAATTTATACAAGGGCTTCCCAAAAGCTGGGAGGACGAGGAGCGCTTCCCCTCAGGCTCCTTGATAATCATCGATGATTTGATGGACAGCGCGTCCGAAAACAAACTCGTGGCAGAAGCTTTCACGAGGTTCAGACATCACCGTCAAATCTCGGTCATCTACCTGGTGCAGAACGTATTTCACCAGGGCAAGTACAGCAGGACTATAGCCCTAAATACGACTTATTATTGTCTGTTTAAGAATGTGCGAGACAGAATGCAAATCAAAGTTTTAGCTCAGCAAATGTTTCCTTGGCAGAAAAAGTTTTTTCTAGATGCCTACCATGAGGCCACAGGGCCCGCGCACGGCTATTTATTGGTCGATTTGAGAGCCACGTGCCCAGAAGAGTTCCGACTCAGGAGCGGATTATTACCGGGGTCGTTACCCATCGTCTTTCTACCGGCGAGCCATTGATTTATCACTACTAAGCTATGTCCGAACATCTCAGGAAACACCTGCCGACCCTTAAAGTTTTACAGAGGACGAGGGGGGTGAAACGTAAAAAGGCTGACCCATCTAACGACATAATTTTGGCTCTCTCCGAAATCTGTCTCAATCTCATAAGAGGTCGCATACCTTTAACCGTAGCTCAATTTACCAAACTCAAGAAACAGAAAAGATTGATTAAACTTTTCGCATGTAAGAAAAACAGCGTCGCTAGGAAACGCGTGGCAATTCTTCAAAAAGGAGGATTCTTATTACCGCTCTTATCAGTGGCTCTGCCATTCGTTACAAGCCTTTTTGCCGGTAAGACGGCTAACTAGCCTTTTCCAGCAACATGAGCCAAGTCAAGAAAATGTTTATGCTCAGCCCCCAGCAACTGCGTACGCTGACCCAGAGGGCGACCCCGCATACCATCGGGGAATCGGCCCTGGGTGAACTCGAACACCAGATGCAGGGTTTAATAAATCAGCCGGCTATGCATCTGGATGAAAAAGTGAAGAGATACAACCAATTGCTACAGAGGTATCTGAATCTAGCCCGAAAAGAGGAAAATCAGGGGCGAGAAATTGTCCTTACAGAGCGGAAAGAAAAAACGGACGAGGAGGAGGAGGAGGGGAGACAGCCTGACGGCGGCGGCGCGACTGGGGACAAATCTGTACAGGAAGTTATCCAGCAAGTGGCGCCTAGGGCTAGAAAGAACGTGGGGTACATCTTGCATAAACTGCTCGATTCCGACGGGGCTGTACGTTGGACCCAGTCGGGTGAACTCATCATCAGAGATAGACCCATTAAAGGTTCCCATATTTTAGATTTGATGAAAACTTTATCGCAGCCTAAATCCCACGCCGGCGGATATCCTAAAGGCTGGGAACCCTTTTTAAACGTGATATCAGAATTAAACATCCCCCTCACGAGCGTGGGTAACATCCAAGCCAGGAAAGCCCTAAGTCATCTTAAAGATTACGGCGGAAGGGATCCCCCGCCTCCCTCCTCCCCTCCTGTGAAACAGAACCTCGGGAGACGTAGAAAACGTATTGTTGACGACTCACCACCACCGCTTGAGGGAACCCCTCACACACCGCGCGATTCCTCCCCAGAATATCGTTTATGGCCTTTAAAGGGTACTCCTTATGCTCCGTGGATAGATTACAACGATTAAGTGTTTTATATACGTGTGTGAAAAAGAATTAAAACGCGTCGGTTAATAAAATGTAAAATTTATTGAATAAAGGGTGTCACGTTTTTATTTTTTCCCCAACATGAATCTAACAAGCATAACAATCTTTAAATAGTTTTAACGAACATACATTTTGCGGCTTTGAAAGTTTATCGGCATTAACACGGCTAATACACTTGTGATATTTCTTGATAAACTCGGATACTAGAGCGTCGTTTTTCCTCAAGTCGTCAGAGTACAACATCATAGTCTCTTGAAATGAAAGTCCCATGAAGCGCCGGTAGAGGAAAAAGGCGACGTGGGCCCCGCACGTGGAAGAAAAGTCATGTTGAACTTGACGCGTATTATACCTTATTTCGGTAGCGTGCCTCCCCAAGAAGCTCATAAAACTCTTTGGGTAGTAAGGGGAATCGGGGGGATAACCGTAAGAATCAAAGAAGGAGGCTTTGCCCTCTTGGGGCTCCAAAATTATCCCGATCCAGTGTTCACCCTCTCTATTCTGGTCATGCGTGTTTGCGACCAGAAAAGCGGGCCTGGTCTCTATGCGGGTGGGTAATAAATCGCTAGGCCACACGCCTCCAAAAGCATCCCCCAGCAGGGGCCGTAAAACGCATTCCAGCTGGTGAGTGTTCATGATGATGATGATGATTAAAAGTCCACCAGAACCTGTCTCTTGGCGTTTATTTCAATCACGCTGTCGAAGCAGGCGTAGACGATGAGACTCATGGTTCGAGGTAGTGGGGCTCTGAACCTTAAATCCAGACGGCACGTGCCGCTGATGGCGGGTGACAGGGCACCGCCGTCCAGCTCGTCGTCTCGGGAGAGATTGAGAGCAAATAGCGAGTATCCGTTTTCAAAATCCTCGCGGTTGATGCATAAGGGCGAATCCTTTAAATGCCTGTTTGTAGCCAGGAAAAGGTTGTAAAACTCTCTGACCGACTGCCTCGCTCTAAAATCGGGCTGGAACGGTTTGCTGGGTATGTGTCGCCCGTTGACTGAGAGGCTCAGAAATTCCAGGTCACAATGCTGAAACCTGAACGGGTTTCTGTTTCGCGTGCCCACGAACGCGGCGTGGTCCACGATCCCCAAAACGATGTAGCGCGGTAAGTTGCCCAGGAAGAGGTTGTCCTGCGGGCAAACCCGCGATTGTGCGGGCAGCGTATAATTTTTAACGACTACCCTGCTTATAGGGTACAGGGCGTTTGCTTTCATGAGAGCGGCCGAGTGACCCAGTGACACCGCCGGGGAGACCTCCACTTTTTTCACAAACAGGCTGGCCCTCAGTATTTTCAGCTCGTAATCGGTGTCATTTCTACACATGAGACTAAAGTCGCTTTTAGCCTTTACAAACTTTAAGCGTATATCCACGTTGTTTAACAGCATTCGTTCGCTGAAAAAAATATCGGCGTGTATAGGACCCATCAGAGAAAACTCCTGAGAGTTTCTACAGAAGGCGGCTCGCTTCTGTAACCCCACGTTGGGGCCCTGCGCTGAGACGTCCACGCTATCCAAGTCGCCCCCGACGTCTTTGTACCAGAGCCCTGCCGAAAACTGACTCTCTAGCGTATCCGTAGAAAAATTGAGCAGGGTCTCTATGACTGACCTATAGGGGTGCGTGGCCGACGAAGAACTGATCAGGACGTCGTTCAGACTCACATCCAGCTGGGAGAATATGCCGTTTAGCGGGTACTGTATAATACCGCAGGGGTCGGCGTCAAGCAGGGGGGCTCCATCGGCCCTAACGATCTTGAGCCTTAGATATAGCAGTGTAGAGTTGAGGTCCACATAGAAATTGCCCGACCCCGGTATTAGGAAATCCAAAACATCCTGATCGGTAATGGAATTTAATGGGTTGATTTCTACATAATTGGTCTGATCTATGGATAATTGCGTCATAGGGGCCGCAAACAGGTCCAATTCAGATTTGGTACATTCAGCCGAGAGCCGGTGAGCTAGAGCCATTCTTGTTTACGCTGCGTTTTCTCTCTCTTAAAATATGTCCCCAGGGGGTTTCCTGTTTCTCTTGGCGGATGGAGACTTGGGAATCCTGACGCCTCTGCCAGATTTATTTTTCTTTTTTTTTTTATGACCTTGCAGCAGGGCTAGAGGTGCTTGGGCTCTCGTTCTACTCCCCCTCCTCCTCCTCCGAGAGAGGAATAGCAGACCCGACCCTTCCTGCTTGGGGTCACCTGTGTTTGTAAAACGGCCGCTGACTACAGAGCTGACTAGATCCGATCCTATTCCTTTGACCGCCGATTTCAAATGAGGTTTCGCTATATCGACCCCACGCTTAAGAAAGGGTAAAACGAATCTAAAAGCCCTACTGAGCATGGACCCCAACCCACGCCCGTACATCACGGGGCTCCCCGCAAAACCGGGGAGCCCATGTCCCGCCTGACTGGTGTAATACGTAATAAATCTCTGTGGATTGTGGTAAGCCATTGTTTTCTTTTTTTTTTTAAACGGGGCGAAAGTGTAGCTTGACGATCGTTTTTCCGTAGGAGAAATTAATCAGAGTATTCTGATCGTTCTTTATCTCAATATGCAAATTCTGTAGGCTCTGCTTGTTCACCGGTACGTACTGCAGCTTGTGGAACGGCAAAGTGACTACGTCGCCGAACGCACCGTCTATTTTAACGGTTCTGAGGAGCGGGACTACAAATTCCCCCACGTGCTGCGGTTCCACGATGTTACAGTAGACGTACATATTGTAGAATCCCGCGTGAATGTCGCCCGGGTAGGGTGAGGTCGACCCGCTACCTCCTCCTAGGTTATACCACTGACCCGGCTCAAAGCCCAGCATGTAGGCCAGAGTAGGTTTAAATTGGATCTTGTATTTATGGTTTCCCGTCATATTAACCCTTCGTGTAATCTCGCTGTATGAGAAGGAAACTTCGGTACCTAATTTTTTTAACGTAGCGTTGATTTCTGTCACAATCTGTTTCAGAGATTCATAATAGCCCACTTTAATTTTCCGAGGAAAAAGGTAAGGTAGGTCCACTAAAGGATCGGCCGCTCTCTTTGCCTCCGCCTCCGTATCCCGCAATTCAAAAGTATTATCCGGGTGTGTAACATTTCGCCACGTGTAACAATACATGATTTCAGCCAGAGCTACTTCGTAAGGCCCCCGTAGCTCTATAGGTCGCGAGAGCATCACGGTGTAATCCGAACTCTGGTTATCGGGGAAGATGGAGAGACAAGAGTTTGACGGTAGCGTGAGGTAAAAAGAGGGGCGGGCGTCCATTTTCTTTTTTTTTCTTTTTTTTCTCTTTTTTAAAAAATTAAACCTGTATCAAGTCCGACCGCGGTATCCACGAATCGAACCTCGAGGGCCAACCCTGCCAATGTACTAAAATCCACTTTTTCCCCTTTCTGTCGGTCTTTGAGCCTATAACCTTCTCGACCTTGAACGCGCGTCTCGGAGATATTTTGACTTTCTGCAGCTCCGCTTCATAGAATGTTCCCTCGAGTATTTCACCGCTCACGTCCCTCAATTTATATACCGGTGGGGATCTGGGTACACGTTCGCATATGACAAAGTACTCGTCCGTAAATGTCTGCTCGTACTTTTTGTCAAATATCTGACTGTGCTTGGAGACTCTCACAGTGTCCCCTATGTTAAACTTAAAACGTGGCCGTGTGCTTTTTTTCTTCAGGGGACCGTATAGATTATCAAATACTAGATGAGCATTATCGGGCCTGACCTCGGCAGGTTTCATTTTAATAGCGCTGTGAAATGACTGGTTGTACCCCTTTATTAGATCGTCCAACACGTCCACATATCGCCGGGTGTTTTTAGCCGTAAAGTACCTGTACATCCTCTCTTTTAACGTTCGATTAAATCTCTCTACGATGGAAGCTTTAAGTTCACTAGCCGTAGTGAAATGGGTGATTTTATGAGTTTTTAAAAGTTTCTGAAAAGTCCCATTTAAAAACTCCTTACCGGCATCCGTCTGTAGCTTGAGGGGGACGCCCCCCTCGGTTAAAATAGAATCAAAGGCCTGGGTTACAGCCGCCCCAGTCTTGTTTCTTAACGCGCGAGCATAGGCTTTTTTAGAAAAAACATCAATCACCGTAAGGAGGTATTTTAACCCGTCGTTGTACGTGGCCAGCCCTTGCATGTCGCATAAATCGGCCTGCCACTGATACATGGCTCTCGGAACAAACACTCTGTTCCTGGGGAAATTCTTTTTAACCGGTTTATGTAAAGTATAACTGTCTTGCATAGACAGCCAGTCTCTGATGTCATCAGCAGCCACTTTTTTCCCCGTATCTTGCTGCACGGCTCTCTGCAGTCTGGAGACACCTCCGTATGACCCCGGTTGGCTGGGGTCATAGTACGAACTGCTCAAGACGCGAGCTGTAGTCTTGGCAACAGACATGCTTTTCACACACTGAGTGGGGGGAGAGCGGGGGTGCGGCGTTTTATAGCTGACTGTGGATGGGGGGTTGTTAGGAGACTGAGTGAACATCAGTGAAATTTTTGTGTGTTTTTTCTACATTTAACCCATATTGTGTAGTTTGTTTTTTTTAAATTATTATTATTTTACAAAAGAGTTTAGCTGGGGTGGGGATCGAACCCACGCGGACATACGTCCATTGGATCTTAAGTCCAACGCCTTAACCACTCGGCCACCCTGCTCAGCATTTTTTACCTGTTATTTACAAAGACTATTACAACGGTATTCAAGTTTTATTTTTTTTTTATTTTTGCAATTAGTGAAAGATATATATATATATATTTAAAAAAAGCTGGTATACAATTTGTGAAGGTTACATTTTCAAAATGCAGGTATACATTTAGTTACAGCCGTGACAGTTGTTGAGGTAAGAGACTGAGTGAACATCAGTGAAATTTTTGTGTGTTTTTTCTACATTTAACCCATATTGTGTAGTTTGTTTTTTAATTATTATTATTTTACAAAAGAGTTTAGCTGGGGTGGGGATCGAACCCACGCGGACATACGTCCATTGGATCTTAAGTCCAACGCCTTAACCACTCGGCCACCCTGCTCAGCATTTTTACCCATTATTTACAAAGACTATTACAATGGTATTCAAGTTTAAATTTTTTTTTATTTTTGCAATTAGTGAAAGATATATATATATATTTTAAAAAAGCTGGTATACAATTTGTGAAGGTTACATTTTCAAAATGCCGGTATACATTTAGTTACAGCCGTGACAGTTGTTGAGGTAGATTAGCGATGTCACATGCAGTAAAGTGGATATAGTGGCTTTTTCAACGATACATGTATGTAGAGTAGAAAGCATCTGATTAACATCGATAGGCTGCTTATCATGAAATTTAGAGGTGACTACATCTACTATTAAAGCGTAAAATACAAAAATGTGATTACAGTCAAATTCATTGTCAGGAATACAAGATAGACAAGCGCGTATGAGACTTTCGGGGGAATGTCTTTCTCCCTCTGACATCAGTTGAGTAAGTAAATCCATCCCCCGCTGATAATTTTCTCCGACTTGAGAAATCTCAAATAACACTCTATGAAAGCAGCAACAAGCATAATCATCCCGACAATCGCTTTTATCAATAGCACGCAACAATAGTGGACTAACTTTTTCTAAAAAAACATTTAACATAAACCGCCGTAAGGGTCTGCTGATACCGTTCCCCATCACAAGATGCTTTTTGTTTTAGTCTCGGGCCTCCCAACGAGTCAGAAATTCTTCTTCCAGGATCTGCTTAAACGCTGGGTTCTGCTCAAACAGATCTTGTTCCAGTCGAGTGATTTCCACCATGCCGTTGCGGGCCTCACGCAGATCGTACAGGATAGCTTCCACTGCCCCCTCCAACCTGCCGGCGGCCGCTCGGATGCCCAGGGTCGATAGAACGTGGGTCAAGGCGGGTGTCAGCCGATCGGTCCAGAGGTCACGCAACACAGAGTCAAAGTGTATGTAAAAGTAATTTCTACCTGGGGGAAACAAACAAGGGTGTTGTCTCTGACTGGGGTGATCCACTTCACAACCGTAGCAGTTTCTCTCTTGATGCTTCCTGATGACTGAGGTTAAAAGGCCCACTATCATAGCCTTAATACAAGTCAGCATCCCACGGCAGAGAGCCGGTCTGGAGAGAAGCGTGCAGATCTCAGGCGTCGGAGGGTCCTCTCCAGGATCAGAGGCCGGTGATGATGGGGGGGTTGGAAGGAGCTCCCCGGGATCAGAGGTCAGGGTTGCTGCTGGAGCCTCATTGTCCCCGCTTTCACCGTCGCTATAATTTGCTGCTGCTCCTGCTGCTGCCATGATGTTTGTGAAAAGGGGTTGTAACAGAGTCCACTTTATATAGCGACGGCGGGTGAGGGGGTGAGGGGGGTCCTTACGGCGTAGGGTTTGTCATCTCTTGCATCTGCTTACGCCCCCGACTCTCCTTAAACATCGCTTGGTAGTAACCAGACTTTTCTTGAATCATCTGCATCCAAATCACAAACGGTATTCTCAGGCCAAAACAGTCGCATTTAGGCCACTGCCATATATTCACCATTCTCTTGTCCAGCTCCCCGGTCGCGTCCCACTTCATAATGGTGGTACGCTGTTTACGAGCATCTCTATAGTGCATCTCCATTCTTCCAGTCTCGACCTCAAGGTCGGGGTCGGTGCTCTCCTCCATCATCGGGGTAACGACAGTCTTCAAGTTTCCCCATTCCGTTTCGGAAAAAGTCACCAGATACGGGTCGTCTTTCGGGGGGTCTGGGCCGTCTCCGGTGACCTGAAAGACGCGCAGTTCCTCCGCAACGTTGTCAAAGAGGCAGACCAGTTTATTCCCGTTGGGCAGCTCCCAGATAGCCCTCGGGTCTTCCGACGGTCGCATCATAGGTACCCGTCTACGTGCCGTATGAATCTTCCTGGGAGCCCCCGGAGGCTGCATAATGGCCTCCTGCTCCTGTTGAGTCTTAGAAGGTGAGGTTGAATCTTTCATTTCGGAAGTCCCAGACATGTCTGTATTTTTTGAAAAGATAGAGTTGGCCCTGCAGCGCGAAGCTCCCTATATTCTACACGGCCTGCTCGTGGGGGCGTGGTACGGATGAAGATGATGCCTCTAGGAGGAGGAAAAGGCCCCCCGCTCGACGTAATACAATTTAATTGTCTCTGTCACCCCATATCTGCACGGTCATGTATGACAAACAAAACTATAAACAGAATTTACTGGCGGGGAAATTGTCAGACTTGATGTATGACCAGGTGGTACGGCCTTGATGATGCTACTCGTGCCTGTGTAAGAAAATTATCTGTAATTTGGGACGTATGTGAAAACAAAACTTTAAACAGAATTTACTGGAGGGCAAAAGTGTCAGACTCGATGTATGGCCCGCGTGGCCGGGTAGGGGGGGCGCCTCGATGGCCAGGTGGCACGGCCCTGCAGAATTTACTGGCGGACAAATTGACAGACTCGATGTATGTCTCGACTTATGACCTTTACAAATTGGCGCCATACGCCGATGTGATACAAACGCTTGCGTGAGGAAAAAACACACGGTCAAAACTAGCGCCGAGCGTTTTTATTGGACGATAGACCCTGCACCTCCTCCTCTCATTCTTTGCTCCAACTTTACCATTTTATCCCACAGTCTCTCACAGTTTCTCTCAGACTCGCGCAGCAGCACGCCTCTCAGCTCTCCCGCATCGCTCTCTCCGAGGATTATCCAAAGCCGTGCGGACCTTTCCGCGCTACCGCACCAGTATGTGAATAAGTCCTTTGCTGATTCTCCGAAGCCCGGGGACCTTACCACGCTACCGCACACCGTACGCTCGCGCTCCATCAGGTAACCCAGCCACGCTCACTCCCGCCCGCGCACCACAAAATAATAATAATAATAACTTATTCAAATAACACACGCTCATAAGCACTCTCATCAATATCATTTTTAAAATAATACACACTCATAAGCACTCTCCTCAATATCATTTTAAAATAATAAACATTTAAAATAAGCATTTAAAATAATAAATAAATAAATCCAAATACCATTGCAGCACTAACACAACCAACCCAGGCCCCCTAAGCCACAATCATTTAAAATAATAAATAAATAATTAAATACAAATACCATTGCAGCAGTTACACAACCAACCCCCCGGGGAAGAAGACAAAAAAAAATATTTAAATAAATAATTAAATCCATATGCTATTGCGTCAGTTACACAACCAAGCTCAACCCACTACAACATAAGCTCCGCCCACTGAACTTTTGAACGTGACCTTTGACCCGACCTGTCATTTTGACAAAAGCGGTATCCTTCCTCTCTCTCTTGCAAGGTTGCTATTTGTGGACTATAGCTCCGCATTTAACACTATCCTTCCGAACAGACTGTTCCATAAAATGGCATCCACCATAACATCTGCTTTTGGATACAGGATTTCCTAACCAACCGACCACAGTCTGTCAAGATGGGTCCCCACCACTCCTCCTCCCTGTCTCTCAGTTCTTGTACTCCCTGTATACATATGATTGCAATCCAACCCACAATACTAATGTCATCATGAAATGTGCCGATGACACAGCTGTGGTGGGCCTGATTAGCAGTGGAGATGAGACAGCATACAGGGAGGAGATTGGCAGACTGGTGTACAGCTAACAACTGGATGTTAAATACCAAGAAAACAAAGGAACTCATCATTGGTTTTAGAAGGAAAAGGGTGGATCACCAGCCTCTGGTGATAAATGGGGAAGTTGTGGAGAGGGTGTCAACATTCAAGTTCCTGGGCACACACATATCGGATGACCTCACCTGGACAAATAACAGAATTTGCTTGATCAGGAAGGTGCAGCAAAGACTGTACTTCCTGAGAGTTCTCAGGAGAATCAACCTGCCACAACCTGCCACAACATCAGAGTGTCCTGACCTATGGTGTCTTGGTGTGGTACAGCAGTAGCTCTGCAGCTGACAAAAATGCCCTGCAGAGAGTAATCAGAGCTGCTGAGAAAATAACCAACACACACCTACCTACCCTGGAATATATCTTCAACCCCTGGTTCCTCCGCAAAACATCAAATATCATAAAGGACTCATCCCACCCTGCTCATAATCTCTTCCAACGTTTGCCGTCAGGCAGACAGACGATACAGGACAATAAAAACACACACCACAAGACTTTTGAACAGTTTTCACACAGAGGCCATCACCACCCTGAATGACGCTATGAAGTCGCTAAAACATTGATTGTGGAATGACATGTATCCTTATTTTATGCCAGTTACTACTTTGTTTTGACAATACATGGCTGGTACTTTAAAATTACTCTGTGTGTGATTAATTTCTTTTAATTTAATTTAGGCTTATTTATTAGTTTTCTTATTTATTTATTTGTTTATTTTAAGATAAGATTTTCTGTATTTTCTTTATGTGGGTGTGATGCAGGGGAGGCATGGTGGTGCAGTGGTTAGCACTGTTGCCTCACACCTCTGGGACCCGGGTTCAAGTCTCCGCCTGGGTTACATGTGTGGAGTTTGCATGTTCTCCGCATGTCGTCGTGGGGTTTCCTCCAGGTACTCTGGTTTCCCTCCACAGTCCAAAAACGTGTTGGGGATAATTTGGCTTGCTAAATTGCCCGTAGGAGTGCATGCGTGAGTGAATAGTGTGTGTAAGTGTGCCCTGCGATGGGCTGGATGTAGCACACTTTCATGTTTCTGTGAAAAGTGATTCCAAAGTGAATCTTTACTCACTAAAACAATTTCACCGCATTGTTGTTCTTGCTCTACAATATTGTCATCTATACGTTTCATAAGAATAGTACACTTGTATGATCCATCAGTTTCCTTTATGAAATACTTAACAAATACCATCTCAGCCAATTTGTGTAACGGTCTTGATAATTGTACAGATGAATTCTGGGTAGATTTGGGCACGCCTCAGAGTCGTAGTGTGAGCGGTATGGGAGCGAAATTGGAGCGAGACAGAGCGACTGCTCCAGCCTTAATTAAAAAAACCGCTCCGCGCTCTGAACAAATTCCGCCTGCTCCACTCCTCGCTCACGCTCCGCTCACATGCTCTGGAGCACGTTTGTTTTTACTGTAACCCAATACTGTAGGATCCAGGGTTTACCTCCCACAGGAGGGAGAGGAAGAATTTTGACACCGCAGCAGGAGGATGCTGTGGTGCAGATGGTGATCGCCAATAACAGTGTAAGGCGGAGAGAAATCCACGAGAACATTATTGCCGATAACAACATATTTGCAAAGATCAACACTGTTAGCACAACTGTTTGTCTCAAGTTGTTTTAAAAAGGTAGCGAGGGTTATTTCTATTGCAATGAATACGGTCAGAGTAATAGGCTGGATGAGCCCTATAAAGGGCTTACTTTTATTGTTGCAGGCTGTTGGTCCGTGGCACCTGAACACTTCTAAACCTGTGGATTCCCATCTGCTCTCCAGTCTGCAGCACTCCTGTTTGTAAGAACCTGTGTGATCATTAAACCATGTGGATTGTCTGCCGGTTTTTCCACTTTATCTTTCAAAGACGCTGTTTCTTCTAAAATCAGTTATGTGCCCCCTGGTCATATGTATAGTAATTCATTTGCGTGCTCCCACTTGAAGAAATTTCTTAAAGTCAGTCTAACAATTCTCCTTTGTCAGTGTGATGACTTCAGTGTGAGCCTTTTACCTGTAGAGCATTTTGGCTCTATTACACTAGACTTCTGCAGTGGCTCAACTTTCTACGTATTTGACTGTTTAGTAGTAATTTTGGGCACAGAATGTTCTCCTCTTCATACAGGACTGTGTAAAAGTCTTGAGCTGTCAAAGAGGATGATGTTCAAATGATCTTCATGTTGGTGTAGAACTATAAAATGATGTCTGTCAGAACATGGCAGCTCTGTCATTTCACAGCCTCTCCGACAGTCACCACAGTATCTGCAGTCCCACCCCATGCATACAGCTATTTTTTGACTTGACCACTATCACACCTCTTATGGCTAATTAGTACCTCTTTGACTTTTGTTAACTTATTAAATTAATGAGTAAAATGAGCTGGTGGTGAAGTTTACATAATACTGTACGTGGAACGGCTGAGGTGCCCCTGAGGAGATGTTTGGGAACTGAAGAGGTGTTTATCTCACCACCCAAAAAGGCATCAGTAGCGTTTTGGAGAACAGAAGAAATACTTGTGAGTTTAAATTGTGTTTCTTTTAATTTCCATCCATCCATTTTCCAAACCGCTTATCCTACTGAGTTTAATTTGCATATATTCTAATGTTAAATAGTCCTTTTTCTGATCAATTATGTAATTACTACTCGGACGAACAGCATTAAACATTTTCTTTGGCGGCCCAAGACTTTTGCTCAGTATTGTAGGTAAGAGTCTTTAGAAAAAGGACAGGAGGTACTGTGAGCTTTGAAGGACACGTTACCAGCTGTATCTGTGCAACGCGCTACAGCAAAAGATTGAAAGGGTCTGCTGAGCAGAGCGAGGAATCGAGGCAGCGGTGAATGAAACTGACGAGAGGCAGACTGACACAAGTGTTTCCTTATATTATTCCATAAAGGAACTGCACAACAAACAACAATAACATGATGACCATGAATGACAAGTTACACTAAGGATGGTAAGGCACACACACGGCGAGTAATTACACAATGGCTAAGAGATCCGAGGATCAGGCAAGAACCGAGGACAGCCACAGTTAAAGGCACAGGTGACAACCCAATACACAGCACAAACTACAAACAGGGGCTATATACAAGACATACACAGGGCTATACACACGCGCTCACTGGGACATGCAGATGCTGCCGGCACTACAGTATGATAGCGTATTGGAATTATACACAGTTCAGTACAGTATCGTAATTTGAAAAGCATTTGAAACAGCTGTACTGTACATTGTCAAAAAAATCTGTAAATAGCGACACTGTCTATTGTATTACCTTATATCCATGTAATACATATACAAATGTCAGATGTTAATCTGCCTGAGACATGAAGAAAAAGGGAAAAAATCGGTTATAATGGTCATCGGCTTATAGCGATCAATTTCACCCAGACAGATGTGATCACTGTATATAGATTCCACTGTATTACCAGCTATAAAGGCAAGAGGCATAGCGGAAACTCGCTGACTTCACTTGAGTGAGATGCCTGAATGGCTGTCATGCTCTCCTTAGCATGTATTATTCAGCTCCATTCATGTAAGTTTTGCAGAAGGCTTACTGAGCTTCCATTTTGAGCAAACTGTGCCAGTCATAAGCACAAGTCTGCCTGTTGCTCCAGTGGCCTAATGGAAGAGGCACTGGTCTTCTGAGCCAGGGACAGAGCTGGACTGGGCACCTGGGATACATAGGAAATTTACAGACGAGAGGAGGCCATTCGGCCTATCAAGCTCGTCTGGGCAGAACTTACCTAATAGCTCAGAGTTGTTAAAATCTTATCTACTGTAGCTCTGATTTAAAGAAACCCAGGGTTTTACCTTGGGCTACACTAGCAGGAAGACTATTCCATACTCCAACTACACGCTGTGTAAAGAAGTGCTTTCACAAATACATTTTAAAATGTCCTGCCGCTAATTTCCCCCTATGGCCACAAGTTCTAATATATAAACTAATATTGAAATAGCCATTTGGCTGAACAGCATCCAGACCTGTTAGAATCCTATATACCTGAATCATGTCCCCCATTAGTCTTCTTTCCTAGAGGTTGAACAGATTCAGTTCAGCTAACCTCTCCTCATAAGACATTCCTCTAAGACCAGGAATCATTCTTGTAGCCCTACGTTGCACCCTTTCCAAGGCAGCAATGTCCTTTTTAAGGTATGGTGACCAAACCTGCACACAATATTCTAGGTGGGGTCTTACCAAGGAATTGTACAGTATAATTGTAGCATCACCTCCCTTAACTTAAACTACACACACCTAGAGATGTAACCTAACATCCTATTGGCCTTTTTAATTGCTTCCCCAAACTGACGAGAGTAGAACATGAAAGCATCAACATACGCACCGAGGTCATTCTCACAATCAGCTAACTTTATTTCAGTGGAACCCATAAAATATCTGTACTTTATATTTCTGCTCCTTTCATGGATAACCTTACATTTATCTACTTTAAATTTCATCTGCCAGGTATCAGCCCAGTTGCTAATTAAATCCTATTGTAGCCTCTCCGCTGCTAGATCAGTATCTGCTACATCACGTACCTTGGTGTCATCAGCAAATTTAACCATTTTACTGTATGTATTGACGTCACTATCATTGGCGCAAATTAGGAACAATAGTGGTCCTAAAATTGAACCCTATGGTATCCCACAATGAACGCAGGCCCACTGTGACATTGTGCCTCTAATAACTACCCACTGCTTCCTGTCTGTAAACCAGTTTTTGATCCAGGCTGATACAGTTTGTAAAAACCCTGTAGCTTTGACCTTAAGGACTTCTGGAAATCTAATAATTCAATGAATCTACATGGTGGTGAGTTATTTGTGTTCTCTACTGTGAACACCCATGTACAATAATCATTAAATTCATTTACTATATTAATTTCATTTTCAATTATAAAGCCCTTACTATCCTGTAGATTAGTGATTTCAGCTTTTAGAGCTTTTTTGGAGATAAAACATTGGAAGAAACTTTTAATGTCATACTTGTCATTCATTTTTTAACTCAACCTGTAGACTCCTGCCTTATTTTGAAATCATTAGTTATCTTCCATTTGTGGAAGAGAGCCCTTCTCCCCCGGACTTTATTCTTAATTTCCTTAGTAAACCACCTTGGTTGTAGTTTCCTAGATTTAGTTCTGCTGGTAACAGGTATGAAGTCCTCTTGTCCTTTTAAAAAATTCCCATGCCTCTTCAACCGTTTTGCTATTTAACTTGTTCACAGTTTCTAGTTTCAGTCTCATACCATTAAAGTTTGCCTTCCTCACAATATATTTTTTTCTTTTGGATTTTACTCTTCTGACACGAAAATTAGCCTGAAATTTAACCATGTTATGATCACTACTGTCCAGTGGTTCTAAAACCTCTAATTTTTCAATCCTATCCTGGTTATTAGAAAAAAGAAGATCAAGAATGGCTTCTCCCCTGGTAGGGGTATTAAACTGAGTAAAAAAACAATCCTGTACCACTTCCACCATCTCCAGTTCATTTACAGAAGAGCCAGAGACTGTGTCCCACTGTATCCCTGGTAAATTAAAATCACCCATAACCACCACATCATTTTTATTACTCATAATCCTGATGTCGTCATACAACATTCTGCTTTCCTCTGCAGCTACATTAGGTGTCTATAACAAACACTGACAATTAGGCCATTTGAGTTTTTAGCATTTATTTTAGCATCTGTCATTTCCGTACTGGGCATCTTCCCAGGGCTACGGGGACCTTCAGAATTCATTATGCCCCCCCCCCCCCCCATTATGTACTGGGGATCCCAAAGTGGAGGGGTGGGTTTGGGTCCCATCTAGGATGACTCCTTCTCTTTATCATATTGATTGTTGCGATGAACCAAGGCAGTAGAAAGTGTAACAGGAAGCTTCATCACCATACCAGGTCTGAGGCTTAGAACGGCCATGTCCTCTGCTGGGTCTCACTTTGTCTATGGCCAACAGCTTTTACCTGCTTGTCATGGTTAAATCAGGCATCGCTTGAGGAAGGCTCATGCTGCACCTCACAGGGGCTTTATAACCTAGGGGTCTCTGAAAAGAAGCACTAAGTACCATTATGTGTGTCCAGAGCCCCTTTGCTGTTTAAAGTGGACACACTAAGAAAACACTCACCCAGCCCCGACTGTGCAGCAGAGTGGCGCAGAGGAAGTGTGCTGGGCCCATAACCCAGAGGTCGATGGATTGAAACCATTCTCTGCTATGTTGTCTCTCTTTTCTTATGCCAAGTTTAAGTGCTTCACAGCAAATTGCTGATCTTTCCTTCATTAAGGCTCTTATCCCCAGTGTTCAGAGGTTTTCAAAGGGGGGTGTTTTGCCCCCCTTTCCTCAGCTCTTCTTTGAAATTCTGCTTCTAAGGTCAGCATCCCAGACACCTTTTCACTGATGCTGATGACACTGATAGAGATGGTGAAACATGGCACCAAGATAGAAGAATGAGTGAAGCACCAAGTACTCTAAAGTGTGTTATGATACCCTTTGCTATTTAAAGTAGAAACACTGAGGAAAGACTCAGCTGGTCATTGTTCTACTACCTGCAAGCCGATCATTAGTGCATCTCCAGCCAACCGCCTCTGCTGTTTTACAAAATTCACAGCTAATCAGCTCAAAAATTTGTCAGACTTTTTCATTTTCTGTTGGCATTTAAACCCCTGACCGCTAGATGGCAGTGATGTAATCTATCTTCAGCCATCTGACTCATCCACTCCAACGTAAACAGAGTCAAAAACCAAAATGGCAATGCATGCAGGCACAGCGGCCTGGAGCTTTTCAATGCTACGCTTTTGTTGTGTAATATCTGACAATGTGCTACTGGTTTCTTTGCTTCTAGCACCAGAATTTTTTCTTTATTTTTATTCTTTTTTATTTTTGGTCTATGTATCTTTAGCTTTTATATGTATTTTATCTGTATTTATACTCTGTAAGTGTTAGTCTGTAGTTTTATGCTTACTATGGCGTCTACAGGCTTGCTCCAAATTACATCTCATTGTATTTTCACAGTGACAATAAAAGCATCTCACCTTATCCAAGGTTGGAGGTTGGATAAGGGCGCACCGCTAAAGTTTAGCTTTAGCAAACCTAGCTGTTGTGTTCACTGACTTATTACAACCTTAGAACACTAGGTGGCAGTGTCGAAAGGCAGACACTGTAGAGACGAGAAAGGAAGAAGTGTGATGAGTAGAGTGAGACGAATACGAACATCCGTACTGCTGTGCTACCTTGATGTTTTTGATGTAATGCTTGTTAAGTAAATAGCATTTCGTTTAACAGCATTTGTATATTCTCTGGCCTGGTTATTCGAGTGCTACACTACATTTCTGGCGACGAGTTTTGTGTTTTCACCTCTTCTTTTTTTTGCTGACTCACCATGGCTGGAAACGTGCCTGCACCTCCGATGTTTTTGCCGTGCCCGGGAGAGCCCCCGATACCTTTCGACATGTGGATGCGGATTTTCAAGAACTACCTACTGGTAATTAATGCAACGGGAAATGCTTGGCCTGAAGCGCGCAGGAGAGCTACGCTACTCCACTGTCTCGGAGCCGAGGGACAACGGACTTTCTACTCGCTACCAGATACAGGTGACTCCTTTGACTCTGCTGTCACTGCTTTAGAGAAACATTATACACCTAAAGTAAACGTTGTTGTGGAACGACATACCCTCAGACAGCGAAAACAAGCACCTCACGAGACTATTATACAGTATGCGGCCGTATTGCGTGATCTCGCTTCAAAATGTGGATTTGATGATAAAACCGATGAGATGATCCGTGATCAGCTGATTGAACATGTGAATAACTCAAACATAAGAGAGAGGCTCCTGCTCGAATCGGATCTGACACTGGACAAAACCTTAACACTCGCATCACAAGTAGAATCTGCTGTTCAACAAGCAAAAACAATAGCAGGAAAGGACAGTGTCTCAGTGCAAGCTGTACAACCTCGTTCACAATTCACTAAAAAGAAATACACACAGCACATTCATCCTAATAAGCCATTCAATGCCTCCACTACATCTTCCCGCAGCTGTTTCAGGTGTGGTTCTAACACACATCTGGCTAATTCTTCTCAGTGTCCTGCAGCCAAAGCAACTTGCAAGTCTTGCCATAAAGTTGGACATTTTTCTCGTGTTTGTCGCTCATCCAAGACAAGTGATGTACGTGAGATTCAGCTACCTAAACTGACTGTGCTATACTTAAACAACACTTGCCATGCACCACATACACTTACATGCAAAATCAATATCAGTACTCCTGCTTCTCTTACCAAAGAGCATGAAATGGTTGTTGACACAGGATCAGGAGTATCTATTTTGCCACACCACATCTATGTTCAGTATTTCAATGACACACCACTACTTCCACCTGTTAGTCAGCTAGTGACTTACACAAGGAAGAGAATTCCTGTGCTTGGTTGCCTACAAGTCAAAGTGAGTAGAGGAGTTCTCACTGCCCCAGTTACATTTTACGTGGTGAAGAAGGGCACTTCTCTTTTAGGAAGAGATCTCATGAAAGCCTTAAGCATCTGCATTGAAGGTAACACTACCCTCCCTCCCGTGTTTACCACAAACTCTGCATCTGCTCCCTGTATCCGTACTGCTAGTGCTGTTAGCTGTGTGACTGTTTCAACCGCTTCCTGCATCCCTACTACTCCAGACATTGGTTGTGCACAAAACTTTGTGCATAAGGTGAAAATTGACCCCACTGTTAAACCAGTACGCCAGAAATTACGACGCCTGCCTTTTGCTGTAAGAGCTTCTGTCTCAGCTGAACTTGACCGCTTGCTGAAAGCTGGTGTGATTGAGAAAATTGATGCATCACCTTGGGTTTCGCCTATTGTAGTTACAGGACAGAAAACTGGTGGAATACGAATGTGCACAGATCTCCGTGAACCAAACAAGGCTGTGGTCACAGATTGCTACCCTCTACCTCATGTGGATGAACTGCTTGCAAATTTACAAGGTGCAAAGCTGTTTTCTACAATCGATCTGGCTAATGCATACTACCAGTTGCCTCTTCATTAAGATAGCAGAGACCTTACAGCATTCATCACACATGATGGTCTGTTCCGATTCTGCAGAATTCCTTATGGCCTCACATCAGCCCCCTCAGCCTTCCAGAAAATGATGGCTGACATTCTCAACGGTCTTCCAGGTGTTCAAAATTATTTGGATGACCTTATTGTCTATGGCAACTCCCCTGTTGAGCATGACCAGAACCTCAACGCTGTCCTCCAAAAGCTGAAGGAGGCTGGATTGGTTCTCAATGAGAACAAATGTCACTTCAGGAAAACCTCCCTACGCTTCCTAGGTCATGTCATTACTGTAGATGGCATTCTTCCTGACCAAGAACACATTAATGCTGTCCTGAAAGCCCCTCCTCCATCTGACGCTGTTGCCCTGAGATCGTTTCTGGGCCTAGTGTCCTGGTATTCAAAGTTTCTGCCTAACTTTGCGACGGTTGTGGCTCCTATGCGTGCCTGTGTCAGTGAAAAAGACACATTTACATGGTCTCCTGCAGCACAAAGCAGCTTTGAGGAAGTTAAGCAACTTCTTGTGGACAGTCCTGCGCTTGCTCTTTTTAACCCTTCTCTACGACCGGTAATTTCCACAGATGCAAGTGACTATGGACTTGGAGCTGTCTTTGCACAAGTACAACCTGATGGCACAGAGAAGCCTGTGGCTTTCGCTTCCCGCACACTGACTGAAACGGAGAGGAAATACTCGACTGTTGAAAAAGAAGCACTTGCTTGTGTGTGGGCTACAGAAAAATGGAGAACATACCTGTGGGGACGTCGTTTTACTCTCCGCACAGATCACCAGGCATTGACAACACTGCTCAGCACAAAGGGAATCGGTCGGGCTGGTATGCGGGTTGCCCGCTGGTCTGCACGCCTGCTATGTTTTGACTATGATGTTGTCTATCGACCAGGCTCCCAGAACTATACGGCTGATTGTCTCTCGCGCCTTCCCCTGCCTGCGCCTCCTGACTCTATTTCAGATTCAGAACCCGAGATGGTGGCACATATTTCTGCTGTCCTAAGCTCCCTTCCAGTGGCTGACTTCAACTCTGCTTGTTCTTCTTGTCCTGAACTGTCAGCCCTGCGCTCACAACTTGAAAGTGGTTGGCCTCCATCGGTTAAATCAGTAAGTGGTGTACTAGCCCTATACTATAAGATCAGAGATGAGCTCTCCGTCAAGGATAACTACATCCTCAGAGGCTCAAGACTCATCGTGCCACTCTCCTTACGACACGCACTGATCATGCTTGCACATGAGAGTCATCAAGGAATCGTCCGCACAAAGCAACGTCTGCGCGACCTCTACTGGTGGCCAAAGATGGACTCACAAGTTCAGTCTTGCATTGCTTCATGTATACTCTGCCAGGTTAATGATAAAACAGCTTCTATTCACCCTGCTCCTTTGCAACCAGTCCCGCTGCCTGATGGACCATGGAAGAAACTTGGCCTTGATATTGTTGGACCCTTTAACACTGCAGTTTCTGCTTGCAAACAGGCGGTATTCAGGGCTAACGGGGGTTTATTTGGGACGACAGGACCAGGAAACATTCACCCACGCCGAATCCACAATGACAGACAAAGGGAACAGGTCAGACCAGGACTTAAATACAACGAGACTAAGCAAAGAAATCAGACAACGCTGGAAACGATCAGGGAAGCACACGTGGGAATTCAGGGGGCGTGGCACACATGAGGAGCCGACGAGCAGGGCATGACACATACATACATACAAACGCACACCCACTGCCACCCCAGTCTTGTCTCTTAACGCACACGCGTAGGCCTTTTTGGAAAAAACATCAATCACCGCAAGCAGATACTTTAACCCATCATTGTACGTCGCCAGCCCTTGCATGTCGCATAAATCGGCCTGCCACTGACACATGGTTGTCAGTACAAACACTCTGTTCCTGGGGAAATTCTTTTTAACCGGTTTATGTGAATTTGTACATTTGTACATCTTACTTTGAAAAACTTTCATGTTACATTTTAAAACATTTGTACATCTTTCTTTGAAAAACTTTCATGTCACATTTTAAAACATTTGTACATCTTACTTTTAAAAACTTTCATGTTACATTTTAAAACATCTGTACATCTCACTTTGAAAAACTTTCATGTTACGTCTTACAAATATTTGTGTAACTAAAAACTATGGTCAAGTTATATTACCATTCTTTAAAGTTTTTAATGTGTATTTGCAGCATGGTGCTAAATGCAGCTTACTGGTTGCCATTAAATGTAATTAAATAATCATGTACACCTTCTTTAAAATAACAAGACTATATCCTAAATTCTTACACCCCTGCCTGATTCCACAGTTCCTACCCCACACTTATGTGTCCCCCATCCCACCCTTCCATGACTTGTGAGATAAGGAAAGCACACTTCTGCCTGCCTGGTCGGTCATTTCTAGCCACTATTTAGGTTCTTCCTCAAGTCCTGTTGCCTAAATGACTTATATCCCACTCATATTAATTTAAAATTTCGCTATAACAAAACAATCCTTATACATTTTAATAAAAAACGTGAACTATATATGTTTGTTTTTTTGATTGAGCAAACTCTTTTGTGTTTTTGTGTGCGTGTCCAATACAACTGTAGTTTGTATCAACTTTTTTTTTTAGTTTGACCTCCAGGGTGTGTGTGTTTGTCCGCATGCGCGTGAATAAACATTTACTGAAAAACGTATTTATTCAAATAACTAAGACTTTATTCTGTCAAAGTTTTTAAAAATGTGTTTTTATGCATGTCACTAAATGCTGCTTAATAGTACCTAACCGGGGGTGCTCCCCCAGAGACAGTTGCTAGTCCATTTATTCTTTTAAAGACTACTGATTCCAATTTGGTGCCATATGCTTTTATCTTGTAGGCCATAGGATAGCTCCTCCTCTCATTCTTTGCTCCAACTTTATCATTTTCTCCCAGAGTCTCATTCTCTCAGAGTTTCTCTCAGACTCGCGCAGCACGGCTCTCAGCTCTCCGGCATCGCTCTCTCCGAGTCCTTTGCGGATTATCCAAAGCCGTGGGGACCTTACCGCAGTACCGCACCAGTATGTGAATAAGTCCTTTGCTGATTCTCCAAAGCCCGGGACCTTACCACAGTACCGCACCAGACACAGCGTACGCTCACGCTCCATCAGGTAACCCACCCAGCTCAGCCCCGGCGGCGGCGCCCGACAAAAACCCCGACACTCGTAAGCACTCTCCTCAATATAAAATTATAATTTTTAAAATAAATAATAATAAATAATTAAATAAATTAAAATAATAATAAATAAATAAATCCCTCTCCCGTGACGTCACATCGTACCACCACAACCAAGCCCCGCCCACAAGTGAACTTTTGACCCGTGACCTTTGACCCAACCTGTCAATTTGATGGAAGCGGTATCCTCTATCTCTCTCTAGGGACATTTTTCACACAGTCAACAATGACAAGATGCAAACAGCGTGGGCTGCAGTGAACATAAAATAGATGGAGATACAGCTGGTCAGCACGCTCTCTATGGTGCCTCCGTAGAAGGTGCTGAGGATGGGAGAGGAAAGCTCTCTTCATCCGGCGCAGGAAGTGCAAACGCTGCTGAGCCCGTTTAACCGGTGATGTTGTTTGGTGACCAGTCCAGACTGTCAGTTATCTGCACCCCCAGGAATCTGACGCTGCTGACCAACTCCACAGCACTGTTGTCAGTGACGAGTGCTGAATGATTGGGCTGTTTCCTCCTGAAGTCCATGATCATCTCCTTGGTCTTCTCCACATTCAGGATCAGGCTGTTGTCACTGCACCATCCCACCAGTCTCTTCATCTCCTCTCTACAGGGCAGGTCGTCACTGTTCCTAATGAGACCCACTAATCTACTTTGGATTAAGCCTGAACACCACCTCTCACCCCCCCATCACAGACGTCCCGCCATAACACTGCCTTAATATATTACCTGCACTGAAGCCCGTTTGGAGCGAGGTGTTTCAGTGCTGCTCCGGTCTCCTCCCACAGTCCAAAGGCGTGCAGGGTTGGCTGATCGGCATCTCTAAATTGTCCCTGTACTTGTGTGAGTGTGTGTGCCCTGCCGTGTGTTGGCGCCCGCCCAGTATTGGCTCCCACCAAGGGTTAGTTCCCACCCAGGGTTGACTCCCGCCCAGGGTTGGTTCTCGCCCAGAGTTGGTTCCCGCCTGCACTCATTGTTCCTGAGATAGGCAAATCTATATTGTTCTATTATAAACTTATAATTAGTTACATCAAAGGCGTTTCGGTAGTTTGCAAACCCTACAGACTATTTACAAGGTAATAAAACTGTTACATACATGTAAATGGCGGTGGCATGGTGGTGCAGTGGTTAGCATTGTTACCATACACCTCTTGGACCTGGGTTCGAGTCTCTGCCTGGGTTACATGTGTGGGTTCTGGGTTCTGTATGATGGGGGCAAAACTAGACCTTATACAGTGGGGTGGGGGTGGCAAGGCTGCCTAGGCACCTGCCCCTTCTGTCTGACGGGGAAGCAACCAGACCTTGTACGGTTGGGGGAGTCAGATTATTTAACAAAACAAAACATTATTTAATCAAATATATTAAGAATAATTGCATTTACTTTAGTCCACTGAAGCAGGACAGTAACAGGACATAATTATATTTTGAATTTATACAGTAAATTTAAATTAATCCAGCAGACTGTGGTTTCATTATGTTACTCAGTTATGCTTTGGGTGACGCTGAAGCAGGACATTAATAGGACAGAACAGAAAGCCTTTATTGTCATTGTACAGGGAGGAAATACAGTAAACAGATATAAATATACAAGTCGTACATATACAAGGGAGGGGGAAAGCCCCCCCCCCAATCAGGATTACATTTAGTTACATTTCAGTCAGAGAGAAAAACTATACAATTATATGTTTCATGTTTATTCAGCTCACTGAACACAGTCATTTATTTTTTGTCAAACATACAGTCCTGTGCAAAAGTCTTAGGCTGTCCAAAGAAATGTTTACAGCTGTTTATCTGGGTAGCAAGTGTACTTTAGCTTAGAACAAAAAACACAATTTAACATTATAACACGTGCAAATTAAGAGTAACACAATAAAAACTAGTAATAATTTGTTCTGTTTCTAAAATGTTACTGATATCTAGTTCGATGGCTAGATGAACACCGCTTCAGTTCCCAAACTTCTCCTCAGGGGCACCTCAGCCGTTCCATGATTTTGTTAAATTTCACCAACAGCTCTATTAAATAATTAGATATATCGGTTTAAAAAGTCAGTGAGAGATTGACTAGCTGTATGAGGTCTGCTAGTGGCCAAGTAAAAAAATACATGGCTGCACTGGACGGTCGCTGCAAATACTAGGATGATTTTAGCAGAGGTTCTGAAATGGCGAAGCTGATACACTTTGACAGGCATCATATCATAGTTTTACACCAACAGGAGGATAATCCAGTTGCCCCTTGATGGTCTCATCCTCGCTGCACTCGGGCCTGGGGCAGCGGGGGTGTCTGGTCAGCTTATGCCTGTGCAAGACGTCCCTGACTGGCAGCTTACCATGAAGGCACTGCCAGTTCAGGTCCTGCAGCCTGTAATCCAAACCCTTAGGCTGGATTCTCGCCCATGTGCCTTCCTCCAGGCCCAACATGGCCCGAGTCTCCCTATGACCAAGCAAAGCCTTGTAAAGGGCTCTGTGCTTGGTCAGGGCCTCTGTCTTGACACCTGCCGGAATAGACTTACTCCACTTGACAGCGTGGCTGTAGTGGACCGGCAGGGTCTCAGCCTTGGGGCCGAGGTTGGTCCACGACGTCACCAGACGTCTCATGGGGAGAGCCAGCCACAGACGCACAAAGTGCTGATGGGGGTGCTCGAGGGGAGCTGCCAGGCGCGTGCAGAGCTGCGAGAACAACAGGCAGTCAAGCTTGAGAGGAAAGTCAATAACGTCCCTCCCTCCACTGTCCTTTCCGAGATACATCACTTCCCTATGCACGTACTCATACCTGCCCCCCCAGACGAGGTTAAAAACGTCCCTCGTCAGGCCCCTCCGCATGAAGCGGGGCAAAGGGTACACATGTGCAAGGTAGAGCAGGGTGGGAAGAATATCCACTTTTAAGGCTAAAACCTTACCTTGGAAGGACAGGGACCTGGACTTCCACAGTCCGATCTTCCGCCTGGCGATCGCCAACCGCTCCTCCCAGTTCAACCGGGCGGCACCATCCGAAAGGAAGTTGACCCCCAAAACTTTGAGAGGACCGTCACAGAGGGTGAGACCACCTGCGACGTCCTCCCTCGCCTTCCAGCTGCCGAAATACTTGGCCACCGACTTACTGAGGTTGAGCGTCGCGCCAGAGGCCCAACCGAACGCGTGAACGAGGCTCAAGGCATGACCGAGAGACTGATCCGAGCAGATGAAAAGCGTGGTGTCGTCTGCATACTGGGTCAGTTTAACAGTTGTCCCCCGACTTCCTGGGATAAGAAGGCCATCGACCCCGGGGTGGGTGCGAATGGCGCACGCCAGTGGCTCTATATAGAGCGCGTAGAGGAGGGGGGAGAGGGGACATCCCTGCCTCACTCCACTCCGCTGGGGCACCAAATCACTCAGGAAGCCATTGATAACAACATGGCTCCCAACTTCGTTATACAAAGTGAGTAACCACCCCAGGTAATTGGGCCCGAAGCCAAACTTACCCAATACTTTGAACAGGAAGCGGTGATCTACCCGGTCGAAGGCTTTCTCCTGGTCCAAGCTGACCAGCAGGAGAGGGAGGTTCCTATCCTCCACCCAGGCGATGGCGTCGCGGATGAGGTGGAGATTCCACGTCGCCGATCGACCCTGTACTCCACACGTCTGGTCGCTGTGAACCAGATGAGCCATGGCCTTCTTCAGGCGTTCGGTAAGGGTCTTTGCGATGAGCTTTGTGTCTACACAAAGCATGGTCAGGGGCCTCCAGTTGCCAAGGTCGGCCCGATCGCCCTTCTTGTGCAACAAAGAGAGGACCCCCGACCTCATGCTCTTAGTGAGCAAACCCCGGCGCTGAACGTCCTCTACAACCTGCAGTATTCCGGCCCGAGGACATCCCAAAAGGTGGAATAAAATTCCACCGGGAGCCCATCGAGGCCAGGTACCTTGCGGCGGTTCATCTTGCCAAGCACTGCAGTCAGCTCGGCCAAGGTGATGGGGGCTTCTAAGCCGTCCCGGATGTCACTGGGAAGACAAGGTGAGATGTTATCTAGGAAGCGCTCCCCAGCAACCGGGTCCGTATCCCTAACATTAAAAAGGTTAAGGTAAAACAATTTAGCAACCTCCAGCATGTCTGATGTATCCTTGACTATACTGCCATTTGAGGCACGGAGAGAGCTAAAGCTCTTCTCCTCCCGGGCTTCCCTGGCTCTGTGGAAAAAAAAAAGAATTGCACTTTTCATTATTTTCCACCTCAAATATTTTGTCGCGGAGCATTTGGGCCGAGGCGGCCTGTTCATGCAGGCGCCTCAGCTCACCCTTTATGTCAAGCAGCCGCTCGTGGTTGATGGTGCCCCCGTTGTTGTGAGCAGCGTATTCATCCCGCAACCTTCTCTCCAGCCGCAGAATGGAGAACTTCTTCTCCATCCTGCGCTGCTTGCTGTACTGCATGGAGAAGGTTCGGATCCTGTCCTTCACACTCTCCCACCATTCGGCCACGGAGGGGAAGGTAGGCTTGTCCTTCTGCCACTCGGAGAAGTGATCTAAAAAAAGGTGTCTAAAATCTCTCTCCTCCAGGATCTGCAGGTTCATTTTCCAATAGCCGCCCCCATATACAAGGGCGTCTATGGAGACAGTGGCCTCCACTGCCAGATGGTCAGTGGGCCACTGTGGGGAGAGGGACACCTTTTTAAAAGCAACGGGGGGTGAAGCTAAAATGTAGTCGATGCGGCTGCTGGCTCCGCGACTATTATGCCAGGTGAAGCCCGGCATGCTGGGGTTGCATGTTTTAAAACCGTCAACAAGTTTAAAGGAACGAATAAAATGGCGAAAATGCCCTGAGCTGACATCCTGTCTACCCTCCAACGAGATGTTAAAGTCCCCTCCTAAAATCAAGTGTCGATCTGTGACACAGAACGGGGACAACTCTTCAAAGAGAGTTATACGGGACGAGGCCTCCACCGGAGCGTAGACACATATGGCCCGGAGGCGCTGTCCCCTCCATGTGGCGTCCACTCCCAAAACCCTGCCCTGAAGGACGGTAAACGCACTTACTTCTTCAAAGGCGCGGTCGCCAAAAAGGATCCCGACGCCTGAGGAGTGGACGCCACCTACGCTCCAGTAGGATCTACCCCTCTTCCACTGTCGTGAAAAGAGAGCCTCGTCCCGCTGGTCCCGGAGGTGGACTTCCTGCAGAAAACAAATGCTGAAGGGAGAAGATGCCAGCTGGTTAAAAGCAGATGTACGTTTTAAAATGTTCCTCAAACCCCTTACATTCAAGGTGACAATATTAAAATTGGCCATAGAATGTTAAAATAATAAAATACAATTAAAAACAACAAACTAAAATAATAAAAGCCAGCCATTAAAAACAATACTGTCCTACTGCCCCCCCTCCTCAGTCAACCTCAAAAGGTCCCCCAATTTCAGCCCCCCCAGGTACTCCTGTTCATTAGCAGTGTCCTGTTGACCGCTGTACTCCTGGGGGTTGCGGGGGACTGTCCCAAGTCCCACACCAGACGGGGGGCTTCTAACATCAGGGAGGGGGGATACTGTCGGCAGCCGGAGGGCTGGATGCGTCGGGTTGCGCCTCCCTTCTGCTCTTCTTCCTCCCCCGGGGGGATGCACCGCTCTTCTTTCGCCTGCTGCTGACGCCTGGAGCCAGGGCGAGCTGCTCCACCTTGTTCGGAGACCCCTCCTGCATTGGTGTCGCACTCGAAGGGGCCTCCTCCACCTCGACCAGGGCTTCTCCTCCTGCCCCCGTCGCCGGCTGTTCCTGCCCAGTCGTGGGGGCTAGAGCTCCCCCACCATTCTCCGTGCCGACTGCTCTGTTACCCGACAGAGCGTCGGCATATGTAGTCTTTTTCTGTGGGCAGGAACGAGCCAGATGGTCCTCGCCGTTGCAGTGTATGCAGCGACGGGGGCCCTTGCAGTCCCTGGCCATGTGCCCCGACTCCAGGCAGTTGCGGCAGCGCAGGTTAGCGCATCCCTCCAGGGTGTGTCCAAAGCTGTGGCACTGCCGGCAGAAGGGAGGCTGTCCAGAATAAAAAAGGTATGCCTTATTTCCCTGTAGGTTAAAATAGGCTGGGGGGTGGCTAAAACCGCCTGCCCCATTAGCGTCCGGGCGCAGGCGGGCCTGGAACTGGCGTCGGCCAGTCCAGATCCCCAGCTCATCCCGGATGTCCCTGTGGCCAGGAAGGAGGTCCACATACTTTTTTTTAAAAACAAGCAGACGGACTCGGCGGTAACATGCGGGTTAAAACAGTGGACAGTAATAACCCGCTTGTCGGGCCACCACAGAGGCTCGATGGTATACCGTCTAAGGAGAGGGTGCTGGGCCCCCTCCTTGCTCCGCTCCAGGACCTTGCTGCAGCTGTCATCGGTGGACAAGGTGACCTCAAAGAATTCGAAGGGGCCATTCCGCGGTACGCAAAGAACATCTTCCATACGAAGGCCCAGTGCTTCGAAGGCCACCTCCCGGATGAAGGCCAGCCGGTCGGGGAAGGTGCCCACCTCCCCCTCAGCCCTCCAGCAGAACCGGGTGGTATTCCGCAGGCCACCGCCTGCTACCAGCCACGGCCCGCTGAAGGGCTTCCTCGATGGTCCGCCGGCCGTTGCCATCCGGGAAGGTCCACCGACGTCGCCGCTGGAGCAGAGTCCTTCCGCCGCCGTGGTCTCGACGTCCGCCGTCCGCCAATCCGGGATGAGTCGAGCAGAGCTAAACTATAAAACCAGCTAAAAATAAAAACACCAGTTCGCCCAGCAGGGCGGCGGACAAGCCACCAGCCACTGCGGGATCCCCAGCCTACTAAAAACAGAAATAAAAGCAGGGATAAAAGGCTAAAAAGGAAGGCACGGGTCGCCCCGTGGCAGCGGCGGTCAAGCCACCTGCTGGTCACGCCTTAGGTTAACCGTGCCTTCCTCTAAAAAACCCGACGCAGTCCGTGAAAACCGGTAAAAAGTCAGTAAAATCCACTTGATTTTAGCCAAAAGGCCGAGAAGCGATACCCGCAGACTGCACCCCGCCGATTTTTAAATAATATTATGCTTGTACTACTTACATTAACACAAAATCACAATCTAAAAGGCTGAAACACCATGCAAATCAATGCCAACCCAGTACAATAAGAATTTTATTTATCAAACATTTAACAAATAGAACTACCTGCAGAACTATTACCCTTAACACAGGCAAAAGAGCAATTCCACCAGCAAATACAATTATACACCATTAAAATCTAATTACATGGCCAATAAAACAATTAAAATGTTACCTTACATGCATGCCAATAAAAAGTTAAGACAAAAAGAAAAAGTTCAAAAAGGAACATACCCGCAGACTTCCAAACTCTGCACAAGGGTCGGGCTAAAACAGCATCATACACTTTCCTAAAACACATAAAATCAGTAACCTTAGGAATAAAATAGGTCAATCACAAAATAAACAGCACAACAGATAAAATAAAATGTTAATAATGTTAATATTGATGAATATGTGCCAACAGTGATCAACCAAAAAAGTGCTCAGTAAATTCTGTACATGCCATTAAATACAATCCAAACCAAATAAAACACAAGCACAGAAAAAGAAAGCAAACTTACATAAAACCCGAGGTGTCCTTTGTGTGCTTCAGGAAAGCACATCATGTCAACCCTGTAGGATGGATTGTCACCACCTAGACGTACTGGGGCAGCCTAGGATCAAGGCAGTTAGATGGATGTCAGCTTACCTCTGGGGGTAGGTCGTTTAGGTGGATGGCAGCTTATTTCTGTGATCAGGGTGTTTGGGCAAATGTCAGCTTGCCTCTGAGATCAGAGTGTTTAGGTGGAAGCGAGGTTACCTCAGGGGTCAGGGGGCTGGGTCAAAGGCAGCCTACCTCTGGGGTTAGGGCATTTGGGTGGATGTGAGCTTACCTGAGGCGCCTGTGTGTTTGGGTGGACAGCAGCTTGTCTGAGATCAGAGCATTTGGGTGGATGGCAGCCTACCTCTGGGGTTAGGACATTTGCGTGACTGTGAGCTTACCTGAGGGGTCTGCGTGTTTGGGTAGACCGCAGCTTGCCTCTGCGATCAGGGTGTTTGGGTACATGTCAGCTTAGCTCTGGGGTCACAGTGTTCGGTTGGATGTGAGCCTTCCTGTGGAGTCAGGGCGTTTGGGTGAACAGCAGCTTACCTCTGGGGTCACAGCGTTTGTGTGTAGGGCAGCTTACTACAGCTAACTCTCAATTAGTTTAACTGAATTTATCCTAAAAAATAATATTTATCTCTATACCTGACACACAAAATACCGTGACTTATATATAATGTGGCATGTTGTAAATGCAACCAGTAATCAGAAGACATGTGAAGACACACAGAAGTGTGACATGTGCTGCACACCAGGGCAATTTCAGAATCCCAAATCAGATCTGTAGTTAACACCAAGCTATGGTAAACCAAGTGGCAACTATATACATGTATGGAAATCACACAACCCGAAAAACATATTAATACACAGGTATGTCTGACTCACTATCAAAAACGATGTAAACTTCTGTAGTAGTTAATAGATTAACAGACACAAAAAACCCAGAGGTACACCAACGAAAACACAGTGCAATGCTAGTATCCAACTAGCAAGAACTAGCTAACCAGCTAAAAAGTCGCAATTAACTTCTAAATTATCGAAACCCAGCTACATCGATAAGTACAAAAATTACCACGGAACATACATGTATTAGTTTAATAAAGTTTAAGCAGAAATTATCTAAATAAATCCGGCTTTAGTTTTGTTTGCCGGAGCTCGAACGCCGGACATGTCTTACTAAAAGGGCGCGAACTTCGGCCGGTTTGTGGCAAAGTAACCATGACAACCGCCTGCCGCTGGCGCCACACAACGTCGTTGACCGCAGTCAGACTCTCGCGTGTTTATGTCTGACCGACTCGCGTCGCCATAATGAGATTTAGTCGTACTTACGTTAAAAAAAAGCTCTTACCAACCTCATTTCACTGTATCCTATGCACAGCAATTTATTTAGCTTTCAACAAACTTAATTTTACAGAACAGAATTTCTGTATTGCCTCATTATATATATATATATATATATATATATATATATATATATATATATATATATATATATATATATATATATATATTCATTAATTTTCTCTAGTCAACGCACTGAATTACGACGGCCAATATTATGTATTATTTTGACAATAATATAAGTAGATTATTCTTTTACTATATGTAAATTCCTTAATTATATTCCATTGCTACTTTACAAAAGCCTTCAGGAAGTTTGGTGTTTTCATGACAACTAACCAAGTGTCTAACCAGTGTTTACCTGAATAATACAGAAAATTAAATGTCACTTGTTAAACTCACCTGTACGTACCTTTTACAGTCGTTTAAACCGTCATGAGCAATGCTGAAATCACTGTTGCAAACAGTTCAGCGCGTAACATTGTCATTATTTTTCATCCTTATTAAACAAGGGCACGTTTTTGTGTAGTCTGTGGTGAAATGCATTTTATATTTTCGTTTTTTGAGACACTCTCCCTCCGCCGTGACGCTCCATGGAACCAATACCTTCGGTTCTCTGGGAGTTAAATAAAAGCCCGCCCGCACTGAAATATGATTGGCTTATATGGCTAAGTAAACCAATCAGGATGCTGTCTGTCTAGCACTGGCTACATGAAGAGTCACACATATAGGGATCCACACATACGCACGTTCTCTCTTTCTCTCTATCCCTCTCTCTCTCGCTCATTCCTAGCTCATTTACTTGCTCATTCGTGTGTGCTACTGTCTCGCGTGCATGCTCTTGTTTGCTTGCTCTAGTTTCCAGGATATTTTTTTTTTAATTTAGGTGCATCAGGGAGCCGCTGTCAATATGCGGGAGACTTGGGATGTCTGGATAACTGCTTATTTGTACTATCATGATAACTGATCATTTCCAGGGAGCCGTAAATGTTTACACATATTTATTATTTTATAATATTTCATGTATATTTTCAACTTATTCACACCTTATTGTACCATGCGTCCATGCATACTTTACTGTAAAATCAGACAGATAAACGTTTAGAAAAATAATCGATTCTACAACTTAACTTGCAGCTGTCCAATTACACATCCATATTTTATTGCTGCAGATAACTGAGGTAGGTGTGGTATATAACGCTGAAGGTTAGACGTATAGTACAATAACATATGTACAACATGTGGTCATTTCAGTCAGACAAACGTTTAAAGTGGAAAACGAGCTTTATATTTTACCGGCAATTTCCATAGCACGTCTTAGTCGAAGTACTACACTGCCATCTATTGAACAAGTAGGGTTACTGAATCGTGAAATGTTTTTTTAGGACCACTAAAAGAGGATTATCAGTATGAAGGTTTATCAATAAAAATAATTTATTAAAATAAATATTACAGGACTCTCCCTGAAAATAAGGTGTTCTTAGCTTCCAAAGCCAAGGACACATTCTAGTGATTTTCCAGGAGACTGAACCTAACTAACCTGGGGCCTTATGAAAAACAATCAATCAGCTCATGTTGAAGCTCACAAGGTGTGGAGAACAAGAAAGACAAGTAAGGGAGAAAGGCAAGGTGCAGAGCATACACAAGCAATGTAGCGGCACATCAGTTATAGTGTATGATTAAAAATACTCATCATTTCTCACAGTATCAATAGTGGCCCATTGCTCCTACTGTAGCCTCACACCTCCAGGGTTGTGGGTTCAATCTGCACCCCTGCTGTAATAAACAGTGAAATTATCACAGTAACACTGTTTATCAGTAAAATAGTACAATACTGTAGAAAGTAGGGCAATATTTATGAGAACCTTGCCGATAAAATGCTGCAATGCACTGTAATTCAGTACGTAAACTGCAAATAAATAAACTGTAGAATTTACTCAAATTAAATGATGTAATAATTTGCACTCGCTTTTTTGGGTTGAATTTAGTATACGCAATTCTAGGAAATATTTTAAATAAATCAAGTTAAAGTCTGGGGTGGCATGGTGGTGCAGGAGTTTAGAATGGCATCACCGGTTCATCAGGTGTGGAGTTTGCATGTTCTCCCCATGTCGTTGGCACTGTTGCCTCGCACCTCTGGGACCCGGGTTCGAGTCTCTGCCTGGGTCACATGTGTGTGGAGTTTGCATGTTCTCCCCATGTCGTCGTGGGGTTTCCTCCGGGTACTCTGGTTTCCCCCCACAGTCCAAAAACATGCTGAGGCTAATTGGAGTTGCTAAATTGCCCGTAGGAGTGCATGTTTGAGTGACTGGTGTGTGAGTGTGCCCTGCGATGGGCTGGCCCCCCATCCTGGGTTGCTCCCTGCCTCATGCCCATTGCTTCTGGGATAGGCTGCGGACCCCCCGCAACCCAGTAGGATAAGCGGTTTGGAAAATCGATGGATGGATGGATGTTATTCCAAACAATAAGTAAAAAAAAACACTTACCGTGTCAATTCTAGGGAAATTAGTTTCAGTAGTTTTGTGGTTGAGGTGACACTTCATCCAGTCCAGACGGTGGATAATTGCTAGGCAAAACATCAGGTCAGCAGGATCACCGCTTCGTTTCACAACTAACATTTTCCGGGCTCTAACATACCGGTCTCGCACTTGTTGCCACTTGTTTTTACAAATTTCCAAATTAAAATTCAGGATGCTTGAAATCTCTTGCCATCTATTATTACATGTTATTTTGATGAGGATAATTGCGGACCTGCTCAATCAACAGGTCCTCAAACGTGGATATCTTGACTGTTGAGTGCAGATCTCGCAACACTGCCCCCTATAAATTACGCAGGTATTGCATCTTCGTATACGTTCCGTAAATTTTTGAGTATGTGCACAAAAACTGACGCAAAGAACGCAGGATACGGACCGCGGCTGTACGTACGTACATAAGTGTGTAATGAAAAGCAAGTATTTTTCTGCCTTTAGTTTAACATGTAGCCCTACCTCTCGGCTCTGCTTCAAGTGGGCTCTGCCTGCAAGATTTCTGACAGAGGGGATAATCCAGATCTGGCAGGTTAAGAATAATATTGTGAAGTTGTTTACCAATCTCTACCTCAGTGCCCTCTCTAAGATGCCAAATAGTCTATCTGCTGGGGAAACCTCTGAATGCTTAGGTTCACCCATCCCTACTGCAGGCACAAGCAGACTGATGGGATGTGCCAGAGATGTGGTCAGAGCATGGCTGCATAGTAATGATACTGTCACTGCCACTGGAGATGTGGATGCAGTCCTTAGTGTCCTGAAGCAGCATTCTTATTTGACTGTGCATTCTGGGATGCCTCCAGCAGATTTTTGTTCAACCAAGTCAGATGCTAGGGAGGATCCTCTGGACTATTGGTTTAGGCTGAATAAGGCAGCAGATGATGCCAAAGGGTTTATTACATGAGATGTTAGGGCACTGCCATGTCTATTAGAAATTGCTCTGTAGGAATATCTTATTAATGCTTTTACATTTATCTGATGCTTTGATCCCTGCGATGGGCTGGCCCCCCATCCTGGGTTGTTCCCTGCCTCGTGCCCATTGCATCCGGGATAGGCTCCGGACCCCCCGCGACCCAGTAGGATAAGTGGTTTGGAAAACGGATGGATGGATGGATGCAACAAATACCAGTTACCATGTTCAGAAGGTCAAGTGCACTCACCCTACCCTTTGTTGGCATTAAGTGGATAACATTTGCTGGGTGATACTGTATGACCGGGGGAGGCGTTTGATGATGGATGTATTATGTGACATTATAATGTTCTGGGCATCTACTTTGATAATGCTTGGGTAATAGTACCATGTTTTGTTATTTAATATAAATACTTGACTGAACCAGCTTATGTATTTGGTCTTTAAGAAGTTTTTACTGTTGTCTGGTGTGCTGTCGTATAACCTGTCTGACAGAAAGCTGTTTCTCCTCTCAGCACTAGGCGAATGGAAAAAGCCGTGAGCTGGGCTGATGACGAGTACTGGGCAGCCTGGGATAAATGGGATGAGGTGATCGAATGGGGAGATGGAGGATCTTCACCTAAAACACCTTCCTCCAACCAGGCTGGCACCAGTAATGGAGACATGGATGCTGGGGCGGTGAAGGAATATTATCAGAATAAAAAGAAAAAGTCAGACTTTAATCAGAAGTCAGAATTCAAACATATGTATTTCAGACCTTTTTTCTTCTGAGTTGGAGTCAGTCTGATATTAATTGAAACCACAAACTATGTAACACTATGTAAATGATTCTCACTGACTGAGCAACATTGAAATAATTGCTATAATCATGTTACAGTTTACTATAAAGAGAAATGTTTCTGTGCAACAGGTCAGCAAAAGAAATGGGTGTGCAGAGGCCTAACAGTGAGGATACGTAAATACCACCATCCTCAGCCTCAGCAAGTGGTCCATCAATGTCAAGCGGATGACAGTGAACAACAAACCCCACTTCTGCCAACCATAGTTACCCCATCAGTTTGGAGGGAATCAGTGGCTGAGGGGATGAGGAGATCCACTGGGCGGGAGGACCCATTCTCTGTGGCTGAGTACGAGATCCACCACTGGTCCAGAGTGAGATACTGGTCACGAGAGGCAAAGAAGACACCTGTAAATGAAAAATCCATTCTGGACCTTTGTAATGCCCTGCAGTCATTTACTCTCTCTTGGGGGGAAGGCTGACAGGATGTCCAACACCCAGAACCATATTTAAACCTTTAAAATTATAAAATAAGTTCAGTCTGATATTGTGTCAGCCAAATGGTGTCATCAATGTGCATCATAAATATAACACCTAGCTGATGGTGGACCTAAATTTTCCAAATAAACCAGGAATCATATGAATCATGTCAGTGCACTTTGTACTGAATTGCTTTGGTATAGTGATGTATGCAGGGTTTCATCTATTCCCTTACATAGTCATGTGTGACGTATTGCTGTAATGCAAATGTTTTTTTTTTTTTAAACTCCCCATTCATTTGTGTTCCTGCCACTCTATAGCTAAGTACAAACATTAAATGACAAAGGCATAGCGGAAACTCAATGAGCGCATTTGACCGAGATCCATGGATGGATGTCATCTTCTCCTGAACTGTGAGTGATAATGTCTCGGCCCCAAGATGCATTTTACCACAGATCCATTCATGTCACTTTTGCAGGCTTGCTTATAATTTTCTGAGCTTCCATTGTGAGTCAAGTGTCCTGGTCATAAGCTCAGGTCTGCCGGTTGCCCCACTGGCCAAATTCCCACGGCCCTGACTTTCTGAGCTGGATATCGTGGTTTTAAGTCCCATCTGGGGTGATTCTTTTTTTACTTTTCCCAGCTGCCTTCTGCTTTGTGATATAATAAATATTGCAATAAGTTTCATCTTCATTTTCAATTAATCAAACTGTATGAAAACTATATTTGCAGCAATTACAGCTTTGCAGTCCTTCGCCATTAGAGCTGTCCGTTTATGACAATATTAGGGGAAATTTCAATCCTGCTATTCCCAGAGGTGGGACTGGCTTGGTATTTTCTCTGACCTCATGGTGAAGCTGGTCTCACATGAGCTTGATAGGCTGGAGATGTGATGATTCTGTAGGCCAGTCAAGCAGGACAGTTCTCTGGATTCCTCATCTTTCACCAGTGTGCTTTGAATCAGCCTTGCTGCTTGATAGAAGTGCTGACCACAGGGAGTGGCATGAGTTGTAAAACAGAGCGGTAACCTTGCAGGTTCATTGCACCTTGTACTCTGTGTAAATCACCCACCTTACCAGCACCAAAGCAGTCCCATACCGTTTTACTCCCTCTGCCATGCTAGACAGAAGCATGGCAGCTATTCTTTGAAGTTGTGCTTCTAAGGCCAGCATACAAGTTGTATTTTCCCTGTTGCAAAAAACACTGGTAGAGATGGCACAACGAGGCACTGAAGGTTTGAGCCTTTTTAACCATTGTATTGAAAACTGGTTCACTACGCGAAGACAGTGCACATGGGTGACATTTCGTGGTGAAAGTACCACTCCTGATTATATATATATACATGTATGAATGCATTTGACTATGTGTGTGTGTGTGTGTGTGTGTGTGTGTGTGTGTGTGTGTGTGTGTGCGTGCAAACTGACAGACTGGGAAAATGAATTCAGAAGTTTTGTTTTGCTAAAAGTAAGTTCATTTTTAGAGAAAATAAGTCACAAACGAAAACAAAAGAAACTGATGGATTTTTCTCTCTTTCCTATCAAGTGAAACAATAATAAAAGCAGACTTAGTTATTGAATTTATATAAAGAATAACAAACTATCTGCCATTCTTTACGGTCACTTTTGCCAAGTTTAATGCCCTTTCTTGTCAATGACCATCATGAGCCTGCAAGTATATAAGATTCTAACAGGTCGAGATGCTCTTCAGCCAAATGGCTGCTTCAATATTAGTTTAAATACTAGAACTCATGGCCATAGGTGGAAATTAGTGGGAGAACATTTTAAACTGAACTTGAGAAAACACTTTTACACAGCGTGTAGTTAGAGTATGGAACAGTCTTCCTGTTCATGTAGTGCAAGCTAAAACCCTGGGTTCCTTTAAATCAGAGCTAGATAAGATTTAAAAAATTCTGAGCTATTAGTTAAGTTCTCCCCAAACGTGCTTGATGAGCTGAATGGCCTCCTCTCGTTTGTAAATTTCTTATGCTCTTATTATTTTTCAGTCCAAACTTGGTACCTATTTGGAATAATAGATATATTACCCACAGAAATCAGTCCCCGTACCATGAACGTTGGGTAGAGAAGAACATCTGGTCAGCTTTGCATCTATTGGACATCAAAGGAAATGTTCTGTTTTTTGAAAACTTTTGTTTAAAACATAATACAGTTTATTAAAAAAGAGTTTGATATTGTTCTAAAATCTATTCCAGCTGCACATTTAATGTTGGTCAGGAACCTTTTAAACAATTCTCCCCTTCTCCTATTTCATAGCCTCCCTCCTCTCCAATACAATGGTATTATTTTATAAGTAGGGTAAATTCCTAAATGAAATTATTAGACATAATATTATTAGACGTTGCTTATGAACTATTTCGTCACCTTTCCAATAAAAATTCAAATCAACCAGTAAACACATTTGCACTAAATATATTTATTATCCAATACCCCCCAAAGTCAGAGTTACACTTTAAAGTATTCAATGCTATATATCCCTGTAATTAATTTCTTCATACTAAGTTTAACTTTGATAATAATACTTTTAAAATAATGACATAGAAACTTTGGACCACTTGTTCTTCTCTTGTTGCTTCTCAACAAGTACAAAATTTCATTTTTTGACTTCCTTTACTTGTAATGATATTATCTTTGGTGTTGTCCTAAATGATGATACGCTTTATCTTTTACTCAATAAAATTATATTGTTGGGAAAATCTATATTCATAAAACAAGTGTCATGCCCGGCTCGTCCGCTCCTCCTGTGTGCCACGCCCCCTGATTACCCACGTGTTTTCTCCCGATTGTACCCAGCTGTGTCTAGTTAATTTGCTCAGTCCTGTGTATTTCAGTCCGTGTCTTACCTGAGTCCATTGTCTGTCATTGATGTTAGTTAGCGTTTCATGTCTCCTGCTCCCTGTTTATTTATTAAATCCCTGGTTTACCCTGACTTCCGCCTGTCCGCCTGCTTCCTGCCCGTTCGCCTCGCACGATCGCCGTTCCGTCCGGCTTTGAACGTGACAACAAGATTCTTCAAAACTCCTCCAAACTTTTTTTTATCTTCAAAAAAGAACTTTCTCAGTTCTTCACAGCTTTGACGTTAATGAGGAAAAAAAGCTGCAGTGAAACTTTTGCAAAGGATAAGGGGCCAAACTTTTAGTCCGTAGTACGTGGCGATCGTCAGTCGAATTATGCACTGCTTTTTGGAGCTACAAACGTTCCTGTTAACTTTAGGGATAACAAAAGAATGATGTCATGAGATTCACTGTAATAAAATCACTTTCAAATATTAACGAAATGCAACAAATAAGACTTCTTTAATTCTTATACATGTAGTAAACTGACAGACTGAGAAAATGAATTCAGAAGTTTTGTCTTGCTAAAAGTAAATTCTTTTTTAGAGAAAATTAGTTACAAACGAAAACAAAAGAAACTGATGGATTTTTCTCTTTCTCGTATTAAGAGAAACAATAATAAAAGCAGACTTAGTTAGTTATTGAATTTATATAGAAAAAAACAATCTGCCATTCTTTACGGTCCCTTTTGCCAAGTTTAATGCCCTTTCTTGTCAATGACCATCATGAGCCTGGTATCAGTTCACACACACACACACTCACTCACAACCTCCTAGATGCCGCTCTGAGAAGTGTAATGTTTGTGATCGTGGTTAATCCTATGCTACATTAAGGCCCCATAGTTAATGATGGGGATTAAATCAGGCGATGAAGACAGCCAGGTTACAATTTCATCACCTTCCAAGCTGGTTTTAAGGTGATGTCATGGTCTGTGCCTATTCTTGAAGTTTCAACTTGTGAGCCTTATGCATTGTATTAAGCTGATGTCTGTGTCAAAGTACGCATGAAAGAAAATTAGACTATTTTGCTGGGGAAAGACGATCATGACTACAGACTGTTGTGTGTCTGGCTGTAGTACCAACAGCAAGAAAATCCCAGATAGAACACTTTAAACCCAAATCTAAGTTTGTTCTTAGGTCCTACAGGCTTGTTGGCTCAGGGTGTCGTGCTCTTAACATCATGGCTGAGCTCTGCATGTCATATGCATGTTCTGCTGCTTGTTTCCTTGTGCCTGTGTGTGTCTGTGTCTGTCAGTGAGTCCTATGATGCACTGACCTTCTTAGCAGAATATTCCACTTCCTTACAGTATGTCCTATTGTGACTCCCCTATGATCCTGTACTGAATAGATTATAAAAAGCATGGACATAATCAAATGCTACATCTTCCTTAACTATTCATTTAAAATTTTTTAAATGATTTATTTTTCCACTTTTACGTTTAGTGGTCACTCCATAAGAGCTGTCCTTTAACGTGCTGCGCAGTGTCCCTGGATGCTTTGCAGTCCACTGCAAGGCTTGGACTTGAGGAGTCGATTCATTATGAAATTTGATTTGATTTGATTTGATTCAAACCCTTTATTGCTGTTGCAATATACCATGTCACTAGTCACAAGTACCAGCGAAAAACAGGCCATCGCCCGACCTTACATATACAACATCACAGTAGGGGGTAGACCGGCCGGGAGACAGGGGAGGAGAGAAGAGAAGAAAAGAAACAGAGTAACATGAGGAGAGAGGAGGAGAATAAAAAAGCAGCCCCCAGACTGTACTCCAGTGGGGAGGACATTGTGGGAACCGAAAAAAACACCTCAGCAACATAAGCACATGGTCACACCTTACAACATAAAAATGACTCCCAGTCTGAGCTGTGAGCTAATGCAGAATAACCAGAAGCCAGGTAGTGACTCTTGGTTGTTGTAGTTGTTCTCTTCTGACCAGGGAGGTGTTCCACTAAGCAGGATTTCTCAGTTAGCGGAGTTAACTTAAGCTAGAAGTCATGATTGTTCAATAGGAATGCTCCTTACCTCTTACTGGACAATTATGAGTGAGCCAGTGTCTTGTTTAAAAAGAGAAAATCTGTATCCATCTTCTGAATTATTCTGAATTATTCTACTCCTAAACAAACAGTTATCCTCAGAGGCAGCATAACATCTTGGCAGCTGCTCGATGCAGCATTGAAAAGCACTACAGAGAGTAATGAGCTCACAGATGTAATGAGCACAGAGCACGCTGCTCTCAGCAGTTGAGGACATTAATTTTTCCCCACAGAATACTCTGCTTGTGTAGTGTTTGTACTTGCCCTGCTACTGAAGGGGCATAAGTGATAATTAAGTGACATGATAATAAAGTGCATTGCTGGGTGTCTCTTTGCCAACCTCGCATGAAACAGTACTGTGATGCAAGACAGGGAGCTCGCACTCCCTCATTCAGAGAAGGGCACAGAGTGCGGCTGTGGAAACCAGCGCATGTGCAAAAAGGGCATCAGAAATTCTCTGCACCCATCGAGACCCATCCTAGCTGACGGGAAAGCATGGCATGCTGCCCATTTGGCCTCAGTACCCAGTGGACTTCCCAAATTTCCAGCCCTGCCAAAGACTGTTCCTGAAGGAACAGTTGAGCTTGGAATGGCCTAAGGAACTGGAAGCTGTGCAGCCAGGGCACACAAACCATCATCGGCTCAAGGACTATGGAACTTCACAGAATTAAACAAAGAAATGAAATGCATGTTCTGAGCGTGATTTTCTGGTTAGAAAGAGATAACTTAAAGGAAAAGATAGATTCAGTATAAAATATATAACAGTTGTTCGTAGATCCTCTTACTGTGGTCCTCAGTGAATGGAACATTTCTAATTGTAATTGATTTCTGTTGGAAGCAAAACAGGCAGTTCATAGTGAAAAGGTTGTGCAGTTACAGGAAGGCACAAGCACAATGTTTTTTGTTGAACTTACATTCTATTTTGTCTGGGGTGTAATGACCTTATAGGAAGAAATGTTACAGGTAAGGCGTGTCTTTAATAGAATACAGTGCTGCTGCAGGAAGACGAATACATAAGTAAAGGGGGGATGTTGCGTTCAGTTAGTAATTGTTCTGTTTTCCATATTACTGTATGTCACAAGAGGGTGCTGTAAGGCTGTTTTATTCGACTTCAATTCCTATTCCAAGAGTCAAGAATGGATAGTTGATCCCAGGCAGCAGTTTTCCAGATTATCAACTTCAAAAACTTAAAAATATGATAGGAAAAAAGTCTTTGTAAAATTAAGAAGTATATAATACTATGAATGACAAGGGGTCTTAATACTTTTCATTTAATTTTATTAACTCAATCTTTTGCTGGCAAGTATACCTTTTAAATTATATACATAACAGTACAACTGCATTATTTGTGTCTTGTATGCACACTCCATACAAAGTAAAAGGATAGGGCGGCTACTTCATTAATAGTATTTCTTATTTATACTTTACATTTCCTTTCTACTGCCCAACTCCCAGAGGACCATACCGTTTTATTACAATATAGCAGTCTACCGAAATGTCGATACTAATCATACATTTGAGTGACATAACTAAATAGACATATGTTGACACACAGACACAGATAAAAACAATTAAACTCCCTCTATGTGAAAATGACATGAGACACACGTCCTCAATGTTAAAATTCATGATTGTAAAAAATGACCATTGTTGCTAATGTTATATCTCAGGTCTCAGATTACTTCGTTAAGTGTCAATTAAACTGAGGCAGACAGGCGAATTATGGGGCAAACTGGGGTTTTAATAAGGGAATCGGGGGAACGGGTAGCAGGTAACATCTGACGCGACTAACATCAATGACAGACAAGGCAAGCAGGTAAGACCAGGACTTAAATAAGACAGGACCAAGCAAAGTAAATGGACAAAGCTGGAGACGATCAGGGAAGCACACGTGGGTAATCAGGGGGCGTGGCACACACGAGGAGCGGACGGAGCGGGCGTCACAGCAACAACATGAGGAATGTTAAAACTAGAAAACAGGGAACCACATTTCACAGGTAAAAAAATCTGCAGTACGGTCAAATAAGATACATAACATGTTTACTTGCCTGTGACACTGACGGGATACTAGCATTAGTTTTTGTTGAGAATACTATGAGCAATACTACATAAATTTGGGGGGGGCAGTAGTGGTGGGCTTGTTTATTTATTCAAAATAATTGTAAGATATAAATGCGTTAATTAGTAAAGAAGTTATGGCTAAAAGGTCTTTCCATCTACACCCTGACATGTTGCTTGTTTATGTCTAATTACCGCTCCAAGATGGTGGCACTGCTGACTCGTTGTGGAAAAGCGAGGTGAGGCATCTAGGCTTTCAAATTCATGAGCACCACGATGTACTTCGTTTAAATGGGAGGTTCACCCCAAAACTATAAAAAGATATTTTAGAGGGGCCTTAATGCTATCTATTCATCAAAGTTCTGCTGGGAGTTGTTCAGGTTTGGAAATATCAGCCGTAGAAATGTCGTGCTTCTATCGAAGTACACTACTCGTATCACTGCACATTAGACACAAGCGCGAGCTCCCTGGCAATATCTGCTGCGCAGTGATATTATTGGTGTGTGGCGTCGGGTAGAAGGAAATAGTTCGTATATTCAACTGCTCGCGACGAAGTCTGTGGATTTTCTTAACCTGTTCCTGATTTCTGGTAAGGGATATTGCTGTTGAATTTTTCAAATACGATGTTCTGGCGCTTTAAGTAGTGAAAGCAAAATTGAATCTTATTATATTGCTTATTCATTAATTAGTACCTATAACATGTATACTGCCCAATGTTTTGATTTAATAAATATTTAAAATTAATAAATATTTCAAAAATACTTCAATATTTAAAATGGTTCATGATTTTCAGGAGCGGTACAGTGGTTAGCACTGTTGCCTTACACCTTTGGGTCCCAGGTTCGAGTCTCCGCATGGGTCACATGTGTGCGGAGTTTGCATGTTCTCCCCATGTCGTCGTGAGGTTTCCTCTGGGTACTTTGGTTTCCCCCCACATTCCAAAGACATGCTGAGGCTAATTGGACTTGCTAAATTGCCCGTAGGAGAGCATGTGTGAGTGAATGGTGTGTGAGTGTGCCCTGCGATGGGCTGGCCCCCCATCCTGGGTTGATTGATGGATGATTTTCAGGTCACACTGCCCCCTCAGAGCCCACCAATCAGTGACTGTCTCATAGTGTGATGTAATACACAATGTCCGCACCACCCACTTTTCAATGAGCAGTAAAAACACACCAACTTGTCTCAGCGGACAGCGGCTCTTATCAGATAAGGGGAAAAGGACGAGATATAAAAAGTAAAAATAAATATATCACATTTGGTTAACATCAAATGAAAACAGCCCTGCAATAATATATTGGATTCTAGGATATCACCTATTAAAAGGGTGAATCTATTCTAGCAGACCATAAAAATCCAATTATGAACAGTGAAAATGGGCATAATAGGTCCCTATAAACGACAGGTTTCTGTCCATGGTGCTGAAAACCAGGATTGGCAGAATTCACATTACAGCGATTCCCCACTATATCGCGGATTTTCCTCCGACGCTTCACAATTCTCTGCGTATCCCGTACATTGTTTGTGGTCCGATTGTTTTCGTTTTGTTCTAAGCCCTACGATGGAAGACGTTGACCATTCAGGAGAAGGTAAAACTTCTGGATATGCTTCGGGAAGGAAAGCGTTATGCGGACGGCGCTTGACATTACGGCTTGAATGAATCAACAGTACGCTACATGAAGAAGGATGAAAAGAATGTGTAAGAGCCATATATATTTTAATTTTTATATATTCCATTACATATATAGAGAGAAAGTTGTGTGTGTGTATATATATTAAAAATTATTATTTTATTATTATTATTATTATTATTATTATTATTATTATTATTATTATTATTATTATTATGTTACTCATATCCTTAGCCCGACATTTAACATAGCCCGATATATGTGTTTTAATGAGTTTACATATGTTTAAAGCATGTGGGAGGGGTATTTTAAGGCTTAAACTTCAAAAAAAAATTATATGATCCTTCTGTATCGTGGATTTTCACCTATCGCTGATGGGTCTGGAACGCATCTACTGCGATAGGCAAATTTACCTTCATGTGGAGTCTTGGCTTTTCACAATGTTTCATTCCTACTTATAGCTAAGGTTTTTTTTAGCCGTCGTCACTCTAAGTTTGCCCATTAATGGTTTGGAATTGGGAATGTAAAGCTGTTTTGTTAGCATGTCTGCCTTACAATTCCTTTACTGTAAGTCGAGGCCTGCTGGAGCTCAATTCTGCTTCATGGCACTTGTATTTACTCTTTATTTTGCATTACATTATGTTTGAGACTAACCCCTTTATCTACCTCTCCATTCCTCCTGTTGAGCTCCATACAGAACTAGTGGAGAAAAGGGGTGCTTGGAGGGGAGACGATATCTCTGGATGCCCACTTAAGAAATATCTGCGTTACCTTCCAATACACCTTCCAAACTTAAGTGGATTGAACATGGGTGCTGTTGAATTAATAAAAAAAATGCACTGTATTAAAATTATTTTGTTTATATAACATAAAATTGAACTATAAACATGAAATTTAAATCTGTTTATATATTGACAAAATAATAATTCAGAATTTTGAACCCTCATTGAACAAAATTAAACCTAATATGGACAAATGGAAAGCATTGAAATTATCCTTATGGGGGGAAAGTTAATGTTACTAAAATGGTTGTGGTGCCTCAAGTTAATTATCTCTCTATGATGCTTCCATTTAATATTCCGGAAATGATATTTGAACATTATGAGAGTATAGTAAAAGATTTTTGTTTGGGAAAGAAAAAAACCTATAGGATTAAAATTACTTCGCCCAGAGACAAGGGAGGTCTAGGATTGCCAGATGTTAGATTATATAGCATGTCATTTGAAATAGCCAAACTCTACTATCACTGGAAGAATGTGAATTCTGATGTGGACTGGATAGCTATCGAGAGCAATTTGGCTTCACTATTTCAACCTCTGTACATTCTGTCACAATGGGGGGACAATATAAGAAACACAAACCCGATAATATCTTTTTCGAGGAATATATGGATCAAAATACATAAGAAGCTTAAAGTATCACATGACATGCAGCCATATTCCTCAATTTGGCACAATCCTCAAATACAAATAGGAAAAAGTATGGAAACAATGGCAATCCAAAGGGGTGAAAACTCTTTGGGATTTATTTGTAAATAGGATGTTTATGTCATAATCAGACTTAAAGAGTAAGTATGATGTAGGAGGAGGAGGGAGTTTTTGGAAGTTTTTGCAACTGAGGCATTGAGTCACAAGTGTTAAAATAGAGAAGATGAATGGTTAAGAATACTTACTAGAGTGGGGAAATATTATAGGGAAGTAAAAGGTAAATTTATTCAGTGTATAATTATGCACTGACACTACTGGACACCAATTAGACTAAATAGAACTGGACTAATTAATACTGATCAGTGTTTCGGAATTTTAGAAGGCAGGTGGGGGCTTATTTACGTATGCTGTGGCAGTGCTCTCAGGTATATCCATTTTGGGGTAGAGTTCTTGATCTCCTGGACAAATGGCTAGGCTTTACTTTTCCCTGCAAACCTGACTCTGTCTGCTAGGAGATAGAGTGGAATTGCCAAAGGTGAATAATAAACAGTTTAAGGCTGTGATGGTGGGACTCATAACTGCCATGAGGGTAATATTAAGGCATTTGAAGTCCTCAACAATCCCCAATATAAAGGAATGGACCGATGAGATGATTAAGGCAGCTTCATATGAAAAAATGTTGGACAGACTAAATGGGAAACGAGATATAATGAAAATGTGGGAATGTTTCTAGGGCCATGTTTTTGAAGGATAAATGGCTGGGAGGTTGAATATGATTGGTCATATTGTTTTATAAATGTGAATGGCTGAAGTGTATTATATGAGAGTGCTGTAACTTTTTGGTTTGAAAAATAAGAAAAATTTGAATTACAAAATAAAATGTTCTTAGAAAGTAATTTCATGTAACCACTTAAAATTAATTACATCCAACAGTAAATTTTTTAGTGTAGGTAAGTAGATGGATCGATAAAATTAAATAATTATTACAAATCACAAATAACTATTACAGTCATGGCCAAAAATATTGGCACCCCTGCACTTGTGTCAAAAAACACACCCATTCTCCTAGAAAATTGTTGCAATTACAGATGCTTTGGCATTGTCATTAATTTCTCTTGTTGGCACTTGAAGAAAACAAAAAGAGGAAGAAGGAAAAACAGGAATTGGAGACATTCCACGCAAAAGGGCACCTGCCCTTCTCATATTGTCTCAAAAACCCAAAGCCAGTCAGAGTGGTCTGGGGGTGATTGTACACCAAAATAGGCCATTTCATTCATGTTGATCTTAGTCTTTCTCATGATGGTGGGTAAATCTGGGGTGGCTCTTGTGGTTCTCATATGAGGTCTTTGGTGCACATTAAGTGAATCAGATACAGGCCACCCATTGTGTACCTCTGTGCCATTTAAATGGGCTTGCAATCTGAAGAGGTGTGAGGTCACAGTGATTTAACACTGGTCCACTTTTTCTTATGGCCTTGAGCCAGGTCATGACAATATCTTGTGTAGCACTAATGACGTAATGGCATCTGCTCATGTTATCTCATAACTTGAAGCTGTTTGTGCAGCACAACCCACACGGCACCAACAAGACATTGAGAAGAATCCCAGCAGCCCTCGGCTCTCTTACCCAATGCTGTTATAAGGGGACCAAACTTCTTTAAATTTCGCTTCCACAGTGGCTTTTGAAAAAAATAAGCAAATCACGCAATGCTATTGAAATTATTAAAACATAGAGATTAACAGTCAGATATGTTTTGTGATTTTAAATGAGGAAGTGATATATTGGATATAACATGAATGTATTTCTTATTTCTTTTTTTTTTGGGGTTTTCTGTGGTGAGAAATGAAAGCTACAGGCATGTAAATATTGCTTCCTGTAGTAACTTGTAAAATGTTCCTCATTGTTAACAATCACATTACATGTGAAGGTGTCAGTCAGTGGAAACGCATAGTGAGGAACGCTGGCCAGCCATTGTATTCGTTCAGGACCAGCCCATCAAGTAAAGGTTTCAGCACCACGGACAGTGACCTGTGTTAAACTGACCTCAGGTTCCTACATTGGCTCTATGGAATTTTCTGTAAATAATTAAATGCCACTGGCCCCCTACATGCGGAAATGTTTCCCCCTCCCCCAGACTTCTTCAGAGAGCTTTGGAGGACATTGTCTGCACGCTACCAGAGGTAACTAAGAATGTGCTTGAGTTGGGAGGAGGCAGTAGTCCCCATTTTTCCCTCCTGCTGTAGAGGGTCATCGGGAGGAGGTGGGTTTGCTGCTCTCTTTCGTGTCTCCTCAGCAGGTGGCTCTTAGAGATTTGTCTGAGAAAGGTCTGTACCAGGCTTGTGTTAAAGTGCTGCATTTTCGGGCACTGAGTGGACTGGCAGATTCTAGGTGGTCAGGTTTGTTGAGGCCTGGATCTTCCCCGCGGGGATGTTGGAGGTCCCTGTACAAGCCCCCCATTGAGAAGCACACGGTGGATCTTCAGTGGCAGATTGTGCACGGGGCAGTGGCCACAAACAGACAGGTGATGCACATTGATTCCACAGGGTGGCAATTGGTTTTCTTAGCTAATCTGTTTCTTTAAAACAAAGAAATGGATTGTTTACTTGTGTCTTTTATTCTACATCATAGATAATGCGAACCTTCATATAAGTAAGAGGTAATATTTTGCTCAGTATCAGTTCAAGTTCAAATACTTCAGGTTTTTTATTTGACAAAACACATAAAATTGTTCAGATACTTCAGGTTTTTTATTTGACAAAACACATAAAATTGTCATGCAAAGTCATTGATTTATTTTTAAAACTATTGCACTGTGATACATTTAACATCATATTTTCAGTTCTGCCAAATCTCATATTGACATCTTAGTGGTTTTCCAACGGCTTGTGGTGTCACATGGTGGTCGAAAATGATATTACAGGCTTTTGTTGAAATTACCTTAAAATTCATCTGGAATGTATTGATTTATGCCATAATTAATGATGCAAATTAACACAGATGGGGCCATTTTGACCCCATTTTGATGTTTTTGAAGAGGTAGACGGTCCAGTTGGCTGTATTAGTCAGTCTGCTAAGAAACATGGCGCCAACAAGCCCATGGCCCCTTTTCATGTAAAACTTCGTACAGGAGGCTGTTTGTGCAGATTAGTGCCTTTGTTAGCCTCGGCTCCTGTAAATCATATAAGCACACCCACCACACCCCCAGGAGCATTCCGCGTGCCCCCACCGGCCAACCTGCTTGTCCCCCCCAACCCACAGACCGTCTGTAGTTCTGAAATTTATCCACATGGCTGCTGACCAAGTCTAAGGTAAAATTTCATAAATGAAATTTTCAGTAAAATACATTTTTTTCCTCTAATCTGGGAGACAGTGCAGAATTATTGGAGTCGGTCCTAACTCTGTCTTCAATATGTACCCAGCAGGCACCTAGGACTCGTATCTCCCTCTGAGAATCTCTTCTAATGCGCTCAGCAGCAGAAATTCTCCATCCTAGATGAGCCTGCAAAGTTCTGTAGAAGTTAAATATACTTTAGTCAAATAAAGGATGAGACAATTTACTTAAAGCATGATACAGTTCATATTGCTCTTCAGGCTTCGTGATAAAATATTAAAATTATGGAGTACAAAGTTGTACATGCAAAGAATACAATGCAGAGTGGCAGAGCGCCTGGCCCAGAGGGTTTAATGGAATTTATCTTAATGTCTTTATTCTATTTTACTTTAATTTTTACCATATTATTCATTGTATTGTTCTTTCGATTTTATTTCTATTTTATTTTTGCTAATACACCGGATCTGAGTGCCTCATTTTGTTCCCTTCATGTAGAACACGTTTTGTAATGACAATAAAACATCCTTATCCTCATCTAAATCACACTGTCTAACTACTAACCTGTTTAAATAATATAATTGGATCTCAAAGGTTAATTGTCACTCAATTACCCCCTCAGCCCAACAGTACCACAAACACCCAACATGCACGGAAAGTTTCTCCTAAGTTGTTTTCCCTGCCTGGAACAATACCACAGCAGTCACATGGACTGATGTTTCAAAACATTTCAGAAACCTTGCATTGAAACTTGAGGTCTTTAGGAGGGATCAGTCCTGGGTGGCAAAGTTGCCACCACAAAGGTTTTTGATTAAGGGATTCATGATGCCAGGTAGCCATCTTTCACAAGCTGGTGGGCTGTGCCACTGATGCCTTTGCTTGGGTTTTATATGTCTGTCCTGGTTTGTGTTCTTGCCACTTCAGGTTCCCTGGTTTTGGTCTACATTCCTCGGTCCTCTGCTGTGGAGTCTACCTTCTGCTTCACCTCATTCTGGAGCCGCCCATCCAGTCAGCGGCCCATGTCCCCCTGGTTCCCTGTTTCCTGAGGTTAGTCAGCTAGTCTCCGGGGCCAGGGGCAGAAATCTGCCATGTTGGATGGGCGGCCCAGGTTGGGGTGCTCCATCATAGACTGGTACATGAAGGATTATAAATGGTTTTTAACCAGTATGTACCGAGTGTGCGTCGTGACGAAAAGAATGTCATGGGAACATTTAGGACTGACTGCAGTATTAGTTCAAAGCATGATTGTGTTTTTCTTAATTTTTATTGATTTATTTTTGGATTATTAATTTTTTAAAGTAACTTCATTCAGTTAAAAGGGGTTTGTCCATTTGCTTTAGCAGAAGTTCGTGTAAGTATGATGTTCACCTTCCTTTTTCATAGTCTAGTCTTTGCCAAGTTTTATGCTTATTTCCCCTGGTTAAGTTAATCTGACGTGTGTTTAGGAGGGTCATACAGGCTTTTTGTTTGTAATGGAAGCACAGGGTCTGTACTTGCAGCTTATTTGCCATGCTAATGGAAGTATTTTACCTTCCTCTCTAATCTCTTTTTTTCTTGGCTCTCACTGCAGTCTTCTCTATGCCAGGGTTTCTCAACCCAGTCCTTGGACCCCACTGCAAAGATCCACAGTTTTGCTCTGTCCAAGCTCTCAGCACAGCAGTAAAAGGTGACTGTTTGGTTCATGCATGCAGGGATCTGGGACAGAGCAAAAACGTGGAGCTGTCTGGTGGGCTGAGGAATGAGTTTAGAAATGCTGCTGTATGAAGTATTAAACCATTTGACCGGTTGGATAAATGTTAAAATGTTTTCTCAAAATATAAAAAGAGATAATCTTCTGTTTTGCGTCTCATTACAAGCAAACTTGTTTTTTGTTTTTATGTCACTCTAGTATTTGATATCTAATTTTCAGTCTTCTGGCAATATAATCTGGTGAATGGGGAAAGACTTCCAGCAGGGGCTCCGGTTTCCTCCCACAGTCCAAAAGTGCGCAGGGTAGGTTAATTGGCAAATCTGAGTTGTGAGTGTTTGCGCCCTGCAGAGTGTTGACTCCTGCCCAGGGTTGGTTCCTGCCTACGCCTGTTGTTCCAAGGACAGGCTCCGGTCCCCCCCGCGACCTCAGTTTGGCTTGCTGTCTCCCCGCTTGGTTTTCTTTGGTTTACGTCTTCACTAGCCCCCTTGTTGCTTTGACTTGTGTGTAAGTTATGTATGTGTGATTGTATTGCTGCATAGGGAGTGACTGCTATTTTGTTTTGCAAGTGTGTGTTGGACTCTGTTTATTTGGTTAGGGAGTGAGGTGGAGTGTTTGTCTTTTGGTTTCCTTTTCTTTTGCACTTAGGTGAGATTAGCTGTGGGTCGCACTTGATAGTTGGGGATTTTGTTTGTTATTTTGGCTGTGGTCAGTCCCAAAGTCTTTTGCACTGGGTTATTTGTTCAGTGTCAGTATTATACATGGAAAAAAAATGAAAATACAAAAAATATCCCTTTGTCCACTGGTGTTCCCTTCTTGCCCTCACCCTGTTTGTCCCTTTATCCCATTCCCCTTTCCCGTGAATACTGTTACACTCCAACCCTAGACAGGATATCAAAACAGCATCTTACCTATCGTTTTAAAAGAGATGAGGGATATTAATCATTGACCTTTATCTTTGCTATTTCAGAAATCCGTATCTGCTACCTTGTGACTGGAAGTATACACTGTAAAAAAAAGGCAAAATTTGTCACAGTTTTAAACCATTTTATATTAGCCAATTTGACTACAGTATAATTATTTTTTTCCTCTTATGTTAAATGACAGAAAAGTTTTTATCAAAACTACATTGCATAACTGGCATCGTAGTACTGATTAGCACCGATTCAGGCATCCCGATGAACAAATATGAAATTCATTTAAACTGTGGTACCTTAAATCCGTCAAGTTACCCCGATAAGCCAGTAACCCTGATTCGTAGTACAGGCCACTGATCGGTGTAAACGTATTGTTTAAACGGCGCTGTTGCATTACCAGGGTGAGACGTTGACTTGTTGGTTAGCTATAAAAACAGACGTTAGTGCAACTCCACGTTAATGGTGCGGTCATCATGGCTTATAAATGCTTATTATCGTTCATCATTGTTTGTGTCAGTAACGATAACATAAACACGGGTAGGCACCAGGAGAACATCATTGGCTCTTGCATCGATTACTTTTCCCGTAACACCCTTTAGATTGTTTCCCTGAAGGGCAGCAAACCGACAATTTCGGTGTGATTGAGCTGATCACGTGTGCATGGGGAGGGAATGCGGACCACATGACCTTCCCGGCGAGCTCAGCGCATCCAGCATCGCTTCGCAAATACAATCAAAATGTTTTATCTTTATTCACACTTTCTATCTTTATTCATTATCTCTACGATCTCACTGCTGGACGAATGCCTGGCATTCAGAGCATTCTTTATTAGCCATTTGCCTTTGGATGCAGTTTATTTGCATGCCCCAAAGCTTCCAGGCATCAGTAATTGCTTCCCACGTTACTCCGGTCCTGGGGTCTTCTGTAACTGCCCTTTGGGATTACATATATTCAGCATATGCTTTTGTCCGAAGTGAGGAGAGTTTGGGGTCAGAGCACTTGGGTCTAAGGGACTTGCTCAAGGGCTTAACAATGTTACGATTACTCTGCCATGGGAGTTGAACCAACAACCAAACTGGCAGAGATGGCCAACCTGCTGAGCTCCACACCCGCTGACGATCTCCTTTTCCTGTCTGCTGCAGTCTCCATGGACCTGAGTCCAGAGAAGCACTCTGAACTTGAGGACATCCGGCTGAGGAAAGGAGCCCTTCTGCTGGAGATCCAGAGGCTGCGGGAGGCGCTGAGAGAGGCCCTCATGGAAGTGGAGGGCCTTGAATCCAGCACCAAACGCAGCCAAATCTTAGAAAAGAATAGGCATGTCGCCATGGGAAGAAAGAAATTCAACATGGACCCTAAGAAGGGTATCCTGTTCATGGTACAAAACAATCTTCTCCGGCACACGTCTGAGGACATCGCCCAGCTCCTATACAAGGGAGAGGGGCTGAACAAAACAGCCATTGGGGATTACCTGGGTGAGAGAGACGACTTCAATATCCAAGTCCTCCAAACATTTCTTGGGCTTCACGAATTCGCAGGGTTCAACCTGGTACAGGCTCTCAGGCAGTTCCTCTGGAGTTTCCGTCTGCCAGGAGAAGCACAAAAGATTGACAGGATGATGGAGGCCTTTGCGCAGAGGTACTGTCAATGTAATCCTGGAGTCTTCCAGAACATTGACACCTGCTATGTACTTTCATTTTCCATAATCATGCTAAACACTAGCCTTCATAATCCAAATGTGAGAGACAAGCCCAGTGTGGACAGGTTCATCTCCATGAATCGAGGAATCAATGATGGAGGCAACCTGCCAGATGAACTCCTCCGAAATCTTTATAAGAGCATAAAGAATGAGCCATTCAAGATTCCTGAAGACATTGGGAATAATGCCTTCTTCAACCCTGACAGAGAGGGTTGGCTCTTCAAACTGGGAGGAGGACGGGTGAAAATATGGAAAAGGCGGTGGTTCATTCTGATGGATAACTGCCTTTACTACTTTAAACATACTACGGATAAGAAACCCAGGGTGATCATTCCGCTGGAGAATCTGAGCATCCGTGAGGTGAATGATCTCAGGAAGCCTAACTGCTTTGAACTGTACATCCCTAACAACAGCAGACAGCTGATGAAAGCCTGCAAAACGGAGGCGGACGGCCGCCTGGGAGAGGGAAATCATGTGGTGTACCGCATCTCGGCGCCAACCCCTGAGGAGAAGGACAAGTGGATACAGAGCATCACTGCTGCTGTGAGCACTGACCCTTTTTATGAGATGCTGTCAGTAAGAAAAAAACGGCTGAATAAATAAGTAACGATAAAGACTGTGTGAATATGGTTGGATGTGCTATTGCAGAAAGTATTTATTTCAGAACAAGGAACTTTGCACAAAGTAATGTTTAACCTTAAGGTAGCATGACCGAATTCCAGGTTTTGTTTTGATACGACTTATTGTTCACTACAGATTTTATCATCGAAATGCCCTGTCCTTTTTTTGTATAAATGTGTGTCACGGGTGTACGGCAGCGATCGCGGGCAGAGCGGCGATCGTGCGGGCAAGCGGGGAAGCAGGAAGCAGGCAGGCAGGATTCGGGACGAAACAAGGGGTTTAATCAAAATCCAGGGCAGGGAACACAGGACGGCTACAGACATCAATGACAGACAAGGAAAACTGGGGAGACCAGGACTTAAATGCACAGGACTGATTGAAAGCAAAACGGACACAGCTGGGTACGATCCGGGAAACACACGTGGGTAAGCAGGGGGCGTGTTACACAGGAGGAGCGAACGAGCCGGGCATGACAATGTGAAATTAAAAGTTATTTACACTGTATTGCTGATCTTTATGTCAGAGTACCTTTTTTTCTGAGAATCCACACTGCTGTAAATTTGCATCAACATGATTGGGATTGGGATGGAAAAATTATTTTCCATCTTAACCCATATTCTAAGCATATTGATTTCTCTTGTAAATTTTACTTTTACAGCAGTATGATTTAAGACACTAACAGCAATTCATTTTTCAACCAGTAATTGTTAATGTGATAGGAATTGCATTCAACAGCAAATGCGTTCAGCTTAACCAAATGTATAAATCTTACATATTCTGATGATTCGACATTCCCCCGACGTCTGTGTGATGTATTTCAGCAACAACACGCAGTTAATGAGATCACTATGCGGAATTTAGCCGACTGTTATTTTACTGATTAGGATATATCACCCATGATTGGGGTATACTATATATCAAGGGTCAGCAACCTTTTTGAAACTGAGAGCTACTTCACGGGTACTGAGCCATACAAAGGCTACCAGAACAGACTTTACCTAAACTTATCTAAACTTCATGTAGAATAAACACGTTTTAAATCCTTTTTTGGATATTGTCATTTTCAAATCTATATAAATACAAATGTGATTAAAGAAGAATAGCAACAAGATAAAATGAAATTTTAGTCACTGCCCACTGGTGAGTTGTGGTATTTTTAGAACAGGTCCGTGGACAACTCATGTGGTCCTTGGGGGCATCCTGGTGCCAGTGGGCACCATGTTGGTGACCCCTGTTCTAAATGGTATGTAGGGTTTGCAAACTACACCAACGCTTCTGATGTAGCTACATTTAGGCTTATAGTGGAATAATATAGTGGAAGATTCCTTGTGTGAGTGTCTGAGAGCGTGAAAGTCATGCCAGATGCATGGTAGTCGGCAGCCCTGCTTTCCGTGTGCATCTGTCTCTTACTTTAGGTGGCTAGAGATCCAGCATTACTCAGGATTAGGAGCCACTTGCACTGATAATAATTAGTTTCTTTTTCCCCTTGCAGTCTGCTGCTGTATAACATTATGAAATCAACCCAAAAATCCGCAACCCATGACCTCCTAATATTTACCCGAAACTATGTTTTCAAAATAGCACAACTGGACATGAACACCGCGGACCTGGAAACTCTGCTGAGCATTGAGAATCAGCTTGCAAAGGCTCTTAATTTGGATATGTTTGTGAAACATTCTGCTGCACAGCACAACAAAGAAAAACAACTGGTCAGTGATAATGAAAAGTACAATCAGCATTGTTTTAACCATGAGAGTCCAAATGCTTAGATAAATTGTCACTTTTTCAGTGTAAGTATGCTCCTGAGCTCCACGATTCTGAATGATAGTCGGTTTCTCACTGAACCTCCATGCCACTCTGTTAAAATCTCTCGCCACCCCATGTAAAATTTTCTAGATCCACCACTGTGCCAGAGCTAAGACTTAAGAATCTTGAGTATTATTTCAACATAAACTTTGCTTGGGTGCTTCATACTTTAAATTAAATATAAATTATGGCAACGTGCAAAACTATTAAGCAAAATGCAACGTATTTGTTTTTCGTTTACGTAATTATATATGTTGATTATGATTCTTTTTAGTTCCACAGTACATGCAGATACTAAAATCCAAGCATGCACTCTTAGGTTAATTGCTATCAGTTTATATAAAGATTTATAGAAATTTCAGTCAGAGACTAGCTTCTGATATAGAAAGAATGTTTACATTTTTTTTGGCCGTGGAATAGTTTTTCAGTGCTGCATGTAGTTTCTCTTTATTGTTTGAATAGGGCACAATTATAATTATACTACATTTATTATAATTATATAATTACATCATATTATAATTATTATATATATCATTATATTAGGGTGCCCCTCGCAGAAGGTAAATTTAATCTTATTTAATAAAATTTTTTATATAGCTTCAGATCACAGCAGAAGTCATTTACTGTAAGGTTACCTTTACCATAGAAGATATAACAGCTCCAAAAGTTCTTCATTTGGTACAGAAAACATATGCCTGACAGATGGTGAAGTTTATTCCGTCTTTATTCTTCTAGACACCGTGAAAAACTATAAAATAAACATATTATTAAATTCCTGCATTACATTTAATCTTACAAGACATTCTAAAAGATCCATGATATTACCGCTAAACAGCGGCTCATACATCACCGCAATTCCACTTTTCAATACAAGACAACAAGTAAATACAATAAATATAAATTACCGTTTGCGCCTTCTGACCAAATGCTTAGGAGTTATTACAGATCCTGCCGTGACAAGCCGACAAACCACAAGTTGACTCCATGAATCTCCCAGCATGCATTTACTCCTACCCTATTCCGTCACCTGACCATGTATTCAAGGGTTAACACGGATCAATTAAATAGTCAGCAGAGGGCACTGGCATACATTTCACAGTATACATTCTATATTAAATCAAACCAGCAAAAGGTGATTATAAAATAACCGTCTTAGTGACAGTTACAGAGTGGCGTAGTCACCCTTTCGCTCTATAGCGCCCCCTACCCCTACTACGATTATAATTATAATAATTGCCTCATGTGCAGTTGCGTTGGCTAAGTTACCTGGAGATGTTATTAGCTGCACATTCTCCTAGAAACTAACAACGGTGCTCACTCAGGTATATTTATATTGGTCAGAAAGCCCATGTAAAGTCTGATATAGTGCTGAATGTGTTATTTTATAGACAGTAATAGGTTTAATTAATTTTATATTCTATTACTGTAGAAAGCTATACTTGCTTACTTAAGGTATTTTGCATTATTAATGTGTGATTTAAATGAAGGTAGTTTTATTACAGTCAGCTTTTATTCACAGTGTCATCATGAAGAGGAAGTGTGACAATCGTGAGTTTTTGGGCAACCACAGAAAAGCAGGAAAGTAAGTAGAGACAGTGAGATAATTAGTGCCAGTCAGATGATAGACGTATACAGTATGTGAGTCAAGGGTTCTTCATATATTAATCAACCCATTCAGATAACAAATCCTGAGAGATCCATTCCTGAGCATCATGCCAAGAAACACCACTTGTTTACTGATAACTGCTTTCATGTAGACTCTGCTGTGCTGAGAGTAAAGATGAAGAGGGAGAGACAGCAAGAGGCTGCTGACAGCAGAGAATGCAGGTGACATGGAGGGGAGTGAGAAAAGGAGCAAATATTGATGGTTAAGAGTGAATAATGACGTTACAGTAGCCTGATCCTGATGTTAGTTTAATATGTTTCTTAGTTTGGCTTGTGGTGTGTATTTCAGATATGGCGTTTAAGCAGGGAGACTGAGTGTGAGTCAATGACAGAGAGAGAGAGAGAGAGCAGACAGGCAGGTGAAGATGAAGGTGTATTAGGGAGGAGGGGGGAGGAGCTTGGACCTTCACCAAATCAGCCAAATGTAAATGTCACGTCTATCAAACAGGAGACCCTGCTTTCAGGAGAAATGGTTTAAAGATCACACTGGGCTCCCTTACAGCCCCCCCCCTCGTCTTAAGGGGGGTTCTTTGTTTCTACTGTGCAAAATAATTTGTAACACAAATGTCTAAACTGGCATGAAAGACACATTCAGCTCTTGTGAAGACTGGCATGTGAAACTGGAAAATGCACTGGGGAAATTCAGTGCACATAAAGACAGGCAGTGCCACAGATTAGCACTGATGACATGGATTCAGAAGATCAATCCTGTTAATATTCAACCTTCAGATGAGCTGGAAAGAGCAGCAGCAAGTGAGGAAAAATCTTCTGAAGTTAAGTACTTGGCACAGCAAGGCCTGGCTTTTCGAGGTGTTGGTAAGGAGAGTGGGAATTTCAAGCAGCTTCTAATGCAAACAGCAGAGGGCGATGCAGAGCTGACCATGTGGCTGAAAGGTCACTTTGATTTCACCAGTGCTGTTTAACTGTAACACCTGTTCCTGGGTTGCCCTCAGTCCTTGTTATTGGTTATGATTCTCACTGTCCTGCATTGTGTCTTGTTAGCTGTGTATTTAAGTGCCTGTTCTGCTTCTGTTCTTTGATGGTTCATTATAGCTGTATGTTGTATGTATGTATATAGTTCTCTAGTTGTGTTTATTCCATCATTTAGTTCATTCCTGGACATTTGCTGTTTATTTTGGATCCATCCTGATCCTTTTGGTTTTGATGTGTGTTGTAATAAACCCTATTTTTCCACCCGCGTCATGCACTGCCGCAACCAGAAGAGGGCAGAAGATATGGCACAAAAACAAAGGAATAAGCCTAACTTTAAAAAGAACAAAAAACATCAAGACTCATCCAGCATGGGGTGGTGAGTTAAGGAATAACACAAACAATCAAAGAATAAGCAAACAAATGAGAGAAAAGATGCAGAGATGACTGAGAAGCAGGGGATGACTGGAGAAGAGATGACAGGACCAGAAGACAGGAGGGATACAGGGAGAGCGGAGAAGACAGTACAACTGAAGAATGGGAGAAGAGGAGAGACCACAGAGGAAGGAGAACATAGATGACTGGAGGGGAGGGAATATAGGAGCAACAGAGAGAAGGAGGAAGTGCTGCGGAGGAGAAGACAGGATAAGAGGGGAAAATGTGAGCAGAGAAGGACAAACACCCCCACTGCCCAGCAAAGTGCACTTGTAAGTAAACCACAATTTTAGCCTTGGGCTCAATATCTGGACTTGTCTCTGTGTAGCAATGCATAGAATCCTTGACACTGGTTATGACTGTACTGTATTAGTCCTAAACCTGCCATTATAGTGTAAGGAGAAAAGATTTTTTTTTAAATAAATCATTTAAAAAAAAAGGTAGAGCGATGTAGCCGCCGGAGAAGTACCCCCCCCCCCCCCCCCAAAAGCCCTTTTTGTTCCCTTCTAGCTACCAGATGAAACTCACAATGCACCCCAACGCCACCTAACTTCTCTTCCACATGATGCACCTTATTTACCCTCTGAATCCTGTCTATTATTGAGCGTTTTTCTATCCATTTGATTATAAGCTTATTACACTGTATGTACATTAGTCAGCCACATATGCTGTACGGCTTTGTTTTCCGGACAGTCTGGGCTACTCAGATGTGTCATAATTCGATTTGTAAATGCTGACAGTCTTGATATTATCCTTCTTATCAGGAAAAACTACTTCTGCATATAGATATTTCTCAATTTTTAGTCTCGTCTAATATAAAAATTGGCAGGTAGTACAAATATAATCTTATAAATGCTGAGATTAGAGTATCTGCGATGCAGGAATGCAGGGGTTTCATTGAGGCCCTTTCTATGGCTTAGTACTGTGAAGGAATACATGGTTAGTGCCAGGCGCAAATGAATATCTTTGATTTTGCATCCATTTGGTAACTTGTTGAAGTTGTCTGATAGTCAGTAATACATGGTTAATTAATATGATTCTTTATTTACTACTTTATAACATCTGAAAGAAACTGAAATAGGAAAGCTTATTTTAATTTATGGTCCACTGGATAAACACAGACATTACAGACGGTTTCACAGTCTAATGCTGAATGTTGTTTGCTATCATTTTTCTGCCTGCATATGCTGTGATTGGTGCAGTGAAATTTGAGAATGTGTTTATGGTCAGTATCATAGCCTCAGACAACAAACCAACGCTGTAGCGTGTCACTGTGTTTACATGTGAGAGGGGTTCCAGTTACATAATGGACTCATTCTAATTCAACTGTTTTGACGGAGCTCGACAAACCTAAAAAATAAATGCTGGTGTTATCAAAAACTATGTCATATAGCTATATTCCAGATTTATTACAGCCAAACACATCTCGGAGCTCCGAGGAACCTCCTTCTCCTAATACTTCCCTCCATCCCACTCTTCTCATCCCTCCATCCCTCAAATACTGTGTAATGATGATATGTGTGCGTGTGGAGGGTGAGGGATGGGCGTGGAAGGTAATAGTTAATTGGCTACACCTGGGTTGTGAGGGATCTGGGGTTAAGAGAGGGAATGGAAGGCGCGCTAGGGAGATATGGTCTGGTAGGCACCGTACGCGTTGGGTCCCGGGGGAGGTGCCACTCGCATGCCGTTTAGGGCTGCCGGCGGTGAAGCCAGAGAGTGGGCGGTAGGGACAGTTCCCGGTGCGGTAGGGCGAGGACCGGTGTGATTATTCCTTCCCCGGGGGAGGGTCCGGATCCCCGGGGGGGGAGGGGGTGTTATGTTTTAATTATGTCTTTATTGTGTGAGTGTTTCGTGTGGTTTAAATGTGCAGTGTAACTACTTAGGGTTGGGACAGGACTATAGAGGCGGTTCGGGTCCCGTAATGCTTGCCTGTGCCCGAAGTGTGGGGATTACTGTGTATTGCAGTGCTATTGGTGTGCCGTGCCCTAATGGGGATGTTGTGTGGTGCGGGATTTACTGTGCGGTAGCGTGGGTTAACACACGCTTAAAAAGGGGTGGTGTGCTACGGGGAGAAAGCGGGACCGAGCTCTTTGTGAATCCAGATCCGACCCGATGGGTCGCTGCATGAATTGTACTGAATAAAATTATCTTTGTAATTGTAGCTGCAGTCTGGTGGTGATCTGTTCTCCGTTTACAGCCTCTGACGCTACTGTAGTTTGGGTTCGTTACAATATCAGTTCGATGACTCGCATATTCCCTATAATATAGGGTCTATATTTTCTAATTTTAAGTCATTTTTTTATGTTTATAACCTTAGCTCTGTGCAAACCATTTCGTATATATCCAACAACACAGTACAATTATGGTGGATATCTGTTTTATTACAGTAAAACAATGTAGATTTTATGTATACTGAATGTAAAATTAAAGTTAATGAAAGCAAAATTATAGAAAACAGCTGTTGTGCCTTCGTTTTACTTAAAACACATGTTGGTACAATAAAACCATTAAAATTTTACAGATAAAGCATATGACCATAAGTTTAATTTCTGTAAAAATACAGAAAAGAAATTGACCAGTTTCACTGAAGGGGTTTCCCTGTTATTTTACAAACTGTGCGTAAAATTATGTTTATGCAATGTAGTTTTGATAAACCTTTTCTGTCATTTAACATAAGAGGAAAAAAATAACTATACTGTAGTCAAATTGGCTGATATAAAATGGTTTAAAACTGTGACAAATTTTGCCTTTTTTACAGTGTATACTTCCAGTCAGAAGGTACCACACCGGCAGATACGGATTTCTGAAATAGCAAAGATAAAGGTCAATGAATAATATCCCTCATCTCTTTTAAAACTATAGGTAAGATGCTGTTATGATATCCTGTCTAGGGTTGGAGTGTAACAGTATTCATGGGAAAGGGGAATGGGATAAAGGGACAAACAGGGTGAGGGCAAGAAGGGAACACCAGTGGACAAAGGGATATTTTTTGTATTTTAATTTTTTCATGTATAATACTGACACTGAACAAATAACCCGGTGCAAAAGACTTTGGGACTGACCACAGCCAAAATAACAAACAAAATCCCCAACTATCAAGTGCGACCCACAGCTAATCTCACCTAAGTGCAAAAGAAAAGGAAACCAAAAGACAAACACTCCACCTCACTCCCTGACCAAATAAACAGAGTCCAACACACACTTGCAAAACAAAATAGCAGTCACTCCCTATGCAGCAATACAATCACACATACATAACTTACACACAAGTCAAAGCAACAAGGGGGCTAGTGAAGACGTAAACCAAAGGAAACCAAGGGGGGAGACAGCATGCCAAACTGAGGTCGCGGGGGGGACCGGAGCCTGTCCTTGGAACAACAGGCGTAGGCAGGAACCAACCCTGGGCAGGAGTCAACACTCTGCAGGGCGCAAACACTCACAACTCAGATTTGCCAATTAACCTACCCTGCACACTTTTGGACTGTGGGAGGAAACCGGAGCCCCTGCTGGAAGTCTTTCCCCATTCACCAGATTATATTGCCAGAAGACTGAAAATTAGATATCAAATACTAGAGTGAGATAAAAACAAAAAACAAGTTTGCTTGTAATGAGACGCAAAACAGAAGATTATCTCTTTTTATATTTTGAAAAAACATTTTAACATTTATCCAACCGGCCAAATGGTTTAATACTTCATACAGCAGCATTTCTAAACACATTCCTCAGCCCACCAGACGTTTTTGCTCTGTCCCAGATCCCTGCATGCATGAACCAAACAGTCACCTTTTACTGCTGTGTTGAGAGCTTGGACAGAGCAAAACTGTGGATCTTTGCAGTGGGGTCCAAGGACTGGGTTGAGAAACCCTGGCATAGAGGAGACTGCAGTGAGAGCCAAGAAAAAGAGAGATTAGAGAGGAAGGTAAAATGCTTCCATTAACATGGCAAATAAGCTGCAAGTACAGACCCTGTGCTTCCATTACAAACAAAAAGCATGTATGACCCTCCTAAACACACAAGTCAGATTAACTTAACCAGGGGAAATAAGCATAAAACTTGGCAAAGACTAGACTATGAAAAGGGAAGGTGAACATCATACTTACACGAACTTCTGCTAAAGCAAATGGACAAACCCCTTTTAACTGAATCAAGTTACTTTAAAAAATTAATAATACAAAAATAAATCAATAAAAAATAAGAAAAACACAATCATGCTTTGAATTAATACTGCAGTCAGTCCTAAATGTTTGTTGCATTTTGTTGGCTTACTGGCGCTATGTTTCTCAGCAGACTGACTAATACAGCCAACTGGACCATCTACCTCTTCCAAAACATCCATGCAGAGTTTCCTGCCTGTTTCTGACAGCTTTCACTGTTATTCTTTTGCTCCAGTCCTTTGTACTTTTCCAGGTTTTAGTATCTTGACCTTTGCAATCTGGAGGATTGCTACCCTCCAACTAGCTGTTTTGGGTCAAAATGGTCCCATCTGTGTTAATTTGCATCATTAATTACAGCATAAATCAATACATTCCAGATGAATTTTAAGGTAATTTCAACAAAAGCCTGTAATATCATTTTCGACCACCATGTGACGCCACAAGCCATTGGAAAACCACTAAGCTGTCAATAAGAGATTTGGCAGAACTGAAAATATGATGTTAAATGTATCACAGTGCAATAGTTTTAAAAATAAATCAATGACTTTGCATGACAATTTTATGTGTTTTGTCAAATAAAAAACCTGAAGTATTTGAACTTGAACTGATACTGAGCAAAATATTACCTCTTACTTATATGAAGGTTCGCATTATCTATGATGTAGAATAAAAGACACAAGTAAACAATCCATTTCTTTGTTTTAAAGAAACAGATTAGCTAAGAAAACCAATTGCCACCCTGTGGAATCAATGTGCATCACCTGTCTGTTTGTGGCCACTGCCCCGTGCACAATCTGCCACTGAAGATCCACCGTGTGCTTCTCAATGGGGGGCTTGTACAGGGACCTCCAACATCCCCGCGGGGAAGATCCAGGCCTCAACAAACCTGACCACCTAGAATCCGCCAGTCCACTCAGTGCCCGAAAATGCAGCACTTTAACACAAGCCTGGTACAGACCTTTCTCAGACAAATCTCTAAGAGCCACCTGCTGAAGAGACACGAAAGAGAGCAGCAAACCCACCTCCTCCCAATGACCCTCTACAGCAGGAGGGAAAAATGGGGACTACTGCCTCCTCCCAACTCAAGCACATTCTTAGTTGCCTCTGGTAGCGTGCAGACAATGTCCTCCAAAGCTCTCTGAAGAAGTCTGGGGGAGGGGGAAACATTTCCGCATGTAGGGGGCCAGTGGCATTTAATTATTTACAGAAAATTCCATAGAGCCAATGTAGGAACCTGAGGTCAGTTTAACACAGGTCACTGTCCGTGGTGCTGAAACCTTTACTTGATGGGCTGGTCCTGAACGAATACAATGGCTGGCCAGCGTGCCTCACTATGCGTTTCCACTGACTGACACCTTCACATGTAATGTGATTGTTAACAATGAGGAACATTTTACAAGTTACTACAGGAAGCAATATTTACATGCCTGTAGCTTTCATTTCTCACCACAGAAAACCCAAAAAAAAAGAAATAAGAAATACATTCGTGTTATATCCAATATATCACTTCCTCATTTAAAATCACAAAACATATCTGACTGTTAATCTCTATGTTTTAATAATTTCAATAGCATTGCGTGATTTGCTTATTTTTTTCAAAAGCCACTGTGGAAGCGAAATTTAAAGAAGTTTGGTCCCCTTATAACAGCATTGGGTAAGAGAGCCGAGGGCTGCTGGGATTGTTCTCAATGTCTTGTTGGTGCCGTGTGGGTTGTGCTGCACAAACAGCTTCAAGTTATGAGATAACATGAGCAGATGCCATTACGTCATTAGTGCTGCACAAGATATTGTCATGACCTGGCTCAAGGCCATAAGAAAAAGTGGACCAGTGTTAAATCACTGTGACCTCACACCTCTTCAGATTGCAAGCCCATTTAAATGGCACAGAGGTACACAATGGGTGGCCTGTATCTGATTCACTTAATGTGCACCAAAGACCTCATATGAGAACCACAAGAGCCACCCCAGATTTACCCACCATCATGAGAAAGACTAAGATCAACATGAATGAAATGGCCTATTTTGGTGTACAATCACCCCCAGACCACTCTGACTGGCTTTGGGTATTTGAGACAATATGAGAAGGGCAGGTGCCCTTTTGCGTGGAATGTCTCCGATTCCTGTTTTTCCTTCTTCCTCTTTTTGTTTTCTTCAAGTGCCAACAAGAGAAATTAATGACAATGCCAAAGCATCTGTAATTGCAACAATTTTCTAGGAGAAGGGGTGTGTTTTTTGACACAAGTGCAGGGGTGCCAATATTTTTGGCCATGACTGTAATAGTTATTTGTGATTTGTAATAATTATTTAATTTTATCGATCCATCTACTTACCTACACTAAAAAATGTACTGTTGGATGTAATTAATTTTAAGACTAGTGGTTACATGAAATTACTTTCTAAGAACATTTTATTTTGTAATTCAAATTTTTCTTATTTTTCTAACCAAAAAGTTACAGCACTCTCATATAATACACTTCAGCCATTCACATTTATAAAACAATATGACCAATCACTAGTTCAACCTCCCAGCCATTTATCCTTCAAAAACATGGCCCTAGAAACATTCCCACATTTTCATTATACCTCGTTTCCCATTTAGTCTGTCCAACATTTTTTCATATGAAGCTGCCTTAATCATCTCATCGGTCCATTCCTTTATATTGGGGATTGTTGAGGATTTCAAATGCCTTAATATTACCCTCATGGCAGTTATGAGTCCCACCATCACAGCCTTAAACTGTTTATTATTCCCCTTTGGCAATTCCACTCTATCTCCTAGCAGACAGAGTCGGGTTTGCGGGGAAAAGTAAAGCCTAGCCATTTGTCCAGGAGACCAAGAACTCTACCCCAAAATGGATATACCTGAGAGCACTGCCACAGCATGTGTAAATAAGCCCCCACCTGCCTTCTAAAATTCCAACACTGACCAGTTCTATTTAGTCTAACTAGTGTCCAGTACTATCTGTGTATAATTTTATACTGAATAAATGTACCTTTTACTTCCCTATAATATTTCCCCACTCTAGAAAGTATTCTTGACCATTCATCTTCTGCATTTTAACACTTGTGACTCAATGCCTCAGTTGCAAAAACTTCCAAAAACTCCCTCCTCCTCCTACATCATACTTACTCTTTAAGTCTGATTATGACATAAACATCCCATTTACGAATAAATCCCAAAGAGTTTTCACCCCTTTGGGTTGCCATTGTTTCCATACTTTTTCCTATTTGTATTTGAGGATTGTGCCAAATTGAGGAATATGGCTGCATGTCATGTGATACTTTAAGCTTCTTATGTATTTTGATCCATATATTCCTCGAAAAAGATATTATCGGGTTTGTGTTTCTTATATTGTCCCCCCATTGTGACAGAATGTACAGAGGTTGAAATAGTGAAGCCAAATTGCTCTCGATAGCTATCCAGTCCACATCAGAATTCACATTCTTCCAGTGATAGTAGAGTTTGGCTATTTCAAATGACATGCTATATAATCTAACATCTGGCAATCCTAGACCTCCCTTGTCTCTGGGCGAAGTAATTTTAATCCTAGGTTTATTCTTTCCCAACAAAAATCTTTTACTATACTCTCGTACTGTTCAAATATCCTTTCCGGAATATTAAATGGAAGCATCATAGAGAGATAATTAACTTGAGGCACCACAACCATTTTAGTAACATTAACCTTCCCCCCATAAGGATAATTTCAATGCTTTCCATTTGTCCATATTAGGTTTAATTTTGTTCAATGAGGGTTCAAAATTCTGAATTATTATTTTGTCAATATATAAACAGATTTAAATTTCATGTTTATAGTTCAATTTTATGTTATATAAACAAAATAATTTTAATACAGTGCATTTTTTTTATTAATTCAACAGCACCCATGTTCAATCCACTTAAGTTTGGAAGGTGTATTGGAAGGTAACGCAGATATTTCTTAAGTGGGCATCCAGAGATATCGTCTCCCCTCCAAGCACCCCTTTTCTCCACTAGTTCTGTATGGAGCTCAACAGGAGGAATGGAGAGGTAGATAAAGGGGTTAGTCTCAAACATAATGTAATAGAAAATAAAGAGTAAATACAAGCGCCATGAAGCAGTATTGAGTTCCAGCAGGCCTTGACTTACAGTAAAGGAATTGTAAGGCAGACATGCTAACAAAACAGCTTTACATTCCCAATTCCAAACCATTAATGGGCAACCTTAGAGTGACGACGGCTAAAAAAAACCTTAGCTATAAGCAGGAATGAAACATTGTGAAAAGCCAAGACTCCACGTGAACATGTTCTCCCCTTGCAGAGTCAGATCACGCATTTGAAGTGTTCCCAAGTGTTTGTGTGTTTTAGGTTCCTGTTAGTGAGGGGTCCTTTGCCGTTCTGTCTGACATCCAACAGAAAGTCCACTGTGTCTCTGCAACTTAAGCTGAGTCAGTGTAAGTGTGTGGCTCAGTAGCTCAAGTATTTGGGCTTGTAATCCAAAATTTGCTGGTTTAAATCCAGCTTCAGATGGATAACTGTATGTTTATGGGCCATTGAGTTATGAAAAATAATCAATGTAGTGAATTACTATATTCTCAAATTACTTGTTGTACTTTTAAGAACAACACCATTTATTAAACAAACAAATCTGCATTGGCAGAATGAAGAATTAAAAATGAAAATAAACTATCATTTAAGAAACTGTGGAAAACTGAATTTACAATATTTGTAAATTGAAGGAAGAGTCCATTAACTTAAAACCGTTTTTTGGTGGATTCTTTTTTTTTACAGTGTATGACGCGCTTGAATTCACTGAGCTCAAGTGTATGTGAAAATTAATATATTTACATCTAGTATGTTTCATGGCTTCACTGTATTTCCCTCTGGAATGATCAGTTTCATCTAACTGCTGATGTTAAAGGCAGAGCTGAAATTTAGTTTAGTCATGACCTCAAAATTTAATTGAGTAGGTATTCTGTACAACCAGACGGAACTGCTGGTTGGGCTGGTCATCACCTGCGTTTTCTAAGTGAGGTCTAAATGTAAAGTTTCAAATTGCACAATATATATTAATCTGTTTTTAATGTTTTTACAAAATATTTTTTATGTGTTTGCATCTTAAATTTTGTATAATGTGCTTGTACATTTGATTCTTCCTTGATTTCGGTGTAATGAAGTGTAACTAGTGAAAAAGAGAGAAACGTTTGGGAAGCATTATTGAGCTGATTGTCCAGAGTCACTTGGGTGATAATTAAGGTCAATATAAATCACCTATTACCCACTGTAATCCTTTGTATTCCACCCGCACACTCTGTTAACAAAATAAGAGGGTTGAAGTTAAATCAGGTTAAAAAGGTAAATTTGATCCTCCCCCTATCGCGGAAGATGCGTTCCAAACCCATCAGCGATAGGTGAAAATCCACGATACAGAAGGAACATATAAATCTTTTTTGAAGTTTAAGCCTTAAAATACCCCTCCCACATGCTTTAAACACATGTAAACTCATTAAAACAGCACATATATCTGTATGTCGGGCTAAGGATATGAGTGACATAATAATAATAATAATAATAATAATAATTTTTAATATATATACACACACACAACTTTCTCTCTATATATGTAATGGAATATATAAAAATTAAAACATATATGGCTCTTACACATTCTTTTCATCCTTCTTCATGTAGCATACTGTTGATTCATTCAAACCATAATGGCGAACGCCGTCCGCATAACGCTTTCCTTCCCGAAGCACATCCAGAAGTTTTACCTTCTCCTGAATGGTCAACATCTTCCATCGTAGGGCTTAGAACAAAACGAAAACAATCGGACCACAAACAATGTACGGGATACGCAGAGAATTGTGAGGCGTCGGAGGAAAATCCGCGATATAGTGGGGGAATCGCTGTAATGTGAAATCTGCCAATCCTGGTTTTCAGCACCATGGACAGAAACCTGTCGTTTATAGGGACCTATTATGCCCATTTTCACTGTTCATAATTGGATTTTTATGGTCTGCTAGAATAGATTCACCCTTTTAATAGGTGATATCCTAGAATCCAATATATTATTGCAGGGCTGTTTTCATTTGATATTAACCAAACGTGATATATTTATTTTTACTTTTGATATCTCATCCTTTTCCCCTTATCTGATAAGAGCCGCTGTCCGCTGAGACAAGCTGGTGTGTTTTTACTGCTCACTGAAAAGTGGGTGGTGCGGACATTGTGTATTACATCACACTATGAGACAGTCATTGGTGGGCTCTGAGGGGGCGGTGTGACCAGAAAATCATCCATCAATCAATCCAGGATGGGGGGCCAGCCCATCGCAGGGCACACTCACACACCATTCACTCACACATGCTCTCCTACGGGCAATTTAGCAAGTCCAATTAGCCTCAGCATGTCTTTGGAATGTGGGGGGAAACCGAAGTACCCAGAGGAAACCCCACGACGACATGGGGAGAACATGCAAACTCCGCACACATGTGACCCATGCGGAGACTCGAACCTGGAACCCAGAGGTGTGAGGCAACAGTGCTAACCACTGTACCGCTCCTGAAAATCATGAACTATTTTAAATGTTGAAGTGTTTTTGAAATATTTATTTATTTTAAATATTTATTAAATCAAAACATTGGGCAGTATACATGTTATAGCTACTTATTAATGAATAAGCAATATAATAAGATTCAATTTTGCTTTCACTACTTAAAGCAGTGATTCCCAACCGGGGGTACGCGTACCCCTAGTGGTACGCGAGCACATTACAGGGGGTACGTGGAAAAAAATTTTATATTTAATTTCCCTGATGATGGGTAAATATTATCAGCCATTCCATTAGCTGTGCCCTGGTATAGAAAGAAAATCTATCTCGGATGTGTTGCTTAATGAATAACAAACCCAGCTTTTATCAATGAAAAGAGCAAAAAAAGACATAAACAACAACTACATGACGGAAAGACTAGAGCAGGGCTGTGCATCTGCACGACGCTCCGCTACCGACAGAGGGCATGAGAGAAAGTACAAGACAGACAAAAGTCACTGACGGGTCAAAGCAGCCACAGTCAAATATGGATAAATGGCTGAAACGTCCCGTTGCTCTGGATCCAGGAGAGGGTTCAGCAGACCCCAAGACACGCAAAATAGAAACCAAACGTAAACCTAGGCAGTACAATGACAATTATATTTTCTTCGGGTTCACTTCTACGTCTGCGGACCTGCCACAGCCTCAGTGCTTCTTTTGCAGGGAAATCCTAGCAAATAGCGCAATGAAGCCGGCCCATTTACAACGACATCAGAGCACCAAACACTCGGGAAGTATCGGTAAAACAGAGGCTTTTTACAAACGAAAGTTATCGGAATTTAGGTCAGGTCAGACTGTAATGATGAAAGCTACGTCTGTATCAAGCAAAGCACTGGAGGCATCATACGCCGTATCCCTGCTTGTGGCTAAGTCAAAAAAGCCACACTCAATTGTCGAAGAGCTCATTCTTCCTGCAGCTAGTGTTATGGCTGAAATTATGATTGACAAGAAAGCAGCTGACACACTAAAAAAAGTCCCCCTGTCGAACAACACTGTGTCCCGTCGGATCAACAATATGTCAGTTAATATTATTGGACAAGTGGTGAAGAAAATAAAACAAGCCGGTCAGTTCGCTTTGCAGCTGGATGAAATGACAGATGTGAGTGGAGATGCTCAGCTCCTGGCTTTCGTTCGTTACAAAGATGTGTCGGACATAAATGAGCATATTTTATTTTGTAAAAAGCTGCCAGGAAAGACAACCGGAGGAGAAATGTTCCAGGTTATAGACAGCTTTTTCAAAGAACATGATCTGCAGTGGAATACATGCAGCCACGTCTGTACTGATGGTGCGGCTGCGATGACGGGAAGCGGGAAGGGACTGTTCGGACACATCAAAAAGGTAAACAACGACATTAAATGGATGCACTGTATTATTCATCGTGAAGCACTCGCTAGTAAGAGGGTTTGTCCTGATTTATGTGCTGTTATGGATGATGCTGTGAAGATGATAAACTTCATCCAATCCCGACCACTGAATCATAGACTGTTTGAAACTCTCTGTCATGAGAATGGCGCAGAGCACGAACAGCTATTGCTCCACACAGACGTGCGCTGGCTTTCACGCGGAAAAACGCTCCTGAGACTCTATGAGCTTCGCAATGAAGTTTTTATGTTCCTCAAGGAGCATCTGCATCCTCTTGCTGTGGTGTTTGAGGATGCAAACTGGGTGGCACGCCTTGCATATCTCGTTGATGTGTTTACCAAACTTAACGAGCTCAACCAATCACTTCAGGGGAAGGAGTCACACATCCTTAAAATGTATGACAGAGTGAAAGGATTCACTAAGAAGCTCGAACTATGGGAGAGGAAATGTGATGAGGGAGATGTGAGCTGTTTCCCACTACTTGATGCCCATCTTGCCACCACTGATGTTGCCCGGGGTCCAGTGGTCAAACTGGTGAAAGCACATCTGTCCAAACTCAGCATGTATTTTAGCCAGTATTTTCAGGACATTGAAAAAAATTCAGAAAGACTGGACTGGGTGAGGGACCCATTCATTGTGAGTGAGAGCAGCAGCAACCTTCATGCAAGGCTGCAGGAGCATCTCATGGATTTGTCATCTGACCGTGGGCTGAAAATAGCATTTGCTGAGAAGACATTGACTGAGTTTTGGTGTGATGTGGAGAAGGAATATCCTGAACTGGGAAAACATGCACTGTTTGAACTTTTACCTTTTGGTTCTACCTATATGTGTGAGGTGACCTTCTCAGCTTTGACACACATCAAAACCAAGCAGAGGAATAGACTGGATGTGGAGAACAGCCTGGTAACAGCTGTTTCCACACTGCCCCCAGATCTATCAGAGCTTATCAAAGATAAGCAAGCTCAGGTGTCTCATTAAACTAAACTAAGTTGAATGATGAAAACAAAGTAAAACTGATATGGTTATTTATTTTAGTGTTTTGCTCCTGATGTTCTAAGTTTAAATGTCTGTTTAAAGGGGACTCATTCAGCTTTTGTTATAACAAAGGGAGGTTTATTTACTTTTTTTTAAATTTAGTATTTATTTTCAGATTTATCATTCACTTTCGTGGCAACATATATATTTATGTTAAATTTAAACTGAAAAGAATAAAATGCCCAATAATTAAATGTTCAAGTCATGGAGATTTAATAAAATGTTTTAAATTTGATAATCAGTTGTACGTTCTACTTTTATTGAATCATCAACACATTTGACAAAGGGGGTACTTGTGGTATGAGAAAATCTCTCAGGGGGTACACAATTCAAAAAAGGTTGGGAAACACTGACTTAAAGCGCCAGAACAACGTATTTTAAAAATTCAACAGCAATATCTCTTACCAGAAATCATGAACAGGTTAAGAAAATCCACAGACTTCGTCGCGAGCAGTTTAATATACGAACTATTTCCTTCTACCCGACTCCACACACCAATAATTTCACTGCGCAGCAGATATCGCCAGGGAGCTCTTGCTCGTGTCTAATGCGCAGAGATACGAGTAGTGTACTTCGATAGAAGCCTGACATTTCTACGGCTGATATTTCCAAACCTGAACAACTCCCAGCAGAACTTTGATGAACAGATAGCATTAAGCCCCCTCTAAAATATCTTTTTATAGTTTTGGGGTGAACCTCCCATTTAAACGAAGTACATCGTGGTGCTCATGAATTTGAAAGCCTAGATGCCTCACCTAGCTTTTCCACAACGTGTCAGCAGCGCCACCATCTTGGAGCGATAATTAGACATAAACAAGCAACATGTCAGGGTGTAGATGGAAAGATCTTTTAGCCATAACTTCTTTACTAATTAACGCATTTATATCTTACAATTATGTAGAATAAATAAACAAGCCCACCACTACTGCCCCCCCAATTTATGTAGTACTGCTCACAGTATTCTCAACAAAAACTAATCATGCTAGTATCCCGTCAGTGTCACAGGCTAGTAAACATGTTATGTATCTTATTTGACCGCACCGCAGATTTTTTTACCTGTGAAATGTGGTTCCCTGATTTCTAGTTTTAACATTCTTCATGTTGTTGCAGTTTCGAAAATAGTCGGTTCACTAAGTCATATCTATGAATCCTCTATTTCACAATTACCGTGCCAACATCGCGTATCGCCCAACGAGGCACACAGGGTTTCAAATCTATGGCGGTGCTGCCTACGCTACTACCAGTCACATGACACAGGAGCTACCGAATACCCGCCAATCGGGAGCCGGTTAGATCAACCACGCCCACCCGTCACACAGAGAAGAGTGAGGCGAAAGAAGCGAATCAGTTTAAAAAATGTCACTATTAACGCGGTATTTAGTAGTCTGGAGATATTTTACTTTAAGCAAAGCACAAAATAAAGTTGTAGTATTTGTAATAAAATTTGAAGATTAGCCATCCCCAAGGAGCTGACAGGAAAGCCAGGTACAGGTTTAGTCCTCCTTAATCAGCTTGTCGGTTACTAAATGTCGGCAAATAAGCTTGCCTTTTTCGGTGATTTTTTTTTCAGTTTAATTGACACTTAACAAAGTAATCTGAGACCTGAGATATAACATTAGCAACGATGGTCATTTTTTACACTCATGGATTTTAACATTGAGGACGTGTGTCACATGTCATTTTCACGTAGAGGGAGTTTAATTGTTTTTATCTGTGTCTGTGTGTCAACATATGTCTATTTAGTTATGTCACTGAAATGTATGATTAGTATTGACATTTCCGTAGACTACTATGTTTTAATAAAAATGTATGATCCTTTGGGAGTTGGGCAATAGAACGGAATTGTAAAGTATCAATAAGAAACACTATTAATGAAGTAGCCGCCCTATCCTTTTACTTTGTATGGAGTGTGCATACAAAACACAAATAATGCAGTTGTATTGTTATGTATATAATTTAAAAGGTATACTTGCCAGCAAAAGATTGAGTTAATAAAATTAAATGAAAAGTATTAAGACCCCTTGTCATTCATAGTATTATATACTTCTTAATTTTACAAAGACTTTTTTTCTCTCATATATTTAAGTTTTTGAAGTTGATAATCTGGAAAACTGCTGCTTGGGATCAACTATCCATTCTTGACTCTTGGAATAGGAATTGAAGTCGAATCAAACAGCCTTACAGCACCCTCTTGTGACATACAGTAATATGGAAAACAGAACAATTACTAACTGAACGCAACATCCCCCCTTTACTTATGTATTCTTCTTCCTGCAGCAGCACTGTATTCTATAAAAGACACGCTGTCATGATTGCGGTCGGGCGAAGCGGCGATCGTGCGGGCAGGCGTGGAAATAGCAGGCAGACAGGTGAAGTCGGGGCAAAACCAGGGATTTAATGGGCGAACGAGGACTGGAAAACATAGCACACCTACAAACATCAATGACGGACAAGGGAAACCGGGGAGACCAGGACTTAAATACACAGGACTAATCAAAGTAACTAGACAAAGCTGGAGACGATCAGGGAAATACACGTGGGTAATCAGGGGGCGTGGCACACACGAGGAGCGGACGAGCCGGGCATGACACACGCCTTACCTGTAACATTTCTTCCTTTAAGGTCACTACACCCCAGACAAAACAATAATGTAAGTTCAACAAAACACATTGTGCTTGTGCCTTCCTGTAACTGCACAACCTTTTCACTATTAACTGCCTGTTTTGCTTCCAACAAAAATCAGTTACAATTAGAAATGTTCCATTCACTGAGGACCACAGTAAGAGGATCTATGAACAACTGTTATATATTTTACACTGAATCTCTCTTTTCCTTTAAGGTATCTCTTTCTAACCAGAAAATCACGCTCAGAACATGCATTTCATTTCTTTGTTTAATTCTGTGAAGTTCCATAGTCCTTGAGCCGATGATGGTTTGTGTGCCCTGGCTGCACAGCTTCCAGTTCCTTAGGCCATTCCAAGCTCAACTGTTCCTTCAGGACCAGTCTTTGGCAGGGCTGGAAATTTGGGAAGTCCACTGGGTACTGAGGCCAAATGGGCAGCATGCCATGCTTTCCCGTCAGCCAGGATGGGTCTCGATGGGTGCAGAGAATTTCTGATGCCCTTTTTGCACATGCGCTGGTTTCCACAGCCGCACTCTGTGCCCTTCTCTGAATGAGGGAGTGCGAGCTCCCTGTCTTGCATCACAGTACTGTTTCATGCGAGATTGGCAAAGAAACACCCAGCAATGCACTTTATTATCATGTCACTTAATTATCACTTATGCCCCTTCAGTATCAGGCCAAGTACAAACACTACACAAGCAGAGTATTCTGTGGGGAAAAATTAATGTCCTCAACTGCTGAGAGCAGCGTGCTGGTGATGCTCTGTGCTCATTACATCTGTGAGCTCATTACTCTCTGTAGTGCTTTTCAATACTGCATTGAGCAGCTGCCAGGATGTTATGCTGCCTCTGAGAATAACTGTTTGTTTAGAAGTTGAATAATTCAGAATAATTCAGAAGATGGATACAGATTTTCTCTTATTAAACAAGACACTGGCTCACTCATAATTGTCCAATAAAAGGTAAGGAGCATTCCTATTGAACAATCATGACTTCTAGCTTAAGTTAACTCCGCTAACTGAGAAATCCTGCTTAGTGGAACACCTCCCTGGTCAGAAGAGAACAACTACAACAACCAAGAGTCACTACCTGGCTTCTGGTTATTGTGCATTAGCTCACAGCTCAGACTGGGAGTCATTTCATAATGAATTGACTCCTCAAGACCAAGCCTTGCAGTGGACTGCAAAGCATCCAGGGACACTGCGCAGCACGTTAAAGGACAGCTCTTATGGAGTGACCACTAAACGTAAAAGTGGAAAAATAAATCATTTAAAAAATTTTAAATGAATAGTTAAGGAAGATGTAGCATTTGATTATGTCCATGCATTTTATAATCTATTCAGTACAAGATCATAGGGGAGTCACAATAGGACATACTGTAAGGAAGGGGAATATTCTGCCAAGAAGGTCAGTGCATCATAGGACTCACTGACAGACACAGACACACACAGGCACAAGGAAACAAGCAGCAGAACATGCATATCACATGCAGAGCTCAGCCATGATGTTAAGAGCACGACACCCTGAGCCAACAAGCCTGTAGGACCTAAGAACAAACTTAGATTTGGGTTTAAAGTTTTCTATCTGGGATTTTCTTGCTGTTGGTACTACAGCCAGACACACTACAGTCTGTAGTCATGATACTCGTTCCCCAGTAAAATACTCTTATTTTCTTTCATGCGTACTTTGACAAATACATCAGCTTAATACAATGCATAAGGCTCACAAGTTGAAACTTCAAGAATAGGCACAGACCATGACATCACCTTAAAACCAGCTTGGAAGGTGATGAAATTGTAGCCTGGCTGTCTTCATCGCCTGATTTAATCCCCATCGTTAACTATGGGGCCTTAATGTAGCATAAGATTAACCATGATCACAAACATTACACTTCTCAGAGTGGCATCTGGGAGGTTGTCCTGCCTGCTTGTGAGTGTGTGTGTGTGTGTGTGTGTGTGTGTGTGTGTGTGTGTGTGTGTGTGTGTGTGTGTTATGTGTGTGTGTGTGTGAACTGATACCAGGCTCATGATGGTCATTGACAAGAAAGGGCATTAAACTTGGCAAAAGGGACCGCAAAGAATGGCAGATTGTTATTCTTTATATAAATTCAATAACTAACTAAGTCTTCTTTTATTATTGCTTCTCTTAAAAGAAAAGAGAGAAAAATCCATCAGTTTCTTTTGTTTTCGTTTGTGACTAATTTTCTCTAAAAAAGAATTTACTTTTAGCAAGACAAAACTTCTGAATTCATTTTCTCAGTCTGTCAGTTTGCACGCACACACACACACACACACACACACACACAGTCAAATGCATTCATAAATGTATATATATAGTCAGGAGTGGTACTTTCACCACGATATGTCACCCATGTCTTCAAGTAGTGAACCAGTTTTCAATACAATGGTTAAAAAGGCTCAAACCTTCAGTGCCTCGTTGTGCCATCTCTACCAGTGTTTTTTTTCAACAGGGAAAATACAAGTTGTATGCTGGCCTTAGAAGCACAACTTCAAAGAATAGCTGCCATGCTTCTGCCTAGCATGGCAGAGGGAGTAAAATGGTATGGGACTGCTTTGGTGCTGGTAAGGTGGGTGATTTACACAGAGTACAAGGTGCAATGAAACAGCAAGGTTACCGCTCTGTTTTACAACTCATGCCACCCCCTGTGGTCAGCACTTCTATCAAGCAGCAAGGCTGATTCAAAGCACACTGGTGAAAGATGAGGAATCCAGAGAACTGTCCTGCTTGACTGGCCTACAGAATCATCACATCTCCAGCCTATCAAGCTCATGTGAGACCAGCTTCACCGTGAGGTCAGAGAAAATACCAAGCCAGTCCCACCTCTGGGAATAGCAGGATTGAAATTTCCCCTAATATTGTCATAAACGGACAGCTCTAATGGCAAAGGACTGCAAAGCTGTAATTGCTGCAAATATAGTTTTCATACAGTTTGATTAATTGAATATGAAGAAGAAACTTATTGCAATATTTATTATATCACAAAGCAGAAGGCAGCAGGGAAAAGTAAAAAAAGAATCACCCCAGATGGGACTTAAAACCACGATATCCAGCTCAGAAAGTCAGGGCCGTGGGCGTTTGGCCAGTGGGGCAACCGGCAGACCTGAGCTTACGACCGGGACACTTGACTCACAATGGAAGCTCAGCAAATTATAAGCAAGCCTGCAAAAGTGACATGAATGGATCTGTGTAATCTATGGTAAAATGCATCTTGGGGCCGAGACATTAACACTCACAGTCCATGAGAAGACGACATCCATCACTGGATCTCAGTAAAATGCGCTCATCGAGTTTCCGCTATGCCTTTGGCATTTTAATGTTTGTACTTAGCTATAGAGTGGCAGGAACACAAATGAATGGGAAGTTCATTTGCATTACAGCAATACGTCACACATGACTTTGTAAGGGAATAGATGAAACCCTGCATACATCACTATACCAGTGCAATTCAGTACGAAGTGCACTGACATGATTCGTATGATTCCTGGTTTATTTGGAAAATTTAGGTCCACCATCAGCTAAGTGTTATATTTATGATGCAAATTGATGACACTATTTGGCAGACACAATATCAGACTGAATTTATTTTATAATTTTAAAGGTTTAAATACAGTTCTGGGTGTTGGACATCTTGTTAGCCTTAGAAATCTATAATGCTCCCCCTCAAGAGAGAGTAAACGACTGCAGGGCATTACAAAGGTCCAGAATGGATTTTTCATTTACAGATGTCTTCTCTGGCTGTCGCGACCAGTATCTCACTCCGGACCAGTGGTGGATCTCGTACTCAGGCACAGAGAATGGGTCCTTCCACCCCGTGGATCTCCTCATCCTCTCAGCCACTGATTCCCTCCAAGCTGATGGGGTAACTATGGTTGGCAGAACTGGGGTTTGCTGTTCACTGTCATCCGCTTGACATTGATGGACCACTTGCTGAGGCTGAGGATGGTGGTCTTTACGTATCCTCACTCTTAGGCCTCTGCACACCCATTTCTTTTGCTGACCTGTTGCACAGAAACATTTCATAGTAAACTGTAACATAACTACAGCAATTATTTCAATGTTGTTCAGTCAGTGAGAATCATTTACATAGTAGGGACCAGATAAGCAGGAAGGGAGGTGGTGTTGCAGAATATGTAAAAGAAAACTTGCAGGCAAGGGAGCTCACTGATAAAAATATAGCTAGAGAAGCTACAGCGCCCTCCACAGTTATTGGCAGCCCTTGTAAATATTTGTGAAAAGGGTTAGAAAAAATGTACATTTTTCTGAAGTAGCTTCATCTCACACTGAAAAAGTTAGAAAAATAATGCAGTCATTGGTATACAGTGTAAAGAGGAAGGGGCTGAGGACACACCCTTGAGGGGGTCCAGTGTTGTTGATCACAGTTGCTGATTTGGCTGTGCCTATCCTTACAATCTGTGGTCTATTGCTGAGGAAATTATGGACCCAACGGATGAGAGATGGGGATATGTTCAATTGAAGAAGCTTCTTGATCATCTGGTGGCGTTGAATGATAATAAAAGCGGAACTGGAGTTAATGAAGAGGACAGTAGCGAAGGTGCCTGGAGATTCAAGGTGTTGGAGAAGGGAGTGGAGGAGACATACTACAGTACCCTCTGTTCCGCTCTTCACCCAGGAGGCAAACCGGTCTGAGTCCAGCTGCGTTCTGACAGCTGGCTGGATGATATGGAGTATAATCTTCTTTAAGCATTTCATTATTATCGATGTGAGTGCTACTGGCCGGTAATGACTTAGCTCAGAGGGACGAGGTTTCTTAGCACCCGGGACGATGGTAGAAGTTTTCCAAATTGTAGGAATGGTCACCAATCAATATGAGTTTCAGAAGATGGAATGAAGGATGGGAGCTTGTTCTGTGGCGAATAGCTTCAAAACTTTAGTTGGTACACGATCAGGCCCGGAGGCCTGGCCAGCTTTGCATCTGCTTAGCTGCTGCCTCATGTCCTCTACAGTAAAGGGAGGGTTTGTAGGATTGTCAGAGGGAAGGCCACTGAGCAGCTCCTCACAGACAGCAGAGTAGTCCTGCTTATCAAACATTGTATAGAAGGAGTTTAAGGAGTCAGCAAAAGTTGTAAGGTCAGTGCCTATGGGATGAAGGTCATGGTAGGGTATTTGACCAGTGAGTAACCAAAAGGCCTGTTTGGTGTTCATTGTACTGAAATCTTGCTCCAGTCTATTCTTTTATTTGAGTTTGGCATTGATTATCTCATTCTTTACTTGTCTACTGAGTGACTGGACAGAAGACCAGTCCTTGCATAGAAATGCTTTGTGTTTTCCTTCAAGCTGTGCTTAACATGGGAAGTGATACTGGGTTTGTAGGTAGGATATCCCCAGACAGTTCTGGTGGGAATATTGGAATAAATACAAAACTTGATGTAGTCTGTAATTACAGAAACTTTATGGTTTTGATCACCCTGGAAAATGTCCCAATCTGTACATGCAAGTGAACCTTATAGTCGTTCAATTGCCCCCTCCGACCAGAGGGTGGCCAGGTGCACATGCGGTTTAATGCGCTTCAGTTCTGGTTTGCAGTGAGGTAGCAGGAAGACAACATTGTGGTCAGAGTGGCCAAGTGGATGATGTACACGCGCGATGAAGGCGTCAGAGATGTTACTGTAACATAAGTCCAGAGTATTAAGCTTCCTAGTGGGAATATCCACATACTGATAAAAAGATGGCAAAACAGCGTTGAGATTATAGTTGTTAAAATCACTGGCAGTAACTCCGGGGCGTCGCGATATATTGCCGTCATGGAGCTGGCGTCCTCACACACTAGCTCCGCCGCTGCCTTGGTGTTGGTGCTTGGTGGAATGTAGACACAGCTAATTACTACAGTAGGGAATTCCCACGGAAGGTAGAAGGGGCGTACAGATAGAATCAGCATCTCCACATCAGGTGTACAAACAATGTGGTGTACTTTAATATTCGTGTACCACCGCTCGTTGACAAATATGCCGACCCTACCACCCCACTTCTTACGTGACTGAGACATCCTGTCAGTCTGCCAGATCATAAAATTAGAGAGACTAACCTCAGAGTCTGAGATGGTGTCATCAAGCCAGGTTTCAGTCAGGACAATAACATAGGTGATACCGCTCCACCCGACACTTGGCATGCAATAAGTCCATTTTATTCTGGAGTGAACATACATTGGCCAGTATGATGGGGTGTAGCGGTGGTCTGAAGGGTCGCCTCCTCAACTTGGAGCGTACACCTCCTCGTCTACCTCTTTTACTCAGGCGAAACTCCAGAGGAAGAGCAACTGCCGGCCTTGAGGTGATAGCCGACTGCAGTTGGAGAAGCTCCCCTCTACTGTAGGTGAGTGGATTGTGTCCATTACCTATTGGTTTTATTGCTGAACAGTCGTCGATGATCCAAAGGATTATGAATGTAATCCAGAAAACCTTGTTCAGGTTCGGCATTTCAGGGTTTCATCTATTCCCTTACATAGTCATGTGTGACGTATTGCTGTAATGCAAATGTTTTTTTTTTTTTTATTTCCCATTCAAGTAATGTTTGCAGTTAGCTCTTCAGCTAAGTACAAACATTAAATGCCAAAGGCATAGCGGAAATTCGATGAGCGCATTTGACTGAGATCCAGTGATTGATGTCATCTTCTCATGGACTGTGAGTGTTAATGTCTCGGCCCCAAGATGCATTTTACCATAGATTACACAGATCCATTCATGTCACTTTTGCAGGCTTGCTTATAATTTGCTGAGCTTCCATTGTGAGTCAAGTGTCCCGGTCATAAGCTCAGGTCTGCCGGTTGCCCCACTGGCCAAACGCCCACGGCCCTGATTTTCTGAGCTGGATATCGTGGTTTTAAGTCCCATCTGGGGTGATTCTTTTTTTACTTTTCCCTGCTGCCTTCTGCTTTGTGATATAATAAATATTGCAATAAGTTTCATCTTCATTTTCAATTAATCAAACTTTATGAAAAATATATCGGCAGCAATTACAGCTTTGCAGTCCTTTGCCATTAGAGCTGTCCGTTTATGACAATATTAGGGGAAATTTCAATCCTGCTATTCCCAGAGGTGGGACTGGCTTGGTATTTTCTCTGACCTCACGGTGAAGCTGGTCTCACATGAGCTTGATAGGCTGGAGATGTGATGATTCTGTAGGCCAGTCAAGCAGGACAGTTCTCTGGATTCCTCATCTTTCACCAGTGTGCTTTGAATCAGCCTTGCTGCTTGATAGAAGTGCTGACCACAGGGGGTGGCATGAGTTGTAAAACAGAGCGGTAACCTTGCTGTTTCATTGCACCTTGTACTCTGTGTAAATCACCCACCTTACCAGCACCAAAGCAGTCCCATACCATTTTACTCCCTCTGCCATGCTAGGCAGAAGCATGGCAGCTATTCTTTGAAGTTGTGCTTCTAAGGCCAGCATACAACTTGTATTTTCCCTGTTGAAAAAAAACACTGGTAGAGATGGCACAACGAGGCACTGAAGGTTTGAGCCTTTTTAACCATTGTATTGAAAACTGGTTCACTACTTGAAGACATGGGTGACATATCGTGGTGAAAGTACCACTCCTGACTATATATATACATTTATGAATGCATTTGACTGTGTGTGTGTGTGTGTGTGTGTGTGTGTGTGTCCGTGCAAACTGACAGACTGAGAAAATGAATTCAGAAGTTTTGTCTTGCTAAAAGTAAATTCTTTTTTAGAGAAAATTAGTCACAAACGAAAACAAAAGAAACTGATGGATTTTTCTCTCTTTTCTTTTAAGAGAAGCAATAATAAAAGAAGACTTAGTTAGTTATTGAATTTATATAAAGAATAACAATCTGCCATTCTTTGCGGTCCCTTTTGCCAAGTTTAATGCCCTTTCTTGTCAATGACCATCATGAGCCTGGTATCAGTTCACACACACACACACAAACACACACACACACACACACACACACACACACTCACAAGCAGGCAGGACAACCTCCCAGATGCCACTCTGAGAAGTGTAATGTTTGTGATCGTGGTTAATCTTATGCTACATTAAGGCCCCATAGTTAACGATGGGGATTAAATCAGGCGATGAAGACAGCCAGGTTACAATTTCATCACCTTCCAAGCTGGTTTTAAGGTGATGTCATGGTCTGTGCCTATTCTTGAAGTTTCAACTTGTGAGCCTTATGCATTGTATTAAGCTGATGTCTTTGTCAAAGTACGCATGAAAGAAAATAAGAGTATTTTACTGGGGAACGAGGATCATGACTACAGACTGTAGTGTGTCTGGCTGTAGTACCAACAGCAAGAAAATCCCAGATAGAAAACTTTAAACCCAAATCTAAGTTTGTTCTTAGGTCCTACAGGCTTGTTGGCTCAGGGTGTCGTGCTCTTAACATCATGGCTGAGCTCTGCATGTGATATGCATGTTCTGCTGCTTGTTTCCTTGTGCCTGTGTGTGTCTGTGTCTGTCAGTGAGTCCTATGATGCACTGACCTTCTTGGCAGAATATTCCCCTTCCTTACAGTATGTCCTATTGTGACTCCCCTATGATCTTGTACTGAATAGATTATAAAATGCATGGACATAATCAAATGCTACATCTTCCTTAACTATTCATTTAACATTTTTTAAATGATTTATTTTTCCACTTTTACGTTTAGTGGTCACTCCATAAGAGCTGTCCTTTAACGTGCTGCGCAGTGTCCCTGGATGCTTTGCAGTCCACTGCAAGGCTTGGTCTTGAGGAGTCAATTCATTATGAAATGACTCCCAGTCTGAGCTGTGAGCTAATGCACAATAACCAGAAGCCAGGTAGTGACTCTTGGTTGTTGTAGTTGTTCTCTTCTGACCAGGGAGGTGTTCCACTAAGCAGGATTTCTCAGTTAGCGGAGTTAACTTAAGCTAGAAGTCATGATTGTTCAATAGGAATGCTCCTTACCTTTTATTGGACAATTATGAGTGAGCCAGTGTCTTGTTTAATAAGAGAAAATCTGTATCCATCTTCTGAATTATTCTGAATTATTCTACTTCTAAACAAACAGTTATTCTCAGAGGCAGCATAACATCCTGGCAGCTGCTCAATGCAGTATTGAAAAGCACTACAGAGAGTAATGAGCTCACAGATGTAATGAGCACAGAGCATCACCAGCACGCTGCTCTCAGCAGTTGAGGACATTAATCTTTCCCCACAGAATACTCTGCTTGTGTAGTGTTTGTACTTGGCCTGATACTGAAGGGGCATAAGTGATAATTAAGTGACATGATAATAAAGTGCATTGCTGGGTGTTTCTTTGCCAATCTCGCATGAAACAGTACTGTGATGCAAGACAGGGAGCTCGCACTCCCTCATTCAGAGAAGGGCACAGAGTGCGGCTGTGGAAACCAGCGCATGTGCAAAAAGGGCATCAGAAATTCTCTGCACCCATCGAGACCCATCCTGGCTGACGGGAAAGCATGGCATGCTGCCCATTTGGCCTCAGTACCCAGTGGACTTCCCAAATTTCCAGCCCTGCCAAAGACTGGTCCTGAAGGAACATTTGAGCTTGGAATGGCCTAAGGAACTGGAAGCTGTGCAGCCAGGGCACACAAACCATCATCGGCTCAAGGACTATGGAACTTCACAGAATTAAACAAAGAAATGAAATGCATGTTCTGAGCGTGATTTTCTGGTTAGAAAGAGATACCTTAAAGGAAAAGAGAGATTCAGTGTAAAATATATAACAGTTGTTCATAGATCCTCTTACTGTGGTCCTCAGTGAATGGAACATTTCTAATTGTAATTGATTTTTGTTGGAAGCAAAACAGGCAGTTCATAGTGAAAAGGTTGTGCAGTTACAGGAAGGCACAAGCACAATGTGTTTTGTTGAACTTACATTATTGTTTTGTCTGGGGTGTAGTGACCTTAAAGGAAGAAATGTTACAGGTAAGGCGTGTGTCATGCCCGGCTCGTCCGCTCCTCGTGTGTGCCACGCCCCCTGATTACCCACGTGTATTTCCCTGATCGTCTCCAGCTTTGTCTAGTTACTTTGATTAGTCCTGTGTATTTAAGTCCTGGTCTCCCCGGTTTCCCTTGTCCGTCATTGATGTTTGTAGGTGTGCTATGTTTTCCAGTCCTCGTTCGCCCATTAAATCCCTGGTTTTGCCCCGACTTCACCTGTCTGCCTGCTATTTCCACGCCTGCCCGCACGATCGCCGCTTCGCCCGACCGCGATCGTGACAGCGTGTCTTTTATAGAATACAGTGCTGCTGCAGGAAGAAGAATACATAAGTAAAGGGGGGATGTTGCGTTCAGTTAGTAATTGTTCTGTTTTCCATATTACTGTATGTCACAAGAGGGTGCTGTAAGGCTGTTTGATTCGACTTCAATTCCTATTCCAAGAGTCAAGAATGGATAGTTGATCCCAAGCAGCAGTTTTCCAGATTATCAACTTCAAAAACTTAAATATATGAGAGAAAAAAAGTCTTTGTAAAATTAAGAAGTATATAATACTATGAATGACAAGGGGTCTTAATACTTTTCATTTAATTTTATTAACTCAATCTTTTGCTGGCAAGTATACCTTTTAAATTATATACATAATAGTACAACTGCATTATTTGTGTTTTGTATGCACACTCCATACAAAGTAAAAGGATAGGGCGGCTACTTCATTAATAGTGTTTCTTATTGATACTTTACAATTCCGTTCTATTGCCCAACTCCCAAAGGATCATACATTTTTATTAAAACATAGTAGTCTACGGAAATGTCAATACTAATCATACATTTCAGTGACATAACTAAATAGACATATGTTGACACACAGACACAGATAAAAACAATTAAACTCCCTCTACGTGAAAATGACATGTGACACACGTCCTCAATGTTAAAATCCATGAGTGTAAAAAATGACCATCGTTGCTAATGTTATATCTCAGGTCTCAGATTACTTTGTTAAGTGTCAATTAAACTGAAAAAAAAATCACAGAAAAAGGCAAGCTTATTTGCCGACATTTAGTAACCGACAAGCTGATTAAGGAGGTGTAGGATCACACATGCACATATCACAAAGCTTAAATTCCAGGTGGCTTGAGACAAGGCCTACCCTGGTACGAGAAGGCACATATCGACCTAGGCCCCAAAGGGGGGTTTGTGACCCCACACACATAGATAACCAGGGAGGCCAGCACTCCAGCTTTTATTGCCCAAAGCTTTAACGACCTACAGATAGCAGAGTGGATCCCCAGGGACAGGGGCCCCTCGACTTGGCACACAACCCCATCCCCCGACGTCCTGCCTTACATACCACTCACCGAACAGACCAACACCCCAAAGAAAGTTTCTTTTAAGTTTGGCTTTTGTATATCTGTATATGTATTTACTCTTGACTACTAGTCTTAATATACAGATATGTACAGGTTATGTTCGAATGTGTCTTAACTTTTGGAGATTCTTTTTCTTTGTTTGACAAACCTTCTCCCCCCCCCTTTTTCTTTGCCACATTCCTCGGCAACCCTTATCTGATCTTTGTATTCTACCATGCCTATCTAAGGGTAAGATGTGCTTATGACATGAGAATATGTCATATAATGTCTGTATAAAGGGTAATATCTGTTGAGGTACAACCTAAACCACCTGTACCATATACTGGTGTGAGTAATAGAACATAACATAATAGCATAATATAAGTAATCATTAATTAATCATCACAGATGGTATTTGGTGTGAACCGCTGGGCTGGTACGGCATGTTTGGTATCAAACCGAAGGAAAATCACTCCAGTTTCCAAATCTGGTCAGTGGTTACCACAAAAGTGGACGTATCAAAAGTTACACCAGCCTAATGAAAATCACCATTACCAGAGAAGTCAGTCTGGTCATAAATCCCAAAAAGACTGATACCGACCCCCTTCCGAAGCCCGCCAAATGGATGGTCAGCCATTGGTCCAGGACTCAAATTCCTGGTCACTCCTAATCACGAACCTTATGCTATAAAACCTGGCACCTCAGAACAAAGAGGAGAAAGGCGGAGAAAAAGAGAAGAAAAAGGAGAAACAAGCAGCGTTCTTAAAGCCCGTCGGTGAAGACCCAAAGAACTGCAACTCAGCCCAAGCTTCACCAGAAGAAAGAACCGGAGGGACTCCACTCCAACAACTGCTGCAAACACCGCGCCTCCCTGAGAGCCATCACCCATCAGCTCATCAGCCACTGCAACCAACTGCAAAGACCTCCTTCTTTCCTGCATCCAAGTAAACCAACTTCCTTTCCTTTCTAACAACCTAAACTGTCCTATTCACCTGCTATATTCCTTTAGGTTTATAATCCTTACAAACTGCTTGCTTTGCAGAACAGTTTTTCCCTTTTCAGGTTAATCATTTTAAATCTGGTCATTGCATTTTCATGATTACATCGTTTGTGTCTATTCCGTTATTTCATGTTTATTGTTTGTTAGGTGTAATGTCTGTCTTATGTTAGTTGTAGGAATAAATGCATGTCTTTTTACACAACTTCAGCCTCCGTCATTGAGTGCTCACAATAGTCCCTGCCTCTGTGCGATCTGGCTACTACGCTCTGAAACCTCTAAACTCGCCTGAAATATCGCGAGACTCTCTTTCATCGGCCGTGAGGGGAGCTTCGCTACCGATCGTTTACATTACCTGGTGACGCAGCTCGCTGGACGAGCCTACTAACCCAGGTTATTAAGCGATACTGGTTATTAATGAATCCCATTTAAGTCTCACATTAACAGATATCGGGGATTCGCAATTGAGTTTGGAGGAGCCGACCATTCGGCATAACAATTGGTTAATAATCAGCATTAATTAATAATTAATTAAAAGTTAATTAATTTCAAAACATATTGGTGGAGATATAAAAATTTACCTGAGCTAATAATTCCTACATAATTGGTGGAAGAACGCGGGCACAAGGTTTAAACTTATTGTGAGCACACAATTTAAACTTTTTATGACTGAACGTACAGTTGAATAAGCGCTACAGTGAACTGGTTGGAAAAGTTGAGGATTAATCGCACTCAGGGCAATCTGAAGGCATATAAGCGGGAACATACGGGCTTAATATAGTTATTTTTATTTCTGTTATTAGTAGTTATATTATTTTGTTTTATTTTTGGTTATTTTATTTTTGTTTATTTCGTTAAAACTGCAGTAAACCTTAACCCTATGTCTGACGAGATTCTCAGATATAGCGCGTTGTTTCCAGGATCGATTCGGACAAGTTTCTCCGTTTCCATATATCCTGGCAGAGATCTCTCTATTAGCGAACAGGAATTCTTGTTACGAGGTTCTAACCTGAATTCTGTTGCGCTTGGACTCCCTGAGATAAGACCGATAGCTTAGCTACCTATCAGGATCTTACTCATATGTGTGTGCCTGCTTTAGACAAAGCAAGTTTAACACCACTTTGCGCTGCGAGCCAAGTGTGTGTGTAATTTGGAAATTGGGAGTCTCCAGTTCTTGAGACCCACCGTGGTTTCAGCATCATTTGCGACGAGATATAGTGCACTCACTATTTAGATCCGTCGCCGTAACGCGAGCGCTTCCTCGCTCCAGTAATAGTTTTAAGGGGTTAACCTGCGCAAGGCGCAGAAGGCCGCAAGCGGCATGTGCATGCATTAAACGTGTGTAACACTCATTGATCGTCGGCAACCGCCCAGCTATCTCTTTGGTTACGAGTGCAGTCTGCGAACGCCACTCTAACCACTTAGAGATCAGAGCCCTGAAGGCCTGCCTGACGCCGTTTTTTTTTTGGTCACCAGTGACCCTACCCCTTAGGCTCACTTGCCTGGGACCCCCCACAAAGGGAGCAACGCCCCATTGAGCCTCTAGTGGTCAGTCATAGAACTACCACTCCATTTCGAAATTGCGCCTCTAGTGGTCAGGCATAGAACTACCACTCCATTTCGAAATTGCGCCTCTAGTGGTCAGGCGTAGAACTACCACTCAATTTTAAAATTGCGCTTCTAGTGGCAAGCCATAGCAGTGCCACTCCATTGAAATTGCACCTCTAGTGGTCAGCCATAGTAGGTAAATAACATCTGAGTTGGGTCTCTGGTGGTCATCTGCGGTAATACCAACACGCATAATTGGACACACAGGTTCTTGCCTGAAAGCCTTAATCAACTTTTTAATTAACTTGATTACAACACATTAACATCTAATTAGGTTATTGCTGCATAACTAATTGATGTTTTCAATTGAATAAGAATCACAACTCATTGGGTTTGATTTCTGTTTTATCTCTTTGATTTATTTTAGGTCTTATTTCACTTTAGGCTTTCATTCACTCCCTCTCCCACAACAAGGGTACTTGCATAGAAGTTCAACCATTATTAACAACAGTCAACATACACAATCACATCGGAGAGTTGTTTGGTTCTGATCAGTTGAGCTCTTCCTGTGCTAGGTGCCTACCATTCCCTCTCTGTTGGTTGAGCTTGTCTGTGACTCTGCTGTCACTGCTTACGATCATACAGTTTGTCAGAACCGAAGGGGAGTTCTCAGCAATTGGACGCCCAAAAGCGTGCCAGCCCGGCTGCACCCACTGACTCATTAAGGGCAAGGCTGACAGGTACCTCAGGCGGTCATTACAACTTTTGAGCAGGACCTCGTCTAGGGTGAGTTCGGAGAACGGCCCTAGCTTGGACTCTCACTAGGGTGGGTGATACCTGAAGGCTATTTTGCCAGCCTTGGTCGAGTCAGGTCTCAGGTAGTGCAGCCGATAAGCTGAGCCCCACCTGGGTTGTCTCAGTTGTGCGTACAGAATACCCCCTTCCAAGTTGACATTGCTGGGGATCGGGGAAGTGGGAGCCGGACTCAGGCCTGCTTGGCTGGGATTGAGCTTGTGGGACGTGACCTGTTCAGGAGGGACACCTGACAGTGTTCAAACCTCTCCACCTGCATCACTAGCTTAACACCGCAACAATTCGGATAGGGACAAGTAAAGCAGAACCTGCTAGTGGTCCCCCTTCCGGTCAAAGCGGAGTTGTTCAACAGAGCCCAACCCAGGGGTAATCTGATCTGCAACAGCAAGCTAAGTTTGAATGCAGTCCCATTGCTTTTGAAGCTCTTGCTTCCCACTTTCTATTCCCAACTTCTCCTGTCATCTTCTGACACTGTCAGTAGTCACAGACCGACAATTTCCTGGATAAGGTTTTATCCTTTACCCCTGACTAGGGCATCTCTCCAGCCCTAGAGTAACTCACACTGTTCTAACCTGCAACAACTTCTCCCAGGGAGCAATTTTTGTTTGTTTATTTTGTCGTGGGTAACTATTCCCGTGGTTCACTACACCCTTCCAGTTACCCAGTGACAGGCCCCAGTTCTACTTTATTTTACTTTGTTGGTTTTATTTGTTCACCCAGATTTAGGTGTCAGGTCACCCACCTAGACAACCTCCAGTCTGAGTGTAACAGATTTCTGCGGCCACCCTGCAGTTGACCGAGTCACAATGATCCACATGGAAAGCCCCCTCAACCAGTGGAAAGATTTGGGTACCTGGCCTGATGTTGTGACTTCCGACTTCCTACCCAGTCGTGCCGATCTCATACGGTCCAAAGCAGCTAACCAAATTGAGGACGACATCGCTGAACTAATGGCCATGCCACCCACTCAGAAATGCGGGAGTAAAAGGCTAACCGAAGCACTCGGCTCCCTCGCACACAAACTTCTAGCCAGGTTGAAGACAAATGAAGAGGAAACGTCCTGTCTCCAGCAAAGGGTGCAAGCACTCCAACAGCAGGAGAGAGACACCCAACAACTTCTGGCTGAGACACAGAGAGATGCAGTCCAGGCCCAACATTGCATTGAGAACTTCAAGCAAGAACTCCAACAAAGAAGGTCTCTGTCCCATGAGGAAGAGGAGACAGAAGAAGGCACGATTCCTCAAACAAGCAAAAAGCTTCAACAGGCTTTGGAAGAGCTCAGAGCTGAAGCTGACCAGCAAGAACAGCAAGCCATAGCCACCAGAGAGAACCTCGAAGCCAGACTGGACCAGGCCGAAACACTGTTCGACAGAGCCCACACAGAGCTCAAGAACAAGGATGCTCAGATCCAGGCCCTGGAAAACCATCTGGCTGAGGCACAGAGATGCCTGCACAAGCTGAATCACCAGCTAATCAGCTCCCAAGAACAGCTCACCGATGCCAGAACGAAACATCGAGCTGACACAGAAGAGATTGACCGGATGAGACAAGAACTAATACAGGCATATGAGGTGAAGTCAGAATTTGGAGCCTCCTACGATTCAGTGATGGCACCGACTTCCTCTCCGACAGTGCTGTTTCCCCCAAGGCACTCAGACCGCGTTCAAGGGACTTCTCATCGGGACAAGTTACCTCCTTGCCCATCACCGGACCTTGAGGAACCAAGCGCCTGGAAGGTCTCTCTCAAAGAAGGCACCCCAGATGAAACAGGTGTACTGAAGCGATACCAACACCGGGTTACCACAAAGGAGCTTGATAAAGTAGCTCGGAATATCGACATGTTTACGCCTAACCCCATGGGGGGCTACGACATTCATACCTACCTCCAAGACATTGACTTCCACCTCAAAAGACTGGACAATGTGACCAATGAAGACAGAGTCTACCTCATCAGGATCACATCCAGCCTGGAGGTCCGCAGCTTCCTGGATCGACAGCCCAGTCGAATCAAGGCCGACTCCAAGCTGCTACATGAAGCACTGATTCAAGAGTTTGCTGATCCTGAGTCGGAACAAGGTATCAGTGTCGCCTTGGATGTCAAACAGAGCAGACAAGAGACTCCCCAAGCCTAATACAATCGCCTTCGTCGGGCATATTTTGGGTCCAAAAATGAGGCATACATGGAAGAAGATGCAACCTTCAAGGCTCTCTTCCTTCGGAATCTCCACCCAACCTTAAATCACTACCTTGGGCTCATGGCTTGTCCCCACACCATGACAAGTCAACAACTGCGAGACCTTGCAATCAAGGCATACCACAAACAAAGAGCAGCAGCCGAGAAAGCAACTAAAGCGACGGCAGTGCTAAATCTTGGCATTACAGACTCCAACCTGGCATTGGAAGGTGGCCACCCTCATCCGCAACCACCAATCCATGACCGAGGTTGGAGAGCAGCAATCCACAGTGAGCGTTACCCTGGTCCGCCTCCACAGCAGTTGAAGACCCGGCCAGACCGGTGGGAGGCACAGCGCTCTCTTAACCAAGGAAAACCAAGACCCACAGAGCCTTGGAAGAAGCGGGGAGATCGGCTAGGAAGCCAGTTCTCTAATTCAAGCTCTCCACCAAGTTCCCGATGGAATCGACCACGGAACTGGAAAGACAGGAGGAAAAGTTATGAACCAGACTTGAAGCCTGGACAAACCACGGAGAAAGATGAGTGGGTTCTACTCCAGTTGCTGCGTGATTTCTTTGCTCAGCATCACCTCAAGGGTCAAGAGGACTTTCGGAAGAAAGATTCAAAATGACTAGGACTGAAGCACAAAACACGCAGGACCCCACAATCCTCACCAGAACCCAAACCAGACAATGCCCACGGACTCCCATGGACGTCAGCCCCAAGCGACACTCAACAGCTATCGGCCTTCCCTACCAGAGATATTGGAACAACTGAAGACGTCCCACCTAAACTAGAAAAAGCTGCCGACTCAGGCCTGGTAAGAGCACCTGATGTTGCCGTCACCAACACAGAGCTCGATCAAGAGGATGAGCCCCCACCAGCACCTGACAACGCTGTCCTAGTTGTGTGCCGTGACTCAGAAGAGCACCACCCCTACTGTGGTGATGCCGCACTAATTCCTGGCCAGGCCCTTGTGCCACAGCTCCTGGGAGATCTGGTGGAAAGGGGGGTAGCCAAGAAATTCTACCTCTCCATCACCCTGGAAGATGTTCTCACGCTGGAGGCCCTCATCGACACTGCAGCAGACATCACCCTAATGTCAGCCAGTCTTTTCTGCCAAGTGCAGCACCTAGCCGCCCAGAAGAACAAAACCCTCCAGCCGAGGAAATGCTCTTTGGACGTGCAGGCGTATTCACCAGTGGGCACCAGGATGGATCACATGATACCCCTCAATTGGTCCATTGGTCCCATGAATGTAATGCACCCAGTATACATTTCCCAACTTGAGTCCATTCCTCTCCTCATTGGGAAAGATTTGCTGAACCGGTTCGAGCCGATGTTAGACTTCCAACGTCTGAAAATTTGGGCTCAAGTTATAGAACCACTGCCACTGTGGAAACCTGACGCAGCCACACGGGAATGTCAAACCCTGGCTGCATCCTCAGACCTCACTCCACACCCTGGAGAGTACCCAGCTGGAGATCAGAATCGTGACACGAGAGACCCATGCCAGCACCATGACTCCTTCCTGTGTAGGCTGGACCCTACCCCAGGATCCTTCAGCCCCAAGATCAGGAAAGGCATATGGCTCCAAGGCATGGAAGTCACAGATGTGGTAATGACCATGGGGATAGAAAAATTCCCGGTGACAAAAGGGACTGTATGTGACATGGAGCTTGTTGACAACCAACACCTGACAATCCATGCTATAACTGCCCAGCCTGACACAGTACAGTCACCCAGCTGCCACTACTATTCTCGGGAGGGACCAGCAGCACCCAGCATTTTGGACACGCCGACGCCAATAGAACCATCGCAACACCACTACGTTGATGAGAATGTCTCTCAAGACATGATCACCATTTATGTAGATGGATGCGCATTCAAACAAAAGGGGACCCTGAAAGCTAGAGCAAGCATTCTGGGGCTCAACGACGACCTCGTCCCACCACAACAGCTCAAGCTCTGTCCTCACACATCGCAGTATGCGAAGCTGGCAACAATCTTAATCGCCCGGGAGGTGGCCTCCGAACATGGAGTAGAGTACCTGCTGATCTGCAAAGACTCCAGCTATACACGTCTCAGCTTCATGTGCTATCTCCCTCACTGGACACAGAATGGCTTCAAGACATCAGGGAACAAGCCAGTCAAACACCATGACCACACGGATGCACTTGCCAAAGCAGGAGCACTGCATGGTGATTCATGGGAGTTTTGTCCCCTCCCACCCACCCACGCTGTCCAGATCGTCACCCGCAGTCACAGCCGAGCATCTGCCCCACCGCCAACGATTTCACTGTTGGAACTTTCCCCTCAGGTTTCCAACTCCGACATCGTCTCCCTCCAGCCCACTGATTCTGTGCTCAGCATGGTCTTCGATCACCTCCGCGACCCCGCTGCGAACTCGATCTCCACAACTGACCAAGAATCCCTGCCTGACCTCCATCACCTGATGACGGCTTTATCCTCTCTTCATCTTGCCGAGGGCGTACCTCTTCATGTCCCTGATGCCCACACTTCACCACGGCTCGTGGTTCCTCAGGCACAAAGGGGGGTCATGCTACTGTACGCCCACGACGCACCCTGTGCAGGCCACCGCAATGCCAAAACAACCTATGAGGCACTTAGTCAAGTAGCCTACTGGCCTAACATGCGACAGGATGTGACGGAATATGTGAAAGGATGTCTGGTCTGCTGCCAATTCCAACCAAAAGAAGGACAACTTTTCCAGTTCAAATCTCCCCAAAACCCCCAAGAGAGAAGAACAAAGAGGAAGGGAAGGAGAGAAGGTCACAGATAGGGTAGACCAAGGTGGTGAGCTTGACTACTGATATCTGGGTGATCTTGATGTTTTTGTTTATCTGTTTGTTTGTTTTGATAACTTCTCAGTTTCTTTGGTTGTTGTTTTTGGTAAGGACCTGGGGTGGCTCACGCGTGCCCGGGAAATTACTGAAGAGGATCCGGTTTTGCACTTTTCTTGTCACGTTTGTTTCTTTACAATTGTCCTCTGGCCGAGAATTGTTGCCACTATATCTTTTTCCTGTCCCCTTTGCACAAGGGTGCACCACACTCCGAATCGGTCTTGACTCACCCCCTCACTCCTAATCCGGTCCTTATTTTCTATCCCCTTACCACTAGGATGACGCTGCTCTGCTACTAGCATTACTCAGCCAGGAGGGGTGAGGCCCCAGTCCAAGAGGGCATCCCCTGGGCCTCCGTCAGGCATTGTCTTCCGGGAACAGCCCGGTCTCTTGATTACTAACTGTTGTACCCACATACAGCGAGTATTCGTCTGACGATGTCGACCGAGCCCATTACCTCCATGAGAGACGCCAAACGAGTGGGACAGGTGTCCGATGCCATGCATCATGCTGCCGTGGACACTACCCACATGCTGGAGCAGTTACCCAACGACCGTGAACCAAGCTGAGTCCAATCGACTGCCCGAGAGGTTCCTGGACGCCTTGCTGGGAGCTGCGGCACCCTGTTCGACAGAGGGTTCACCACTCCTTGCTGTCCCAGAAGCCAGGGGCCAGCCCTTGCGCCTCCTCCCTGTCCATCCAGTCACTGTACCACCCAGAGTGCCGAAAAACAGGACCTTTCATGTGCCTCGTTGCATGTGGATGATCCTGTTTCAACTTCCGTCGCCTGAATGATGGCAATGCCATCATCAGCCGAAAGGGGGGATATGTAGGATCACACATGCACATATCACAAAGCTTAAATTCCAGGTGGCCTGAGACAAGGCCTACCCTGGTACGAGAAGGCACATATCGACCTAGGCCCCAAAGGGGGGTTTGTGACCCCACACACATAGATAACCAGGGAGGCCAGCACTCCAACTTTTATTGCCCAAAGCTTTAACGACCTACAGATAGCAGAGTGGATCCCCAGGGACAGGGGCCCCTCGACTTGGCACACAACCCCATCCCCCGACGTCCTGCCTTACATACCACTCACCGAACAGACCAACACCCCAAAGAAAGTTTCTTTTAAGTTTGGCTTTTGTATATCTGTATATGTATTTACTCTTGACTACTAGTCTTAATATACAGATATGTACAGGTTATGTTCGAATGTGTCTTAACTTTTGGAGATTCTTTTTCTTTGTTTGACAAACCTTCTCCCCCCCCCTTTTTCTTTGCCACATTCCTCGGCAACCCTTATCTGATCTTTGTATTCTACCATGCCTATCTAAGGGTAAGATGTGCTTATGACATGAGAATATGTCATATAATGTCTGTATAAAGGGTAATATCTGTTGAGGTACAACCTAAACCACCTGTACCATATACTGGTGTGAGTAATAGAACATAACATAATAGCATAATATAAGTAATCATTAATTAATCATCACAGATGGTATTTGGTGTGAACCGCTGGGCTGGTACGGCATGTTTGGTATCAAACCGAAGGAAAATCACTCCAGTTTCCAAATCTGGTCAGTGGTTACCACAAAAGTGGACGTATCAAAAGTTACACCAGCCTAATGAAAATCACCATTACCAGAGAAGTCAGTCTGGTCATAAATCCCAAAAAGACTGATACCGACCCCCTTCCGAAGCCCGCCAAATGGATGGTCAGCCATTGGTCCAGGACTCAAATTCCTGGTCACTCCTAATCACGAACCTTATGCTATAAAACCTGGCACCTCAGAACAAAGAGGAGAAAGGCGGAGAAAAAGAGAAGAAAAAGGAGAAACAAGCAGCGTTCTTAAAGCCCGTCGGTGAAGACCCAAAGAACTGCAACTCAGCCCAAGCTTCACCAGAAGAAAGAACCGGAGGGACTCCACTCCAACAACTGCTGCAAACACCGCGCCTCCCTGAGAGCCATCACCCATCAGCTCATCAGCCACTGCAACCAACTGCAAAGACCTCCTTCTTTCCTGCATCCAAGTAAACCAACTTCCTTTCCTTTCTAACAACCTAAACTGTCCTATTCACCTGCTATATTCCTTTAGGTTTATAATCCTTACAAACTGCTTGCTTTGCAGAACAGTTTTTCCCTTTTCAGGTTAATCATTTTAAATCTGGTCATTGCATTTTCATGATTACATCGTTTGTGTCTATTCCGTTATTTCATGTTTATTGTTTGTTAGGTGTAATGTCTGTCTTATGTTAGTTGTAGGAATAAATGCATGTCTTTTTACACAACTTCAGCCTCCGTCATTGAGTGCTCACAATAGTCCCTGCCTCTGTGCGATCTGGCTACTACGCTCTGAAACCTCTAAACTCGCCTGAAATATCGCGAGACTCTCTTTCATCGGCCGTGAGGGGAGCTTCGCTACCGATCGTTTACATTACCTGGTGACGCAGCTCGCTGGACGAGCCTACTAACCCAGGTTATTAAGCGATACTGGTTATTAATGAATCCCATTTAAGTCTCACATTAACAGATATCGGGGATTCGCAATTGAGTTTGGAGGAGCCGACCATTCGGCATAACAATTGGTTAATAATCAGCATTAATTAATAATTAATTAAAAGTTAATTAATTTCAAAACATATTGGTGGAGATATAAAAATTTACCTGAGCTAATAATTCCTACAGAGGACTAAACCTGTACCTGGCTTTCCTGTCAGCTCCTTGGGGATGGCTAATCTTCAAATTTTATTACAAATACTACAACTTTATTTTGTGCTTTGCTTAAAGTAAAATATCTCCAGACTACTAAATACCGCGTTAATGGTGACATTTTTTAAACTGATTCGCTTCTTTCGCCTCACTCTTCTCTATGTGACGGGTGGGCGTGGTTGATCTAACCGGCTCCCGATTGGCGGGTATTCGGTAGCTCCTGTGTCATGTGACTGGTAGTAGCGTAGGCAGCACCGCCATGGATTTGAAACCCTGTGTGCCTCGTTGGGCGATACGCGATGTTGGCACGGTAATTGTGAAATAGAGGATTCATAGATATGACTTAGTGAACCGACTATTTTCGAAACTGCAACAACATGAAGAATGTTAAAACTAGAAATCAGGGAACCACATTTCACAGGTAAAAAAATCTGCGGTACGGTCAAATAAGATACATAACATGTTTACTAGCCTGTGACACTGACGGGATACTAGCATTAGTTTTTGTTGAGAATACTGTGAGCAGTACTACATAAATTGGGGGGGCAGTAGTGGTGGGGTTGTTTATTTATTCTACATAATTGTAAGATATAAATGCGTTAATTAGTAAAGAAGTTATGGCTAAAAGATCTTTCCATCTACACCCTGACATGTTGCTTGTTTATGTCTAATTATCGCTCCAAGATGGTGGCGCTGCTGACACGTTGTGGAAAAGCTAGGTGAGGCATCTAGGCTTTCAAATTCATGAGCACCACGATGTACTTCGTTTAAATGGGAGGTTCACCCCAAAACTATAAAAAGATATTTTAGAGGGGGCTTAATGCTATCTGTTCATCAAAGTTCTGCTGGGAGTTGTTCAGGTTTGGAAATATCAGCTGTAGAAATGTCGGGCTTCTATCGAAGTACACTACTCGTATCTCTGCGCATTAGACACGAGCAAGAGCTCCCTGGCGATATCTGCTGCGCAGTGAAATTATTGGTGTGTGGAGTCGGGTAGAAGGAAATAGTTCGTATATTAAACTGCTCGCGACGAAGTCTGTGGATTTTCTTAACCTGTTCATGATTTCTGGTAAGAGATATTGCTGTTGAATTTTTAAAATACGTTGTTCTGGCGCTTTAAGTAGTGAAAGCAAAATTGAATCTTATTATATTGCTTATTCATTAATAAGTAGCTATAACATGTATACTGCCCAATGTTTTGATTTAATAAATATTTAAAATAAATAAATATTTCAAAAACACTTCAACATTTAAAATAGTTCATGATTTTCAGGAGCGGTACAGTGGTTAGCACTGTTGCCTCACACCTCTGGGTTCCAGGTTCGAGTCTCCGCATGGGTCACATGTGTGCGGAGTTTGCATGTTCTCCCCATGTCGTCGTGGGGTTTCCTCTGGGTACTTCGGTTTCCCCCCACATTCCAAAGACATGCTGAGGCTAATTGGACTTGCTAAATTGCCCGTAGGAGAGCATGTGTGAGTGAATGGTGTGTGAGTGTGCCCTGCGATGGGCTGGCCCCCCATCCTGGATTGATTGATGGATGATTTTCTGGTCACACCGCCCCCTCAGAGCCCACCAATGACTGTCTCATAGTGTGATGTAATACACAATGTCCGCACCACCCACTTTTCAGTGAGCAGTAAAAACACACCAGCTTGTCTCAGCGGACAGCGGCTCTTATCAGATAAGGGGAAAAGGATGAGATATCAAAAGTAAAAATAAATATATCACGTTTGGTTAATATCAAATGAAAACAGCCCTGCAATAATATATTGGATTCTAGGATATCACCTATTAAAAGGGTGAATCTATTCTAGCAGACCATAAAAATCCAATTATTAACAGTGAAAATGGGCATAATAGGTCCCTATAAACGACAGGTTTCTGTCCATGGTGCTGAAAACCAGGATTGGCAGATTTCACATTACAGCGATTCCCCCACTATATCGCGGATTTTCCTCCGACGCCTCACAATTCTCTGCGTATCCCGTACATTGTTTGTGGTCCGATTGTTTTCGTTTTGTTCTAAGCCCTACGATGGAAGATGTTGACCATTCAGGAGAAGGTAAAACTTCTGGATGTGCTTCGGGAAGGAAAGCGTTATGCGGACGGCGTTCGCCATTATGGTTTGAATGAATCAACAGTATGCTACATGAAGAAGGATGAAAAGAATGTGTAAGAGCCATATATGTTTTAATTTTTATATATTCCATTACATATATAGAGAGAAAGTTGTGTGTGTGTATATATATTAAAAATTATTATTATTATTATTATTATTATTATTATTATTATGTCACTCATATCCTTAGCCCGAAATACAGATATATGTGCTGTTTTAATGAGTTTACATGTGTTTAAAGCATGTGGGAGGGGTATTTTAAGGCTTAAACTTCAAAAAAGATTTATATGTTCCTTCTGTATCGTGGATTTTCACCTATCGCTGATGGGTTTGGAACGCATCTTCCGCGATAGGGGGAGGATCAAATTTACCTTTTTAACCTGATTTAACTTCAACCCTCTTATTTTGTTAACAGAGTGTGCGGGTGGAATACAAAGGATTACAGTGGGTAATAGGTGATTTATATTGACCTTAATTATCACCCAAGTGACTCTGGACAATCAGCTCAATAATGCTTCCCAAACGTTTCTCTCTTTTTCACTAGTTACACTTCATTACACCGAAATCAAGGAAGAATCAAATGTACAAGCACATTATACAAAATTTAAGATGCAAACACATAAAAAATATTTTGTAAAAACATTAAAAACAGATTAATATATATTGTGCAATTTGAAACTTTACATTTAGACCTCACTTAGAAAACGCAGGTGATGACCAGCCCAACCAGCAGTTCCGTCTGGTTGTACAGAATACCTACTCAATTAAATTTTGAGGTCATGACTAAACTAAATTTCAGCTCTGCCTTTAACATCAGCAGTTAGATGAAACTGATCATTCCAGAGGGAAATACAGTGAAGCCATGAAACATACTAGATGTAAATATATTAATTTTCACATACACTTGAGCTCAGTGAATTCAAGCGCGTCATACACTGTAAAAAAAAAGAATCCACCAAAAAACGGTTTTAAGTTAATGGACTCTTCCTTCAATTTACAAATATTGTAAATTCAGTTTTCCACAGTTTCTTAAATGATAGTTTATTTTCATTTTTAATTCTTCATTCTGCCAATGCAGATTTGTTTGTTTAATAAATGGTGTTGTTCTTAAAAGTACAACAAGTAATTTGAGAATATAGTAATTCACTACATTGATTATTTTTCATAACTCAATGGCCCATAAACATACAGTTATCCATCTGAAGCTGGATTTAAACCAGCAAATTTTGGATTACAAGCCCAAATACTTGAGCTACTGAGCCACACACTTACACTGACTCAGCTTAAGTTGCAGAGACACAGTGGACTTTCTGTTGGATGTCAGACAGAACGGCAAAGGACCCCTCACTAACAGGAACCTAAAACACACAAACACTTGGGAACACTTCAAATGCGTGATCTGACTCTGCAAGGGGAGAACATGTTCACGTGGAGTCTTGGCTTTTCACAATGTTTCATTCCTGCTTATAGCTAAGGTTTTTTTTAGCCGTCGTCACTCTAAGGTTGCCCATTAATGGTTTGGAATTGGGAATGTAAAGCTGTTTTGTTAGCATGTCTGCCTTACAATTCCTTTACTGTAAGTCGAGGCCTGCTGGAGCTCAATTCTGCTTCATGGCACTTGTATTTACTCTTTATTTTGCATTACATTATGTTTGAGACTAACCCCTTTCTCTACCTCTCCATTCCTCCTGTTGAGCTCCATACAGAACTGGTGGAGAAAAGGGGTGCTTGGAGGGGGGGACGATATCTCTGGATGCCCACTTAAGAAATATCTGCGTTACCTTCCAATACACCTTCCAAACTTAAGTGGATTCAACATGGGTGCTGTTGAATTAATAAAAAAATGCACTGTATTAAAAATTATTTTGTTTATATAACATAAAATTGAACTATAAACATGAAATTTAAATCTGTTGAGTTTATATCCATCCATCCATCCATTTTCCAAACCGCTTATCCTATTGGGTCGCGGGGGGTCCGGAGCCTATCCCGGAAGCAATGGGCACGAGGCTGGGAACAACCCAGGATGGGGGGCCAGCCCATCGCAGGGCACACTCACACACCATTCACTCACACATACACACCTATGGGCAATTTTGCAACTCCAATTAGCCTCAGCATGTTTTTGGACTGTGGGGGGAAACCGGAGTACCCGGAGGAAACCCCACGACGACATGGGGAGAACATGCAAACTCCACACACATGTGACCCAGGCAGAGAATCGAACCCAGGTACCAGAGGTGTGAGGCAACAGTGCTAACCACTGCGCCACCATGCCGCCCCCTTGAGTTTATATATTGACAAAATAATAATTCTGAATTTTTGAACCCTCATTGAACAAAATTAAACTTAATATGGACAAATGGAAAGCATTAAAATTATCCTCATAGGGGGAAAGTTAATGTTACTAAAATGGTTGTGGTGCCTCAAGTTAATTATCTCTCTATGATGCTTCCATTTAATATTCCGGAAAGGAACAGATTTTCATAATGTTTTCTCATATATTTGGTGTGATAATTGAGCATGACCCCACTGTTGCTGTGCTTGGTGCTCCTGTCATGATCTGCAATCTCTTATTTTTTCATGTCTCCTCCCACTAATGCCAGCAGGGGTCGCTGCTGGCCCTTTGTAACCCTCCTAATTCTCCTGTATCCCATTATAGTTCTCCATCCTAACCCTGTACCCCTGTTTTGTTGCTGATTAGTGTGCTGTGTATAAATATGCCTGCCCTCACTGCGTTCCCCAGCTCAGTCATTGCTGTTCCATGTGTAGTCTGTGTTTCCTTAAAGTCCACGTCTTTCTCAAAGCGGCTGCATTTGAGTCGAGTCTCACCCGATGCTCACATCTCCCCGCAGAAAAACAATACACCGCCTCACAGGCCAGAGCCACAGCCTTCTCCTCTCTGCTGGGTGGAAGAACAACTCTCATGAAGTGGAAGTCCTCCAGACCCCCTGCCTTCAGACAATAGGTTAAAGATGTGTTTTCTATGTTACCTTTTGAAAATCTGAGATACAGCAGAGGCAAATGTAGGAAGAGCTTTCATGCTGTCTGGTCTCCTTTGACTGAAAATGTGGAGAGCCTGTATCTCACTTGGAAGATATTATTTAATCCCTTATATTACAAACCAAAGAATATTGCACTACACCATTACTAGGCTACACAAAGTTATTTTAACAACCACTGAATGGAAAAAGGTCAGTGCTGAATATATATAGCTGTGGAGCAGCAGCAGGCTTTGCTGGGCCGGAAATGCAAGCAGCATTGTCCACATTACCACTCTCTGTACTTGGATTGACCGAATGCTCAGACCGTAGGAAAAGAATTAATACTTTTTATTGATTCCAATCAAGATATTTTCATTTTGCCTCCCCCAACTTGCTCAGAGTGAGCTGGCCATGACGGGCAGCCAGTCATAGTGGCACCCAGGGAGCTGGGGGCCTTGCTGAAGGACCCACAGATGTGCCCAGGCTGGGCTAAAGTGGGCTATTTTCTGATCACAGGCTTAGCACACTGAGCTACACACTGCCCCTAAATTTATATTTATATGTAATCTGTGTGTGTATGTGTTATCTAGATTTGCCCTGTATGTTTCTAACTAAATCTAATCCAGACCTTGATCCTACACCTACTATAATTATAAGTACCTCACTATACCTATATCTAACACTGCTATTCATCACCAGTGTTACATGTCAGGGCTTCGCTGCAATAGATCCCTCAGTGCTGCAGGTTATTACTGTGACTTTGCACACACACACGTTGCTGCTTCCTCAGCCAGTGTCACATATACTTTATTACACACAGACCTCAGTAATCTCTGCTACACTCACACCTGCTCACTTTACATCCATGGTTAAATTCTCCTAATGGAATTTATCTTAATGTCTTTATTCTATTTTATTTTAATTGTTGCCATACTATTCATTGTATTGTTCTTTCGATTTTATTTCTATTTTATTATTTCTAATACACCGGATCTGAGTGCCTCATTTTGTTCCCTTCATGTAGAACACGTTTTGTAATGACAATAAAACATCCTTATCCTCATCTAAATCACACTGTCTAACTACTAACCTGTTTAAATAATATAATTGGATTTCAAAGGTTAATAGTCACTCAATTACCCCCTCAGCCCAACAGTACCACAAACACCCAACATGCACGGAAATTTTCTCCTAAGTTGTTTTCCCTGCCTGGAACAATACCACAGCAGTCACATGGACTAATGTTTCAAAACATTTCAGAAACCTTGCATTGAAACTTGAGGTCTTTAGGAGGGATCAGTCCTGGGTGGCAAAGTTGCCATCACAAAGGTTTGTGATTAAGGGATTCATGATGCCAGGTAGCCATCTTTCACAAGCTGGTGGGCTGTGCCACTGATGCGTTTGCTTTGGTTTTATATGTCTGTCCTGGTTTGTGTTCTTGCCACTTCAGGTTCCCTGGTTTTGGTCTACATTCCTCGGCCCTCTGCTGTGGAGTCTACCTTCTGCTTCACCTCATTCTGGAGCCGCCCATCCAGTCAGCGGCCCATGTCCCCCTGGTTCCCTGTTTCCAGAGGTTGGTCTGCTAGTCTCTGGGGCCAGGGGGCAGAAATCTGCCATGTTGGATGGGCGGCCCAGGTTGGGGTGCTCCATCATAGACTGGTACATGAAGGATTATAAATGGTTTTTAAGCAGTATGTACCGAGTGTGCGTCGTGACGAAAAGAATGTCATGGGAACATTTAGGACTGACTGCAGTATTAGTTCAAAGCATGATTGTGTTTTTCTTAATTTTTATTGATTTATTTTTGGATTATTATTTTTTTTTAAGTAACTTGATTCCGTTAAAAGGGATTTGTCCGTTTGCTTTAGCAGAAGTTCTTGTAAGTATGATGTTCACCTTCCCTTTTCATAGTCTAGTCTTTGCCAAGTTTTATGCTTATTTCCCCTGGTTAAGTTAATCTGACTTGTGTGTTTAGGAGGGTCATACAGGCTTTTTGTTTGTAATGGAAGCACAGGGTCTGTACTTGCAGCTTATTTGCCATGCTAATGGAAGCATTTTACCTTCCTCTCTAATCTCTTTTTTTCTTGGCTCTCACTGCAGTCTCCTCTATGCCAGGGTTTCCCAACCCAGTCCTTGGACCCCACTGCAAAGATCCACAGTTTTGCTCTGTCCAAGCTCTCAGCACAGCAGTAAAAGGTGACTGTTTGGTTCATGCATGCAGGGATCTGGGACAGAGCAAAAACGTGGAGCTGTCTGGTGGGCTGAGGAATGAGTTTAGAAATGCTGCTGTTTGAAGTATTAAACCATTTGACCGGTTGGATAAATGTTAAAATGTTTTCTCAAAATATAAAAAGAGATAATCTTCTGTTTTGCGTCTCATTACAAGCAAATTTGTTTTTTGTTTTTATGTCACTCTAGTATTTGATATCTAATTTTCAGTCTTCTGGCAATATAATCTGGTGAATGGGGAAAGACTTCCAGCAGGGGCTCCGGTTTCCTCCCACAGTCCAAAAGTGCGCAGGGTAGGTTAATTGGCAAATCTGAGTTGTGAGTTTTTGCGCCCTGCAGAGTGTTGACTCCTGCCCAGGGTTGGTTCCTGCCTACGCCTGTTGTTCCAAGGACAGGCTCCGGTCCCCCCCGCGACCTCAGTTTGGCTTGCTGTCTCCCCGCTTGGTTTTCTTTGGTGTACGTCTTCACTAGCCCCCTTGTTGCTTTGACTTGTGTGTAAGTTATGTATGTGTGATTGTATTTCTGCATAGGGAGTGACTGCTGTTTTGTTTTGCAAGTGTGTGTTGGACTCTGTTTATTTGGTTAGGGAGTGAGGTGGAGTGTTTGTCTTTTGGTTTCCTTTTCTTTTGCACTTAGGTGAGATTAGCTGTGGGTCGCACTTGATAGTTGGGGATTTTGTTTGTTATTTTGGCTGTGGTCACTCCCAAAGTCTTTTGCACTGGGTTATTTGTTCAGTGTCATTATACATGAAAAAAAAATGAAAATACAAAAAATATCCCTTTGCCCACTGGTGTTCCCTTGTTGCCCTCATCCTGTTTGTCCCTTTATCCCATTCCCCTTTCCTGTGAATACTGTTACACTCCAACCCTAGACAGGATATCATAACAGCATCTTACCTCTTGTTTTAAAAGAGATGAGGGATATTATTCGTCGACCTTTATCTTTGCTATTTCAGAAATCCGTATCTGCCGGTGTGGTACCTTCTGACTGGAAGTATACACTGTAAAAAAAGGCAATTTTTTTTCACAGTTTTAAACCATTTTATATCAGCCATTTTGACTACAGTATAATTATTTTTTTCCTCTTATGTTAAATGACAGTAAAGGTTTATCAAAACCACATTGCATAAACATATTTTTACGCACAGTTTGTAAAATAAAAGAAACCCCTTCAGTGAAACTGGTCAATTTCTTTTCTGTATTTTTACAGAAATTAAACTTATGGTCATATGCTTTATCTGTAAAATTTTAATGGTTTTATTGCACCCACATGTGTTTTAGTAAATCGAAGGCACAACAGCTGTTTTCAATAATTTTGCTTTCATTAACTTTAATTTTACATTCAGTGTACATAAAATCTACATTGTTTTACTGTCATAAACCAGATGACCACCATAATTGTACTGTGTTGTTGGATATATACGAAATGGTTTGCATAGATCTAAGGTTATAAACATTAAATAAACTTAAAATTAGAAAATATAGACCCTATATTATAGGGAATATGCGAGTCATCGAACTGATATTGTAACGAACCCAAACTACAGTAGCGTCAGAGGCTGTAAACAGAGAACATATCACCACCAGACTGCAGCTACAATTACAAAGATAATTTTATTCAGTACAATTCATGCAGCGACCCATCGGGTCGGATCTGGATTCACAAAGAGTTCGGTCCCGCTTTCTCCCCGTAGCACACCACCCCTTTTTAAGCGTGTGTTAACCCACGCTACCACACAGTAAATCCCGCACCACACAACATCCCTATAAGGGCACGGCACACCAATAGCACTGCAATACACAGTAATCCCCCCACTTCGGGCACAGGCAAGCGTTACGGGACCAGAACCGCCTACTGTATATAGTCCTGTCCCGACCCTAAGCGGTTACACTGCGCATTTAAAACACACAGAACACACATACCATAAAGACATAGTTAAAACAGAACACCCCTTCCCCTCCCAGGGATCAGGACTCTCCCCCGGGGAAGGAATAATCACACCGGTCCGTCACCTAGAACGTCCCACGGAAAGGGAATTCCCCCCCCCCCCCCCCCCCCAATCCGTCCCTATGAGGGTGCCGCTACTCCCGTCTATCAACCACCCCGTCTAAGCAGTGGTCATAGCCTCCTACCCCCACTGTCCTGACTGCCCTCGCCCTACCGCACCGGGAACTGTCCCTACAGCCCACTCTCTGGCTTCACAGCCGGCAGCCCTAAACGGCATACGAGCGGCACCTCCCTCCCGGACCCCACCCGTACGGTGCCTACCAGACCAAATCTCCTTAACGCGCCTCCTACTCCCTCTCTTAACCCCAGATCCCTCACAACCCAGGTGTAGCCACTTAATTAACTATTACCTTCCACGCCCATCCCTCACCCCCATACATCATCATTACACTCCCCCCACCCTTAGGGCAGACTCGTCCTTGAGTCACAACATTTCATAGTCCTTGGACCATGTTGGTGGCCTCCTCTGACGTCCCAGACGAGTCTTCTGAACTGGAGCCCCTTCCCTCCGTTCTTGTTCCTTGGCCCCATGCATAGCAGCAGGCCCATCGCTGTGTGGCTCTGGAGGGACCTTACGGGCTCGGCTCCGCCAGGTTCAGGTAGGCTGGTCCCCTTCCCCCTGCTGCCCTGGTCCAATTGCACTTGCCTCTTCTGGCCGATTCGCTGCCATTGCCCACACTTCTAGCCCTGGCACCCCCTCCTCCATCTCGCCACCCTTTTCTACTAAGGGCCGTGGTTGCGGATAGCCACCACCAGGGGGGGAATCTTTTAGCTCAGGCAGGGTACCAACAGGCATCACTTGGTCTCTGCCCTCCTGATTGGCAGCCTCTGTTACAGTAGAGAGAAATGGTTTAAGTCGATTAAAATGCACCACCTCCTCACTTCCCCCTTCCACTGGTACCACTCGATACAATACCTCCGTTGCCCTTTCCACCACCTTATATGGACCCTTAAACCTCCTCTGTAACTTTGGACATAACCCCCGTCTTCTAGCCTTCCTCCAAACCCATACCAGTTCCCCTCTGAATAGTACTGGACTTGCGCTCTAAAGTCATATGCTTGCTTCTGCTTACCCGAAGCTCTTGCCTGATGACATTTCACTGCTCCCACCACTGTGGACAATATGTCCCCTAGTCTGGCCACATATTCCGTTACAAAGGAAAATCTTTCCCCCTCGTTGAGATTCAACATAACATCCACTGGCAACACTATCTCTTGCCCAAAAACAACCTTGTACGGTGTAGCCCCAGTACTAGAGTGAATACTACTCCTGTAAGCCATCATCACACAAGGCAACAAAACATCCCAATTGGACTGATTTTACTCCACAAAGAGAGACAACATTGCCAACAATGTCCTGTTAAACCTCTCAATCATCCCATCTGACTGGGGGTGATAAGCTGATGTCTTAGTCTTTTGAATGTTCAACAATTGACACACCTCGTTGAATAGATTTGATTCAAAATTTCGGCCCTGATCTGTATGGATAGAGCGAGGGGCCCCCAAGCGACAGACCCACTGCTCCGCCAAGACCTGGGCCACAGTGGAAGCTTCCTGATTAGGGAGAGGGAATGCCTCAGTCCATTTTGAGAAATAATCCCCAATGACCACAATGTACATATTCATCCCTGGAGTTACCGGTAATGGCCCTAAAATGTCCAATGCTACCCGTTCATATGGCCTAGCGGTTACAACAGACTGCAGCGGGGCACCTCCCTGTTTCCCCACCACTTTCCGGGAACCACAATCCACACACTCCCGACACAAGTGCTTAACATCCCCAAACCATCCCAGCCAATAATAGCGATCTTTCACCTTTGCTTGCAACTTTTGTATTCCCAAATGACCCCTAGTGGTAGCATCATGCAACTGCCTCAAAATTTCTGGCACCAAAGACTTGTCGATAACAACCTGGACTTGGTTTGCTGCATCAGAATGCAAAGGTGGATATCGTACCAACCTAGAACCCTGCAACTGATCCCACACTGATGCATATTTCCACAACTCATTTGGAGGCTGACTACCTGCCCTCCCTCCCTTCCTTTAAAGGAAAAATCTCCCGCAGCTCAGCATCTCCTTGCTGATCCTGCCCCAGCTCATCACACTCCTCCTGACATGCCACTGCCTCCTGACACACCTCTCTCACAGCACATATCACCTCTCCCCCTTTTTCCTGGGTAGCTGGCGGTGAGTCTGAGGTTACTGGCAGAAAAGCGGGCACTCTAGAGAGGGCATCCGCATTAGCGTGTCCCCGACCCGGCCGATGCACTCTCTTATATTGGAAGCTGGCCAGCTGCTCCACCCACCTAGCCAACTGCCCCTCTAAACCTTGGAAATTATGCAACCATCTTAAGGAGTTATGATCTGTCCGTAAGACGAACTCCTTCCCCAACAAGTAGTAATTAAAATGTTTTATGAAGGTAACCATACTTAACTCCTTCTTGGTTGTTGCATATTTCCTTTCTTGTTTAGTCAAAGCCCTACTAGCATATGCTATCACCTGTTCCCGTCCCCCTTCTACCTGGGACAATACTGCCCCAATACCTGCATCACTCGCATCCGTATCTAATATAAAGGTTTTATCAGGGTCGGGGTAAGACAGGACTGGTACAGACATCAAACTAAGTTTGAGCTGTTCAAATGCTGCCTGACAAGCTTCTGTCCATGTAAACCGTCTGCCCTTCTCGGTCAGCTGGAGCAGAGGACGAGCAAGTTCAGCAAAACCCCGAATAAACCTCCTATAATAAGAGGCAAGGCCCACAAAACTCCTCCCCTCTGTCTGATTTTTAGGCACCGGCCACTCAGCTTTCACACCCCTAGCCGATATTATATGATACAAATACTGCACTTCTGTGGCAAACAAGTGACAGTTCGCCAGTTTAACCTTCAGATTAGCCTGACGCAATTTCGTTATAACCTCATCCACATGGTCCAGATGTTCTTGAAAGGTACGGCCAAATATTATTGTATCGTCTAAGTACACCAAACAAGTAGTCCACTGAAGACTCGCCAACTCTAAATCCATGAGACGCTGAAAAGTTCTCAGACTGTTACACAGGCCAAAACTCAGCACATTAAATTGGAAAAGGCCTGACGAGTGATAAACGCCGTCTTATGCTTATCTTTTGGATCCACCTCGACTTGCCAGTACCCACTGGCTAAATCCAATGTAGAAAACCAGCAAGCCTTGCTCAAACTACCCAACGCATCATCAATTCGGGGTAAGGGGTACGTGTCTTTACGGGTAACATCATTCAATTTGCGATAATCAACGCAAAACCGAAGGCCACCATCTCGCTTCCGTACCAGAACCACCGGCGCTGCCCAAGGGCTATTCGAGGGCTGAATGATGTTATTCTCCAGCATCTGCTTTAAGTGACCAGATACTTCCTCCTGCAAATGGAGGGGGACACGGCAGGGAGGCAACTTTACCGGCTTCGCCTCACCAGTATCAATGTTATACAACATCAGGCGAGTTCTCCCCAAATCTCCCTCTCCGGCACTAAATACAGACAAATTCTTCTGCAACGCGGTATAAATACCAGTCATATCAGATGAGGCAAACCCCTTCTGGTGCAATCAAAATATGTTACAAGCCTATCGACTGTCCAGGGCACAACAGAATCCTCCTCATCCTCACCCAGGTCTACATTCTCTGCTTTCCGACTCACCTCAATACCCGTATGCAAGGTACCTACCCTCATCCCCCCATCATTATATTACACTGGTTAGATGCCGAATCCAAGGGCTCCAACATACCCTCAAAAGCAGCCCCACCTGTATTCTCCACCTTACCAGCAATGATTGCCTCACTTCGAGGGGGGGGGGGATTACAGTATCTTCTGGAACCATGACGACCCGAGGCTTGTCCACATCTGCTGGCACAAGGAGAGGTAATAATTGACCCATAACCCGACACTCCTTCCTACCAAAATCCAACACCACCCCATATTTACTTAGAAAGCTTTTCATCCCCTCTTGCATCTTAGACACCGTGGTACGAAGCGATTTTACCTCCTGCCTTAACTCCTCTACCACCCCCAACAACACCTCCATTTGTTCATCCCTTTCTAATTTATGCTCCACCACTCCCCTCACTTTAACGTCAGGTGGCAAAGAAGTCTGCTCCAAACTTCTCAGCAACTCCATTTCAGAAGCAAGTTCAATGACATCTTCCAGCGTATTAGGCTTGGCACTACACAGGCTAACCCGAAAATCACCGGTAGCAAAATGCGTAATAAACTGGTCTCTTGCCAACAGATCACAAATCCGATGATCAGCCGTGGGAAAAGCCCTAGCGGCTAATCTCCGTAAGGCGTTACCAAATTCCCTTGCCGTCTCGCTATGCAGGCGGCGACGGGCGGTAAAACTAGCTCTATTCCAATCACTACTATCACCAGGTTCAAAACACCTTGCCATAGCCGCTTTTAACAACCCATAATTACTTTTAGCCTCACTCGGCATCCCACTATACATCTCTCTAGCACGGCCAGACAACAGCAAAGACATAAACTTAATTTTCAGAGACTCATCCCACCTGTTTACCTCAGGCGTCAGATAAAATTGTTCCGACCAGTCAGACCACTCACGCCCCACACCATTAAAAGTTTCCGGTATAAATATTGGGTGAGCAGGGGGGTGCACTGGGAGATTGAGAAAACACTCTCTACACGTATAACAGGACAATCAGCACCCTCATAATTAGGAGATTGTACACTGTCCTCCGCCTCCGACATGTTAAAGCTAATTCTAGGTTTCTAAACGGAAAAACCACAAAGGAAAGAAATGATCCCACCGCTGCCACCAGTCAGACCTACAGTGTGAGGTGTAAGATAAACTGAACTGTCAGCGCTGTCACTCTAGCTTCACCATCCCTTGTGGAACTGGAGTGCTGACATTTCAGGGACTCCCCATGCCTGCATTCCCACTTGCCTCTCCCTCCTACTTATGCTGCCATTGCCATATCTGCCGGAGCTTGCACTTTGCACTTCATATTGCACTCACCTAACTGTTAGCACTGCCTATAGTCTCCCCTATACTTTGACTAATTGCACATTTTATTTCCCCAACTCCTCCTGGGGTGTGCTGCCTGGAGACCTCAATCTATCAAGATTTTCAGCACACCCTGCTACATGTGACATGTACCCATGACGTCCTTGCATCCAGCTCGCGTTCTGCCTGTGCCATCTTCCATGTATGACCCGCTGCCTAATTACTTCTGGTTGCCTGGCGATTGGAAGGAGAGTCGGCACGGGCTTGTCATCACCTCCCTGCTCCCCGGTTGTGCCTCAAATCCTATGATTTGGACAATGTGACTTGGCACTTAGCCATCTCTTCTATCTGACTCTCCCTGCCGGCCCCTGGAGGTTGGGCTCCCCCTTTGAGTCTGGTCCCTCCCAAGGTTTCTTCCTTCTAGAGAGTTTTTCCTTGCCACTGTCACCTATGTCTTACTCACTGGGGGCTTTGGGTGGGGATGCTGTAAAGCGCTTTGAGACAATGTATTGTTGGGATAACGCGCTATACAAAAATAAATTTGTTGTTTTTCTGTTTTAAAACCAAATGGGAAAACCGTAAAATCACCTTTTTTTTGTTTCTTGTCTATGAGTAAATTCAGGTCTAACAGATACCAGAGATGTAAGATACAGCCTAATGTGAACTTTATCTTACAACATTAACAGTCCCAGTCATAAGCTTGGAAACACCCACCCTTAGAATGGTGTATTTTTGTAATATTTTCTACATTTTAGGATAAAATATGAAGCCTGATTTTTTGTTTTCTGCTTTTCGCTTTTTCCCCTTCTGACAGAAAAACCAAAAAACGCTGCTGTTGTTTAGTTTTCCTGATTTCGTTTTGGACTGGAAAACCCAAGGACAAACGATACATGGACTTTTTGCATTTGTTTGGCTTTAATGTGTTTGATATAAACCTAGAGTTGAGAACCTTCAGATGTGTGTGTTTGTATGAGTAATCCATCCATCCATCCATCCATCCATTTTCCAAACCGCTTATCCTACTGGGTCGCGGGGGGTCTGGAGCCTATCCCGGAAGCAATGGGCACGAGGCAAGGAACAACCCAGGATGTGGGACCAGCCCATCGCAGGGCACACTCACACACCATTCACTCACACATGCACACCTATGGGCAATTTACCAACTCCAATTAGCCTCAGCATGTTTTTGGACTGTGGGGGGAACCGGAGTACCCGGAGGAAACCCCACGATGACATGGGGAGAACATGCAAACTCCACACACATGTGACCCAGGCGGAGATTTGAACCCGGGTCCCAGAGGTGTGAGGCAACAGTGCTAACCACTGCACCACCTGTTGGTGCACCTGCACCAGTGCTAACCACTGCACTGCGCCTGTTGTATGAGTAATATAATGTAAAAATTTAATTCTATTTTATGTCCAGTACAAAAGGCAAGCATATCATACAGGTAAAACACCCACATTTAAAAAATGTTTTCATGAAAGTCTGTAACAGTAGAGTGAAGGAACTGACCAGTGGCTGGGCTACTGATATATGGTATGATGATGACCATTGAATGTTTCTCAACTTTTTAACCCTAAAAAAACACACCACTTCCAGTGATGATGATATATATATTATTTATTTAAAATGTAATGTTTCCTGGGGGCTGGGGAGGACACCTGCAGGAGAGAGACAGATATTGATCATGTAAACATCCTTCAGCAGTGCAGTAGTCATACTTCACTTTTTTTTTGGGATTGTTGGGGGGGGGGGGGGGCACATGCAGCCATGGTACCTAAGCTCTGCTCAAGTGAGATCTGAGTTACAGGGAAAGGTCCATAGACCTTGCTTATATGCTGCTGTTCCACAGACTTCCAGTAGGGGCTCCGTGTGAGGAAAGAGCGAGGGCTATGCTCTCTCTCAAGTACACACAGAGTCACAGAGTAGGTCAAAGAAGCAAAAACAAAGTACCATACCTGAGTTGTTGTCACTGAACACGAAGTCCCGGTTTGCTCCAAACTACAGGTGAGAAAGGCCCTCCTCTAAATTGGCCTCTCTCATGCGGGATGGGGGCCGTAAGGTGGCGTGGACCTCAGGAGCAGCGTGCAGCAGTATGAGCAGCCATGCTTGTGCCAGCAGCACCACTGCCTGTACCCGGTTGTCCCATGTTGGGGGCAGGCCAAGCGCCGCGTTGCCATACAGGCAGAAGGTGATCCAGGCCACCCACAGCAGGACTGAGGCCAGGCAGGTGATGAGCAGCCACATGGTCCTGCACCTCCACCGTGGCTGCTGCCTCCACAGACTGCAGGCCGCCCCCACCAGTGCTGCCAGGAGCAGGACCAGCACATAAGTGGTGGCCAGCGCAAAGTCCAGCGGCTGGTATTCACAGGCTGGCTGGCACGTGGACATCGTGGCTAGAAGGATCCACTCCGGATCCAACACGGCCAAGGCCACCGCCAGCCCCATCAGTTGACCTGTGCTGGGGCTATGAGCACCTTGTCCCAACCGGCGCAGTCGCAGACCATGAAACACGAGGCATGTGTTGCAGATAGCAAGCAACACCCCCCTCAGGACACGCCGGGCGAAGCAGAGGCTCTCTTGCTGCTCAGCGATGTATCCCAGGCTGAGGCCACAAAGCCCAAATATGGCTGCGAGCAGCAGGAGTAGCGGCGCCACCCCGCTGCGCTCCTCAGCCTCTGTGATCTTCCGCAGGCGACACAGTACCACCAGGAGCAGGATCAGCGAGGCGAGGGCCGCCGCCGCTGCCGCCACCACCACCACCAAGCCCCACACCGCATCCAGCTCACACAAGGCCGTGTAGGGCCTTGTCAGGATGGAGCCGGATCCGCAAGGAGAAGCTTCGTCCCATGAAGAGCTGCCCCCCACCAGGGACAGGACGAGGAAGGTGAAGAGATTGATAGAGGGTGCCATCACTGGCAGGGAGAGAGAAAGGAATCATTTAATGGGTTGAAGAAGTATTAGTCCATTAAACGCAATGTAGCCTGCTGCTGTGCAGGACACATCACAGGCGACACGCTGAGCATGCTGACAACTGAGCAATGGACTTCTGCAGTGTGAGACTACATGCACTTTCTTAAAAAGCAGTAATCAATGCCATGTCAACCAGCTGAACAACTTCACAAGTAAATCGGCACATTATATAGGCCACCATCGTTATAAAAATTAATTATTATTTAAATTCAGGGGTCTCAAACAAATTACTGTATCTGGCCGGCCGATATCAGAGAAAAATTAAAACCATGTAATGTCATTCCAGCGCAATTGACACCCACCAGTCTGCACGTTTTGCGGTCGGTAGTTTAGCATCTCACAGCGTTTTTTTTAGTTTAATACCTTTGATCTAAGTGAAGTATACATTTTGAAGGGGAGGCCTTACCTTAACTGTCAATGTCTTTCAGCTTCACTTGCTCTTACAACACGTACGATGCACTCACGAATCGTTTGTGTTTGATTCTCCCTTATCAAACAGATCATTTATAAGCGGTGCATCATGACGTAGTACTACATTTTTACGTAATGGAACGCCTAACGTTCTAAATAGGGTGGGGGCAGGGAGGGGGCATTAAGTGTCATCCTTTTTGTGTTTACTTTTGAAAAATTGAGATATAACCTTTAAAAAGCACGGATATAATGTAAGAAACTTTTAAAAAAATAAATACAAATAAAAACGAGCAAATGCATTCAATCTCATTTCTTGTAGCTAGTGCTGGAAACTTTGGTGGACACCAATAACGATATATTTTTGTCCAGTAATATTACCAATACCTAATGTTTGTCCAAACCCATGCAGTGCTCTAAGAAACTCCAGCTTCTGCGATTCCCCCTGCAGACCGCTACGGCTGATACAAAGACAAATGCGCAAAAGATGCTAGTAAGATACAGAGATTGGTCATTGGTTAATATTATATAAATACGCAATGAATAATATGACAAGTGGCAGTATTGCTACACGATTAAATAAACGACAAAAACAATAATAATGACTGATAAGTCATAACGCGTTTTTTTCTTTGATGGTGATAACATGTACATGCAGTACAACGATACCGAAATAAGAGAATTAATGCTATTAGCAGAAAATTATTACTGGAGACATAATTGTTAGGACACCCTCGGCAGGGAAACGCGGACCCAGGAATGCGGAACAGAGCGATCTTTATTAGATCGAGCAGGGAACAGGCTTTCAATGGGCCAGGCAAGAAGAATGGTCGGGGACAGAAGGTAGATTCGGTAGCCGGGGAGATGCAGTCCAACAGGCAGGCACAGGACACGGAGACGAAGGGAAGGGGAGACGAGAGATCCTGGGGCTGGCAGGGAAGGCAGGACGGGAGGTTCAGGGACGAGGGCTGCTCTGGGAAAGGAAGGCAGGCAAGGTAAGGAACGAGGGAATGACACTGGACAAGCAAGCGCTCGATATAGCAATGAAACATTGGCAATACTTCGCAACCCCCGTTGCGTGTGCTGTCCCTTTGTAGTCTCCAGTATGCAGGCTTAATTGATGACATCCGCCGATGTACGTGACAATAGTTATGTTTCTTCCCGTTTGCAATCAAAGTGTGAGCTTCGGGCGTGACGTTAAGCGGAATCCCAGGCCGATTGTATAAAAACGCAACAGGCTTCATTTGAGACTGTATAGGCTTCTGAATTTTTCGTATAGGCTTAATTTGAGTCCGTTTTCAAAGTATGTGGAAAAGGGGGGCCACACTCCCCTGGGAAAACTGTACGAGTTGCTGCAGGAGGGTAGTACTCGCTGCGGGATATCAATTACGATGCAGGGTAGACAAGATGGACGGAGGTTGTTATGAGTTTTATTTCCTGTACGTATGAATGGATGTATGTATGGTTCTATAACAGATAAACGGAAAACCAATTACTACAATGCTTACAAAAGCCATTACCATAACACACCAACACAATACATAATCGAAGTAAAGGGAATGATTGGATAGGAAATCAACGTAAATACCTTCCTAAGGTATAACAAAACACTCGTCAGCGATAATTACAACTTATTCAATAAACTCAATACTTACGTTCATCAGTGACGCATACATAACCCACGGAGTTTATTACTTTCAGGAACAACTAAGTTAACTAATTATAAGTTACCGCTCGCTGACTTGCTACCTATCTCTCCGGCTCTCCCGCGCTCTAGTCCTGCGTGCACCCATAGTCCTTTGCACGCACCGCCGTTTCTTAAAGACACAAGAGCCTTTCTAACAAAGTAAATTTTAAAAATATAGATAACTGATATGTTATCTGTCACGATCACGCCGGAGATAAGCGGCGATCGTGCGGGTAAGGAGCAGGCAGGCAAGCGGGATACGGGAAAACGGGGTTTTAATAAGGATATCCGGGGCAGGGAACACTGGACGGCAACAGACATCAGGAAACATCAATGACGGACAAAGGACTCGGGTAAGACACGGACTGAAATACACAGGACTGAGCAAATAAACTAGATACAGCTGGGTACAATCGGGAGAAAACACGTGGGTAATCAGGGGGCGTGGCACACAGGAGGAGCGGACGAGCCGGGCATGACAGTTATCAGTTAATTTTTCAAATATTCTCATTAAAGTGCTTCTGTTGAGAGGGCTTAAATTATGAAAATGTTAACATTGTTCAGTTATTTTTATGTCCAGTGTTGTGGGGTAGCTAACTAAAATGAACGACGCTACTAACTTTACTTCTTTCAGTAGCTTATCGGTAGAGCAAATACTTTTAAAACGCTGTAGCTTTTCCAGTAACTATTTTTTTCTTTTTTTTTTCTTTTTTTTACAAATAGCGATATCGCAGCGACATCGTTAAAAATATTATTTCAACGTTATTTTCCACGTTTTTTAATTCATTTGGTTTTTGATGTAGTTAGCATCTCCCTATAGCACGGCCAGACAATAGCAAAGATATAAACTTAATTTTCAGAAACTCATCTCACCTGTTTACCTCAGCCGCCAGATCAAATTATTCCGACCAGTCAGACCACTCACGCCCCACACCATTAAAAGTTTCCGGTATAAATATTGGGTGAGCAGGCGGGGCCACCGGGAGATTGAGAAAACACTCTCTAGACGTAACAGAACAATCAGCGACCTCATAATTAGGAGATTGTACACTATCCTCCGCCTCCGACATGTTAAAGCTAATTCTAGGTTTCTAAACGGAAAAACCACAAAGGAAAGAAATGATCCCACCGCTGCCACCAGTGTAACGAACCCAAACTAGCGTCAGAGGCTGTGAAAGGAGAACAGATCACCACCAGACTGCAGCTACAATTACAAAGATACTTTTATTCAGTACAATTCATGCAGCGACCCGTCGGGTTGGATCTGGAATCACAAAGAGTTCGGTCCCGCTTTCTCCCCGTAGCACACCACCCCTTTTTAAGCGTGTGTTAACCCACGCTACCACACAGTAAATCCCGCACCACACAACATCCCCATTAGGGCACGGCACACCAATATCACTGCAATGCACAGTAATCCCCACACGTCGTGCACATGCAAGCCTTACGGGACCAGAACCGCCTACTGTATATAGTCCTGTCCCGACCCTAAGCGGTTACACTGCGCATTTAAAACACACAGAACACACATACCATAAAGACATAGTTAAAACAGAACACCCCTTCCCCTCCCAGGGATCAGGACCCTCCCCCGGGGAAGGAACAATCACACCGGTCCGTCACCTAGAACGTCCCACGGAAAGGGAATTCCAATCCCACCCCCCCACCGCCAATCCGTCCCTATGAGGGTGCCGCTACTCCCGTCTATCAACCACCCCGTCTAAGCAGTGGTCATAGCCTCCTACCCCCACTGTCCTGACTGTCCTCGCCCTACCGCACCGGGAACTGTCCCTACCGCCCACTCTCTGGCTTCACAGCCGGCAGCCCTAAACAGCATACGAGCGGCACCTCCCTCCCGGACCCCACCCGTACGGTGCCTACCAGACCATATCTCCCTAACGCGCCTCCCACTCCCTCTCCCACCCCAGATCCCTCACAACCCAGGTGTAGCCACTTAATTAACTATTACCTATCACGCCCATCCCTCACACCCCACACACACACATATCATCATTACACAGTATTTGAGGGATGGAGGGATGAGAAGAGTGGGATGGAGGGAAATATAAGGAGAAGGAGGTTCCTCGGAGCTCCGAGATGTGTTTGGCTGTAATAAATCTGGAATATAGCTATAATATAGTCAAAACAGTTGAATTAGAATGAGCCCATTATGTAACTGGAACCCCTCCCAAATGTAAACACAGTGACGTGCTACAGCGTTGGTTTGTTGTCTGAGGCTATGATACTGTCCACAAACACATTCTCAAATTTCACTGCACCAATCACAGCATATGCAGGCAGAAAAATGATCGCAAAAAACATTCAGCATTAGACTCTAAAACCGTCTGTAATGTCTGTGTTTATCCAGTGGACCATATATTAAAATAAGCTTTCCTATTTCAGTTTCTTTTAGATGTTATAAAGTAATAAATAAACAATCATAATAATTAAACCATGTATTACTGACTATCAGACAACTTCAACAAGTTACCACAGGGATGCAAAATCAAAGATATTCATTTGCGCCTGGCACTAACCATGTACTCCTTCACAGTACTAAGCCTGTGTACTAAAGGTCCCCAATGAAACCCCTGCATTCCTGCATCGCAGATACTCTAATCTCAGCATTTATAGGATTATATTTGTACTACCTGCCAATTTTTATATTAGATGAGACTAAAAATTGAGAAATATCTATATGCAGAAGTAGTTTTTCCTGATAAGAAGGATAATATCAAGACTGTCAGCATTTATAAATCGAATTATGACACATCTGAGTAGCCCAGACTGTCCGGAAAACAAAGCCGTACAGCATATGTGGCTGACTAATGTACATACAGTGTAATAAGCTTATAATCAAATGGATAGAAAAACGCTCAATAATAGACAGGATTCAAAGGGTAAATAAGGTGCATCATGTGGAAGAGAAGTTAGGTGGCGTTGGGGTGCATTGTGAGTTTCATCTGGTAGCTAGAAGGGAACAAACAGGGCTTTGGGGGGGGGGGGGGGTACTTCTCCGGGGGCTACATCGCTCTACCTTTTTTTTTTTAAATGATTTATTTAAAAAAAAATCTTTTCTCTTTACACTATAATGGCAGGTTTAGGACTAATACAGTACAGTCATAACCAGTGTCAGGGATTCTATGCATTGCTACACAGAGACAAGTCCAGATATTGAGCCCAAGGCTAAAATTGTGGTTTACTTACAAGTGCACTTTGATGGGCAGTGGGGGGGTTTGTCCTTCTCTGCTCACATTTTCCCCTCTTATCCTGTCTTCTCCTCCGCAGCCCTTCCTCCTTCTCTCTGTTGCTCCTATATTCCCTCCCCTCCAGTCATCTATGTTCTCCTTCCTCTGCGGTCTCTCCTCTTCTCCCATTCTTCAGTTATACTGCCTTCTCCGCTCTCCCTGTATCCCTCCTGTCTTCTGGTCCTGTCGTCTCTTCTCCAGTCATCCCCTGCTTCTCAGTCATCTCTGCATCTTTTCACTCTTTTGTTTGCTCATTCTTTGATTGTTTGTGTTATTTGTTAACCCACCACCCCATGCTGGATGAGTCTTGATGTTTTTTGTTCTTTTTAAAGTTAGGCTTCTTCCTTTGTTTTTGTGCCATATCTTCTGCCCTCTTCTGGTTGCGGCAGTGCATGACACAGGTGGAAAAATAGGGTTTATTACAACACACACATCAAAACCAAAAGGATCAGGATGGATCCAAAATAAACAGCAAATGACCAGGAATGAACTAAATGATGGAATAAACACAACTAGAGAACTATATACATACATACAACATACAGCTATAATGAAGCATCAAAGAACAGAAGCAGAACAGGCACTTAAATACACAGCTAACAAGACACAGTGCAGGACAGTGAGAATCATAACCAATAACAAGGACTGAGGGCAACCCAGGAACAGGCGTTACAGTTAAACAGCACTGGTGAAATCAAAGTGACCTTTCAGCCACATGGTCAGCTCTGCATCGCCCTCTGCTGTTTGCATTAGAAGCTGCTTGAAATTCCCACTCTCCTTACCAACACCTCGAAAAGCCAGGCCTTGCCGTGCCAAGTACTTAACTTCAGAAGATTTTTCCTCACTTGCTGCTGCTCTTTCCAGCTCATCTGATGGTTGAATATTAACAGGATTGATCTTCTGAATCCATGTCTTCAGTGCTAATCTGTGGCACTGCCTGTCTTTATGTGCACTGAATTTCCCCAGTGCCTTTTCCAGTTTCACATGCCAGTCTTCACAAGAGCTGAATGTGTCTTTCATGCCAGTTTAGACATTTGTGTTACAAATTATTTTGCACAGTAGAAACAAAGAACCCCCCTTAAGACGAGGGGGGCTGTAATGGACCCCAGTGTGATCTTTAAACCATTTCTCCTGAAAGCAGGGTCTCCTGTTTGATAGACGTGACATTTACATTTGGCTGATTTGGTGAAGGTCCAAGCTCCTCCCCCCTCCTCCCTAATACACCTTCATCTTCATCTGCCTGTCTGCTCTCTCTCTCTCTCTCTCTCTCTCTCTGCCATTGACTCACACTCAGTCTCCCTGATTAAATGCTGTATCTGAAATACACACCACAGGCCAAACTAAGAAGCATATTAAACTAACATCAGGATCAGGCTGCTGTGACGTCATTATTCACTCTTAACCATCAATATTTGCTCCTTTTCTCACTCCCCTCCATGTCGCCTGCATTGTCTGCCGTCAGCAGCCTCTTGCTGTCTCTCCCTCTTCATCTTTACTCTCAGCACAGCAGAGTTTACATGAAAGCAGTTATCAGTAAACAAGTGGTGTTTCTTGGCATGATGCTCAGGAATGGATTTCTAAGGATTTGTTACCTGAATGGGATGATTAATATATGAAGAACCTTTGACTCACATACTGTATACGTCTATCATCTGACTGGCACTAATTATCTCACTGTCTCTACTTACTTTCCTGCTTTTCTGTGGTTGCCCAAAACCTCACGATTGTCACACTTCCTCTTCATGATGACAAGCTACTCACTGTGAATAAAAGCTGACTGTAATAAAACTACCTGCATTTAAATCACACATTAATAACGCAAAATGCCTTAAGTAAGCAAGTATAGCTTTCTACAGTAATGGAATATAAAATTAATTAAACCTATTACTGTCTACAAAATAACACATTCAGCACTATATCAGACTTTACATCAGCTTTCTGACCATTATAAATATACCTGAGTGAGCACCGTTGTTAGTTTCTAGGAGAATGTGCAGTTAATAACATTTCCAGGTAATTTAACCAGCGTAACTGCACATGAGGCAATTATTATAATTATAAACGTAGTAGGGGTAGGGGGCGCTATAGAGCGAAAGGGTGACTACGCCACTCTGTAACTGTCGCTAAGACGGTTATTTTATAATCACCTTTTGCTGGTTTGATTTAATATAGAATGTATACTGTGAAATGTATGCCAGTGCCCTCTGCTGACTATTTAATTGATCCGTGTTAACCCTTGAATACATGGTCATGTGACGGAATAGGGTAGGAGTAAATGCATGCTGGGAGATTCATGGAGTCAACTTGTGGTTTGTCGGCTTGTCACGGCAGGATCTGTAATAACTCCTAAGCATTTGGTCAGAAGGCGCACACGGTAATTTATATTTATTGTATTTACTTGTTGTCTTGTATTGAAAAGTGGAATTGTGGGGATGTATGAGCCGCTGTTTAGCGGTAATATCATGGATCTTTTAGAATGTCTTGTAAGATTAAATGTAATGCAGGAATTTAATAATATGTTTATTTTATAGTTTTTATTCTTCTAGTGTCTAGAAGAATAAAGACGGAATAAACTTCAACATCTGTCAGGCGTATGTTTTCTGTACCAGATGAAGAACTTTGGGAGCTGTTATATCTTCTATAGTAAAGGTAACCTTACAGTAAATGACGTCTGCTGTCATCTGACGCTATATAGAAAATGTAATTAAATAAGATTAAATTTACCTTCTGTCATGCCCGGCTCGTCTGCTCCTCCTGTGTGCCACGCCCCCTGATTACCCACGTGTTTTCTCCCGATTGTACCCAGCTGTATCCAGTTCATTTGCTCAGTCCTGTCTATTTCAGTCCGTGTCTTACCTGAGTCCTTCGTCCGTCATTGATGTTGTCAATGTCTGTTTCCCGTCCTGCTCCCGTTTCCCCGAATAAACCCCCGTTTTCCCGTATCCCGCTTGCCTGCCTGCTCCTTCCGCACGATCGCCGCTCTGCCCGCGATCTCCCGTGACACCTTCTGCGAGGGGCACCCTAATATAATGATATATATAATAATTATAATATTATATAATTATATAATTATAATAAATATAATATAATTATAATATAATAATACACTGCTGTCTGTCTGCCATAAAATAAATAAAAGGGGGAATTGGAATTGCATATGACTATGGAGATTTTTACTAATTCACATAAGGGACAGCATAAAGGGTTGTTTAATTCAGTATCAGAGGAATTCATATATTTGTGTGATTATGATAATCACACTATTATAACTTGATAGTACATCTCTTGAATTGAACTAATTACAGTGTCATGTATAGCACTGCACTTTTTAATACATTGTTTGGCAGAACAGACTTCAAAACTGTAGTCTCAATGGAAAGCTGAATGAAATTCCTAGGGTGGCGTAGTCAGCTGTCCACTGAGTCTACAGTTTTGTAGTTCGGTCTGTCGCAGTCTGGCGCAGTTGGCAGGATCATCGTCCTGAGAGCAGAGACGCGTGTTCAGTGTGAATGACTCTTCAGTTGTTTTTCTATTTTTAATTACCTTTTCATTCCTATCCATGTCTTTTTTTCTTTTTGTATGCTCATTATTTAGCCAGTACAGCTGTTTTTATTGTAGTCGAAAACAACAGTGAGTGCCAGTCACTGGCAAATCCCTTGGTTCCCGGTTCCACTCCATCTGTCCTCTGGTGGTCCCCTTGAGCTGTGGACCCCTTTCCAGTGTTCTGCAGCCAGATCCTCCTGAGCCGCACGGAAGCGTAAGTTGGCAAAGTGAGATGCGGCAGTAGGCCTATGCATGCAATTGACTGGAGTATGGAGAGTAAAGCCTTTCGTTTTCTTTAATAAAAGTTGTCCGTGTATTTTCTCATATGCGAGAACATCACACCTGCACTACACTTGTTGATGTGTAAGTGTGCCCTATTCAAACAATAAAGAGAAACTACATGCAGCACTGAAAAACTATTCCACGGCCAAAAAAAATTTAACATTCTTTCTATATCAGAAGCTAGTCTCTGACTGAAATTTCTATAAATCTTTATATAAACTGATAGCAATTAACCTAAGAGTGCATGCTTGGATTTTAGTATCTGCATGTACTGTGGAACTAAAAAGAATCATAATCAACATATATAATTACGTAAATGAAAAACAAATACGTTGCATTTTCCTTAATAGTTTTGCACGTTGCCATAATTTATATTTAATTTAAAGTATGAAGCACCCAAGCAAAGTTTATGTTGAAATAATACTCAAGATTCTTAAGTCTTAGCTCTGGCACAGTGGTGGATCTAGAAAATTTTACATGGGGTGGCAAGAGATTTTAACAGAGTGGCATGGAGGTTCAGTGAGAAACCGACTATCATTCAGAATCGTGGAGCTCAGGAGCATACTTACACTGAAAAAGTGACAATTTATCTAAGCATTTGGACTCTCATGGTTAAAACAATGCTGATTGTACTTTTCATTATCACTGACCAGTTGTTTTTCTTTGTTGTGCTGTGCAGCAGAATGTTTCACAAACATATCCAAATTAAGAGCCTTTGCACGCTGATTCTCAATGCTCAGCAGAGTTTCCAGGTCTGCGGTGTTCATGCCCTATTGTGCTATTTTGAAAACATAGTTTTGGGTAAATATTAGGAGGTCATGGGTTGCGGATTTTTGGGCTGATTTCATAATGTTATACAGCAGCAGACTGCAAGGGGAAAAAGAAACTAATTATTATCAGTGCAAGTGGCTCCTAATCCTGAGTAATGCTGGATCTCTAGCCACCTAAAGTAAGAGACAGATGCACACGGAAAGCAGGGCTGCCGACTACCATGCATCTGGCATGACTTTCACGCTCTCAGACACTCACGCAAGGAATCTTCCACTATATTATTCCACTATAAGCCTAAATGTAGCTACATCAGAAGCGTTGGTGTAGTTTGCATACCCTACATACCATTTAGAACAGGGGTCACCAACATGGTGCCCACTGGCACCAGGATGCCCCCAAGAACCACATGAGTCACCCACGGACCTGTTCTAAAAATACCACAACTCACCAGTGGGCAGCGACTAAAATTTAATTTTATCTTGTTGCTATTCTTCTTTAATCACATTTGTATTTATATAGATTTGAAAATGACAATATCCAAAAAAGCATTTAAAACGTGTTTATTCTACATGAAGTTTAGATAAGTTTAGGTAAAGTCTGTTCTGGTAGCCTTTGTATGGCTCAGTACCCGTGAAGTAGCTCTCAGTTTCAAAAAGGTTGCTGACCCTTGATATATAGTATACCCCAATCTTGGGTGATATATCCTAATCAGTAAAATAACAGTCGGCTAAATTCCGCATAGTGATCTCATTAACTGCGTGTTGTTGCTGAAATACATCACACAGACGTCGGGGGAATGTCGAATCATCAGAATATGTAAGATTTATACATTTGGTTAAGTTGAACGCATTTGCTGTTGAATGCAATTCCTATCACATTAACAATTACTGGTTGAAAAATGAATTGCTGTTAGTGTCTTAAATCATACTGCTGTAAAAGTAAAATTTACAACAGAAATCAATATGCTTAGAATATGGGTTAAGATGGAAAATAATTTTTACATCCCAATCCCAATCATGTTGATGCAAATTTACAGCAGTTAGATTCTCAGAAAAAAAGGTACTCTGACATAAAGATCAGCAATACAGTGCACATAACATTTAATTTCACATTTATACAAAAAAGGACAGGGCATTTCCATGATAAAATCTGTAGTGAACAATAAGTCGCATCAAAACAAAACCTGGAATTCGGTCATGCTACCTTAAGGTTAAACATTACTTTGTGCAAAGTTCCTTGTTCTGAAATAAATACTTTCTGCAACAGCACATCCAACCATATTCACACAGTCTTTATCGTTATTTATTTATTCAGCCGTTTTTTTTCTTACTGCCAGCATCTCATAAAAAGGGTCAGCGCTCACAGCAGCAGTGATGCTCTGTATCCACTTGTCCTTCTCCTCAGGGGTTGGCGCCGAGATGCGGTACACCAAATGATTGCCCTCTACCAGGCGGCCGTCCGCCTCCGTTCTGCAGGCTTTCATCAGCTGTCTGCTGTTGTTAGGGATGTACAGTTCAAAGCAGTTAGGCTTCCTGAGATCCTTCACCTCACGGATGCTCAGATTCTCCAGCGGAATGATCACCCTGGGTTTCTTATCCGTAGTATGTTTAAAGTAGTAAAGGCAGTTGTCCATCAGGATAAACCACCGCCTTTTCCATGTTTTCACCCGTCCCCCTCCCAGTTTGAAGAGCCAACCCTCTCTGTCAGGGTTGAAGAAGGGATTGTTCCAATTGTCTTCAGGAATCTTGAATGGCTCATTCTTTATGCTCTTATAAAGATTTCGGAGGAGATCATCTGGCAGGTTGCCTCTATCATTGATTCCTCGATTCATGGAGATGAACCTGTCCACACTGGGCTTGTCTCACACATTTGGATTATGAAGGCTAGTGTTTAGCATGATTATGGAAAATGAAAGTACATAGCAGGTGTCAATGTTTTGGAAGACTCCAGGATTACATTGACAGTACCTCTGCGCAAAGGCCTCCATCATCCTGTCAATCTTTTGTGCTTCTCCTGGCAGACGGAAACTCCAGAGGAACTGCCTGAGAGCCTGTACCAGGTTGAACCCTGCGAATTCATGAAGCCCAAGAAATGTTTGGAGGACTTGGATATTGAAGTCGTCTCTCTCACCCAGGTAATCCCCAATGGCTGTTTTGTTCAGCCCCTCTCCCTTGTATAGGAGCTGGGCGATGTCCTCAGACGTGTGCCGGAGAAGATTGTTTTGTACCATGAACAGGATACCCTTCTTAGGGTCCATGTTGAATTTCTTTCTTCCCATGGCGACATGCCTATTCTTTTCTAAGATTTGGCTGCGTTTGGTGCTGGATTCAAGGCCCTCCACTTCCATGAGGGCCTCTCTCAGCGCCTCCCGCAGCCTCTGGATCTCCAGCAGAAGGGCTCCTTTCCTCAGCCGGATGTCCTCAAGTTCAGAGTGCTTCTCTGGACTCAGGTCCATGGAGACTGCAGCAGACAGGAAAAGGAGATCGTCAGCGGGTGTGGAGCTCAGCAGGTTGGCCATCTCTGCCAGTTTGGTTGTTGGTTCAACTCCCATGGCAGAGTAATCGTAACATTGTTAAGCCCTTGAGCAAGTCTCTTAGACCCAAGTGCTCTGACCCCAAACTCTCATCACTTCGGACAAAAGCATATGCTGAATATATGTAATCCCAAAGGGCAGTTACAGAAGACCCCAGGATCGGAGTAACGTGGGAAGCAATTACTGATGCCTGGAAGCTTTGGGGCATGCAAATAAACTGCATCCAAAGGCAAATGGCTAATAAAGAATGCTCTGAATGCCAGGCATTCGTCCAGCAGTGAGATCGTAGAGATAATGAATAAAGATAAAAAGTGTGAATAAAGATAAAACATTTTGATTGTATTTGCGAAGCGATGCTGGATGTGCTGAGCTCGCCGGGAAGGTCATGTGGTCCGCATTCCCTCCCCATGCACACGTGATCAGCTCAATCACACCGAAATTGTCGGTTTGCTGCCCTTCAGGGAAACAATCTAAAGGGTGTTACGGGAAAAGTAATCGATGCAAGAGCCAATGATGTTCTCCTGGTGCCTACCCTTGTTTATGTTATCGTTACTGACACAAACAATGATGAACGATAATAAGCATTTATAAGCCATGATGACCGCACCATTAATGTGGAGTTGCACTAACGTCTGTTTTTATAGCTAACCAGCAAGTCAACCTCTCACCCTGGTAATGCAACAGCGCCGGTTAAACAATACGTTTACACAGAGTGCTTGTGATCAGTGGCCTATGCTACGAATCAGGGTTACTGGCTTATCGAGGTAACTTGACGGATTTAAGGTACCACAGTTTAAATGAACTTCATATTTGTTCATCGGGATGTCTGAATCGGTGCTAATCAGTACTACGATGCCAGTTATGCAATGTAGTTTTGATAAAACTTTTCTGTCATTTAACATAAGAGGAAAAAAATAATTATACTGTAGTCAAATTGGCTGATATAAAATCGTTTAAAACTGTGACAAATTTTGCCTTTTTTTACAGTGTATACTTCCAGTCACAAGGTAGCAGATACGGATTTCTGAAATAGCAAAGATAAAGGTCAATGAATAATATCCCTCATCTCTTTTAAAACTATAGGTACGATGCTGTTTTGATATGCTGTCTAGGGTTGGAGTGTAACAGTATTCACGGGAAAGGGGAATGGGATAAAGGGACAAACAGGGTGAGGGCAAGAAGGGAACACCAGTGGACAAAGGGATATTTTTTGTATTTTCATTTTTTTTCATGTATAATACTGACACTGAACAAATAACCCGGTGCAAAAGACTTTGGGAGTGACCACAGCCAAAATAACAAACAAAATCCCCAACTATCAAGTGCGACCCACAGCTAATCTCACCTAAGTGCAAAAGAAAAGGAAACCAAAAGACAAACACTCCACCTCACTCCCTGACCAAATAAACAGAGTCCAACACACACTTGCAAAACAAAATAGCAGTCACTCCCTATGCAGCAATACAATCACACATACATAACTTACACACAAGTCAAAGCAACAAGGGGGCTAGTGAAGACGTAAACCAAAGGAAACCAAGGGGGGAGACAGCATGCCAAACTGAGGTCGCGGGGGGGACCGGAGCCTGTCCTTGGAACAACAGGCGTAGGCAGGAACCAACCCTGGGCAGGAGTCAACACTCTGCAGGGCGCAAACACTCACAACTCAGATTTGCCAATTAACCTACCCTGCACACTTTTGGACTGTGGGAGGAAACCGGAGCCCCTGCTGGAAGTCTTTCCCCATTCACCAGATTATATTGCCAGAAGACTGAAAATTAGATATCAAATACTAGAGTGACATAAAAACAAAAAACAAGTTTGCTTGTAATGAGACGCAAAACAGAAGATTATCTCTTTTTATATTTTGAGAAAACATTTTAACATTTATCCAACCGGTCAAATGGTTTAATACTTCATACAGCAGCATTTCTAAACTCATTCCTCAGCCCACCAGACAGCTCCACGTTTTTGCTCTGTCCCAGATCCCTGCATGCATGAACCAAACAGTCACCTTTTACTGCTGTGCTGAGAGCTTGGACAGAGCAAAACTGTGGATCTTTGCAGTGGGGTCCAAGGACTGGGTTGAGAAACCCTGGCATAGAGGAGACTGCAGTGAGAGCCAAGAAAAAAAGAGATTAGAGAGGAAGGTAAAATGCTTCTATTAGCATGGCAAATAAGCTGCAAGTACAGACCCTGTGCTTCCATTACAAACAAAAAGCCTGTATGACCCTCCTAAACACACAAGTCAGATTAACTTAACCAGGGGAAATAAGCATAAAACTTGGCAAAGACTAGACTATGAAAAGGGAAGGTGAACATCATACTTACACAAACTTCTGCTAAAGCAAATGGACAAACCCCTTTTAACTGAATCAAGTTACTTAAGAAAATTAATAATTAAAAAATGAATAATACAAAAATAAATCAATAAAAATTAAGAAAAACACAATCATGCTTTGAACTAATACTGCAGTCAGTCCTAAATATTCCCATGACATTCTTTTCGTCACGATGCACACTCGGTACATACTGGTTGAAAACCATTTATAATCCTTCATGTACCAGTCTATGATGGAGCACCCCAACCTGGGCCGCCCATCCAACATGGCAGATTTCTGCCTCCTGGCCCCGGAGACTAACAGACCAACCTCTGGAAACAGGGAACCAGGGGGACATGGGCCGCTGACTGGATGGGCGACCAGAATGAGGTGAAGCAGAAGGTAGACTCCACAGTAGAGGACCGAGGAATGTAGACCAAAACCAGGGAACCTGAAGTGGCAAGAACACAAACCAGGACAGACATATAAAACCCAAGCAAAGGCATCAGTGGCACAGCCCACCAGCTTGTGAAAGATGGCTACCTGGCATCATGAATCCCTTAATCAAAAACCTTTGTGATGGCAACTTTGCCACCCAGGACTGATCCCTTCTAAAGACCTCAAGTTTCAATGCAAGGTTTCCAAAATGTTTTGAAACATTAGTCCATGTGACTGCTGTGGTATTGTTCCAGGCAGGGAAAACAACTTAGGAGAAAATTTCCGTGCATGTTGGGTGTTTGTGGTACTGTTGGGTTGAGGGGGTAATTGAGTGACTATTAACCTTTGAAATCCAATTATATTATTTAAACAGATTAGTAGTTAGACAGTGTGATTTAGATGAGGATAAGGATGTTTTATTGTCATTACAAAACGTGTTCTATATGAAGGGAACAAAATGAGGCACTCAGATCCGGTGTATTAGCAATAATAAAATAGAAATAAAATTGAAAGAACAATACAATGAATAATATGGTATAATAAATAAAATAAAATAGAATAAAGACATTAAGATAGATTCCATTAGGAGAATTTAACCATGGATGTAAAGTAAGCAGGTGTGAGTGTAGCAGAGATTACTGAGGTCTGTGTGTAATAAAGTATATGTGACACTGGCTGAGGAAGCAGCAACGTGTGTGTGTGCAAAGTCACAGTAATAACCTGCAGCACTGAGGGATCTATTGCAGCGAAGCCCTGACATGTAACACTGGTGATGAATAGCAGTGTTAGATATAGGTATAGTGAGGTACTTATAATTATAGTAGGTGTAGGATCAAGGTCTGGATTAGATTTACATACTGGGCAAATCTAGGTTACACATACACACACAGGTTACATATAAATTTAAATTTAGGGGCAGTGTGTAGCTCGGTGGGCTTTAAGGAAACACAGACTACACATGGAACAGCAATGACTGAGCTGGGGAACGCAGTGAGGGCAGGCATATTTATACACAGCACACTAATCAGCAACAAAACAGGGGTACAGGGTTAGGATGGAGAACTATAATGGGATACAGGAGAATTAGGAGGGTTACAAAGTGCCAGCAGTGACCTCTGCTGGCATGAGTTGGAGGAGACATGAAAAAATAAGAGATTACAGATCATGACAGGAGCACCAAGCACAGCAACAGTGGGGTCATGCTCAATTATCACACCACATATATGAGAAAACATTATGAAAATCTGTTCCCAAAAATTGTTCAAACATCAGCTTGACTGAAACATATGACTGGTTGTATCTAGGCTACACTGGCACTGACAGCAGAGTGTAACAAATTACCAGCTACGACATATATCTGATGATTCAGAAGAAAGACAAATTGAAGAAACAAAGTGGTTAATTGACTATTGTATAATAATCAAATAATTTCATAATCATGTAATACATAATATGTCACAATGGGAAGAGGGACAATCCAAGAGCAGCCTTGTGGGTTTTATTGCTGAACCAAAAGACATGAATAGAACCCAAGAGGAGGAGGAGAGCACAAATAGGAGGGAGGGAGGAAGGAATAAGCAGGAGGAGTTGGGGAGAATCTACTAACACGGGGAGCAGAGAGGGGTCCTCCTCCTTTTTGGGTGAAACTAATTGCTTGTGACATGGTAAGAGGCAACTTCTTTCTTGAGAGAATTTCTTTAAAGGGCAAGACAACCAAAGCTGTAAATCTAACAGGAAAAAATACCCTTTGTAGAATTCTATGTGAAGACCCTCTGGGCCAGGTGCCCTGCCGCTCTGCATTGTTTTCTTTGTATGTACAACTTTGTACTCCATAATTTTAATATTTTATCACGAAGCCTGAAGAGCAATATGAACTATATCATGCTTTAAGTAAATTGTCTCATCCTTTATTAGATTTAAACACAAACACAATCCACAGCAAACTGTACTTACAGCCTTCATCCTGCTCTTCAGTCTCTGACGTGCTGCATCTAAATGGGGACTCGTCAAAAAGCCAAGTGGAGCTGTCATGAATGAAGGCCTTATTGAAGCTTCCCCTGCCTGACAGCAGGTTAGTCTCTCATTTGACTAAAGTATATTTAACTTCTACAGAACTTTGCAGGCTCATCTAGGATGGAGAATTTCTGCTGCTGAGCGCATTTTGACCTTGAGGAGCAACTGGCTCTCATCCAATGCAACAGTGAGTTAGAGGAGCAAGTTAATACGCCTTTTAGGGAGAAGGTGTGTACGCCACTAGCCGGGAGGGGGGAGAATGAAGAGCAGAGAGGTCGAGAGAGCTGGGTGACCGTAGGTTGTAGACGCAGGAAAGGGTGTACACACGTTGCAGAGGCGGCATCACCTGAGGTGACTGTGTCGAACAGGTTTCAGGTTCTTCCAGCTTTAGAGCCGGAACGGACTGGGGAGGCAGGTGGGCCCTTGGGCACTGAGGAGCCCCCTCCCCCCAGGAAGAGGGAGGTTTTGGTAGTGGGGGATTCCATTATTAGGGGAGTAGACAGTTATGTGTGCACGCGTGATAGAGGGTCCCGTACGGTGTCTTGCCTGCCTGGTGCCCAGGTAGGAGACCTTCCAGATCGTGTGGATAAGCTTTTGGCCCCAGCTGGGGTGGATCCAGTTGTCGTGGTGCATGTTGGCACCAACGACATAGGCAAGGGTAGAAGGGCTGTTCTGCAGGATAAATTTATAGAAGTCGCCAATAAGCTTAGAAGCAGAACGTCCACGGTGGTATTCTCCGAAATACTCCCCGTGCCACGTGCAAGTCAGGCTAAGTTAGCTGAGATAAGGAAATTAAATGCGTGGCTAAAAGGATGGTGTAGGAAAGAGGGGTTTAGGTTTATGGGGCATTGGAGGACCTTCTGGAACAGGTGGGACCTGTTCAAGCCGGATGGGTTGCACCTGAACCAGAGGGGAACCAGTGTATTGGGGAGGCGTATGTGTAGAGTAGTTGAGGAATGTTTAAACTAGGGACTGGGGGGGCAGGGAGGTTAGTTAACTATGTCAGTGGGGGGAAACGGAAAGCCCCAAATAATCATATTGTAAGTGGGCACCGTAATAGGCCTACCCTTTGTTGTCTGTATTTAAACGCCAGAAGTATTAGGAATAAAATTCATGATTTAGAGGCTTTTATCTCATCGGACTCTTATGATATTATAGGAATAACTGAAACGTGGTTGAGTGAAAAGGATGGACAAGAATATAATACGGATGGTTACACGTTGTTCCGTAAGGATCGTATAGGAAAAAAGGGAGGTGGTGTTGCAGTATATGTAAAGGAAAACTTGCAGGCAAGGGAACTTACTGATATAAATAAAACTACGGAAGCAATATGGGTAAAATTAGATGCTAAAAACTCAAATAGCCTAATTGTCGGTGTTTGTTACAGAACACCTAATATAGCTGCTGAGGAAAGCAGATTGTTATACAGTGATATTAGGACTATGAGCAATAAAAATGATGTGGTAGTTATGGGTGATTTTAATCTACCAGGAATGCAGTGGGACATTGTCACTGGCTCTTCAGAAAATGAACTGGAGATGGTGGAATTAGTACAGGATTGTTTTTTTACTCAGTTTGTTAACACCCCTACCAGGGGAGATGCCATTCTTGATCTTGTTCTCTCTAATAACCAGGACAGGATTGGTAAATTAGACGTTTTAGAACCACTTGACAGTAGCGATCATAACATGGTCAAATTTGAGGTTAAGTTTAGTGTTCGAAGAGCTAAGTCCAAATCAAAAATATATAATGTTAGGAAGGCTGACTTTAAGTGTATGAAACTAAAACTAGAAACTGTGAACTGGATGGAGTTAAATAACAAAACTGTTGAAGAGGCCTGGGATTTTTTTAAAAGCACATTATTGCAAGTGCAAGAGAACTTCATACCTGTTTCCAGCAAGAATAAATCTAGGAAATTGAAACCTAGGTGGTTTACTAGGGAAATAAAGTATAAAGTAAGGAGGAAAAGGGCTTTGTTCCAGCAATGGAAAATAACTGATGATGACAGAATTAAGCAGGAATATCTAAGTCTACAGGCTGAGTTAAAAAATGATATTAGACGAGCTAAAAGAAATGTCGAAAGGATGGTTGCATTGGAAGCTAAGGATGACGTTAAAAGTTTCTTCCAGTATTTTAACTCTAAAAGAGCTCTAAAACCTGAAATTACTAATCTGCAGGATAGTAAGGGTCTTATAATAGTAAACGACATTGATATAGTAAATTAGTTCAATGATAGTTTTGCACGGGTATTCACTGTTGAGGACCTTAGTAATTTACCAGTTATTACCTATCCAGCATTGTCTATAGCTAATATATATATAACTGAAGCAGATGTTTTGCAAAGCCTAGCTAAGCTCAAAATAAATAAATCACAGGGCCCTGATGGCATCTTACCTATAGTGTTAAAAGAGATGAGGGATATTATTTGCCGACCCTTAACTTTACTGTTTCAAAAATCCTTATCTGAAGGTGTGGTACCTTCTGATTGGAAGCACGCCTTCATAACGCCTATTTTCAAAAAGGGGATAGAAGTAATTTGTCTAACTATAGGCCAATCAGTCTAACTTGTATAACTGGTAAAGTTATGGAGGCTATAATCAAAGAGAAAATGGTAGATTACCTGGACTCCAATAACATTTTGCGGGATAGCCAGCATGGATTTAGGAGAGGTAGATCCTGTTTAACAAATCTGTTGGAGTTTTTTGAGGAAGCTACTCAGGAAGTTGACGATAAGAAGGCCTATGATGTCATCTACTTAGATTTCCAAAAGGCTTTTGATGTTGTCCCCCACAAGAGGCTCCTACTTAAACTCAAAGCGACAGGTATTTTAGGTACCGTAGTGACCTGGATTGATAACTGGTTAACAGATAGGAAACAGCGAGTAGTTATAAGAGGCACAATGTCACAGTGGGCTTGCGTTCATAGTGGGGTACCGCAGGGTTCGATTTTAGGACCACTATTGTTCCTAATTTACATAAATGATATGGATACCAATATATACAGTAAACTGGTGAAATTTGCAGATGACACCAAGGTGGGTGGTGTAGCAGATACTGAATTAGTGGCTCAGCAGCTACAGCGGGATCTTGATTTAATTAGTGACTGGGCCGATACCTGGCAGATGAAATTTAACATCGATAAATGTAAGGTACTCCATCTAGGGAGCAGAAATATAAAGTACAGGTATTTCATGGGTGTCACTGAAATAAAGGTAGCTGATCATGAGAAAGACCTTGGTGTGTATGTTGATGCTTCCATGTCCCATTCTCGCCAGTGTGGGGAAGCAATAAAAAAGGCCAATAGGATGTTGGGGTATATCTCCAGGTGTGTGGAGTTTAAGTCAAGGGAGGTAATGCTAAGATTATACAATTCCTTGGTGAGACCTCACCTAGAATATTGTGTGCAGGTTTGGTCACCATATCTTAAAAAGGACATTGTGGCCTTAGAAAAGGTGCAGCGTAGGGCCACAAAAATGATTCCTGGTCTTAGAGGAATGTCATACGAGGAACGGTTACTTGAGCTAAATCTGTTCAGTCTCAAGCAAAGGAGACTGAGGGGGGACATGATCCAGGTATATAAGATTCTAACAGGTTTGGATGCTGTTCAACCAAATAGTTACTTCAGCATTAGTTTAAATACACGAACTCGTGGCCATAGGTGGAAATTAGCGGGAGAACATTTCAAGCTGGATTTAAGGAAGCACTTCTTTACACAGCGTGTAGTCAGAGTATGGAATAGCCTTCCTAATAATTTAGTGCAAGCTGAATCCTTGGGTTCCTTTAAATCAGAGCTAGATAAGATTTTAACGACTCTGAGCTATTAGTTTAGTTCTCCCCAAGCGAGCTTGATGGGCCGAATGGCCTCCTCTCGTTTGTATAGTTCTTATGTTCTTATAAGAAGAAATTCTCAGAGGGAGATACGAGTCCTAGGTGCCTGCTGGGTACATATTGAAGACAGAGTTAGGACCGACTCCAATAATTCTGCACTGTCTCCCAGATTAGGGGAAAAATTTTTACTGAATATTTCATTTATGGAATTTTACCTTAGACTTGGTCAGCAGACATGTGGATAGATTTCAGAACTACAGACGGTCTGTGGGTTGGGGGGGACAGGCAGGTTGGCCGGTGGGGGGCACGCGGAATGCTCCTGGGGGTGTGGTGGGTGTGCTTATATGATTTACAGGAGCCGAGGCTAACAAAGGCACTAAACTGCACAAACAGCCTCCTGTACGAAGTTTTACATGAAAAGGGGCCATGGGCTTGTTGGCGCCATGTTTCTTAGCAGACTGACTAATACAGCCAACTGGACCCGTCTACCTCTTCAAAAACATCCATGCAGAGTTTCCTGCCTGTTTCTGACAGCTTTCACTGTTATTCTTTTGCTCCAGTCCTTTGCACTTTTCCAGGTTTTAGTATCTTGACCTTTACAATCTGGAGGATTGCTACCCTCCAACTAGCTGTTTTGGGTCAAAATGGCCCCATCTGTGTTAATTTGCATCATTAATTACAGCATAAATCAATACATTCCAGATGAATTTTAAGGTAATTTCAACAAAAGCCTGTAATATCATTTTCGACCACCATGTGACGCCACAAGCCATTGGAAAACCACTAAGCTGTCAATAAGAGATTTGGCAGAACTGGAAATATGATGTTAAATGTATCACAGTGCAATAGTTTTAAAAATAAATCAATGACTTTGCACGACTATTTTATGTGTTTTGTCAAATAAAAAACCTGAAGTATTTGAACTTGAACTGATACTGAGCAAAATATTACCTCTTACTTATATGAAGGTTCGCATTATCTATGATACTGGTGCCAAACCTGAGGATGATCTGAGGTGCTGCTCAGTAAGAGACATGGAGCGATACACCTGAAGAAGCAGCAGATCTCGTATTGCAGGAATTGGAAAGCAGTAGTACAGAAAGGGACAGTACTGAAGTAGGTGTGAGACCTCTGTTGAGGTTTCGGAAGTGGAATTTGCAGAGGAAGAGACTGATATTACTAAAGATGTGCAGATGTGCTGGTAGTCAAAAGCACTGGACGGACATGGTCCAGGCAGGATTACAGCACAGTACTCAATGAAAACCTCTCTGCGGCCAACCAGGCTCTGCATTCGGCAAGCCAAAGATATCCTGTCCAACTTTTTATTCCAAGATCAATGGAAAAATCAACATTAGCAACCTGGAGGTAAGAAGGAAATTCGTCAAGGACTAGAAAGAAATAACAGCAAGGGAGTTTAGGGCATATATGGGGCTTTTAATATTGGCTGAGGTTTTCAAATCCAATTAAGAATCAATCAAAAGTTTATGAAGTGCGAAAATGAGACCGGTGATTTTTCTAGCTACGATGCCCAAACAAAGCTTTTGTGACGTGTTGCTGGTTATCTGCTCTGACGATCGTCAGTCCAGAGCACTCAGGAAATCCAGCGACAAGATGGCGGCGATCTGCAAAGTATGAGAGCTCTGGGCAAACATCATTCCCCTGATGCATATCACCATTGTCACACCTGCTTCTGTTCATGGGTAACTAATATCTTCTTTATTACTGCTTCACATCGATCTACATTGTCACAACAGTTTATAGTTTTTAATTACCAAAAAAAATCATATTTTTCCGAACATGTTGCCAATACGTATGTAGTGAGTATCAATTTCATGTTCGTGTTCAATGAATCATAATGAATCATTTATTTTAGTTACTATATTTACTCACGATTTGTACCTGAGTAGTGACTGTGTTATTAAGTCAGTAATGAATAATATTGTAAAGTGCTATGAAAAATGTCTAACGTTTATATCTGATTCCTGTACTTGGCATCGGATAAGTATTCTCTCCGTCTGCTGTTGCAGTCTGCTGCCCATTTTGACAGCATATGCTCCGAAAACTGGGCAGATATGGAATTAAATTTTGGGCAGCCTGCGACTCCAAATTGAATTACTCCAGGAGAATCGAAGTGTATATCGGGAAGTCTTCTTTTGGGGGGGGGGACCCTCCTAGGCCCCTTTCCAGATGAGGCTGAACTCTGCCGAATCACAGGACTAGAGGGTCTGGGAGGGCCAGCAGGGCAGGAGGACATGAGGGGTTGGCGGGCGATGAGAGAACCGCAGAACAGTAGAGCAGCAAGGAGACAACAGGAGAGGAACATGAAGATGACAAGGGACATACAGGGCAAGAACAGAGACTGGCAAACCCTCTCTGGGAGACAGACATTCTGCCTGCCGCTTTCTTGGGCTCCTGTTGATACTGGTGACCAGAAACTGGGACCAGAGTAACCAGAGTCTGGGATGAAGGAGGGACCCACGTATCAGGACCCAGGGCACTCTAGCAGGACATCCTCTGGATCCATCTTCTCTGGGCTGGTGGCAGCCTGCAGGCATGTGCCGGTGGGACATCAGGATAGAAAGTGGGCACCAGCAGGCCGTCAGGAGATGAGGTGGGCACCGGCTGGACGTCTGGGGACATTGACGTGGGTGCTGGCCAGGCATCAGGGGACAGAGAGGTGGACGCTGGCCGGACATTATGGAGCAGTGTGGCAGGTGTCGGCTGGTTACCAGGGAACCGTGTCAGATTCTATGAGAAGCCTAGAGGCAACCAAGGCCTCACCTGTGTTGGACACTGTGGGTGCGGCCTGAGCGGCCCTCTGGGCCGGGAGCCTTAAGTGCGGATGTAACGACTGCAATGGCTGGCTCTCCTGGGCCAGATGCTGTAGATGCAGTGTCTTTCAATCACGAGTGCGCTTCCCTAACCATTACGTCACCACTGCTCACTACTATGTGTACTATTAAAAGAGGCAGTAGGGTCTTGTCCAGCCAGCTGACAAAACGTTTCCACATTTAATTGGAACGAAGGACAGTAGGAAACATCTGTATTGTGTGCAGACTTCCAATAAAACCAAAGCAAAGTCCGACCTCTACTGTGGTCCAGCACTCTGACAACCATAGAACTAGGAGTGAAGCCTGTTCTTCTGTGCTGGAGAGCTTTGGGGAGCATGTTTTGGTGAACAGGGGGATCACAGTAAATCCCAGAGAAGCATCATGTTGTCAGACTTCAAGTGACAATGAGGACGCACGTTGCCCTACGGCAAACGACATGGAGACGGCGGGCTCCTTTTCTCCAGAGCACCCCACCTCTGCGGGGTTCAGCACACTCACTCCATTCCAGAGGGCCCTGAGGATCTCCGCTATAGCTGTCACACCCTCCACTTGGGAGTCCGGGGAGAGGGCGGCTATGCCATCCGTCAGAGATGGGCCATTCTCTCTGGGCAAAGATGTACTGCGGCCTGAACCAGCGACATTAGGTATGCTGGACACAAGCAGCAGTGATCGGCAGTAGGGACCTGGGGAACCTACTGGGGCTTGTCGAGTTCCGTCAGTCTGTTGGGTGCCAGGATGAACGACTCTGGGAGCAGGTGTTGTCAGACAATAAACTGGGATTTACTGGGATCAAGATGGGAGGCTAGGGAACAAGCAACATGGAGGGCACCACATCAATGGCGAACACAGGGCCAGGAAGCACTTATACAGGAATAACAAGGGAACAGACTGGAAGTAGCTGGGAGTGTTTAACATGAGGGATGGAACGAGACACGAGACCAACGAGCAGCAGGCATGGCTTATTAGAGCCACGTCAGGGAGGTGGCAGGACATGACGTTTGGGGCTATGGTTAGGTTTAGGATTAGGGTTAGGTTCAGAGTAAAGTGTTTGTGGCAGAGAGCGGTCAGTAGTACAAGGACACGACTACACCACCTGGGGAATTTCACCACAGGAAAAATTACTCTAAATTAAGAGCACACAAGTTCATTTACCGAATGGAGCTGGAGACGTGTTTGTACTATTAACAGGTTGTTGAAAATATAAAACAAAGAAACAAGACAAGCGCTTTAGCATCAACAACCTTAAAAAATAAACCAGCAACCAGCCTTTGGCCACCGGCTGACTAAACCCAAGCAAGAGACAGGTGTCCGGGGAAGTTGATCAAAAGGGGGAATAGAGTCCCCTAAACTAACACACACACACACAGACACACACACACAGACACACACACACACACACACACGCACACACACACACACACACACACACACACGCACACACACACCTGTGCTCCACCACACTGATCCCCACACAAATATACTGCACAAGGTGAAAGTGTGAACACCACCACCCCAGACCAATCAAATCTTAGTCAGCCAGATCAATCGAGGCAGCCACTGCTCAGCCTCCCAGAAAATACCACAATCTAACCAAGAATCTGAGTGTTGAAAACTATGAAGAGTGCAAACAATGAGTAACAGAATACAGGCTGTCCCTCTGTATCAGTCCCAAACAGAAAGAAAGGGCGGCCTAAAGTCTGTTAAGTCGCAGAACTAGGGAATGAAACAGCTCCAAATGCAGGAAAAGGTGCGACGATCCTTAGCGCGTTCCAAGGCTCCCAGCACATCGCCGATGTCCCACCGAGGACCAGGAGCTTCAAGCAGCAGTTGTTGGGCGACATCGGACCGGCTGAGGACAAGACAAGACAGACGGAAAAGAAAAACTGACGTAGGAAACACAGCAGCCACAGTGCAGGTTCAAACTATTATTGTCTGACAAACCTGCTGGAAGAGGCATAAACTGAAGCTGACGAGCAACTGAAACTGTAATCCTGGCAACAACCGTAACTACAATTAAAACACATCAAGTAAAGCAACTGACAAGTAGCTATAGGCCTAGTCACCAGAATAACTTGCAACCACTGGAGCTGCAACACAGACACCAGAGAAACACTGCAATATAAAATATTACCATTAGCCATTTAAATCAAGCAGAGGATTAACGCTAATTAAAACAGCCAAACCTCCCACCAAGACACAGAATAAGTGTGAACCTCAGCCAGCATGCCAGCGTACCACGGCAGACCACTGCGGTGCGGAAGGGGAGTTACCGGACCGGGAAACGCCAATGACGCCTCCACACACTAGGGGTCCCCACACACACTTACCGGAAATAATCAACAAGTCCTACCCGCAAAATTCTACACTACTACAGTTGGATGGCCCTGGGATTTTTATCCAGAACCCCAAGGCTCAATGGAAGTACCGCGAGATTCTTAAACCCTTACCTGAGGGAGGAGGCTTCCAGCATAAGGAGAGGTTCACCAGAATCCCCGGGCTGGATGGAGATCGTTCATCCTTTACCTGGGGAATGAGGCTCCCAACTCGTGGTGACTTACCCAAGCCCTGGTGCTGGATCATCATTCAATGCTTACATGGGGAAAGAGAGACCTTACCCTTGGCCTCCAAGCCTGGAAGTACCCTGAGCTCTAGACCCAAGCTTAACCCTAACCCATAAGCATAGGTTCGCAGCATGAACGGTTCTCACCTGATACCAGAAAACCATACATGTTCTTAATCTGAAAATCAGTTCATCGTTTTCCCAGAAGGTGGCAGCACATCAACACTGCAAGCTTGGCACATCCCTTTGGATACAATGAGCTATCCTTATATTTTGAAATTTTTTAAAACTTATTTAAATCAGTAAAATAAATTGCATCCAAAAAGGATAGAATCATGACTACCCAATACCCCTTAGCACCATGTTAGTGTGAATGGAGTTTTCACTCCAGCCCTGAGGGATTCAGAGCAGACACAAAAGATTGTGAACCCATGTGTAATTTACAGTGAAAGGTGACTGAACACAACGCACAGCCTGTTATGACTCCACTGTTCACCATGGTTCAGCACCATCTATATTTCTATTATTTTTAAGGTATTTTACTTGTGGTTTTACACTTAACATGGTATCGACAGGCTTGCTCCAAAGAGATCTCATTGTATTTACACAGTGACAGTAACGCTGCCTTATCTTGCGAGAGGAAGCAGCATATGGGTGCGCTGCTAACATTAGCATTAGCAAACCTAGCTGCCTAGCAGTGTTGGTAGTAACTCATCAGTGTAATTCCACTACTTTTGTTTGCACCATGTATTTCAACATCGACGCGATGTTACTGTGATCACTATGCAACCTTTAGCCCACTGTTATTTTCCTTGATTATGTAATTATACAGGGCAGGTCAGGCAGAGGGAGCAGACACTGATGCAGCACATTGATGACCAACCACACGTCCAAACTGCTGGCGATCCTGGCCGGCGACCCCCCAGGCAGACACACGGTCGAATCCCACCCTTATTATAATTACTTTTATATGCAGTAATTGGTAATTAGCAATTTTCAGTAGCTTGCACAAGGCTGCTGACTAGCAACGTTATTCGTTGGCTGAATCCGAAATAGCTGTAGTGCTACGATGCTGGATTGTTACAGGGACAGTGATAAATGCAGACCCCTTTATTCTGATTGCGTTAAAAATCAAATGTTTTTACTCAGATTTCATCCATTTGGTGGTGTGCTCTCTATAATGTGCCATGTTTTTCTAAAAGAAGATTTTTTAAAAAAAGAATGGCAAAATAGAGCAGCGCATTGAATTGTAATGCCTGTATCTTGAAACGTAGCGTGTTGTCAGACTCTCCGATACACAGCTCTATGGTCCATACAGAGGAGATGAGGAACATGCAGTCTGCTAAGTCACGTGGTTACCTTTCGTTAGGTGGCTACGTTTACATGCCTTAACGCAATTAAGATGTTTTCATGTAAACAGATTAATCGGGGAGCTCATTTATAAAGGCTTCGTGTGACTGAAAAAGACGAGAAGCATTCATACATACATTTATAGGAAGATTTTGGGATTTACAAAGAAAAACGTTTTGTGAAAAAGACAAATCTTGTGAACGAGGTTGAGAGATGCTGTTTCGATAGAATCCTGTAGAGGGCACTGTGTATGCTAAATCGAAGGCTCCAGGAATGTATTCGGCATTTATAATCATAAACAATAATAATTGAAATATTTGTGGGCACATGGCAATTGGCTCTGAGATTAAAGTTATTTAAAATGAATTTGTTTAAATTTGTGGGCCGGCATGGTGGTGCAGTGGTTAGCACTGTTGCCTCACACCTCTGGGACCCAGGTTCGAGTCTCCGGTTTGGAAAATGGATGGATGGATGTATGATAGAATGATTAAGCTGTAGCACATTTCAAATAATATTTCATTTGTAACACATTTGTTCTCCAAACTTCTACATTTTTAACCTTTGGCCACAAGATCATCTTCTTCCTGCCAGTATCTTTTCTTTTCCTTTGATCCTCGGTTGTTGGAATCTGCTCTGCTGCTTGGAAGTTCCCTGGGGAGTTAGTGTTGGGGGGGTTCTGGTGGAATGTGACCATCGGCAGCCATGGGCTGGATAGCGCTGTGGTGCTCAGCCTGGCTCTGTGCCCTTCTAGGGGCTCTGTGTCCTTTGTTAGCACAAACATTTTGCACACCTGACATTACCATGCATACAGTATTTCTCGTATTTTACAAAATACAAAAACACTGATCAAAGTCTGTAGAAAAAAACATTTTATTTCATGAACTAAGTCAAATATGAATGATAAAACACAATTAAAATACTTTTTTTGAATACATGCCTCAGAAATTGCACATCCCTGATTGTGCGTTACCTTCATGCTGCCTTGAAATTTTTGATTTCTTCACTGTAGCCCTATGTTATACATCCATCCATCCATCCATTTTCCAAACCGCTTATCCTATTGGGTCGCGGGGGGTCCGGAGCCTATCCCGGAAGCAATGGGCACGAGGCAGGGAACAACCCAGGATGGGGGGCCAGCCCATCGCAGGGCACACTCACACACCAGTCACTCACACATGCACACCTATGGGCAATCCAGCGACGCCAATTAGCCTCAGCATGTTTTTGGACTGTGGGGGGAAACCAGAGTACCCGGAGGAAACCCCACGACAACATGGGGAGAACATGCAAACTCCACACACATGTGACCCAGGCGGAGACTCGAACCCGGGTCCCAGAGGTGTGAGGCAGCAGTGCTAACCACTGCACCACCATGCCGCCCCCCTATGTTATACAATCTAATCTTAACCTTATGTTAACTGATCCTATTTTTATTTCTTAAATATTCCCTCCACCACCCCCCCTCTAAGGAGGACTGCTTTATTTACAATTAATCTAATCCTATGTTATACAATCTTATCTTTACCTTATGTTAACTGATCCTATTTTTATTTCTTAAATATTCCCTCCACCACCCCCCCTCTAAGGAGGACTGCTTTATTTACAATTAATCTAATCCTATGTTATACAATCTTATCTTTACCTTATGTTAACTGATCCTATTTTTATTTCTTAAATATTCCCTCCACCACCCCCCCTCTAAGGAGGACTGCTTTATTTACAATTAATCTAATCCTATGTTATACAATCTTATCTTAACCTTATGTTAATTAATCCTATTTTTATTTCTTAAATATTCCCTCCACCACCCCCCCTCTAAGGAGGACTGCTTTATTTACAATTAATCTAATCCTATGTTATACAATCTTATCTTAACCTTATCTTAATTAATCCTATTTTTATTTCTTAAATATTCCCTCCACCACCCCCCCTCTAAGGAGGACTGCTTTATTTATAATTAATCTAATCCTATGTTATACAATCTTAAGCTTACCGTAACCTATCCTATCTTAATTTTATTCTATGTTATCTTATCCTATCTTTCTTATCTTATGCTATGCAATCCTATCTTATTCTTATACTATGTTATCTCATATAATCTTATCCTAAACTTATGGTAATTTATCATGTCTTTGTAAAACATAAAATGGCATACAAGTTAAGACTATCTTAACTTGTCCTATCTTTATCTTATTCTATACAATCTTAACCTTATCCTATCTTAAGCTTATCCTATAGTACCTTATGCTATAGAACTACATGGTAACATATCCTAATTTTATCTTATCCTAAGTACGTATGACAAGTCTCGTGTAATTATGTGCTGAATCTACAGGGAAATGTAGCTATGTGCATCTGACTGATAGCCCATCTCCACACCCATCTCCTGAGCCCTGGGCATGGTACTTAGCTGCTCCAGTGCATCAATAGGAAAGATGAACTCATCTTCATCAATCCTACGCCTCTTGGTTGAATGAGTACCCTCATTATCCTCATTCTTCCCCTGTTTCGCTAAGTTAATTTCATTTAAATGTCTGTTCCAAAACTCCTGACACCAGTACTCAGTAAAGCACTTGGCGTCATAGGTCATTTTAGAGTACTTTGTTACATAATAGTTATACAACCAATAGAATTTTTCCAGGTGAGATGAGGCGGCTACAGCCTGTGCTGGAGCCTGAAGCAGAGGGGTCAGATGAACCATGCCTGGAGCTGAAAATGGATGTGGAGCTGGGCTTACAGGTGTGACTAAGTGTGGGGATAAAACAGAGGAGCCCATAAAAAGAAATGGGGATGAAACAAAAGGGGAGGGGACTGAAGACGGAAATAAAAATGAAGAGGAGGAGAAGGTTGGTGAGCTGGGCTTAGGCTCTAACCCCTTCTGTTGGTCATACCTCCTTCTTCGCCCTGACCGGCCTCCCGCCGTTTTTCTACGGCGGCCTGTGCCCTGCTGACCCCTGCTGGTTGCCACCGGGATGGCAGCAGATCCAGGAGAGGCAGACGTGGTCAGGGAGCTGGCTGCCGGCGGCCTGGTGCGGCACTTCTTCCGACGGCCAGCATCACTGGAACTGGTTTGTCCTTTGGGATTATAAAGACAGGGGACAGCATATTTAATTTAAATGAAACATTATGTCACTGTACAACAACACTACATCACAACCATCACAGATATCACACTTGGCAGTCGGTATTGCACACTAAGAAAAATTCCCCCGTCTTTATTGGATACAGGAAACACACGCTTGGGAAACTTATGCGCTGGTCTTGACTTGGGCCGTCTGCGTTTCAGCAGGGGAACCTGACCTATACAAACAAGCCAGTTTGTGCACAGATTCCCTGATACGCAGAACAACAGCGAAAAACAACACTGGAAAGGTTCATGTGCATCAAATATAGCAGCCCACTCAATCCAAATGCTGGCATCAACAACTGGCTATTAAGTCAAATCCTTTACATATCTTACACTTTCCATAAGTTGCATTATTTATTCACTCTCAAGGTACCAAACTAAGATTTATGCTTTTTCTGATTACTACCGCGTTTCCCCGCAAATAAGCCCTAACATGATTTTTCAAGAAGCTCGTAATATAAGCCCTAGTTATTGTCCCATGGATTGTACGGTAACTAGAATGAGATGCGGTTATACTACGAGAAGGCTACATGGACAAGAGGCGCTCATTTAAGGACAGAGTTATTGCTAAACATGAGAGATTGGGGACACTGGTTCTACAGGAAATTGAGTTGCGAGATATTCAGGACGGAATTTGGAACTTGGAGATTTACAATGATGTTCCAGAAGAACATGACATTACGACTATATTTGAATAAACATATGCAGTATACAGCAGAATTTTGTTCATGAATAAATTCACCGTCAAATTGTTTACATGGAAAGATACTGTTAGAAGATGACATAATGTCTGTGTTTGAATAAATGTGGATTTTTGTTCATGAATACCGGTAAATATACTGTAGCATGTTATACTATACGCGTCATTTGGAACAAAAATGAATATAAGACCCTGTCTTATTTTCGGGGAAACACCATATATTAGGACATATTCAGCTGTTACTTTACCACTTCATGATGATTTTCTCTGATGTTTAAACACAGCACAGCCACAGATTTTACTGATTTCATTATATAATGTAGTAGACATGCAAAAAGACTCCCGTATATTAAAGCTAAAGGTGAACTACTTTATTATTTAGACATGTACTTCTAAAACAAGATAATAGAACAGAAGATTCAAGAAGACTAGTCAAGCATATTCTGACTTTAACTCTTTAAGTGCTGAGTTAGTCTGGGCATCATTTTGCCATCCTTACCTCGGCCAACTGGACCGGGGATGTATTCCGGGGCGATCCGCACACTGACTGCACCTGTCGGCAGCAGCCAGTCAATCCTCTGGAGATTCACGGTGGTTTTCACGATGGACATCTTTCGCGTCTTCTCTCTTGCTGATAAACTGCAAGTCTGAGCTGCTTTAAATGTTCAAATGAAAACTCTAAACGGAATAAGAATTGTTATGATTCGGTTGCTAAGCTACGGTGGCCGATTGGTGTCAGCGCGCTGCAAAGTCTTCAAACGCTTTAATCAAATGACAAAACATACGATCTACATTTACAAAAGCGCAGAAACGTAGAAGTACCACAAAATTTTAAGCGCTGAAAATCCGCTCACAACACAGTTGTGAAGTTTCTGGGTGACAAAGAAACAAGACGGACCAATTATGGTTTAATTGTATATCGAATGTTTACGAAATGTCGATATCTTATCAAAACAGGATATAGAATGAAACACTACATTATATCAATCAATCATTCGGTCGCCATTAAAGACATAGAATAATATTCCTTCCTTGTTATAAGTAACACGAGAGCTGCAGTCTTGAAGTTGCACAGACTCCCAGAATTCATAGCGATAATTACGCGACCCATTCAATTAGTGGGTTTTTTGATAATTGGGAATGGGGAGGAGCCATTGGGTGCGTTCGACTTGGCTTAGGTCTGACTGCAGCTGACGTGAGGGGGAGTGCCATCTGCCGGCGGCTGCAGGAGTGGAATATAAACTGACAGCAGCCAAACTAGACAGCTTCTACTCCTCCTAGTGCGAGACCTGACTGAGATGGCCGCACTTCCAAAAGGGTGTAGATACATCTATACAAATATCACCTGCATGCACATTACCTCTTCTACAATAACCAACTCCTGATCCAAAGTGCTAGCAGTGAAAAGATAGCTGCCAGGAAAAAGATCAAATACATTTATTTCAAGGATTCAAAGTTTTTATTGGCATGCACAGAATACAATGCAATTCTTACTTGAATGCCTTCTTCACAGACTAGACGATTAAACACATAAAGCAGCGCAACATTACAGTAACTAACAATAAATAAACGATTAACTTATGTGTACTATTAGAGCATTTATTGAAACTTTACTTCTTTACAGGCTTTTCGGGAGAAATAGCAGATAATGCATCGGAACTTCCAGAGATACAAACGTCATGCGTGTGACTAAAATTGTTCAGCCAATAAGGGCAAAGTTGTGTCACGGAGGCAGGTCCAGTTTGTGCAGCCGGCTGAGAGTTTTTTTTTATTATTTTTGTTATTGAAGCTTTAAATTACAACAGAAGTAATAGCTGACCAGTGACCATTAAGATTAACAAAACAAACAAGAACATTTACGAGACATTTACAAAATAAGCCAGGGGCACATAGTAGCGACATTTACAGTTACGCCGGCTGAAAGGTGCTGCACGATCTTTCTTGCTCTCTGCACGTGCTGCACGATCTGTCACGATCGTCTTGTAGGTTTTTGTACCATGTGACTTGGTGACGTTAGGTGACGTTTTGCAGGGCCGGCTTTATGTCGGACAAAAGAAATCTAACCATGATGCAGTAATTCTAGAGGCAGCAAAGCAGACTAACCAAAGATCTCATAGTAAACAAAGAAATGTGATACTGCAGTTAAGTTTCGGAACAAAGCTTTTACAATGTTAAAAAGTACTCACAACTTTCAGAATTTGATTGAGTACAAAAAGTTGCAGGCTAACGTAAGGAGGGTAGTTAAATGAGCAAAGAGGGAGTTTTGGAGGTCCTTCTGTAATTCAGTAGGACGGGAAACTGACATTAGTAAAGTCTGGGGAATGATAAAAAAGATGCATGAGATTAAAAGGGAGTATGGATATTCAGTTCTAAATGATAATAACATAATAACAGTTACAGATGGGGAAAAAGGCAAAATGTTAGTTTTGTGGTTTTTCATTCCCTGCTAAATCAGAAGTCAGAAGCCGCTGGTGTAGATCCAAATTCAGTCTTTATTGCAACAATGAAGTTACAACCAAGGCCGGACACGTAAAGTGTCTCCAGTACTGTTTTACACCAATTTTTATACAAGGTCTTATCATTTAACAATATCTCGTCACTTAAGCATCATCATTCCTTCAATCATTCACAATCATTGTTTTTTACATCAATCCACACCACTAGGTGATAAGTTTGTCCATCATTTCTTTTACTGTTTGGTCCCTCAGCCGAACATAATGGTGGTGCGACCATCTCCACTTGGTTTTTTAAAAATGCTCAGCCGTGAACTTTTGAGGAACTCGGGCGAAAACCTTCCTTGAGTAGCAAACCTTGGTAGCTTCAACCTGTTGCACATTGTCTAATTAGAGGGTTGATAATATATTTGTCCTTCAACATAATGATAAGGCATAACACTAATAAAGGTGGATATTCATGCATTCAGGGCTAACATAAAGTAGCTAACAGAACATTTGAGGCTAATACAAGGTGCAAATACATACTCAATTGATTACATTGTGTTGATTACATTATAATGATTACATTGTAATGATTACATCATGGGTATTTGGCATGCTTTTTAATAATACCGTAATGATTATATTCTACATTGTATAGTGCTAAATAATATCCCATATATTTCCCCCCTTTGGGATTCTAAAGAGTCCCACACACAATTCTGTCCATCCAGCCTAGGAGGGAGGGCTAAAACCCTAAGATCTAGGGAAATTCCACTCCCAGCCCGCCACAGGCGCGGCCCCCCTTTGGGGTCCATGGCTGACATGGCTCACAAACTATCAACACTCAGAATCAACCAACAGCAATGAACTCCCCAGGATACATTGCATATATTATCAGGAATACATAATCTACCAGGAGTACATCACCTACCACAAGCTCATTACATAAACATATACGGCTAATGCAAAGATAACTGAAAGGTTAACTGATAACACTGTAGATTACTATAACAGGCACTCTGTCATGAGCAGGAAAGTCCCAGGTGTCGTGGGCGGCAGGCAGGCTGCAGCGTTTCCAACATGGAGTATTCACAGGCGGTACGGCCGAACTTCAGCTATGGGCAGGAGCGTATCCAAGGTGTCTATGTCGCCATCCGTTTCCGTGTTGGTCCAGGAGGTTGCCGCTCCAAACGGTCCTCCCACCACTCTAAACATTGCAGCTATAGTCGCCTGCTGAGACAGCGCTCTTCCCACTAGGGAGCGAACAAGAGGAACTACACAACAAAAGATTAGTAGCAAAGCAAGAATGAACACAGCACGCACACAGAGTGCTTTCATAAGGGCTTACTGCCAACTACCCCACATATTATAGCACCAGTCAAACAACTCGTCATGTTGCCCCGAATTTCTCGCCATCTCATCCTGTAACCCCTGCAACTTTCTCATACCCTCAGTAAATGAAACATCCTGGGCTGTATTATTGGGAATAAATGTACAGCACTGATCCCCGAACAGCACACACACTCCCCCTTTTTCAGCCAGGAGCCAATCCAGGGCCATCCTGTTCTGTCATGCCATCAGACTGGTGGCCTGAAGCTGCTCCCCCAGAGATGCGAGTGCCTCCTGAGTATAGTTGGTAAACCTCTGCTGATTATAGTACAAATAATTTATCCATTCCACATTTTTGTTAACAGTAGGCCAAATTAATATTGATTCAAACCCTGCAGCTATCTCACTTCTCACCTTATATTTCTCTGGAATGCCCCTCGGCTGGCATATGGCATCTATATACACACTGGGATCATCTTCGCAGCTCGTAACAAACCTGTGGGACCTAGAGGGCTGTTTGTCAGAGTAAATATCCACCTGGCTAGCTAACATCCCCCTAGTGCAGAGGCCTCCACAATTATTGGGGAGAGGAGGCCTCAATCCTCCCTCCTGACCACACAGCCACCACGTATCTGCCAGAGGTACGCTCTGGTTCTCTAATGCATCCAGCGGAATGCTCCATACTTCTCCATTCTGCATTTGGTCGCCTTTCACATCCCAAACAGTTCCACAGTTACCCCCGGAGATGCCTACCTCCTCTGTCCCATTATTCTTAAAACACTCACAAGGAAGTCCCTTGAAAAAACTCAATTTCTGCCCCATAATATATCGCTGTCCCCCTTCCCAAGGCCTAAACTGTCCACCCTATAAGCATATTTAATATTTCCCTGGTATATCAGGCACCAATATGGACAGTACTGCATGCGCACTTTCGGACTAGATTTAAGTTTGCATACTTTATCAGGGGAATCAAACCATCCTGACACAGACCCTTCCAGACTCTTCTAACTCTCTACATTCCCCAGTCTCCACACTGGTTATTAGTGTACGGGAACGGGACTCCCTGAGCTGGAGGCTCTGCACTCGCACACACCACACAATCCTCCTCCCTAATGAAGCAGCGGTGTATCAGCCCTTTTATACCACCAATTTCCACTCTTATGTTTTGGTAACCCATCCTGGTTTACGTCATCTTGGGTATATCCTACAGTTTGCTCACTCTTCTCACTTCCATAGCTCCCACCTACATCTCTCCGCTTTCGCTCATTGTCACCTGAGAGGTTATTCAGCATCAGTGGACCAGGTCGAGTCAGTGAAGTCAGTTGTCCTGAACTCTCCTGTCTTGTGGTCCTGCTGCACACCCAGACCTGAAGGGCCTGGTATATCATTGGTAGCGTAGTAGTAGATATCTTTATTGCCATTTGCACAGGAACAGGTCAGTAGAAGCACATTGGAATTCTTGTGCGTATCTCCCAGAGTCATTTTTAAAAAATAGAGAGACAGAGGAGAAGAGACAGTTTTTTAAAACATTAAATAACATAATATAAAAAATGTAAATAATAAAAGCAGCCAACACAGTAATTCCAGAATGTAATACAGTAAGTGGTTACACACTGTGTACAGATGCAGATACAGGATACAGAGTGCATGGCCTGGGTGTGTGAGTGAATTATTTCACAGAAATAATATCAAGACAGTATAATGTACAGAAAAGTGGAATATTGCACATGTTTGTTAGACTATTGCACTGAAAGAGTTATTTGACTACCTAAGAGAAAGAATGAAAGTGAGGCTGTAGTGCTCCGATGTGTCTGATTGCCTCTTTGGAGTGGTAACTGTCCAGGTAATGTCCACGGGGGAAGTGGGGCGGCTGTATTTCATACCCACTTTAATGTGCTTAGCCATCAGTCTAACTGTGGCTGGGATAAAGCTGTTGTAGAATCGTGTTTTGTAGGCGGTCATGCTCTCTGGCCTGCGGTGTCTTAGGTTGTATCCTAAAATCCTTCCTCCTAAACAGGCATAATGCTGGGTGATGTTGATCACTGAGTATGTCCTGAGTTTTCCTCCGACAGCATTGTGTATTTAATGTGTCCAAAGAGGGGAGGTCAGAGCCTATGATCCTTTATGCAGTTTTTACAACAACTCCTTGAAGAGATTTCCTCTCTCTGCCACTGGTAAGGATACTTTCAGTGATTCCTCTATAGGCCCATGTGAGGGGCTGACGTCTGAGTCCTCTATAGGCCTGTGTGAGGTGCTGACGTCTGAGTCCTCTATAGGCCTGTGTGAGGGGCTGACGTCTGAGTCCTCTATAGGCCTGTGTGAGGGGCTGACGTCTGAGTCCTCTATAGGTCTGTGTGAGGGGCTGACGTCTGAGTCCTCTATAGACCCGTGTGAGGGGCTGACGTCTGAGTCCTCTATAGGCCCGTGTGAGGGGCTGACGTCTGAGTCCTCTATAGGCCCGTGTGAGGGGCTGACGTCAGAGTCCTCTATTGGCCCGTGTGAGGGGCTGACGTCTGGGTCCTCTATAGGCCCGTGTGAGGGGCTGACGTCAGAGTCCTCTATAGGCCCGTGTGAGGGGCTGACGTCTGAGTCATCTATAGGCCCGTGTGAGGGGCTGACGTCCGAGTCCTCTATAGGCCTGTTTGAGGGGCTGACGTCCGAGTCCTCTATAGGCCTGTGTGAGGGGCTGACGTCCGAATCCTCTATAGGCCTGTGTGAGGGGCTGACGTCCGAGTCCTCTATAGGCCTGTGTGAGGGGCTGATGTTCAAGTCCTCTATAGGCCTGTGTGAGGGGCTGATGTCTGAGTCCTCGATAGGCCTGTGTGAGGGGCTGACGTCCGAGTCCTCTATAAGGCTGTGTGAGGGTCTGACGTCCGAGTCCTCTATAGGCCTGTGTGAGGGGCTGACGTCCGAGTCCTCTATAAGCCTGTGTGAGGGGCTGACGTCCGAGTCCTCTATAGGCCTGTGTGAGGGGCTGATGTTCGAGTCCTGTATAGGCCTGTGTGAGGGGCTGACTTCTGAGTCCTTTATAGGCCTGTGCGAGGGGCTGAAGTCTGAGTCCACTATAGGCCTGTGCGAGGGGCTGATGTCTGAGTCCTCTATAGGCCTGTGTGAGGGGATGATATTCGAGTCCTCTATAGGCCTTTGTGAGGGATTGACGTCCGAGTCCTCTATAGGCCTGTGTGAGGGGCTGACGTCCGAGTCCTCTATAGGCCTTTGTGAGGGATTGACGTCCGAGTCCTCTATAGGCCTGTGTGAGGGGCTGACGTCTGAGTCCTCTATAGGCCTGTGTGAGGGGCTGATGTCTGAGTCCTCCATAGGCCTGTGTGAGGGGCTGATGTTCGAGTCTTCTATAGGCCTGTGTGAGGGGCTGACGTTCGAGTCCTCTATAGGCCTGTGTGAGGGGTTGAAGTCTGAGTCCTCTATAGGCCTGTGTGAGGGATTGACGTCTGAGTCCTCTATAGGCCTGTGTGAGGGATTGACGTCTGAGTCCTCTATAGGCCTGTGTGAGGGATTGACTTCTGAGTCCTCTATAGGCCTGTGTGAGGGATTGACGTCTGAGTCCTCTATAGGCCTGTGTGAGGGGCTGACATCTGAGTCCTCTATAGGCCTGTGTGGGGGGCTGACGTCTGAGTCCTCTATAGGCCTGTGTGAGGGATTGACGTCTGAGTCCTCTATAGGCCTGTGTGAGGGGCTGATGTCTGAGTCCTCTATAGGCCTGTGTGAGGGGCTGAATTCTGAGTCCTCTATTGGCTTGTGCGAGGGGTTGACGTCTGAGTCCTCTATAGGCCTGTGTGAGGGACTGACGTTTGAGTCCTCTATAGGCCTGTGTGAGGGGTTGATGTCTGAGTCCTCTATAGGCCTGTGTGAGGGATTGACGTCTGAGTCCTCTATAGGCCTGTGTGAGGGATTGACGTCTGAGTCCTCTATAGGCCTGTGTGAGGGGCTGACGTCCGAGTCCTCTATAGGCCTGTGTGAGGGGCTGAAGTCTGAGTCCTCTATAGGCCTGTGTGAGGGGCTGATGTTCGAGTCCTCTATAGGCCTGTGCGAGGGGCTGACATCTGAGTCCACTATAGGCCTGTGTGAAGGATTGACGTCTGAGTCCTCTATTGGCCTGTGTGAGGGGCTGGTGTCTGAGTCCTCTATAGGCCTGTGTGAGGGATTGACGTCTGAGTCCTCTATAGGCCTGTGTGAGGGATTGACGTCTGAGTCCTCTATAGGCCTGTGTGAGGGATTGACGTCTGAGTCCTCTATAGGCCTGTGTGAGGGGCTGACATCTGAGTCCTCTATAGGCCTGTGTGGGGGGCTGACGTCTGAGTCCTCTATAGGCCTGTGCGAGGGGCTGACGTCTGAGTCCTTTATAGGCCTGTGCGAGGGGCTGATGTCTGAGTCCTCTATAGGCCTGTGTGAGGGGCTGAATTCTGAGTCCTCTATAGGCTTGTGCGAGGGGCTGATGTCTGAGTCCTCTATAGGCCTGTGTGAGGGATTGACGTCTGAGTCCTCTATAGGCCTGTGTGAGGTATTGACGTCTGAGTCCTCTATAGGCCTGTGTGAGGGGCTGGTGTCTGAGTCCTCTACAGGCCTGTGTGAGGGATTGGCGTCTGAGTCCTCTATAGGCCTGTGTGAGGGGCTGACGTCTGAGTCCTCTATAGGCCTGTGTGAGGGATTGGCGTCTGAGTCCTCTATAGCCCTGTGCGAGGGGCTGAAGTCTGAGTCCTCTATAGGCCTGTCCGAGGGGCTGATGTCTGAGTTCTCTATAGGCCTGTGTGAGGGGCTGATGTCTGAGTCCTCTATAGGCCTGTGTGAGGGGCTGAATTCTGAGTCCTCTATAGGCCTGTGCGAGGGGCTGACGTCTGAGTCCTTTATAGGCCTGTGCGAGGGGCTGAAGTCTGAGTCCTCTATAGGCCTGTGTGAGGGATTGACGTCTGAGTCCTCTATAGGCCTGTGTGAGGGGCTGACGTCCGAATCCTCTATAGGCCTGTTTGAGGGGCTGACGTCCGAGTCCTCCATAGGCCTGTGTGAGGGGCTGACGTTCGAGTCCTCTATAGGCCTGTGTGAGGGGCTGACGTCTGAGTCCTCTATAGGCCCGTGGGAGGGACGTCTGAGTTCTCTATAGGCCTGTGCGAGGGGCTGATGTCTGAGTCCTCTATAGGCCTGTGTGAGGGGCTGATGTTCGAGTCTTCTATAGGCCTGTGTGAGGGGCTGACGTTCGAGTCCTCTATAGGCCTGTGTGAAGGGCTGACGACTGAGTCCTCTATAGGCCCGTGGGAGGGACGTCTGAGTTCTCTATAGGCCTGTGCGAGGGGCTGACGTCTGAGTCCTTTATAGACCTGTGCGAGGGGTTGAAGTCTGAGTCCACTATAGGCCTGTGTGAAGGATTGACGTCTGAGTCCTCTATAGGCCTGTGTGAGGGGCTGGTGTCTGAGTCCTCTATAGGCCTGTGTGAGGGATTGACGTCTGAGTCCTCTATAGGCCTGTGTGAGGGATTGACGTCTGAGTCCTCTATAGGCCTGTGTGAGGGATTGACGTCTGAGTCCTCTATAGGCCTGTGTGAGTGATTGACGTCTGAGTCCTCTATAGGCCTGTGTGAGGGGCTGACATCTGAGTCCTCTATAGGCCTGTGTGGGGGGCTGACGTCTGAGTCCTCTATAGGCCTGTGCGAGGGGCTGACGTCTGAGTCCTTTATAGGCCTGTGCGAGGGGCTGATGTCTGAGTCCTCTATAGGCCTGTGTGAGGGATTGACGTCTGAGTCCTCTATAGGCCTGTGTGAGGGGTTGAAGTCTGAGTCCTCTATAGGCTTGTGCGAGGGGCTGATGTCTGAGTCCTCTATAGGCCTGTGTGAGGGATTGACGTCTGAGTCCTCTATAGGCCTGTGTGAGGTATTGACGTCTGAGTCCTCTATAGGCCTGTGTGAGGGGCTGGTGTCTGAGTCCTCTATAGGCCTGTGTGAGGGATTGACGTCTGAGTCCTCTATAGGCCTGTGTGAAGGATTGACGTCTGAGTCCTCTATAGGCCTGTGTGAGGGGCTGACGTCTGAATCCTCTATAGGCCTGTTTGAGGGGCTGACGTCCGAGTCCTCCATAGGCCTGTGTGAGGGGCTGACGTCCGAGTCCTCAATAGGCCTGTGTGAGGGGCTGACGTCCGAGTCCTCTATAGGCCTGTGTGAGGGGCTGACGTCCGAGTCCTCTATAGGCCTGTGTGAGGGGCTGATGTTCGAGTCCTCTATAGGCCTGTGTGAGGGGCTGATGTCTGAGTCCTCGATAGGCCTGTGTGAGGGGCTGACGTCCGAGTCCTCTATAAGGCTGTGTGAGGGTCTGACGTCCGAGTCCTCTATAGGCCTGTGTGAGGGGCTGACGTCCGAGTCCTCTATAAGCCTGTGTGAGGGGCTGATGTTCGAGTCCTGTATAGGCCTGTGTGAGGGGCTGACTTCTGAGTCCTTTATAGGCCTGTGCGAGGGGCTGAAGTCTGAGTCCACTATAGGCCTGTGCGAGGGGCTGATGTCTGAGTCCTCTATAGGCCTGTGTGAGGGGATGATATTCGAGTCCTCTATAGGCCTTTGTGAGGGATTGACGTCCGAGTCCTCTATAGGCCTGTGTGAGGGGCTGACGTCCGAGTCCTCTATAGGCCTTTGTGAGGGATTGACGTCCGAGTCCTCTATAGGCCTGTGTGAGGGGCTGACGTCTGAGTCCTCTATAGGCCTGTGTGAGGGGCTGATGTCTGAGTCCTCTATAGGCCTGTGTGAGGGGCTGATGTTCGAGTCTTCTATAGGCCTGTGTGAGGGGCTGACGTTCGAGTCCTCTATAGGCCTGTGTGAGGGGTTGAAGTCTGAGTCCTCTATAGGCCTGTGTGAGGGATTGACGTCTGAGTCCTCTATAGGCCTGTGTGAGGGATTGACGTCTGAGTCCTCTATAGGCCTGTGTGAGGGATTGACTTCTGAGTCCTCTATAGGCCTGTGTGAGGGATTGACGTCTGAGTCCTCTATAGGCCTGTGTGAGGGGCTGACATCTGAGTCCTCTATAGGCCTGTGTGGGGGGCTGACGTCTGAGTCCTCTATTGGCTTGTGCGAGGGGTTGACGTCTGAGTCCTCTATAGGCCTGTGTGAGGGACTGACGTTTGAGTCCTCTATAGGCCTGTGTGAGGGGTTGATGTCTGAGTCCTCTATAGGCCTGTGTGAGGGATTGACGTCTGAGTCCTCTATAGGCCTGTGTGAGGGATTGACGTCTGAGTCCTCTATAGGCCTGTGTGAGGGGCTGACGTCCGAGTCCTCTATAGGCCTGTGTGAGGGGCTGAAGTCTGAGTCCTCTATAGGCCTGTGTGAGGGGCTGATGTTCGAGTCCTCTATAGGCCTGTGCGAGGGGCTGACATCTGAGTCCACTATAGGCCTGTGTGAAGGATTGACGTCTGAGTCCTCTATAGGCCTGTGTGAGGGGCTGGTGTCTGAGTCCTCTATAGGCCTGTGTGAGGGATTGACGTCTGAGTCCTCTATAGGCCTGTGTGAGGGATTGACGTCTGAGTCCTCTATAGGCCTGTGTGAGGGATTGACGTCTGAGTCCTCTATAGGCCTGTGTGAGGGGCTGACATCTGAGTCCTCTATAGGCCTGTGTGGGGGGCTGACGTCTGAGTCCTCTATAGGCCTGTGCGAGGGGCTGACGTCTGAGTCCTTTATAGGCCTGTGCGAGGGGCTGATGTCTGAGTCCTCTATAGGCCTGTGTGAGGGGCTGAATTCTGAGTCCTCTATAGGCTTGTGCGAGGGGCTGATGTCTGAGTCCTCTATAGGCCTGTGTGAGGGATTGACGTCTGAGTCCTCTATAGGCCTGTGTGAGGTATTGACGTCGGAGTCCTCTATAGGCCTGTGTGAGGGATTGGCGTCTGAATCCTCTATAGGCCTGTGTGAGGGGCTGACGTCTGAGTCCTCTATAGGCCTGTGTGAGGGATTGGCGTCTGAGTCCTCTATAGCCCTGTGCGAGGGGCTGAAGTCTGAGTCCTCTATTGGCCTGTCCGAGGGGCTGATGTCTGAGTTCTCTATAGGCCTGTGTGAGGGGCTGATGTCTGAGTCCTCTATAAGCCTGTGTGAGGGGCTGAATTCTGAGTCCTCTATAGGCCTGTGCGAGGGGCTGACGTCTGAGTCCTTTATAGGCCTGTGCGAGGGGCTGAAGTCTGAGTCCTCTATAGGCCTGTGCGAGGGGCTGATGTCTGAGTCCTCTATAGCCCTGTGTGAGGGATTGACGTCTGAGTCCTCTATAGGCCTGTGTGAGGGGCTGACGTCCGAATCCTCTATAGGCCTGTTTGAGGGGCTGACGTCCGAGTCCTCCATAGGCCTGTGTGAGGGGCTGACGTTCGAGTCCTCTATAGGCCTGTGTGAGGGGCTGACGTCTGAGTCCTCTATAGGCCCGTGGGAGGGACGTCTGAGTTCTCTATAGGCCTGTGCGAGGGGCTGATGTCTGAGTCCTCTATAGGCCTGTGTGAGGGGCTGATGTTCGAGTCTTCTATAGGCCTGTGTGAGGGGCTGACGTTCGAGTCCTCTATAGGCCTGTGTGAAGGGCTGACGACTGAGTCCTCTATAGGCCCGTGGGAGGGACGTCTGAGTTCTCTATAGGCCTGTGCGAGGGGCTGACGTCTGAGTCCTTTATAGACCGGTGCGAGGGGTTGAAGTCTGAGTCCACTATAGGCCTGTGTGAAGGATTGACGTCTGAGTCCTCTATAGGCCTGTGTGAGGGGCTGGTGTCTGAGTCCTCTATAGGCCTGTGTGAGGGATTGACGTCTGAGTCCTCTATAGGCCTGTGTGAGGGATTGACGTCTGAGTCCTCTATAGGCCTGTGTGAGGGATTGACGTCTGAGTCCTCTATAGGCCTGTGTGAGTGATTGACGTCTGAGTCCTCTATAGGCCTGTGTGAGGGGCTGACATCTGAGTCCTCTATAGGCCTGTGTGGGGGGCTGACGTCTGAGTCCTCTATAGGCCTGTGCGAGGGGCTGACGTCTGAGTCCTTTATAGGCCTGTGCGAGGGGCTGATGTCTGAGTCCTCTATAGGCCTGTGTGAGGGGCTGAATTCTGAGTCCTCTATAGGCTTGTGCGAGGGGCTGATGTCTGAGTCCTCTATAGGCCTGTGTGAGGGATTGACGTCTGAGTCCTCTATAGGCCTGTGTGAGGGGTTGAAGTCTGAGTCCTCTATAGGCCTGTGAGAGGGATTGACGTCTGAGTCCTCTATAGGCCTGTGTGAGGGATTGACGTCTGAGTCCTCTATAGGCCTGTGTGAGGGATTGGCGTCTGAGTCCTCTATAGGCCTGTGTGAGGGGCTGACGTCTGAGTCCTCTATAGGCCTGTGTGAGGGGCTGAAGTCTGAGTCCTCTATAGGCCTGTATGAGGGGCTGACATCTGAGTCCTCTATAGGCCTGTGTGAGGGATTGACGTCTGAGTCCTCTATAGGCTTGTGTGAGGGGCTGGTGTCTGAGTCCTCTATAGGCCTGTGTGAGGGATTGATGTCTGAGTCCTCTATAGGCCTGTGTGAGGTATTGACGTCTGAGTCCTCTATAGGCCTGTGTGAGGGGCTGGTGTCTGAGTCCTCTATAGGCCTGTGTGAGGGATTGACGTCTGAGTCCTCTATAGGCCTGTGTGAAGGATTGACGTCTGAGTCCTCTATAGGCTTGTGTGAGGGGCTGGTGTCTGAGTCCTCTATAGGCCTGTGTGAGGGATTGACGTCTGAGTCCTCTATAGGCCTGTGTGAGGGGCTGAAGTCTGAGTCCTCTATAGGCCTGTATGAGGGGCTGACATCTGAGTCCTCTATAGGCCTGTGTGAGGGATTGACGTCTGAGTCCTCTATAGGCTTGTGTGAGGGGCTGGTGTCTGAGTCCTCTATAGGCCTGTGTGAGGGATTGATGTCTGAGTCCTCTATAGGCCTGTGTGAGGTATTGACGTCTGAGTCCTCTATAGGCCTGTGTGAGGGGCTGGTGTCTGAGTCCTCTATAGGCCTGTGTGAGGGATTGACGTCTGAGTCCTCTATAGGCCTGTGTGAAGGATTGACGTCTGAGTCCTCTATAGGCCTGTGTGAGGGGCTGACGTCCGAATCCTCTATAGGCCTGTTTGAGGGGCTGACGTCCGAGTCCTCCATAGGCCTGTGTGAGGGGCTGACGTCCGAGTCCTCTATAGGCCTGTGTGAGGGGCTGACGTCCGAGTCCTCTATAGGCCTGTGTGAGGGGCTGACGTCCGAGTCCTCTATAGGCCTGTGTGAGGGGCTGATGTTCGAGTCCTCTATAGGCCTGTGTGAGGGGCTGATGTCTGAGTCCTCGATAGGCCTGTGTGAGGGGCTGACGTCCGAGTCCTCTATAAGGCTGTGTGAGGGTCTGACGTCCGAGTCCTCTATAGGCCTGTGTGAGGGGCTGACGTCCGAGTCCTCTATAAGCCTGTGTGAGGGGCTGACGTCCGAGTCCTCTATAGGCCTGTGCGAGGGGCTGATGTCTGAGTCCTCTATAGGCCTGTGTGAGGGGCTGATGTCTGAGTCCTCGATAGGCCTGTGTGAGGGGCTGACGTCCGAGTCCTCTATAAGCCTGTGTGAGGGGCTGACGTCCGAGTCCTCTATAGGCCTGTGCGAGGGGCTGATGTCTGAGTCCTCTATAGGCCTGTGTGAGGGGCTGATGTTCGAGTCCTGTATAGGCCTGTGTGAGGGGCTGACTTCTGAGTCCTTTATAGGCCTGTGCGAGGGGCTGAAGTCTGAGTCCACTATAGGCCTGTGCGAGGGGCTGATGTCTGAGTCCTCTATAGGCCTGTGTGAGGGGATGATATTCGAGTCCTCTATAGGCCTTTGTGAGGGATTGACTTCCGAGTCCTCTATAGGCCTGTGTGAGGGGCTGACGTCCGAGTCCTCTATAGGCCTTTGTGAGGGATTGACGTCCGAGTCCTCTATAGGCCTGTGTGAGGGGCTGACGTCTGAGTCCTCTATAGGCCTGTGTGAGGGGCTGAAGTCTGAGTCCACTATAGGCCTGTGCGAGGGGCTGATGTCTGAGTCCTCTATAGGCCTGTGTGAGGGGATGATATTCGAGTCCTCTATAGGCCTTTGTGAGGGATTGACGTCCGAGTCCTCTATAGGCCTGTGTGAGGGGCTGACGTCCGAGTCCTCTATAGGCCTTTGTGAGGGATTGACGTCCGAGTCCTCTATAGGCCTGTGTGAGGGGCTGACGTCTGAGTCCTCTATAGGCCTGTGTGAGGGGCTGATGTCTGAGTCCTCTATAGGCCTGTGTGAGGGGCTGATGTTCGAGTCTTCTATAGGCCTGTGTGAGGGGCTGACGTTCGAGTCCTCTATAGGCCTGTGTGAGGGGTTGAAGTCTGAGTCCTCTATAGGCCTGTGTGAGGGATTGACGTCTGAGTCCTCTATAGGCCTGTGTGAGGGATTGACGTCTGAGTCCTCTATAGGCCTGTGAGAGGGATTGACTTCTGAGTCCTCTATAGGCCTGTGTGAGGGATTGACGTCTGAGTCCTCTATAGGCCTGTGTGAGGGGCTGACATCTGAGTCCTCTATAGGCCTGTGTGGGGGGCTGACGTCTGAGTCCTCTATAGGCCTGTGTGAGGGATTGACGTCTGAGTCCTCTATAGGCCTGTGTGAGGGGCTGATGTCTGAGTCCTCTATAGGCCTGTGTGAGGGGCTGAATTCTGAGTCCTCTATTGGCTTGTGCGAGGGGTTGACGTCTGAGTCCTCTATAGGCCTGTGTGAGGGACTGACGTTTGAGTCCTCTATAGGCCTGTGTGAGGGGTTGATGTCTGAGTCCTCTATAGGCCTGTGTGAGGGATTGACGTCTGAGTCCTCTATAGGCCTGTGTGAGGGATTGACGTCTGAGTCCTCTATAGGCCTGTGTGAGGGGCTGACGTCCGAGTCCTCTATAGGCCTGTGTGAGGGGCTGAAGTCTGAGTCCTCTATAGGCCTGTGTGAGGGGCTGATGTTCGAGTCCTCTGTAGGCCTGTGCGAGGGGCTGACATCTGAGTCCACTATAGGCCTGTGTGAAGGATTGACGTCTGAGTCCTCTATAGGCCTGTGTGAGGGGCTGGTGTCTGAGTTCTCTATAGGCCTGTGTGAGGGATTGACGTCTGAGTCCTCTATAGGCCTGTGTGAGGGATTGACGTCTGAGTCCTCTATAGGCCTGTGTGAGGGATTGACGTCTGAGTCCTCTATAGGCCTGTGTGAGGGGCTGACATCTGAGTCCTCTATAGGCCTGTGTGGGGGGCTGACGTCTGAGTCCTCTATAGGCCTGTGCGAGGGGCTGACGTCTGAGTCCTTTATAGGCCTGTGCGAGGGGCTGATGTCTGAGTCCTCTATAGGCCTGTGTGAGGGGCTGAATTCTGAGTCCTCTATAGGCTTGTGCGAGGGGCTGATGTCTGAGTCCTCTATAGGCCTGTGTGAGGGATTGACGTCTGAGTCCTCTATAGGCCTGTGTGAGGTATTGACGTCTGAGTCCTCTATAGGCCTGTGTGAGGGATTGGCGTCTGAGTCCTCTATAGGCCTGTGTGAGGGGCTGACGTCTGAGTCCTCTATAGGCCTGTGTGAGGGATTGGCGTCTGAGTCCTCTATAGCCCTGTGCGAGGGGCTGAAGTCTGAGTCCTCTATAGGCCTGTCCGAGGGGCTGATGTCTGAGTTCTCTATAGGCCTGTGTGAGGGGCTGAGGTCTGAGTCCTCTATAAGCCTGTGTGAGGGGCTGAATTCTGAGTCCTCTATAGGCCTGTGCGAGGGGCTGACGTCTGAGTCCTTTATAGGCCTGTGCGAGGGGCTGAAGTCTGAGTCCTCTATAGGCCTGTGCGAGGGGCTGATGTCTGAGTCCTCTATAGCCCTGTGTGAGGGATTGACGTCTGAGTCCTCTATAGGCCTGTGTGAGGGGCTGACGTCCGAATCCTCTATAGGCCTGTTTGAGGGGCTGACGTCCGAGTCCTCCATAGGCCTGTGTGAGGGGCTGACGTTCGAGTCCTCTATAGGCCTGTGTGAGGGGCTGACGTCTGAGTCCTCTATAGGCTCGTGGGAGGGACGTCTGAGTTCTCTATAGGCCTGTGCGAGGGGCTGATGTCTGAGTCCTCTATAGGCCTGTGTGAGGGGCTGATGTTCGAGTCTTCTATAGGCCTGTGTGAGGGGCTGACGTTCGAGTCCTCTATAGGCCTGTGTGAAGGGCTGACGACTGAGTCCTCTATAGGCCCGTGGGAGGGACGTCTGAGTTCTCTATAGGCCTGTGCGAGGGGCTGACGTCTGAGTCCTTTATAGACCGGTGCGAGGGGTTGAAGTCTGAGTCCACTATAGGCCTGTGTGAAGGATTGACGTCTGAGTCCTCTATAGGCCTGTGTGAGGGGCTGGTGTCTGAGTCCTCTATAGGCCTGTGTGAGGGATTGACGTCTGAGTCCTCTATAGGCCTGTGTGAGGGATTGACGTCTGAGTCCTCTATAGGCCTGTGTGAGGGATTGACGTCTGAGTCCTCTATAGGCCTGTGTGAGTGATTGACGTCTGAGTCCTCTATAGGCCTGTGTGAGGGGCTGACATCTGAGTCCTCTATAGGCCTGTGTGGGGGGCTGACGTCTGAGTCCTCTATAGGCCTGTGCGAGGGGCTGACGTCTGAGTCCTTTATAGGCCTGTGCGAGGGGCTGATGTCTGAGTCCTCTATAGGCCTGTGTGAGGGGCTGAATTCTGAGTCCTCTATAGGCTTGTGCGAGGGGCTGATGTCTGAGTCCTCTATAGGCCTGTGTGAGGGATTGACGTCTGAGTCCTCTATAGGCCTGTGTGAGGGGTTGAAGTCTGAGTCCTCTATAGGCCTGTGAGAGGGATTGACGTCTGAGTCCTCTATAGGCCTGTGTGAGGGATTGACGTCTGAGTCCTCTATAGGCCTGTGTGAGGGATTGTCGTCTGAGTCCTCTATAGGCCTGTGTGAGGGGCTGACGTCTGAGTCCTCTATAGGCCTGTGTGAGGGGCTGAAGTCTGAGTCCTCTATAGGCCTGTATGAGGGGCTGACATCTGAGTCCTCTATAGGCCTGTGTGAGGGATTGACGTCTGAGTCCTCTATAGGCTTGTGTGAGGGGCTGGTGTCTGAGTCCTCTATAGGCCTGTGTGAGGGATTGATGTCTGAGTCCTCTATAGGCCTGTGTGAGGTATTGACGTCTGAGTCCTCTATAGGCCTGTGTGAGGGGCTGGTGTCTGAGTCCTCTATAGGCCTGTGTGAGGGATTGACGTCTGAGTCCTCTATAGGCCTGTGTGAAGGATTGACGTCTGAGTCCTCTATAGGCCTGTGTGAGGGGCTGGTGTCTGAGTCCTCTATAGGCCTGTGTGAGGGATTGACGTCTGAGTCCTCTATAGGCCTGTGTGAGGTATTGACGTCTGAGTCCTCTATAGGCCTGTGTGAGGGGCTGGTGTCTGAGTCCTCTATAGGCCTGTGTGAGGGGCTGATGTCTGAGTCCTCTATAGGCCTGTGTGAGGGGCTGATGTTCGAGTCTTCTATAGGCCTGTGTGAGGGGCTGACGTTCGAGTCCTCTATAGGCCTGTGTGAGGGGTTGAAGTCTGAGTCCTCTATAGGCCTGTGTGAGGGATTGACGTCTGAGTCCTCTATAGGCCTGTGTGAGGGATTGACGTCTGAGACCTCTATAGGCCTGTGTGAGGGATTGACTTCTGAGTCCTCTATAGGCCTGTGTGAGGGATTGACGTCTGAGTCCTCTATAGGCCTGTGTGAGGGGCTGACATCTGAGTCCTCTATAGGCCTGTGTGGGGGGCTGACGTCTGAGTCCTCTATAGGCCTGTGTGAGGGATTGACGTCTGAGTCCTCTATAGGCCTGTGTGAGGGGCTGATGTCTGAGTCCTCTATAGGCCTGTGTGAGGGGCTGAATTCTGAGTCCTCTATTGGCTTGTGCGAGGGGTTGACGTCTGAGTCCTCTATAGGCCTGTGTGAGGGACTGACGTTTGAGTCCTCTATATGCCTGTGTGAGGGGTTGATGTCTGAGTCCTCTATAGGCCTGTGTGAGGGATTGACGTCTGAGTCCTCTATAGGCCTGTGTGAGGGATTGACGTCTGAGTCCTCTATAGGCCTGTGTGAGGGGCTGACGTCCGAGTCCTCTATAGGCCTGTGTGAGGGGCTGAAGTCTGAGTCCTCTATAGGCCTGTGTGAGGGGCTGATGTTCGAGTCCTCTATAGGCCTGTGCGAGGGGCTGACAGCTGAGTCCACTATAGGCCTGTGTGAAGGATTGACGTCTGAGTCCTCTATAGGCCTGTGTGAGGGGCTGGTGTCTGAGTCCTCTATAGGCCTGTGTGAGGGATTGACGTCTGAGTCCTCTATAGGCCTGTGTGAGGGATTGACGTCTGAGTCCTCTATAGGCCTGTGTGAGGGATTGACGTCTGAGTCCTCTATAGGCCTGTGTGAGGGGCTGACATCTGAGTCCTCTATAGGCCTGTGTGGGGGGCTGACGTCTGAGTCCTCTATAGGCCTGTGCGAGGGGCTGACGTCTGAGTCCTTTATAGGCCTGTGCGAGGGGCTGATGTCTGAGTCCTGTATAGGCCTGTGTGAGGGGCTGAATTCTGAGTCCTCTATAGGCTTGTGCGAGGGGCTGATGTCTGAGTCCTCTATAGGCCTGTGTGAGGGATTGACGTCTGAGTCCTCTATAGGCCTGTGTGAGGTATTGACGTCTGAGTCCTCTATAGGCCTGTGTGAGGGATTGGCGTCTGAGTCCTCTATAGGCCTGTGTGAGGGGCTGACGTCTGAGTCCTCTATAGGCCTGTGTGAGGGATTGGCGTCTGAGTCCTCTATAGCCCTGTGCGAGGGGCTGAAGTCTGAGTCCTCTATAGGCCTGTCCGAGGGGCTGATGTCTGAGTTCTCTATAGGCCTGTGTGAGGGGCTGATGTCTGAGTCCTCTATAGGCCTGTGTGAGGGGCTGAATTCTGAGTCCTCTATAGGCCTGTGCGAAGGGCTGACGTCTGAGTCCTCTATAGGCCTGTGCGAGGGGCTGATGTCTGAGTCCTCTATAGGCCTGTGCGAAGGGCTGACGTCTGAGTCCTCTATAGGCCTGTGCGAGGGGCTGATGTCTGAGTCCTCTATAGCCCTGTGTGAGGGATTGACGTCTGAGTCCTCTATAGGCCTGTGTGAGGGGCTGACGTCCGAATCCTCTATAGGCCTGTTTGAGGGGCTGACGTCCGAGTCCTCCATAGGCCTGTGTGAGGGGCTGACGTTCGAGTCCTCTATAGGCCTGTGTGAGGGGCTGACGTCTGAGTCCTCTATAGGCCCGTGGGAGGGACGTCTGAGTTCTCTATAGGCCTGTGCGAGGGGCTGATGTCTGAGTCCTCTATAGGCCTGTGTGAGGGGCTGATGTTCGAGTCTTCTATAGGCCTGTGTGAGGGGCTGACGTTCGAGTCCTCTATAGGCCTGTGTGAAGGGCTGACGACTGAGTCCTCTATAGGCCCGTGGGAGGGACGTCTGAGTTCTCTATAGGCCTGTGCGAGGGGCTGACGTCTGAGTCCTTTATAGACCGGTGCGAGGGGTTGAAGTCTGAGTCCACTATAGGCCTGTGTGAAGGATTGACGTCTGAGTCCTCTATAGGCCTGTGTGAGGGGCTGGTGTCTGAGTCCTCTATAGGCCTGTGTGAGGGATTGACGTCTGAGTCCTCTATAGGCCTGTGTGAGGGATTGACGTCTGAGTCCTCTATAGGCCTGTGTGAGGGATTGACGTCTGAGTCCTCTATAGGCCTGTGTGAGAGATTGACGTCTGAGTCCTCTATAGGCCTGTGTGAGGGGCTGACATCTGAGTCCTCTATAGGCCTGTGTGGGGGGCTGACGTCTGAGTCCTCTATAGACCTGTGCGAGGGGCTGACGTCTGAGTCCTTTATAGGCCTGTGCGAGGGGCTGATGTCTGAGTCCTCTATAGGCCTGTGTGAGGGGCTGAATTCTGAGTCCTCTATAGGCTTGTGCGAGGGGCTGATGTCTGAGTCCTCTATAGGCCTGTGTGAGGGATTGACGTCTGAGTCCTCTATAGGCCTGTGTGAGGGGTTGAAGTCTGAGTCCTCTATAGGCCTGTGAGAGGGATTGACGTCTGAGTCCTCTATAGGCCTGTGTGAGGGATTGACGTCTGAGTCCTCTATAGGCCTGTGTGAGGGATTGGCGTCTGAGTCCTCTATAGGCCTGTGTGAGGGGCTGACGTCTGAGTCCTCTATAGGCCTGTGTGAGGGGCTGAAGTCTGAGTCCTCTATAGGCCTGTATGAGGGGCTGACATCTGAGTCCTCTATAGGCCTGTGTGAAGGATTGACGTCTGAGTCCTCTATAGGCCTGTGTGAGGGGCTGGTGTCTGAGTCCTCTATAGGCCTGTGTGAGGGATTGACGTCTGAGTCCTCTATAGGCCTGTGTGAGGTATTGACGTCTGAGTCCTCTATAGGCCTGTGTGAGGGGCTGGTGTCTGAGTCCTCTATAGGCCTGTGTGAGGGGCTGATGTCTGAGTCCTCTATAGGCCTGTGTGAGGGGCTGATGTTCGAGTCTACTATAGGCCTGTGTGAGGGGCTGACGTTCGAGTCCTCTATAGGCCTGTGTGAGGGGTTGAAGTCTGAGTCCTCTATAGGCCTGTGTGAGGGATTGACGTCTGAGTCCTCTATAGGCCTGTGTGAGGGATTGACGTCTGAGACCTCTATAGGCCTGTGTGAGGGATTGACTTCTGAGTCCTCTATAGGCCTGTGTGAGGGATTGACGTTTGAGTCCTCTATAGGCCTGTGTGAGGGGCTGACATCTGAGTCCTCTATAGGCCTGTGTGGGGGGCTGACGTCTGAGTCCTCTATAGGCCTGTGTGAGGGATTGACGTCTGAGTCCTCTATAGGCCTGTGTGAGGGGCTGATGTCTGAGTCCTCTATAGGCCTGTGTGAGGGGCTGAATTCTGAGTCCTCTATTGGCTTGTGCGAGGGGTTGACGTCTGAGTCCTCTATAGGCCTGTGTGAGGGACTGACGTTTGAGTCCTCTATAGGCCTGTGTGAGGGGTTGATGTCTGAGTCCTCTATAGGCCTGTGTGAGGGATTGACGTCTGAGTCCTCTATAGGCCTGTGTGAGGGATTGACGTCTGAGTCCTCTATAGGCCTGTGTGAGGGGCTGACGTCCGAGTCCTCTATAGGCCTGTGTGAGGGGCTGAAGTCTGAGTCCTCTATAGGCATGTGTGAGGGGCTGATGTTCGAGTCCTCTATAGGCCTGTGCGAGGGGCTGACATCTGAGTCCACTATAGGCCTGTGTGAAGGATTGACGTCTGAGTCCTCTATAGGCCTGTGTGAGGGGCTGGTGTCTGAGTCCTCTATAGGCCTGTGAGGGATTGACGTCTGAGTCCTCTATAGGCCTGTGTGAGGGATTGACGTCTGAGTCCTCTATAGGCCTGTGTGAGGGATTGACGTCTGAGTCCTCTATAGGCCTGTGTGAGGGGCTGACATCTGAGTCCTCTATAGGCCTGTGTGGGGGGCTGACGTCTGAGTCCTCTATAGGCCTGTGCGAGGGGCTGACGTCTGAGTCCTTTATAGGCCTGTGCGAGGGGCTGATGTCTGAGTCCTCTATAGGCCTGTGTGAGGGGCTGAATTCTGAGTCCTCTATAGGCTTGTGCGAGGGGCTGATGTCTGAGTCCTCTATAGGCCTGTGTGAGGGATTGACGTCTGAGTCCTCTATAGGCCTGTGTGAGGTATTGACGTCTGAGTCCTCTATAGGCCTGTGTGAGGGATTGGCGTCTGAGTCCTCTATAGGCCTGTGCGAAGGGCTGACGTCTGAGTCCTCTATAGGCCTGTGCGAGGGGCTGATGTCTGAGTCCTCTATAGCCCTGTGTGAGGGATTGACGTCTGAGTCCTCTATAGGCCTGTGTGAGGGGCTGACGTCCGAATCCTCTATAGGCCTGTTTGAGGGGCTGACGTCCGAGTCCTCCATAGGCCTGTGTGAGGGGCTGACGTTCGAGTCCTCTATAGGCCTGTGTGAGGGGCTGACGTCTGAGTCCTCTATAGGCCCGTGGGAGGGACGTCTGAGTTCTCTATAGGCCTGTGCGAGGGGCTGATGTCTGAGTCCTCTATAGGCCTGTGTGAGGGGCTGATGTTCGAGTCTTCTATAGGCCTGTGTGAGGGGCTGACGTTCGAGTCCTCTATAGGCCTGTGTGAAGGGCTGACGACTGAGTCCTCTATAGGCCCGTGGGAGGGACGTCTGAGTTCTCTATAGGCCTGTGCGAGGGGCTGACGTCTGAGTCCTTTATAGACCGGTGCGAGGGGTTGAAGTCTGAGTCCACTATAGGCCTGTGTGAAGGATTGACGTCTGAGTCCTCTATAGGCCTGTGTGAGGGGCTGGTGTCTGAGTCCTCTATAGGCCTGTGTGAGGGATTGACGTCTGAGTCCTCTATAGGCCTGTGTGAGGGATTGACGTCTGAGTCCTCTATAGGCCTGTGTGAGGGATTGACGTCTGAGTCCTCTATAGGCCTGTGTGAGAGATTGACGTCTGAGTCCTCTATAGGCCTGTGTGAGGGGCTGACATCTGAGTCCTCTATAGGCCTGTGTGGGGGGCTGACGTCTGAGTCCTCTATAGACCTGTGCGAGGGGCTGACGTCTGAGTCCTTTATAGGCCTGTGCGAGGGGCTGATGTCTGAGTCCTCTATAGGCCTGTGTGAGGGGCTGAATTCTGAGTCCTCTATAGGCTTGTGCGAGGGGCTGATGTCTGAGTCCTCTATAGGCCTGTGTGAGGGATTGACGTCTGAGTCCTCTATAGGCCTGTGTGAGGGGTTGAAGTCTGAGTCCTCTATAGGCCTGTGAGAGGGATTGACGTCTGAGTCCTCTATAGGCCTGTGTGAGGGATTGACGTCTGAGTCCTCTATAGGCCTGTGTGAGGGATTGGCGTCTGAGTCCTCTATAGGCCTGTGTGAGGGGCTGACGTCTGAGTCCTCTATAGGCCTGTGTGAGGGGCTGAAGTCTGAGTCCTCTATAGGCCTGTATGAGGGGCTGACATCTGAGTCCTCTATAGGCCTGTGTGAAGGATTGACGTCTGAGTCCTCTATAGGCCTGTGTGAGGGGCTGGTGTCTGAGTCCTCTATAGGCCTGTGTGAGGGATTGACGTCTGAGTCCTCTATAGGCCTGTGTGAGGTATTGACGTCTGAGTCCTCTATAGGCCTGTGTGAGGGGCTGGTGTCTGAGTCCTCTATAGGCCTGTGTGAGGGGCTGATGTCTGAGTCCTCTATAGGCCTGTGTGAGGGGCTGATGTTCGAGTCTACTATAGGCCTGTGTGAGGGGCTGACGTTCGAGTCCTCTATAGGCCTGTGTGAGGGGTTGAAGTCTGAGTCCTCTATAGGCCTGTGTGAGGGATTGACGTCTGAGTCCTCTATAGGCCTGTGTGAGGGATTGACGTCTGAGACCTCTATAGGCCTGTGTGAGGGATTGACTTCTGAGTCCTCTATAGGCCTGTGTGAGGGATTGACGTTTGAGTCCTCTATAGGCCTGTGTGAGGGGCTGACATCTGAGTCCTCTATAGGCCTGTGTGGGGGGCTGACGTCTGAGTCCTCTATAGGCCTGTGTGAGGGATTGACGTCTGAGTCCTCTATAGGCCTGTGTGAGGGGCTGATGTCTGAGTCCTCTATAGGCCTGTGTGAGGGGCTGAATTCTGAGTCCTCTATTGGCTTGTGCGAGGGGTTGACGTCTGAGTCCTCTATAGGCCTGTGTGAGGGACTGACGTTTGAGTCCTCTATAGGCCTGTGTGAGGGGTTGATGTCTGAGTCCTCTATAGGCCTGTGTGAGGGATTGACGTCTGAGTCCTCTATAGGCCTGTGTGAGGGATTGACGTCTGAGTCCTCTATAGGCCTGTGTGAGGGGCTGACGTCCGAGTCCTCTATAGGCCTGTGTGAGGGGCTGAAGTCTGAGTCCTCTATAGGCATGTGTGAGGGGCTGATGTTCGAGTCCTCTATAGGCCTGTGCGAGGGGCTGACATCTGAGTCCACTATAGGCCTGTGTGAAGGATTGACGTCTGAGTCCTCTATAGGCCTGTGTGAGGGGCTGGTGTCTGAGTCCTCTATAGGCCTGTGAGGGATTGACGTCTGAGTCCTCTATAGGCCTGTGTGAGGGATTGACGTCTGAGTCCTCTATAGGCCTGTGTGAGGGATTGACGTCTGAGTCCTCTATAGGCCTGTGTGAGGGGCTGACATCTGAGTCCTCTATAGGCCTGTGTGGGGGGCTGACGTCTGAGTCCTCTATAGGCCTGTGCGAGGGGCTGACGTCTGAGTCCTTTATAGGCCTGTGCGAGGGGCTGATGTCTGAGTCCTCTATAGGCCTGTGTGAGGGGCTGAATTCTGAGTCCTCTATAGGCTTGTGCGAGGGGCTGATGTCTGAGTCCTCTATAGGCCTGTGTGAGGGATTGACGTCTGAGTCCTCTATAGGCCTGTGTGAGGTATTGACGTCTGAGTCCTCTATAGGCCTGTGTGAGGGATTGGCGTCTGAGTCCTCTATAGGCCTGTGTGAGGGGCTGACGTCTGAGTCCTCTATAGGCCGGTGTGAGGGATTGGCGTCTGAGTCCTCTATAGCCCTGTGCGAGGGGCTGAAGTCTGAGTCCTCTATAGGCCTGTCCGAGGGGCTGATGTCTGAGTTCTCTATAGGCCTGTGTGAGGGGCTGATGTCTGAGTCCTCTATAGGCCTGTGTGAGGGGCTGAATTCTGAGTCCTCTATAGGCCTGTGCGAAGGGCTGACGTCTGAGTCCTTTATAGGCCTGTGCGAGGGGCTGAAGTCTGAGTCCTCTATAGGCCTGTGCGAGGGGCTGATGTCTGAGTCCTCTATAGCCCTGTGTGAGGGATTGACGTCTGAGTCCTCTATAGGCCTGTGTGAGGGGCTGACGTCCGAATCCTCTATAGGCCTGTTTGAGGGGCTGACGTCCGAGTCCTCCATAGGCCTGTGTGAGGGGCTGACGTTCGAGTCCTCTATAGGCCTGTGTGAGGGGCTGACGTCTGAGTCCTCTATAGGCCCGTGGGAGGGACGTCTGAGTTCTCTATAGGCCTGTGCGAGGGGCTGATGTCTGAGTCCTCTATAGGCCTGTGTGAGGGGCTGATGTTCGAGTCTTCTATAGGCCTGTGTGAGGGGCTGACGTTCGAGTCCTCTATAGGCCTGTGTGAAGGACTGACGACTGAGTCCTCTATAGGCCCGTGGGAGGGACGTCTGAGTTCTCTATAGGCCTGTGCGAGGGGCTGACGTCTGAGTCCTTTATAGACCGGTGCGAGGGGTTGAAGTCTGAGTCCACTATAGGCCTGTGTGAAGGATTGACGTCTGAGTCCTCTATAGGCCTGTGTGAGGGGCTGGTGTCTGAGTCCTCTATAGGCCTGTGTGAGGGATTGACGTCTGAGTCCTCTATAGGCCTGTGTGAGGGATTGACGTCTGAGTCCTCTATAGGCCTGTGTGAGGGATTGACGTCTGAGTCCTCTATAGGCCTGTGTGAGTGATTGACGTCTGAGTCCTCTATAGGCCTGTGTGAGGGGCTGACATCTGAGTCCTCTATAGGCCTGTGTGGGGGGCTGACGTCTGAGTCCTCTATAGACCTGTGCGAGGGGCTGACGTCTGAGTCCTTTATAGGCCTGTGCGAGGGGCTGATGTCTGAGTCCTCTATAGGCCTGTGTGAGGGGCTGAATTCTGAGTCCTCTATAGGCTTGTGCGAGGGGCTGATGTCTGAGTCCTCTATAGGCCTGTGTGAGGGATTGACGTCTGAGTCCTCTATAGGCCTGTGTGAGGGGTTGAAGTCTGAGTCCTCTATAGGCCTGTGAGAGGGATTGACGTCTGAGTCCTCTATAGGCCTGTGTGAGGGATTGACGTCTGAGTCCTCTATAGGCCTGTGTGAGAGATTGGCGTCTGAGTCCTCTATAGGCCTGTGTGAGGGGCTGACGTCTGAGTCCTCTATAGGCCTGTGTGAGGGGCTGAAGTCTGAGTCCTCTATAGGCCTGTATGAGGGGCTGACATCTGAGTCCTCTATAGGCCTGTGTGAGGGATTGACGTCTGAGTCCTCTATAGGCTTGTGTGAGGGGCTGGTGTCTGAGTCCTCTATAGGCCTGTGTGAGGGATTGATGTCTGAGTCCTCTATAGGCCTGTGTGAGGTATTGACGTCTGAGTCCTCTATAGGCCTGTGTGAGGGGCTGGTGTCTGAGTCCTCTATAGGCCTGTGTGAGGGATTGACGTCTGAGTCCTCTATAAGCCTGTGTGAAGGATTGACGTCTGAGTCCTCTATAGGCCTGTGTGAGGGGCTGGTGTCTGAGTCCTCTATAGGCCTGTGTGAGGGATTGACGTCTGAGTCCTCTATAGGCCTGTGTGAGGTATTGACGTCTGAGTCCTCTATAGGCCTGTGTGAGGGGCTGGTGTCTGAGTCCTCTATAGGCCTGTGTGAGGGATTGGCGTCTGAGTCCTCTATAGGCCTGTGTGAGGGGCTGAAGTCTGAGTCCTCTATAGGCCTGTGTGAGGGATTGGCGTCTGAGTCCTCTATAGCCCTGTGCGAGGGGCTGAAGTCTGAGTCCTCTATAGGCCTGTGCGAGGGGCTGATGTCTGAGTTCTCTATAGGCCTGTGTGAGGGGCTGAAGTCTGAGTCCTCTATAGGCCCGTGGGAGGGACGTCTGAGTTCTCTATAGGCCTGTGCGAGCGGCTGACGTCTGAGTCCTTTATAGGCCTGTGCGAGGGGCTGAAGTCTGAGTCCTCTATAGGCCTGTGCGAGGGGCTGATGTCTGAGTCCTCTATAGCCCAGTGTGAGGGATTGACGTTTGAGTCCTCTATAGGCCTGTGTGAGGGGCTGACGTCCGAGTCCTCTATAGGCCTGTGTGAGGGGCTGACGTCCGAATCCTCTATAGGCCTGTGTGAGGGGCTGACGTCCGAGTCCTCCATAGGCCTGTGTGAGGGGCTGACGTTCGAGTCCTCTATAGGCCTGTGTGAGGGGCTGACGTCTGAGTCCTCTATAGGCCCGTGGGAGGGACGTCTGAGTTCTCTATAGGCCTGTGCGAGGGGCTGATGTCTGAGTCCTCTATAGGCCTGTGTGAGGGGCTGATGTTCGAGTCTTCTGTAGGTCTGTGTGAGGGGCTGACGTTCGAGTCCTCTATAGGCCTGTGTGAAGGGCTGACGACTGAGTCCTCTATAGGCCCGTGGGAGGGACGTCTGAGTTCTCTATAGGCCTGTGCGAGAGGCTGACGTCTGAGTCCTTTATAGACCTGTGCGAGGGGCTGAAGTCTGAGTCCACTATAGGCCTGTGTGAAGGATTGACGTCTGAGTCCTCTATAGGCCTGTGTGAGGGGCTGGTGTCTGAGTCCTCTATAGGCCTGTGTGAGGGATTGACGTCTGAGTCCTCTATAGGCCTGTGTGAGGGATTGACGTCTGAGTCCTCTATAGGCCTGTGTGAGGGATTGACGTCTGAGTCCTCTATAGGCCTGTGTGAGGGGCTGACATCTGAGTCCTCTATAGGCCTGTGTGGGGGGCTGACGTCTGAGTCCTCTATAGGCCTGTGCGAGGGGCTGACGTCTGAGTCCTTTATAGGCCTGTGCGAGGGGCTGATGTCTGAGTCCTCTATAGGCCTGTGTGAGGGGCTGAATTCTGAGTCCTCTATAGGCTTGTGCGAGGGGCTGATGTCTGAGTCCTCTATAGGCCTGTGTGAGGGATTGACGTCTGAGTCCTCTATAGGCCTGTGTGAGGGGTTGAAGTCTGAGTCCTCTATAGGCCTGTGTGAGGGATTGACGTCTGAGTCCTCTATAGGCCTGTTTGAGGGATTGACGTCTGAGTCCTCTATAGGCCTGTGTGAGGGATTGACGTCTGAGTCCTCTATAGGCCTGTGTGAGGGATTGAAGTCTGAGTCCTCTATAGGCCTGTGTGAGGGGCTGACATCTGAGTCCTCTATAGGCCTGTGTGGGGGGCTGACGTCTGAGTCCTCTATAGGCCTGTGTGAGGGATTGACGTCTGAGTCCTCTATAGGCCTGTGTGAGGGGCTGATGTCTGAGTCCTCTATAGGCCTGTGTGAGGGGCTGAATTCTGAGTCCTCTATTGGCTTGTGCGAGGGGTTGACGTCTGAGTCCTCTATAGGCCTGTGTGAGGGACTGACGTTTGAGTCCTCTATAGGCCTGTGTGAGGGGTTGATGTCAGAGTCCTCTATAGGCCTGTGTGAGGGATTGACGTCTGAGTCCTCTATAGGCCTGTGTGAGGGATTGACGTGTGAGTCCTCTATAGGCCTGTGTGAGGGGCTGACGTCCGAGTCCTCTATAGGCCTGTGTGAGGGGCTGAAGTCTGAGTCCTCTATAGGCCTGTGTGAGGGGCTGATGTTCGAGTCCTCTATAGGCCTGTGCGAGGGGCTGACATCTGAGTCCACTATAGGCCTGTGTGAAGGATTGACGTCTGAGTCCTCTATAGGCCTGTGTGAGGGGCTGGTGTCTGAGTCCTCTATAGGCCTGTGTGAGGGATTGACGTTTGAGTCCTCTATAGGCCTGTGTGAGGGATTGACGTCTGAGTCCTCTATAGGCCTGTGTGAGGGATTGACGTCTGAGTCCTCTATAGGCCTGTGTGAGGGGCTGACATCTGAGTCCTCTATAGGCCTGTGTGGGGGGCTGACGTCTGAGTCCTCTATAGGCCTGTGCGAGGGGCTGACGTCTGAGTCCTTTATAGGCCTGTGCGAGGGGCTGATGTCTGAGTCCTCTATAGGCCTGTGTGAGGGGCTGAATTCTGAGTCCTCTATAGGCTTGTGCGAGGGGCTGATGTCTGAGTCCTCTATAGGCCTGTGTGAGGGATTGGCGTCTGAGTCCTCTATAGGCCTGTGTGAGGGGCTGACGTCTGAGTCCTCTATAGGCCTGTGTGAGGGGCTGAAGTCTGAGTCCTCTATAGGCCTGTATGAGGGGCTGACATCTGAGTCCTCTATAGGCCTGTGTGAGGGATTGACGTCTGAGTCCTCTATAGGATTGTGTGAGGGGCTGGTGTCTGAGTCCTCTATAGGCCTGTGTGAGGGATTGATGTCTGAGTCCTCTATAGGCCTGTGTGAGGTATTGACGTCTGAGTCCTCTATAGGCCTGTGTGAGGGGCTGGTGTCTGAGTCCTCTATAGGCCTGTGTGAGGGATTGACGTCTGAGTCCTCTATAGGCCTGTGTGAAGGATTGACGTCTGAGTCCTCTATAGGCCTGTGTGAGGGGCTGGTGTCTGAGTCCTCTATAGGCCTGTGTGAGGGATTGACGTCTGAGTCCTCTATAGGCCTGTATGAGGTATTGACGTCTGAGTCCTCTATAGGCCTGTGTGAGGGGCTGGTGTCTGAGTCCTCTATAGGCCTGTGTGAGGGATTGGCGTCTGAGTCCTCTATAGGCCTGTGTGAGGGGCTGACGTCTGAGTACTCTATAGGCCTGTGTGAGGTATTGACGTCTGAGTCCTCTATAGGCCTGTGTGAGGGGCTGGTGTCTGAGTCCTCTATAGGCCTGTGTGAGGGATTGACGTCTGAGTCCTCTATAGGCCTGTGTGAAGGATTGACGTCTGAGTCCTCTATAGGCCTGTGTGAGGGGCTGGTGTCTGAGTCCTCTATAGGCCTGTGTGAGGGATTGACGTCTGAGTCCTCTATAGGCCTGTGTGAGGGGCTGGTGTCTGAGTCCTCTATAGGCCTGTGTGAGGGATTGACGTCTGAGTCCTCTATAGGCCTGTGTGGGGGGCTGACGTCTGAGTCCTCTATAGGCCTGTGCGAGGGGCTGACGTCTGAGTCCTTTATAGGCCTGTGCGAGGGGCTGATGTCTGAGTCCTCTATAGGCCTGTGTGAGGGGCTGAATTCTGAGTCCTCTATAGGCTTGTGCGAGGGGCTGATGTCTGAGTCCTCTATAGGCCTGTGTGAGGGGCTGACGTCTGAGTCCTCTATAGGCCTGTGTGAGGGATTGGCGTCTGAGTCCTCTATAGCCCTGTGCGAGGGGCTGAAGTCTGAGTCCTCTATAGACCTGTGTGAGGGGTTGATGTCTGAGTCCTCTATAGGCCTGTGTGAGGGATTGACGTCTGAGTCCTCTATAGGCCTGTGTGAGGTATTGACGTCTGAGTCCTCTATAGGCCTGTGTGAGGGGCTGGTGTCTGAGTCCTCTATAGGCCTGTGTGAGGGATTGGCGTCTGAGTCCTCTATAGGCCTGTGTGAGGGGCTGAAGTCTGAGTCCTCTATAGGTCTGTGTGAGGGATTGGCGTCTGAGTCCTCTATAGCCCTGTGCGAGGGGCTGAAGTCTGAGTCCTCTATAGGCCTGTGCGAGGGGCTGATGTCTGAGTTCTCTATAGGCCTGTGTGAGGGGCTGAAGTCTGAGTCCTCTATAGGCCCGTGGGAGGGACGTCTGAGTTCTCTATAGGCCTGTGCGAGCGGCTGACGTCTGAGTCCTTTATAGGCCTGTGCGAGGGGCTGAAGTCTGAGTCCTCTATAGGCCTGTGCGAGGGGCTGATGTCTGAGTCCTCTATAGCCCAGTGTGAGGGATTGACGTTTGAGTCCTCTATAGGCCTGTGTGAGGGGCTGACGTCCGAGTCCTCTATAGGCCTGTGTGAGGGGCTGACGTCCGAATCCTCTATAGGCCTGTGTGAGGGGCTGACGTCCGAGTCCTCCATAGGCCTGTGTGAGGGGCTGACGTTCGAGTCCTCTATAGGCCTGTGTGAGGGGCTGACGTCTGAGTCCTCTATAGGCCCGTGGGAGGGACGTCTGAGTTCTCTATAGGCCTGTGCGAGGGGCTGATGTCTGAGTCCTCTATAGGCCTGTGTGAGGGGCTGATGTTCGAGTCTTCTGTAGGTCTGTGTGAGGGGCTGACGTTCGAGTCCTCTATAGGCCTGTGTGAAGGGCTGACGACTGAGTCCTCTATAGGCCCGTGGGAGGGACGTCTGAGTTCTCTATAGGCCTGTGCGAGAGGCTGACGTCTGAGTCCTTTATAGACCTGTGCGAGGGGCTGAAGTCTGAGTCCACTATAGGCCTGTGTGAAGGATTGACGTCTGAGTCCTCTATAGGCCTGTGTGAGGGGCTGGTGTCTGAGTCCTCTATAGGCCTGTGTGAGGGATTGACGTCTGAGTCCTCTATAGGCCTGTGTGAGGGATTGACGTCTGAGTCCTCTATAGGCCTGTGTGAGGGATTGACGTCTGAGTCCTCTATAGGCCTGTGTGAGGGGCTGACATCTGAGTCCTCTATAGGCCTGTGTGGGGGGCTGACGTCTGAGTCCTCTATAGGCCTGTGCGAGGGGCTGACGTCTGAGTCCTTTATAGGCCTGTGCGAGGGGTTGATGTCTGAGTCCTCTATAGGCCTGTGTGAGGGGCTGAATTCTGAGTCCTCTATAGGCTTGTGCGAGGGGCTGATGTCTGAGTCCTCTATAGGCCTGTGTGAGGGATTGACGTCTGAGTCCTCTATAGGCCTGTGTGAGGGGTTGAAGTCTGAGTCCTCTATAGGCCTGTGTGAGGGATTGACGTCTGAGTCCTCTATAGGCCTGTTTGAGGGATTGACGTCTGAGTCCTCTATAGGCCTGTGTGAGGGATTGACGTCTGAGTCCTCTATAGGCCTGTGTGAGGGATTGACGTCTGAGTCCTCTATAGGCCTGTGTGAGGGGCTGACATCTGAGTCCTCTATAGGCCTGTGTGGGGGGCTGACGTCTGAGTCCTCTATAGGCCTGTGTGAGGGATTGACGTCTGAGTCCTCTATAGGCCTGTGTGAGGGGCTGATGTCTGAGTCCTCTATAGGCCTGTGTGAGGGGCTGAATTCTGAGTCCTCTATTGGCTTGTTCGAGGGGTTGACGTCTGAGTCCTCTATAGGCCTGTGTGAGGGACTGACGTTTGAGTCCTCTATAGGCCTGTGTGAGGGGTTGATGTCAGAGTCCTCTATAGGCCTGTGTGAGGGATTGACGTCTGAGTCCTCTATAGGCCTGTGTGAGGGATTGACGTGTGAGTCCTCTATAGGCCTGTGTGAGGGGCTGACGTCCGAGTCCTCTATAGGCCTGTGTGAGGGGCTGAAGTCTGAGTCCTCTATAGGCCTGTGTGAGGGGCTGATGTTCGAGTCCTCTATAGGCCTGTGCGAGGGGCTGACATCTGAGTCCACTATAGGCCTGTGTGAAGGATTGACGTCTGAGTCCTCTATAGGCCTGTGTGAGGGGCTGGTGTCTGAGTCCTCTATAGGCCTGTGTGAGGGATTGACGTCTGAGTCCTCTATAGGCCTGTGTGAGGGATTGACGTCTGAGTCCTCTATAGGCCTGTGTGAGGGATTGACGTCTGAGTCCTCTATAGGCCTGTGTGAGGGGCTGACATCTGAGTCCTCTATAGGCCTGTGTGGGGGGCTGACGTCTGAGTCCTCTATAGGCCTGTGCGAGGGGCTGACGTCTGAGTCCTTTATAGGCCTGTGCGAGGGGCTGATGTCTGAGTCCTCTATAGGCCTGTGTGAGGGGCTGAATTCTGAGTCCTCTATAGGCTTGTGCGAGGGGCTGATGTCTGAGTCCTCTATAGGCCTGTGTGAGGGATTGGCGTCTGAGTCCTCTATAGGCCTGTGTGAGGGGCTGACGTCTGAGTCCTCTATAGGCCTGTGTGAGGGGCTGAAGTCTGAGTCCTCTATAGGCCTGTATGAGGGGCTGACATCTGAGTCCTCTATAGGCCTGTGTGAGGGATTGACGTCTGAGTCCTCTATAGGATTGTGTGAGGGGCTGGTGTCTGAGTCCTCTATAGGCCTGTGTGAGGGATTGATGTCTGAGTCCTCTATAGGCCTGTGTGAGGTATTGACGTCTGAGTCCTCTATAGGCCTGTGTGAGGGGCTGGTGTCTGAGTCCTCTATAGGCCTGTGTGAGGGATTGACGTCTGAGTCCTCTATAGGCCTGTGTGAAGGATTGACGTCTGAGTCCTCTATAGGCCTGTGTGAGGGGCTGGTGTCTGAGTCCTCTATAGGCCTGTGTGAGGGATTGACGTCTGAGTCCTCTATAGGCCTGTATGAGGTATTGACGTCTGAGTCCTCTATAGGCCTGTGTGAGGGGCTGGTGTCTGAGTCCTCTATAGGCCTGTGTGAGGGATTGGCGTCTGAGTCCTCTATAGGCCTGTGTGAGGGGCTGACGTCTGAGTACTCTATTGGCCTGTGTGAGGTATTGACGTCTGAGTCCTCTATAGGCCTGTGTGAGGGGCTGGTGTCTGAGTCCTCTATAGGCCTGTGTGAGGGATTGACGTCTGAGTCCTCTATAGGCCTGTGTGAAGGATTGACGTCTGAGTCCTCTATAGGCCTGTGTGAGGGGCTGGTGTCTGAGTCCTCTATAGGCCTGTGTGAGGGATTGACGTCTGAGTCCTCTATAGGCCTGTGTGAGGGGCTGGTGTCTGAGTCCTCTATAGGCCTGTGTGAGGGATTGACGTCTGAGTCCTCTATAGGCCTGTGTGGGGGGCTGACGTCTGAGTCCTCTATAGGCCTGTGCGAGGGGCTGACGTCTGAGTCCTTTATAGGCCTGTGCGAGGGGCTGATGTCTGAGTCCTCTATAGGCCTGTGTGAGGGGCTGAATTCTGAGTCCTCTATAGGCTTGTGCGAGGGGCTGATGTCTGAGTCCTCTATAGGCCTGTGTGAGGGGCTGACGTCTGAGTCCTCTATAGGCCTGTGTGAGGGATTGGCGTCTGAGTCCTCTATAGCCCTGTGCGAGGGGCTGAAGTCTGAGTCCTCTATAGGCCTGTGCGAGGGGCTGATGTCTGAGTTCTCTATAGGCCTGTGTGAGGGGCTGAAGTCTGAGTCCTCTATAGGCCCGTGGGAGGGACGTCTGAGTTCTCTATAGGCGTGTGCGAGGGGCTGACGTCTGAGTCCTTTATAGGCCTGTGCGAGGGGCTGAAGTCTGAGTCCTCTATAGGCCTGTGCGAGGGGCTGATGTCTGAGTCCTCTATAGCCCTGTGTGAGGGATTGACGTCTGAGTTCTCTATAGGCGTGTGCGAGGGGCTGACATCTGAGTCCTCTATAGGCCTGTGTGAGGGATTGACGTCTGAGTCCTCTATAGGCCTGTGTGAGGTATTGACGTCTGAGTCCTCTATAGGCCTGTGTGAGGGGCTGGTGTCTGAGTCCTCTATAGGCCTGTGTGAGGGATTGACGTCTGAGTCCTCTATAGGCCTGTGTGAAGGATTGACGTCTGAGTCCTCTATAGGCCTGTGTGAGGGGCTGGTGTCTGAGTCCTCTATAGGCCTGTGTGAGGGATTGACGTCTGAGTCCTCTATAGGCCTGTATGAGGTATTGACGTCTGAGTCCTCTATAGGCGTGTGCGAGGGGCTGACGTCTGAGTCCTTTATAGGCCTGTGCGAGGGGCTGAAGTCTGAGTCCTCTATAGGCCTGTGCGAGGGGCTGATGTCTGAGTCCTCTATAGCCCTGTGTGAGGGATTGACGTCTGAGTCCTCTATAGGCCTGTGTGAGGGGCTGACGTCCGAGTCCTCTATAGGCCTGTGTGAGGGGCTGACGTCCGAATCCTCTATAGGCCTGTGTGAGGGGCTGACGTCCGAGTCCTCCATAGGCCTGTGTGAGGGGCTGACGTCTGAGTCCTCTATAGGCCCGTTGGAGGGACGTCTGAGTTCTCTATAGGCCTGTGCGAGGGGCTGACGTCTGAGTCCTTTATAGGCCTGTGCGAGGGGCTGAAATCTGAGTCCTCTATAGGCCTGTTTGAGGGGCTGAAATCTGAGTCCTCTATAAGCCTGTGTGAGGGGCTGATGTCTGAGTCCTCTATAGGCCTGTGTGAGGGGTTGATGTCTGAGTCCTCTATAGGCCTGTGTGAGGGATTGACGTTTGAGTCCTCTATAGGCCTTTGTGAGGGATTGACGTCTGAGTCCTCTATAGACTTGTGTGAGGGGCTGACGTTCGAGTCCTCTATAGGCCTGTGTGAGGGGCTGAAGTCTGAGTCCTCTATAGGCCTGTGTGAGGGGCTGACATCTGAGTCCTCTATAGGCCTGTGTGAGGGATTGACGTCTGAGTCCTCTATAGGCCTGTGTGAGGGGCTGGTGTCTGAGTCCTCTATAGGCCTGTGTGAGGGATTAACGTCTGAGTCCTCTATAGGCCTGTGTGAGGTATTGACGTCTGAGTCCTCTATAGGCCTGTGTGAGGTTCTGGTGTCAGAGTCCTCTATAGGCCTGTGTGAGGGATTGACGTCTGAGTCCTCTATAGGCCTGTGTGAAGGATTGACGTCTGAGTCCTCTATAGGCCTGTGTGAGGGGCTGGTGTCTGAGTCCTCTATAGGCCTGTGTGAGGGATTGACGTCTGAGTCCTCTATAGGCCAGTGTGAGGTATTGACGTCTGAGTCCTCTATAGGCCTGTGTGAGGGATTGACGTCTGAGTCCTCTATAGGCCTGTGTGAAGGATTGACGTCAGAGTCCTCTATAGGCCTGTGTGAGGGGCTGACGTCTGAGTCCTCTATAGGCCCGTGTGAGGTGCTGACGTCTGAGTCCTCTATAGGCCTGTGTGAGGGGCTGGTGTCTGAGTCCTCTATAGGCCTGTGTGAGGGGCTGATGTCTGAGTCCTCTATAGGCCTGTGTGAGGTGCTGACGTCTGAGTCCTCTATAGGCCTGTGTGAGGGGCTGACGTCTGAGTCCTCTATAGGCCTGTGTGAGGGATTGACGTCTGAGTCCTCTATAGGCCTGTGTGAGGGGCTGGTGTCTGAGTCCTCTATAGGCCTGTGCGAGGGATTGACGTCTGAGTCCTTTATAGGCCTGTGTATACGTCAAATATCATATATATCCATCCATCCATCCATCCATCCATCCATTTTCCAAATCGCTTATCCTACTGGGTTGCGGGGGTCTGGAGCCTATCCCGGAAGCAATGGGCACGAGGCAGGGAACAACCCAGGATGGGGGGCCAGCCCATCGCAGGGCACATTCAAATATCATATATATAATTTATTAAATTTAGATTTAAGTTTGCAGTCAATTTAATTTCCACGTTTCTCAATTTTCACATTGCCTTTTTAAACGCAATTATGTGAATTTTAAGTAAAAATGTAGAATAAAATTATATCGTGATAATTATCAATATCATTTCCTATGAAAAAAACTTTACTATTGTACAATATTGCCCAGCCATAGGCTGATTTCAAAATTGATTTACATACAATTCTTTTACATATTGTCTGTCTGTCATCATACCTTGCAAATTAATCAGGATAAAACATATAAAACGATAAACAATAAAAACTATAGGATTAGGAAGCAATCAGTCCCGTGTACATGATCAGCCAGAAAATACTTGCATTCATCTAAACTTTTACAAACTTTAAACTGCCTTTGCTTGCTGGCTTGTGGGCTGATGGACAAACTTGAAGGCCTTACAGGACAGGATAGGATGCACATTCTTTATTGTCCATTAAATCCCTCTATCAAGTGTCAATAGGCTCCAAACAACCAAATGTAATTAAAGAAAATTAAAAAAATGGAAAAACAAACAGAAATAACCCAAAATAAATAAAGACTAACCAAAGTAACTTAACTGTCCCCTCAGTTGATGGGATTTAGTCCATCACCCTGACTAAACTGTATAATGAGCAGTTGGGACTGTCAGTACATGGTTAGATCGTGTTTAATACAACAACTGGAATACGGCACAAAAGGCACTGTGGGGAATAGAGCATTATGGGAACAGTAGTCCTATTATTACACCTCCTCCTTTTAGCTTAAGTCAAATGTGCTCTGTACCTTTTGACATTAATTTCTATTACTGCTATCAACAACCTCCTTCTCTCTTTCTCTCTCTCTTCTACTGAACTTCCCTCTTTGTTCACAAGTCCATTCTGTCAGGTGGTTTTCCAGTCAACTTGACCTAGTAACAGTCCCTGTAGGCCAAAGATGACCTTTATCAGTCTCTACCACATATGGTCTAGGAGTATCTGCAGGTCTGACGACTCCCAGCAGTCCCTTCTGTGCTAATCCAAACTGTCTGACCAGATGTCAGTTCTGCGAGAGGTCTGGAGCGGAGTCTGCGGTTGTAGTGTTTTGCCTGCTGACGCCTTCTCTCCTCATCCTGCTTGCGAAAAACTTGCAGATCTGGCCATTTAGGACCCAGCTGTCCACCATCTGGCTAATCTGTGCTGTGATACCGGGCCACCATACTGACAGTGTAGCTCTGGCTCGGCATTTTGTAATTCTCTGATAGCCTTCATGCAGACGCTGAAGAACATCCGCTCTCAAGGGTGGAGGTATCACAAGTCCTTCTCCCTTCATGAGAAGGTCGTGAACAAGGTGAAAATCCATTCTGTGCTGCCAGTATGGTTTAATGTCTGGATCTAACTTACATCTCTCTGGCCATTCTGTGAAACAGTGGTTTGTCACTTGTCTGCATACGTCGTCTTCTTTCTGCGCTGTCTTTATCTCCTCCAGCCTTTTGTCTCCACGTCTTTCTCTAGCTGAAGATGCCGTTCAATCAAAATTAATATTTTACTCACTTAACTTTTTGTCTTTTATGATTCCATGTGTACCACCTCCAAATTATTTTGAAGATTTGAATTTCATTGCATCCAAATTAATTTGGAACGGCAGACAACCCAGGAAACGCTTCTCAGTTTTACAGCGCACCAAATCAGACGGTGGCCTCGCCCTCCCTGATTTTAAGCTGTAGCATTGGGCATTTCAAATTAGGGCTATGCGCACTTGGACAGACGCAGGCAGTGTAGTGTCGTGGAGAGGTATTGAATCGGCTATAGTGCATCCCCACGGACTCCAGGACTTACCTTTCCCAGGGGTAGGTCTTCGTAAATCACGACACAAACTTGGTTGTATCTTTTCATCCACCTTAGCTGCATGGTACAACGCCGAAAAAGTAATAGGTCAACAATCTCCTTTATGGAACAATTTCCACTTTCTGTCAGACTATAAAGCTTTTGTTTGTCCCCCCTGATCATCCAAGGGGGGTTTCACATTTTATAATACGTTTGACATTCCAGGACATTCAAAAAGAATACAGTCTGCCTGGCTTCTCATTTTTCTTCTACCTCAGGCTACGATCCACAATGAAGGCCTATGCTGTGCCATGGAATTCTGTCTTAGATGATCACCCAATGTTTAGCTTTGTGACAACATTATTGTCCATAATGACAACAGAGGATAAAACTAGACAGGATACACAAAGCCCAGCAAACAAAATTTACTCAAAATAGTACCGACTCCTGAGAAACAAATGCTGCTGTTTTACTTTGCCTTTCCACTAATACACATTAAACACCAAAAAATAAAAATTAAAAGCGGTATTAAAAGAGAACCTTAAAACGGGAACAACTGCAAGTGGCTAGATTACCAAGCCCTCGCAAACTGCAGCGATGGAGATAACCACAACTTTGAAAAAGGAGATACTGGCACATGGAGAGTCGCGTCACTGGTTACAGGGTGGTCCAACAGACAACTACAACTGGATCTTATATACGTACGCTGGCCACAACAATTAATCAATCAATTTAACAAAATCACGATACCTGAAGAGATCGCACCCTCCAGCTCCATCTCACTACAATAGTTACTACTCTCGCTGCTGAAGGGTTATACAAACAAGATTAATTCAGTGAGGAACCTCCCTCAAAGGTACAACGGCAAACACCCGCCTGCTTCAGATCACAGGCCCAAGTTCTGAATCACTATTCTACCAACACACAGGTAGAAGATGAAGAACTCTCCTCAAAGTAGTGCTGTCAGTTGGACCTTGTAACATGAATAATCATAGTGGAGAGTTACAATTTTATTATTTTAATGGGAAGATGTGAGATTTTTATTGGGGGGGGGGGGGGGTCCCACCTTCAGAAACAGCCAGTGAGACTCATTTACCTCAAACCTTCTGACCGTGTGAGTCTCATTAATGAAACCGTATCTTAAGCCCAGCCGGAGCCCACCTCCCCAAGGGTACACTCTACTTTCCCAGAAAATGTCAAGATGGATTCAAATTCAACTCCCAAACCTACTGCCAGTTTTTAGAAGACACTTTCTTCAAGCAGTGGTACAGGAAACAGTCAGCATCTTTCAGCAGGACCATGATTTTTATGCAGGACAATGCTCCATCGCATGCATCGAAGTACTCCACTGCATGGCTAGCCAGTAAAGGCCTTAAGGATGACAGAATAATGACATAATCACCTGACATAATCCCTATTGAGAACTTGTGGGCCCTGCTTATATGGGAGATTTACAGTGAAGGAAAGCAGTACAGCTCTCTGAACAGTGTCTGGCAGGCTGTGGTTGCTGCTGCACAAAAAGTTTATCGTCAACAGATCAAGAAAATACCAGATTCCATGAATGGAAGACTTATTGCTGTTCAGCAGCCGGACTGCTTGGGGGAAGAAGCTATTGCACAGTCGTGCAGACCTGCTCCTGATGCTGCAGAATCTTCTTCCGGGTGGAAGAGGGGTAGTAGACAGTTCGTGGGTTGGATGGTACCGGTCAGTCACAATGCTGGTGCCCTTACGGATGCAGCGGGAAGTGTAAGTGTCCTGCAGGCTGGGGAGGGAGCTGCCGATGATGCACTCAGCGGTCTGCACAGTCTTCTGAAGGGTCCGGACCGCTGAGCGCGTCATCAGCAGCTCTCTCTCCAGCCTGCAGGACACTCACACTTCCTGCTGCGTCCGTAAGGAGGTGGCTATATTGCTCACTAATTGATATTTCATGTCAGAAATGTTTATTTGGAAATTATGTGATGTTTGATTATTATTCGCACTTTGAAAGATGATAATAAACAAGGAAGATGGGAAAATGTAGGTTTTCCATTTAGTTGCATAATAATTGTACACACTAACAGTTGTGTAATAATTGTGCACACTAATAGTTGTGTAATAATTGTGCACACTAATAGTTGTGTAATAATTGTGCACACTAATAGTTACGTAATAATTGTGCACACTAACAGTTCTGTAAAAATTGTGCACACTAATAGTTGTGTAATAATTGTGCACACTAATAGTTGTGTAATAATTGTGCACACTAATAGTTGTGTAATAATTGTGCACAATAATAGTTGCGTAATAATTGTGCACACTAACAGTTGTGTAAAAATTGTGCACACTAATAGTTGTGTAATAATTGTGCACACTAATAGTTGCGTAATAATTGTGCACACTAACAGTTGTGTAATAATTCTGCACACTAATAGTTGTGTAATAATTCTGCACACTAACAGTTGTGTAATAATTCTGCACACTAATAGTTGTGTAATAATTCTGCACACTAATAGTAGTGTAATAATTCTGCACACTAATAGTTATGTAAAAATTGTGCACACTAATAGTTGTGTAATAATTCTGCACACTAATAGTTGTGTAATAATTCTGCACACTAATAGTTGTGTAATAATTCTGCACACTAATAGTTGTGTAATAATTGTGCACAATAATAGTTGCGTAATAATTCTGCACACTAACAGTTGTGTAATAATTCTGCACACTAATAGTTATGTAATAATTCTGCACACTAATAGTAGTGTAATAATTCTGCACACTAATAGTTGTGTAATAATTCTGCACACTAATAGTAGTGTAATAATTCTGCACACTAATAGTTGTGTAATAATTCTGCACACTAATAGTAGTGTAATAATTCTGCACACACGTGTTTCCCCTGATAATGTTCACACTCACATTTCCTTTGCATAACATTCAGGCTTCAGGTTCATTAACATTTTGGACTGACTGATGACACTATATTTGTTTTTTATTGAAATTAATCCCAAAAATACAACTCGCCTAATAATTGTGAACACAGTGTATTACATTGTGGGATCCAAATGTCCCCCACGATGAGATAAAAACCTTTTGCCATATAAGGACATTTTCACTCCCCACACTCCACAAACATAACCTTAATTTCATAAAAAAATCTGTGAATAGAATCACAAAACTGGAAATACCCTTTTTTCACTTTGTTTGCTTACTTATGGTTAAGGTTGGGGCTGGGTAGACTGTCATTGTTGGGATTAGAGTTTTCACGATCTAAACAAATGGAGAGTCCCCACAAAGATATAATTACAAACCTGTGTGTGTGTGCATGTGTGTCTGTGTGTGAGTGTGTGTACGTGTGTGTGTGTGTGCGCGTGTGTGTGTGCGTCTGTGTGTGTGTGCGTCTGTGTGTGTGTGCGTCTGTGTGTGTGTGCGTCTGTGTGTGTGCGTCTGTGTATATACCTGACTACAGAAGATGGATGGATGGACAGATGGAATTTGCAACCTTACTAAAGAGTAGCAGAAGCACTTCTGACACTTGAACCCTGATGATAAGTACAATTATTTATGTAAAAGTGCATCAGTTTTGTACTTAGTGGCATTTGCCAAACATGCTTGTAAAGGTGAATTCTGCCAGAGGTCAGTGCTGTGGGTTGGCGTTTGGCTCAGTGGCTTATATCACTATGCTCCTGTGACTAAGGCCCTTAACCCCAAACACATCAGTGACTGCCTGTGTCTGCCTTCTCAAAGAAACAATTTTTAAATTGTTTGACTGTGGAATTTGAGCTTCGTGGGTCCAAACCTGCTTAGTCACACCGCCCTAAGTTTGCTGCTCAACTCGCCGCTTTCTCAATTGTAAGTCGCTTTGCAAAAAAATATCTCCAAAATAAAAGTAAATGCTCTTTTTTTGCAGGAGAAAAGATGATCAACATGTGTAGTAAACGGTACAAAAGTGGGTCTGACCTACATGCAATTTCAACAAAACGTGGGTGGGGACAAGGGACGTCGCGATATAATGTGATCATACGATTACCTTTGCAGCAAAATAAAAGGACAGCGATAATGGTTCCCAGCAGCACAAACCAAAGACAATTGGATGAAAGCAGAGTGGAATATGGGAGTATGGTAGACGATCCTTTCATAGCATCCAGATTTCTTAATGTTTGCGAGGCTGAGTTTGTTTATATGGTGAGGAGCCCAGCACCAAGTTACACAAGAAAATAAGCTGGAGGAAAGCGGCAGGCAAAAGCCTGAACCAGACGCAGCCCCGGTGCACGCCGGTTGGCGGTAGAGTTGTGACGTTCGCAAGCGAACCGATTCTTTTGAACGGCTCATAAACATGAACGATGGGAGCCGAGTCGCGGCTGGGAGGGAGCCGTTCTTTCTGTCGTTCTTTTTTTCCTATGCGTGTTTCACACAGATGCACAAAAATGAGCTCCTCGGCGAGACAGAACAGTTATAGAGGGAGGGGCGCACCCAGCGCAGGGGTGCTACTGCCTAACAGCATGATGTTAGTTGTGCACGCATCCTTCACGTGAGTACTCCAGTGGAAAAAAACCCTGCGTGCCTCTGTCATTCGGTAGGAGCAGAGCCATGACTTGTGCACGCTGCTGTGATAACAATGTTCTTGTGTGGAAGTGTTTGTAGTAAAAGCTGTTTTGCACAGAAATTCATTGCAGCCGGCTTTGTTTTTGTTTGTTTGTGTTTATTTGTGAGTAGGTATTGTATGAATAACATAAGTCAACGTAGCTTTACACATACACACACTTTGTGCTAAAGGTAAATCCAAAATAGTGATGTCACTGTCTAAGCAGAGGGATGTTGTGCAGCCCTATGGAATATAGTCCACACATGACAAATGAGGTAATAATCAATATTTCAGAATAATTCATTCAATTCATTCAATATTGGTGTGTGATATCTGAGTTTTAATTATTTAACTACAAATCTCACCTCATCATTCCTCCCAGTGATTATTTCCAGGATAAACTGAGATGCCCTCAAGCTGGCTTCTTAAAACTGACTAAATATTTAAAAAGAGCCAAAAGAGCCGTTCTTTTGAATGGCTCTTTGAAAGGAACGGATCGCCAAGATCCGGATCCCCTCAAAGAGCCATAAATCCCATCACTAGTTGGCGGCTGGGGAAACTTGCCGCGCATCACTCCTACGGCGGCTGTTTCAGCTCACGGTAGGAAGCCGCCATCTAGTGGTGCGCTTTGGGAATTTCATATAGCGCCAAAGTTGTTGCACTTGGACTCGATCTTTGATACAATGTTTTATCGCTTTTAATCTTTCCAAGCACTTTGCATACTGTACAAGGTCAATCTGCTTCCTCATTTGTATGTCGTTTTGATAAAAGCTTCTGATAAATAAGTAAAATGTAAGTAAGTATAAATGTATATACAACAGTATCAATCGGGGCCATGTGGACAGCTGTCTGCCATCTCTAATTGGCCATTGAGTCCACGGACCCCAAAGGTTAAACTGGACACTGGCAGGCGTGTCTGATTCATCAGATTCCCGTCTGCTGGGTTGGGCAGCATCACATTGAGGAAGAACCTCATTGTGTTTTCAGCTACCTGGCATTAGGAGCTGATTACTTCAAGTCATTAGGACTTTTTTCATAGAGATTCTCTAGCTGAACAAGTAGAGTGTTGCATTTATGAATCATTGGTCATGGGTTCAAATCCCCCAAGAATATGCATAAAACATAACCCTTCCCACTGCTGTAAGTCACTTTGGGTAAACAAGTCTGGTAAATGCAAAAGTGTTTCTACAAGTGGTACAACAGCATGCCCTACTGGTCAGATTAAAATGCTGTTTGGATATATTCCATTTCACAATGTGGCTTCTGATTATAACATCAATGTGTAATAGGAATTTATTGGAAATGTATTTACTATTTCTTTACAAATGTATTTATCTGGATGAACTGGTCCAATTGGGCTCTCTGACCTTAGACCCCTGCGAGAAAAGCCTAATGTCCATGGGGTTAAATGTAAATGGATATTCTATGTGATGAGTAATATAAAGTGGGTTAAGGACGACTCAGATGCAGTAGCTCTGGGAAAGACACAGGCTTTATTAAGGGAATACAGCAAACAACACTTGGAAGAATGATGACGGAGCTGAGGAACCATGAGAGCAGGAACATTTATACACAGTAATCACCGACGGGAGAGAGGTGTAGGAGGCTAACAGATCAGGGTGGAGAACGTCAACGATGGGATACAGCTGGGGAGGGTTAGGAGAGTTACGGAGTGTCAGCAGTGAGCTCTGCTGGCCCAATCAGGAGGAGACGGGACAGATCGTCACAAGTACTAAGATGTGATGCATCCATCTTCCAAACACTTATCACAAGGGTATCCCAGAGCCAATTACAGGAAACACAGGGTACAAAGCTGGGGTCCACCATGGATAGAATGCCATTTAATCACAAGGCACACTCACAGTCATAGACTCTGGGCAATTTACAGATGCCTGTCAGAGTCACTGCAGGAAGAAACCCATGTGGGATAAAGAGAGCAAACAAACGCCACACAGACAGCATAGGAGAAGGATGGAAACATTCGACACTGCAGCTGCAAGGCAGCCCTGTTACCCACTGAGCCGCCCCTCACAGGATTCTCATGGTTAAAACAGGCTCAAAACATGATGCCCAGTACATTCAAAATGCACATGTGGAGGATTTCAGCCATATGGTTTTGAGTAACTTCTACACCCACGTACCATGTGTGAGATGGAGCCGGCCAGTTCCTCTTATGGTCCAATTCTGCTCATGCGTTACTAAGATTATGGTACTTAGGTCCTCCATCCATCAGATCCTCTTCTCACTGTGGTCATGCTCATCCACTCTGGACACTGTACGCTTGGTAAAAGACTCTCATCTCTGCATCCTTGGTAGTGAAACAAAAAGGGGGTTTGCTGAACTAGATGGGCTGAGACTGGAAACAAAGAGGATTGTGAGGGATCACAAATGGGAGGACTGGCAACCGGGAAGGTCACAGGCAGCAGGAAGGTTTAACATCAATGACCGGACTGGGGCTGACGAGACAAATAGATAATTAAATGCAAAGACTAACGAGGGGCAACAAGCAACAGGCATGAATCATGAGGGTCACACTAGTGAGGAGACAGGAGGGTCAGGCAGGTGTGATGGGTAGGACATGACAGTGGTCATGTGACACGGGCTGTTACTGTCACCATGAGGAAGCGCAGGAATGTAAACAGCTTGGAAAAGGCAGCTGGTGTTTTTCTCCTTTATTTCTGTGTGAGCCTATAGTGGGTCCCGTGTTGGATGGGATCCTGTCTCTACTGCGTGTCAGTCGTAAGCGGATCACACTTCTTACCGTTAGGGTGATGCCTGTGGTTTACAGTGGCTTGCAAAAGTATTCGGCCCCCTTGAACTTTTCCACATTTTGTCACATTACAGCCACAAACATGAATCAATTTTATTGGAATTCCACCTTTTGCTGCAACTACAGCTGCCAGTCTTTTAGGGTTTGTCTTTACCAGCTTTGCACATCTAGAGACTGAAATCCTTGCCTATTCTTCTTTGCAAAACAGCTCCAGTACAGTCAGATTAGGTGGACAGCGTTTGTGAACAGCAGTTTTCAGATCTTGCCACAGATTCTCGATTGGATTTAGATCTGGACTTTGACTGGGCTATTCTAACACATGGATATATGTTTTGTTTTAAACCATTCCATGGTTGCCCTGGCTTTATGTTTAGGGTCGTTGTCCTGCTGGAAGGTGAACCTGCGCCCCAGTCTCAAGTCTTTTGCAGACACCAAGAGGTTTTCTTCCAAGATTGCCCTGTATCTGGCTCCATCCATCTCCCCATCAGCTCTGACCAGCTTCCCTGTCCCTGCTGAAGAGAAGCACCCCCAGAGCATGATGCTGCCACCCCCATATTTGACAGTGGGGATGGTGTGTTCAGAGTGATGTGCAGTGTTACTTTTCCGCCACACATCACTTTAGTTCACTGTCTTTCACACGTTGTTCTGTTGATCATGTCCCCAAGAGGGAAGCCAGACTTTCGCAGAATGGCAGCTGCTCACTGTAACATGCATTAAGAGACTGAAAAGTGCTGGTGAACATCCTGCCTGGACGCTGGCCACTGCGATGGTGTACATGAGTAGGGTGAATGGAATGATATATGTGGACTTTCATGGAATATAAACTGTGAATCGTCCATCTATCCAGCAAACCCCACTATAACAGTACCACCACCCAGTCCACCCGCCTGCATCCTGAAATATCACCTGAAATATCAGGCGAAACATCAACACAAGCAGATAGCTTCCATATTAATGCAATGGGAGCAGAAACAGCTGTGGGCTGGCCATACATATATATATAACTGCACACATAATATATATATATATATATATATATATATATATATATATATATATATATATATATATATATATATATATATATATATATATATATTAGGCAGTCACATAAACTTTTAAAATGATCTCCATGTTGATTTAAACCTATGATATTATGTCTGTCAAACTGTTTGCCCTTAACCGTTTCAAAATCTCTCCTAAAGTCATCCCAGTATTGGCAGTATTTTCAATATACTCATGTATTTTTTGACATGACCACTAGCTCACCTCATATAGCTAATCAGTACCTCAGTAACTTTATAAAACTAGTTTCATTAATTAATTAAGTGAGCTGGTCGTGGAATTTAACAAATACATGAAATGGCCGAGGTGAACCTGAGGAGAGGTTTAGGAACCATATTGGTGTTCATCTAGCCATCTAACAAGATATCAGTAACTTTTTGGAGAACATAAGAAATTCCTTTTAGTTTTTTTTGTTTTACTCATAATTTGCACATGTTCTAATATTAAATTTTCTTTTTCATACTGAGAAAATATAAATTTGCTACCCAGATAAATAGCTTTAAACATTTCCTATGACTCCCTAAGACTTTTGCACAGTACTGTATATATCTCAGGATTCCTAATGAAACAGGATTTATGTGTTTTTTTTCTGGTAATTGGTAATCACCTACACTACTTCATTGATGATCAGGTGCCTTTCTGTTGTTGTTGTACTAACGTGACTTATTAAGATTTTATGTTATTTATGTTTACTTAGTTAATATATGATTAATTTGATTATATCATTATCTTTACTAAGTTACCTCAGGACCGCTGTAGGTTTTGAGTTAATAAACTGTCTGCCGTCTGCCGCCCCCTGCTGGCCAAAGCGTCGCCGCTGCGATATCAGGCTGCTGCGCTCAGTGAGCAGAGAGCGCGGATTAAGTCTGTTACTCAGTTACGTTCTGGGCAGCGCGGAACCAGGACATTAATGGGATAGAATAGGAAGCCTTTATTGTCAGTGTACAGGTAGCAAATACAATATATAGACCGAAATATAAAATATACATATAGAGGGGAGGGGAAAAGCTCCCCCCACTCATCAGGCTTAGATTTCATTACATTTTATTTTATTCAGAATCAGAATTCACTCCATTGGTACAACTGCATGTACTATGAATTAGTTTAGGCAGTTTTGGTGCATTTACAGACAACATAGAACATAAGTCAGAGAAAAACAGTCATTCTACATGTTTGTTCAGCTTACAGAACCCAATTATTAACATACGTCACACTTCAGACAGCGTAAAAAGGGTTATACTGGTTATAAAGCAGAGATTTTGCCTTTTTGCCACGGAGAAGCAGCGACATGTGAGACTCTGATAAGGTAAAAATGATTCCTCCAGCACACAGTGAGCTATCCCAGCATGCACAGCGACACGGGGGAGTTTCTATAAACCCCAAACCCTGGACTGAGGGGTTCAGTGAATGAGGAGGTGAATCTGTGCAGGGGGGTCAGTCCATCAGAGGAGACTCTGTAGAAGGACAGAGCACCAGCCCCCCAGTCCAGATACACTCCTACTCTGCGGGAGCCTGAGGGCTCTATGGGTATGTCAGTCTGTTTATTATTGTGCTGGACAGAGTAACTGTCAGGAGAGCAGCACAGCATCCATGACTTGTCATTGTATCCAAGGTCACAGTCACTCCCTCCTTTCCTCCCGATTCCTTTATAAGTCACTCCTATCCAGGCTCCATCTCCATCCCACTCAGCCTCCCAGTAACAGCGGCCAGTCAGACTCTCTCTGCACAGAACTTGGGGGCAGCGGTCAAATCTCTCTGGATGATTAGGATATGGCTGCTCTGCCCCCTCTGTCACCTTCCTGTTCCCCCCTGACAGAGACAGGAATCTGTTTGCTGTGTTGGGGTCCAGTGTCAGCTGGCAGGAGTCTGTAGGCAGGAGGAAGAGCCATTAATCCCATGACGAAGCCCAGCATCTCCATCATTATCACTGTCACACCTCACACACTCACTCACACAGAACTCGCTCCAATACACACATTTTATTCCCAATATACTCATGTAGCCGCCCGAGTCTGCGGCACTCCGGCTGCCCCCTGCGCTGTGAGACACGCCACGCTGAGAGACCCGCTGGGGCCGAACTGCACTTTAGCCTGCGCTCTATTATTCTGTACGATACATAAAATATAAAAAGTCAAATATGTGAATTACCTCAGGAAATGTTGGTCGCCCGCGCGACGCCGGTGGGAAGACGCGCCGAAATGACGCGCGTGTTAAACTAATAGGCTTAATTACAGGTAAATAAAATTACAAACAGCATTCATCAAACATATTAACCATAAAATTACACAACAAAGATTACCACTAAAAGTGAGTTTGTCTTTAGGTCACAATATGAACGTCTTTTAATCCACTTTGGACACACACCTCTCTCCAGCAGCGCGACGACACGACGCTCCCAACGCGGACGCATCTAGGCTGGTTCTCCGCAAAGCGCAGCACTCGCGTATTACACCGCGTATGCGTACATGGAAACGTTCATATTTCTCTGGTCAAGCTGTGTACTTTGCACATGCGCACGTGTCCTATTTAAGTATTAGTAGTAATTCTGATATTCCCTGCACACGTACCACAGCCGCGAGGTCTGTGTATGTTTCCCTACGTTTTACAAATTCAGAGCGGCAGTTCACGGGGCTGCCAACTTTGATCAACTGGCTGGCGTGAGATTTTCAATTTGGGACAAGTCTGCACACATATGCATACGCATTTATATGTATGCAACAGTTCTATTACCTTGAAAATCCTCATCAAAATCATCTATGTTGGCGTTTAAAGACAAATTTGGAGTGCGGTAGGCATAATTAACATAATTAATAATTAACTGACTTACACTGGAACAGACCCAATACAGAAAAAAGTATTGCAATAATAACATCATGTAGCAAAATTTGTCAGAAGGTTTAGTAGTGACTTGGCTCGAATCGGAAGAGAGGAAGAAAAGAAAATTATAAATGAGATTTACTGCTTTAACCTGCAAACCAGTCAGTCGTCTTACTGATACAGAAAAAATTGTAGGAGGTGCCTTACAGAATAAATTGTATGATTATATATAAACATAAGGCAGAAGGAGCCTTTGTTAGATTGTGGCAAAAATGGCTTGAACAAGGTGAGCAGAACTCAGCCTATTTCTTTAGGCTAGAAAGTCAGCAAGCCTATCATCAAGCTAATCATGACTATGTATAGTTATTGCAGTCACTGGGTGATTAAATAAAACCAGACAGCAGTAAAACTGCATATAGTTCACAGTACATGGTAAACAAAACAAGTGGGCTTGCAGCTCTAATCAAAGCGTGTTCTTCAGAGCGCCATCTTGACTCCCTCGTCCTTGTACAACATTTAATGCCACAACCTCATACTAACAAGTGAGACTGGAAACGAAGGAACCGACCAAGATGGTTTTCTCGCACTGCCCCCTGGTGGACATGACCCTCAATCCTCCAGATAGATGTAAACTACGCACGCAAGTGTAGTCGTGTCGTGTGAAGTCATGGCCCTAAAGCACAGACTTAGGAGATGTTCAGTGTCACAGCCAGTTTGGGGAAGACTGCAGGTGCCGTCTTAGGACAATATTAATGAATCTGAAAAAAAGTACACAGTCAGCGAATGCACAAAAAGGGCAAATGTGAGGGAAGGAAGGAAGCCCCCCCCCCCCCCCCCCCCCCCGGACCTCACTGCCCATAGATACCGTAGCTCACACAAGATAAGGATGCAGATAAAAGGTTTTGATGAGCTGTTACTGAGTGATACCAAACGTTCCTGCTACCCAAACAAAGCGAGGGCAGTTTCCCAGCTTTCAGCATTACAGTGCATGATGACATCTAGGACAGGCTGGGCCCTTACCCCACCGCCCGCCGCTTACTTGGTTTGGATCCCCTGCTGTAGCTACAGCCCACACTAGGCAGTGAGGAGCAGCCCCAGTGTCAGCCATTCCTGCTCTGACTGACTTCAGGGGGAACAAAGTGCATCAAAGCCCACAGCTACTCTCTCTCATCTGACTCCAGTTGTGTGTCACCTACACACTGGGTCAGACAATGTGTTTAATACATTAAACTGATCTTTACTGAATATCAGGTCTGTGGCTGGAAAATCATTATTAATGACTGATTTTAATATCAAGACCTTGATTTTTATGCTTTAAACTGAAATGGGGTCAAATGAAAACTATGCAGCAGCCCTGATCAAACCAGCTACTCCTACCTGCCCTTTATCAGTGAGACTAGAGCACTAGAGCACAGGGAAGGAGGTGGAGCCGCCGCCTTATTTAATGGGTTTGAATTATTTTTACAAGTCATGCACTACTTTCTGTCAGAAGGGTAATTATGAATCTGAATGAACAGAAATTACATGTGGAGTTCTTCAAGGGTCCGTAATTGGCAGTGGGCAGTGGTGGCTTAATGGTTGTTGGATTGAATCCCCGACCAGCAAAGCACTGCTGAGGGACCCTAAGCAAAACACTGCTCTCTGGGCGCTGAATTAGCTGCCCCTTGCTATGTCACGATGTCACATATGGGTTAAAAGCAGAGGACACATTTCGGTGTTGTACACTGTGTGCTGTGGTGTGTCAACACTGATCACCAATTAGAATTATAATCCTCACTGAGCCTCTTTGTGCAACATCTACATGCTTCCATTTGCTCAGATTACGGAACACTATAAAATCTCTGGAACACTTAAGGCCATGTTGTTAGTAAAATTCACAACAAATAATAATCCATTGTTATGCATTATAATCATGGCTTTAAATATTTATCAAAAGGCATAACACATTATAGGCATGCTTATTATGCATAATGAATGATGTTTGAAGCTCTCTTCTTTAGTGCACTATAAATACCTTCATAATGCATTATAATGATCGGTATAAGCATTAAGGATGCTTTGTATTGCATTATGAAGGTATCTATAGTGCCTTATAGATGAGTGTGTCATAAAGCATTCATAAAGCGTTATAATGGTGGATATAATGTGTTATGCTTTTTTATAAATATTTATAGCTGTGTTTAGAATGCTTTATGAGTGCAGTATAATTAAGCAATAACATATAAGAAGATACTCCGGTATATCATGGCTGTGATTCAGTCAAAGGCACAAGGCTACAGGCCACCACAAAAAATAAAAAAAAAGTTCTCATAACATCAGTGCAAGTGGGAGGGGCCATCGTGTCCAAACCGTCCGCATAGCTGGATAATTCAGTCAATAACCAATATAGTTTTGTCTAATATTTCCGGTGGCAGCAGTAAAACAACTAGCCAGCTTATTATCAGAGTAACTTTGCATTGTAAATGAAAACCATGCCGCAGATTATGAGGCAGATTGCAAAGTTCAGTTATTGGCATCTTTAATAGCGTGATCATTAAAAGGACAGTTGGCAGCTTATAAAAACTTATTCTGGAACAGAAAAGAACAAATCCCACAAAACGGAATACATATGAACCTTTACTTTCACTGTCACTTATGTGAATTTTTTAAACTGGTGGAAACACAGGCAGGTTCTGAAAAGGCATCAAGTGACAACCAGCCCAGCACCGGCTCCATGTTGGTGGAAATGAGGCATCAGTACAGTGTTCCCAGGTCCAGCCCAAGGTCTGCTTAAGATCCACCCAACGGAAGCTGAAACCAGCCCAATAAGAGAGAGAGAGAAGGATTTCTCTCTAAACCAGATACGGAAAAGCTTGTTCATGTGTTTATTTCCAGCAGGCTAGACTATTGAAATGGTGTCTTTGCAGGTCTTGGTAATAAATCAGTCAGACAGCTGCAGCTCATCCAGGATGCTGCCACCAGAGTCCTCACTTACACCAAGGAAGTGGAGCATATCACACAGCTCCTTAATCACTGCACTGGCTTCCTGAGCATCACAGGATTGGTTTAAATATTATTACTTGTTACAAGGCACTAAATGGCACTAACTTCCTTGAACCTTGTGAAGCATCCAGACCCCTGAAACTTTACTCAGTGTCCCAGAATGAAGACCAAGCAGGCTGAAGCAGCTTTTAGTCTCTATGCTCCCTGTCTATGGAACAAGCTTCCTGAAGACCTGAGGTCTGCTACACTGTCAGTTCATTATAATCAGGGATTAAAACGTTTTTGTTGCTGCTTTGTTTCAATAAATTAAATTAGCAGGAGTTTAGTCATACGCTGCCTCTACAATCTCACTTCTTTTTAGTTAACTGTTTATTTGTGTTTTGGGCTTTTAGACTTTTTAAAATTGTTTTTTAAATTGACAATGAACGTGTTTGTAAGTCCCACACCAAAGTTCCAAAGTACCGAAAAAGTACCCCAGCTGCAATGATGCTTTTGGTACTGGAACTTCTGGTACTGGTACTTGACCGGAAGTTAATGGAAAAGGGAAAGAACCAAAAGTACCGAACCTGGTGCAGTGGAAAAGCACCCTGAATAAACTTGCCTTACTTAGCAACTGGATTTAAAGTCCACTGAGATAAAAAGCTCATGTAAATGTGAAAGACCAGGAGGCAGCGGGAGAGAGAAAGAGAAGCTCCACTGGCAGCAGAAAACGAAACACAATAAAACACACTCCACCTCATACAGGGAGAGAGAAGTGTGTGTGTGAACAGACTCACAGTGTAAGAATTCTGCTCTGGTCCTGGGCACTAATACCGGTAGGACGGTGTCTTTGGTAACTAGAAGGAGACAGAGAGAAACAGGGATGTGAGTAAAAGGAATTTACTTGTGGGAGATGGACTTCACTCACTGTGGAGATAACAGCAGTGGGGTATTATCATTATGAGGGACAATAACAGGCATTTTAACAAACTGCAAATCATGGTAAGTTACACATAATACAGATTTTTGGTTTCTATAATGTAGAAGAAACATGTTTCATGTGATCTGGGTTTTGCAGCCAGTAGAATGTGAAGCTCTTTCACCAGTTATCACAAAGATTTAAACTTATTGTAAACAAACTGACTTGGTCACACAAATGTGAGGCTGACTGTACTGCATACTCTCTCTGCATGGAACACATCGGGGGGGCAATTCTACCCGCAAAGTCCAGTGTGTACGCAGGTCTTTGGGGTAACCTTTAGGTCAGCTGTTCAACCCCAGGTGTGAGACCCTTCAGCCAATCAGTCCTCTAATTAGTAATCCAGCAAAAGCAGCCCTTTCTGGGTAAGATTGGCCAGCCCTGGTCTATATTAACATGAACAGACTAGAAATGTATTAACCTGGTGATGGATCTCTGCCATTTTCATTCTGCAAAAATTCTCCAGTTGATCTTTCAGCTCAGAAACCGCCTTCCTCAAATTCCCAAAATCAGATCTGGGACTGACAGAGATTCTGGGTCCAAATCCAGCTTCAGGAGTGACAGGAAGAGCCTGGCGCCTCTACAGACACACAGTCTGATTAAACAGCTTCATCAATACAAATGTGTATTGCAATCTAATTAACAGAACCATTAACATCTGACCAATGACAGACTAGCTGAAATACAAATGACAATATGCATCCATTTGAATACTCTGGTTTTCTTATTGCCAAAGTAGCTGTTCTGTTACCTGGAGGAAATGGATGTGATCTTCTGTGTGTGAAAGCTGCTCCAGCTCAGAGTGTCTCCTCTTCAGTTCATCAATCTCCTGCTTCTGTCTGTCCATGTCTCCTTCAGCCTGACTCACTGCAGCCTTCTCCTGATCTCTGATCAGCTTTGTCACCTCAGAGCGTCTTCTCTCAATGGAGCTGATCATCTCAGTGAAGATCCTCTCGCTGTCCTCCACTGCTGACTGTGCTGAGCTCTGTTGGTGACACAGGGAGCAGAGGACAGTAAATTACAATTGGCCCCTTTTGAGACTCCAGAGAGCCTCATTGTACAATAGAGATGTGAGCTGACAGGAGGTATAAAAACAGCACAGGGCTGAGGTTTGGAGCATCACCATGCTGGACGCCTCAGGTACTGAAACCCAGCCAGCACTGATTGGAAATGATCGCTCATTAAGCTCATACACTGTCAGCTGCAGGGATTTGGCAGAGACTGGTGGCTGTATGGGGCAGGTTGGTTGTCACCATTAGGTCTCAGTTTAATAGGTGACTTTTTTAGTGGTTATTTGCATTACGCTGGGTTGTGAAAAGTTGCATTTTTCTCAAATAGGCATTTATGGTATTTTTTTAAATAAATAAGCTACTACTGCTGCAACACTTGGTTAAACTCTGTAATCTAGCAACTTTATCCCACTGACCCAGAATAACCCACAGCAGCATTAATTTGATTAATCCGCACAAGTCTGTAAATCTGCAATCTGTTGAATCTGAAAGAAGATACAATATGATCACAAGCCAGCTGTTATCTTCTCCTCAGGTTCATACTCACTGTGAATGAGGCCACAGCCTCTCTCAGCTCCTGCAGTTCCTTCTCTCTCATCTGAATTCTCTGCTGAAATTCCCTCTGTTTTTCACCCATTTGTTTCTACAGATAGGAAACAAGACGACAAAACAAGTTTGTTTCATTAGCTGAGATCACATTCATCAATCATCCTGCCCAGGGTGGACCCCATCCTTGGGCCCTATGTTGCCTGGGAAAGGCTCCAGGCACTCCCCCTGACCCTGACCTGGATTACCGGATAGGAGATGGATGGATGGATGGATGGATGGATGATAGATGGATGGATGGATGGATATATGGATGGATGTTCATTAATGATTTATTGACTGTAGGTAGGATTCAATGGACATAGACCCTTTGGTCCTGTTTCCACCTGGTATTAACATGCGTCCTGGGTGATCCAATCACAAGTGGACAGCGCTAATTACCCAGGACGCATTGAAGATACATTGAGATCCGATCACTCAAACCACATTGGGAGGTGGTCTGGGCTGCATATGGCCACATTCTTATAGCAATGTGAAGGCGAATGTGTCCTGGGCTGCACTGCAGGACCGGCTACTCAACTGACGTCCTATTAGATTGATGTCAGATCGCATGTCAGTTGATAATGGGCCACTGTGTAGAAACTGCACTGTGAACAACAATAATGTATCTTTTCTCCTGCAACCCTAAAAACTCTGAATCCGCTGGGAAGTTGGTTTAATATTGGACTGTTGTGACCCATTCATATGTAAACTGTGTCAAAGTCTGCATCACTGATGTTCCACGCAAATTCAGAAAGGAAAATGTGTAAAATGGGATTCATTAAAGATTCTTCAGAATTTGAACATATCATATATTTAATGTGCATGTTGGGGCGCAGCCTGGTGCAGGCAGGGAAACAAGGTGAGGATCCACTTAAAAGCTCCAAGACAAAGGGAATTAAGGAGACTGAACCAAACTGGAAAGACACGCAATAAAGGAACAATAAGGGGTCAAAACTCACCAGGGAAAAAGTAGCTAAGAAAATGACACGTAGACTAACAGAGGGAATGGGGCAGCTAGTGATGTTAAGCTTGATAATAAAAAAGCGATTCACTACATTCTGAAGCACAGCTTCAGTTTCCTTCGTTCCACCCTGAACACGTGACCATGGTCATCTGAAGCTTCATTCTGCACTCAACCATGTGACTGCTTTGGAAACTGAAAATGTGGCACAATCCTCATTACCGGTTTCAAACCTGTTGTACAGCACATATTTCGGCGTACACACACACTGCAGCGTAAGTTTTAATCATCATAATAATTTAATAATAATAATTATTATTATTATTAGTCATTATTGTGTCCAAGGTTCAGTTTAATTGTATGAATACATAATATCAGATTTTGGTGAGGGTATTACCCAATAATCTGTATAATTTTCCCAGTATAGAGACCAAGAAACAAATGATTGATGAGGCTTTGGTCAATATGCACAACCCTTCACCATAGTGGATAACGCAGGATTTAGGGAGGTTGTGGGGATCCTGGATCCAACCTACATTCTCCCATCCAGGCAAACATGAAAGGGTTTAGTGACAGAAACATTTAAGATAGAAAAAGAGAAACAAAGGAAGAGGTGAGAAAGGCCAAAGCAGTAAGACTAACATCTGACAAGTGGACATTCATACATATGGAAGCTTATTTAGTAGTCAAATGCCATTTTATAAATGATAAGACTGAGCTGTCGACCTTATTATTGGGAGCAGGAAAATTCCCAAAGTCTCATTCTGCAGAAAACATGGCTGCAGTTGAGGCAGCCTGATGGAGGAGTGGCGAATACAGAATAAAGTCCGATGGCTCACACTGACGCTGCACAAAATGTGATTGTCTGTGTCAGACACACAACCTGCATTGCCGGTTTCTGTAGCCAATCTAATGCTCAGGCTGCTGTAGCGAACTAACAAAGACAGATGTGAGACAATTAACCAATAACAAAAGTGCAGGGAAAACAGGCAACAAGTGCAGTAACTTATATTAATGAACACAAGACTAGGAAAACTCCCACAAACACTGAAAGTAAGAAACACACACAAGGAATTCAATACTTAGAAAGTACAGAAACATGTGGAACATAATAAAACAAGGCACAAGCTTCACAAGCAGAACATAGAACTAACAAACACTGGGAAGAATAGAAAAGCAATAATTAAATGAAAGAGGTGAGGTTGGTTCCTGACCTGTCTCAAACCCATAACCAGCTGGTCCCAGCCTCTGTGTCACACACTCATCCCATTGAGCCAAATGCAGCCATGTGGGGAAAAGGAAGAACACACTAGGGCCAAAGATGATGAGAGGACAAAGGGGATGTTTGTGTTCAGTAGCCTAGCAAATGGATGTGTGAATAAAAACATATAATAACAGTGTAATTGTTTATATCGTTTTATATTGGGCTGTCCGGGGGCTTGAATTCCTGGTTAGATATTCAGTCCCACTCCAGCCCTGACTACTTTTACTTCATTTGTTCCAAGTCAGACATAATTCAGCATATCAGACAAAACAATGAACCTCTTTGTTAATATTTTCATAAATTTTGAGCTTCACTGGTTATCACTGAAAGCCAAAATATTATCCTATGGCAACCAACACAATGCTTTAAAGGTTGAACCCTTTAACCTTGAATAGAAAAGTATTAATCTACGTACATCTTAGTACCGAAAGACCTTTTTTAACATGTACATTTGTACTGTGTTGATGTAGGTAAGGTAAGGTAAGGTACGGAGGTAAGGAGCACACACTGAGTACAGTGCCTTACCGCACCCACCACACGACGAACCACCTCAGGGATGAGAACCTGAGTGCAGCCGTGCAGTGGGTGACACCTCAGCACCACACCAGTCCCAGTGGAACAGTGTGAGTTTTATCCGGTGGCTGCAGTGCCAATCCTGCAAAACACCTCCTGATGCAGTATAGAAATGCATGGCGATAATGTGAAAAGTTAAACTTTATTGTGAAAATAATATTTTATAATAATAATTGTCTAATGAAAATCGCAACATTATTACGAAACAATAAATTGTCAAATTTAAAAATTATACATAGAAGACAAGTGTTATTATGAAATATAATTTTATGAAATTTATGAAATTTTATGAAATTATTTAAAAATAAAAGGATACATTATTGAAATATTTATCATTTTATTTATATTTTTTGATATACTTATTTATTTTATTTTGAGTGTCATGGCGTCCCGTACAAACATCTTCGGCGGGCACGGCCTTACTGTACTGTGGCTCTAGTGAATTCTTCTGTACTATGAAGGGTTACTGGCTTTTCGGGGTAACTTGTCGGATGTAAGGTACCACAGTTTAAATGGACTTCATATTCGTTTACTTACATTTTGCCCAGACTACCTTAAATCCGACAAGCTAGTAACCCCGCTAGTAAGACCGGACAAGTAGGTCATGACAACTTTACCGAACCAGACTTGATCTGAGTGTTTCGTAGCAATTACACGAACAAGTGTTAAGACAAAATCCATTTATTTAAAATTAACTTTTAGATAATAACAATAATTGATACTTTCACTGATCCCTTTGGGGAAATTGTTTTAGATAGAAAGGGGAAATTCTTTTAAATTAGCCTGACCTGTATCTCCGCCCTTCCTGTAGCAGCTGAGACTGTATCATGGCCTCTGTGTTCATCCATCGTACAGAGATAACAGATACACTGCTGGTGGGTACGGCAGTAGACCTCCAGCGGTTTGTCATGGTGGGAACAGACCTTGTTTTTCAGATGGCCGATGGCATCAATGAGCTTGTGCTGTTTTGCATGGTGGAGTTTGTTGTGAAGCTGCAGGTCAGTTTCACAGTAGGAGGCCAGACACACCAGGCAGGACTTCTTCTCCCAGTACAGACGTCACACTCCACATCTCCAGGTCCAGCATACTGGTCAGCAGGAGCAGCTGCTTGTAGTCCAGTCTTCTTCAGTTCCTCCACCACTTCAGCCAGCATGGTGTTTCTGCCCAGAACAGGTCTGGGTATGAAGGTCTGTCTGCACTGGGGGCAGCTGTAAACTCCAGCATGATCTTCCTGATCCCAGCAGCTCTTAATGCAGCTCATACAGTAACTATGTCCACAGGGAATAGTTACTGGATCCTTTAGTAGATCTAGACAGATTGCACAACTTAACTCAATTACATCCACTGCAACTCTGGCTTCTGCCATTTTACCACGAACACTGATAGGATTCAGTCTCGTTTTCTCTCACAGTCGTCTGTGTGTGACAGTGGGAGGAACTTCCTGCTTCTCAGACTGCAGCAGGTGCGGTTTTGGACTGAGACCAGACTGAGAAGAGCAGACTGGGCAAACAGTGGAGCTGCAGTTTATGAACAAAATAGTACATTATACAAACTGTACCCAAAGCGAACATTTATTTATCTTTTATGAGAATAACAGTTACTGACATTGTTTTTCTGTAAACAAACTATAATCCTACTCTTTGATTTTGTGCAGTAGATAGAAATTAGGTATAAAGGTATAAGAGAGCAGATCTACTGAGAATGAATTTCTGTGTCGGTTTAGAATCACGTTTGGGATCATGTGGTTTCAGGTGAAACATGCAGGGATGTGCAGTTATAGACAGACTGTGTCAGGATTAGACAGAACAAGCTTTGACAAGTGCTGTCAATGCACAGATTTGTTTTTTTTACATTATTCTATATACAATATTCATGAAAATATATGTCATCTCTTCCTTTTCTTTCTGTGTGTTTGTGCAGGGAGTGTATTTATGTTAGGAAGGACAGTCAAGTTCAGAGTGATCATTTTAATCATCCAAAATAATTCCATACTCTAATAATGAAAATTGAATACTACTCTTATATTTAAGCCAAAAGTTAATGGACCAGCTTCAGCCATCCCCAGGAACAGAAAGATCATATATCAAAAAAGTATCCAACAAATTCCAATAATTGCAATACAGGGTTATGGGACACACACATCACAGGAAGCACAGGGCACAAGGCAGAGACACCCTGGATGGGATGCCAGTCCATCACAGGGCAAACACTCACTCACATGCTGAGGACAATCAAGAGACACTAATTCACCAAACTGCATGATCGTGGACAGCATGAGGAAACCTGAGGAAACCCACAGGAACACGGGGAGAACATGCAAGCTGTACATGCAGAACCAGGACTGGGAACCACACCCACAAGCCTGGAGGTGTGAAGTGAGAGCAGCTGGTCTGAAGTCCTGAAGGGAGCTGTAGCGCCATTTCTTTGGAACAGTGTGGAGCCGTCCTGCATTACTGCTTATCCTGTACGGGGGGGTGGGGAGCCTGGAGCCTGTCCCAGGTGGCACAGGGCGGGGGACACAATGGACAGGGTACTAGTTTATAGCAGAGCACAAACTCACACATACAGACGCACACTAAGGGCAGCTTAGAGATTCCAATCGGCTGATCGCAGTTTCATGTTCTCCAAAGTAGGAGGAGAAAGCCCACATTGGAAGAACATGCAGACTTCACACGTACAGCAGTAGGGACAGGAAACAAGCCAAGAGACAGAGGTTACACCCCGAGACCCCACACCCCCCCACAATCACACATACTGTTAGGATTTATGTAAAATTTATATTTTAATGCTACAAAATTATGACTGACTATGAACTTCATATTCCAGAACTGTGTTGGAATCTATGCTGACTGTAAGAATGTTACCTTACAGGATTTACCCGTTTCTGTGCCCTGTACCTACAGTAAGGAGGTGTGATCTCTGCTCCTTCAAAGCAGACAGACTCACTCACATATGATTACAGTTCTAGTACATAGCAGATACTGTTGCTGAAAGTGGTGAACAAGTGAGGCAAATACAACAATGCAAACATGCCGCTGTCAAGGTGCTGCCTGGGCACTAGTGCAGCTAGGCTGGTATTTCTGGGCTCCACAGACATCACTGGTGGTTGGTGTCGTGGTCACCGGGGTGAAAGACTCGTGCAGCAGGTGTTTCTCAGACAACAAACAGGGACTTACTGGGATCAGGATGGGAGGCTATGGAACCGGCAACACATAAGGCACAACATCAGTGATCGAACTGGGGAACACAGGACCAGGAAGCACTTAAATGGAGGACTAATGATGGAAGAGACTGGAGACAGCTGGGAGTGTTTAACACGAGGGCTGGAACGAGACGTGAGACCAACAAGCAGCAAACATGGCCTGTTAGAGCCACGTCAGGGAGGAGGCGGGACATTTAATTACATTTTTATATAGTGCCTCACAGAGTCGTCCCAAGGCACTTTACATAGATGTGCAGTCATACATTACAACATCATTAAAGACAGTAATACACAACGGGAAAAAGGAAAGAAAGATATTAAATAAAGAAAGCCAGATGACAACGGAGGAGAGGAACCAAAAAACCCCAAGTAAGGAGAAAAAAAAGACCTCTGGGGGTCCATGGACAACTGGCTGCCCAACCCCCCCGGCAGACTAATATTACTGAGAACAGAAAAGAGTGGAGCTGCTTGCTAAAGGCCAGGTGTGAGGTGTGATTAAAGTCTGTCAATAAGCCTGTTCTCCACGCTGGCCTGTGTAGGGTGACACTCAAGGCTGCACCCAGGATGACACAGTTAGCAGGTCCAATTCGCAGTGTCACCCCTCCATGGGACAGAACCTGGACTCCAGCTGAGATGGTGCCCCCCCCGGGTAGCACCTGGAAATGTGGGGAGGCAGAGAGCATGGATGGTCAGAACATGCGTTGACACATAAATGGACAAGCATAGTGGATAAAAATGGCATTGCTTAATGTGACAGTACCCCCTCGCCCCAACCCACCAAAAGCATGCGCTCCGGCCATGAAGTCCAAAGGGGTTAGACAACAGGGATGGAACCAGACTGGACTCTGGACTAGACAGGGGACGACAGAACAGATGGTAGACAGGACAAGACCAGACAAGACTAGACAGAACACTAGACAGACAGCAACACCAGACATAAGAGCAGTTGCAGGACATCACTAAGGACATGGAGCGGATAAAGGAAAAGCTAGGAGCCACAGGTACAGCAGTCCTGTCAGACCCCAAAACAGGATGGATAGGTGGAGGGTCAACAAGAACAGGGGCACAGGATGCACAAGACAAGGAGAGATGGGGCATCCAGGGAAGACAGGCAAAGACTCGGGGCTGGGGACCCTCCTAGGGTCCTTTCCAGGTGAGGCTGAACTCCGCCGAATCACAGGACCAGAGGGTCTGGGAGGGCCAGCAGGGCTGGAGGACGTGAGGGGTTGGGAGGTGATGAGAGAACCGCAGAGCAGTAGGGCAGCAAGGAGACAACAGGACAGGAACAGGAAGATGACAAGGCACATACAGGGCAAGAGCAGAGACTGGCAAACCCTCTCTGGGAGACAGACATTCTGCCTGCCGCTTTCTTGGACTCCTGTTGATACTGGTGACCACCCAAGAAACTGGGACCAGAGTAACCGGAGTCTGGGATGAAGGAGGGACCACGTAGCAGGACCCAGGGCAGTCCAGCAGGACATCCTCTGGATCCATCTTCTCTGGGCTGGTGGCATGTGCCCATGGGACGTCAGGATAGAAAGTGGGCACCAGCAGGCCGTCAGGAGATGAGGTCGGCGCCGGCTGGACGTCTGGGGACATTGAGGTGGGTGCTGGCCAGGCATCAGGGGACAGAGAGGTGGACGCTGGCCTGACATTATGGAGCAGTGTGGCAGGTGTCGGCTGGTTACCAGGGAACCGTGTCAGATCTGCGGGGCGAGTTGTGGGGGTTGGGTGCAGTGTGGATGAGGTGGCAGTGTATGCAGGGGCCTAGGCGGACCGATCATCGGCTACCAGTTCTGGTTCTAGGAACATGGAATGTAACCTCTCTGGTGGGAAAGGAACCTGAGCTGGTTGGGGAGGTAGAGAGATACCGACTAAATATATGCACATGTTGGGCTTGAGAGGGGCTGGACTCCCCTCTATTCCACTCTTGACTTGCCCCTGGTGAGAGGCGCTGGACTCCCCTCTATTCCACTCTTGACTTGCCCCTGGTGAGAGGCGCTGGGCAGGTGTGGGTCTACTTATGTGCTGATTTCACACGGCCGCCATTTTGAATGGAAAGCGAGGCAGAGGAGGGAGTCACCCCAAGTGGAAGCCTGGAAGTACAGTCACATAACAACGGCTTGGACCGTAAACTTTGAGCTGGTGCCACATTTTACCATAAACGATGCTGAAAAATGGGCTGAGGATGGATGTTGAATATCAAGAGCAGTTCTGTTAAAAGGATACAGCAACTGAATAGAGGGTAACATTACTGATATTAAAGGTAAGTTAACGATTTTGACAGGCGTAGCCTAAGTGTTAATGTACTAGCTAATCAGCAAATATCAAAATATTGTTTGCAGCGTGAATGACTAACGTTAGTCATTAACAAGCTTGATTTATTTTCTGAATTTACAATTTTCTGAGACAACAAGCACAAGCACTATTATCCTGAGAGAGGCTGAAAACGCTGGATACATATTACTAAACATATATGGTACATTACAGAGTTAATCAAAGGGGTATGAATATATTTTAGGTCCAAGCAGAGTCAGGTACTTCACCTCCAATGGATCATGGGTTTTCACATAGAAAATAAAAATCTTCAGCCCCACTGTGAGGAATTATAGCAGGAGGCAGCTTGGTTATATGATACATCCTCACTACTGTAAATCCATGATTCTGCAAAAGTGTGTTTTCTAACTTTGAACTGAGCTTCTAAGTGTCCCGGTTACAAGGAAATCAAGGGAAAGACAAACCTTGATCACATTCTCGTCTTTGATAAGATGTACATCCTGGTTCACAACAATATGGCACACTAGCATCAACGAATTTTGTGGAATTAATCCCACCTCAGCCTTGTTTTCATTTTGAAAATGGTGACCTCTGTGAAATAAGCTAATAGCCCCCCCCCCCCAAATTCAGTGCTAGAACGTTGGAGTTTACCCCAGTGAGCGAGAGGGTTACCTCCCTTCTCCTTCGAGTTGGGGGACGGGGTCTGACTGTTTATGCGTATGCACCGAACACCAGCTCAGAGAACCTGGCCTGCTTGGAGACCTGAGAAGGGGGGCTGGGAGGTGCCCCCCGTGGGGACTGCATCGTCCTGCTGGGCGACATAAACGCTGATGTGCGTAGCGACAGTGAAACCTGGAAGGGTGTGATTGGGAGGAACGGCCTGGCCGATCTGAATCCCTGTGCTGCCCACAGTGTGTCCATAACGAACAGCATGGTGGAACATAAGTGCTCCTGTCACCGGAGCACCCTGGGCCGCAGGGCGATGGCAGTCTGATGGGACTGGCAGTTTGTCACTTCTAATATCTGTCCTTATATGTCATGTTCTTTTAATTTATTGTTTTATCCATCCATTTTCCAAACCACTTATCCTATCGGGTCGCCCGGAGCCTATCCCGGAAGCAATGGGCACGAGGCAGGGAACAACCCAGGATGGGGGGCCAGCCCATCGCAGGGCACACTCACACACCAGTTACTCACACACCAGTCACTCTCACACACACACCTACGGGCAATTTAGCAAGTCCAATTAGCCTCAGCGTGTTTTTGGACTGTGGGGGGAAACCAGAGTACCTGGAGGAAACCCCACAACGACATGGGGAAAACATGCAAACTCCACACACGTGACCCAGGCAGAGACTCAAACCCGGGTCCCAGAGGTGTGAGGCAACAGTGCTAACCACTGCACCATCATGCTGCCCCCCATAGATTCATTTTTCCATTTTTATTTTCAATAATATTGATGTTAACTCAGCATCTTATTTTCAATGTTGAAAAAGTCGCTTTATATCAAGGTTTCGCCACCATTAATTTTTCAATATTGAAAATCTGACCAAAAATCAATTCAGTTTCAATGCTGATAATTTAACACTGACCATAATTCAATGCATTTAACTATACTTCAACGCTGAAACAATAACATGATGCTATCTGGGCTATGAATAATTATTTCAATTGATATACAGATTCCAAGCCCATATAGGTGACACACAGGTACATAATGGGCGTCTTATGTCTGAGGTAGCCAGCTACTGTGTTTGATAACCCACCATCATAATAATAGTTTCCTCGCACCAGTATAAAAGTAAACCAATTGATCCCTTTTGCAATCACCTGTGGTATGAAACTGAATAAAATGTATCGTACCAGTCTTGGGGAAAACCAGTGAGAATCCACAGCACTGCGCAAATTCTCATGTGTTCCTAATGACAAGGGCAAGACTGGTAATCAAATTAGCCTCTCAGCAGGAGTGTTACTGTAAAAGCAGGGCTTACTGACACAGATAATAAAGCTTGTTAGAATGCGTAACATAATTATTTAGCTGGGCCCAGAAGAGGTGAGAGCTCCCCTAGTGGCTACAGGAGTGCATTTTCCCCAAAGCAGATATAATGGATGGGATACAAGAACAAATCAAATTATTTTCCTCATTTAATATTCAGATTTTAATTGGGCTTAAATTTTAGAGCACAGTGTGTTCTAGGATGGTACGTTATGGATATTAGTCTCTACCACATTCTAATGCTATAAATCCGGACCTTTTCCTATGTTTGATTTGGTGGCTGCCAGGCGTTCTGAGTAGTATAGTGACTATGGTAGGCGTGTGATCCATCCATCCATCCATTTTCCAAACCGCTTATCCTATTGGGTCGCGGGGGGTCCGGAGCCTATCCCGGAAGCAATGGGCACGAGGCAGGGAACAACCCAGGATGGGGGGCCAGCCCATCGCAGGGCACACTCACACACCATTCACTCACACATGCACACCTACGGGCAATTTAGCAACTCCAATTAGCCTCAGCATGTTTTTGGACCGTGGGGGGAAACCGGAGTACCCGGAGGAAACCCCACGACGACATGGGGAGAACATGCAAACTCTGCACACATGTGACCCAGGCGGAGACTCGAACCCGGGTATCAAAGGTGTGAGGCAACAGTGCTAACCACTGCACCACCATGCCGCCCCCGTGCAGAAAATCAATAAAATGAAAATTAGACACAAACTAATTCAACTCAATAAAGAAAATATTATTAAGCTAAGAGAAGTAGAGTTTTTAGGTTTACCATTCATGTAGTACTGGAGACTCACTCAGACCATAGAATCATACAGATTAGCATTAAAGACACAATTTAGTAATTTAAGCATCCAAAATGAGTAAAAGAGGGGCAGGGCGACTGCTCATTTGTACTACTCCCTGTATACTTTCTCATAATGCTACACCATGGGGTTCCTACAACAGGCCTTGAAGAAACCTCTGTCCGGGACAGGTTACTTGTCACACAGGTGGACCACAGTCATCAATGATGAGATAAATACCTATTTCATTAAATGATTTTAAAAATAACACTTGAATATTCTAATGGAACGGTAATTCAACGTGTACCGGCAAGAAACCTTCAGCATACAACACAATGTTTTAAGCAGCAGACATGCTTTAATCACAGGACTTGTTCACCATGTCACATTAGGCCTGACAAACTGCAACTACTGTACAAGAGACGTATCCAAGAAATGGTCATATATAACATCCCTTCAGAAATTCATGACACACTGTCTGATATTACAATACAGTTCATAAAAATGCCCGGGGCGAACCTAAAACAAAAGGAAGATGACACTTCACGATTCTAATACACATATCACTTAATTTCAGAGTACCGCAATTCACATAACTTCTACTACAAGAATCCCACACCGACATGCCAGTTAAAATCTGGCTCAGACGACGCTTCTAGCTGCAGAAGAAAAATACATTTGTGACCAACTAAAATTCGGCCTCAACGTCTGCCTCTTAAAACGGGACACTTCATTCATATTACTGCATGTCACAAGAGGGTGCTGTAAGGCTGTTTGATTCGACTTCAATTCCTATTCCAAGAGTCAAGAATGGATAGTGGATCCCAGGCAGCAGTTTTCCAGATTATCAATTTCAAAAACTTAAATATATGAGAGAAAAAAAAGTCATTGTAAAATTAAGAAGTATATAATACTATTAATGACAAGGGGTCTTAATACTTTTCGTTTAATTTTATTAACTCAATCTTTTGCTGGCAAGTATACCTTTTAAATTATATACATAACAGTACAACTGCATTATTTGTGTTTTGTATGCACACTCCATACAAAGTAAAAGGTTAGGGCGGCTACTTCATTAATAGTGTTTCTTATTGATACTTTACAATTCCGTTCTATTGCCCAATTCCCAGAGGACCATGCAGTTTTATTACAACATAGTAGTCTACGGAAATGTCAATACTAATCATACATTTGAGTGACATAACTAAATAGACATATGTTGACACACAGACACAGATAAAAACAATTAAACTCCCTCTATGTGAAAATAACATGAGACACACGTCCTCAATGTTAAAATCTATGATTGTAAAAAATGACCATCGTTGCCAATGTTATATCTCTCAGATTACTTCGTTAAGTGTCAATTTAACTGAAAAAAAAAATCACAGAAAAAGGCAAGCTTATTTGCCGACATTTAGTAACCTACAAGCTGATTAAGGAGGACTAAACCTGTACCTGACTTTCCTGTCAGCTCCTTGGGGATGGCTAATCTTCAAATTTTATTACAAATACTACAACTTTATTTTGTGCCTTGCTTAAAGTAAAATATCTTCAGACTACTGAACACCGCGTTGATGGTGACATTTTTAAACTGATTCGCTTCTTTCGCCTCACTCTTCTCTGTGTGACGGGTGGGCGTGGTTGATCTAGCCGGCTCCCGATTGGCGGGTATTCGGTAGCTCCTGTGTCATGTGACGGGTAGTAGCGAAGGGAGCACCACCATAGATTTGAAAGCCTGGATGCCTCGTTGGGTGATACGCCCTATTGGCACGGTAATTGTGAAATAGAGGATTCATAGAGATGACTTAGTGAACCGACTATTTTCAAAACTGCAACAACATGAGGAATGTTAAAACTAGAAAACAGGGAACCACATTTCACAGGTAAAAAATTTGCAGTACGGTCAAATAAGATACATAACATGTTTACTAGCCTGTGACACTGACGGGATACTAGCATGATTAGTTTTTGTTGAGAATACTGTGAGCAGTACTACATAAATTGGGGGGGGGCAGTAGTGGTGGGCTTGTTTATTTGTTCTACATAATTGTAAGATATAAATGCGTTAATTAGTAAAGAAGTTATGGCTAAAAGATCTTTCCATCTACACCCTGACATGTTGCTTGTTTATGTCTAATTATTGCTCCAAGATGGTGGCGCTGCTGACACGTTGTGGAAAAGCGAGATGAGGAATCTAGGCTTTCAAATTCACGAGCACCACGATGTACTTCGTTTAAATGGGAGGTTCACAAAAAAACTATTAAAAGATATTTTAGAGGGGGCTTAATGCTATCTATTCATCAAAGTTCTGCTGGGAGTTGTTCAGGTTTGGAAATATCAGCCGTAGAAATGTCGGGCTTCTATCGAAGTACACTACTCGTATCTCTGCGCATTAGACACAAGCACGAGCTGCCTGGCGATATCTGCTGCGCAGTGATATTATTGGTGTTTGGAGTCGGGTATTAGGAAATAGTTCGTATATTAAACTGCTCGCGACGAAGTCTGTGGATTTTCTTAACCTGTTCCTGATTTCTGGTAAGAGATATTGCTGTTGAATTTTTCAAATACGATGTTCTGGCGCTTTAAGTAGTGAAAGCAAAATTGAATCTTATTATATTGCTTATTCATTAATAAGTAGCTATAACATGTATACTGCCCAATGTTTTGATTTAATAAATATAAAAATTTCATAAAGATTTCAAAAATACTTCATAATTCAATACTTCAAATAGTTCATGATTTTCAGGAGCAGTACAGTGGTTAGCACTGTTGCCTCACACCTCTGGGTTCCAGGTTCGAGTCTCCGCATGGGTCACATGTGTGCGGAGTTTGCATGTTCTCCCCATGTCGTCGTGGGGTTTCCTCTGGGTACTTCGGTTTCCCCCCACATTCCAAAGACATGCTGAGGCTAATTGGAGTCGCTAAATTGCCCGTAGGAGAGCATGTGTGAGTGAATGGTGTGTGAGTGTGCTCTGCGATGGGCTGGGCCCCCATCCTGGGTTGATTGATGGATGATTTTCAGGTCACACTGCCCCCTCAGAGCCCACCAATCAGTGACTGTCTCAGAGTGTGATGTAATACACAAAGTCCGCACCACCCACTTTTCAATGAGCAGTAAAAACACACCAGCTTGTCTCAGCGGACAGCGGCTCTTATCAGATAAGGGGAAAAGGACAAGATATCAAAAGTAAAAATAAATATATCACATTTGGTTAACATCAAATGAAAATAGCCCTGCAATAATATATTGGATTCTAGGATATCACCTATTAAAAGGGTGAATCTATTCTAGCAGAAGATAAAAATCCAATTATGAACAGTGAAAATGGGCATAATAGGTCCCTATAAACGAAAGGTTTCTGTCCATGGTGCTGAAAACCAGGATTGGCAGATTTCACATTACAGCGATTTCCCCCACTATATCGCGGATTTTCCTCCGATGCCTCACAATTCTCTGTGTGTCCCGTACATTGTTTGTGGTCCGTTTGTTTTCGTTTTGTTCTGAGCCCTACGATGGAAGACGTTGACCATTCAGGAGAAGGTAAAACTTCTGGATGTGCTTCGGGAAGAAAAGCGTTATGCGGACGGTGTTCGCCCTTATGGCTTGAATGAATCAACAGTACGCTGCATGAAGAAGGATGAAAAGAATGTGTAAGAGCCATATATGTTTTTATTTTTATATATTCCATTACATATCTAGAGAGAAAGTTGTGTGTGTGTGTATATATATATTACATATTATTATTTGATTTTTATTATTATTATTATTATTATTATTATTATGTTACTCATATCCTTAGCCCGACAAACAGATATATGTGTTGTTTCAATAAGTTTACATGTGTTTAAAGCATGTGGGAGGGGTATTTTAAGGCTTAAACTTAAAAAATAATTTATATGGTCTTTCTGTATCGTGGATTTTCACCTATCGCTGATGGGTCTGGAACGTATCTTCCGCGATAGGCGGAGGATCAAATTTACATTTTTAACCTGATTTGACTTCAACCCTCTTATTTTGTTAACAGAGTGTGCGGGGGGAATACAAAGGATTACAGTGGGTAATGGGTGATTTATATTGACCTTAATTGCCACCCAAGTGACTCTGGACAATCAGCTCAATAATGCTTCCCAAACGTTTCTCTCTTTTTCACTAGTTACACTTCATTACACCGAAATCAAGGAAGAATCAAATGTACAAGCACATTATACAAAATATAAGATGCAAACACATAAAAAATATTTTGTAAAAACATTAAAAACAGATTAATATATATTGTGCAATTTGAAACTTTACATTTAGACCTCACTTAGAAAACGCAGGTGATGACCAGCCCAACCAGCAGTTCCGTCTGGTTGTACAGAATACCTACTCAATTAAATTTTGAGGTCATGACTAAACTAAATTTCAGCTCTGCCTTTAACATCAGCAGTTAGATGAAACTGATCATTCCAGAGGGAAATACAGTGAAGCCATGAAACATACTAGATGTAAATATATTAATTTTCACATACACTTGAGCTCAGTGAATTCAAGCGCGTCATACACTGTAAAAAAAAAGAATCCACCAAAAAACGGTTTTAAGTTAATGGACTCTTCCTTCAATTTACAAATATTGTAAATTCAGTTTTCCACAGTTTCTTAAATGATAGTTTATTTTCATTTTTAATTCTTCATTCTGCCAATGCAGATTTGTTTGTTTAATAAATGGTGTTGTTCTTAAAAGTACAACAAGTAATTTGAGAATATAGTAATTCACTACATTGATTATTTTTCATAACTCAATGGCCCATAAACATACAGTTATCCATCTGAAGCTGGATTTAAACCAGCAAATTTTGGATTACAAGCCCAAATACTTGAGCTACTGAGCCACACACTTACACTGACTCAGCTTAAGTTGCAGAGACACAGTGGACTTTCTGTTGGATGTCAGACAGAACGGCAAAGGACCCCTCACTAACAGGAACCTAAAACACACAAACACTTGGGAACACTTCAAATGCGTGATCTGACTCTGCAAGGGGAGAACATGTTCACGTGGAGTCTTGGCTTTTCACAATGTTTCATTCCTGCTTATAGCTAAGGTTTTTTTTAGCCGTCGTCACTCTAAGGTTGCCCATTAATGGTTTGGAATTGGGAATGTAAAGCTGTTTTGTTAGCATGTCTGCCTTACAATTCCTTTACTGTAAGTCGAGGCCTGCTGGAGCTCAATTCTGCTTCATGGCACTTGTATTTACTCTTTATTTTGCATTACATTATGTGTGAGACTAACCCCTTTCTCTACCTGTCCATTCCTCCTGTCGAGCTCCATACAGAACTGGTGGAGAAAAGGGGTGCTTGGAGGGGGGGACGATATCTCTGGATGCCCACTTAAGAAATATCTGCGTTACCTTCCAATACACCTTCCAAACTTAAGTGGATTGAACATGGGTGCTGTTGAATTAATAAAAAAATGCTCTGTATTAAAAATTATTTTGTTTATATAACATAAAATTGAACTATAAACATGAAATTTAAATCTGTTGAGTTTATATATTGACAAAATAATAATTCTGAATTTTGAACCCTCATTGAACAAAATTAAACTTAATATGGACAAATGGAAAGCATTGAAATTATCCTTATGGGGGGAAAGTTAATGTTACTAAAATGGTTGTGGTGCCTCAAGTTAATTATCTCTCTATGATGCTTCCATTTAATATTCCGCAAAGGATATTTAAGCAGTACGAGAGTATAGTAAAAGATTTTTGTTGGGAAAGAAAAAACCTAGGATTAAAATTACTTTGCCCAGAGACAAGGGAGGTCTAGGATTGCCAGATGTTAGATTATATAGCATGTCATTTGAAATAGCCAAACTCTACTATCACTGGAAGAATGTGAATTCTGATGTGGACTGGATAGCTATCGAGAGCGATTTGGCTTCACTATTTCAACCTCTGCACATTCTGTGACAATGGGGGAAAATATAAGAAACACAAACCCGATAATATCTTTTTTGAGGAATGTATGGATCAAAATACATAAGAAGCTTAAAGTATCACATTACATGCAGCCATATTCCTCAATTTGGCACAATCCTGAAATACAAATAGGAAAAAGTATGGAAACAATGGCAACCCAAAGGGGTGAAAACTCTTTGGGATTTATTTGTAAATGGGATGTTTATGTCATAATCAGATGTAAAGAGTAAGTATGATGTAGAAGGAGGAGGGAGTTTTTGGAAGTTTTTGCAACTGAGGCATTGAGTCACGAGTGTTAAAATAGAGAAGATGAATGGTCAAGAATACTTTCTAGAGAGGGGAAATATAGGGAAGTAAAAGGTAAATTTATTCAGTATAAAATTATACACAGATAGTACTGGACACTAGTTAGACTAAATAGAACTGGACTAATTAATACTGATCAGTGTTGGAATTTTAGAAGGCAGGTGGGGGTTTATTTACACATGCTGTGGCAGTGCTCTCAGGTATATCCATTTTGGGGTAGAGTTCTTGGTCTCCTGGACAAATGGCTAGGCTTTACTTTACCCCGCAAACCCGACTCTGTCTGCTAGGAGATAGAGTGGAATTGCCAAAGGTGAATAATAAACAGTTTAAGGCTGTGATGGTGGGACTCATAACTGCCATGAGGGTAATATTAGGGCATTTAAAATCCTGAATAATCCCTAATATATAGAAATGGACCGATGAGATGATTAAGGCAGCTTCATATGAAAAAATGTTGGACAGACTAAATGGGAAAAAAGATATGATGAAAATGTGGGAACGTTTCTAGGGCCATGTTTTTGAAGGATAAATGGCTGGGAGGTTGAACTAGTGATTGGTCATATTGTTTTATAAATGTGAATGGCTGAAGTGCTGTAACTTTTTGGTTTGAAAAACAAGAAAAATTTGAATTACAAAATAAAATATTTTTGGATAGTAATTTCATGTAACCATTTCTCTTAAAATTAATTACATCCAACTGTACATTTTTTAGTGTAGGTAGGTAGATGGATCGATAAAATTAAATAATGATTACAAATCACAAATAACTATTACAGTCATGGCCAAAAATATTGGCACCCCTGCATTTATGTCAAAAAACAAACCCCTTCTTCCAGAAAATTGTTGCAATTACAGATGCTTTGGCATTGTCATTAATTTCTCTTGTTGGCACTTGAAGAAAACAAAAAGAGGAAGAAGGAAAAACACAAATCGGAGAAATTCCACGCAAAAGGGCACCTGCCCTTCTCATATTGTCTCAAAAACCCAAAGCCCCAGAGAGCAAGTCAGAGTGCTAAGAATTATAGCGCCAACAAGCCCATGGCCCCTTTTCATGTAAAACTTCGTATATGAGGATGTTTGTGCAGTTTAGTGCCTCTCTTAGCCTCGGCTCCTGTAAATCATATAAGCACACCCACCACACCCCCAGGAGCATTCCGCGTGCCCCCACCTGCCAACCTGCCTGTCCCCCCCAGCCCACAGGCCGTCTTTTGTTCTGAAATTTATCCACATGACTCCTGACCAAGTCTAAGGTAAATCAGATTCCATCTATTAGAAATGAAATTTTCAGTAAAATACAAATTTTTCCCCCAATCTGTGAGACAGTGCAGAATTTTTGGAGTCGGTCCTAACTCTGTCTTGAATATGTACCCAGCAGGCACCTAGGACTCGTATCTCCCTCTGAGAATCTTTCTAAGGCGCTCAGCAGCAGAAATTCTCCATCCTAGATGAGCCTGCAAAGTTCTGTAGAAGTTAAATATACTTTAGTCAAATGAGAGACTAACCTGTTGTCAGGCAGGGGAAGCTTGAACAAGGCCTTCATTCATGACATCTTCACTTGGCTTTTTGACGAATCCCCATTTAGATGCAGCACGTCAGAGACTGAAGAGCAGGATGAAGGCTGTAAGTACAGTTTGCTGTGGATTATGACAGTGTTTAAATCTAATAATGGATGAGACAATTTACTTAAAGCATGATATAGTTCATATTGCTCTTCAGGCTTCGTGATAAAATATTAAAATTATGGAGTACAAAGTTGTACATACAAAGAAAACAATGCAGAGCGGCAGGGCACCTGGCCCAGAGGGTCTTCACATAGAATTCTACAAAGGGTATTTTTTCCTGTTAGATTTACAGCTTTGGTTGTCTTGCCCTTTAAAGAAATTCTCTCAAGAAAGAAGTTGCCTCTTACCATGTCACAAGCAATTAGTTTCACCCAAAAAGGAGGAGGACCCCTCTCTGCTCCCCGTGTTAGTAGGTTCTCCCCAACTCCTCCTGCTTATTCCTTCCTCCCTCCCTCCTATTTGTGCTCTCCTCCTCCTCTTGGGTTCTATTCATGTCTTTTGGTTCAGCAATAAAACCCACAAGGCTGCTCTTGGATTGTCCCTCTTCCCATTGTGACATATTATGTATTACATGATTATGAAATTATTTGATTATTATACAATAGTCAATTAACCACTTTGTTTCTTCAATTTGTCTTTCTTCTGAATCATCAGATATATGTCGTAGCTGGTAATTTGTTACACTCTGCTGTCAGTGCCAGTGTAGCCTAGATACAACCAGTCGTATGTTTCGGTCATGCTGATGTTTGAACAATTTTTGGGAACAGTTTTTCATAATGTTTTCTCATATATGTGGTGTGATAATTGAGCATGACCCCACTGTTGCTGTGCTTGGTGCTCCTGTCATGATCTGTAATCTCTTATTTTTTCATGTCTCCTCCCACTCATGCCAGCAGAGGGCGCTGCTGGCACTTTGTAACCCTCCTAATTCTCCTGTATCCCATTATAGTTCTCCATCCTAACCCTGTACCCCTGTTTTGTTGCTGATTAGTGTGCTGTGTATAAATATGCCTGCCCTCACTGCGTTCCCCAGCTCAGTCATTGCTGTTCCATGTGTAGTCTGTGTTTCCTTAAAGCCCACCGAGCTACACACTGCCCCTAAATTTAAATTTATATGTAATCTGTGTGTGTATGTGTTATCTAGATTTGCCCTGTATGTTTCTAACTAAATCTAATCCAGACCTTGATCCTACACCTACTATAATTATAAGTACCTCACTATACCTATATCTAACACTGCTATTCATCACCAGTGTTACATGTCAGGGCTTCGCTGCAATAGATCCCTCAGTGCTGCAGGTTATTACTGTGACTTTGCACACACACACGTTGCTGCTTCCTCAGCCAGTGTCACATATACTTTATTACACACAGACCTCAGTAATCTCTGCTACACTCACACCTGCTCACTTTACATCCATGGTTAAATTCTCCTAATGGAATCTATCTTAATGTCTTTATTCTATTTTACTTTAATTTTTTACCATATTATTCATTGTATTGTTCTTTCGATTTTATTTTTATTTTATTATTGCTAATACACCGGATCTGAGTGCCTCATTTTGTTCCCTTCATGTAGAACACATTTTGTAATGACAATAAAACATCCTTATCCTCATCTAAATCACACTGTCTAACTACTAACCTGTTTAAATAATATAATTGGATTTCAAAGGTTAATAGTCACTCAATTACCCCCTCAGCCCAACAGTACCACAAACACCCAACATGCACGGAAATGTTCTCCTAAGTTGTTTTCCCTGCCTGGAACAATACCACAGCAGTCACATGGAGTAATGTTTCAAAACTTTTCGGAAACCTTGCATTGAAACTTGAGGTCTTTAGGAGGGATCAGTCCTGGGTGGTAAAGTTGCCATCACAAAGGTTTTTGATTTAGGGATTCATGATGCCAGGTAGCCATCTTTCACAAGCTGGTGGGCTGTGCCACTGATGCCTTTGCTTGGGTTTTATATGTCTGTCCTGGTTTGTGTTCTTGCCACTTCAGGTTCCCTGGTTTTGGTCTACATTCCTCGGTCCTCTGCTATGGAGTCTACCTTCTGCTTCACCTCATTCTGGAGCCGCCCATCCAGTCAGCGGCCCATGTCCCCCTGGTTCCCTGTTTCCTGAGGTTAGTCTGCTAGTCTCTGGGGCCAGGGGGCAGAAATCTGCCATGTTGGATGGGTGGCCCAGGTTGGGGTGCTCCATCATAGACTGGTACATGAAGGATTATAAATGGTTTTCAACCAGTATGTACCGAGTGTGCGTCGTGACGAAAAGAATGTCATGGGAATATTTAGGACTGACTGCAGTATTAGTTCAAAGCATGATTGTGTTTTTCTTAATTTTTATTGATTTATTTTTGGATTATTGATTTTTTAAAGTAACTTCATTCAGTTAAAAGGGGTTTGTCCATTTGCTTTAGCAGAAGTTCGTGTAAGTATGATGTTCACCTTCCTTTTTCATAGTCTAGTCTTTGCCAAGTTTTATGCTTATTTCCCCTGATTAAGTTAAGCTGACGTGTGTTTAGGAGGGTCATACAGGCTTTTTGTTTGTAATGGAAGCACAGGGTCTGTACTTGCAGCTTATTTGCCATGCTAATGGAAGCATTTTACCTTCCTCTCTAATCTCTTTTTTTCTTGGCTCTCACTGCAGTCTCCTCTATGCCAGGGTTTCTCAACCCAGTCCTTGGACCCCACTGCAAAGATCCACAGTTTTGCTCTGTCCAAGCTCTCAGCACAGCAGTAAAAGGTGACTGTTTGGTTCATGCATGCAGGGATCTGGGACAGAGCAAAAACGTGGAGCTGTCTGGTGGGCTGAGGAATGAGTTTAGAAATGCTGCTGTATGAAGTATTAAACCATTTGACCGGTTGGATAAATGTTAAAATGTTTTCTCAAAATATAAAAAGAGATAATCTTCTGTTTTGCGTCTCATTACAAGCAAACTTGTTTTTTGTTTTTATGTCACTCTAGTATTTGATATCTAATTTTCAGTCTTCTGGCAATATAATCTGGTGAATGGGGAAAGACTTCCAGCAGGGGCTCCGGTTTCCTCCCACAGTCCAAAAGTGCGCAGGGTAGGTTAATTGGCAAATCTGAGTTGTGAGTGTTTGCGCCCTGCAGAGTGTTGACTCCTGCCCAGGGTTGGTTCCTGCCTACGCCTGTTGTTCCAAGGACAGGCTCCGGTCCCCCCCGCGACCTCAGTTTGGCTTGCTGTCTCCCCGCTTGGTTTTCTTTGGTTTACGTCTTCACTAGCCCCCTTGTTGCTTTGACTTGTGTGTATGTTATGTATGTGTGATTGTATTGCTGCATAGGGAGTGACTGCTATTTTTAGTGGTGCAACGGATCACAAAACTAACGGTTCGGATCATATCACAGATTTTGAGTCACGGATCGGATCAATTTTCGGATCAGCAAAAAGGGGAGGAGTCAAATGTAATTTGCTTCTCATTTATTACAAGAACAGTATGGCAAGGAACTTTTGGTTTTATCAAAAATAACTAAAATAAATTACAAAAATAAAACCAAGAAATAACTGAAAAAGCTGAATAAATACAATTTTTAAATAAAATTCTCAATACTTGAATACTTCAATGCAACAATTGAAAAACAACCTGAGAACTGAAAACAGGCCAAACCTTATTGTGACGCCCGCTCCGTCCGCTCCTCGTGTGTGCCACGCCCCCTAATTACCCACGTGTGATTTCCTGATCGTGCCCAGTCGTGTCTTGTTTCCTGCTGCCTTGTTTCATGTATTTAAGTTCCTGATTTGTACTAACCCGTGTCTGTCATTGATGTTAGTGGCGTTACATGTCTCCTGCTCCCCGTTACCTCATTAAACCCTCGTTTTCCCGTTATCCCGCTTGCCTGCCTGCTCCTTCCACGCCCTACCGCACGATCGCCGCTTACCTCCGCGACCGGTCGTGACAGAATGACAGACCAACAGAAGAAGAGTAAGCGGAGGAAGAAGAGGATCCCAGAGGAGACAATCCGTCTGGGAGCCTGCTCGCTCTCCCCTACATGGCTCCCTCCAGAGAACGAGGAAAAGGTACCCGAACTGGCTACCGCCCTGGAGCCGGTCCGAAGGAAGGAGTGCCCCGTAGCGATGTTATGGCCATCGAACGAGGACGAAGAGGAGGAGCTCTTCCTCTTCCCGGACCCGGAGCCACACACTGGAGAGCAGCGACCGCCTTTAGAGCGGTACCTCTTTCGGCCCGAGCGGCTGGCTAACCGAGGTGTCAGAGCGATGAGGGACGTTATTCCCCGGGTACCCCGCGCTCTGATAAGGGCTACTTCTGCCCTACCCGCGCCGGACGTCCCAGTTCCACCTCCCGCGGCAGCCACCCCGGAGGCGTATCCCTCGCCTCTCCCAGGGAAGACGGCAGCCCTCGCCAATCAATTCTTCGCCCTCCAGGGGCTGTTCTGGAGGGCGTTAGCGGAGGTGGCACCTCCAGTGAGCGACGAGGTGGAAGCGCTCACTGTCCGTCTGAGAAGGGGCTTCGACGCGTTTACTCCCGCCTCCGAGCGGGAGGACCTCGACCGGCTGGCAGGGGACCTCAAACAGCTTCTCCAGCTACAGAGGGCCTCTGTTGCCCCGTCGGAGCAGCCGACTCTGACGGCGGAACCCGAGCCGGAGCAGCCGTCCCTACCGGCGGACCCCGCTCCGGGACAGTCGCCGTTGCCCGCAACACCGGCGTCCATCCAGCCGTCGTCGCCGCTGATTGCACAGCTGTCGCTGCCACCGTCTGTGCAGCCGCCGCCTTTACCCGCGCAGCTGCTGCCTCTGCCTGCGCAACAACCTCCGCAGTCAACTCTACAATCGGCTCCAGCGCCCGATCCGCCGCCCTTGCCTGCGGCTCCGACGCCTGAGCAGCCGCCTTCGCTCCCTGACGCGCCCGGAGACGCGCGCCTTGGAGAGGGGGCTCCCACAGGGGAACGACCACCTCTGCCGGTGAACCCCGCGCCGGAGCAACCGCTCCCGCCTGCCCATCCGCCTGCGCAGCCGCCTTCGCTGCCTGCGCAGCCGCTGCCGCCTGCTGTTTCAGCTCCAGCGCCCCCTGACCGCGCTGCAGCAGTTCCCGAGGCGCCCCCTGACCGCGCTGCAGCAGTTCCCGAGGCGCCCCCTGACCGCGCTGCAGCAGCCCCAGAGGCGCCCCCTGACCGCGCTGCAGCAGCCCCAGAGGCGCCCCCTGACCGCGCTGCAGCAGCCCCAGAGGCGCTCCCTCCGCCTGCTGCAGCTCCTGTCCCTGACTGCGTTCCAGTTCCTGACCGCGTTCCAGTTCCTGCAGAGGCGCCCCCTCTGCAGCCGCCTGCTGCAGCTCCCGGGCAGGCGCCCCCACTGCAGCTACCTGCAGCTCCCGGGCAGGCGCCCCCACTGCAGCCAGCTCCTGTTCCTGACCGCGCTCCTGTTCCTGACCGCGCTCCTGTTCCTGACCGCGCTCCTGTTCCTGACCGCGCTCCAGTTCCTGACCGCGTTCCTGTCCCGGCGCCCCCGCAGCCTGACCGCGTTCCTGTCCCGGCGCCCCCGCAGCCTGACCGCGTTCCTGTCCCGGCGCCCGCTCTCCCTGCAGCAGCTCCAGAGGCGCCCCCTCCGCCTGCAGCAGCTCCAGTCCCTGTCCTAGTCCCCGAGGTGGTCCCGGACAACTCCATCTTGGCTCCTCCCTCTTCGGAGGTGGAGGAGCTGGAATGGGACCCCTCGGGGACCGAACTTGTAACCCCTTGTCCCTCGCCCCGGCGACATCAACCCCGACCTAGGGTCGGCCTGTCTGTGTCCCGCAGGGGAAGGGGACACAGACGCAGGGCTGGGGTCCCGCCCGCCCTGCCCCCTGGCTCGCCCTCCCTCGCCTGCGCTGGGGCTCGGTTGGTGCCCGTGGGTCCTGGCCCTCCGGGTCGGACGTCGCCTGCGGGTCCCCCTCCGAGGCCTCGTCGCCCCGCCTCGCTCCCCTCTCCAGAGCCTGGTCGGTCGCCTGCGGGCTCCCCGACGGCGGCTCCTCGGTTGCCTGCGGGGCCCCTACCTCCGGCCCTCCGCCGGACGTCGCCGCCTGCTGCGGCTCCCCCCTCCTCCGGGCCTTCGCCGTGGGCCCCTCCTGCTCCCTCGTCCCCTTCCCCGGTGCTCCCTCCTGCTCCCTCCCTGGCCCCTCCGCGGGTCCCTCGCCCTGCCTCCTCGGCCCCTCCGAGGTCCCCTCCGGCTCCGGCCTCCCGGCCGCCTGCGGCCCCTCCGGCTGCCTCCCGTCGCCCGCTGGGGCTCCCTCGGGCTCCCCTTCCTTCCTCCTCCTTCTCTCCCTTCTTTCCCATCTCTGTCCCGCCTGTCTTTTCTCCTCCTTCCGCCTTTGTCCCTCATCCCTTCGCTCCTTGTGTTCCTGGTTTCCCGTCGTTCCCTCCCGTCACTCCCGCTCCTTTTGTTCCGCCTGTTCCCTCTGTTTCTCCCTTCCTGGTCTGTCTGTCCGCTTTTCCTGTCCTGTGTAGTGTCCTGTCTTGGCTTCTGCCTCTGTGTCAGTTTTGCCTGTCTGTCTTGTTCCCTGTTCCCCATTGATTTTTTTTGCTCTTGTCTTTCAGGTCCTGTTCTGCCTCGTCCCGTCCGTCGCCCCCTTCCTTGGCGCGCCCGGTGTAGCGCGCCTTTGGGGGGGGGGTTCTGTGACGCCCGCTCCGTCCGCTCCTCGTGTGTGCCACGCCCCCTAATTACCCACGTGTGATTTCCTGATCGTGCCCAGTCGTGTCTTGTTTCCTGCTGCCTTGTTTCATGTATTTAAGTTCCTGATTTGTACTAACCCGTGTCTGTCATTGATGTTAGTGGCGTTACATGTCTCCTGCTCCCCGTTACCTCATTAAACCCTCGTTTTCCCGTTATCCCGCTTGCCTGCCTGCTCCTTCCACGCCCTACCGCACGATCGCCGCTTACCTCCGCGACCGGTCGTGACACCTTATAATGACAAATTTTTTTTCAAAAAGATGAGGATGTCTACATTCTCTGGGGAGAGAGTAGACCTCTTAGCTGTCACTATGTCACCTGCTGTGGAGAATACCCTCTCACTAGGAACTGAAGTGCCAGGCACAGCAAGGTAGTGTCTTGCCATTTTTGCAATGTGAGGGTATTTACACTCATTGTGTTTCCACCACGCCAGCGGATTACCACCATCCACTGGCAAACTGCTTGCTGCCCTGTATGATGCTACCTCCTCTTTGATTGTGTTGTAAAAAGTTTTCTCTGTGTCTGACTCTTTCACAAATGTATCCCCAAAAAGCTCTTCTATGGCAGCCTTCTTTTGTGGAGGAGATGCATTTGGCCCTGTGTCTTCTTCAGAGGGTGTTGGCTCTGTGGCTTGACCCTGCAGAAAAAATTACTGAGTTATTTAACTATATTTCTTGTTATATATTTCATAGGCAATCAATAACATATGCTGGTAATTTTCAAAATTAAGATCAAATATTCACATAAATAATAGTTAAAATATTTTATAACTTAATTATATTAATATTAAATAATATCAATAACTGTATTATTTTTTACCTCTTCAGTAGCCACAATCTCAGTTGTGAGATCAGTGTATGTCTTCTCGCGTAGGGCTGGTTCTATGTGAGTCAGGGACTTGAACCTTGGATCAAGTGCAGTAGATCTGTGAAGATAATCTTGTATTTCAGGGGGGTTGGTGTATCTGGAAATCAGGTCCCCTCTTATGGCAGCCTTAACATCTCTGGTAATGCTGGTGTCTTCCTCATTTGCACACATGGATTGTATAATTCTGGTTTTCAGAGGTAGGATCATGGACACAGATGGTGCATTTTCAGTACTCAATAGGGTTGTGACTGTTTTGAGAGGTTTGAGGAGCTGAAGGACCTCCTCTGCTACTTTCACATCATTATCAGACAAGGTGACAATGTCTCTGATATTTTTTTTCAGTGTCTTTTCTGTCAGTGCAGAGTATACTGCTGCCTGCTGCTCAAGATAGCGCTCCAACATGTCATATGTGGAATTCCATCTTGTAGTGACGTCGTGTATGAGCTTGTGGGCTGGTAGCTGTAGCATTTCTTGCTTTGTTTTAAGGACATGAGCTGCTGTTGTACTTCTGTGGAAAAAAGAAACCACCTTCCTAATCCTCCCAAGAAGGCGATCCATCTGGTTAACTGAGATTCCTCTTTGGTATGCTAAATTTATCACATGTGCAAAGCAAGATATCTGTGGCCCTAGTCCACCTTCTGTCACTGCATTTACTTGGTTTCTGGCATTATCTGTGGTGACTGGGATATTGCTACATGCATTGTGTCTCTTTAACTTCCACTCAGCTACTGCTTCTATCAGGATTTGCGCTAGATTTGTGCTTGTGTGAGTCTCATAGAGGGGACGTGTCTGTAGCACCGGACTTTGCATCTCCCATCCCGCTGTTATATAATGGGCAGTCACAGTCACGTAGCTTTCGGTAGCCCTTGATGTCCACCCGTCTGTGGTGATCGAAATAGAGGATGCATCTGATAAGTCTGCGACGATTTCGCTTTTTTCCTGTTCGTAAAGTTCAGGCATGACCTTCATGCTGAAATGTGTGCGCGAGGGTATTTCGTACCGTGGCTCAAGCACTTTTAGGAGGTTTTTAAAACCCTTGTTTTCAACAACAGAGTATGGCCTCATGTCTGCCGCGATAAACATCCCGATAGATTTGGTAATAGCTTTAGCCCGCTCTGATTCTGGTGCAAAGTGCTGCTTAAATGCAGCGGTGAGCAGCTGTTGCTGTGGTTGCTTCGGTTTGCATCCTGTCTGCACACCGGGGTGATGTCGCTTCAGATGCGTGGCCATACTCGATGTATTGCCACTTTCATACGGCTTTCTCGTGCCACAGTGTCTACACACTGTAACTGTTTTGTCCACCACCCTTCTTCCGTCATCATTATATTTTACAGGAAAGCCAAAATGCTCCCATACAAAAGATTTGGATGATGCGGGAGGCTTTTCGAGTTCCTCTGTTCCGCCGCTAGCCATCGTTGTTGACTGAGTCACATGTTCCGCTGACGTAAACACGACTTCTGTGTAATTAATTATTTATTATTTAAGCAATATCAGCAGAAAACACTGTTTTATCTGCGGTTATTTTTTTTTTATTTATCTAAAAGTTTAAAAAACGAGTTAATCCGCGGATCACGTGCGTTCCGAACCGTGGGTTGTAATCCGTACGGATCACGGATCAACCGCGATCCGTTGCACCCCTAGCTATTTTGTTTTGCAAGTGTGTGTTGGACTCTGTTTATTTGGTTAGGGAGTGAGGTGGAGTGTTTGTCTTTTGGTTTCCTTTTCTTTTGCACTTAGGTGAGATTAGCTGTGGGTCGCACTTGATAGTTGGGGATTTTGTTTGTTATTTTGGCTGTGGTCACTCCCAAAGTCTTTTGCACAGGGTTATTTGTTCAGTGTCAGTATTATACATGAAAAAAAATGAAAATACAAAAAATATCCCTTTGTCCACTGGTGTTCCCTTCTTGCCCTCACCCCGTTTGTCCCTTTATCCCATTCCCCTTTCCCGTGCAGGGGCGCCGCTAAGGGGGGGAAAGTTGGGACAATTCTAAGGGCCCACGCCCTTTAGGGGCCCCCAGAGATCTGAATGGGTGTGGTAGGGGGGCCCAACCTCATATTTTGTCATAGGGCCCAAAATTGCTAGCGGCGCCCCTGTTCCCGTGAATACTGTTACACTCCAACCCTAGACAGGATATCAAAACAGCATCTTACCTATAGTTTTAAAAGAGATGAGGGATATTAATCATTGACCTTTATCTTTGCTATTTCAGAAATCCGTATCTGCTACCTTGTGACTGGAAGTATACACTGTAAATAAAGGCTAAATTTGTCACAGTTTTAAACGATTTTATATCAGCCAATTTGACTACAGTATAATTATATTTTTTTCCTCTTATGTTAAATGACAGAAAAGTTTTATCAAAACTACATTGCATAACTGGCATCGTAGTACTGATTAGCACCGATTCAGACATCCCGATGAACAAATATGAAGTTCATTTAAACTGTGGTACCTTAAATCCGTCAAGTTACCTCGATAAGCCAGTAACCCTGATTCGTAGTATAGGCCAATGATCACAAGCACTCTGTGTAAACGTATTGTTTAACCGGCGCTGTTGCATTACCAGGGTGAGAGGTTGACTTGCTGGTTAGCTATAAAAACAGACGTTAGTGCAACTCCACGTTAATGGTGCGGTCATCATGGCTTATAAATGCTTATTATCGTTCATCATTGTTTGTGTCAGTAACGATAACATAAACAAGGGTAGGCACCAGGAGAACATCATTGGCTCTTGCATCGATTACTTTTCCCGTAACACCCTTTAGATTGTTTCCCTGAAGGGCAGCAAACCGACAATTTTGGTGTGATTGAGCTGATCACGTGTGCATGGGGAGGGAATGCGGACCACATGACCTTCCCGGCGAGCTCAGCACATCCAGCATCGCTTCGCAAATACAATCAAAATGTTTTATCTTTATTCACACTTTCTATCTTTATTCATTATCTCTACAATCTCACTGCTGGACGAATGCCTGGCATTCAGAGCATTCTTTATTAGCCATTTGCCTTTGGATGCAGTTTATTTCCATGCCCCAAAGCTTCCAGGCATCAGTAATTGCTTCCCATGTTACTCCGGTCCTGGGGTCTTCTGTAACTGCCCTTTGGGATTACATATATTCAGCATATGCTTTTGTCCGAAGTGAGGAGAGTTTGGGGTCAGAGCACTTGGGTCTAAGGGACTTGCTCAAGGGCTTAACAATGTTACGATTACTCTGCCATGGGAGTTGAACCAACAACCAAACTGGCAGAGATGGCCAACCTGCTGAGCTCCACACCCGCTGACGATCTCCTTTTCCTGTCTGCTGCAGTCTCCATGGACCTGAGTCCAGAGAAGCACTCTGATCTTGAGGACATCCGGCTGAGGAAAGGAGCCCTTCTGCTGGAGATCCAGAGGCTGCGGGAGGCGCTGAGAGAGGCCCTCATGGAAGTGGAGGTCCTTGAATCCAGCACCAAACGCAGCCAAATCTTAGAAAAGAATAGGCATGTCGCCATGGGAAGAAAGAAATTCAACATGGACCCTAAGAAGGGTATCCTGTTCATGGTACAAAACAATCTTCTCCGGCACACGTCTGAGGACATCGCCCAGCTCCTATACAAGGGAGAGGGGCTGAACAAAACAGCCATTGGGGATTACCTGGGTGAGAGAGACGACTTCAATATCCAAGTCCTCCAAACATTTCTTGGGCTTCATGAATTCGCAGGGTTCAACCTGGTACAGGCTCTCAGGCAGTTCCTCTGGAGTTTCCGTCTGCCAGGAGAAGCACAAAAGATTGACAGGATGATGGAGGCCTTTGCGCAGAGGTACTGTCAATGTAATCCTGGAGTCTTCCAGAACATTGACACCTGCTATGTACTTTCATTTTCCATAATCATGCTAAACACTAGCCTTTATAATCCAAATGTGAGAGACAAGCCCAGTGTGGACAGGTTCATCTCCATGAATCGAGGAATCAATGATGGAGGCAACCTGCCAGATGATCTCCTCCGAAATCTTTATAAGAGCATAAAGAATGAGCCATTCACGATTCCTGAAGACAATGGGAACAATCCCTTTTTAAACCCTGACAGAGAGGGTTGGCTCTTCAAACTGGGAGGAGGACGGGTGAAAACATGGAAAAGGCGGTGGTTCATCCTGATGGACAACTGCCTTTACTACTTTAAACATACTACGGATAAGAAACCCAGGGTGATCATTCCGCTGGAGAATCTGAGCATCCGTGAGGTGAAGGATCTCAGGAAGCCTAACTGCTTTGAACTGTACATCCCTAACAACAGCAGACAGCTGATGAAAGCCTGCAGAACGGAGGCGGACGGCCGCCTGGTAGAGGGCAATCATGTGGTGTACCGCATCTCGGCGCCAACCCCTGAGGAGAAGGACAAGTGGATACAGAGCATCACTGCTGCTGTGAGCGCTGACCCTTTTTATGAGATGCTGGCAGCAAGAAAAACACAGATCTCTTAAAACAGGGGTGTCAGACTCATTTTCACCCCGCGCCACATCAGCATCATAGTTGTCACCTTATTCGGCCCTCAGGAAACCACCATGTCCCCCACAGACATCCCGATGTCATGTATTTGGTGCCAGAATTATAGAACACACAGGACTATTTGTGCCAGATTCCAGAGGAAGAAGTCAACCACTGTGAAAATGACTGCATTCACAGACGTGACATTGCTTGTGATGATGATGTCTTCACGTTGTGCACCTCTGTCATGGCAGAGAATGGTCTTGATGTTCCTCTGGATGCTTATAAGGCAATTGACCTCTACCTGCGCCTACGAGAAGAATGATCAGTTCTTCTACACATTGAACGATAAAGACTGTGTGAATATGTTTGGATGTGCTATTGCAGAAAGTATTTATTTCAGAACAAGGAACTTTGCACAAAACAACTGACTATTTGACTATGATCGCCCACTCAAACATTTGGGCCCAAAATTGTTGTTGCAGACATTCTTTGCCTTTATAATGTGGTCTCACAAAGTAATGTTTAACCTTAAGGTAGCATGACTGAATACCAGGTTTTGTTTTGAGGCGACTTATTGTTCACTACAGATTTTATCATCGAAATGCCCTGTCCTTTTTTTGTATAAATGTGAAATTAAATGTTATTTGCACTGTATTGCTGATCTTTATGTCAGAGTACCTTTTTTTCTGAGAATCCACACTGCTCTAAATTTGCATCAACATGATTGGGATTGGGATGGAAAAATTATTTTCCATCTTAACCCATATTCTAAGCATATTGATTTCTGTTGTAAATTTTACTTTTACAGCAGTATGATTTAAGACACTAACAGCAATCCATTTTTCAACCAGTAATTGTTAATGTGATAGGAATTGCATTCAACAGCAAATGCGTTCAACTTAACCAAATGTATAAATCTTACATATTCTGATGATTCGACATTCCCCCGATGTCTGTGTGATGTATTTCAGCAACAACACGCAGTTAATGAGATCACTATGCGGAATTTAGCCGACTGTTATTTTACTGATTAGGATATATCTGTCATGCCCGGCTCGTCCGCTCCTCGTGTGTGCCACGCCCCCTAATTACCCACGTGTGATTTCCTGATCCTGCCCAGTCGTGTCTTGTTTCCTGCTGCCTTGTTCTGTGTATTTAAGTCCTGGTCTCCCCAGTTTGCTTGGTCTGTCATTAATGTCAGTTGATGTCAGTCTGCGTCCAGTGTTCCCGGCTCCCCGAAGCCAGAATAAACCCCCGTTTTCCCGTATACTGTTGCCTGCCTGCTCCTTCCGCACGATCGCCGCTCTCTGCTCGCGATCGGTGCCCTCGACCCGTGACAGAATGACAGACCCAAACAAAGCACCTGCCGTGACAGAGGAGGAGTACTGCAGTTACGGCGAGCAGGTGCTCTTCTGGATTTCCCGGCCTGGCATCCGGGAGGATTCTCCGGCTTGGAACCTTGTCAGCCGGAACCGGGATATCTTAGAAGGGTTATCCCTGGAGGAAGACGCGCACCTAACCAAGGAGGTGCGCGACAACTTCAGGAGGATAGCCGAGCTCCGGAAAGAGCGATATGTCGCTCCCAGCGAACCAGGGACTATCCTCGCGCCGTCCGTCTTTGCGGGCTTAGCGCCGCCTCCCGCTACCACCGGTCGCCGGAGGAGGAAGAGGAGACCAGCGATCGCCCCGTCGATCGTCCTAGGGGCGTGCTCCATCGCCCTCGCTCCTCTTCCTGGGGAGGATCGGGAGAGTATCCCGATTACCCCGGAAGTCTCCAGCGCTGTTAAGCTGCCTCCCAGGGCAGCTTCCCCTTTCCGGAAGACACGCCGGGACGCTGAACAGCTTGAGCAGCCGCCTCCGCTGCTCGCTGCGGCCGCCTGGTCAGAGGGGCTTCCCCCGCTCCTACCGCCTGCGCATCCCGCGCAGCCGTCGCCGCAGCCGCCGGCGCAGACTCCTCTGCCTGCGCTGCCTGCCGCTCTCAAGCGGGCACCCCCTCAGCCTGCGAATCCGGCTTCCGAGCAGGCGCTCCCTTTGCTCTTGCCGCCGACGCGGCCACCGCTGCCTGCGGATCCCTATCCCGTGCGGCCGCCGCTGCCTGCGGATCCCTATCCCGTGCGGCCGCCGCTGCCTGCGGACCCCGCTCCCGTGCGGCCGCCGCTGCCTGCGGACCCCGCTCCCGTGCGGCCGCCGCTGCCTGCGGACCCCGCTCCCGTGCGGCCGCCGCTGCCTGCGGACCCCGCTCCCGTGCAGCCGCCGCCGCCTGCTGCAGCTCCCGGGCCGGCGCCCCCACTGCAGCAACCTGCAGCTCCCGGGCCGGCGCCCCCACTGCAGCAACCTGCAGCTCCCGGGCCGGCGCCCCCACTGCAGCCACCTGCAGCTCCCGGGCCGGCGCCCCCACTGCAGCCACCTCTAGTTCCTGACCGCGCTCCAGTTCCTGCAGAGGCGCCCCCTCTGCAGCCGCCTGCTGCAGCTCCCGGGCAGGCGCCCCCACTGCAGCAACCAGCTGCAGCTCCCGGGCAGGTGCCCCCACTGCAGCCGGCTCCCGTTCCTGACCGCGCTCCAGTTCCTGCAGAGGCGCCCCCTCTGCAGCCGCCTGCTGCAGCTCCCGGGCAGGCGCCCCCCTCTGCAGCCGCCTGCTGCAGCTCCCGGGCTGGCGCCCCCACTGCAGCCACCTCCTGTTCCTGACCGCGCTCCTGTTCCTGACCGCGCTCCTGTTCCTGTCCTGGCGCCCCCACTGCAGCCACCTGCAGCTCCCGGGCCGGCGCCCCCACTGCAGCCACCTCCTGTTCCTGACCGCGCTCCTGTTCCTGACCGCGCTCCTGTTCCTGACCGCGCTCCTGTCCCTGCAGAGGCGCCCCCACTGCAGCCACCTGCTGCAGCTCCCGGGCAGGCGCCCCCACTGCAGTCACCTGCAGCTCCTGTCAGCGCCCCAGTTCCTGACCGCGCTGCAGCAGCTCCCGAGGCGCCCCCTGTGACAGTTTCTCCCTCGCCCCGGCGAACTCGACCCCGACCTGGGGTCATGTCTGTGTCCCGTAAAGGGAGGGGACACAGACGCAGGGCTGGGGTCCCGCCCGCCCTGCCCCCTGGCTCGCCCTGCCTCGCCTGCGCTGGGGCTCGGTTGGCGCCTGCGGGTCCTGGCCCTCCGGGTCGGCTGTCGCCTGCGGGTCTCTCTCCGGTGCCTCGTCGCCCTGCCTCGCTCCCCTCTCCGGGTCCTGGTCGGTCGCCTGGGGGTTCCCCGACGGCGGCTCCTCGGTCGCCTGCGGGGCCCCTACCTCCGGCCCTCCCCCGGACATCGCCGCCTGCTGCGGCTCCCCCCTCCTCCGTGCCTTCGCCGTGGGCCCCTCCTGCTCCCTCGTCCCCTTCCCCGGTGCTCCCTCCTGCTCCCTCCCTGGCCCCTCCGCGGGTCCCTCGCCCTGCCTCCTCGGCCCCTCCGAGGTCCCCTCCGGCTCCGGCCTCCCGGCCGCCTGCGGCCCCTCCGGCTGCCGCCCGTCGCCCGCTGGGGCTCCCACGGGCTCCCCTTTGTTCCCCCGCCTTCTCTCCCTTCTCTCCTGCCCTGGTCCCTCCTTTGTTTGCTCCTCCTTTCTCCATTCCTCGTTCCTTTGTTCCTCCCGTCTCTGCTCCTTGTGTTCCTCCTTCTCCCTCTGGCTTCCCTCCGTTCACTCCCGGTCCTTTTGTCCCACCTGTTCCCTCTGTGTCTCCCTTTCTGGTCTGTCTCTCCGCTTTCCCGACCCTCTGTCAGGTTTTGTCCTTCGTCTTGTCCCTCGCTGTGTTTTGTACCTCAGTCCTGTTCCCTGTCCGGCGTTAATTCTGTTCTTGTTTTCCAGGTCCTGTCCTGCCTCGTCCCGTCCGTCGCCCCCTTCCTTGGCGCGCCCGGTGTAGCGCGCCTTTGGGGGGGGGTTCTGTCATGCCCGGCTCGTCCGCTCCTCGTGTGTGCCACGCCCCCTAATTACCCACGTGTGATTTCCTGATCCTGCCCAGTCGTGTCTTGTTTCCTGCTGCCTTGTTCTGTGTATTTAAGTCCTGGTCTCCCCAGTTTGCTTGGTCTGTCATTAATGTCAGTTGATGTCAGTCTGCGTCCAGTGTTCCCGGCTCCCCGAAGCCAGAATAAACCCCCGTTTTCCCGTATACTGTTGCCTGCCTGCTCCTTCCGCACGATCGCCGCTCTCTGCTCGCGATCGGTGCCCTCGACCCGTGACAATATCACCCATGATTGGGGTATACTATATATCAAGGGTCAGCAACCTTTTTGAAACTGAGAGCTACTTCACGGGTACTGAGCCATACAAAGGCTACCAGAACAGACTTTACCTAAACTTATCTAAACTTCATGTAGAATAAACACGTTTTAAATGCTTTTTTGGATATTGTCATTTTCAAATCTATATAAATACAAATGTGATTAAAAAAGAATAGCAACAAGATAAAATGAAATTTTAGTCGCTGCCCACTGGTGAGTTGTGGTATTTTTAGAACAGGTCCGTGGACAACTCATGTGGTCCTTGGGGGCATCCTGGTGCCAGTGGGCACCATGTTGGTGACCCCTGTTCTAAATGGTATGTAGGGTTTGCAAACTACACCAACGCTTCTGATGTAGCTACATTTAGGCTTATAGTGGAATAATATAGTGGAAGATTCCTTGCGTGAGTGTCTGAGAGCGTGAAAGTCATGCTAGATGCAAGGTAGTCGGCAGCCCTGCTTTCCGTGTGCATCTGTCTCTTACTTTAGGTGGCTAGAGATCCAGCATTACTCAGGATTAGGAGCCACTTGCACTGATAATAATTAGTTTCTTTTTCCCCTTGCAGTCTGCTGCTGTATAACATTATGAAATCAGCCCAAAAATCCGCAACCCATGACCTCCTAATATTTACCCGAAACTATGTTTTCAAAATAGCACAATTGGGCATGAACACCGCGGACCTGGAAACTCTGCTGAGCATTGAGAATCAGTGTGCAAAGGCTCTTAATTTGGATATGTTTGTGAAACGTTCTGCTGCACAGCACAACAAAGAAAAACAACTGGTCAGTGATAATGAAAAGTACAATCAGCATTGTTTTAACCATGAGAGTCCAAATGCTTAGATAAATTGTCACTTTTTCAGTGTAAGTATGCTCCTGAGCTCCACGATTCTGAATGATAGTCGGTTTCTCACTGAACCTCCATGCCACTCTGTTAAAATCTCTTGCCACCCCATGTAAAATTTTCTAGATCCACCACTGTGCCAGAGCTAAGACTTAAGAATCTTGAGTATTATTTCAACATAAACTTTGCTTGGGTGCTTCATACTTTAAATTAAATATAAATTATGGCAACGTGCAAAACTATTAAGGAAAATGCAACGTATTTGTTTTTCATTTACGTAATTATATATGTTGATTATGATTCTTTTTAGTTCCACAGTACATGCAGATACTACAATCCAAGCATGCACTCTTAGGTTAATTGCTATCAGTTTATATAAAGATTTATAGAAATTTCAGTCAGAGACTAGCTTCTGATATAGAAAGAATGTTTACATTTTTTTTGGCCGTGGAATAGTTTTTCAGTGCTGCATGTAGTTTCTCTTTATTGTTTGAATAGGGCACACTTACACATCAACAAGTGCTGTGGCAGTTGTGATGTTCTCGCATATGAGAAAATACAAGGACAACTTTTATTAAAGAAAACGAAAGGCTTTACTCTCCATACTCCAGTCAATTGCATGCATAGGCCTACTGCCGCATCTCACTTTGCCAACTTCCGCTTCCGTGCGGCTCAGGAGGATCTGGCTGCAGAACACTGGAAAGGGGTCCACAGCTCAAGGGGACCACCAGAGGACAGATGGAGTGGAACCGGGAACCAAGGGATTTGCCAGTGACTGGCACTCACTGTTGTTTTCGACTACAATAAAAACAGCTGTACTGGCTAAATAATGAGCATACAAAAGTAAAAAAAGACATGGATAGGAATAAAAAGGTAATTAAAAATAGAAAAACAACCGAAGAGTCATTCACATTGAACACGCGTCTCTGCTCTCAGGACGATGATCCTGCCAACTGCGCCAGACTGTGACAGACCGAACTACAAAACTGTAGACTCAGTGGACAGCTGACTACGCCACCCTAGGAATTTCATCCAGCTTTCCATTGAGACTACAGTTTTGCAGTCTGTTCTGCCAGACAATGTATTAAAAAGTGCAGTGTTATACATGACACTGTAATTAGTTCAATTCAAGAGATGTACTATCAAGTTATAATAGTGTGATTATCATAATCACACAAATATATGAATTCCTCTGATACTGAATTAAACAACCCTTTATGCTGTCCCTTATGTGAATTAGTAAAAATCTCCATAGTCATATGCAATTCCAATTCCCCCTTTTATTTATTTTATGGCAGACAGACAGCAGTGTATTATTATATTATAATTATATTATATTTATTATAATTATATAATTATATTATATTATAATTATTATATATATCATTATATTAGGGTGCCCCTCGCAGAAGGTAAATTTAATCTTATTTAATTACATTTTCTATATAGCGTCAGATGACAGCAGACGTAATTTACTGTAAGGTTACCTTTACTATAGAAGATATAACAGCTCCCAAAGTTCTTCATCTGGTACAGAAAACATACGCCTGACAGATGTTGAAGTTTATTCCGTCTTTATTCTTTTAGACACCGTGAAAAACATTCTAAAAGATCCATGATATTACCGCTAAACAGCGGCTCATACATCACCGCAATTCCACTTTTTAATACAAGACAACAAGTAAATACAATAAATATAAATTACCGTTTGCGCCTTCTGACCAAATGCTTAGGAGTTATTACAGATCCTGCCGTGACAAGCCGACAAACCACAAGTTGACTCCATGAATCTCCCAGCATGCATTTACTCCTACCCTATTCCGTCACATGACCATGTATTCAAGGGTTAACACGGATCAATTAAATAGTCAGCAGAGGGCACTGGCATACATTTCACAGTATACATTCTATATTAAATCAAACCAGCAAAAGGTGATTATGAAATCTTATAAAAAACTTAAAAAAACTGTCTTAGTGACAGTTACAGAGTGGCGTAGTCACCCTTTCGCTCTATAGCGGCCCCTACCCCTACTACGTTTATAATTATAATAATTGCCTCATGTGCAGTTACGCTGGTTAAATTACCTGGAAATGTTATTAACTGCACATTCTCCTAGAAACTAACAATGGTGCTCACTCAGGTATATTTATAATGGTCAGAAAGCTGATGTAAAGTCTGATATAGTGCTGAATGTGTTATTTTGTAGACAGTAATAGGTTTAATAAATTTTATATTCCATTACTGTAGAAAGCTATACTTGCTTACTTAAGGTATTTTGCGTTATTAATGTGTGATTTAAATGCAGGTAGTTTTATTACAGTCAGCTTTTATTCACAGTGAGTAGCTTGTCATCATGAAGAGGAAGTGTGACAATCGTGAGGTTTTGGGCAACCACAGAAAAGCAGGAAAGTAAGTAGAGACAGTGAGATAATTAGTGCCAGTCAGATGATAGACGTATACAGTATGTGAGTCAAAGGTTCTTCATATATTAATCATCCCATTCAGGTAACAAATCCTTAGAAATCCATTCCTGAGCATCATGCCAAGAAACACCACTTGTTTACTGATAACTGCTTTAATGTAAACTCTGCTGTGCTGAGAGTAAAGATGAAGAGGGAGAGACAGCAAGAGGCTGCTGACGGCAGACAATGCAGGCGACATGGAGGGGAGTGAGAAAAGGAGCAAATATTGATGGTTAAGAGTGAATAATGACGTCACAGCAGCCTGATCCTGATGTTAGTTTAATATGCTTCTTAGTTTGGCCTGTGGTGTGTATTTCAGATACAGCATTTAATCAGGGAGACTGAGTGTGAGTCAATGGCAGAGAGAGAGTGAGAGAGAGAGAGAGAGCAGACAGGCAGATGAAGATGAAGGTGTATTAGGGAAGAGGGGGGAGGAGCTTGGACCTTCACCAAATCAGCCAAATGTAAATGTCACGTCTATCAAACAGGAGACCCTGCTTTCAGGAGAAATGGTTTAAAGATCACACTTGGCTCCCTTACAGCCCCCCTCGTCTTAAGGGGGGTTCTTTGTTTCTACTGTGCAAAATAATTTGTAACACAAATGTCTAAACTGGCATGAAAGACACATTCAGCTCTTGTGAAGACTGGCATGTGAAACTGGAAAAGGCACTGGGGAAATTCAGTGCACATAAAGACAGGCAGTGCCACAGATTAGCACTGATGACATGGATTCAGAAGATCAATCCTGTTAATATTCAACCTTCAGATGAGCTGGAAAGAGCAGCAGCAAGTGAGGAAAAATCTTCTGGAGCTAAGTACTTGGCACGGCAAGGCCTGGCTTTTCGAGGTGTTGGTAAGGAGAGTGGGAATTTCAAGCAGCTTCTAATGCAAACAGCAGAGGGCGATGCAGAGCTGACCATGTGGCTGAAAGGTCACTTTGATTTCACCAGTGCTGTTTAACTGTAACACCTGTTCCTGGGTTGCCCTCAGTCCTTGTTATTGGTTATGATTCTCACTGTCCTGCACTGTGTCTTGTTAGCTGTGTATTTAAGTGCCTGTTCTGCTTCTGTTCTTTGATGCTTCATTATAGCTGTATGTTGTATGTATGTATGTATGTATATAGTTCTCTAGTTGTGTTTATTCCATCATTTAGTTCATTCCTGGTCATTTGCTGTTTATTTTGGATCCATCCTGATCCTTTTGGTTTTGATGTGTGTGTTGTAAAAAACCCTATTTTTCCAGCCGTGTCATGCACTGCCACAACCAGAAGAGGGCAGAAGATATGGCACAAAAAACAGGAAGAAGCCTAACTTTAAAAAGAACAAAAAACATCAAGACTCATCCAGCATTGGGTGGTGGGTTAACGAATAACACAAACAATCAAAGAATAAGCAAACAAATGAGAGAAAAGATGCAGAGATGACTGAGAAGCAGGGGATGACTGGAGAAGAGATGACAGGAGCAGAAGACAGGAGGGATACAGGAAGAGCGGAGAAGACAGTATAACTGAAGAATGGGAGAAGAGGAGAGACCACAGAGGAAGGAGAACATAGATGACTGGAGGGGAGGGAATATAGGAGCAACAGAGAGAAGGAGGAAGGGCTGCGGAGGAGAAGACAGGATAAGAGGGGAAAATGTGAGCAGAGAAGGACAAACACCCCCACTGCCCAGCAAAGTGCACTTGTAAGTAAACCACAATTTTAGCCTTGGGCTCAATATCTGGACTTGTCTCTGTGTAGCAATGCATAGAATCCTTGACACTGGCTATGACTGTACTGTATTAGTCCTAAACTTGCCATTATAGTGTAAGGAGAAAAGATTTTTTTTAAAATAAATCATTTAAAAAAAAAGGTAGAGCGATGTAGCCGCCGGAGAAGTCCCCCCCCCCCCCCCCCCCCCCCCCAAAAGCCCTTTTTGTTCCCTTCTAGCTACCAGATGAAACTCACAATGCACCCCAACGCCACCTAACTTCTCTTCCACATGATGCACCTTATTTACCCTCTGAATCCTGTCTATTATTGAGCGTTTTTCTATCCATTTGATTATAAACTTATTACACTGTATGTACATTAGTCAGCCACATATGCTGTACGGCTTTGTTTTCCGGACAGTCTGGGCTACTCAGATGTGTCATAATTCGATTTGTAAATGCTGACAGTCTTGATATTATCCTTCTTATCAGGAAAAACTACTTCTGCATATAGATATTTCTCAATTTTTAGTCTCATCTAATATAAAAATTGGCAGGTAGTACAAATATAATCTTATAAATGCTGAGATTAGAGTATCTGCGATGCAGGAATGCAGGGGTTTCATTGGGGCCCTTTCTATGGCTTAGTACTGTGAAGGAATACATGGTTAGTGCCAGGCGCAAATGAATATCTTTGATTTTGCATCCATTTGGTAACTTGTTGAAGTTGTCTGATAGTCAGTAATACATGGTTTAATTAATATGATTCTTTATTTACTACTTTATAACATCTGAAAGAAACTGAAATAGGAAAGCTTATTTTAATTTATGGTCCACTGGATAAACACAGACATTACAGACGGTTTTAGAGTCTTATGCTGAATGTTTTTTGCTATCGTTTTTCTGCCTGCATATGCTATGATTGGTGCAGTGAAATTTGAGAATGTGTTTGTGGTCAGTATCATAGCCTCAGACAACAAACCAACGCTGTAGCGTGTCACTGTGTTTACATGTGAGAGGGGTTCCAGTTACATAATGGACTCGTTCTAATTGTTTTGACGGAGCTCGACAAACCTAAAAAATAAATGCTGGTTTTATCAAAAACTATGTCATATAGCTATATTCCAGATTTATTACAGCCAATCACATCTCAGAGCTCCTAGGAACCTCCTTCTCCCTACATTTCCCTCCTTCACACTCTTCCCTCAAATACTGTTACATTTGTCTTTTTTCCACACTCACACCCTGTCTTGATCATACTCTGACTGCATGGCATCCATATGCAGGGCAAACTATTTTACAGTCTTATCTAGTATAATAGGACATAAACATTGAATTTGATAGTTATCTTTTATTTACACATTAGAACACAACACATGAACATGAAGGGATCGTTTGCATTTGCAACCAACACCTCCGCAAACCCCCTGTGGAATACTGGCCGCGGACAGGGGTGGGAATCCCCAAGCTGGAAGACTGTACTGCGTCATGTTAACATTAGCTAGCTAGTTAGCATGGATACAGTGTGCACCGGACTAAAACTATAAAGGACGTAAGGTGTGTGATATAGTAAAACACTTACTAACTGGTAATGCACGTTAGCATTACGTTAAATGACAACTTTACCTATTACTTACCAGAATAGCCTCCTACACGTGCGACGAATGACAGTAGGCAGAAGGCTGTGCGTTTTTCAGAAACACACCGGAGTTAAACTTACGCCGCATTATTTACCGGCACTTCTAACACCAACATTTACAGCCATTAACTCATATGTGGTAGTAACACTGAAATTACTTTCTCTGCGTCAAAATAAGGCAACACTGTGATTTTGATACTTTATCATTTATACTTAACTGTACCTTCCTCCCATTCCTCCGTCTCTGCTTATTGACATTTAGGAGAGTCTCAGATATAAATTAACAATTCAAAATTATCAAAGACAGACACAACACTGAAGAGATGACAAAGACAAAGTTTGAAAAGTAAATATGTTTTATTGCAAATCTCTTATCTTAACATAGCCTACCTTATCATATGTTAACTTACCACATCTTATATTTTAACTTAGCCTATCATCATATTTTAACTTAGCCTATCTTATGATATTTTAACTTAGCCTATCTTATCATATGTTAACTTAGCCTATCATATTTTATCTTAACCTATCTTGTCATATCTTAACTTAACCTATCTTATTATATTTTAACTTAGCCTATCTTATCATACAACTTAACCTATCTTATCTTATTATATTTCAACTTAGCTTATATTAATATATTTCGTCTTAGCCTATCTTATATTTTAATTTAGCATATCTTATCCTGTCGTATCTTATAGCTACATTAACACTTAAACAGTATCTCTTTCCGTTGGGTCCCGCGGGATCCCAGTCCAAATGCAGGGCTCTAACACGGGTATTCTAAGAAAAAGAAAATAAACACTTTACTTAACTTTACTTAAAGCAGTCATATAACTGCATTATACATACCCAATTAATGCCTTATAAATCATTTATAAAAGTATTAAAAACACGGCTGTAAATACTTATACAAAGGCATAGCACATTATAGCTATCTTGATAATGCATTATGAATGCTCTGATCTATATATGCACAATAAATATCTTCATAATACATTATATCGGCCATTAATCCATAATAAACATGGCTATAATGTGTTATGCTTTTTTTTCTTCAATATTTATACCCATGTCTATAATATATTTATGGATGCATTACAGTGCATTGTGAAGGTGTCAATAATGTAGTTATATTACTGCTTTAAGTCATTTCTAAACCTGAATTCACAGCCTTATAATTACTGCCTCTTGCTACTTCTTCTGAAGGGCAGGGGACAGCAGAAGAAGCACCACTTCATCTTCTTCTTCTTCTTCTTGTGGCTCTTCTCAGTATCATCTTCAGAATGATCTTCGGCATTCACATGGAATGATACTTCTTCTTCACTGTAGATCTTCTCGGCAGCATCAGCATCTTCTTTTGTTTTATCTGTCTTCATCACTTCAGTCTCGTCCTCTTCCTCAGGTCCTTCTTCTGGTATAGTCAGTAGCTGTGATCTGTCTTCAGATGCCACCATACACTGAAACCTGACCAGTGTGGTAGCATCAGCATCTTCTGCCTGCTGGAATACCACATCAGCTTCTTCATTTTCCTCAGGTCCATCTTCCTGTAAAGTCTGCAGCCATATTCTGGCTACATATGCCGCCATGCACTGCCAACTGTCCACTGTGGCAGCATCAGTGTCTTCTGCTTCCTGAAGCTCCTCATCTGTTTCTTCATCTTCCTCAAGTTCTTCCTCCTGGATGGGTTCTAGCCAAGTTCTGCCTCTTTGTGACACTACATACTCCACAGCATTCCCTGTACTTCTCCCTCCTCCTCCCTTAACCTCCTCCACATTCACTCCCACCTCACATACATTCTCCTCACCTCCATTTAGCATATCCATCATACTAATACCAGCCTCTGTCCCCTCCATCACAACCCTGGAGGCCTTCCCCTCAAATGTTCCCCACTCTGGTACCTCCACATATTCCTCACTACTCTGCCCCCTTACCTCACTTTCCCCCCGGCTTGTCCGGTCCTTCCTGACTTTCTTTTTTTTGTTAAGGTAGCAAGTTTTATAAATTTCCCAGTCTTCAGATGAAAGGCCGTAATTACTCTGAAGACTTTGAGATGAAATACTAGTGCTGGCTAGCAGTCCATCGTTTTCCACACTCTCCCCTCCCTTACTAACCCCTCCCTTACCCAAATCGGTAGACCCCCCCAATCCCCCCTTAACCCCCCCAGCCTGGACAGTGGGGAGTGTCACTGGTGAGAACTCCTCCACACCTTCTCCCCAGTTGATCACTTCATCCCACAGGTTCCAGGCTTCCCAGTGTTGGGTGTTGGTCCATCGATCAGCTCTCTCAATTCGCTCTCTGGGGAATAAATGAGAGATTAACCAGCACTTAAGAGAGATAATAAAATAAATAAAGAGCTGGAAATTCTTCAACCATACAGAAAATACAATTGTTACAATTATTATAATAAATAATTACAGGGTTCACATATATAAAAAAGAAAGAATAAAAGAAACAGCGAGCAAGATTGCAAAAAAAATCTACTGTAAAATGCACGATACTGTAAGTGCAATATCATATTAAACAGTAATGTCACCAAATTATAACTAGAATCAAATACAAAACAACTGTGCTCCACATCAAATGAATACCCAGATGAATACTACCAAGAACTGAGTTAACACTAACCAAGCTAAGAATATTTGAAAGTGTTAATCCTGTGTAACAATGTAAAGAGATGTAATGATAAACTTAGAAGCATCTAGCCTACTCCGAAAGTAATGCCCCAATTTTTTTTAACAATTTACCTACCACCCTGTACAGTAGGGGGTCCCAACTTCCGGTCGGGGTTCCGGTACCGTCCGCGCGGAGTATTGCACCGGGCGGCAGACAACCGGGGGTAAAGGAGCCAGCCGACCCGTTTATTAGGGGATCGCGCCGTTTTGGAAAGAAAGCTGCCCGTATTGATGTACGGAAATACGCCATTAGCCCCGCATGTCCGCATACACCTTCAATCTCCCGCCGCTCGGCGTGAGAACCCCCAAATTATACCGCCGTCTTACCGATTCGTGACACTTTTCTACGACGGAAACCGATCCGCGGACATCGAAAGGTTGGGAAGCCCTACTAAACTAGCATGTTTGAGATGAATTTACTAACCAAATAGTCTGTCATTATTTAAATATTAGCAACCACAGTAGCAATAAAAACCACTGCACTTTAAATGACGTTAAAAAATATGTAATATTAAAAAAATATGTAATGTTTTTTATTGTATTATAGACATTTACTATGTCATTATAGTATAAAAGGCTAAATAATCGAAGTAGCACAACATCAGTTGAAGAATTCAAAGACATTTTGGAGAGCTAACAAGCTACTCACCTCTGCGCCATTTTCACTCAGAGTTTGTTGTGCTTCAAACGGTAAAGTTTGTTTACGTTGTTTCTATGGAAACTGCTCTGACTCTCCGCTTGACCGTAATATAAAGGCATGTATGCAGTAATTTTCTGATTGCAGATTTGATCTGGCAAAAACTGGCACTATGATGGAAGTTATGCAGAAGTGCAGAGTAGATGGAATAATTTTTGTACCTCAATAAGATTGTATGCCTTTTGCCTGTGTCTCCAGCCAGTGCCGGGGGTGAAACGCGCCTGCAATTATCAGCGGGATAACATTATCGTTTTTTTTATTCTGTGGAAAATGAAAGACCGATTTGCTGGCCAGATTTATTTATGAATCATAAACATGTTGTGGGCTATATAAGTAAAGTCAGGGCTCTCAAGTCTTATGCATTGACTGTGAGACACTTGCATTTCAACCAGTTCACATGTTCACACACCGCACCTTATGTTTGTCAAGCTGAGAAGTAAGGGTTAGGGTTATAATTATCAATAAATAATGTACTTCCCTGTGAAACAATGATGCTGGATGTTTATTTGCATATCATGATATGGTGCAGCCTTTTAATAGGTTTCTGTTTTTCTGGTAATCCTTCATGGTGTTGAATAAGTCAGCAAGCATAAGTCTAAGGCTAGTGAGTGACTGGTGTTTTCGGGGGAGACTCCCTAGAGCTGGAGAGAAATACCTTAAGGCACGGGATGAAAAATCCCAAATCTTCCAGGAAAAATGTCAGCATTATATGTATTTGCCACACAGAACAGAACAAAAAATTCCTTAGGGAATCACACCGCCTACCATAGTCACTATACTACTCAGAACGCCTGGCAGCCACCAAATCAAACATAGGAAAAGGTCCGGATTTATAGCGTTAGAATGTGGTAGAGACTAATATCCATAACGTACCATCCTAGAACACACTGTGCTCTAAAATTTAAGCCCAATTAAAATCTGAATATTAAATGAGGAAAATAATTTGATTTGTTCTTCTATCCCAAGTTGTGGTCTAAAAGCAATAAGACCACCATCCATTATACCTGCTTTGGGGAAAATGCACTCCTGTAGCCACTAGGGGAGCTCTCACCTCTTCTGGGCCCAGCTAAATAATTATGTTACGCATTCTAACAAGCTTTATTATCTGTGTCAATAAGCCCTGCTTTTACACTAACACTCCTGCTGAGAGGCTAATTTGATTACCAGTCTTGCCCTTGTCATTAGGAACACATGAGAATTTGCGCAGTGCTGTTTCACAGTGGATTCTCACTGGTTTTCCCCAAGACTGGTACGATACATTTTATTCAGTTTCATACCACAGGTTATTGCAAGAGGGATCAATTGGTTTATACTAGTGCAAGGAAACTATTATTATGATGGTGGGTTATCAAACACAGTAGCTGGCTACCTCAGACATAAGACGCCCATTACGTACCTGTGTATCACCTATATGGGCTTGGAATCTGTATATAAATTGAAATAATTATTCATAGCCCAGATAGCATCATATTATTGTTTCAGCGTTGAAGTATAGTTAAATGCATTGAACTATGGTCAGTGTTAAATTATCAGCATTGAAACTGAATTGATTTTTGGTCATTTTTTCAATATTGAAAAATTTATGGTGGCGAAACCTTGATATAAAGTGACTTTTTCAACATTGAAAATAAGATGCTGAGTTAACATCAATATTATTGAAAATAAAAATGGAAAAATGAATTTATGGGGGGTGGCATGGTGGTGCAGTGGTTAGCACTGTTGCCTCACACCTCTGGGACCCAGGTTCGAGTCTCCGCCTGGGTCACATGTGTGTGGAGTTTGCATGTTCTTCCCATGTCGTCGTGGGGTTTCCTCCGGGTACTCCGGTTTCCCCCCACAGTCCAAAAACATGCTGAGGCTAATTGGAGTTGCTAAATTGCCCATAGGTGTGCTTGTGTGAGTGAATGGTGTATGAGTGTGCCCTGCTATGGGCTGGCCCCCCATCCTGGGTTGTTCCCTGCCTCGTGCCCATTGATTCCGGGATAGGCTCCGGACCCCCCGCGACCCAATAGGATAAGCGGTTTGGAAAATGGATGGATGGATGGATGGATGAATTTATGGGGGGTGGCATGGTGGTGCAGTGGTTAGCACTGTTGCCTCACACCTCTGGGACCCAGGTTCGAGTCTCCGCCTGGGTCACATGTGTGTGGAGTTTGCATGTTCTTCCCATGTCGTCGTGGGGTTTCCTCCGGGTACTCCGGTTTCCCCCCAAAGTCCAAAAACATGCTGAGGCTAATTGGAGTTGCTAAATTGCCCATAGGTGTGCTTGTGTGAGTGAATGGTGTATGAGTGTGCCCTGCGATGGGCTGGCCCCCCATCCTGTGTTGTTCCCTGCCTCGTGCCCATTGCTTCCGGGATGGGCTCCGGACCCCCTGCGACCCAGTAGGATAAGCGGTTTGGAAAATGGATGGATGGATGTTACAGGTAAGGCGTGTGTCATGCCCGGCTCGTCCGCTCCTCGTGTGTGCCACGCCCCCTGATTACCCACGTGTATTTCCCTGATCGTCTCCAGCTTTGTCTAGTTACTTTGATTAGTCCTGTGTACTTAAGTCCTGGTCTCCCCGGTTTCCCTTGTCCGTCATTGATGTTTGTAGGTGTGCTACGTTTTCCAGTCCTCGTTTGCCCATTAAATCCCTGGTTTTGCCCCGACTTCACCTGTCTGCCTGCTATTTCCACGCCTGCCCGCACGATCGCCGCTTCGCCCGACCGCGATCGTGACAGCGTGACTTTTATAGAAGACAGTGCTGCTGCAGGAAGAAGAATACATAAGTAAAGGGGGGATGTTGCGTTCAGTTAGTAATTGTTCTGTTTTCCATATTACTGTATGTCACAAGAGGGTGCTGTAAGGCTGTTTGATTCGACTTCAATTCCTATTCCAAGAGTCAAGAATGGATAGTTGATCCCAGGCAGCAGTTTTCCAGATTATCAACTTCAAAAACTAAAAAATATGATAGGAAAAAAGTCTTTGTAAAATTAAGAAGTATATAATACTATGAATGACAAGGGGTCTTAATACTTTTCATTTAATTTTATTAACTCAATCTTTTGCTGGCAAGTATACCTTTTAAATTATATACATAACAGTACAACTGCATTATTTGTGTTTTGTATGCACACTTCATACAAAGCAAAAGGTTATGGCGGCTACTTCATTAATAGTATTTCTTATTGATACTTTACAATTCCGTTCTATTGCCCAACTCCCAAAGGATCATAGATTTTTATTAAAGCATAGTAGTCTATGGAAATGTCAATACTAATCATACATTTCAGTGACATAACTAAATAGACATATGTTGACACACAGACACAGATAAAAACAATTAAACTCCCTCTATGTGAAAATGACATGTGACACACGTCCTCAATGTTAAAATCCATGAGTGTAAAAAATGACCATCGTTGCTAATGTTATATCTCAGGTCTCAGATTACTTCTTTAAGTGTCAATTAAACTGAAAAAAAATCACAGAAAAAGGCAAGCTTATTTGCCGACATTTAGTAACCGACAAGCTGATTAAGGAGGACTAAACCTGTACCTGGCTTTCCTGTCAGCTCCTTGGGGATGGCTAATCTTCAAATTTTATTACAAATACTACAACTTTATTTTGTGCCTTGCTTAAAGTAAAATATCTCCAGACTACTAAATACCGCGTTAATGGTGACATTTTTAAACTGATTCGCTTCTTTCGCCTCACTCTCCTCTATGTGACGGGTGGGCGTGGTTGATCTAGCCGGCTCCCGATTGGCGGGTATTCGGTAGCTCCTGTGTCATGTGACTGGTAGTAGCGTAGGCAGCACCGCCATAGCTTTGAAACCCTGTGTGCCTCCTTGGGCGATACGCGATGTTGGCATGGTAATTGTGAAATAGAGGATTCATAGATATGACTTAGTGAACCGACTATTTTCGAAACTGCAACAACATGAGGAATGTTAAAACTAGAAAACAGGGAACCACATTTCACAGGTAAAAAAATCTGCGGTACGGTCAAATAAGATACATAACATGTTTACTTGCCTGTGACACTGACGGGATACTAGCATTAGTTTTTGTTGAGAATACTATGAGCAATACTACATAAATTTGGGGGGGGGCAGTAGTGGTGGGCTTGTTTATTTATTCTACATAATTGTAAGATATAAATGCGTTAATTAGTAAAGAAGTTATGGCTAAAAGATCTTTCCATCTACACCCTGACATGTTGCTTGTTTATGTCTAATTATCGCTCCAAGATGGTGGCGCTGCTGACTCGTTGTGGAAAAGCGAGATGAGGCATCTAGGCTTTCAAATTCATGAGCACCACCATGTACTTCGTTTAAATGGGAGGTTCACCCCAAAACTATAAAAAGATATTTTAGAGGGGCCTTAATGCTATCTATTCATCAAAGTTCTGCTGGGAGTTGTTCAGGTTTGGAAATATCAGCCGTAGAAATGTCGGGCTTCTATCGAAGTACACTACTCGTATCACTGCGCATTAGACACAAGCGCGAGCTCCCTGGCAATATCTGCTGCGCAGTGATATTATTGGTGTGTGGAGTTGGGTAGAAGGAAATAGTTCGTATATTAAACTGCTCGCGACGAAGTCTGTGGATTTTCTTAACCTGTTCCTGATTTCTGGTAAGAGATATTGCTGTTGAATTTTTCAAATACGATGTTCTGGCGCTTTAAGTAGTGAAAGCAAAATTGAATCTTATTATATTGCTTATTCATTAATAAGTACCTATAACATGTATACTGCCCAATGTTTTGATTTAATAAATATTTAAAATTAATAAATATTTCAAAAATACTTCAATATTTAAAATGGTTCATGATTTTCAGGAGCTGTACAGTGGTTAGCACTGTTGCCTTACACCTTTGGGTCCCAGGTTCGAGTCTCCGCATGGGTCACATGTGTGCGGAGTTTGCATGTTCTCCCCATGTCGTCATGAGGTTTCCTCTGGGTACTTTGGTTTCCCCCCACATTCCAAAGACATGCTGAGGCTAATTGGACTTGCTAAATTGCCCGTAGGAGAGCATGTGTGAGTGAATGGTGTGTGAGTGTGCCCTGCGATGGGCTGGCCCCCCATCCTGGGTTGATTGATGGATGATTTTCAGGTCACACTGCCCCCTCAGAGCCCACCAATCAGTGACTGTCTCATAGTGTGATGTAATACACAATGTCCGCACCACCCACTTTTCAGTGAGCAGTAAAAACACACCAGCTTGTCTCAGCGGACAGCGGCTCTTATCAGATAAGGGGAAAAGGACGAGATATCAAAAGTAAAAATAAATATATCACATTTGGTTAACATCAAATGAAAACAGCCCTGCAATAATATATTGGATTCTAGGATATCACCTATTAAAAGGGTGAATCTATTCTAGCAGACCATAAAAATCCAAGTATGAACAGTGAAAATGGGCATAATAGGTCCCTATAAACGACAGGTTTCTGTCCATGGTGCTGAAAACCAGAATTGGCAGAATTCACATTACAGCGATTCCCCACTATATCGCGGATTTTCCTCCGACGCCTCACAATTCTCTGCGTATCCCGTACATTGTTTGTGGTCCGATTGTTTTCGTTTTGTTCTAAGCCCTACGATGGAAGACGTTGACCATTCAGGAGAAGGTATAACTTCTGGATGTGCTTCGGGAAGGAAAGCGTTATGCGGACGGCGTTCGCCATTATGGTTTGAATGAATCAACAGTATGCTACATGAAGAAGGATGAAAAGAATGTGTAAGAGCCATATATGTTTTAATTTTTATATATTCCATTACATATATAGAGAGAAAGTTGTGTGTGTGTATACATATTAAAAATTATTATTTTATTATTATTATTATTATTATTATGTTACTCATATCCTTAGCCCGACATTTAACATAGCCCTATATATGTGTTTTAATGAGTTTACATATGTTTAAAGCATGTGGGAGGGGTATTTTAAGGCTTAAACTTAAAAAAAAATTATATGATCCTTCTGTATCGTGGATTTTCACCTATCGCTGATGGGTCTGGAACGCATCTACTGCGATAGGCGGAGGATCAAATTTACCTTCATGTGGAGTCTTGGCTTTTCACAATGTTTCGTTCCTGCTTATAGCTAAGGTTTTTTTTAGCCGTCGTCACTCTAAGGTTGCCCATTAATGGTTTGGAATTGGGAATGTAAAGCTGTTTTGTTAGCATGTCTGCCTTACAATTCCTTTACTGTAAGTCAAGGCCTGCTGGAACTCAATACACCCTTCATGGCGCTTGTATTTACTCTTTATTTTTTATTACATTATGTTTGAGACTAACCCCTTTATCTACCTCTCCATTCCTCCTGTTGAGCTCCATACAGAACTAGTGGAGAAAAGGGGTGCTTGGAGGGGAGACGATATCTCTGGATGCCCACTTAAGAAATATCTGCGTTACCTTCCAATACACCTTCCAAACTTAAGTGGATTGAACATGGGTGCTGTTGAATTAATAAAAAAAATACACTGTATTAAAATTATTTTGTTTATATAACATAAAATTGAACTATAAACATGAAATTTAAATCTGTTTATATATTGACAAAATAATAATTCAGAATTTTGAACCCTCATTGAACAAAATTAAACCTAATATGGACAAATGGAAAGCATTGAAATTATCCTTATGGGGGGAAGGTTAATGTTACTAAAATGGTTGTGGTGCCTCAAGTTAATTATCTCTCTATGATGCTTCCATTTAATATTCCGGAAAGGATATTTGAACAGTACGAGAGTATAGTAAAAGATTTTTGTTGGGAAAGAATAAACCTAGGATTAAAATTACTTCGCCCAGAGACAAGGGAGGTCTAGGATTGCCAGATGTTAGATTATATAGCATGTCATTTGAAATAGCCAAACTCTACTATCACTGGAAGAATGTGAATTCTGATGTGGACTGGATAGCTATCGAGAGCAATTTGGCTTCACTATTTCAACCTCTGCACATTCTGTCACAATGGGGGGACAATATAAGAAACACAAACCCGATAATATCTTTTTCGAGAAATATATGGATCAAAATACATAAGAAGCTTAAAGTATCACATGACATGCAGCCATATTCCTCAATTTGGCACAATCCTCAAATACAAATAGTAAAAAGTATGGAAACAATGGCAACCCAAAGGGGTGAAAACTCTCTGGGATTTATTCGTAAATGGGATGTTTATGTCATAATCAGACTTAAAGAGTAAGTATGATGTAGGAGGAGGAGGGAGTTTTTGGAAGTTTTTGCAACTGAGGCATTGAGTCACGAGTGTTAAAATGCAGAAGATGAATGGTCAAGAATACTTTCTAGAGTGGGGAAATATTTTAGGGAAGTAAAAGGTAAATTTATTCAGTATAAAATTATACACAGATAGTACTGGACACTAGTTAGACTAAATAGAACTGGACTAATTAATACTGATCAGTGTTGGAATTTTAGAAGGCAGATGGGGGTTTATTTACACATGCTGTGGCAGTGCTCTCAGGTATATCCATTTTGGGGTAGAGTTCTTGGTCTCCTGGACAAATGGCTAGGCTTTACTTTACCCCGCAAACCCGACTCTCTCTGCTAGGAGATAGAGTGGAATTGCCAAAGGTGAATAATAAACAGTTTAAGGCTGTGATGGTGGGACTCAACTGCCATGAGGGTAATATTAAGGCATTTGAAATCCTCAACAATCCCCAATATAAAGGAATGGACCAATGAGATGATTAAGGCAGCTTCATATGAAAAAATGTTGGACAGACTAAATGGGAGACGAGGTATAATGAAAATGTGGGAATGTTTCTAGGGCCATGTTTTTGAAGGATAAATGGCTGGGAGGTTGAACTAGTGATTGGTCATATTGTTTTATAAATGTGAATGGCTGAAGTGTATTATATGAGAGTGCTGTAACTTTTTGGTTTGAAAAATAAGAAAAATTTGAATTACAAAATAAAATGTTCTTAGAAAGTAATTTCATGTAACCACTAGTCTTAAAATTAATTACATCCAACAGTACATTTTTTAGTGTAGGTAAGTAGATGGATCGATAAAATTAAATAATTATTACAAATCACAAATAACTATTACAGTCATGGCCAAAAATATTGGCACTTGTGTCAAAAAACACACCCCTTCTCCTAGAAAATTGTTGCAATTACAGATGCTTTGGCATTGTCATTAATTTCTCTTGTTGGCACTTGAAGAAAACAAAAAGAGGAAGAAGGAAAAACAGGAATCGGAGACATTCCACGCCAAAGGGCACCTGCCCTTCTCATATTGTCTCAAAAACCCAAAGCCAGTCAGAGTGGTCTGGGGGTGATTGTACACCCAAATAGGCCATTTGATCCATGTTGGTCTTAGTCTTTCTCATGATGGTGGGTAAATCTGGGGTGGCTCTTGTGGTTCTCATATGAGGTCTTTGGTGCACATTAAGTGAGGCAGATACAGGCCACCCATTGTGTACCTCTGTGCCATTTAAATGGGCTTGCAATCTGAAGAGGTGTGAGGTCACAGTGATTTAACACTGACCCACTTTTTCTCATGGCCTTGAGCCAGGTCATGACAATATCTTGTGCAGCACTAATGACGTAATGGCATCTGCTCATGTTATCTCATAACTTGAAGCTGTTTGTGCAGCACAACCCACACGGCACCAACAAGACATTGAGAACAATCCCAGCAGCCCTTGGCTCTCTTACCCAATGCTGTTATAAGGGGACCAAACTTCTTTAAATTTCGCTTCCACAGTGGCTTTTGAAAAAAATAAGCAAATCACGCAATGCTATTGAAATTATTAAAACATAGAGATTAACAGTCAGATTTGTGATTTTAAATGATGAAGTAATATATTGGATATAACATGAATGTATTTCTTATTTCTTTTTTTTTGGGTTTTCTGTGGTGAGAAATGAAAGCTACAGGCATGTAAATATTGCTTCCTGTAGTAACTTGTAAAATGTTCCTCATTGTTAACAATCACATTACATGTGAAGGTGTCAGTCAGTGGAAACGCATAGTGAGGCACGCTGGCCAACCATTGTATTCATTCAGGACCAGCCCATCAAGTAAAGGTTTCAGAACCACGGACAGTGACCTGTGTTAAACTGACCTCAGGTTCCTACATTGGCTCTATGGAATTTTCTGTAAATAATGAAATGCCACTGGCCCCCTACATGCGGAAATGTTTCCCCCTCCCCCAGACTTCTTCAGAGAGCTTTGGAGGACATTGTCTGCACGCTACCAGAGGCAACTAAGAATGTGCTTGAGTTGGGAGGAGGCAGTAGTCCCCATTTTTCCCTCCTGCTGTAGAGGGTCATCGGGAGGAGGTGGGTTTGCTGCTCTCTTTCGTGTCTCCTCAGCAGGTGGCTCTTAGAGATTTGTCTGAGAAAGGTCTGTTCCAGGCTTGTGTTAAAGTGCTGCATTTTCGGGCACTGAGTGGACTGGCAGATTCTAGGTGGTCAGGTTTGTTGAGGCCTGGATCTTCCCCGCAGGGATGTTGGAGGTCCCTGTACAAGCCCCCCATTGAGAAGCACACGGTGGATCTTCAGTGGCAGATTGTGCACGGGGCAGTGGCCACAAACAGACAGGTGATGCACATTGATTCCACAGGGTGGCAATTGGTTTTCTTAGCTAATCTGTTTCTTTAAAACAAAGAAATGGATTGTTTACTTGTGTCTTTTATTCTACATCATAGATAATGCGAACCTTCATATAAGTAAGAGGTAATATTTTGCTCAGTATCAGTTCAAGTTCAAATACTTCAGGTTTTTTATTTGACAAAACACATAAAATTGTTCAAATACTTCAGGTTTTTTATTTGACAAAACACATAAAATTGTCATGCAAAGTCATTGATTTATTTTTAAAACTATTGCACTGTGATACATTTAACATCATATTTTCAGTTCTGCCAAATCTTTTATTGACAGCTTAGTGGTTTTCTAATGGCTTGTGGTGTCACATGGTGGTCGAAAATGATATTACAGGCTTTTGTTGAAATTACCTTAAAATTCATCTGGAATGTATTGATTTATGCCATAATTAATGATGCAAATTAACACAGATGGGGCCATTTTGACCCCATTTTGATGTTTTTGAAGAGGTAGACGGTCCAGTTGGCTGTATTAGTCAGTCTGCTAAGAAACATAGTGCCAACAAGCCCATGGCCCCTTTTCATGTAAAATTTCATACAGGAGGCTGTTTGTGCAGTTTAGTGCCTTTGTTAGCCTCGGCTCCTGTAAATCATATAAGCACACCCACCACACCCCCAGGAGCATTCCGCGTGCCCCCACCGGCCAACCTGCTTGTCCCCCCCAACCCACAGACCGTCTGTAGTTCTGAAATTTATCCACATGGCTGCTGACCAAGTCTAAGGTAAAATTTCATAAATGAAATTTTCAGTAAAATACATTTTTTTCCTCTAATCTGGGAGACAGTGCAGAATTATTGGAGTCGGTCCTAACTCTGTCTTGAATATGTACCCAGCAGGCACCTAGGACTCGTATCTCCCTCTGAGAATCTCTTCTAATGCACTCAGCAGCAGAAATTCTCCATCCTAGATGAGCCTGCAAAGTTCTGTAGAAGTTAAATATACTTTAGTCAAATAAAGAATGAGACAATTTACTTAAAGCATGATATAGTTCATATTGCTCTTCAGGCTTCGTGATAAAATATTAAAATTATGGAGTACAAAGTTGTACATGCAAAGAATACAATGCAGAGTGGCAGAGCGCCTGGCCCAGAGGGTTTAATGGAATTTATCTTAATGTCTTTATTCTATTTTACTTTAATTTTTACCATATAATTCATTGTATTGTTCTTTCGATTTTATTTCTATTTTATTTTTGCTAATACACCGGATCTGAGTGCCTCATTTTGTTCCCTTCATGTAGAACACGTTTTGTAATGACAATAAAACATCCTTATCCTCATCTAAATCACACTGTCTAACTACTAACCTGTTTAAATAATATAATTGGATCTCAAAGGTTAATTGTCACTCAATTACCCCCTCAGCCCAACAGTACCACAAACACCGGAAATTTTCTCCTAAGTTGTTTTCCCTGCCTGGAACAATACCACAGCAGTCACATGGACTGATGTTTCAAAACATTTCAGAAACCTTGCATTGAAACTTGAGGTCTTTAGGAGGGATCAGTCCGGGGTGGCAAAGTTGCCACCACAAAGGTTTTTGATTAAGGGATTCATGATGCCAGGTAGCCATCTTTCACAAGCTGGTGGGCTGTGCCACTGATGCCTTTGCTTGGGTTTTATATGTCTGTCCTGGTTTGTGTTCTTGCCACTTCAGGTTCCCTGGTTTTGGTCTACATTCCTCGGTCCTCTGCTGTGGAGTCTACCTTCTGCTTCACCTCATTCTGGAGCCGCCCATCCAGTCAGCGGCCCATGTCCCCCTGGTTCCCTGTTTCCTGAGGTTAGTCTGCTAGTCTCCGGGGCCAGGGGGCAGAAATCTGCCATGTTGGATGGGTGGCCCAGGTTGGGGTGCTCCATCATAGACTGGTACATGAAGGATTATAAATGGTTTTTAACCAGTATGTACCGAGTGTGCATCGTGACGAAAAGAATGTCATGGGAACATTTAGGACTGACTGCAGTATTAGTTCAAAGCATGATTGTGTTTTTCTTAATTTTTATTGATTTATTTTTGGATTATTAATTTTTTAAAGTAACTTCATTCAGTTAAAAGGGGTTTGTCCATTTGCTTTAGCAGAAGTTCGTGTAAGTATGATGTTCATCTTCCTTTTTCATAGTCTAGTCTTTGCCAAGTTTTATGCTTATTTCCCCTGATTAAGTTAATCTGACGTGTGTTTAGGAGGGTCATACAGGCTTTTTGTTTGTAATGGAAGCACAGGGTCTGTACTTGAAGCTTATTTGCCATGTTAAAGGAAGCGTTTTACCTTCCTCTCTAATCTCTTTTTTTCTTGGCTCTCACTGCAGTCTCCTCTATGCCAGGGTTTCTCAACCCAGTCCTTGGACCCCACTGCAAAGATCCACAGTTTTGCTCTGTCCAAGCTCTCAGCACAGCAGTAAAAGGTGACTGTTTGGTTCATGCATGCAGGGATCTGGGACAGAGCAAAAACGTGGAGCTGTCTGGTGGGCTGAGGAATGAGTTTAGAAATGCTGCTGTATGAAGTATTAAACCATTTGACCGGTTGGATAAATGTTAAAATGTTTTCTCAAAATATAAAAAGAGATAATCTTCTGTTTTGCGTCTCATTACAAGCAAACTTGTTTTTTGTTTTTATGTCACTCTAGTATTTGATATCTAATTTTCAGTCTTCTGGCAATATAATGTGGTGAATGGTGAAAGACTTCCAGCAGGGGCTCCGGTTTCCTCCCACAGTCCAAAAGTGCGCAGGGTAGGTTAATTGGCAAATCTGAGTTGTGAGTGTTTGCGCCCTGCAGAGTGTTGACTCCTGCCCAGGGTTGGTTCCTGCCTACGCCTGTTGTTCCAAGGACAGGCTCCGGTCCCCCCCGCGACCTCAGTTTGGCTTGCTGTCTCCCCGCTTGGTTTTCTTTGGTTTACGTCTTCACTAGCCCCCTCGTTGCTTTGACTTGTGTGTAAGTTATGTATGTGTGATTGTATTGCTGCATAGGGAGTGACTGCTATTTTGTTTTGCAAGTGTGTGTTGGACTCTGTTTATTTGGTCAGGGAGTGAGGTGGAGTGTTTGTCTTTTGGTTTCCTTTTCTTTTGCACTTAGGTGAGATTAGCTGTGGGTCGCACTTGATAGTTGGGGATTTTGTTTGTTATTTTGGCTGTGGTCAGTCCCAAAGTCTTTTGCACTGGGTTATTTGTTCAGTGTCAGTATTATACATGGAAAAAAAATGAAAATACAAAAATATCCCTTTGTCCACTGGTGTTCCCTTCTTGCCCTCACCCTGTTTGTCCCTTTATCCCATTCCACTTTCCCGTGAATACTGTTACACTCCAACCCTAGACAGGATATCAAAACAGCATCTTACCTATCGTTTTAAAAGAGATGAGGGATATTAATCATTGACCTTTATCTTTGCTATTTCAGAAATCCGTATCTGCTACCTTGTGACTGAAAGTATACACTGTAAAAAAAAGGCAAAATGTGTCACAGTTTTAAACCATTTTATATCAGCCAATTTGACTACAGTATAATTATTTTTTTCCTCTTATGTTAAATGACAGAAAAGTTTTCATCAAAACTACATTGCATAACTGGCATCGTAGTACTGATTAGCACCGATTCAGACATCCCGATGAACAAATATGAAATTCATTTAAACTGTGGTACCTTAAATCCGTCAAGTTACCCCGATAAGCCAGTAACCCTGATTCGTAGTACAGGCCACTGATCACAAGCACTCGGTGTAAACGTATTGTTTAACCGGCGCTGTTGCATTACCAGGGTGAGAGCTTGACTTGTTGGTTAGCTATAAAAACAAACGTTAGTGCAACTCCACGTTAATGGTGCGGTCATCATGGCTTATAAATGCTTATTATCGTTCATCATTGTTTCTGTCAGTAACGATAACATAAACACGGGTAGGCACCAGGAGAACATCATTGGCTCTTGCATCGATTACTTTTCCCGTAACACCCTTTAGATTGTTTCCCTGAAGGGCAGCAAACCGACAATTTCGGTGTGATTGAGCTGATCACGTGTGCATGGGGAGGGAATGCGGACCACATGACCTTCCCGGCGAGCTCAGCGCATCCAGCATCGCTTCGCAAATACAATCAAAATGTTTTATCTTTATTCACACTTTCTATCTTTATTCATTATCTCTACGATCTCACTGCTAGACGAATGCCTGGCATTCAGAGCATTCTTTATTAGCCATTTGCCTTTGGATGCAGTTTATTTGCATGCCCCAAAGCTTCCAGGCATCAGTAATTGCTTCCCATGTTACTCCGGTCCTGGGGTCTTCTGTAACTGCCCTTTGGGATTACATATATTCAGCATATGCTTTTGTCCGAAGTGAGGAGAGTTTGGGGTCAGAGCACTTGGGTCTAAGGGACTTGCTCAAGGGCTTAACAATGTTACGATTACTCTGCCATGGGAGTTGAACCAACAACCAAACTGGCAGAGATGGCCAACCTGCTGAGCTCCACACCCGCTGACGATCTCCTTTTCCTGTCTGCTGCAGTCTCCATGGACCTGAGTCCAGAGAAGCACTCTGATCTTGAGGACATCCGGCTGAGGAAAGGAGCCCTTCTGCTGGAGATCCAGAGGCTGCGGGAGGCGCTGAGAGAGGCCCTCATGGAAGTGGAGGTCCTTGAATCCAGCACCAAACGCAGCCAAATCTTAGAAAAGAATAGGCATGTCGCCATGGGAAGAAAGAAATTCAACATGGACCCTAAGAAGGGTATCCTGTTCATGGTACAAAACAATCTTCTCCGGCACACGTCTGAGGACATCGCCCAGCTCCTATACAAGGGAGAGGGGCTGAACAAAACAGCCATTGGGGATTACCTGGGTGAGAGAGACGACTTCAATATCCAAGTCCTCCAAACATTTCTTGGGCTTCATGAATTCGCAGGGTTCAACCTGGTACAGGCTCTCAGGCAGTTCCTCTGGAGTTTCCGTCTGCCAGGAGAAGCACAAAAGATTGACAGGATGATGGAGGCCTTTGCGCAGAGGTACTGTCAATGTAATCCTGGAGTCTTCCAGAACATTGACACCTGCTATGTACTTTCATTTTCCATAATCATGCTAAACACTAGCCTTTATAATCCAAATGTGAGAGACAAGCCCAGTGTGGACAGGTTCATCTCCATGAATCGAGGAATCAATGATGGAGGCAACCTGCCAGATGATCTCCTCCGAAATCTTTATAAGAGCATAAAGAATGAGCCATTCAAGATTCCTGAAGACAATGGGAACAATGCCTTCTTCAACCCTGACAGAGAGGGTTGGCTCTTCAAAATGGGAGGAGGACGGGTGAAAACATGGAAAAGGAGGTGGTTCATCCTGATGGATAACTGCCTTTACTACTTTAAACATACTACGGATAAGAAACCCAGGGTGATCATTCCGCTGGAGAATCTGAGCATCCGTGAGGTGAAGGATCTCAGGAAGCCTAACTGCTTTGAACTGTACATCCCTAACAACAGCAGACAGCTGATGAAAGCCTGCAAAACGGAGGCGGACGGCCGCCTGGGAGAGGGAAATCATGTGGTGTACCGCATCTCGGCGCCAACCCCTGAGGAGAAGGACAAGTGGATACAGAGCATCACTGCTGCTGTGAGCACTGACCCTTTTTATGAGATGCTGTCAGTAAGAAAAAAACGGCTGAATAAATAAGTAACGATAAAGACTGTGTGAATATGGTTGGATGTGCTATTGCAGAAAGTATTTATTTCAGAACAAGGAACTTTGCACAAAGTAATGTTTAACCTTAAGGTAGCATGACCGAATACCAGGTTTTGTTTTGATGCGACTTATTGTTCACTACAGATTTTATCATCGAAATGCCCTGTCCTTTTTTTGTATAAATGTGAAATTAAATGTTATTTGCACTGTATTGCTGATCTTTATGTCAGAGAACCTTTTTTTCTGAGAATCCACACTGCTGTAAATTTGCATCAACATGATTGGGATTGGGATGGAAAAATTATTTTCCATCTTAACCCATATTCTAAGCATATTGATTTCTCTTGTAAATTTTACTTTTATAGCAGTATGATTTAAGACACTAACAGCAATTCATTTTTCAACCAGTAATTGTTAATGTGATAGGAATTGCATTCAACAGCAAATGCGTTCAACTTAACCAAATGTATAAATCTTACATATTCTGATGATTCGACATTCCCCCGACGTCTGTGTGATGTATTTCAGCAACAACACGCAGTTAATGAGATCACTATGCGGAATTTAGCCGACTGTTATTTTACTGATTAGGATATATCACCCATGATTGGGGTATACTATATATCAAGGGTCAGCAACCTTTTTGAAACTGAGAGCTACTTCACGGGTACTGAGCCATACAAAGGCTACCAGAACAGACTTTACCTAAACTTATCTAAACTTCATGTAGAATAAACACGTTTTAAATGCTTTTTTGGATATTGTCATTTTCAAATCTATATAAATACAAATGTGATTAAAGAAGAATAGCAACAAGATAAAATTAAATTTTAGTCGCTGCACACTGGTGAGTTGTGGTATTTTTAGAACAGGTCCGTGGGTGACTCATGTGGTTCTTGGGGGCATCCTGGTGCCAGTGGGCACCATGGTGGTGACCCCTGTTCTAAATGGTATGTAGGGTATGCAAACTACACCAACGCTTCTGATGTAGCTACATTTAGGCTTATAGTGGAATAATATAGTGGAAGATTCCTTGCGTGAGTGTCTGAGAGCGTGAAAGTCATGCCAGATGCATGGTAGTCGGCAGCCCTGCTTTCCGTGTGCATCTGTCTCTTACTTTAGGTGGCTAGAGATTCAGCATTACTCAGGATTAGGAGCCACTTGCACTGATAATAATTAGTTTCTTTTTCCCCTTGCAGTCTGCTGCTGTATAACATTATGAAATCAGCCCAAAAATCCGCAACCCATGACCTAATATTTACCCGAAACTATGTTTTCAAAATAGCACAATTGGGCATGAACCCCGCGGACCTGGAAACTCTGCTGAGCATTGAGAATCAGTGTGCAAAGGCTCTTAATTTGGATATGTTTGTGAAACGTTCTGCTGCACAGCACAACAAAGAAAAACAACTGGTCAGTGATAATGAAATTTACAATCAGCATTGTTTTAACCATGAGAGTCCAAATGCTTAGATAAATTGTCACCTTTTCAGTGGAAGTATGCTCCTGAGCTCCACGATTCTGAATGATAGTCGGTTTCTCACTGAACCTCCATGCCACTCTGTTAAAATCTCTTGCCACCCCATGTAAAATTTTCTAGATCCACCACTGTGCCAGAGCTAAGACTTAAGAATCTTGAGTATTATTTCAACATAAACTTTGCTTGGGTGCTTCATACTTTAAATTAAATATAAATTATGGCAACGTGCAAAACTATTAAGCAAAATGCAACGTATTTGTTTTTCATTTACGTAATTATATATGTTGATTATGATTCTTTTTAGTTCCACAGTACATGCAGATACTACAATCCAAGCATGCACTCTTAGGTTAATTGCTATCAGTTTATATAAAGATTTCCCATTCGGCGCCTGTTACAGAAATTTCAGTCAGAGACTATCTTCTGATATAGAAAGAATGTTTACATTTTTTTTGGCCGTGGAATAGTTTTTCAGTGCTGCATGTAGTTTCTCTTTATTGTTTGAATAGGGCACAATTATAATTATACTACATTTATTATAATTATATAATTATATTATATTATAATTATTATATATATCATTATATTAGGGTGCCCCTCGCAGAAGGTAAATTTAATCTTATTTAATAAAATTTTTTATATAGCTTCAGATCACAGCAGAAGTCATTTACTGTAAGGTTACCTTTACTATACAAGATATAACAGCTCCAAAAGTTCTTCATTTGGTACAGAAAACATACGCCTGACAGATGGTGAAGTTTATTTCGTCTTTATTCTTCTAGACACCATGAAAAACTATAAAATAAACATATTATTAAATTCCTGCATTACATTTCATCTTACAAGACATTCTAAAAGATCCATGATATTACCGCTAAACAGCGGCTCATACATCACCGCAATTCCACTTTTCAATACAAGACAACAAGTAAATACAATAAATATAAATTACCGTTTGCGCCTTCTGACAAAATGCTTAGGAGTTATTACAGATCCTGCCGTGACAAGCCGACAAACCACAAGTTGACTCCATGAATCTCCCAGCATGCATTTACTCCTACCCTATTCCGTCACATGACCATGTATTCAAGGGTTAACACGGATCAATTAAATAGTCAGCAGAGGGCACTGGCATACATTTCACAGTATACATTCTATATTAAATCAAACCAGCAAAAGGTGATTATAAAATAACCGTCTTAGTGACAGTTACAGAGTGGCGTAGTCACCCTTTCGCTCTATAGCGCCCCCTACCCCTACTACGATTATAATTATAACAATTGCCTCATGTGCAGTTGCGTTGGCTAAGTTACCTGGAGATGTTATTAGCTGCACATTCTCCTAGAAACTAACAACGGTGCTCATTCAGGTATATTTATATTGGTCAGAAAGCCCATGTAAAGTCTGATATAGTGCTGAATGTGTTATTTTATAGACAGTAATAGGTTTAATTAATTTTATATTCCATTACTGTAGAAAGCTATACTTTCTTACTTAAGGTATTTTGCATTATTAATGTGTGATTTAAATGAAGGTAGTTTTATTACAGTCAGCTTTTATTCACAGTGTCATCATGAAGAGGAAGTGTGACAATCGTGAGTTTTTGGGCAACCACAGAAAAGCAGGAAAGTAAGTAGAGACAGTGAGATAATTAGTGCCAGTCAGATGATAGACGTATACAGTATGTGAGTCAAGGGTTCTTCATATATTAATCATCCCATTCAGATAACAAATCCTGAGAGATCCATTCCTGAGCATCATGCCAAGAAACACCACTTGTTTACTGATAACTGCTTTCATGTAGACTCTGCTGTGCTGAGAGTAAAGATGAAGAGGGAGAGACAGCAAGAGGCTGCTGACAGCAGAGAATGCAGGTGACATGGAGGGGAGTGAGAAAAGGAGCAAATATTGATGGTTAAGAGTGAATAATGACGTTACAGTAGCCTGATCCTGATGTTAGTTTAATATGCTTCTTAGTTTGGCTTGTGGTGTGTATTTCAGATATGGCATTTAAGCAGGGAGACTGAGTGTGAGTCAATGACAGAGAGAGAGAGAGAGAGAGAGAGAGAAGACAGGCAGGTGAAGATGAAGGTGTATTAGGGAGGAGGGGGGAGGAGCTTGGACCTTCACCAAATCAGCCAAATGTAAATGTCACGTCTATCAAACAGGAGACCCTGCTTTCAGGAGAAATGGTTTAAAGATCACACTGGGCTCCCTTACAGCCCCCCCCCCCCCCCCCCTCGTCTTAAGGGGGGTTCTTTGTTTCTACTGTGCAAAATAATTTGTAACACAAATGTCTAAACTGGCATGAAAGACACATTCAGCTCTTGTGAACACTGGCATGTGAAACTGGAAAAGGCACTGGGGAAATTCAGTGCACATAAAGACAGGCAGTGCCACAGATTAGCACTGATGACATGGATTCAGAAGATCAATCCTGTTAATATTCAACCTTCAGATGAGCTGGAAAGAGCAGCAGCAAGTGAGGAAAAATCTTCTGAAGTTAAGTACTTGGCACGGCAAGTCCTGGCTTTTCGAGGTGTTGGTAAGGAGAGTGGGAATTTCAAGCAGCTTCTAATGCAAACAGCAGAGGGCGATGCAGAGCTGACCATGTGGCTGAAAGGTCACTTTGATTTCACCAGTGCTGTTTAACTGTAACGCCTGTTCCTGGGTTGCCCTCAGTCCTTGTTATTGGTTATGATTCTCACTGTCCTGCACTGTGTCTTGTTAGCTGTGTATTTAAGTGCCTGTTCTGCTTCTGTTCTTTGATGGTTCATTATAGCTGTATGTTGTATGTATGTATATAGTTCTCTAGTTGTGTTTATTCCATCATTTAGTTCATTCCTGGACATTTGCTGTTTATTTTGGATCCATCCTGATCCTATTGGTTTTGATGTGTGTTGTAATAAACCCTATTTTTCCAGCCGTGTCATGCACTGCCGCAACCAGAAGAGGGCAGAAGATATGGCACAAAAACAAAGGAAGAAGCCTAACTTTAAAAAGAACAAAAAACATCAAGACTCATCCAGCATGGGGTGGTGAGTTAAGGAATAACACAAACAATCAAAGAATAAGCAAACAAATGAGAGAAAAGATGCAGAGATGACTGAGAAGCAGGGGATGACTGGAGAAGAGATGACAGGACCAGAAGACAAGAGGGATACAGGGAGAGCGGAGAAGACAGTATAACTGAAGAATGGGAGAAGAGGAGAGACCACAGAGGAAGGAGAACATAGATGACTGGAGGGGAGGGAATATAGGAGCAACAGAGAGAAGGAGGAAGTGCTGCGGAGGAGAAGACAGGATAAGAGGGGAAAATGTGAGCAGAGAAGGACAAACACCCCCACTGCCCAGCAAAGTGCACTTGTAAGTAAACCACAATTTTAGCCTTGGGCTCAATATCTGGACTTGTCTCTGTGTAGCAATGCATAGAATCCTTGACACTGGCTATGACTGTACTGTATTAGTCCTAAACCTGCCATTATAGTGTAAGGAGAAAAGATTTTTTTTTAAATAAATAATTTTAGAAAAAGGTAGAGCGATGTAGCCCCAGGAGAAGTACCCCCCCCCCCCCCCTAAAGCCCTGTTTGTTCCTTTCTAGCTACCAGATGAAACTCACAATGCACCCCAACGCCACCTAACTTCTCTTCCACATGATGCACCTTATTTACCCTCTGAATCCTGTCTATTATTGAGCGTTTTTCTATCCATTTGATTATAAGCTTATTACACTGTATGTACATTAGTCATCCACATATGCTGTACGGCTTTGTTTTCCGGACAGTCTGGGCTACTCAGATATGTCATAATTCGATTTGTAAATGCTGACAGTCTTGATATTATCCTTCTTATCAGGAAAAACTACTTCTGCATATAGATATTTCTCAATTTTTAGTCTCGTCTAATATAAAAATTGGCAGGTAGTACAAATATAATCTTATAAATGCTGAGATTAGAGTATCTGCGATGCAGGAATGCAGGGGTTTCATTGGGGCCCTTTCTATGGCTTAGTACTGTGAAGGAATACATGGTTAGTGCCAGGCGCAAATGAATATCTTTGATTTTGCATCCATGTGGTAACTTGTTGAAGTTGTCTGATAGTCAGTAATACATGGTTTAATTATTATGATTGTTTATTTATTACTTTATAACATCTAAAAGAAACTGAAATAGGAAAGCTTATTTTAATTTATGGTCCACTGGATAAACACAGACATTACAGACGGTTTTAGAGTCTAATGCTGAATGTTTTTTGCGATCATTTTTCTGCCTGCATATGCTGTGATTGGTGCAGTGAAATTTGAGAATGTGTTTGTGGTCAGTATCATAGCCTCAGACAACAAACCAATGCTGTAGTGTGTCACTGTGTTTACATGTGAGAGGGGTTCCAGTTACATAATGAACTCGTTCTAATTGTTTTGACGGAGCTCGACAAACCTAAAAAATAAATGCTGGTTTTATCAAAAACTATGTCATATAGCTATATTTCAGATTTATTACAGCTAAACACATCTCGGAGCTCCGAGGAACCTCCTTCTCCCTACATTTCCCTCCTTCACACTCTTCCCTCAAATACTGTTACATTTGTCTTTTTTCCACACTCACACCCTATCTTGATCATACTCTGACTACATGGCATCCATATGCAGGGCAAACTATTTTACAGTCTTATCTAGTATAATAGGACATGAACATTGAATTTGATAGTTATCTTTTATTTACACATTAGGACACAACGCATGAACATGAAGGGATCGTTTGCATTTGCAACCAACACCTCCGCAAACCCCCCTGCGGAATACTGGCCGCGGACAGGGGTGGGAATCCCCAAGCTGGAAGACTGTACTGCGTCATGTTAACATTAGCTAGCTAGTTAGCATGGATACAGAGTGCACCGGGCTAAAACTATAAAGGACGTAAGGTGTGTGATATAGTAAAACACTTACTAACTGGTAATGCACGTTAGCATTACGTTAAATGACAACTTTACCTGTTACTTACCAGAATAGCCTCCTACATGTGCGACGAATGACAGCAGGCAGGCTGCGTGTTTTTCAGAAACACACCGGAGTTAAACTTACGCCGCATTATTTACTGGCACTTCTAACACCAACATTTGCAGCCGTTAACTCATATGTGGTAGTAACACTGAAATTACTTTCTCTGCGTCAAAATAAGGCAACACTGTGATTTTGATACTTTATCATTTATACTTAACTGTACCTTCCTCCCATTCCTCCGTCTCTGCTTATTGACATTTAGGAGAGTGACAGATATAAATTAACGATTCAAAATTATCAAACAAAGACAGACACAACACTGAAAAGATGACAAAGACACAGTTTGAAAAGTAAATATGTTTTATTGCAAATCTCTTATCTTAACATAGCCTACCTTATCATATGTTAACTTAACCCATCTTATATTTTAACTTAGCCTATCATCATATTTTAACTTAGCCTATCTTATCATATGTTAACTTAGCCTATCATATTTTATCTTAGCCTATCTTGTCATATCTTAACTTAACCTATCTTATTATATTTTAACTTAGCCTATCTTATCTTATTATATTTCAACTTAGCTTATATTAATATATTTCGTCTTAGCCTATCTTATATTTTAACTCAGCATATCTTATCCTATCGTATCTTATAGCTACATTAACACTTAAACAGTATCACTTTCCGTTGGGTCCCGCGGGATCCCAGTCCCAATGCAGGGCTCTAACACGGGTATTCTAAGAAAAAGAAAATAAACACTTTACTTAACTTTACTTAAAGCAGTCATATAACTAATAAATAAATAAATACCCAATTAATGCCTTATGAATCATTTATAAAAGTATTAAAAACACGGCTGTAAATACTTATACAAAGGCATAACACATTATAGCTATCTTGATAATGCATTATGAATGCTCTGATCTATATATACACAATAAATATCTTCATAATACATTATATCGGCCATTAATCCATAATAAACATGGCTATAATGTGTTATGCTTTTTTTTCTTCAATATTTATACCCATGTCTATAATATATTTATGGATGCATTACAGTGCATTGTGAAGGTGTCAATAATGCAGTTATATTACTACTTTAAGTCATTTGTAAACCTGAATTCACAACCTTATAATTTCTGCCTCTTGCTACTTCTTCTGAAGGGCAGGGGACAGCAGAAGAAGCACCACTTCATCTTCTTCTTCTTGTGGCTCTTCTCAGTATCATCTTCAGAAAGATCTTCGGCATTCACATGGAATGATACTTCTTCTTCACTGTAGATCTTCTCGGCAGCATCGGCATCTTCTTTTGTTTTATCTGTCTTCATCACTTCAGTCTCGTCCTCTTCCTCAGGTCCTTCTTCTGGTATAGTCAGTAGCTGTGATCTGTCTTCAGATGCCACCATACACTGAAACCTGACCAGTGTGGTAGCATCAGCATCTTCTGCCTGCTGGAATACCACATCAGCTTCTTCATTTTCCTCAGGTCCATCTTCCTGTAAAGTCTGCAGCCATATTCTGGCTACATATGCTGCCATGCACTGCCAACTGTCCACTGTGGCAGCATCAGTGTCTTCTGCTTCCTGAAGCTCCTCATCTGTTTCTTCATCTTCCTCAAGGTCTTCCTCCTGGATGGGTTCTAGCCAAGTTCTGCCTACTTGTGACACCACATATTCCACAGCATTCCCTGTACTTCTCCCTCCTCCTCCCTTAACCTCCTCCACATTCACTCCCACCTCACATCCATTCTCCTCACCTCCATTTAGCATATCCATCATACTAATACCAGCCTCTGTCCCCTCCATCACAACCCTGGAGGCCTTCCCCTCAAATGTTCCCCACTCTGGTACCTCCACATATTCCTCACTACTCTGCCCCCTTACCTCACCCTCCCCCCGGCTTTTCCGGTCCTTCCTGACTTTCTTTTTTTTGTTAAGGTAGCAAGTTTTATAAATTTCCCAGTCTTCAGATGAAAGGCCGTAATTACTCTGAAGACTTTGAGATGAAATACTAGTGCTGGCTAGCAGTCCATCCTTTCCCACACTCTCCCCTCCCTTACCCAAATCAGTAGACCCCCCCAATCCCCCCTTAACCCCCCCAGCCTGGACAGTGGGGAGTGTCACTGGTGAGAACTCCTCCACACCTTCTCCCCAGTTGATCACTTCATCCCACAGGTTCCAGGCTTCCCAGTGTTGGGTGTTGGTCCATCGATCAGCTCTCTCAATTCGCTCTCTGGGGAATAAACGAGAGATTAACCAGCACTTAAGAGAGATAATAAAATAAATAAAGAGCTGGAAATTCTTCAACCATACAGAAAATACAATTGTTATAATTATTATAATAAATAATTACAGGGGTCACATAGAATAAAAGAAACAGCGAGCAAGATTGCAAAAAAAATCGACTGTAAAATGCACGATACTGTAAGTGCAATAGCATATTAAACAGTAATGTCACCAAATTATAACTAGAATCAAATACGAAACAACTGTGCTCCACATCAAATAAATACCCAGATGAATACTACCAAGAACTGAGTTAACACTAACCAAGCTAAGAATATTTGAAAGTGTTAATCCTGTGTAACAATGTAAATAGATGTAATGATAAACTTAGAAGCATCTAGCCTACTCCGAAAGTAATGGCCCAAATTTTTTTTAACAATTTACCTACCACCCTGTACAGTAGGGGGTCCCAACTTCCGGTCGGTGTTCCGGTACCGTCCGCGCAGAGTATTGCACCGGGCGGCAGACAACCGGGGGTAGAGGAGCCAGCCGTCCCGTTTATTAGGGGATCGCGCCGTTTTGGAAAGAAAGCTGCCCGTATTGATGTACGGAAATACGCCATTAGCCCCGCATGTCCGTATACACCGTCAATCTCCCGCCGCTCGGCGTGGGAACCCCCAAATTATACCGCCGTCTTACCCATCCGTGACACTTTTCTACGACGGAAACCGATCCGCGGACATCGAAAGGTTGGGAAGCCCTACTAAACTAGCATGTTTGAGATGAATTTACTAACCAAATAGTCTGTCATTATTTAAATATTAGCAACCACAGTAGCAATAAAAACCACTGCACTTTAAATGACGTTAAAAAATATGTAATATTAAAAAAATATGTAATGTTTTTTATTGTATTATAGACATTTACTATTTCATTATAGTATAAAAGGCTAAATAATCGAAGTAGCACAACATCAGTTGAAGAATTCAAAGACATTTTGGAGAGCTAACAAGCTACTCACCTCTGCGCCATTTTCACTCAGAGTTTGTTGTGCTTCAAACGGTAAAGTTTGTTTACGTTGTTTCTATGGAAACTGCTCTGACTCTCCGCTTGACCGTAATATAAAGGCATGTATGCAGTAATTTTCTGATTGCAGATTTGATCCCTATGCAGTAATTGACCACTGACCTCTTGGACCCTCTGGGCTGCCTTCACCTGCATTGAGGCAGCTGTTACGTTTGCTGTCATTACATTCAGCCCAAAATATCAAAGTACAGGATTTAAGATTTGAATTAGTAACAGGACCGTGGGAAACAAAACATATATGTTATTGATCCCACGAAGAAAGTTTTCAATTTTCTCCTTCTTTCAGTTCTTAAATAACGTGTCAGTTCTTGCTCTGGTTGGTTGGGATTTACCATTTTAACATTGTAGCTGTTCCTAGGCAATACACAGACAAATTCTTTTTTTTAGGATGGAATTGTTATGTTGTAAACGATTACCTTCACGTTTCAACAAAGGTACTTGCTTTTGATATATAATTTTTTGTACATGTGTACTCTGGTCATACCCCTTGGACATTTGGATGGCATGGAAGGACAGTCACTGCTGTCACCTATACTGTCCCTGTCTGCTTTTCTCATTTAAGTGTTGATACGGCAAAAGAAGATGGACCTTTTGTAGAAATTTCCAGCCAGAGACTTGGTTCCTATATGAAGAGAATATTTTATTTTAATTCAGGCTAAGAAACTACAGAAAACCAGCTCTGCATGTGATCTCCCCTTTACTGCACAAGGAGGGCACACACATCAACAATTAGCAATGCAGCAAAATACAGATGAACAATTTCTCACAGTTTCAGAATAAATCAGATTTCTCTGTAATTCAGAGATTGTCTAAGACTAGATCATTTTCTGCACTTGAACCTAATTTCAAGATAAATGACACCTGGGTCTATTAAAAGAAGGTGATGCTGCCTGACCCACCAACCAAGGCTGGGAGGAAAGGGAGGAATACTAGTCAAAGGAAGGAAGAAAAGCAGCCCACCCTATCTCATGGTCATGGATACAAAAGTCAGGGAGTGTTACGAAGAAGACACCACACTTAAGACCATTGGTTTTATGCACTGAATTACACCAGGTAGAGTTTTTGCATTCTACCTGTGTTACGTAACATTCCTCAGCCTTCATTTGTTTCCACAGAATGCAGGACATAATTTAGGGTGCCAAACAAGACAGCGGAACTGCAGTATAGCCAATTATTTGTTTCAGTAGTTTTATAACAACTCGAACATAAAATGTTTGTTTTTCTTAGATAAAAGTCCAGTTGAAACAGACTTTATTTTTAAATGTTAGATTGGATTTAAGAGATGGAACATGTTGCTTGTGTTAATACTGCTTTGATTTTGAGGATGAAGTCTGAAGTGTAGGTGACGTGTAACAGGTTGTTATTTTACTTTTAACTTATAATTATACAAGATTCTGTTTTCCTTCTTCTGTCTAACCTGATGGGTACAATATCCTTTAAACTTTCCCATGATGCTTTTGTCCTGCATCGCCCCTCCCTCTGTCTTTTCCCCTTTATAAGGGTCCCGACCTCATTTCCTCTTCCCTTTGGTGTATTGCACACGTGGGAAGAGGTGAGGATCTAGTGGCAGGGTCCCCCGAGTTAGTAAATCAATTGTATAATTATGACCCATATATATTATATTTGATTTATTATTCATCATAAGCAGGGGATAGAAAACATGTCTATGCATAAGTATATACATTGTTTTACTTTGTGCAGAGAGAGCGAGAGGGCCAGAGCATATGAAGTTTACCCCTTTCCTTATTGTTCCCAACAGTTTCAATAAAATCCAGGAACGACAACGGCGTCTGTAATATCCCTTCCTCCTGCACCCCACACACACCTGATAACACCCCAAAACACAATGCAGAGTATAGGCAGGGAATGACCGGTTACATAGGTACACTAGTGCGGCTTGTAAATATGCCCTTAATTTATGCCTGAATATCCCTCCCATATAGTGGCTGACCACATATCACGTGAAAGACCCAGAGAGAGTGAGTGTATATATATATATATATGTATGATGTACATGTGAGAGACACCATCGGAAGTCCGGTTCAGTTCCTCAGAGGCACTACTATGGAGGCGCTTACAGTAATAAACTTGCTGACCGCAAAAACTGGCACTATGATGGAAGTTATGCAGAAGTGCAGAGTAGATGGAATAATTTTTGTACCTCAATAAGATTGTATGCCTTTTGCCTGTGTCTCCAGCCAGTGCCGGGGGTGAAACGCGCCTGCAATTATCAGTGGGATAACATTATCGTTTTTTTTATTCTGTGGAAAATGAAAGACCGATTTGCTGGCCAGATTTATTTATGAATCATAAACATGTTGTGGGCTATATAAGTAAAGTCAGGGCTCTCAAGTCTTATGCATTGACTGAGAGACACTTGCATTTCAACCAGTTCACATGTTCACACACCGCACCTTATGTTTGTCAAGCTGAGAAGTAAGGGTTAGGGTTATAATTATCAATAAATAATGTACTTCCCTGTGAAACAATGATGCTGGATGTTTATTTGCATATCATGATATGGTGCAGCCTTTTAATAGGTTTCTGTTTTTCTGTTAATCCTTCATGGTGTTGAATAAGTCAGCAAGCATAAGTCTAAGGCTAGTGAGTGACTGGTGTTTTCGGGGGAGACTCCCTAGAGCTGGAGAGAAATACCTTAAGGCACGGGATGAAAAATCCCAAATCTTCCAGGAAAAATGTCAGCATTATATGTATTTGCCACACAGAACAGAACAAAAAATTCCTTAGGGAATCACACGCCTACCATAGTCACTATACTACTCAGAACGCCTGGCAGCCACCAAATCAAACATAGGAAAAGGTCCGGATTTATAGCGTTAGAATGTGGTAGAGACTAATATCCATAACGTACCATCCTAGAACACACTGTGCTCTAAAATTTAAGCCCAATTAAAATCTGAATATTAAATGAGGAAAATAATTTGATTTGTTCTTCTATCCCAAGTTGTGGTCTAAAAGCAATAAGACCACCATCCATTATACCTGCTTTGGGGAAAATGCACTCCTGTAGCCACTAGGGGAGCTCTCACCTCTTCTGGGCCCAGCTAAATAATTATGTTACGCATTCTAACAAGCTTTATTATCTGTGTCAATAAGCCCTGCTTTTACACTAACACTCCTGCTGAGAGGCTAATTTGATTACCAGTCTTGCCCTTGTCATTAGGAACACATGAGAATTTGCGCAGTGCTGTTTCACAGTGGATTCTCACTGGTTTTCCCCAAGACTGGTACGATACATTTTATTCAGTTTCATACCACAGGTTATTGCAAGAGGGATCAATTGGTTTATACTAGTGCAAGGAAACTATTATTATGATGGTGGGTTATCAAACACAGTAGCTGGCTACCTCAGACATAAGACGCCCATTACGTACCTGTGTATCACCTATATGGGCTTGGAATCTGTATATAAATTGAAATAATTATTCATAGCCCAGATAGCATCATATTATTGTTTCAGCGTTGAAGTATAGTTAAATGCATTGAATTATGGTCAGTGTTAAATTATCAGCATTGAAACTGAATTCATTTTTGGTCATTTTTTCAATATTGAAAAAATAATGGTGGCGAAACCTTGATATAAAGTGACTTTTTCAACATTGAAAATAAGATGCTGAGTTAACATCAATATTATTGAAAATAAAAATGGAAAAATGAATTTATGGGGGGGCGGCATGGTGGTGCAGTGGTTAGCACTGTTGCCTCACACCTCTGGGACCCAGGTTCGAGTCTCCGCCTGGGTCACATGTGTGTGGAGTTTGCATGTTCTCCCCATGTCGTCGTGGGGTTTCCTCCGGGTACTCCGGTTTCCCCCCACAGTCCAAAAACATGCTGAGGCTAATTGGAGTTGCTAAATTGCCCATAGGTGTGCTTGTGTGAGTGAATGGTGTATGAGTGTGCCCTGCGATGGGCTGGCCCCCCATCCTGGGTTGTTCCCTGCCTCGTGCCCATTGCTTCCGGGATGGGCTCCGGACCCCCTGCGACCCAGTAGGATAAGCGGTTTGGAAAATGGATGGATGGATGTTACAGGTAAGGCGTGTGTCATGCCCGGCTCGTCCGCTCCTCGTGTGTGCCACGCCCCCTGATTACCCACATGTATTTCCCTGATCGTCTCCAGCTTTGTCTGGTTACTTTGATTAGTCCTGTGTATTAAGTCCTGGTCTCCCCGGTTTCCCTTGTCCGTCATTGATGTTTGTAGGTGTGCTATGTTTTCCAGTCCTCGTTTGCCCATTAAATCCCTGGTTTTGCCCCGACTTCACCTGTCTGCCTGCTATTTCCACGCCTGCCCGCACGATCGCCGCTTCGCCCGACCGCGATCGTGACAGCGTGACTTTTATAGAAGACAGTGCTGCTGCAGGAAGAAGAATACATAAGTAAAGGGGGGATGTTGCGTTCAGTTAGTAATTGTTCTGTTTTCCATATTACTGTATGTCACAAGAGGGTGCTGTAAGGCTGTTTGATTCGACTTCAATTCCTATTCCAAGAGTCAAGAATGGATAGTTGATCCCAGGCAGCAGTTTTCCAGATTATCAACTTCAAAAACTAAAAAATATGATAGGAAAAAAGTCTTTGTAAAATTAAGAAGTATATAATACTATGAATGACAAGGGGTCTTAATACTTTTCATTTAATTTTATTAACTCAATCTTTTGCTGGCAAGTATACCTTTTAAATTATATACATAACAGTACAACTGCATTATTTGTGTTTTGTATGCACACTTCATACAAAGCAAAAGGTTACGGCGGCTACTTCATTAATAGTATTTCTTATTGATACTTTACAATTCCGTTCTATTGCCCAACTCCCAAAGGATCATACATTTTTATTAAAACATAGTAGTCTATGGAAATGTCAATACTAATCATACATTTCAGTGACATAACTAAATAGACATATGTTGACACACAGACACAGATAAAAACAATTAAACTCCCTCTATGTGAAAATGACATGTGACACACGTCCTCAATGTTAAAATCCATGAGTGTAAAAAATGACCATCGTTGCTAATGTTATATCTCAGGTCTCAGATTACTTCTTTAAGTGTCAATTAAACTGAAAAAAAATCACAGAAAAAGGCAAGCTTATTTGCCGACATTTAGTAACCGACAAGCTGATTAAGGAGGACTAAACCTGTACCTGGCTTTCCTGTCAGCTCCTTGGGGATGGCTAATCTTCAAATTTTATTACAAATACTACAACTTTATTTTGTGCCTTGCTTAAAGTAAAATATCTCCAGACTACTAAATACCGCGTTAATGGTGACATTTTTAAACTGATTCGCTTCTTTCGCCTCACTCTCCTCTATGTGACGGGTGGGCGTGGTTGATCTAGCCGGCTCCCGATTGGCGGGTATTCGGTAGCTCCTGTGTCATGTGACTGGTAGTAGTGTAGGCAGCACCGCCATAGATTTGAAACCCTGTGTGCCTCCTTGGGCGATACGCGATGTTGGCATGGTAATTGTGAAATAGAGGATTCATAGATATGACTTAGTGAACCGACTATTTTCGAAACTGCAACAACATGAGGAATGTTAAAACTAGAAAACAGGGAACCACATTTCACAGGTAAAAAAATCTGCGGTACGGTCAAATAAGATACATAACATGTTTACTTGCCTGTGACACTGACGGGATACTAGCATTAGTTTTTGTTGAGAATACTATGAGCAATACTACATAAATTTGGGGGGGGGCAGTAGTGGTGGGCTTGTTTATTTATTCTACATAATTGTAAGATATAAATGCGTTAATTAGTAAAGAAGTTATGGCTAAAAGATCTTTCCATCTACACCCTGACATGTTGCTTGTTTATGTCTAATTATCGCTCCAAGATGGTGGCGCTGCTGACTCGTTGTGGAAAAGCGAGATGAGGCATCTAGGCTTTCAAATTCATGAGCACCACCATGTACTTCGTTTAAATGGGAGGTTCACCCCAAAACTATAAAAAGATATTTTAGAGGGGCCTTAATGCTATCTATTCATCAAAGTTCTGCTGGGAGTTGTTCAGGTTTGGAAATATCAGCCGTAGAAATGTCGGGCTTCTATCGAAGTACACTACTCGTATCACTGCACATTAGACACAAGCGCGAGCTCCCTGGCAATATCTGCTGCGCAGTGATATTATTGGTGTGTGGCGTCGGGTAGAAGGAAATAGTTCGTATATTCAACTGCTCGCGACGAAGTCTGTGGATTTTCTTAACCTGTTCCTGATTTCTGGTAAGGGATATTGCTGTTGAATTTTTCAAATACGATGTTCTGGCGCTTTAAGTAGTGAAAGCAAAATTGAATCTTATTATATTGCTTATTCATTAATAAGTACCTATAACATGTATACTGCCCAATGTTTTGATTTAATAAATATTTAAAATTAATAAATATTTCAAAAATACTTCAATATTTAAAATGGTTCATGATTTTCAGGAGCGGTACAGTGGTTAGCACTGTTGCCTTACACCTTTGGGTCCCAGGTTCGAGTCTCCGCATGGGTCACATGTGTGCGGAGTTTGCATGTTCTCCCCATGTCGTCGTGAGGTTTCCTCTGGGTACTTTGGTTTCCCCCCACATTCCAAAGACATGCTGAGGCTAATTGGACTTGCTAAATTGCCCGTAGGAGAGCATGTGTGAGTGAATGGTGTGTGAGTGTGCCCTGCGATGGGCTGGCCCCCCATCCTGGGTTGATTGATGGATGATTTTCAGGTCACACTGCCCCCTCAGAGCCCACCAATCAGTGACTGTCTCATAGTGTGATGTAATACACAATGTCCGCACCACCCACTTTTCAGTGAGCAGTAAAAACACACCAACTTGTCTCAGCGGACAGCGGCTCTTATCAGATAAGGGGAAAAGGACGAGATATCAAAAGTAAAAATAAATATATCACATTTGGTTAACATCAAATGAAAACAGCCCTGCAATAATATATTGGATTCTAGGATATCACCTATTAAAAGGGTGAATCTATTCTAGCAGACCATAAAAATCCAATTATGAACAGTGAAAATGGGCATAATAGGTCCCTATAAACGACAGGTTTCTGTCCATGGTGCTGAAAACCAGGATTGGCAGAATTCACATTACAGCGATTCCCCACTATATCGCGGATTTTCCTCCGACGCTTCACAATTCTCTGCGTATCCCGTACATTGTTTGTGGTCCGATTGTTTTCGTTTTGTTCTAAGCCCTACGATGGAAGACGTTGACCATTCAGGAGAAGGTAAAACTTCTGGATGTGCTTCGGGAAGGAAAGCGTTATGCGGACGGCGCTTGACATTACGGCTTGAATGAATCAACAGTACGCTACATGAAGAAGGATGAAAAGAATGTGTAAGAGCCATATATATTTTAATTTTTATATATTCCATTACATATATAGAGAGAAAGTTGTGTGTGTGTATATATATTAAAAATTATTATTTTATTATTATTATTATTATTATTATTATTATTATTATTATTATGTTACTCATATCCTTAGCCCGACATTTAACATAGCCCGATATATGTGTTTTAATGAGTTTACATATGTTTAAAGCATGTGGGAGGGGTATTTTAAGGCTTAAACTTCAAAAAAAAATTATATGATCCTTCTGTATCGTGGATTTTCACCTATCGCTGATGGGTCTGGAACGCATCTACTGCGATAGGCAAATTTACCTTCATGTGGAGTCTTGGCTTTTCACAATGTTTCATTCCTACTTATAGCTAAGGTTTTTTTTAGCCGTCGTCACTCTAAGTTTGCCCATTAATGGTTTGGAATTGGGAATGTAAAGCTGTTTTGTTAGCATGTCTGCCTTACAATTCCTTTACTGTAAGTCGAGGCCTGCTGGAGCTCAATTCTGCTTCATGGCACTTGTATTTACTCTTTATTTTGCATTACATTATGTTTGAGACTAACCCCTTTATCTACCTCTCCATTCCTCCTGTTGAGCTCCATACAGAACTAGTGGAGAAAAGGGGTGCTTGGAGGGGAGACGATATCTCTGGATGCCCACTTAAGAAATATCTACGTTACCTTCCAATACACCTTCCAAACTTAAGTGGATTGAACATGGGTGCTGTTGAATTAATAAAAAAAATGCACTGTATTAAAATTATTTTGTTTATATAACATAAAATTGAACTATAAACATGAAATTTAAACCTGTTTATATATTGACAAAATAATAATTCAGAATTTTGAACCCTCATTGAACAAAATTAAACCTAATATGGACAAATGGAAAGCATTGAAATTATCCTTATGGGGGGAAGGTTAATGTTACTAAAATGGTTGTGGTGCCTCAAGTTAATTATCTCTCTATGATGCTTCCATTTAATATTCCGGAAAGGATATTTGAACAGTACGAGAGTATAGTAAAAGATTTTTGTTGGGAAAGAATAAACCTAGGATTAAAATTACTTCGCCCAGAGACAAGGGAGGTCTAGGATTGCCAGATGTTAGATTATATAGCATGTCATTTGAAATAGCCAAACTCTACTATCACTGGAAGAATGTGAATTCTGATGTGGACTGGATAGCTATCGAGAGCAATTTGGCTTCACTATTTCAACCTCTGCACATTCTGTCACAATGGGGGGACAATATAAGAAACACAAACCCGATAATATCTTTTTCGAGAAATATATGGATCAAAATACATAAGAAGCTTAAAGTATCACATGACATGCAGCCATATTCCTCAATTTGGCACAATCCTCAAATACAAATAGTAAAAAGTATGGAAACAATGGCAACCCAAAGGGGTGAAAACTCTCTGGGATTTATTCGTAAATGGGATGTTTATGTCATAATCAGACTTAAAGAGTAAGTATGATGTAGGAGGAGGAGGGAGTTTTTGGAAGTTTTTGCAACTGAGGCATTGAGTCACGAGTGTTAAAATGCAGAAGATGAATGGTCAAGAATACTTTCTAGAGTGGGGAAATATTTTAGGGAAGTAAAAGGTAAATTTATTCAGTATAAAATTATACACAGATAGTACTGGACACTAGTTAGACTAAATAGAACTGGACTAATTAATACTGATCAGTGTTGGAATTTTAGAAGGCAGATGGGGGTTTATTTACACATGCTGTGGCAGTGCTCTCAGGTATATCCATTTTGGGGTAGAGTTCTTGGTCTCCTGGACAAATGGCTAGGCTTTACTTTACCCCGCAAACCCGACTCTCTCTGCTAGGAGATAGAGTGGAATTGCCAAAGGTGAATAATAAACAGTTTAAGGCTGTGATGGTGGGACTCAACTGCCATGAGGGTAATATTAAGGCATTTGAAATCCTCAACAATCCCCAATATAAAGGAATGGACCAATGAGATGATTAAGGCAGCTTCATATGAAAAAATGTTGGACAGACTAAATGGGAGACGAGGTATAATGAAAATGTGGGAATGTTTCTAGGGCCATGTTTTTGAAGGATAAATGGCTGGGAGGTTGAACTAGTGATTGGTCATATTGTTTTATAAATGTGAATGGCTGAAGTGTATTATATGAGAGTGCTGTAACTTTTTGGTTTGAAAAATAAGAAAAATTTGAATTACAAAATAAAATGTTCTTAGAAAGTAATTTCATGTAACCACTTAAAATTAATTACATCCAACAGTAAGTTTTTTAGTGTAGGTAAGTAGATGGATCGATAAAATTTAATAATTATTACAAATCACAAATAACTATTACAGTCATGGCCAAAAATATTGGCACCCCTGCACTTGTGTCAAAAAACACACCCATTCTCCTAGAAAATTGTTGCAATTACAGATGCTTTGGCATTGTCATTAATTTCTCTTGTTGGCACTTGAAGAAAACAAAAAGAGGAAGAAGGAAAAACAGGAATCGGAGACATTCCACGCAAAAGGGCACCTGCCCTTCTCATATTGTCTCAAAAACCCAAAGCCAGTCAGAGTGGTCTGGGGGTGATTGTACACCAAAATAGGCCATTTCATTCATGTTGATCTTAGTCTTTCTCATGATGGTGGGTAAATCTGGGGTGGCTCTTGTGGTTCTCATATGAGGTCTTTGGTGCACATTAAGTGAATCAGATACAGGCCACCCATTGTGTACCTCTGTGCCATTTAAATGGGCTTGCAATCTGAAGAGGTGTGAGGTCACAGTGATTTAACACTGGTCCACTTTTTCTTATGGCCTTGAGCCAGGTCATGACAATATCTTGTGCAGCACTAATGACGTAATGGCATCTGCTCATGTTATCTCATAACTTGAAGCTGTTTGTGCAGCACAACCCACACGGCACCAACAAGACATTGAGAACAATCCCAGCAGCCCTCGGCTCTCTTACCCAATGCTGTTATAAGGGGACCAAACTTCTTTAAATTTCGCTTCCACAGTGGCTTTTGAAAAAAATAAGCAAATCACGCAATGCTATTGAAATTATTAAAACATAGAGATTAACAGTCAGATATGTTTTGTGATTTTAAATGAGGAAGTGATATATTGGATATAACATGAATGTATTTCTTATTTCTTTTTTTTTTGGGTTTTCTGTGGTGAGAAATGAAAGCTACAGGCATGTAAATATTGCTTCCTGTAGTAACTTGTAAAATGTTCCTCATTGTTAACAATCACATTACATGTGAAGGTGTCAGTCAGTGGAAACGCATAGTGAGGAACGCTGGCCAGCCATTGTATTCGTTCAGGACCAGCCCATCAAGTAAAGGTTTCAGCACCACGGACAGTGACCTGTGTTAAACTGACCTCAGGTTCCTACATTGGCTCTATGGAATTTTCTGTAAATAATTAAATGCCACTGGCCCCCTACATGCGGAAATGTTTCCCCCTCCCCCAGACTTCTTCAGAGAGCTTTGGAGGACATTGTCTGCACGCTACCAGAGGTAACTAAGAATGTGCTTGAGTTGGGAGGAGGCAGTAGTCCCCATTTTTCCCTCCTGCTGTAGAGGGTCATGGGGAGGAGGTGGGTTTGCTGCTCTCTTTCGTGTCTCTTCAGCAGGTGGCTCTTAGAGATTTGTCTGAGAAAGGTCTGTACCAGGCTTGTGTTAAAGTGCTGCATTTTCGGGCACTGAGTGGACTGGCAGATTCTAGGTGGTCAGGTTTGTTGAGGCCTGGATCTTCCCCGCGGGGATGTTGGAGGTCCCTGTACAAGCCCCCCATTGAGAAGCACACGGTGGATCTTCAGTGGCAGATTGTGCACGGGGCAGTGGCCACAAACAGACAGGTGATGCACATTGATTCCACAGGGTGGCAATTGGTTTTCTTAGCTAATCTGTTTCTTTAAAACAAAGAAATGGATTGTTTACTTGTGTCTTTTATTCTACATCATAGATAATGCGAACCTTCATATAAGTAAGAGGTAATATTTTGCTCAGTATCAGTTCAAGTTCAAATACTTCAGGTTTTTTATTTGACAAAACACATAAAATTGTTCAGATACTTCAGGTTTTTTATTTGACAAAACACATAAAATTGTCATGCAAAGTCATTGATTTATTTTTAAAACTATTGCACTGTGATACATTTAACATCATATTTTCAGTTCTGCCAAATCTCATATTGACATCTTAGTGGTTTTCCAACGGCTTGTGGTGTCACATGGTGGTCGAAAATGATATTACAGGCTTTTGTTGAAATTACCTTAAAATTCATCTGGAATGTATTGATTTATGCCATAATTAATGATGCAAATTAACACAGATGGGGCCATTTTGACCCCATTTTGATGTTTTTGAAGAGGTAGATGGTCCAGTTGGCTGTATTAGTCAGTCTGCTAAGAAACATGGCGCCAACAAGCCCATGGCCCCTTTTCATGTAAAACTTCGTACAGGAGGCTGTTTGTGCAGTTTAGTGCCTTTGTTAGCCTCGGCTCCTGTAAATCATATAAGCACACCCACCACACCCCCAGGAGCATTCCGCGTGCCCCCACCGGCCAACCTGCCTGTCCCCCCCAACCCACAGACCGTCTGTAGTTCTGAAATCTATCCACATGGCTGCTGGCCAAGTCTAAGGTAAAATTCCATAAATGAAATATTCAGTAAAATATAATTTTTCCCCTAATCTGGGAGACAGTGCAGAATTATTGGAGTCGGTCCTAACTCTGTCTTCAATATGTACCCAGCAGGCACCTAGGACTCGTATCTCCCTCTGAGAATTTCTTCTTATAAGAACATAAGAACATAAGAACTATACAAACGAGAGGAGGCCATTCGGCCCATCAAGCTCGCTTGGGGAGAACTAAACTAATAGCTCAGAGTCGTTAAAATCTTATCTAGCTCTGATTTAAAGGAACCCAAGGATTCAGCTTGCACTACATTATCAGGAAGGGTATTCCATACTCTGACTACACGCTGTGTAAAGAAGTGCTTCCTTAAATCCAGCTTGAAATGTTCTCCCGCTAATTTCCACCTATGGCCACGAGTTTGTGTATTTAAACTAATGCTGAAGTAACTATTTGGTTGAACAGCATCCAAACCTGTTAGAATCTTATATACCTGGATCATGTCCCCCCTCAGTCTCCTTTGCTTGAGACTGAACAGATTTAGCTCAAGTAACCGTTCCTCGTATGACATTCCTCTAAGACCAGGAATCATTTTTGTGGCCCTACGCTGCACCTTTTCTAAGGCCACAATGTCCTTTTTAAGATATGGTGACCAAACCTGCACACAATATTCTAGGTGAGGTCTCACCAAGGAATTGTATAATCTTAGCATTACCTCCCTTGACTTAAACTCCACACACCTGGAGATATACCCCAACATCCTATTGGCCTTTTTTTATTGCTTCCCCACACTGGCGAGAATGGGACATTGGGATTTATTTATTTTGAGCTTAGCTAGGCTTTGCAAAACATCTGCTTCAGTTATATATATATTAGCTATAGACAATGCTGGATAGGTAATAACTGGTAAATTACTAAGGTCCTCAACAGTGAATACCCGTGCAAAACTATCATTGAACTCATTTACTATATCAATGTCATATATATTATGTGGTACCTTGGGCGGAGCTTAATTCTCCGCTTCTGACGTCATAAGAGGAAGTAGCGTATCCTTGATTCTGATTGGTCGAGAGTTTATGCCCATATATGGTATCAATACATGCTTATGCCACGTTTTGCCGATAGGGGGCGACATGGTTTTGGGAGATTGCCGTTATGTCCATATATGGTATCAATACATGCTTATGCCACGTGTTGCCGATAGGGGGGTTTGGGGGATTAAACTTTAATAGAATAAAAATACATTACATGTATTTTATTAATGTGCTTTTTTGATTACGTTTTTAAGGTATAATAAAACATAGAGCAGGATAATGGCAAGCTAGCGCATACACGTTCAGCGGGGGCGTCCGTCCGGCCCCGTGTTGTTAGTAAGCACCGCGGCGTATTTTAAAAGAAAGCACCCAAATGTTTTAAAAGAAGAAAGCACCAAAAGAAGGAAAACCCTTAGTGTTATTTTAAAAGAAAAAGCAGGGTGAATTTAAACAAACATGCCCGAAAGAAGCAGCAGAAGAGCAAATGTAAACAAGCGAAAACAATAAACGTACACCCCGTCGTTTTAAAAGAAGCGATCACTCATTACATTTAACCAACACGAAAGACTTTAGTTATATTTACCAGGTTGGAGAAAGCATGCAAGCGGCAAACTTTTAGAAGAAATAGGACGAAACGATCCCGGAGCACTGCCACATGCGCCTACTCTGTTTGAACAACGCGGGTCGGAATGGACGATCGCTAGTCCGGCGTTTGGCGCATGCGCACCATCGCCGACTCCCCTTTCAAAATGGCGACGCCGGCGGAGCGCCTGTTTTAGCAAATAAAACCCCTATAACCGTAATGTTTTTAAGTAATGAAGCACTTTTCTGTCAATGTGAATAATAAAGTAAAGCGCTCTGAGCATTTTCGATAGCAATAATCAGGAAATAACGCGGTTAATTCTTGTTTAAACGAATGCATGCTCTCACTCTTGTGTGGCGCACGCGCGTAGATCCACACAGCATTTCCTTTATTGAGCCAGCTCGTTGCGTGAAGCAGCTGTCAAATGGCTACCAGCGGAAATTGTTGTCGTGATGCGAACCGTTGGCCTGGATTGTGAGAAGCATGCCGCCATTCTGGCAGAATGCACACTAATTCTATATTTCATATGCTTATTTGTAAATAGTGTAAAATAATCTATTTCTAATTTAAATAAAAGTCGATCTCTAACCCCCCGGATTGCTTAGCTACAATTAGCTAAATTTATCTACGTATGGTTAATCAAAAGGTATAAACAGAACTTGAAAAGATGTATGACAACACATGCTGATCTTTTATTTCAAATAAGCCTCTTTAACCTCATCGTTTTTAAGCAATGAAACTCTTTTCGGCTAATGTGTTATTTAAAATAAAACATCTTAAGCATTTCGACAACAAGAATCAAGGAATAACGCTGGCGATCCTTGTTAAAATAACTCTCCATGTCGCGCTTGTGCTGGCAGCCACGACACCCACACACCACTGTCTTTTATTGAAAACAGCTGAGGCAAGTCGTTTTCGGAACTGTAAAGTGTGTATACAATAAGTAAACGTATGTAAAAGAAGTATAAAATGTGTTATAAAGCACATAGCCAACATTAATTAATAAAGAATTTAAGCATAATACCCCAGACGTACCACGGCCTATAGCCGGTAGAAAGAGAGCTATCCTACGGCCTACAAGATAAAAGCATATGGCACCAAATTGGAATCAGTAGTCTTTAAAAGAATAAAATACATTATATGAATTTATCAATGCGACATTTTAAATACGTTTTAAGGCATAATAATTTTAAGGGGTCACCGGATGCGTCGAGCTTTTCTAGCTAGAGAGGAAAGAGAGTCGGGCAGTTTTGAATGGTAAAAGCAGTAGTTGTGTATTGTTAACGGTTTATTTTTAACAAAATGTCCTATTTTATAACGATAAAAACACAGCAATCCTGTTTTATGGGTATTTATGCGTATTGCATGTCTAGACATGTCGATCAGCTAATGGCCGCGGCAGTGAGCGATAAGCCTACGAGAAGGAAGCGTCAATTGACAAATTGACAAATTGTTGCAGAGTGCGTGTAACATCTCGTTTAACCGCTGGTCCTGAGTGTGACAAGCAGACAGACAGCATTCACGCACCGGCAGAAAGCACATTACGTCTATTTGTTAATCTGTTTTATTCGTAAATAGTATAAAATAATATATGTCTAATTGAAATAAAAGTCGATGTCTAACACCACAGCTCTGGGACTCTAGCATAGCCCCGGGCGCCCCGCTGTGGGCCTGTGGGGCTGGATGAAGTATCTAACTTCAATTGCTTAATCAGCGGGGTAAAGTGCCGTAACTTAAACGGGGGTATGACACATTAGTATAAAGTTTTAAGCCAATAAGATTTAATTAATAAAATAATTTAGTTGTATTTTGTTAGTTTTATTTTCAATAAAACACACCCAGCACATTATTAATGTAATAGATGCAGGAACTAGTGAGCGGTACTTCAAAAACATTTAAAAAACTTTGTTAGACTAATACCTTAGTTATTTTAATAATTTAAGGGATAAAAACATTTGTCGTGTTTGTCAATGTGTTATTTTAAGTAAATGCGTTATTTTCCAACGCCAAAACCCCTGTCATGTTTTAAGTGAGAAATGATATGGACTAGCAACTGTCTCTGGGGGGAGCAACCCCGGTTAGGTACTATTAAGCAGCATTTAGTGACATGCATCAAAACACATTTTTAAAAACTTTGAAAGAATAAAGTCTTAGTTATTTTAATAAATACGTTTTTCAGTAAATGTTTATTCACGCGCATGCACAAAAACACACACACACACACCCCGGAGGTCGGGGGGCTTTAGAGTTTAACTTTAGGTTGCTGATCGCAATGTGTGACCAAACCCCAAAGCACCCTAACTTAGTCGTTTACTAACTTATCGCGAAAAACAGACAGAAATAGACTTGTAAATTCTAAAGAAAAGACATTAACTGTTTTTTGTTAATGTTTAAAGGTATACAAACTACAGTTGTATCGGACACGCACACAAAAACACTAAAAGAGTTTTGCTCAGTCAAAAAAAAAAACACCAAACATATATTGTTCACGCTTTTTATTAAAATGTATAAGGATTGTTTTGTTATAGCGAAATTTTTAATTAATATGAGTGTGATATAAGTCATTTAGGCAACAAGATTTGAGGAAGAACCTAAATAGCAGCTAGAAATGACCGACCAGGCAGGCAGAAGTGTGCTTTCCTTATCTCACAAGTCATGGAAGGCGGGGATGGGGGGCACATAAGTGGGGGGGAGGGGGGGGTAGGAACTGTGGAATCAGGCAAGGGTGTAAGAATTTAGGATATAGTCTTGTTATTTTAAAGAAGGTGTACATGATTATTTTAATTGCATTTAATAGGAACCAGTAAGCTGCATTTAGCACCATGCTGCAAATACACATTAAAAACTTTAAAGAATAAGGTCTTAGTTATTTTAATAAAGACACCCTACAAGGTGCCCACGACCCCAGCTTATATAATCTACAAGCTTGATCTGAGATGCTTGCTGGAGTACAATGCTAAGTTGACAACGGTAACGGGGCTGCAGCCTGTTTGATAGTTAATGAAACACAGTTCAAATTCAACAGTGTCAGTAGTCATCCACTATGCAGGGAGACTACAGATTGACTATAACGACCCGTTTATCTGCTGTCATTATTTATTTATTTATTTTTGACAGAATAAAGCCTTAGTTATTTTAATAAATATGTTTTTTCAGTAAATGTGTATTCATGCTCATGTGCACAAACAGACACACACACACATCGGTGGTCAGGGGCTTTAGAGTTTAACTTTAGGTCTGTGAAAGTATAGGGCCGCGATGTGTATACAGGCCCCAAAACACATTAACTTAGTCGTTCATGAGTCTTATTGTGAAAAACCACGCAAAATGGACATGTAAATTTTAAAGAAAAGACATTAACTGCTTTTGTTAATGTTTAAATGTATAAAAACTTTAGATGTAGTTGTTAAACAGTCAAACAAAAATGTGTTATTTTAAAGTAGTATAAAATATAACCTTAACTTTGGACGCAAAATGAACAACCTACAAACACAGACAGACACACACACACACAGCAAAGCCCCAAGAATGCGCACAAGCACACAACCATAGGTGGGCTTTTAGAGTTTGCTCAATCAAAAAACATCAGACCCATATAGTTTACGTTTTTTATTAAAATGTGTAAGGATCGCTCTGTTAGAGCGCAATTTTAAATTAGTATGATTGTGATATAAGTCATTTAGGCAACAAGATTTGAGGAAGAACCTAAGTAACGGCTACAAATGATCGACCAGGCAGACAGAAGTCTGCTTTTCTTATCTCGCAAGTCATGGAAGTGTAGGCGGGTGTAGGAACTGTGGAATCAGGCATAGTTATTTTAATAAAGACATCCTACAAGGTACACCACGGCCCAAGCTTATAGCGTCTACTATCATGATTTGAGAGGCTAGATGGAGTACCATGTTAAGTTGACAATGGTAACTGAGATGCAGCCTGCATGCAGGGAGACTAGAGAGTGACTATAGTACCCCATTTAACCTTTGGTCCTTATTTTTTAAGAATTTTGACAGAATAAAGCCTTAGTTATTTTAATAAATACGTTTTTTTCCAGTACATGGTTGTTCATACTCATGTGCACAAACACACACACACACCGGTGGCCAGGGGCTTTAGAGTTTAACTTTAGGTCAGTGAAAGTATAGGATCGTTATGTGTATTCAGACCCCAAAACATATTAACTTAGTCGTTCATGAGTCTTATTGTGAAAAACCGACAAAATAGACTTGTAAATTTTAAAGAAAAGACATTAACAGCTTTTGTTAATGTTGAAATGTATAAAAACTTTAGCTGCTTTTCTTAAATGGCCAGAAAATTTGGCTCAACACTATTAGTTTATATGAGGAGGGGGTGTTTGCAACAGTCACAATCCTAGCAGGCAAGCATAACATGCCAAAGAAACATCTCTTTCATTTATTTCAAAGCAGACACTTTGTGCAAAAGTTGTTTCCTCATTGCCCAAACGGCCACCAGAATTGGATGGTCCTTAAAGACCTTTCATAAGACTTGGAGGCCCTGTCCTGAGGTTTATCAAAGACCAGGTTCTTACACTATAGGAGACTGATGCTGTTTAAGTACTCGATGGGATGACCCCTGCAATGAAATTTGTAACATTTCAAGGTGTATATTTTAAAAGAATGAAGTGCCTGGCCAGTAAGAGAGGCATGGTATCAGATGGCGGAATGTCGAGCAGGTTTGTTAGAGGGTTAGAGGAGATAGAACTATGTTTTGGCTCTGCTCTCTCGATTATCTGAGTTCTGGACAGACATATTCAAAGCCATTGAGCAGGACATCAACATAGTTCTGCCTCCTCTAACCCTCTAACAAACCTGCTCGACATTCCGCCATCTGATACCATGCCTCTCTTACTGGCCAGGCACTTCATTCTTTTAAAATATACACCTTGAAATGTTACAAATTTCATTGCAGGGGTCATCCCATCGAGTACTTAAACAGCATCAGTCTCCTATAGTGTAAGAACCTGGTCTTTGATAAACCTCAGGACAGGGCCTCCAAGTCTTATGAAAGGTCTTTAAGGACCATCCAATTCTGGTGGCCGTTTGGGCAATGAGGAAACAACTTTTGCACAAAGTGTCTGCTTTGAAATAAATGAAAGAGATGTTTCTTTGGCATGTTATGCTTGCCTGCTAGGATTGTGACTGTTGCAAACACCCCCTCCTCATATAAACTAATAGTGTTGAGCCAAATTTTCTGGCCATTTAAGAAAAGCAGCTAAAGTTTTTATACATTTCAACATTAACAAAAGCTGTTAATGTCTTTTCTTTAAAATTTACAAGTCTATTTTGTCGGTTTTTCACAATAAGACTCATGAACGACTAAGTTAATATGTTTTGGGGTCTGAATACACATAACGATCCTATACTTTCACTGACCTAAAGTTAAACTCTAAAGCCCCTGGCCACCGGTGTGTGTGTGTGTTTGTGCACATGAGTATGAACAACCATGTACTGGAAAAAAACGTATTTATTAAAATAACTAAGGCTTTATTCTGTCAAAATTCTTAAAAAATAAGGACCAAAGGTTAAATGGGGTACTATAGTCACTCTCTAGTCTCCCTGCATGCAGGCTGCATCTCAGTTACCATTGTCAACTTAACATGGTACTCCATCTAGCCTCTCAAATCATGATAGTAGACGCTATAAGCTTGGGCCGTGGTGTACCTTGTAGGATGTCTTTATTAAAATAACTATGCCTGATTCCACAGTTCCTACACCCGCCTACACTTCCATGACTTGCGAGATAAGAAAAGCAGACTTCTGTCTGCCTGGTCGATCATTTGTAGCCGTTACTTAGGTTCTTCCTCAAATCTTGTTGCCTAAATGACTTATATCACAATCATACTAATTTAAAATTGCGCTCTAACAGAGCGATCCTTACACATTTTAATAAAAAACGTAAACTATATGGGTCTGATGTTTTTTGATTGAGCAAACTCTAAAAGCCCACCTATGGTTGTGTGCTTGTGCGCATTCTTGGGGCTTTGCTGTGTGTGTGTGTGTCTGTCTGTGTTTGTAGGTTGTTCATTTTGCGTCCAAAGTTAAGGTTATATTTTATACTACTTTAAAATAACACATTTTTGTTTGACTGTTTAACAACTACATCTAAAGTTTTTATACATTTAAACATTAACAAAAGCAGTTAATGTCTTTTCTTTAAAATTTACATGTCCATTTTGCGTGGTTTTTCACAATAAGACTCATGAACGACTAAGTTAATGTGTTTTGGGGCCTGTATACACATCGCGGTCCTATACTTTCACAGACCTAAAGTTAAACTCTAAAGCCCCTGACCACCGATGTGTGTGTGTGTCTGTTTGTGCACATGAGCATGAATACACATTTACTGAAAAAACATATTTATTAAAATAACTAAGGCTTTATTCTGTCAAAAATAAATAAATAAATAATGACAGCAGATAAACGGGTCGTTATAGTCAATCTGTAGTCTCCCTGCATAGTGGATGACTACTGACACTGTTGAATTTGAACTGTTTCATTAACTATCAAACAGGCTGCAGCCCCGTTACCGTTGTCAACTTAGCATTGTACTCCAGCAAGCATCTCAGATCAAGCTTGTAGATTATATAAGCTGGGGTCGTGGGCACCTTGTAGGGTGTCTTTATTAAAATAACTAAGACCTTATTCTTTAAGGTTTTTAATGTGTATTTGCAGCATGGTGCTAAATGCAGCTTACTGGTTCCTATTAAATGCAATTAAAATAATCATGTACACCTTCTTTAAAATAACAAGACTATATCCTAAATTCTTACACCCTTGCCTGATTCCACAGTTCCTACCCCCCCCCCCCCACTTATGTGCCCCCCATCCCCGCCTTCCATGACTTGTGAGATAAGGAAAGCACACTTCTGCCTGCCTGGTCGGTCATTTCTAGCTGCTATTTAGGTTCTTCCTCAAATCTTGTTGCCTAAATGACTTATATCACACTCATATTAATTAAAAATTTCGCTATAACAAAACAATCCTTATACATTTTAATAAAAAGCGTGAACAATATATGTTTGGTGTTTTTTTTTTTGACTGAGCAAAACTCTTTTAGTGTTTTTGTGTGCGTGTCCGATACAACTGTAGTTTGTATACCTTTAAACATTAACAAAAAACAGTTAATGTCTTTTCTTTAGAATTTACAAGTCTATTTCTGTCTGTTTTTCGCGATAAGTTAGTAAACGACTAAGTTAGGGTGCTTTGGGGTTTGGTCACACATTGCGATCAGCAACCTAAAGTTAAACTCTAAAGCCCCCCGACCTCCGGGGTGTGTGTGTGTGTGTTTGTGTGCATGCGCGTGAATAAACATTTACTGAAAAACGTATTTATTAAAATAACTAAGACTTTATTCTTTCAAAGTTTTTAAAAATGTGTTTTGATGCATGTCACTAAATGCTGCTTAATAGTACCTAACCGGGGTTGCTCCCCCCAGAGACAGTTGCTAGTCCATATCATTTCTCACTTAAAACATGACAGGGGTTTTGGCGTTGGAAAATAACGCATTTACTTAAAATAACACATTGACAAACACTACAAATGTTTTTATCCCTTAAATTATTAAAATAACTAAGGTATTAGTCTAACAAAGTTTTTTAAATGTTTTTGAAGTACCGCTCACTAGTTCCTGCATCTATTACATTAATAATGTGCTGGGTGTGTTTTATTGAAAATAAAACTAACAAAATACAACTAAATTATTTTATTAATTAAATCTTATTGGCTTAAAACTTTATACTAATGTGTCATACCCCCGTTTAAGTTACGGCACTTTACCCCGCTGATTAAGCAATTGAAGTTAGATACTTCATCCAGCCCCACAGGCCCGCAGCGGGGCGCCCGGGGCTATGCTAGAGTCCCAGAGCTGTGGTGTTAGACATCGACTTTTATTTCAATTAGACATATATTATTTTATACTATTTACGAATAAAACAGATTAACAAATAGACGTAATGTGCTTTCTGCCGGTGCGTGAATGCTGTCTGTCTGCTTGTCACACTCAGGACCAGCGGTTAAACGAGATGTTACACGCACTCTGCAACAATTTGTCAATTTGTCAATTGACGCTTCCTTCTCGTAGGCTTATCGCTCACTGCCGCGGCCATTAGCTGATCGACATGTCTAGACATGCAATACGCATAAATACCCATAAAACAGGATTGCTGTGTTTTTATCGTTATAAAATAGGACATTTTGTTAAAAATAAACCGTTAACAATACACAACTACTGCTTTTACCATTCAAAACTGCCCGACTCTCTTTCCTCTCTAGCTAGAAAAGCTCGACGCATCCGGTGACCCCTTAAAATTATTATGCCTTAAAACGTATTTAAAATGTCGCATTGATAAATTCATATAATGTATTTTATTCTTTTAAAGACTACTGATTCCAATTTGGTGCCATATGCTTTTATCTTGTAGGCCGTAGGATAGCTCTCTTTCTACCGGCTATAGGCCGTGGTACGTCTGGGGTATTATGCTTAAATTCTTTATTAATTAATGTTGGCTATGTGCTTTATAACACATTTTATACTTCTTTTACATACGTTTACTTATTGTATACACACTTTACAGTTCCGAAAACGACTTGCCTCAGCTGTTTTCAATAAAAGACAGTGGTGTGTGGGTGTCGTGGCTGCCAGCACAAGCGCGACATGGAGAGTTATTTTAACAAGGATCGCCAGCGTTATTCCTTGATTCTTGTTGTCGAAATGCTTAAGATGTTTTATTTTAAATAACACATTAGCCGAAAAGAGTTTCATTGCTTAAAAACGATGAGGTTAAAGAGGCTTATTTGAAATAAAAGATCAGCATGTGTTGTCATACATCTTTTCAAGTTCTGTTTATACCTTTTGATTAACCATACGTAGATAAATTTAGCTAATTGTAGCTAAGCAATCCGGGGGGTTAGAGATCGACTTTTATTTAAATTAGAAATAGATTATTTTACACTATTTACAAATAAGCATATGAAATATAGAATTAGTGTGCATTCTGCCAGAATGGCGGCATGCTTCTCACAATCCAGGCCAACGGTTCGCATCACGACAACAATTTCCGCTGGTAGCCATTTGACAGCTGCTTCACGCAACGAGCTGGCTCAATAAAGGAAATGCTGTGTGGATCTACGCGCGTGCGCCACACAAGAGTGAGAGCATGCATTCGTTTAAACAAGAATTAACCGCGTTATTTCCTGATTATTGCTATCGAAAATGCTCAGAGCGCTTTACTTTATTATTCACATTGACAGAAAAGTGCTTCATTACTTAAAAACATTACGGTTATAGGGGTTTTATTTGCTAAAACAGGCGCTCCGCCGGCGTCGCCATTTTGAAAGGGGAGTCGGCGATGGTGCGCATGCGCCAAACGCCGGACTAGCGATCGTCCATTCCGACCCGCGTTGTTCAAACAGAGTAGGCGCATGTGGCAGTGCTCCGGGATCGTTTCGTCCTATTTCTTCTAAAAGTTTGCCGCTTGCATGCTTTCTCCAACCTGGTAAATATAACTAAAGTCTTTCGTGTTGGTTAAATGTAATGAGTGATCGCTTCTTTTAAAACGACGGGGTGTACGTTTATTGTTTTCGCTTGTTTACATTTGCTCTTCTGCTGCTTCTTTCGGGCATGTTTGTTTAAATTCACCCTGCTTTTTCTTTTAAAATAACACTAAGGGTTTTCCTTCTTTTGGTGCTTTCTTCTTTTAAAACATTTGGGTGCTTTCTTTTAAAATACGCCGCGGTGCTTACTAACAACACGGGGCCGGACGGACGCCCCCGCTGAACGTGTATGCGCTAGCTTGCCATTATCCTGCTCTATGTTTTATTATACCTTAAAAACGTAATCAAAAAAGCACATTAATAAAATACATGTAATGTATTTTTATTCTATTAAAGTTTAATCCCCCAAACCCCCCTATCGGCAACACGTGGCATAAGCATGTATTGATACCATATATGGACATAACGGCAATCTCCCAAAACCATGTCGCCCCCTATCGGCAAAACGTGGCATAAGCATGTATTGATACCATATATGGGCATAAACTCTCGACCAATCAGAATCAAGGATACGCTACTTCCTCTTATGACGTCAGAAGCGGAGAATTAAGCTCCGCCCAAGGTACCACATAATATATATGACATTGATATAGTAAATGAGTTCAATGATAGTTTTGCACGGGTATTCACTGTTGAGGACCTTAGTAATTTACCAGTTATTACCTATCCAGCATTGTCTATAGCTAATATATATATAACTGAAGCAGATGTTTTGCAAAGCCTAGCTAAGCTCAAAATAAATAAATCCCAATGTCCCATTCTCGCCAGTGTGGGGAAGCAATAAAAAAAGGCCAATAGGATGTTGGGGTATATCTCCAGGTGTGTGGAGTTTAAGTCAAGGGAGGTAATGCTAAGATTATACAATTCCTTGGTGAGACCTCACCTAGAATATTGTGTGCAGGTTTGGTCACCATATCTTAAAAAGGACATTGTGGCCTTAGAAAAGGTGCAGCGTAGGGCCACAAAAATGATTCCTGGTCTTAGAGGAATGTCATACGAGGAACGGTTACTTGAGCTAAATCTGTTCAGTCTCAAGCAAAGGAGACTGAGGGGGGACATGATCCAGGTATATAAGATTCTAACAGGTTTGGATGCTGTTCAACCAAATAGTTACTTCAGCATTAGTTTAAATACACAAACTCGTGGCCATAGGTGGAAATTAGCGGGAGAACATTTCAAGCTGGATTTAAGGAAGCACTTCTTTACACAGCGTGTAGTCAGAGTATGGAATAGCCTTCCTGATAATGTAGTGCAAGCTGAATCCTTGGGTTCCTTTAAATCAGAGCTAGATAAGATTTTAACGACTCTGAGCTATTAGTTTAGTTCTCCCCAAGCGAGCTTGATGGGCCGAATGGCCTCCTCTCGTTTGTATAGTTCTTATGTTCTTATGTTCTTATAAGAAGAAATTCTCAGAGGGAGATACGAGTCCTAGGTGCCTGCTGGGTACATATTGAAGACAGAGTTAGGACCGACTCCAATAATTCTGCACTGTCTCCCAGATTAGGGGAAAAATTATATTTTACTGAATATTTCATTTATGGAATTTTACCTTAGACTTGGCCAGCAGCCATGTGGATAGATTTCAGAACTACAGACGGTCTGTGGGTTGGGGGGGACAGGCAGGTTGGCCGGTGGGGGCACGCGGAATGCTCCTGGGGGTGTGGTGGGTGTGCTTATATGATTTACAGGAGCCGAGGCTAACAAAGGCACTAAACTGCACAAACAGCCTCCTGTACGAAGTTTTACATGAAAAGGGGCCATGGGCTTGTTGGCGCCATGTTTCTTAGCAGACTGACTAATACAGCCAACTGGACCATCTACCTCTTCAAAAACATCAAAATGGGGTCAAAATGGCCCCATCTGTGTTAATTTGCATCATTAATTATGGCATAAATCAATACATTCCAGATGAATTTTAAGGTAATTTCAACAAAAGCCTGTAATATCATTTTCGACCACCATGTGACACCACAAGCCGTTGGAAAACCACTAAGATGTCAATATGAGATTTGGCAGAACTGAAAATATGATGTTAAATGTATCACAGTGCAATAGTTTTAAAAATAAATCAATGACTTTGCATGACAATTTTATGTGTTTTGTCAAATAAAAAACCTGAAGTATCTGAACAATTTTATGTGTTTTGTCAAATAAAAAACCTGAAGTATTTGAACTTGAACTGATACTGAGCAAAATATTACCTCTTACTTATATGAAGGTTCGCATTATCTATGATGTAGAATAAAAGACACAAGTAAACAATCCATTTCTTTGTTTTAAAGAAACAGATTAGCTAAGAAAACCAATTGCCACCCTGTGGAATCAATGTGCATCACCTGTCTGTTTGTGGCCACTGCCCCGTGCACAATCTGCCACTGAAGATCCACCGTGTGCTTCTCAATGGGGGGCTTGTACAGGGACCTCCAACATCCCCGCGGGGAAGATCCAGGCCTCAACAAACCTGACCACCTAGAATCTGCCAGTCCACTCAGTGCCCGAAAATGCAGCACTTTAACACAAGCCTGGTACAGACCTTTCTCAGACAAATCTCTAAGAGCCACCTGCTGAAGAGACACGAAAGAGAGCAGCAAACCCACCTCCTCCCCATGACCCTCTACAGCAGGAGGGAAAAATGGGGACTACTGCCTCCTCCCAACTCAAGCACATTCTTAGTTACCTCTGGTAGCGTGCAGACAATGTCCTCCAAAGCTCTCTGAAGAAGTCTGGGGGAGGGGGAAACATTTCCGCATGTAGGGGGCCAGTGGCATTTAATTATTTACAGAAAATTCCATAGAGCCAATGTAGGAACCTGAGGTCAGTTTAACACAGGTCACTGTCCGTGGTGCTGAAACCTTTACTTGATGGGCTGGTCCTGAACGAATACAATGGCTGGCCAGCGTTCCTCACTATGCGTTTCCACTGACTGACACCTTCACATGTAATGTGATTGTTAACAATGAGGAACATTTTACAAGTTACTACAGGAAGCAATATTTACATGCCTGTAGCTTTCATTTCTCACCACAGAAAACCCAAAAAAAAAAGAAATAAGAAATACATTCATGTTATATCCAATATATCACTTCCTCATTTAAAATCACAAAACATATCTGACTGTTAATCTCTATGTTTTAATAATTTCAATAGCATTGCGTGATTTGCTTATTTTTTTCAAAAGCCACTGTGGAAGCGAAATTTAAAGAAGTTTGGTCCCCTTATAACAGCATTGGGTAAGAGAGCCGAGGGCTGCTGGGATTGTTCTCAATGTCTTGTTGGTGCCGTGTGGGTTGTGCTGCACAAACAGCTTCAAGTTATGAGATAACATGAGCAGATGCCATTACGTCATTAGTGCTGCACAAGATATTGTCATGACCTGGCTCAAGGCCATAAGAAAAAGTGGACCAGTGTTAAATCACTGTGACCTCACACCTCTTCAGATTGCAAGCCCATTTAAATGGCACAGAGGTACACAATGGGTGGCCTGTATCTGATTCACTTAATGTGCACCAAAGACCTCATATGAGAACCACAAGAGCCACCCCAGATTTACCCACCATCATGAGAAAGACTAAGATCAACATGAATGAAATGGCCTATTTTGGTGTACAATCACCCCCAGACCACTCTGACTGGCTTTGGGTTTTTGAGACGATATGAGAAGGGCAGGTGCCCTTTTGCGTGGAATGTCTCCGATTCCTGTTTTTCCTTCTTCCTCTTTTTGTTTTCTTCAAGTGCCAACAAGAGAAATTAATGACAATGCCAAAGCATCTGTAATTACAACAATTTTCTAGGAGAATGGGTGTGTTTTTTGACACAAGTGCAGGGGTGCCAATATTTTTGGCCATGACTGTAATAGTTATTTGTGATTTGTAATAATTATTAAATTTTATCGATCCATCTACTTACCTACACTAAAAAACTTACTGTTGGATGTAATTAATTTTAAGTGGTTACATGAAATTACTTTCTAAGAACATTTTATTTTGTAATTCAAATTTTTCTTATTTTTCAAACCAAAAAGTTACAGCACTCTCATATAATACACTTCAGCCATTCACATTTATAAAACAATATGACCAATCACTAGTTCAACCTCCCAGCCATTTATCCTTCAAAAACATGGCCCTAGAAACATTCCCACATTTTCATTATATCTCGTTTCCCATTTAGTCTGTCCAACATTTTTTCATATGAAGCTGCCTTAATCATCTCATCGGTCCATTCCTTTATATTGGGGATTGTTGAGGACTTCAAATGCCTTAATATTACCCTCATGGCAGTTATGAGTCCCACCATCACAGCCTTAAACTGTTTATTATTCACCTTTGGCAATTCCACTCTATCTCCTAGCAGACAGAGTCGGGTTTGCAGGGAAAAGTAAAGCCTAGCCATTTGTCCAGGAGATCAAGAACTCTACCCCAAAATGGATATACCTGAGAGCACTGCCACAGCATGTGTAAATAAGCCCCCACCTGCCTTCTAAAATTCCGAAACACTGATCAGTATTAATTAGTCCAGTTCTATTTAGTCTAATTGGTGTCCAGTAGTGTCAGTGCATAATTATACACTGAATAAATTTACCTTTTACTTCCCTATAATATTTCCCCACTCTAGTAAGTATTCTTAACCATTCATCTTCTCTATTTTAACACTCGTGACTCAATGCCTCAGTTGCAAAAACTTCCAAAAACTCCCTCCTCCTCCTACATCATACTTACTCTTTAAGTCTGATTATGACATAAACATCCTATTTACAAATAAATCCCAAAGAGTTTTCACCCCTTTGGATTGCCATTGTTTCCATACTTTTTCCTATTTGTATTTGAGGATTGTGCCAAATTGAGGAATATGGCTGCATGTCATGTGATACTTTAAGCTTCTTATGTATTTTGATCCATATATTCCTCGAAAAAGATATTATCGGGTTTGTGTTTCTTATATTGTCCCCCCATTGTGACAGAATGTACAGAGGTTGAAATAGTGAAGCCAAATTGCTCTCGATAGCTATCCAGTCCACATCAGAATTCACATTCTTCCAGTGATAGTAGAGTTTGGCTATTTCAAATGACATGCTATATAATCTAACATCTGGCAATCCTAGACCTCCCTTGTCTCTGGGCGAAGTAATTTTAATCCTATAGGTTTTTTTCTTTCCCAAACAAAAATCTTTTACTATACTCTCATAATGTTCAAATATTATTTCCGGAATATTAAATGGAAGCATCATAGAGAGATAATTAACTTGAGGCACCACAACCATTTTAGTAACATTAACTTTCCCCCCATAAGGATAATTTCAATGCTTTCCATTTGTCCATATTAGGTTTAATTTTGTTCAATGAGGGTTCAAAATTCTGAATTATTATTTTGTCAATATATAAACAGATTTAAATTTCATGTTTATAGTTCAATTTTATGTTATATAAACAAAATAATTTTAATACAGTGCATTTTTTTTATTAATTCAACAGCACCCATGTTCAATCCACTTAAGTTTGGAAGGTGTATTGGAAGGTAACGCAGATATTTCTTAAGTGGGCATCCAGAGATATCGTCTCCCCTCCAAGCACCCCTTTTCTCCACTAGTTCTGTATGGAGCTCAACAGGAGGAATGGAGAGGTAGATAAAGGGGTTAGTCTCAAACATAATGTAATGCAAAATAAAGAGTAAATACAAGTGCCATGAAGCAGAATTGAGCTCCAGCAGGCCTCGACTTACAGTAAAGGAATTGTAAGGCAGACATGCTAACAAAAATAGCTTTACATTCCCAATTCCAAACCATTAATGGGCAAACTTAGAGTGACGACGGCTAAAAAAAACCTTAGCTATAAGTAGGAATGAAACATTGTGAAAAGCCAAGACTCCACATGAAGGTAAATTTGCCTATCGCAGTAGATGCGTTCCAGACCCATCAGCGATAGGTGAAAATCCACGATACAGAAGGATCATATAATTTTTTTTTGAAGTTTAAGCCTTAAAATACCCCTCCCACATGCTTTAAACATATGTAAACTCATTAAAACACATATATCGGGCTATGTTAAATGTCGGGCTAAGGATATGAGTAACATAATAATAATAATAATAATAATAATAATAATAATAATAATAAAATAATAATTTTTAATATATATACACACACACACAACTTTCTCTCTATATATGTAATGGAATATATAAAAATTAAAATATATATGGCTCTTACACATTCTTTTCATCCTTCTTCATGTAGCGTACTGTTGATTCATTCAAGCCGTAATGTCAAGCGCCGTCCGCATAACGCTTTCCTTCCCGAAGCACATCCAGAAGTTTTACCTTCTCCTGAATGGTCAACGTCTTCCATCGTAGGGCTTAGAACAAAACGAAAACAATCGGACCACAAACAATGTACGGGATACGCAGAGAATTGTGAAGCGTCGGAGGAAAATCCGCGATATAGTGGGGAATCGCTGTAATGTGAATTCTGCCAATCCTGGTTTTCAGCACCATGGACAGAAACCTGTCGTTTATAGGGACCTATTATGCCCATTTTCACTGTTCATAATTGGATTTTTATGGTCTGCTAGAATAGATTCACCCTTTTAATAGGTGATATCCTAGAATCCAATATATTATTGCAGGGCTGTTTTCATTTGATGTTAACCAAATGTGATATATTTATTTTTACTTTTGATATCTCGTCCTTTTCCCCTTATCTGATAAGAGCCGCTGTCCGCTGAGACAAGTTGGTGTGTTTTTACTGCTCAATGAAAAGTGGGTGGTGCGGACATTGTGTATTACATCACACTATGAGACAGTCACTGATTGGTGGGCTCTGAGGGGGCAGTGTGACCTGAAAATCATCCATCAATCAACCCAGGATGGGGGGCCAGCCCATCGCAGGGCACACTCACACACCATTCACTCACACATGCTCTCCTACGGGCAATTTAGCAAGTCCAATTAGCCTCAGCATGTCTTTGGAATGTGGGGGGAAACCAAAGTACCCAGAGGAAACCTCACGACGACATGGGGAGAACATGCAAACTCCGCACACATGTGACCCATGCGGAGACTCGAACCTGGGACCCAAAGGTGTAAGGCAACAGTGCTAACCACTGTACCGCTCCTGAAAATCATGAACCATTTTAAATATTGAAGTATTTTTGAAATATTTATTAATTTTAAATATTTATTAAATCAAAACATTGGGCAGTATACATGTTATAGGTACTTATTAATGAATAAGCAATATAATAAGATTCAATTTTGCTTTCACTACTTAAAGCGCCAGAACATCGTATTTGAAAAATTCAACAGCAATATCCCTTACCAGAAATCAGGAACAGGTTAAGAAAATCCACAGACTTCGTCGCGAGCAGTTGAATATACGAACTATTTCCTTCTACCCGACGCCACACACCAATAATATCACTGCGCAGCAGATATTGCCAGGGAGCTCGCGCTTGTGTCTAATGTGCAGTGATACGAGTAGTGTACTTCGATAGAAGCCCGACATTTCTACGGCTGATATTTCCAAACCTGAACAACTCCCAGCAGAACTTTGATGAATAGATAACATTAAGACCCCTCTAAAATATCTTTTTATAGTTTTGGGTGAACCTCCCATTTAAACGAAGTACATCGTGGTGCCCATGAATTTGAAAGCCTCACCTCGCTTTTCCACAACGTGTCAGCAGCGCCACCATCTTGGAGCGGTAATTAGACATAAACAAGCAACATGTCAGGGTGTAGATGGAAAGACCTTTTAGCCATAACTTCTTTACTAATTAACGCATTTATATCTTACAATTATTTTGAATAAATAAACAAGCCCACCACTACTGCCCCCCCCAAATTTATGTAGTATTGCTCATAGTATTCTCAACAAAAACTAATGCTAGTATCCCGTCAGTGTCACAGGCAAGTAAACATGTTATGTATCTTATTTGACCGTACTGCAGATTTTTTTACCTGTGAAATGTGGTTCCCTGTTTTCTAGTTTTAACATTCCTCATGTTGTTGCTGTGACGCCCGCTCCGTCCGCTCCTCGTGTGTGCCACGCCCCCTGATTACCCACGTGTGCTTCCCTGATCGTCTCCAGCTTTGTCCATTTACTTTGCTTGGTCCTGTCTTATTTAAGTCCTGGTCTTACCTGCTTGCCTTGTCTGTCATTGATGTTAGTCGCGTCAGATGTTACCTGCTACCCGTTCCCCCGATTCCCTTATTAAAACCCCAGTTTGCCCCATAATTCGCCTGTCTGCCTCAGTTTAATTGACACTTAACGAAGTAATCTGAGACCTGAGATATAACATTAGCAACAATGGTCATTTTTTACAATCATGAATTTTAACATTGAGGACGTGTGTCTCATGTCATTTTCACATAGAGGGAGTTTAATTGTTTTTATCTGTGTCTGTGTGTCAACATATGTCTATTTAGTTATGTCACTCAAATGTATGATTAGTATCGACATTTCGGTAGACTGCTATATTGTAATAAAACGGTATGGTCCTCTGGGAGTTGGGCAGTAGAAAGGAAATGTAAAGTATAAATAAGAAATACTATTAATGAAGTAGCCGCCCTATCCTTTTACTTTGTATGGAGTGTGCATACAAGACACAAATAATGCAGTTGTACTGTTATGTATATAATTTAAAAGGTATACTTGCCAGCAAAAGATTGAGTTAATAAAATTAAATGAAAAGTATTAAGACCCCTTGTCATTCATAGTATTATATACTTCTTAATTTTACAAAGACTTTTTTCCTATCATATTTTGAAGTTTTTGAAGTTGATAATCTGGAAAACTGCTGCCTGGGATCAACTATCCATTCTTGACTCTTGGAATAGGAATCGAAGTCGAATAAAACAGCCTTACAGCACCCTCTTGTGACATACAGTAATATGGAAAACAGAACAATTACTAACTGAACGCAACATCCCCCCTTTACTTATGTATTCGTCTTCCTGCAGCAGCACTGTATTCTATTAAAGACACGCCTTACCTGTAACATTTCTTCCTATAAGGTCATTACACCCCAGACAAAATAGAATGTAAGTTCAACAAAAAACATTGTGCTTGTGCCTTCCTGTAACTGCACAACCTTTTCACTATGAACTGCCTGTTTTGCTTCCAACAGAAATCAATTACAATTAGAAATGTTCCATTCACTGAGGACCACAGTAAGAGGATCTACGAACAACTGTTATATATTTTATACTGAATCTATCTTTTCCTTTAAGTTATCTCTTTCTAACCAGAAAATCACGCTCAGAACATGCATTTCATTTCTTTGTTTAATTCTGTGAAGTTCCATAGTCCTTGAGCCGATGATGGTTTGTGTGCCCTGGCTGCACAGCTTCCAGTTCCTTAGGCCATTCCAAGCTCAACTGTTCCTTCAGGACCAGTCTTTGGCAGGGCTGGAAATTTGGGAAGTCCACTGGGTACTGAGGCCAAATGGGCAGCATGCCATGCTTTCCCGTCAGCCAGGATGGGTCTCGATGGGTGCAGAGAATTTCTGATGCCCTTTTTGCACATGCGCTGGTTTCCACAGCCGCACTCTGTGCCCTTCTCTGAATGAGGGAGTGCGAGCTCCCTGTCTTGCATCACAGTACTGTTTCATGCGAGGTTGGCAAAGAGACACCCAGCAATGCACTTTATTATCATGTCACTTAATTATCACTTATGCCCCTTCAGTAGCAGGCCAAGTACAAACACTACACAAGCAGAGTATTCTGTGGGGAAAAATTAATGTCCTCAACTGCTGAGAGCAGCGTGCTCTGTGCTCATTACATCTGTGAGCTCATTACTCTCTGTAGTGCTTTTCAATGCTGCATTGAGCAGCTGCCAAGATGTTATGCTGCCTCTGAGGATAACTGTTTGTTTAGAAGTAGAATAATTCAGAATAATTCAGAAGATGGATACAGATTTTCTCTTTTTAAACAAGACACTGGCTCACTCATAATTGTCCAGTAAGAGGTAAGGAGCATTCCTATTGAACAATCATGACTTCTAGCTTAAGTTAACTCCGCTAACTGAGAAATCCTGCTTAGTGGAACACCTCCCTGGTCAGAAGAGAACAACTACAACAACCAAGAGTCACTACCTGGCTTCTGGTTATTCTGCATTAGCTCACAGCTCAGACTGGGAGTCATTTCATAATGAATCGACTCCTCAAGTCCAAGCCTTGCAGTGGACTGCAAAGCATCCAGGGACACTGCGCAGCACGTTAAAGGACAGCTCTTATGGAGTGACCACTAAACGTAAAAGTGGAAAAATAAATCATTTAAAAAATGTTAAATGAATAGTTAAGGAAGATGTAGCATTTGATTATGTCCATGCATTTTATAATCTATTCAGTACAGGATCATAGGGGAGTCACAATAGGACATACTGTAAGGAAGTGGAATATTCTGCTAAGAAGGTCAGTGCATCATAGGACTCACTGACAGACACAGACACACACAGGCACAAGGAAACAAGCAGCAGAACATGCATATGACATGCAGAGCTCAGCCATGATGTTAAGAGCACGACACCCTGAGCCAACAAGCCTGTAGGACCTAAGAACAAACTTAGATTTGGGTTTAAAGTGTTCTATCTGGGATTTTCTTGCTGTTGGTACTACAGCCAGACACACAACAGTCTGTAGTCATGATCGTCTTTCCCCAGCAAAATAGTCTAATTTTCTTTCATGCGTACTTTGACACAGACATCAGCTTAATACAATGCATAAGGCTCACAAGTTGAAACTTCAAGAATAGGCACAGACCATGACATCACCTTAAAACCAGCTTGGAAGGTGATGAAATTGTAACCTGGCTGTCTTCATCGCCTGATTTAATCCCCATCATTAACTATGGGGCCTTAATGTAGCATAAGATTAACCACGATCACAAACATTACACTTCTCAGAGCGGCATCTAGGAGGTTGTGAGTGAGTGTGTGTGTGTGTGTGTGAACTGATACCAGGCTCATGATGGTCATTGACAAGAAAGGGCATTAAACTTGGCAAAAGGGACCGTAAAGAATGGCAGATTGTTTTTCTCTATATAAATTCAATAACTAACTAAGTCTGCTTTTATTATTGTTTCTCTTAATACGAGAAAGAGAAAAATCCATCAGTTTCTTTTGTTTTCGTTTGTGACTAATTTTCTCTAAAAAAGAATTTACTTTTAGCAAGACAAAACTTCTGAATTCATTTTCTCAGTCTGTCAGTTTACTACATGTATAAGAATTAAAGATGTCTTATTTGTTGCATTTCGTTAATATTTGAAAGTGATTTTATTACAGTGAATCTCATGACATCATTCTTTTGTTATCCCTAAAGTTAACAGGAACGTTTGTAGCTCCAAAAAGCAGTGCATAATTCGACTGACGATCGCCACGTACTACGGACTAAAAGTTTGGCCCCTTATCCTTTGCAAAAGTTTCACTGCAGCTTTTTTTCCTCATTAACGTCAAAGCTGTGAAGAACTGAGAAAGTTCTTTTTTGAAGATAAAAAAAAGTTTGGAGGAGTTTTGAAGAATCTTGTTGTCACGTTCAAAGCCGGACGGAACGGCGATCGTGCGAGGCGAACGGGCAGGAAGCAGGCGGACAGGCGGAAGTCAGGGTAAACCAGGGATTTAATAAATAAACAGGGAGCAGGAGACATGAAACGCTAACTAACATCAATGACAGACAATGGACTCAGGTAAGACACGGACTGAAATACACAGGACTGAGCAAATTAACTAGACACAGCTGGGTACAATCGGGAGAAAACACGTGGGTAATCAGGGGGCGTGGCACACAGGAGGAGCGGACGAGCCGGGCATGACACTTGTTTTATGAATATAGATTTTCCCAACAATATAATTTTATTGAGTAAAAGATAAAGCGTATCATCATTTAGGACAACACCAAAGATAATATCATTACAAGTAAAGGAAGTCAAAAAATGAAATTTTGTACTTGTTGAGAAGCAACAAGAGAAGAACAAGTGGTCCAAAGTTTCTATGTCATTATTTTAAAAGGTGCAAGTATTATTATCAAAGTTAAACTTAGCATGAAGAAATTAATTACAGGGATATATAGCATTGAATACTTTAAAGTGTAACTCTGACTTTGGGGGGTATTGGATAATAAATATATTTAGTGCAAATGTGTTTACTGGTTGATTTGAATTTTTATTGGAAAGGTGACGAAATAGTTCATAAGCAACGTCTAATAATATTATGTCTAATAATTTCATTTAGGAATTTACCCTACTTATAAAATAATACCATTGTATTGGAGAGGAGGGAGGCTATGAAATAGGAGAAGGGGAGAATTGTTTAAAAGGTTCCTGACCAACATTAAATGTGCAGCTGGAATAGATTTTAGAACAATATCAAACTCTTTTTTAATAAACTGTATTATGTTTTAAACAAAAGTTTTCAAAAAACAGAACATTTCCTGTGATGTCCAATAGATGCAAAGCTGACCAGATGTTCTTCTCTACCCAACGTTCATGGTACGGGGACTGATTTCTGTGGGTAATATATCTATTATTCCAAATAGGTACCAAGTTTGGACTGAAAAATAATAAGAGCATAAGAAATTTACAAACGAGAGGAGGCCATTCAGCTCATCAAGCACGTTTGGGGAGAACTTAACTAATAGCTCAGAATTTTTTAATTCTTATCTAGCTCTGATTTAAAGGAACCCAGGGTTTTAGCTTGCACTACATGAACAGGAAGACTGTTCCATACTCTAACTACACGCTGTGTAAAAGTGTTTTCTCAAGTTCAGTTTAAAATGTTCTCCCACTAATTTCCACCTATGGCCATGAGTTCTAGTATTTAAACTAATATTGAAGCAGCCATTTGGCTGAAGAGCATCTCGACCTGTTAGAATCTTATATACTTGCAGGCTCATAAGAACATAAGAACATAAGAACATAAGAACTATACAAACGAGAGGAGGCCATTCGGCCCATCAAGCTCGCTTGGGGAGAACTAAACTAATAGCTCAGAGTCGTTAAAATGTTATCTAGCTCTGATTTAAAGGAACCCAAGGATTCAGCTTGCACTACATTATCAGGAAGGCTATTCCATACTCTGACTACACGCTGCGTAAAGAAGTGCTTCCTTAAATCCAGCTTGAAATGTTCTCCCGCTAATTTCCACCTATGGCCACGAGTTCGTGTATTTAAACTAATGCTGAAGTAACTATTTGGTTGAACAGCATCCAAACCTGTTAGAATCTTATATACCTGGATCATGTCCCCCCTCAATCTCCTTTGCTTGAGACTGAACAGATTTAGCTCAAGTAACCGTTCCTCGTATGACATTGCTCTAAGACCAGGAATCATTTTTGTGGCCCTACGCTGCACCTTTTCTAAGGCCACAATGTCCTTTTTAAGATATGGTGACCAAACCTGCACACAATATTCTAGGTGAGGTCTCACCAAGGAATTGTATAATCTTAGCATTACCTCCCTTGACTTAAACTCCACACACCTGGAGATATACCCCAACATCCTATTGGCCTTTTTTATTGCTTCCCCACACTGGCGAGAATGGGACATGGAAGCATCAACATACACACCAAGGTCTTTCTCATGATCAGCTACCTTTATTTCAGTGACACCCATGAAATACCTGTACTTTATATTTCTGCTCCCTAGATGGAGTACCTTACATTTATCGACGTTAAATTTCATCTGCCAGGTATCGGCCCAGTCACTAATTAAATCAAGATCCCGCTGTAGCTGCTGAGCCACTAATTCAGTATCTGCTACACCACCCACCTTGGTCTCATCTGCAAATTTCACCAGTTTACTGTATATATTGGTATCCATATCATTTATGTAAATTAGGAACAATAGTGGTCCTAAAATCGAACCCTGCGGTACCCCACTATGAACGCAAGCCCACTGTGACATTGTGCCTCTTATAACTACTCGCTGTTTCCTATCTGTTAACCAGTTATCAATCCAGGTCGCTACAGTACCTAAAATACCAGTCGCTTTGAGTTTAAGTAGGAGCCTCTTGTGGGGGACAACATCAAAAGCCTTTAGGAAATCTAAGTAGATGACATCATAGGCCTTCTTATCATCAACTTCCTGAGTAGCTTCCTCAAAAAACTCCAACAGATTTGTTAAACAGGATCTACCTCTCCTAAATCCATGCTGGCTATCCCGCAAAATGTTATTGGAGTCCAGGTAATCTATAATTTTCTCTTTGATTAAAGCCTCCATAACTTTACCAGTTATACAAGTTAGACTGATTGGCCTATAGTTAGACAAATTACTTCTATCCCCTTTTTTGAAAATAGGCGTTATGAAGGCGTGCTTCCAATCAGAAGGTACCACACCTTCAGATAAGGATTTTTGAAACAGTAAAGTTAAGGGTCGGCAAATAATATCCCTCATCTCTTTTAACACTATAGGTAAGATGCCATCAGGGCCCTGTGATTTATTTATTTTGAGCTTAGCTAGGCTTTGCAAAACTCTGCTTCAGTTATATATATATTAGCTATAGACAATGCTGGATAGGTAATAACTGGTAAATTACTAAGGTCCTCAACAGTGAATACCCGTGCAAAACTATCATTGAACTCATTTGCTATATCAATGTCGTTTACTATTATAAGACCCTTACTATCCTGCAGATTAGTAATTTCAGGTTTTAGAGCTCTTTTAGAGTTAAAATACTGGAAGAAACTTTTAACGTCATCCTTAGCTTCCAATGCAACCATCCTTTCGACATTTCTTTTAGCTCGTCTAATATCATTTTTTAACTCAGCCTGTAGACTTAGATATTCCTGCTTAATTCTGTCATCATCAGTTATTTTCCATTGCTGGAACAAAGCCCTTTTCCTCCTTACTTTATGCTTTATTTCCCTAGTAAACCACCTAGGTTGCAATTTCCTAGATTTATTCTTGCTGGAAACAGGTATGAAGTCCTCTTGCACTTGCAATAATGTGCTTTTAAAAAATTCCCAGGCCTCTTCAACAGTTTTGTTATTTAACTCCATCCAGTTCACAGTTACTAGTTTTAGTCTCATACACTTAAAGTCAGCCTTCCTAACATTATATATTTTTGATTTGGACTTAGCTCTTCGAACACTAAACTTAACCTCAAATTTGACCATGGTATGATCGCTACTGTCAAGTGGTTCTAAAACGTCTAATTTACCAATCCTGTCCTGGTTATTAGAGAGAACAAGATCAAGAATGGCATCTCCCCTGGTAGGGGTGTTAACAAACTGAGTAAAAAAACAGTCCTGTACTAATTCCACCATTTCCAGTTCATTTTCTGAAGAGCCAGTGACAATGTCCCACTGCATTCCTGGTAGATTAAAATCACCCATAACTACCACATCATTTTTATTGCTCATAGTCCTAATCTCACTGTATAACAATCTGCTTTCCTCAGCAGCTATATTAGGTGTTCTGTAACAAACACCGACAATTAGGCTATTTGAGTTTTTAGCATCTAATTTTACCCATATTGCTTCCGTAGTTTTATTTATATCAGTAAGTTCCCTTGCCTGCAAGTTTTCCTTTACATATACTGCAACACCACCTCCCTTTTTTCCTATACGATCCTTACGGAGCAACGTGTAACCATCCATATTATATTCTTGTCCATCCTTTTCACTCAACCACGTTTCAGTTACTCCTATAATATCATAAGAGTCCGATGAGATAAAAGCCTCTAAATCATGAATTTTATTCCTAATACTTCTGGCGTTTAAATACAGACAACAAAGGGTAGGCCTATTACGGTGCCCACTTACAATATGATTATTTGGGGCTTTCCGTTTCCCCCCACTGACATAGTTAACTAACCTCCCTGCCCCCCCAGTCCCTAGTTTAAACATTCCTCAACTACTCTACACATACACCTCCCCAATACACTGGTTCCCCTCTGGTTCAGGTGCAACCCATCCGGCCTGAACAGGTCCCACCTGTTCCAGAAGGTCCTCCAATGCCCCATAAACCTAAACCCCTCTTTCCTACACCATCCTTTTAGCCACGCATTTAATTTCCTTATCTCAGCTAACTTAGCCTGACTTGCACGTGGCACGGGGAGTATTTCAGAGAATACCACCGTGGACGTTCTGCTTCTAAGCTTATTGGCGACTTCTATAAATTTATCCTGCAGAACAGCCCTTCTACCCTTGCCTATGTCGTTGGTGCCAACATGCACCACGACAACTGGATCCACCCCAGCTGGGGCCAAAAGCTTATCCACACGATCTGGAAGGTCTCCTACCTGGGCACCAGGCAGGCAAGACACCGTACGGGACCCTCTATCACGCGTGCACACATAACTGTCTACTCCCCTAATAATGGAATCCCCCACTACCACAACCTCCCTCTTCCTGGGGGGAGGGGGCTCCTCAGTGCCCAAGGGCCCACCTGCCTCCCCAGTCCGTTCCGGCTCTAAAGCTGGAAGAACCTGAAACCTGTTCGACACAGTCACCTCAGGTGATGCCGCCTCTGCAACGTGTGTACGCCCTTTCCTGCGTCTACGACCTACGGTCACCCAGCTCTCTCGACCTCTCTGCTCTTCATTCTCCCCCCTCCCGGCTAGTGGCGTACACACCTTCTCCCTAAAAGGCGTATTAACTTGCTCCTCTAACTCACTGTTGCATTGGATGAGAGCCAGTTGCTCCTCAAGGTCGCGAACCTTGACCATGAGCGAGTCCACTAGCTTACATCGCTCGCAGATGAAGTCCGACTGGACACTAACGTCCAGAAGGGCAAACATGTTGCAAACGCCACACTGAGCCGGCCCCATAATTAACTAACTCACTATGACCCCGTACTCCCAGCCCAGTAAATTTATATAGCGTATTTAACTTTAAAGATTAATTAGCGTACCGTTAAATGCAATAAAGTGCCGAGTACACTAAAATAAGTTACTTGGGTTGAAACGGAACTTAATTATTATTTTTATTTAAAATTTTAAATCCGATAAATTTACTACTACTTACCAAAAGAACTTCTGCCTGAACCAAGTATGAATTAAAAACAAAACGAAATCGAAATTGCTCTTGGGAGGTCGAAAAACCACAAAAACCCCCTCACAGCAGGCTACTGCCGGAGCGGGGAAAAAAGTGGAAAATGTCCTCCCGGCCCCGACTGGCGACCGAGCAAAGCTCAGGAGCAACTGTCCTTTTCTGGCGCTGAGTAACGTTACCGACGTTAGATATTATTAGCTATTTCGCCCCGCCGGTGTTTTTTATGGAGTTATACGCGAACAGAAAACGCAGCTCACTGCCCGTAACAATCGCGCTGTTAATAAACAGACAGGACAGACAAGCACTCACGCCGACCAAAATAAGAACAATAAATAGAAATAACACAGCCACCCACTAAACAATTAAAGCACACAAACACTCAGAAAATACGTTCCAAACACCCCAAAAACAATCACAAACAATCCCAAAACAATCGCTGCAGCTCAACACCACTCTCTCGCAGTATCCCAGCAATCTCTCGCAGCAATCCCAGCAATCATGATGGTCATTGACAAGAAAGGGCATTAAACTTGGCAAAAGTGACCGTAAAGAATGGCAGATAGTTTGTTATTCTTTATATAAATTCAATAACTAAGTCTGCTTTTATTATTGTTTCACTTGATAGGAAAGAGAGAAAAATCCATCAGTTTCTTTTGTTTTCGTTTGTGACTAATTTTCTCTAAAAATGAACTTACTTTTAGCAAAACAAAACTTCTGAATTCATTTTCCCAGTCTGTCAGTTTGCACGCACACACACACACACACACACACACACACACACACACACACACACAGACACACACACACACATAGTCAAATGCATTCATACATGTATATATATATAATCAGGAGTGGTACTTTCACCACGAATTGTCACCCATGTGCACTGTCTTCGCGTAGTGAACCAGTTTTCAATACAATGGTTAAAAAGGCTCAAACCTTCAGTGCCTCGTTGTGCCATCTCTACCAGTGTTTTTTGCAACAGGGAAAATACAACTTGTATGCTGGCCTTAGAAGCACAACTTCAAAGAATAGCTGCCATGCTTCTGTCTAGCATGGCAGAGGGAGTAAAACGGTATGGGACTGCTTTGGTGCTGGTAAGGTGGGTGATTTACACAGAGTACAAGGTGCAATGAACCAGCAAGGTTACCGCTCTGTTTTACAACTCATGCCACTCCCTGTGGTCAGCACTTCTATCAAGCAGCAAGGCTGATTCAAAGCACACTGGTGAAAGATGAGGAATCCAGAGAACTGTCCTGCTTGACTGGCCTACAGAATCATCACATCTCCAGCCTATCAAGCTCATGTGAGACCAGCTTCACCATGAGGTCAGAGAAAATACCAAGCCAGTCCCACCTCTGGGAATAGCAGGATTGAAATTTCCCCTAATATTGTCATAAACGGACAGCTCTAATGGCGAAGGACTGCAAAGCTGTAATTGCTGCAAATATAGTTTTCATACAGTTTGATTAATTGAAAATGAAGATGAAACTTATTGCAATATTTATTATATCACAAAGCAGAAGGCAGCTGGGAAAAGTAAAAAAAGAATCACCCCAGATGGGACTTAAAACCACGATATCCAGCTCAGAAAGTCAGGGCCGTGGGAATTTGGCCAGTGGGGCAACCGGCAGACCTGAGCTTATGACCAGGACACTTGACTCACAATGGAAGCTCAGAAAATTATAAGCAAGCCTGCAAAAGTGACATGAATGGATCTGTGGTAAAATGCATCTTGGGGCCGAGACATTATCACTCACAGTTCAGGAGAAGATGACATCCATCCATGGATCTCGGTCAAATGCGCTCATTGAGTTTCCGCTATGCCTTTGTCATTTAATGTTTGTACTTAGCTATAGAGTGGCAGGAACACAAATGAATGGGGAGTTTAAAAAAAAAAAACATTTGCATTACAGCAATACGTCACACATGACTATGTAAGGGAATAGATGAAACCCTGCATACATCACTATACCAAAGCAATTCAGTACAAAGTGCACTGACATGATTCATATGATTCCTGGTTTATTTGGAAAATTTAGGTCCACCATCAGCTAGGTGTTATATTTATGATGCACATTGATGACACCATTTGGCTGACACAATATCAGACTGAACTTATTTTATAATTTTAAAGGTTTAAATATGGTTCTGGGTGTTGGACATCCTGTCAGCCTTCCCCCCAAGAGAGAGTAAATGACTGCAGGGCATTACAAAGGTCCAGAATGGATTTTTCATTTACAGGTGTCTTCTTTGCCTCTCGTGACCAGTATCTCACTCCGGACCAGTGGTGGATCTCGTACTCAGCCACAGAGAATGGGTCCTCCCGCCCAGTGGATCTCCTCATCCCCTCAGCCACTGATTCCCTCCAAACTGATGGGGTAACTATGGTTGGCAGAAGTGGGGTTTGTTGTTCACTGTCATCCGCTTGACATTGATGGACCACTTGCTGAGGCTGAGGATGGTGGTATTTACATATCCTCACTGTTAGGCCTCTGCACACCCATTTCTTTTGCTGACCTGTTGCACAGAAACATTTCATAGTAAACTGTAACATGATTATAGCAATTATTTCAATGTTGCTCAGTCAGTGAGAATCATTTACATAGTGTTACATAGTTTGTGGTTTCAATTAATATCAGACTGACTCCAACTCAGAAGAAAAAAGGTCTGAAATACATATGTTTGAATTCTGACTTCTGATTAAAGTCTGACTTTTTCTTTTTATTCTGATAATATTCCTTCACCGCCCCAGCATCCATGTCTCCATTACTGGTGCCAGCCTGGTTGGAGGAAGGTGTTTTAGGTGAAGATCCTTCATCTCCCCATTCGATCACCTCATCCCATTTATCCCAGGCTGCCCAGTACTCGTCATCAGCCCAGCTCACGGCTTTTTCCATTCGCCTAGTGCTGAGAGGAGAAACAGCTTTCTGTCAGACAGGTTATACGACAGCACACCAGACAACAGTAAAAACTTCTTAAAGACCAAATACATAAGCTGGTTCAGTCAAGTATTTATATTAAATAACAAAACATGGTACTATTACCCAAGCATTATCAAAGTAGATGCCCAGAACATTATAATGTCACATAATACATCCATCATCAAACGCCTCCCCCGGTCATACAGTATCACCCAGCAAATGTTATCCACTTAATGCCAACAAAGGGTAGGGTGAGTGCACTTGACCTTCTGAACATGGTAACTGGTATTTGTTGCATCCATCCATCCATCCGTTTTCCAAACCACTTATCCTACTGGGTCGCGGGGGGTCCGGAGCCTATCCCGGATGCAATGGGCACGAGGCAGGGAACAACCCAGGATGGGGGGCCAGCCCATCGCAGGGATCAAAGCATCAGATAAATGTAAAAGCATTAATAAGATATTCCTACAGAGCAATTTCTAATAGACATGGCAGTGCCCTAACATCTCATGTAATAAACCCTTTGGCATCATCTGCTGCCTTATTCAGCCTAAACCAATAGTCCAGAGGATCCTCCCTAGCATCTGACTTGGTTGAACAAAAATCTGCTGGAGGCATCCCAGAATGCACAGTCAAATAAGAATGCTGCTTCAGGACACTAAGGACTGCATCCACATCTCCAGTGGCAGTGACAGTATCATTACTATGCAGCCATGCTCTGACCACATCTCTGGCACATCCCATCAGTCTGCTTGTGCCTGCAGTAGGGATGGGTGAACCTAAGCATTCAGAGGTTTCCCCAGCAGATAGACTATTTGGCATCTTAGAGAGGGCACTGAGGTAGAGATTGGTAAACAACTTCACAATATTATTCTTAACCTGCCAGATCTGGATTATCCCCTCTGTCAGAAATCTTGCAGGCAGAGCCCACTTGAAGCAGAGCCGAGAGGTAGGGCTACATGTTAAACTAAAGGCAGAAAAATACTTGCTTTTCATTACACACTTATGTACGTACGTACAGCCGCGGTCCGTATCCTGCGTTCTTTGCGTCGGTTTTTGTGCACATACTCAAAAATTTACGGAACGTATACGAAGATGCAATACCTGCGTAATTTATAGGGGGCAGTGTTGCGAGATCTGCACTCAACAGTCAAGATATCCACGTTTGAGGACCTGTTGATTGAGCAGGTCCGCAATTATCCTCATCAAAATAACATGTAATAATAGATGGCAAGAGATTTCAAGCATCCTGAATTTTAATTTGGAAATTTGTAAAAACAAGTGGCAACAAGTGCGAGACCGGTATGTTAGAGCCCGGAAAATGTTAGTTGTGAAACGAAGCGGTGATCCTGCTGACCTGATGTTTTGCCTAGCAATTATCCACCATCTGGACTGGATGAAGTGTCACCTCAACCACAAAACTACTGAAACTAATTTCCCTAGAATTGACACGGTAAGTGTTTTTTTTACTTATTGTTTGGAATAACATCCATCCATCCATCCATCGATTTTCCAAACCGCTTATCCTACTGGGTTGCGGGGGGTCCGCAGCCTATCCCAGAAGCAATGGGCATGAGGCAGGGAGCAACCCAGGATGGGGGGCCAGCCCATCGCAGGGCACACTCACACACCAGTCACTCAAACATGCACTCCTACGGGCAATTTAGCAACTCCAATTAGCCTCAGCATGTTTTTGGACTGTGGGGGGAAACCAGAGTACCCGGAGGAAACCCCACGACGACATGGGGAGAACATGCAAACTCCACACACATGTGACCCAGGCAGAGACTCGAACCCGGGTCCCAGAGGTGCGAGGCAACAGTGCCAATGACATGGGGAGAACATGCAAACTCCACACCTGATGAACCGGTGATGCCATTCTAAACTCCTGCACCACCATGCCACCCCAGACTTTAACTTGATTTATTTAAAATATTTCCTAGAATTGCGTATACTAAATTCAACCCAAAAAAGCGAGTGCAAATTATTACATCATTTAATTTGAGTAAATTCTACAGTTTATTTATTTGCAGTTTACGTACTGAATTACAGTGCATTGCAGCATTTTATCGGCAAGGTTCTCATAAATATTGCCCTACTTTCTACAGTATTGTACTATTTTACTGATAAACAGTGTTACTGTGATAATTTCACTGTTTATTACAGCAGGGGTGCAGATTGAACCCACAACCCTGGAGGTGTGAGGCTACAGTAGGAGCAATGGGCCACTATTGATACTGTGAGAAATGATGTATTTTTAATCATACACTATAACTGATGTGCCGCTACATTGCTTGTGTATGCTCTGCACCTTGCCTTTCTCCCTTACTTGTCTTTCTTGTTCTCCACACCTTGTGAGCTTCAACATGAGCTGATTGATTGTTTTTCATAAGGCCCCAGGTTACTTAGGTTCAGTCTCCTGGAAAATCACTAGAATGTGTCCTTGGCTTTGGAAGCTAAGAACACCTTATTTTCAGGGAGAGTCCTGTAATATTTATTTTAATAAATTATTTTTATTGATAAACCTTCATACTGATAATCCTCTTTTAATGGTCCTAAAAAAACATTTCACGATTCAGTAACCCTACTTGTTCAATAGATGGCAGTGTAGTGCTTCGACTAAGACGTGCTATGGAAATTGCCGGTAAAATATAAAGCTCGTTTTCCACTTTAAACGTTTGTCTGACTGAAATGACCACATGTTGTACATATGTTATTGTACTATACGTCTAACCTTCAGCGTTATATACCACACCTACCTCAGTTATCTGCAGCAATAAAATATGGATGTGTAATTGGACAGCTGCAAGTTAAGTTGTAGAATCGATTATTTTTCTAAACGTTTATCTGTCTGATTTTACAGTAAAGTATGCATGGACGCATGGTACAATAAGGTGTGAATAAGTTGAAAATATACATGAAATATTATAAAATAATAAATATGTGTAAACATTTACGGCTCCCTGGAAATGATCAGTTATCATGATAGTACAAATAAGCAGTTATCCAGACATCCCAAGTCTCCCGCATATTGACAGCGGCTCCCTGATGCCCCTAAATTAAAAAAATTTATATCCTGGAAACTAGAGCAAGCAAACAAGAGCATGCACGCGAGACAGTAGCACACACGAATGAGCAAGTAAATGAGCTAGGAATGAGCGAGAGAGAGAGGGATAGAGAGAAAGAGAGAACGTGCGTATGTGTGGATCCCTATATGTGTGACTCTTCATGTAGCCAGTGCTAGACAGACAGCATCCTGATTGGTTTACTTAGCCATATAAGCCAATCATATTTCAGTGTGGGCGGGCTTTTATTTAACTCCCAGAGAACCGAAGGTATTGGTTCCATGGAGCGTCACGGCGGAGGGAGAGTGTCTCAAAAAACGAAAATATAAAATGCATTTCACCACAGACTACACAAAAACGTGCCCTTGTTTAATAAGGATGAAAAATAATGACAATGTTACGCGCTGAACTGTTTGCAACAGTGATTTCAGCATTGCTCATGACGGTTTAAACGACTGTAAAAGGTACGTCCAGGTGAGTTTAACAAGTGTCATTTAATTTTCTGTATTATTCAGGTAAACACTGGTTAGACACTTGGTTAGTTGTCATGAAAACACCAAACTTCCTGAAGGCTTTTGTAAAGTAGCAATGGAATATAATTAAGGAATTTACATATAGTAAAAGAATAATCTACTTATATTATTGTCAAAATAATACATAATATTGGCCGTCGTAATTCAGTGCGTTGACTAGAGAAAATTAATGAATATATATATATATATATATATATATATATATAATGAGGCAATACAGAAATTCTGTTCTGTAAAATTAAGTTTGTTGAAAGCTAAATAAATTGCTGTGCATAGGATACAGTGAAATGAGGTTGGTAAGAGCTTTTTTTTAACGTAAGTACGACTAAATCTCATTATGGCGACGCGAGTCGGTCAGACATAAACACGCGAGAGTCTGACTGCGGTCAACGACGTTGTGTGGCGCCAGCGGCAGGCGGTTGTCATGGTTACTTTGCCACAAACCGGCCGAAGTTCGCGCCCTTTTAGTAAGACATGTCCGGCGTTCGAGCTCCGGCAAACAAAACTAAAGCCGGATTTATTTAGATAATTTCTGCTTAAACTTTATTAAACTAATACATGTATGTTCCGTGGTAATTTTTGTACTTATCGATGTAGCTGGGTTTCGATAATTTAGAAGTTAATTGCGACTTTTTAGCTGGTTAGCTAGTTCTTGCTAGTTGGATACTAGCATTGCACTGTGTTTTCGTTGGTGTACCTCTGGGTTTTTTGTGTCTGTTAATCTATTAACTACTACAGAAGTTTACATCGTTTTTGATAGTGAGTCAGACATACCTGTGTATTAATATGTTTTTCGGGTTGTGTGATTTCCATACATGTATATAGTTGCCACTTGGTTTACCATAGCTTGGTGTTAACTACAGATCTGATTTGGGATTCTGAAATTGCCCTGGTGTGCAGCACATGTCACACTTCTGTGTGTCTTCACATGTCTTCTGATTACTGGTTGCATTTACAACATGCCACATTATATATAAGTCACGGTATTTTGTGTGTCAGGTATAGAGATAAATATTATTTTTTAGGATAAATTCAGTTAAACTAATTGAGAGTTAGCTGTAGTAAGCTGCCCTACACACAAACGCTGTGACCCCAGAGGTAAGCTGCTGTTCACCCAAACGCCCTGACTCCACAGGAAGGCTCACATCCAACCGAACACTGTGACCCCAGAGCTAAGCTGACATGTACCCAAACACCCTGATCGCAGAGGCAAGCTGCGGTCTACCCAAACACGCAGACCCCTCAGGTAAGCTCACAGTCACGCAAATGTCCTAACCCCAGAGGTAGGCTGCCATCCACCCAAATGCTCTGATCTCAGACAAGCTGCTGTCCACCCAAACACACAGGCGCCTCAGGTAAGCTCACATCCACCCAAATGCCCTAACCCCAGAGGTAGGCTGCCTTTGACCCAGCCCCCTGACCCCTGAGGTAACCTCGCTTCCACCTAAACACTCTGATCTCAGAGGCAAGCTGACATTTGCCCAAACACCCTGATCACAGAAATAAGCTGCCATCCACCTAAACGACCTACCCCCAGAGGTAAGCTGACATCCATCTAACTGCCTTGATCCTAGGCTGCCCCAGTACGTCTAGGTGGTGACAATCCATCCTACAGGGTTGACATGATGTGCTTTCCTGAAGCACACAAAGGACACCTCGGGTTTTATGTAAGTTTGCTTTCTTTTTCTGTGCTTGTGTTTTATTTGGTTTGGATTGTATTTAATGGCATGTACAGAATTTACTGAGCACTTTTTTGGTTGATCACTGTTGGCACATATTCATCAATATTAACATTATTAACATTTTATTTTATCTGTTGTGCTGTTTATTTTGTGATTGACCTATTTTATTCCTAAGGTTACTGATTTTATGTGTTTTAGGAAAGTGTATGATGCTGTTTTAGCCCGACCCTTGTGCAGAGTTTGGAAGTCTGCGGGTATGTTCCTTTTTGAACTTTTTCTTTTTGTCTTAACTTTTTATTGGCATGCATGTAAGGTAACATTTTAATTGTTTTATTGGCCATGTAATTAGATTTTAATGGTGTATAATTGTATTTGCTGGTGGAATTGCTCTTTTGCCTGTGTTAAGGGTAATAGTTCTGCAGGTAGTTCTATTTGTTAAATGTTTGATAAATAAAATTCTTATTGTACTGGGTTGGCATTGATTTGCATGGTGTTTCAGCCTTTTAGATTGTGATTTTGTGTTAATGTAAGTAGTACAAGCATAATATTATTTAAAAATCGGCGGGGTGCAGTCTGCGGGTATCGCTTCGCGGCCTTTTGGCTAAAATCAAGTGGATTTTACTGACTTTTTACCGGTTTTCACGGACTGCGTCGGGTTTTTTAGAGGAAGGCACGGTTAACCTAAGGCGTGACCAGCAGGTGGCTTGACCGCCGCTGCCACGGGGCGACCCGTGCCTTCCTTTTTAGCCTTTTATCCCTGCTTTTATTTCTGTTTTTAGTAGGCTGGGGATCCCGCAGTGGCTGGTGGCTTGTCCGCCGCCCTGCTGGGCGAACTGGTGTTTTTATTTTTAGCTGGTTTTATAGTTTAGCTCTGCTCGACTCATCCCGGATTGGCGGACGGCGGACGTCGAGACCACGGCGGCGGAAGGACTCTGCTCCAGCGGCGACGTCGGTGGACCTTCCCGGATGGCAACGGCCGGCGGACCATCGAGGAAGCCCTTCAGCGGGCCGTGGCTGGTAGCAGGCGGTGGCCTGCGGAATACCACCCGGTTCTGCTGGAGGGCTGAGGGGGAGGTGGGCACCTTCCCCGACCGTCTGGCCTTCATCCGGGAGGTGGCCTTCGAAGCACTGGGCCTTCGTATGGAAGATGTTCTTTGCGTACCGCGGAATGGCCCCTTCGAATTCTTTGAGGTCACCTTGTCCACCGATGACAGCTGCAGCAAGGTCCTGGAGCGGAGCAAGGAGGGGGCCCAGCACCCTCTCCTTAGACGGTATACCATCGAGCCTCTGTGGTGGCCCGACAAGCGGGTTATTACTGTCCACTGTTTTAACCCGCATGTTACCGCCGAGTCCGTCTGCTTGTTTTTAAAAAAAAGTATGTGGACCTCCTTCCTGGCCACAGGGACATCCGGGATGAGCTGGGGATCTGGACTGGCCGACGCCAGTTCCAGGCCCGCCTGCGCCCGGACGCTAATGGGGCAGGCGGTTTTAGCCACCCCCCAGCCTATTTTAACCTACAGGGAAATAAGGCATACCTTTTTTATTCTGGACAGCCTCCCTTCTGCCGGCAGTGCCACAGCTTTGGACACACCCTGGAGGGATGCGCTAACCTGCGCTGCTGCAACTGCCTGGAGTCGGGGCACATGGCCAGGGACTGCAAGGGCCCCCGTCGCTGCATACACTGCAACGGCGAGGACCATCTGGCTCGTTCCTGCCCACAGAAAAAGACTACATATGCCGACGCTCTGTCGGGTAACAGAGCAGTCGGCACGGAGAATGGTGGGGGAGCTCTAGCCCCCACGACTGGGCAGGAACAGCCGGCGACGGGGGCAGGAGGAGAAGCCCTGGTCGAGGTGGAGGAGGCCCCTTCGAGTTCGACACCAATGCAGGAGGGGTCTCCGAACAAGGTGGAGCAGCTCGCCCTGGCTCCAGGCGTCAGCAGCAGGCGAAAGAAGAGCGGTGCATCCCCCCGGGGGAGGAAGAAGAGCAGAAGGGAGGCGCAACCCGACGCATCCAGCCCTCCGGCTGCCGACAGTATCCCCCCTCCCTGATGTTAGAAGCCCCCCGTCTGGTGTGGGACTTGGGACAGTCCCCCGCACCCCCCAGGAGTACAGCGGTCAACAGGACACTGCTAATGAACAGGAGTACCTGGGGGGGCTGAAATTGGGGGACCTTTTGAGGTTGACTGAGGAGGGGGGGCAGTAGGACAGTATTGTTTTTAATGGCTGGCTTTTATTATTTTAGTTTGTTGTTTTTAATTGTATTTTATTATTTTAACATTCTATGGCCAATTTTAATATTGTCACCTTGAATGTAAGGGGTTTGAGGAACGTTTTAAAACGTACATCTGCTTTTAACCAGCTGGCATCTTCTCCCTTCAGCATTTGTTTTCTGCAGGAAGTCCACCTCCGGGACCAGCGGGACGAGGCTCTTTTCACGACAGTGGAAGAGGGGTAGATCCTACTGGAGCGTAGGTGGCGTCCACTCCTCAGGCGTCGGGATCCTTTTTGGCGACCGCGCCTTTGAAGAAGTAAGTGTGTTTACCGTCCTTCAGGGCAGGGTTTTGGGAGTGGACGCCACATGGAGGGGACAGCGCCTCCGGGCCATATGTGTCTACGCTCCAGTGGAGGCCTCGTCCCGTATAACTCTCTTTGAAGAGTTGTCCCCGTTCTGTGTCACAGATCGACACTTGATTTTAGGAGGGGACTTTAACATCTCGTTGGAGGGTAGACAGGATGCCAGCTCAGGCCATTTTATTCGTTCCTTTAAACTTGTGGACGGTTTTAAAACATGCAACCCCAGCATGCCGGGCTTCACCTGGCATAATAGTCGCGGAGCCAGCAGCCGCATCGACTACATTTTAGCTTCACCCCCCGTTGCTTTTAAAAAGGTGTCCCTCTCCCCACAGTGGCCCACTGACCATCTGGCAGTGGAGGCCACTGTCTCCATAGACGCCCTTGTATATGGGGGCGGCTATTGGAAAATGAACCTGCAGATCCTGGAGGAGAGAGATTTTAGACACCTTTTTTTAGATCACTTCTCCGAGTGGCAGAAGGACAAGCCTACCTTCCCCTCCGTGGCCGAATGGTGGGAGAGTGTGAAGGACAGCATCCGAACCTTCTCCATGCAGTACAGCAAGCAGCGCAGGATGGAGAAGAAGTTCTCCATTCTGCAGCTGGAGAGAAGGTTGCGAGATGAATACGCCGCTCACAACAACGGGGGCACCATCAACCACGAGCGGCTGCTTGACATAAAGGGTGAGCTGAGGCGCCTGCATGAACAGGCTGCCTCGGCCCAAATGCTCCGCGACAAAATATTTGATGTGGAAAATAATGAAAAGTGCAATTCTTTTTTTTCCACAGAGCCAGGGAAGCCCGGGAGGAGAAGAGCTTTAGCTCTCTCCGTGCCTCAAATGGCAATATAGTCATGGATACATCAGACATGCTGGAGGTTGCTAAATTGTTTTATCTTAACCTTTTTAATGTTAGGGACACGGACCCGGTTGCTGGGGAGCGCTTCCTAGATAACATCTCACCTTGTCTTCCCAGTGACATCTGGGACGGCTTAGAAGCCCCCATCACCTTGGCCGAGCTGACCGCAGTGCTTGGCAAGATGAACCACCGCAAGGTACCTGGCCTTGATGGGCTCCCGGTGGAAGTTTATTCCACCTTTTGGGATGTCCTCGGGCCGGAATTACTGCAGGTTGTAGAGGACGTTCAGCGCCGGGGTTTGCTCACTAGGAGCATGAGGTCGGGGGTCCTCTCTTTGTTGCACAAGAAGGGCGATCGGGCCGACCTTGGCAACTGGAGGCCCCTGACCATGCTTTGTGTAGACACAAAGCTCATCGCAAAGACCCTTACCGAACGCCTGAAGAAGGCCATGGCTCATCTGGTTCACAGCGACCAGACGTGTGGAGTACCGGGTCGATCGGCGACGTGGAATCTCCACCTCATCTGCGACGCCATCGCCTGGGTAGAGGATAGGAACCTCCCTCTCCTGCTGGTCAGCTTGGACCAGGAGAAAGCCTTCGACCGGGTAGATCACCGCTTCCTGTTCAAAGTATTGGGTAAGTTTGGCTTCGGGCCCAATTACCTGGGGTGGTTACTCACTTTGTATAACGAAATTGGGAGCCATGTTGTTATCAATGGCTTCCTGAGTGATTTGGTGCCCCAGCGGAGTGGAGTGAGGCAGGGATGTCCCCTCTCCCCCCTCCTCTACGCGCTCTATATAGAGCCACTGGCGTGCGCCATTCGCACCCACCCCGGGGTCGATGGCCTTCTTATCCCAGGAAGTCGGGGGACAACTGTTAAACTGACTGCTGGAGAAAGCGTCAGGCTTTCCACCCCAACTCTGTACACACCATTAATTACGAGACAACACACTTAGAGTTTTACTTGCACAAGGGTAACCACACTCTCTGCATGCTAGGCTACAAAGGAATGTTACAAAGGGTGGTTCCCCTTGGCACCTTTATTTATAGTCAATGGGGGGCAGGGGTCTTGGAGTGAGAACAAAGAAAGGACTGTGAGAGTAAGAAGAAGTTCTGGTTTTCCTCAGGTGGACAACTATTTAAACACGTGCTCAGGATACGTGTAAACTAATATAATCTAAATTATGAAGGTAAAGAAAAACAAAATAATGTATATACATATTTACACTCATTGCTGATTATACAGAAATGATAACAAATGATTAATAACAGTTTCTTCAACCTAACAGTCCCTCCTCTTTATCATGACAGTATGATCAGAAGCATCAGTATTGTACAAATTGCAAAAACACTTTCAGCACAACCGTCATTCAGATCACATCATCATTATTATTAAGAGGGCTAGACAAGGTTAGTAAATCCATTTGTTCTTCTGCAGTGTATAGCAGAAAAACAGAACTAAAAGTATGTTGTATCATGGAACGGAGGCAGGGTATAATACAAATGAAACAACATACAAATAATAATGTAACAAGAATGGGGAGTGAGAACTTTAGCAGTAACTGCCACCAGGACCCAGTAAGAAACCAGTCCAACCATGAGGGACTGGCATGGGGATCCAGGGACATATGTGTACAGACATAACAGTTAGTTAAATTGTCTTTCTTTGCTGAATCATAAACATAACGATACCAGTAATTTTGTAAGGATGGGAAAGGATGGGTCTCATTTGTGGAGATAGGTCTCAGGTGGGAGCCGTCATGTGTCCATCTAGGTGGGCGAAACACCTGCTCTGGTGAGTGCAGAAGCAGACCAACAATTCCCATAAAGAGAATTACACCGAGAGTTACCTTACCACATCCCCACCCAATCAGAGCCATTCTAAATGGAGTGCAGATCAGCTGTTTTCTTCACCGGGTTGAGACGTCAGTATCCTATTGATTGCTGCGCCTTTGTAGCGGACTTCCACTGCTACTCCGAAGGTACAGAGGTCTCTGATACGGGCTTGATGGGCTTACAGTGACTCTTATGTATCCAGGAAGGTCGCTCTGCTATCTTCACCGCTGTTGGTGTTGTGAGGAGGACTTGATAAGGTCCGTCCCACCGAGGCGTGCTCCAATCCTTTCGCAACAGGACCTTGACCAGGATCCAATCTCCTGGCTGCAGATTATCCTGTTGAACAGAAACAGAATTTACTGGCAGACTACTGGGATTATGTTTTTGTTGCGATGATAATAGCTTACGCATCCAATCGGCTAACGTATTTTCTCTGTCTGCTTTTCCTATATCACTCATTTCGGTTGCTAAGGGAAACGGTCTACCATACACTATTTCAAATGGTGTCAATCCTGCAGGAGTGGGAGTTATTCTCATCCATAATTTTACTAGAGACAAACATTCTGGCCACGGTCTTTTTGTCTCTTCCACTGTCTTTCTGAGTCTTGTTTTAATGGTGCCGTTGGTCCTTTCCACTAAGCCTGCGCTCTGGGGGTGATAAGCGCAATGATTTTTTATCGTAAACCCGAGTGCTTGTGAGCAAAGGGACATGGTTTGATTCACAAAATGAGTCCCATTGCCCGATCTTATAATATGAGGTATGCCATAGGTAGGGAAATAATGGCCTACCAAACATTTTGCAACGGTCATTGCATCACAGTGTTTTACAGGGTATATTTCTACCCACTTAGAAAAGGTGTCTATAATGACTAGACAGTACTTCTTCCCTTGTGACCAAGATAATTCAATGAAATCCATATGTACAATTTGAAATGGATACTCAGCTGCGGGAAACTGGCCACGTTTTGGCCTTATGTTGCCTTGTGCATTGTGTTTACAGCAAATTAAGCACGCTCGACAAAATTGTTTTGCATAATCAGAAAAATTTATAGTATAAAAGTATTGTTGAATAATATGTACCATCCCTCCTGTTGAGACATGGGTGTTTCCATGGCTCACTAAGGCAGCTGTCTTGTATAAATTTTTTGGTAGGATGGGCTTGTCATTCATATAATAAGTTTTCCCTTGCTGTATTGCTCCTCTCTTAATCCAGCTCTGTATTTCTGTTTTAGGTGCATGAGTCTGTGCATCACATAGTACATCACTATCTATCAACAAGACATCTGTAACATTTAAGGCAGGTTGTTTTTGTGCAGCACTTTTTGCCGTCATGTCCGCAAAACTGTTTCCTTTAGCTATTGCGGAAGCATCAGTTTGGTGTGCCTTACATTTGCATATCGCAAGGCAATTTGGTAATTGCACAACATCTAACAACCTGAGTAATAAGTTCGTATGAGTTAAAGATGTTCCTTGCGATGTCTTGAATCCTCTATTTTTCCACACTCTTGCATGGTGATGAACAGCTCCAAACACATATTGACTATCAGTGTATATTGTAAGTGGCTTGTTTTTGAAGAGCTCGCATGCCCTAATTACAGCATAGAGTTCAGCCGCTTGTGCTGAACAAGCAGGGGGGAGTGCATTGGCCTCTAACACTTCAGTAGATGTAACTACAGCATATCCGACCTTGTTCTTCCCCATGTCATTTTTTGATGCTGATCCATCTACAAAAACAACTGTTGAATCTGGTATTGGGGTCTGTAAAATATCTGCTCTTGGTTTGGTTTGTTCTTCCACAACTGCTTTGCACGAATGTGGCTCTCCATCTTCCGCTGTCGGAAGAAGGGTGCTAGGGTTGAGAGGACCACATCGCTGTATAGTAATGTTTGACTGTGAAAGCAGGAGTGAGACTAGGGTCAGATGTCTAACATGTGTGAGGAATGGCAGTGGCGTCTGCAGTAAAACTAAAGAAACTGAATGTGGCACCTTCAAAGTGAGTGGGTGACACAACACTAATTCTGCTGATAATTTCACTGCTTCTGCAGCAGCTGCACATGCCTGCAAACACTGCGGAAAACCAGCTGCCACTGCATCTAATCGTTTAGAATAGAACGCTAATGGCCTCTCTTTTGCGCCGAATGGCTGTGTTAATACTGCCTTCATATACCCTTGATTTGCATCAACACATAGGGTAAATGGTTGTTGATAATCTGGCAGAGCAAGTGTCACATTAGTTTGTAACATCATTTTTAAGTTTGTGAATGCCAATTCTCCTTTTGTCCACTGAATTTTATCTTTCAGTGCCATGTCCTTCCCATAAATCAGGGTTTGTAAAGGTTGAACGAGTGCAGAATAATCAGGTAGCCATTCCCTGCAATAATTGCAAAGTCCTAAGAAGGACATCATTTGCTGTTTAGTCTTTGGCTTTGGTGCCTCTTGTATTCCCTGTTTTCTAGTTTCTAATAACGATCGACCTTGTTGGGAGAGTTTATGTCCAAGATATACAACTTCCTCTCTGCAATACTGTAATTTTTGTTTTGATGCTTTATGTCCTGTATCATACAAATGCTGTAACACTAACAGTGTGGCTTCTTTGCAATGCTGTTTTGTATCTGAAGCAATTAATATATCATCTACATACAATAGCACTTGACTATGGGACGGTACTTTACAGGAACTCATTGAATACCGTAGTGCCATTGTATATACATGTGGACTTTCTGAAAACCCTTGAGGGAGTCTAGTGTATGTGTATTTATGTCCTTTATAAGTGAAACCAAATAAGTGTTGTGAATCAGGATGTAGTGGTACTGAGAAAAAAGCATTACTCAGATCCACTACTGAAAAATACTTCTTGTCAGGGGACAAGGAATTTAACAAAAGGTGTGGATTAGGCACATCTGGTGCAGCATGTTGTACTATTTCATTTACTGGTCTTAAATCCTGCACCATGCGCCATTTCCCTGTATGTCCCTTCTGGACGGGGAAGATAGGAGTATTGCAAGTGGCCTCAGGAGCCTCTCGCAATATTCCTGATGCCAACATATCCTGCACTACAGGGGCTATACCTTTCTCTACTTCAGGTTTTAACGGGTATTGTCTAACTACCGGACGGTGTTCTGATTTCACGATTACTTTGTAAGGTGGAAACCCCTTTACCAGTCCTACATCAGCGGGGGAGGACGACCACAACCCTTCCGGGATGCGATCTAGATCTGGACATGATCCCTCCTCCAGGGTTGGAAAAATTTGTCAGGTTGGGTCCTGCAAGTGTGTGGTGAGAGTGGTTTGAACTCTCCATCCCAAAGGAAACCGCCACACATTGTGTTTTTTGTCATAGCTCCAAAAGGAGCCAGGTACGGGTTGGTAATCATTGAAACTGTGCATGGAATCTCGTAAGAACATCTCTACGTCCCTCCACTGCATCTGAGGTGGTTTTGATAGAGATACGTGTGGTGTTCCCCCTCTGAACACAGCCTGTTGTTTATTAGATAAGATGACTGAAGCAGCAGAAAAGCCAGTAGTGGAGTTAACATATATATGTTGTAAGGTGATACAAGTGTCTTGAAGGGCATGAAACGTTTTGTCATAGGCATAATCTGGTCCTGGGGTGCCTTTGTACCACATAGTGACGTGTAAGGCATCGCCAGGCATGAACTGGGTTTGTTTAGGGGACTGCTTTTCTCTAGTTTTTCTCAATATTTCACGTGTCTGTGCTGTCCCCCCCAGATCTAGGGACCAATAATACTGTGGAGCTGACATGCCATGTATCACGAAAGTTTGCTTTTGTACTATAGCCTTCATGCCAGTGGGTGTTGCAATCACACTAATACCCATTTGTATCATAAGATCCCTTCCTAACAGATTGACTGGACATGAAGGGCTTATTAGCACTTGGGCGTGACATTCTAACTCTGTTTCCTCATCTTTTATGCTAACTGGATTTGTCAATTGATGACTTTCAGCTTGGCCTCCTGCAGTTCGTATATTTATGGAGGACGAAGAAAAGGTGACCCTTGGAGGGCTAGTGGTTAACACTGTTCTACAGGCTCCGGTATCACATAGGCACTCATATATTTTCCCATTTATAATAAGCCTTCGTTTTGGTAGTTCTTCAAGTTGTTTTAGTGCTAGCAGTTGGCAAACTGCTTGCAAATCTATCTCTTCTGTCTCATCCTGTTTTTGCAGCTTATCTGGCTCTTTTGATAGTTCACAGGCTAATTGTCATTGATTCTCTGTGGAATTTGGGTTGTTTATAAACTTGGTTCTACATTGCCTAGCTAAGTGCCCAAGTTTTCCGCATGTCCAGCAAGTGTTATCTTGCTGTAATAAATTTCGCTGATTGCTCCTAAAAGCACCTCTCCCCCTTCCTTGGCCTCGTGACCTTCCTCTGAACCCTCCCCTCCCTGGAGGATTCATATGTATTATTGCAACAGTATCATTAGCAGCAAACACTGCGTCTGATTTCTGTTTTTGTGCTGTATGGGCGTGTTGGGCATATTCTAGGGCTTGCTGTACTGAACCAGTATTCTGATGTACCCAATGTTTATCTATGTGTATCTTCAGTTCAGGTTTTAGCCCTGTGATGAACGCACGTTTTAACTGTTGCTGATAAACTCCTCCATTTTCCTCATTATGAGGAATTCCTGAATTCCCTCTAAACACCACTCGCATCCTGTCCATAAAATCCTCTGGCTCTTCTCCATCCTTTTGCTTGCATTGTGCAATTCTGCCATAATCTGCTCGTCTCATAAACACTGTCTCTATCCTTCCATGTAATTGCTGCATACTCTGTTGCAGAGCTTGTGAATTATGTGCAAGTGGTTGATTGTCTGGTCCATGACCAGTAAAGTCTCCTGCTACTCTTCCCCATTTATGATTGAACAGCTGTCTTAAACATTGGAACATTTCTCTACCATTCAGGTGGAAACTGCTCTGTAGTTCCAATATTGCTGTCCAAAATTCTGGTACCCCTTCATCAACAGGAGGTATTCCCTTTAATGCTGCCGTTCTATCTTCAGCTGTCCATGGTCTATAGACTAACATTGTTTCAGGTCCTCCATCTGGCTCTCTATTAGGGTTTGCCACCTCCACTAGGGGGCATTGTAATTCTATTTCTTCCTCTTCACTATCAATATCAATGCCTTCATTTCGCGGATGCCATCGAACCTTAGCAGTAGCTAGATCGCGCACAGGGTATAACGTAGGATCTCTACTCCTAGTTATAATGGGGGAAGAAGGAAGAGCTGATGGCTTCTTTGGTATTGTGCCCGTAGCTGATGGTTGTTTTATTTCCCTTCTATCTACGGGTTGCATGGGGGCAGGCAATAGTGGTGGTGTTGGTGGTCTATTTTCTCTATGTTTTATTTTGGCCACCGTCTCATCATCTAAAGTGACTAGAGCGGCTGCAGTTAATTTATCCTTTCTATCATCCTTTTTCTGCTTTCTACGTATATCTCTTAACTTACTTTGTTCCAACCAATTATCTGAATACTTATATTCTTTTTTCCTTTTCTCCAATTTTCCTTTCTTCAAGGTTCGTAACATTTCTAGTTTTAAATTTCCTTGTAATTTTAAGATATCTGGAGTGTGGAGTTTCCCTTCAAATCCATGTTTTTTCCTCCACCTCCGATTACTTATTTGTCCTGAACCTGGTTTATATCCTTCCATGAACTTCTCATCTCCCTCTAATTCAATCTTCTTACTCTGATTCTTTCCCATTTTTTTTTCTTTCTCCGCACTACACAGGTCCTGGGTGGAAATTCACTGGTACGAGATATGTGGGAGGACACCAATACGGCCTTCTACTGCACGCTGTTCGCGCAGCGGTATCGGTTTTCAGGGATGAAACCCGTCCTTGGTCCCTCAATCACCAGTACTTCTTTCCCACCAGGCAAAATAAGAAATGGACTGACCAAAGCAACTCTAAGCTTCTATAATAGTCTTAATCCAGTCATTCAGACAGTACATGTACGTTCATACTTCGCTTAATTACGGCTAAGCCTAACCCGCTTAATTACGGCTAAGCCTAACCCGCTTAATTACGGCTAAGCCTAACCCGCTTAATTACGGCTAAGCCTAACCCACGTCAATTGACCCGGTTATTTCGCTGAATAACCTTGTTGTCTCACCTATCCCGTGTGCTTGTGTTCCGTCACCGAGGTCCGTCAGGCATCACCAGACGTCGAGCGCAGTTCTAACCACCGGCCTGATGACGAATTCACGTCTCAGGTCTTTCTTGCACCCGTCTCCGAGTGGCTGCCGGCAGGCTCCAAATTATATGTTGGAGAAAGCGTCAGGCTTTCCACCCCAACTCTGCACACACTATGAATTACGAGACAACACACTTTAAAGTTTTACTTGCGCAAGGGTACCCACACTCTCAGCAGAATGTGCTACAAAGGGTGGTTCCCCTTGGCTCCTTTATTTATAGTCAGTGGGAGGCGCAGGGGTCTCGCAAAATAGGGAGGTGAGAGCAAGAAGAGAAAGTTCTGGTTTTGCTAAGGTGGGAATGCTATTATTAATATAATCTAAAGTACGAGGCTAGAGGAAAACAAAAAAATGTATATACATATTTACACTCATTCCTGATTATACAGAAATGATAACAAATGATTAATAACAGTTTCTTCAACCTAACATATCCTAATAATAATAGACTGTCATCTCTAAATTGCCCACAGTGTGTGAGTGAGTGCATTCCCTGCAATGGACTGGCATCCCATCCAAAAGTATACCATTGTGTCCTATGTTACTTGGGATAAGCTCCAGGCCCTCGTCTCCAGGATATGTGGTACGAGGATGGATGAATAATAATCATGTTTATTTCAATTTCAATTATTGGCAAATATAAACATGTACCAAGGATAATAGCAATAAATACAGTATGCCAAAATAAATGCTAGAGGAGAATCCTGCAATTCCTGCCCCAGTCCTGGGTCTGGGGAGTTTATTCTCACTGAGATTGCATAGGATTCCTCTGGCTGCTGTTTTTCTCCCGTACACGTGAAGTGCTACTTCTTCATTGCCCACACGTGAGCCAGTATGTGAGCCCTGATCCGGGCTACCATCCCGCCCAAGGCATTTCCTCTGTATGCTGCTTCCTGCAGCCCTACAGTGGATAAAAGGAAAGGACAATGGTTTGTTGATTTATAGCACATATATTATTATATTTTATATTGTATGTTGTATACATTACTCAGTAATAACTCAGTAACTACTCAAGTACAAATGATGAACAAATACAGTAACTGTTATGATTAAGAATGAACGAACGTGGGATCAGTATATAACTAATACTTTCTGGTTAATTAATAAATTAAGTAAGAGTGTACTACTTCAGGGGCGGCATGGTGGTGCTGTCATGCCCGGCTCGTACGATCCTCGTGTGTGCCACGCCCCCTGATTACCCACGTGTGCTTCCCTGATCTTGCCCAGCTGTGTCCACTTATTTTCGCCCAGTCTCGTCTATTTCAGTCCATGACTTGCCTTAGTTTCTGGTCCGTCATTGATGTTAGTTAGTCTTAGTGCTGTCTGCTCCGTCCCGATCCCGAATAAATCCCCGTTTTCCCCGTGCCACGCCCCCTGATTACCCACGTGTTTTCTCCCGATTGTACCCAGCTGTGTCTAGTTAATTTGCTCAGTCCTGTGTATTTCAGTCCGTGTCTTACCTGAGTCCATTGTCTGTCATTGATGTTAGTTAGCGTTTCATGTCTCCTGCTCCCTGTTTATTTATTAAATCCCTGGTTTACCCTGACTTCCGCCTGTCCGCCTGCTTCCTGCCCGTTCGCCTCGCACGATCGCCGTTCCGTCCGGCTTTGAACGTGACAACAAGATTCTTCAAAACTCCTCCAAACTTTTTTTTATCTTCAAAAAAGAACTTTCTCAGTTCTTCACAGCTTTGACGTTAATGAGGAAAAAAAGCTGCAGTGAAACTTTTGCAAAGGATAAGGGGCCAAACTTTTAGTCCGTAGTACGTGGCGATCGTCAGTCGAATTATGCACTGCTTTTTGGAGCTACAAACGTTCCTGTTAACTTTAGGGATAACAAAAGAATGATGTCATGAGATTCACTGTAATAAAATCACTTTCAAATATTAACGAAATGCAACAAATAAGACATCTTTAATTCTTATACATGTAGTAAACTGACAGACTGAGAAAATGAATTCAGAAGTTTTGTCTTGCTAAAAGTAAATTCTTTTTTAGAGAAAATTAGTCACAAACGAAAACAAAAGAAACTGATGGATTTTTCTCTTTCTCGTATTAAGAGAAACAATAATAAAAGCAGACTTAGTTAGTTATTGAATTTATATAGAGAAAAACAATCTGCCATTCTTTACGGTCCCTTTTGCCAAGTTTAATGCCCTTTCTTGTCAATGACCATCATGAGCCTGGTATCAGTTCACACACACACACACACACTCACTCACAACCTCCTAGATGCCGCTCTGAGAAGTGTAATGTTTGTGATCGTGGTTAATCTTATGCTACATTAAGGCCCCATAGTTAATGATGGGGATTAAATCAGGCGATGAAGACAGCCAGGTTACAATTTCATCACCTTCCAAGCTGGTTTTAAGGTGATGTCATGGTCTGTGCCTATTCTTGAAGTTTCAACTTGTGAGCCTTATGCATTGTATTAAGCTGATGTCTGTGTCAAAGTACGCATGAAAGAAAATTAGACTATTTTGCTGGGGAAAGACGATCATGACTACAGACTGTTGTGTGTCTGGCTGTAGTACCAACAGCAAGAAAATCCCAGATAGAACACTTTAAACCCAAATCTAAGTTTGTTCTTAGGTCCTACAGGCTTGTTGGCTCAGGGTGTCGTGCTCTTAACATCATGGCTGAGCTCTGCATGTCATATGCATGTTCTGCTGCTTGTTTCCTTGTGCCTGTGTGTGTCTGTGTCTGTCAGTGAGTCCTATGATGCACTGACCTTCTTAGCAGAATATTCCACTTCCTTACAGTATGTCCTATTGTGACTCCCCTATGATCCTGTACTGAATAGATTATAAAATGCATGGACATAATCAAATGCTACATCTTCCTTAACTATTCATTTAACATTTTTTAAATGATTTATTTTTCCACTTTTACGTTTAGTGGTCACTCCATAAGAGCTGTCCTTTAACGTGCTGCGCAGTGTCCCTGGATGCTTTGCAGTCCACTGCAAGGCTTGGACTTGAGGAGTCGATTCATTATGAAATGACTCCCAGTCTGAGCTGTGAGCTAATGCAGAATAACCAGAAGCCAGGTAGTGACTCTTGGTTGTTGTAGTTGTTCTCTTCTGACCAGGGAGGTGTTCCACTAAGCAGGATTTCTCAGTTAGCGGAGTTAACTTAAGCTAGAAGTCATGATTGTTCAATAGGAATGCTCCTTACCTCTTACTGGACAATTATGAGTGAGCCAGTGTCTTGTTTAAAAAGAGAAAATCTGTATCCATCTTCTGAATTATTCTGAATTATTCTACTTCTAAACAAACAGTTATCCTCAGAGGCAGCATAACATCTTGGCAGCTGCTCAATGCAGCATTGAAAAGCACTACAGAGAGTAATGAGCTCACAGATGTAATGAGCACAGAGCACGCTGCTCTCAGCAGTTGAGGACATTAATTTTTCCCCACAGAATACTCTGCTTGTGTAGTGTTTGTACTTGGCCTGCTACTGAAGGGGCATAAGTGATAATTAAGTGACATGATAATAAAGTGCATTGCTGGGTGTCTCTTTGCCAACCTCGCATGAAACAGTACTGTGATGCAAGACAGGGAGCTCGCACTCCCTCATTCAGAGAAGGGCACAGAGTGCGGCTGTGGAAACCAGCGCATGTGCAAAAAGGGCATCAGAAATTCTCTGCACCCATCGAGACCCATCCTGGCTGACGGGAAAGCATGGCATGCTGCCCATTTGGCCTCAGTACCCAGTGGACTTCCCAAATTTCCAGCCCTGCCAAAGACTGGTCCTGAAGGAACAGTTGAGCTTGGAATGGCCTAAGGAACTGGAAGCTGTGCAGCCAGGGCACACAAACCATCATCGGCTCAAGGACTATGGAACTTCACAGAATTAAACAAAGAAATGAAATGCATGTTCTGAGCGTGATTTTCTGGTTAGAAAGAGATAACTTAAAGGAAAAGATAGATTCAGTATAAAATATATAACAGTTGTTCGTAGATCCTCTTACTGTGGTCCTCAGTGAATGGAACATTTCTAATTGTAATTGATTTCTGTTGGAAGCAAAACAGGCAGTTCATAGTGAAAAGGTTGTGCAGTTACAGGAAGGCACAAGCACAATGTTTTTTGTTGAACTTACATTCTATTTTGTCTGGGGTGTAATGACCTTATAGGAAGAAATGTTACAGGTAAGGCGTGTCTTTAATAGAATACAGTGCTGCTGCAGGAAGACGAATACATAAGTAAAGGGGGGATGTTGCGTTCAGTTAGTAATTGTTCTGTTTTCCATATTACTGTATGTCACAAGAGGGTGCTGTAAGGCTGTTTTATTCGACTTCGATTCCTATTCCAAGAGTCAAGAATGGATAGTTGATCCCAGGCAGCAGTTTTCCAGATTATCAACTTCAAAAACTTCAAAATATGATAGGAAAAAAGTCTTTGTAAAATTAAGAAGTATATAATACTATGAATGACAAGGGGTCTTAATACTTTTCATTTAATTTTATTAACTCAATCTTTTGCTGGCAAGTATACCTTTTAAATTATATACATAACAGTACAACTGCATTATTTGTGTCTTGTATGCACACTCCATACAAAGTAAAAGGATAGGGCGGCTACTTCATTAATAGTATTTCTTATTTATACTTTACATTTCCTTTCTACTGCCCAACTCCCAGAGGACCATACCGTTTTATTACAATATAGCAGTCTACCGAAATGTCGATACTAATCATACATTTGAGTGACATAACTAAATAGACATATGTTGACACACAGACACAGATAAAAACAATTAAACTCCCTCTATGTGAAAATGACATGAGACACACGTCCTCAATGTTAAAATTCATGATTGTAAAAAATGACCATTGTTGCTAATGTTATATCTCAGGTCTCAGATTACTTCGTTAAGTGTCAATTAAACTGAGGCAGACAGGCGAATTATGGGGCAAACTGGGGTTTTAATAAGGGAATCGGGGGAACGGGTAGCAGGTAACATCTGACGCGACTAACATCAATGACAGACAAGGCAAGCAGGTAAGACCAGGACTTAAATAAGACAGGACCAAGCAAAGTAAATGGACAAAGCTGGAGACGATCAGGGAAGCACACGTGGGTAATCAGGGGGCGTGGCACACACGAGGAGCGGACGGAGCGGGCGTCACAGCAACAACATGAGGAATGTTAAAACTAGAAAACAGGGAACCACATTTCACAGGTAAAAAAATCTGCAGTACGGTCAAATAAGATACATAACATGTTTACTTGCCTGTGACACTGACGGGATACTAGCATTAGTTTTTGTTGAGAATACTATGAGCAATACTACATAAATTTGGGGGGGGCAGTAGTGGTGGGCTTGTTTATTTATTCAAAATAATTGTAAGATATAAATGCGTTAATTAGTAAAGAAGTTATGGCTAAAAGGTCTTTCCATCTACACCCTGACATGTTGCTTGTTTATGTCTAATTACCGCTCCAAGATGGTGGCGCTGCTGACACGTTGTGGAAAAGCGAGGTGAGGCTTTCAAATTCATGGGCACCACGATGTACTTCGTTTAAATGGGAGGTTCACCCAAAACTATAAAAAGATATTTTAGAGGGGTCTTAATGTTATCTATTCATCAAAGTTCTGCTGGGAGTTGTTCAGGTTTGGAAATATCAGCCGTAGAAATGTCGGGCTTCTATCGAAGTACACTACTCGTATCACTGCACATTAGACACAAGCGCGAGCTCCCTGGCAATATCTGCTGCGCAGTGATATTATTGGTGTGTGGCGTCGGGTAGAAGGAAATAGTTCGTATATTCAACTGCTCGCGACGAAGTCTGTGGATTTTCTTAACCTGTTCCTGATTTCTGGTAAGGGATATTGCTGTTGAATTTTTCAAATACGATGTTCTGGCGCTTTAAGTAGTGAAAGCAAAATTGAATCTTATTATATTGCTTATTCATTAATAAGTACCTATAACATGTATACTGCCCAATGTTTTGATTTAATAAATATTTAAAATTAATAAATATTTCAAAAATACTTCAATATTTAAAATGGTTCATGATTTTCAGGAGCGGTACAGTGGTTAGCACTGTTGCCTTACACCTTTGGGTCCCAGGTTCGAGTCTCCGCATGGGTCACATGTGTGCGGAGTTTGCATGTTCTCCCCATGTCGTCGTGAGGTTTCCTCTGGGTACTTTGGTTTCCCCCCACATTCCAAAGACATGCTGAGGCTAATTGGACTTGCTAAATTGCCCGTAGGAGAGCATGTGTGAGTGAATGGTGTGTGAGTGTGCCCTGCGATGGGCTGGCCCCCCATCCTGGGTTGATTGATGGATGATTTTCAGGTCACACTGCCCCCTCAGAGCCCACCAATCAGTGACTGTCTCATAGTGTGATGTAATACACAATGTCCGCACCACCCACTTTTCAGTGAGCAGTAAAAACACACCAACTTGTCTCAGCGGACAGCGGCTCTTATCAGATAAGGGGAAAAGGACGAGATATCAAAAGTAAAAATAAATATATCACATTTGGTTAACATCAAATGAAAACAGCCCTGCAATAATATATTGGATTCTAGGATATCACCTATTAAAAGGGTGAATCTATTCTAGCAGACCATAAAAATCCAATTATGAACAGTGAAAATGGGCATAATAGGTCCCTATAAACGACAGGTTTCTGTCCATGGTGCTGAAAACCAGGATTGGCAGAATTCACATTACAGCGATTCCCCACTATATCGCGGATTTTCCTCCGACGCTTCACAATTCTCTGCGTATCCCGTACATTGTTTGTGGTCCGATTGTTTTCGTTTTGTTCTAAGCCCTACGATGGAAGACGTTGACCATTCAGGAGAAGGTAAAACTTCTGGATGTGCTTCGGGAAGGAAAGCGTTATGCGGACGGCGCTTGACATTACGGCTTGAATGAATCAACAGTACGCTACATGAAGAAGGATGAAAAGAATGTGTAAGAGCCATATATATTTTAATTTTTATATATTCCATTACATATATAGAGAGAAAGTTGTGTGTGTGTATATATATTAAAAATTATTATTTTATTATTATTATTATTATTATTATTATTATTATTATTATTATGTTACTCATATCCTTAGCCCGACATTTAACATAGCCCGATATATGTGTTTTAATGAGTTTACATATGTTTAAAGCATGTGGGAGGGGTATTTTAAGGCTTAAACTTCAAAAAAAAATTATATGATCCTTCTGTATCGTGGATTTTCACCTATCGCTGATGGGTCTGGAACGCATCTACTGCGATAGGCAAATTTACCTTCATGTGGAGTCTTGGCTTTTCACAATGTTTCATTCCTACTTATAGCTAAGGTTTTTTTTAGCCGTCGTCACTCTAAGTTTGCCCATTAATGGTTTGGAATTGGGAATGTAAAGCTGTTTTGTTAGCATGTCTGCCTTACAATTCCTTTACTGTAAGTCGAGGCCTGCTGGAGCTCAATTCTGCTTCATGGCACTTGTATTTACTCTTTATTTTGCATTACATTATGTTTGAGACTAACCCCTTTATCTACCTCTCCATTCCTCCTGTTGAGCTCCATACAGAACTAGTGGAGAAAAGGGGTGCTTGGAGGGGAGACGATATCTCTGGATGCCCACTTAAGAAATATCTGCGTTACCTTCCAATACACCTTCCAAACTTAAGTGGATTGAACATGGGTGCTGTTGAATTAATAAAAAAAATGCACTGTATTAAAATTATTTTGTTTATATAACATAAAATTGAACTATAAACATGAAATTTAAATCTGTTTATATATTGACAAAATAATAATTCAGAATTTTGAACCCTCATTGAACAAAATTAAACCTAATATGGACAAATGGAAAGCATTGAAATTATCCTTATGGGGGGAAAGTTAATGTTACTAAAATGGTTGTGGTGCCTCAAGTTAATTATCTCTCTATGATGCTTCCATTTAATATTCCGGAAATAATATTTGAACATTATGAGAGTATAGTAAAAGATTTTTGTTTGGGAAAGAAAAAAACCTATAGGATTAAAATTACTTCGCCCAGAGACAAGGGAGGTCTAGGATTGCCAGATGTTAGATTATATAGCATGTCATTTGAAATAGCCAAACTCTACTATCACTGGAAGAATGTGAATTCTGATGTGGACTGGATAGCTATCGAGAGCAATTTGGCTTCACTATTTCAACCTCTGTACATTCTGTCACAATGGGGGGACAATATAAGAAACACAAACCCGATAATATCTTTTTCGAGGAATATATGGATCAAAATACATAAGAAGCTTAAAGTATCACATGACATGCAGCCATATTCCTCAATTTGGCACAATCCTCAAATACAAATAGGAAAAAGTATGGAAACAATGGCAATCCAAAGGGGTGAAAACTCTTTGGGATTTATTTGTAAATAGGATGTTTATGTCATAATCAGACTTAAAGAGTAAGTATGATGTAGGAGGAGGAGGGAGTTTTTGGAAGTTTTTGCAACTGAGGCATTGAGTCACGAGTGTTAAAATAGAGAAGATGAATGGTTAAGAATACTTACTAGAGTGGGGAAATATTATAGGGAAGTAAAAGGTAAATTTATTCAGTGTATAATTATGCACTGACACTACTGGACACCAATTAGACTAAATAGAACTGGACTAATTAATACTGATCAGTGTTTCGGAATTTTAGAAGGCAGGTGGGGGCTTATTTACACATGCTGTGGCAGTGCTCTCAGGTATATCCATTTTGGGGTAGAGTTCTTGATCTCCTGGACAAATGGCTAGGCTTTACTTTTCCCTGCAAACCCGACTCTGTCTGCTAGGAGATAGAGTGGAATTGCCAAAGGTGAATAATAAACAGTTTAAGGCTGTGATGGTGGGACTCATAACTGCCATGAGGGTAATATTAAGGCATTTGAAGTCCTCAACAATCCCCAATATAAAGGAATGGACCGATGAGATGATTAAGGCAGCTTCATATGAAAAAATGTTGGACAGACTAAATGGGAAACGAGATATAATGAAAATGTGGGAATGTTTCTAGGGCCATGTTTTTGAAGGATAAATGGCTGGGAGGTTGAACTAGTGATTGGTCATATTGTTTTATAAATGTGAATGGCTGAAGTGTATTATATGAGAGTGCTGTAACTTTTTGGTTTGAAAAATAAGAAAAATTTGAATTACAAAATAAAATGTTCTTAGAAAGTAATTTCATGTAACCACTTAAAATTAATTACATCCAACAGTAAGTTTTTTAGTGTAGGTAAGTAGATGGATCGATAAAATTTAATAATTATTACAAATCACAAATAACTATTACAGTCATGGCCAAAAATATTGGCACCCCTGCACTTGTGTCAAAAAACACACCCATTCTCCTAGAAAATTGTTGCAATTACAGATGCTTTGGCATTGTCATTAATTTCTCTTGTTGGCACTTGAAGAAAACAAAAAGAGGAAGAAGGAAAAACAGGAATCGGAGACATTCCACGCAAAAGGGCACCTGCCCTTCTCATATTGTCTCAAAAACCCAAAGCCAGTCAGAGTGGTCTGGGGGTGATTGTACACCAAAATAGGCCATTTCATTCATGTTGATCTTAGTCTTTCTCATGATGGTGGGTAAATCTGGGGTGGCTCTTGTGGTTCTCATATGAGGTCTTTGGTGCACATTAAGTGAATCAGATACAGGCCACCCATTGTGTACCTCTGTGCCATTTAAATGGGCTTGCAATCTGAAGAGGTGTGAGGTCACAGTGATTTAACACTGGTCCACTTTTTCTTATGGCCTTGAGCCAGGTCATGACAATATCTTGTGCAGCACTAATGACGTAATGGCATCTGCTCATGTTATCTCATAACTTGAAGCTGTTTGTGCAGCACAACCCACACGGCACCAACAAGACATTGAGAACAATCCCAGCAGCCCTCGGCTCTCTTACCCAATGCTGTTATAAGGGGACCAAACTTCTTTAAATTTCGCTTCCACAGTGGCTTTTGAAAAAAATAAGCAAATCACGCAATGCTATTGAAATTATTAAAACATAGAGATTAACAGTCAGATATGTTTTGTGATTTTAAATGAGGAAGTGATATATTGGATATAACATGAATGTATTTCTTATTTCTTTTTTTTTTGGGTTTTCTGTGGTGAGAAATGAAAGCTACAGGCATGTAAATATTGCTTCCTGTAGTAACTTGTAAAATGTTCCTCATTGTTAACAATCACATTACATGTGAAGGTGTCAGTCAGTGGAAACGCATAGTGAGGAACGCTGGCCAGCCATTGTATTCGTTCAGGACCAGCCCATCAAGTAAAGGTTTCAGCACCACGGACAGTGACCTGTGTTAAACTGACCTCAGGTTCCTACATTGGCTCTATGGAATTTTCTGTAAATAATTAAATGCCACTGGCCCCCTACATGCGGAAATGTTTCCCCCTCCCCCAGACTTCTTCAGAGAGCTTTGGAGGACATTGTCTGCACGCTACCAGAGGTAACTAAGAATGTGCTTGAGTTGGGAGGAGGCAGTAGTCCCCATTTTTCCCTCCTGCTGTAGAGGGTCATGGGGAGGAGGTGGGTTTGCTGCTCTCTTTCGTGTCTCTTCAGCAGGTGGCTCTTAGAGATTTGTCTGAGAAAGGTCTGTACCAGGCTTGTGTTAAAGTGCTGCATTTTCGGGCACTGAGTGGACTGGCAGATTCTAGGTGGTCAGGTTTGTTGAGGCCTGGATCTTCCCCGCGGGGATGTTGGAGGTCCCTGTACAAGCCCCCCATTGAGAAGCACACGGTGGATCTTCAGTGGCAGATTGTGCACGGGGCAGTGGCCACAAACAGACAGGTGATGCACATTGATTCCACAGGGTGGCAATTGGTTTTCTTAGCTAATCTGTTTCTTTAAAACAAAGAAATGGATTGTTTACTTGTGTCTTTTATTCTACATCATAGATAATGCGAACCTTCATATAAGTAAGAGGTAATATTTTGCTCAGTATCAGTTCAAGTTCAAATACTTCAGGTTTTTTATTTGACAAAACACATAAAATTGTTCAGATACTTCAGGTTTTTTATTTGACAAAACACATAAAATTGTCATGCAAAGTCATTGATTTATTTTTAAAACTATTGCACTGTGATACATTTAACATCATATTTTCAGTTCTGCCAAATCTCATATTGACATCTTAGTGGTTTTCCAACGGCTTGTGGTGTCACATGGTGGTCGAAAATGATATTACAGGCTTTTGTTGAAATTACCTTAAAATTCATCTGGAATGTATTGATTTATGCCATAATTAATGATGCAAATTAACACAGATGGGGCCATTTTGACCCCATTTTGATGTTTTTGAAGAGGTAGATGGTCCAGTTGGCTGTATTAGTCAGTCTGCTAAGAAACATGGCGCCAACAAGCCCATGGCCCCTTTTCATGTAAAACTTCGTACAGGAGGCTGTTTGTGCAGTTTAGTGCCTTTGTTAGCCTCGGCTCCTGTAAATCATATAAGCACACCCACCACACCCCCAGGAGCATTCCGCGTGCCCCCACCGGCCAACCTGCCTGTCCCCCCCAACCCACAGACCGTCTGTAGTTCTGAAATCTATCCACATGGCTGCTGGCCAAGTCTAAGGTAAAATTCCATAAATGAAATATTCAGTAAAATATAATTTTTCCCCTAATCTGGGAGACAGTGCAGAATTATTGGAGTCGGTCCTAACTCTGTCTTCAATATGTACCCAGCAGGCACCTAGGACTCGTATCTCCCTCTGAGAATTTCTTCTTATAAGAACATAAGAACATAAGAACTATACAAACGAGAGGAGGCCATTCGGCCCATCAAGCTCGCTTGGGGAGAACTAAACTAATAGCTCAGAGTCGTTAAAATCTTATCTAGCTCTGATTTAAAGGAACCCAAGGATTCAGCTTGCACTACATTATCAGGAAGGCTATTCCATACTCTGACTACACGCTGTGTAAAGAAGTGCTTCCTTAAATCCAGCTTGAAATGTTCTCCCGCTAATTTCCACCTATGGCCACGAGTTTGTGTATTTAAACTAATGCTGAAGTAACTATTTGGTTGAACAGCATCCAAACCTGTTAGAATCTTATATACCTGGATCATGTCCCCCCTCAGTCTCCTTTGCTTGAGACTGAACAGATTTAGCTCAAGTAACCGTTCCTCGTATGACATTCCTCTAAGACCAGGAATCATTTTTGTGGCCCTACGCTGCACCTTTTCTAAGGCCACAATGTCCTTTTTAAGATATGGTGACCAAACCTGCACACAATATTCTAGGTGAGGTCTCACCAAGGAATTGTATAATCTTAGCATTACCTCCCTTGACTTAAACTCCACACACCTGGAGATATACCCCAACATCCTATTGGCCTTTTTTATTGCTTCCCCACACTGGCGAGAATGGGACATTGGGATTTATTTATTTTGAGCTTAGCTAGGCTTTGCAAAACATCTGCTTCAGTTATATATATATTAGCTATAGACAATGCTGGATAGGTAATAACTGGTAAATTACTAAGGTCCTCAACAGTGAATACCCGTGCAAAACTATCATTGAACTCATTTACTATATCAATGTCATATATATTATGTGGTACCTTGGGCGGAGCTTAATTCTCCGCTTCTGACGTCATAAGAGGAAGTAGCGTATCCTTGATTCTGATTGGTCGAGAGTTTATGCCCATATATGGTATCAATACATGCTTATGCCACGTTTTGCCGATAGGGGGCGACATGGTTTTGGGAGATTGCCGTTATGTCCATATATGGTATCAATACATGCTTATGCCACGTGTTGCCGATAGGGGGGTTTGGGGGATTAAACTTTAATAGAATAAAAATACATTACATGTATTTTATTAATGTGCTTTTTTGATTACGTTTTTAAGGTATAATAAAACATAGAGCAGGATAATGGCAAGCTAGCGCATACACGTTCAGCGGGGGCGTCCGTCCGGCCCCGTGTTGTTAGTAAGCACCGCGGCGTATTTTAAAAGAAAGCACCCAAATGTTTTAAAAGAAGAAAGCACCAAAAGAAGGAAAACCCTTAGTGTTATTTTAAAAGAAAAAGCAGGGTGAATTTAAACAAACATGCCCGAAAGAAGCAGCAGAAGAGCAAATGTAAACAAGCGAAAACAATAAACGTACACCCCGTCGTTTTAAAAGAAGCGATCACTCATTACATTTAACCAACACGAAAGACTTTAGTTATATTTACCAGGTTGGAGAAAGCATGCAAGCGGCAAACTTTTAGAAGAAATAGGACGAAACGATCCCGGAGCACTGCCACATGCGCCTACTCTGTTTGAACAACGCGGGTCGGAATGGACGATCGCTAGTCCGGCGTTTGGCGCATGCGCACCATCGCCGACTCCCCTTTCAAAATGGCGACGCCGGCGGAGCGCCTGTTTTAGCAAATAAAACCCCTATAACCGTAATGTTTTTAAGTAATGAAGCACTTTTCTGTCAATGTGAATAATAAAGTAAAGCGCTCTGAGCATTTTCGATAGCAATAATCAGGAAATAACGCGGTTAATTCTTGTTTAAACGAATGCATGCTCTCACTCTTGTGTGGCGCACGCGCGTAGATCCACACAGCATTTCCTTTATTGAGCCAGCTCGTTGCGTGAAGCAGCTGTCAAATGGCTACCAGCGGAAATTGTTGTCGTGATGCGAACCGTTGGCCTGGATTGTGAGAAGCATGCCGCCATTCTGGCAGAATGCACACTAATTCTATATTTCATATGCTTATTTGTAAATAGTGTAAAATAATCTATTTCTAATTTAAATAAAAGTCGATCTCTAACCCCCCGGATTGCTTAGCTACAATTAGCTAAATTTATCTACGTATGGTTAATCAAAAGGTATAAACAGAACTTGAAAAGATGTATGACAACACATGCTGATCTTTTATTTCAAATAAGCCTCTTTAACCTCATCGTTTTTAAGCAATGAAACTCTTTTCGGCTAATGTGTTATTTAAAATAAAACATCTTAAGCATTTCGACAACAAGAATCAAGGAATAACGCTGGCGATCCTTGTTAAAATAACTCTCCATGTCGCGCTTGTGCTGGCAGCCACGACACCCACACACCACTGTCTTTTATTGAAAACAGCTGAGGCAAGTCGTTTTCGGAACTGTAAAGTGTGTATACAATAAGTAAACGTATGTAAAAGAAGTATAAAATGTGTTATAAAGCACATAGCCAACATTAATTAATAAAGAATTTAAGCATAATACCCCAGACGTACCACGGCCTATAGCCGGTAGAAAGAGAGCTATCCTACGGCCTACAAGATAAAAGCATATGGCACCAAATTGGAATCAGTAGTCTTTAAAAGAATAAAATACATTATATGAATTTATCAATGCGACATTTTAAATACGTTTTAAGGCATAATAATTTTAAGGGGTCACCGGATGCGTCGAGCTTTTCTAGCTAGAGAGGAAAGAGAGTCGGGCAGTTTTGAATGGTAAAAGCAGTAGTTGTGTATTGTTAACGGTTTATTTTTAACAAAATGTCCTATTTTATAACGATAAAAACACAGCAATCCTGTTTTATGGGTATTTATGCGTATTGCATGTCTAGACATGTCGATCAGCTAATGGCCGCGGCAGTGAGCGATAAGCCTACGAGAAGGAAGCGTCAATTGACAAATTGACAAATTGTTGCAGAGTGCGTGTAACATCTCGTTTAACCGCTGGTCCTGAGTGTGACAAGCAGACAGACAGCATTCACGCACCGGCAGAAAGCACATTACGTCTATTTGTTAATCTGTTTTATTCGTAAATAGTATAAAATAATATATGTCTAATTGAAATAAAAGTCGATGTCTAACACCACAGCTCTGGGACTCTAGCATAGCCCCGGGCGCCCCGCTGCGGGCCTGTGGGGCTGGATGAAGTATCTAACTTCAATTGCTTAATCAGCGGGGTAAAGTGCCGTAACTTAAACGGGGGTATGACACATTAGTATAAAGTTTTAAGCCAATAAGATTTAATTAATAAAATAATTTAGTTGTATTTTGTTAGTTTTATTTTCAATAAAACACACCCAGCACATTATTAATGTAATAGATGCAGGAACTAGTGAGCGGTACTTCAAAAACATTTAAAAAACTTTGTTAGACTAATACCTTAGTTATTTTAATAATTTAAGGGATAAAAACATTTGTAGTGTTTGTCAATGTGTTATTTTAAGTAAATGCGTTATTTTCCAACGCCAAAACCCCTGTCATGTTTTAAGTGAGAAATGATATGGACTAGCAACTGTCTCTGGGGGGAGCAACCCCGGTTAGGTACTATTAAGCAGCATTTAGTGACATGCATCAAAACACATTTTTAAAAACTTTGAAAGAATAAAGTCTTAGTTATTTTAATAAATACGTTTTTCAGTAAATGTTTATTCACGCGCATGCACACAAACACACACACACACACCCCGGAGGTCGGGGGGCTTTAGAGTTTAACTTTAGGTTGCTGATCGCAATGTGTGACCAAACCCCAAAGCACCCTAACTTAGTCGTTTACTAACTTATCGCGAAAAACAGACAGAAATAGACTTGTAAATTCTAAAGAAAAGACATTAACTGTTTTTTGTTAATGTTTAAAGGTATACAAACTACAGTTGTATCGGACACGCACACAAAAACACTAAAAGAGTTTTGCTCAGTCAAAAAAAAAAACACCAAACATATATTGTTCACGCTTTTTATTAAAATGTATAAGGATTGTTTTGTTATAGCGAAATTTTTAATTAATATGAGTGTGATATAAGTCATTTAGGCAACAAGATTTGAGGAAGAACCTAAATAGCAGCTAGAAATGACCGACCAGGCAGGCAGAAGTGTGCTTTCCTTATCTCACAAGTCATGGAAGGCGGGGATGGGGGGCACATAAGTGGGGGGGGGGGGGTAGGAACTGTGGAATCAGGCAAGGGTGTAAGAATTTAGGATATAGTCTTGTTATTTTAAAGAAGGTGTACATGATTATTTTAATTGCATTTAATAGGAACCAGTAAGCTGCATTTAGCACCATGCTGCAAATACACATTAAAAACCTTAAAGAATAAGGTCTTAGTTATTTTAATAAAGACACCCTACAAGGTGCCCACGACCCCAGCTTATATAATCTACAAGCTTGATCTGAGATGCTTGCTGGAGTACAATGCTAAGTTGACAACGGTAACGGGGCTGCAGCCTGTTTGATAGTTAATGAAACAGTTCAAATTCAACAGTGTCAGTAGTCATCCACTATGCAGGGAGACTACAGATTGACTATAACGACCCGTTTATCTGCTGTCATTATTTATTTATTTATTTTTGACAGAATAAAGCCTTAGTTATTTTAATAAATATGTTTTTTCAGTAAATGTGTATTCATGCTCATGTGCACAAACAGACACACACACACATCGGTGGTCAGGGGCTTTAGAGTTTAACTTTAGGTCTGTGAAAGTATAGGACCGCGATGTGTATACAGGCCCCAAAACACATTAACTTAGTCGTTCATGAGTCTTATTGTGAAAAACCACGCAAAATGGACATGTAAATTTTAAAGAAAAGACATTAACTGCTTTTGTTAATGTTTAAATGTATAAAAACTTTAGATGTAGTTGTTAAACAGTCAAACAAAAATGTGTTATTTTAAAGTAGTATAAAATATAACCTTAACTTTGGACGCAAAATGAACAACCTACAAACACAGACAGACACACACACACACAGCAAAGCCCCAAGAATGCGCACAAGCACACAACCATAGGTGGGCTTTTAGAGTTTGCTCAATCAAAAAACATCAGACCCATATAGTTTACGTTTTTTATTAAAATGTGTAAGGATCGCTCTGTTAGAGCGCAATTTTAAATTAGTATGATTGTGATATAAGTCATTTAGGCAACAAGATTTGAGGAAGAACCTAAGTAACGGCTACAAATGATCGACCAGGCAGACAGAAGTCTGCTTTTCTTATCTCGCAAGTCATGGAAGTGTAGGCGGGTGTAGGAACTGTGGAATCAGGCATAGTTATTTTAATAAAGACATCCTACAAGGTACACCACGGCCCAAGCTTATAGCGTCTACTATCATGATTTGAGAGGCTAGATGGAGTACCATGTTAAGTTGACAATGGTAACTGAGATGCAGCCTGCATGCAGGGAGACTAGAGAGTGACTATAGTACCCCATTTAACCTTTGGTCCTTATTTTTTAAGAATTTTGACAGAATAAAGCCTTAGTTATTTTAATAAATACGTTTTTTTCCAGTACATGGTTGTTCATACTCATGTGCACAAACACACACACACACCGGTGGCCAGGGGCTTTAGAGTTTAACTTTAGGTCAGTGAAAGTATAGGATCGTTATGTGTATTCAGACCCCAAAACATATTAACTTAGTCGTTCATGAGTCTTATTGTGAAAAACCGACAAAATAGACTTGTAAATTTTAAAGAAAAGACATTAACAGCTTTTGTTAATGTTGAAATGTATAAAAACTTTAGCTGCTTTTCTTAAATGGCCAGAAAATTTGGCTCAACACTATTAGTTTATATGAGGAGGGGGTGTTTGCAACAGTCACAATCCTAGCAGGCAAGCATAACATGCCAAAGAAACATCTCTTTCATTTATTTCAAAGCAGACACTTTGTGCAAAAGTTGTTTCCTCATTGCCCAAACGGCCACCAGAATTGGATGGTCCTTAAAGACCTTTCATAAGACTTGGAGGCCCTGTCCTGAGGTTTATCAAAGACCAGGTTCTTACACTATAGGAGACTGATGCTGTTTAAGTACTCGATGGGATGACCCCTGCAATGAAATTTGTAACATTTCAAGGTGTATATTTTAAAAGAATGAAGTGCCTGGCCAGTAAGAGAGGCATGGTATCAGATGGCGGAATGTCGAGCAGGTTTGTTAGAGGGTTAGAGGAGATAGAACTATGTTTTGGCTCTGCTCTCTCGATTATCTGAGTTCTGGACAGACATATTCAAAGCCATTGAGCAGGACATCAACATAGTTCTGCCTCCTCTAACCCTCTAACAAACCTGTTCGACATTCCACCATCCGATACCATGCCTCTCTTACTGGCCAGGCACTTCATTCTTTTAAAATATACACCTTGAAATGTTACAAATTTCATTGCAGGGGTCATCCCATCGAGTACTTAAACAGCATCAGTCTCCTATAGTGTAAGAACCTGGTCTTTGATAAACCTCAGGACAGGGCCTCCAAGTCTTATGAAAGGTCTTTAAGGACCATCCAATTCTGGTGGCCGTTTGGGCAATGAGGAAACAACTTTTGCACAAAGTGTCTGCTTTGAAATAAATGAAAGAGATGTTTCTTTGGCATGTTATGCTTGCCTGCTAGGATTGTGACTGTTGCAAACACCCCCTCCTCATATAAACTAATAGTGTTGAGCCAATTTTTCTGGCCATTTAAGAAAAGCAGCTAAAGTTTTTATACATTTCAACATTAACAAAAGCTGTTAATGTCTTTTCTTTAAAATTTACAAGTCTATTTTGTCGGTTTTTCACAATAAGACTCATGAACGACTAAGTTAATATGTTTTGGGGTCTGAATACACATAACGATCCTATACTTTCACTGACCTAAAGTTAAACTCTAAAGCCCCTGGCCACCGGTGTGTGTGTGTGTTTGTGCACATGAGTATGAACAACCATGTACTGGAAAAAAACGTATTTATTAAAATAACTAAGGCTTTATTCTGTCAAAATTCTTAAAAAATAAGGACCAAAGGTTAAATGGGGTACTATAGTCACTCTCTAGTCTCCCTGCATGCAGGCTGCATCTCAGTTACCATTGTCAACTTAACATGGTACTCCATCTAGCCTCTCAAATCATGATAGTAGACGCTATAAGCTTGGGCCGTGGTGTACCTTGTAGGATGTCTTTATTAAAATAACTATGCCTGATTCCACAGTTCCTACACCCGCCTACACTTCCATGACTTGCGAGATAAGAAAAGCAGACTTCTGTCTGCCTGGTCGATCATTTGTAGCCGTTACTTAGGTTCTTCCTCAAATGTTGTTGCCTAAATGACTTATATCACAATCATACTAATTTAAAATTGCGCTCTAACAGAGCGATCCTTACACATTTTAATAAAAAACGTAAACTATATGGGTCTGATGTTTTTTGATTGAGCAAACTCTAAAAGCCCACCTATGGTTGTGTGCTTGTGCGCATTCTTGGGGCTTTGCTGTGTGTGTGTGTGTCTGTCTGTGTTTGTAGGTTGTTCATTTTGCGTCCAAAGTTAAGGTTATATTTTATACTACTTTAAAATAACACATTTTTGTTTGACTGTTTAACAACTACATCTAAAGTTTTTATACATTTAAACATTAACAAAAGCAGTTAATGTCTTTTCTTTAAAATTTACATGTCCATTTTGCGTGGTTTTTCACAATAAGACTCATGAACGACTAAGTTAATGTGTTTTGGGGCCTGTATACACATCGCGGTCCTATACTTTCACAGACCTAAAGTTAAACTCTAAAGCCCCTGACCACCGATGTGTGTGTGTGTCTGTTTGTGCACATGAGCATGAATACACATTTACTGAAAAAACATATTTATTAAAATAACTAAGGCTTTATTCTGTCAAAAATAAATAAATAAATAATGACAGCAGATAAACGGGTCGTTATAGTCAATCTGTAGTCTCCCTGCATAGTGGATGACTACTGACACTGTTGAATTTGAACTGTTTCATTAACTATCAAACAGGCTGCAGCCCCGTTACCGTTGTCAACTTAGCATTGTACTCCAGCAAGCATCTCAGATCAAGCTTGTAGATTATATAAGCTGGGGTCGTGGGCACCTTGTAGGGTGTCTTTATTAAAATAACTAAGACCTTATTCTTTAAGGTTTTTAATGTGTATTTGCAGCATGGTGCTAAATGCAGCTTACTGGTTCCTATTAAATGCAATTAAAATAATCATGTACACCTTCTTTAAAATAACAAGACTATATCCTAAATTCTTACACCCTTGCCTGATTCCACAGTTCCTACCCCCCCCCCCCCACTTATGTGCCCCCCATCCCCGCCTTCCATGACTTGTGAGATAAGGAAAGCACACTTCTGCCTGCCTGGTCGGTCATTTCTAGCTGCTATTTAGGTTCTTCCTCAAATCTTGTTGCCTAAATGACTTATATCACACTCATATTAATTAAAAATTTCGCTATAACAAAACAATCCTTATACATTTTAATAAAAAGCGTGAACAATATATGTTTGGTGTTTTTTTTTTTGACTGAGCAAAACTCTTTTAGTGTTTTTGTGTGCGTGTCCGATACAACTGTAGTTTGTATACCTTTAAACATTAACAAAAAACAGTTAATGTCTTTTCTTTAGAATTTACAAGTCTATTTCTGTCTGTTTTTCGCGATAAGTTAGTAAACGACTAAGTTAGGGTGCTTTGGGGTTTGGTCACACATTGCGATCAGCAACCTAAAGTTAAACTCTAAAGCCCCCCGACCTCCGGGGTGTGTGTGTGTGTGTTTGTGTGCATGCGCGTGAATAAACATTTACTGAAAAACGTATTTATTAAAATAACTAAGACTTTATTCTTTCAAAGTTTTTAAAAATGTGTTTTGATGCATGTCACTAAATGCTGCTTAATAGTACCTAACCGGGGTTGCTCCCCCCAGAGACAGTTGCTAGTCCATATCATTTCTCACTTAAAACATGACAGGGGTTTTGGCGTTGGAAAATAACGCATTTACTTAAAATAACACATTGACAAACACTACAAATGTTTTTATCCCTTAAATTATTAAAATAACTAAGGTATTAGTCTAACAAAGTTTTTTAAATGTTTTTGAAGTACCGCTCACTAGTTCCTGCATCTATTACATTAATAATGTGCTGGGTGTGTTTTATTGAAAATAAAACTAACAAAATACAACTAAATTATTTTATTAATTAAATCTTATTGGCTTAAAACTTTATACTAATGTGTCATACCCCCGTTTAAGTTACGGCACTTTACCCCGCTGATTAAGCAATTGAAGTTAGATACTTCATCCAGCCCCACAGGCCCGCAGCGGGGCGCCCGGGGCTATGCTAGAGTCCCAGAGCTGTGGTGTTAGACATCGACTTTTATTTCAATTAGACATATATTATTTTATACTATTTACGAATAAAACAGATTAACAAATAGACGTAATGTGCTTTCTGCCGGTGCGTGAATGCTGTCTGTCTGCTTGTCACACTCAGGACCAGCGGTTAAACGAGATGTTACACGCACTCTGCAACAATTTGTCAATTTGTCAATTGACGCTTCCTTCTCGTAGGCTTATCGCTCACTGCCGCGGCCATTAGCTGATCGACATGTCTAGACATGCAATACGCATAAATACCCATAAAACAGGATTGCTGTGTTTTTATCGTTATAAAATAGGACATTTTGTTAAAAATAAACCGTTAACAATACACAACTACTGCTTTTACCATTCAAAACTGCCCGACTCTCTTTCCTCTCTAGCTAGAAAAGCTCGACGCATCCGGTGACCCCTTAAAATTATTATGCCTTAAAACGTATTTAAAATGTCGCATTGATAAATTCATATAATGTATTTTATTCTTTTAAAGACTACTGATTCCAATTTGGTGCCATATGCTTTTATCTTGTAGGCCGTAGGATAGCTCTCTTTCTACCGGCTATAGGCCGTGGTACGTCTGGGGTATTATGCTTAAATTCTTTATTAATTAATGTTGGCTATGTGCTTTATAACACATTTTATACTTCTTTTACATACGTTTACTTATTGTATACACACTTTACAGTTCCGAAAACGACTTGCCTCAGCTGTTTTCAATAAAAGACAGTGGTGTGTGGGTGTCGTGGCTGCCAGCACAAGCGCGACATGGAGAGTTATTTTAACAAGGATCGCCAGCGTTATTCCTTGATTCTTGTTGTCGAAATGCTTAAGATGTTTTATTTTAAATAACACATTAGCCGAAAAGAGTTTCATTGCTTAAAAACGATGAGGTTAAAGAGGCTTATTTGAAATAAAAGATCAGCATGTGTTGTCATACATCTTTTCAAGTTCTGTTTATACCTTTTGATTAACCATACGTAGATAAATTTAGCTAATTGTAGCTAAGCAATCCGGGGGGTTAGAGATCGACTTTTATTTAAATTAGAAATAGATTATTTTACACTATTTACAAATAAGCATATGAAATATAGAATTAGTGTGCATTCTGCCAGAATGGCGGCATGCTTCTCACAATCCAGGCCAACGGTTCGCATCACGACAACAATTTCCGCTGGTAGCCATTTGACAGCTGCTTCACGCAACGAGCTGGCTCAATAAAGGAAATGCTGTGTGGATCTACGCGCGTGCGCCACACAAGAGTGAGAGCATGCATTCGTTTAAACAAGAATTAACCGCGTTATTTCCTGATTATTGCTATCGAAAATGCTCAGAGCGCTTTACTTTATTATTCACATTGACAGAAAAGTGCTTCATTACTTAAAAACATTACGGTTATAGGGGTTTTATTTGCTAAAACAGGCGCTCCGCCGGCGTCGCCATTTTGAAAGGGGAGTCGGCGATGGTGCGCATGCGCCAAACGCCGGACTAGCGATCGTCCATTCCGACCCGCGTTGTTCAAACAGAGTAGGCGCATGTGGCAGTGCTCCGGGATCGTTTCGTCCTATTTCTTCTAAAAGTTTGCCGCTTGCATGCTTTCTCCAACCTGGTAAATATAACTAAAGTCTTTCGTGTTGGTTAAATGTAATGAGTGATCGCTTCTTTTAAAACGACGGGGTGTACGTTTATTGTTTTCGCTTGTTTACATTTGCTCTTCTGCTGCTTCTTTCGGGCATGTTTGTTTAAATTCACCCTGCTTTTTCTTTTAAAATAACACTAAGGGTTTTCCTTCTTTTGGTGCTTTCTTCTTTTAAAACATTTGGGTGCTTTCTTTTAAAATACGCCGCGGTGCTTACTAACAACACGGGGCCGGACGGACGCCCCCGCTGAACGTGTATGCGCTAGCTTGCCATTATCCTGCTCTATGTTTTATTATACCTTAAAAACGTAATCAAAAAAGCACATTAATAAAATACATGTAATGTATTTTTATTCTATTAAAGTTTAATCCCCCAAACCCCCCTATCGGCAACACGTGGCATAAGCATGTATTGATACCATATATGGACATAACGGCAATCTCCCAAAACCATGTCGCCCCCTATCGGCAAAACGTGGCATAAGCATGTATTGATACCATATATGGGCATAAACTCTCGACCAATCAGAATCAAGGATACGCTACTTCCTCTTATGACGTCAGAAGCGGAGAATTAAGCTCCGCCCAAGGTACCACATAATATATATAATGTCGTTTACTATTATAAGACCCTTACTATCCTGCAGATTAGTAATTTCAGGTTTTAGAGCTCTTTTAGAGTTAAAATACTGGAAGAAACTTTTAACGTCATCCTTAGCTTCCAATGCAACCATCCTTTCGACATTTCTTTTAGCTCGTCTAATATCATTTTTTAACTCAGCCTGTAGACTTAGATATTCCTGCTTAATTCTGTCATCATCAGTTATTTTCCATTGCTGGAACAAAGCCCTTTTCCTCCTTACTTTATACTTTATTTCCCTAGTAAACCACCTAGGTTTCAATTTCCTAGATTTATTCTTGCTGGAAACAGGTATGAAGTCCTCTTGCACTTGCAATAATGTGCTTTTAAAAAATTCCCAGGCCTCTTCAACAGTTTTGTTATTTAACTCCATCCAGTTCACAGTTTCTAGTTTTAGTCTCATACACTTAAAGTCAGCCTTCCTAACATTATATATTTTTGATTTGGACTTAGCTCTTCGAACACTAAACTTAACCTCAAATTTGACCATGTTATGATCGCTACTGTCAAGTGGTTCTAAAACGTCTAATTTACCAATCCTGTCCTGGTTATTAGAGAGAACAAGATCAAGAATGGCATCTCCCCTGGTAGGGGTGTTAACAAACTGAGTAAAAAAACAATCCTGTACTAATTCCACCATCTCCAGTTCATTTTCTGAAGAGCCAGTGACAATGTCCCACTGCATTCCTGGTAGATTAAAATCACCCATAACTACCACATCATTTTTATTGCTCATAGTCCTAATATCACTGTATAACAATCTGCTTTCCTCAGCAGCTATATTAGGTGTTCTGTAACAAACACCGACAATTAGGCTATTTGAGTTTTTAGCATCTAATTTTACCCATATTGCTTCCGTAGTTTTATTTATATCAGTAAGTTCCCTTGCCTGCAAGTTTTCCTTTACATATACTGCAACACCACCTCCCTTTTTTCCTATACGATCCTTACGGAACAACGTGTAACCATCCATATTATATTCTTGTCCATCCTTTTCACTCAACCACGTTTCAGTTATTCCTATAATATCATAAGAGTCCGATGAGATAAAAGCCTCTAAATCATGAATTTTATTCCTAATACTTCTGGCGTTTAAATACAGACAACAAAGGGTAGGCCTATTACGGTGCCCACTTACAATATGATTATTTGTGGCTTTCCGTTTCCCCCCACTGACATAGTTAACTAACCTCCCTGCCCCCCCAGTCCCTAGTTTAAACATTCCTCAACTACTCTACACATACGCCTCCCCAATACACTGGTTCCCCTCTGGTTCAGGTGCAACCCATCCGGCTTGAACAGGTCCCACCTGTTCCAGAAGGTCCTCCAATGCCCCATAAACCTAAACCCCTCTTTCCTACACCATCCTTTTAGCCACGCATTTAATTTCCTTATCTCAGCTAACTTAGCCTGACTTGCACGTGGCACGGGGAGTATTTCGGAGAATACCACCGTGGACGTTCTGCTTCTAAGCTTATTGGCGACTTCTATAAATTTATCCTGCAGAACAGCCCTTCTACCCTTGCCTATGTCGTTGGTGCCAACATGCACCACGACAACTGGATCCACCCCAACTGGCGCCAAAAGCTTATCCACACGATCTGGAAGGTCTCCTACCTGGGCACCAGGCAGGCAAGACACCGTACGGGACCCTCTATCACGCGTGCACACATAACTGTCTACTCCCCTAATAATGGAATCCCCCACTACCACAACCTCCCTCTTCCTGGGGGGAGGGGGCTCCTCAGTGCCCAAGGGCCCACCTGCCTCCCCAGTCCGTTCCGGTTCTAAAGCTGGAAGAACCTGAAACCTGTTCGACACAGTCACCTCAGGTGATGCCGCCTCTGCAACGTGTGTACGCCCTTTCCTGCATCTACAACCTACGGTCACCCAGCTCTCTCGACCTCTCTGCTCTTCATTCTCCCCCCTCCCGGCTAGTGGCGTACACACCTTCTCCCTAAAAGGCGTATTAACTTGCTCCTCTAACTCACTGTTGCATTGGATGAGAGCCAGTTGCTCCTCAAGGTCAAAATGCGCTCAGCAGCAGAAATTCTCCATCCTAGATGAGCCTGCAAAGTTCTGTAGAAGTTAAATATACTTTAGTCAAATGAGAGACTAACCTGCTGTCAGTCAGGGGAAGCTTCAATAAGGCCTTCATTCATGACAGCTCCACTTGGCTTTTTGACGAGTCCCCATTTAGATGCAGCACGTCAGAGACTGAAGAGCAGGATGAAGGCTGTAAGTACAGTTTGCTGTGGATTGTGTTTGTGTTTAAATCTAATAAAGGATGAGACAATTTACTTAAAGCATGATATAGTTCATATTGCTCTTCAGGCTTCGTGATAAAATATTAAAATTATGGAGTACAAAGTTGTACATACAAAGAAAACAATGCAGAGCGGCAGGGCACCTGGCCCAGAGGGTCTTCACATAGAATTCTACAAAGGGTATTTTTTCCTGTTAGATTTACAGCTTTGGTTGTCTTGCCCTTTAAAGAAATTCTCTCAAGAAAGAAGTTGCCTCTTACCATGTCACAAGCAATTAGTTTCACCCAAAAAGGAGGAGGACCCCTCTCTGCTCCCCGTGTTAGTAGATTCTCCCCAACTCCTCCTGCTTATTCCTTCCTCCCTCCCTCCTATTTGTGCTCTCCTCCTCCTCTTGGGTTCTATTCATGTCTTTTGGTTCAGCAATAAAACCCACAAGGCTGCTCTTTGATTGTCCCTCTTCCCATCGTGACATATTATGTATTACATGATTATGAAATGATTTGATTATTATACAATTAACCACTTTGTTTCTTCAATTTGTCTTTCTTCTGAATCATCAGATATATGTCGTAGCTGGTAATTTGTTACACTCTGCTGTCAGTGCCAGTGTAGCCTAGATACAACCAGTCATATGTTTCAGTCAAGCTGATGTTTGAACAATTTTTGGGAACAGATTTTCATAATGTTTTCTCATAGGAGGCTGACCCTGGGCATCCTGGGATTGCTGCGAGAGATTGCTGGGATACTGTGAGAGAGTGGTGTTGAGCTGCAGCGATTGTTTTGGGATTGTTTGTGATTGTTTTTGGGGTGTTTGGAACGTATTTTCTGAGTGTTTGTGTGCTTTAATTGTTTAGTGGGTGGCTGTGTTATTTCTATTTATTGTTCTTATTTTGGTCGGCGTGAGTGCTTGTCTGTCCTGTCTGTTTATTAACAGCGCGATTGTTACGGGCAGTGAGCTGCGTTTTCTGTTCGCGTTTAACTCCGTAAAAAACACCGGCGGGGCGAAATAGCTAATAATATCTAACGTCGGTAACGTTACTCAGCGCCAGAAAAGGACAGTTGCTCCTGAGCTTTGCCCGGTCGCCAGTCGGGGCCGGGAGGACATTTTCCACTTTTTTCCCCGCTCCGGCAGTAGCCTGCTGTGAGGGGGTTTTTGTGGTTTTTCGACCTCCCAAGAGCAACTTCGATTTCGTTTTGTTTTTAGTTCATACTTGGTTCAGGCAGAAGTTCTTTTGGTAAGTAGTAGTAAATTTATCGGATTTAAAATTTTAAATAAAAATAAGAATTAAGTTCCGTTTCAACCCAAGTAACTTATTTTAGCGTACTCGGCACTTTATTGCATTTAACGGTACGCGAATTAATCTTTAAAGTTAAATACGCTATATAAATTTACTGGGCTGGGAGTACGGGGTCATAGTGAGTTAGTTAATTATGGGGCCGGCTCAGTGTTGCGTTTGCAACATGTTTGCCCTTCTGGACGTTAGTGTCCAGTCGGACTTCATCTGCGAGCGATGTAAGCTAGTGGACTCGCTCATGGTCAAGGTTCGCGGCCTTGAGGAGCAACTGGCTCTCATCCAATGCAACAGTGAGTTAGAGGAGCAAGTTAATACGCCTTTTAGGGAGAAGGTGTGTACGCCACTAGCCGGGAGGGGGGAGAATGAAGAGCAGAGAGGTCGAGAGAGCTGGGTGACCGTAGGTCGTAGACGCAGGAAGGGGCGTACACACGTTGCAGAGGCGGCATCACCTGAGGTGACTGTGTCGAACAGGTTTCAGGTTCTTCCAGCTTTAGAGCCGGAACGGACTGGGGAGGCAGGTGGGCCCTTGGGCACTGAGGAGCCCCCTCCCCCCAGGAAGAGGGAGGTTGTGGTAGTGGGGGATTCCATTATTAGGGGAGTAGACAGTTATGTGTGCACGCGTGATAGAGGGTCCCGTACGGTGTCTTGCCTGCCTGGTGCCCAGGTAGGAGACCTTCCAGATCGTGTGGATAAGTTTTTGGCCCCAGCTGGGGTGGATCCAGTTGTCGTGGTGCATGTTGGCACCAACGACATAGGCAAGGGTAGAAGGGCTGTTCTGCAGGATAAATTTATAGAAGTTGCCAATAAGCTTAGAAGCAGAACGTCCACGGTGGTATTCTCCGAAATACTCCCCGTGCCACGTGCAAGTCAGGCTAAGTTAGCTGAGATAAGGAAATTAAATGCGTGGCTAAAAGGATGGTGTAGGAAAGAGGGGTTTAGGTTTATGGGGCATTGGAGGACCTTCTGGAACAGGTGGGACCTGTTCAAGCCGGATGGGTTGCACCTGAACCAGAGGGGAACCAGTGTATTGGGGAGGCGTATGTGTAGAGTAGTTGAGGAATGTTTAAACTAGGGACTGGGGGGGCAGGGAGGTTAGTTAACTATGTCAGTGGGGGGAAACGGAAAGCCCCAAATAATCATATTGTAAGTGGGCACCGTAATAGGCCTACCCTTTGTTGTCTGTATTTAAACGCCAGAAGTATTAGGAATAAAATTCATGATTTAGAGGCTTTTATCTCATCGGACTCTTATGATATTATAGGAGTAACTGAAACGTGGTTGAGTGAAAAGGATGGACAAGAATATAATATGGATGGTTACACGTTGTTCCGTAAGGATCGTATAGGAAAAAAGGGAGGTGGTGTTGCAGTATATGTAAAGGAAAACTTGCAGGCAAGGGAACTTACTGATATAAATAAAACTACGGAAGCAATATGGGTAAAATTAGATGCTAAAAACTCAAATAGCCTAATTGTCGGTGTTTGTTACAGAACACCTAATATAGCTGCTGAGGAAAGCAGATTGTTATACAGTGATATTAGGACTATGAGCAATAAAAATGATGTGGTAGTTATGGGTGATTTTAATCTACCAGGAATGCAGTGGGACATTGTCACTGGCTCTTCAGAAAATGAACTGGAGATGGTGGAATTAGTACAGGATTGTTTTTTTACTCAGTTTGTTAACACCCCTACCAGGGGAGATGCCATTCTTGATCTTGTTCTCTCTAATAACCAGGACAGGATTGGTAAATTAGACGTTTTAGAACCACTTGACAGTAGCGATCATAACATGGTCAAATTTGAGGTTAAGTTTAGTGTTCGAAGAGCTAAGTCCAAATCAAAAATATATAATGTTAGGAAGGCTGACTTTAAGTGTATGAGACTAAAACTAGAAACTGTGAACTGGATGGAGTTAAATAACAAAACTGTTGAAGAGGCCTGGGAATTTTTTAAAAGCACATTATTGCAAGTGCAAGAGGACTTCATACCTGTTTCCAGCAAGAATAAATCTAGGAAATTGCAACCTAGGTGGTTTACTAGGGAAATAAAGCATAAAGTAAGGAGGAAAAGGGCTTTGTTCCAGCAATGGAAAATAACTGACGTTGACAGAATTAAGCAGGAATATCTAAGTCTACAGACTGAGTTAAAAAATGATATTAGACGAGCTAAAAGAAATGTCGAAAGGATGGTTGCATTGGAAGCTAAGGATGATGTTAAAAGTTTCTTCCAGTATTTTAACTCTAAAAGAGCTCTAAAACCTGAAATTACTAATCTGCAGGATAGTAAGGGTCTTATAATAGTAAACGACATTGATATAGTAAATGAGTTCAATGATAGTTTTGCACGGGTATTCACTGTTGAGGACCTTAGTAATTTACCAGTTATTACCTATCCAGCATTGTCTATAGCTAATATATATATAACTGAAGCAGATGTTTTGCAAAGCCTAGCTAAGCTCAAAATAAATAAATCACAGGGTCCTGATGGCATCTTACCTATAGTGTTAAAAGAGATGAGGGATATTATTTGCCGACCCTTAACTTTACTGTTTCAAAAATCCTTATCTGAAGGTGTGGTACCTTCTGATTGGAAGCACGCCTTCATAACGCCTATTTTTAAAAAAGGGGATAGAAGTAATTTGTCTAACTATAGGCCAATCAGTCTAACTTGTATAACTGGTAAAGTTATGGAGGCTATAATCAAAGAGAAAATGGTAGATTACCTGGACTCTAATAACATTTTGCGGGATAGCCAGCATGGATTTAGGAGAGGTAGATCCTGTTTAACAAATCTGTTGGAGTTTTTTGAGGAAGCTACTCAGGAAGTTGATGATAAGAAGGCCTATGATGTCATCTACTTAGATTTCCAAAAGGCTTTTGATGTTGTCCCCCACAAGAGGCTCCTACTTAAACTCAAAGCGACAGGTATTTTAGGTACCGTAGCGACCTGGATTGATAACTGGTTAACAGATAGGAAACAGCGAGTAGTTATAAGAGGCACAATGTCAAAGTGGGCTTGCGTTCATAGTGGGGTACCGCAGGGTTCGATTTTAGGACCACTATTGTTCCTAATTTACATAAATGATATGGATACCAATATATACAGTAAACTGGTGAAATTTGCAGATGACACCAAGGTGGGTGGTGTAGCAGATACTGAATTAGTGGCTCAGCAGCTACAGCGGGATCTTGATTTAATTAGTGACTGGGCCGATACCTGGCAGATGAAATTTAACATCGATAAATGTAAGGTACTCCATCTAGGGAGCAGAAATATAAAGTACAGGTATTTCATGGGTGTCACTGAAATAAAGGTAGCTGATCATGAGAAAGACCTTGGTGTGTATGTTGATGCTTCCATGTCCCATTCTCGCCAGTGTGGGGAAGCAATAAAAAAGGCCAATAGGATGTTGGGGTATATCTCCAGGTGTGTGGAGTTTAAGTCAAGGGAGGTAATGCTAAGATTATACAATTCCTTGGTGAGACCTCACCTAGAATATTGTGTGCAGGTTTGGTCACCATATCTTAAAAAGGACATTGTGGCCTTAGAAAAGGTGCAGCGTAGGGCCACAAAAATGATTCCTGGTCTTAGAGGAATGTCATACGAGGAACGGTTACTTGAGCTAAATCTGTTCAGTCTCAAGCAAAGGAGACTGAGGGGGGACATGATCCAGGTATATAAGATTCTAACAGGTTTGGATGCTGTTCAAGCAAATAGTTACTTCAGCATTAGTTTAAATACACGAACTCGTGGCCATAGGTGGAAATTAGCGGGAGAACACTTCAAGCTGGATTTAAGGAAGCACTTCTTTACACAGCGTGTAGTCAGAGTATGGAATACCCTTCCTGATAATGTAGTGCAAGCTGAATCCTTGGGTTCCTTTAAATCAGAGCTAGATAAGATTTTAACGACTCTGAGCTATTAGTTTAGTTCTCCCCAAGCGAGCTTGATGGGCCGAATGGCCTCCTCTCGTTTGTATAGTTCTTATGTTCTTATGTTATGTTCTTATATATGTGGTGTGATAATTGAGCATGACCCCACTGTTGCTGTGCTTGCTGCTCCTGTCATGATCTGTAATCTCTTATTTTTTCATGTCTCCTCCAACTCATGCCAGCAGAGGTCGCTGCTGGCACTTTGTAACCCTCCTAATTCTCCTGTATCCCATTATAGTTCTCCATCCTAACCCTGTACCCCTGTTTTGTTGCTGATTAGTGTGCTGTGTATAAATATGCCTGCCCTCACTGCGTTCCCCAGCTCAGTCATTGCTGTTCCATGTGTAGTCTGTGTTTCCTTAAAGCCCACCGAGCTACACACTGCCCCTAAATTTAAATTTATATGTAACCTGTGTGTGTATGTGTAACCTAGATTTGCCCAGTATGTAAATCTAATCCAGACCTTGATCCTACACCTACTATAATTATAAGTACCTCACTATACCTATATCTAACACTGCTATTCATCACCAGTGTTACATGTCAGGGCTTCGCTGCAATAGATCCCTCAGTGCTGCAGGTTATTACTGTGACTTTGCACACACACACGTTGCTGCTTCCTCAGCCAGTGTCACATATACTTTATTACACACAGACCTCAGTAATCTCTGCTACACTCACACCTGCTTACTTTACATCCATGGTTAAATTCTCCTAATGGAATCTATCTTAATGTCTTTATTCTATTTTATTTTATTTATTATACCATATTATTCATTGTATTGTTCTTTCAATTTTATTTCTATTTTATTATTGCTAATACACCGGATCTGAGTGCCTCATTTTGTTCCCTTCATATAGAACACGTTTTGTAATGACAATAAAACATCCTTATCCTCATCTAAATCACACTGTCTAACTACTAATCTGTTTAAATAATATAATTGGATTTCAAAGGTTAATAGTCACTCAATTACCCCCTCAGCCCAACAGTACCACAAACACCCAACATGCACGGAAATGTTCTCCTAAGTTGTTTTCCCTGCCTGGAACAATACCACAGCAGTCACATGGACTAATGTTTCAAAACATTTCGGAAACCTTGCATTGAAACTTGAGGTCTTTAGAAGGGATCAGTCCTGGGTGGCAAAGTTGCCATCACAAAGGTTTTTGATTAAGGGATTCATGATGCCAGGTAGCCATCTTTCACAAGCTGGTGGGCTGTGCCACTGATGCCTTTGCTTGGGTTTTATATGTCTGTCCTGGTTTGTGTTCTTGCCACTTCAGGTTCCCTGGTTTTGGTCTACATTCCTCGGTCCTCTGCTGTGGAGTCTACCTTCTGCTTCACCTCATTCTGGAGCCGCCCATCCAGTCAGCGGCCCATGTCCCCCTGGTTCCCTGTTTCCTGAGGTTAGTCTGCTAGTCTCCGGGGCCAGGGGGCAGAAATCTGCCATGTTGGATGGGCGGCCCAGGTTGGGGTGCTCCATCATAGACTGGTACATGAAGGATTATAAATGGTTTTCAACCAGTATGTACCGAGTGTGCATCGTGACGAAAAGAATGTCATGGGAATATTTAGGACTGACTGCAGTATTAGTTCAAAGCATGATTGTGTTTTTCTTAATTTTTATTGATTTATTTTTGTATTATTCATTTTTTAATTATTAATTTTCTTAAGTAACTTGATTCAGTTAAAAGGGGTTTGTCCATTTTCTTTAGCAGAAGTTTGTGTAAGTATGATGTTCACCTTCCCTTTTCATAGTCTAGTCTTTGCCAAGTTTTATGCTTATTTCCCCTGGTTAAGTTAATCTGACTTGTGTGTTTAGGAGGGTCATACAGGCTTTTTGTTTGTAATGGAAGCACAGGGTCTGTACTTGCAGCTTATTTGCCATGCTAATAGAAGCATTTTACCTTCCTCTCTAATCTCTTTTTTTCTTGGCTCTCACTGCAGTCTCCTCTATGCCAGGGTTTCTCAACCCAGTCCTTGGACCCCACTGCAAAGATCCACAGTTTTGCTCTGTCCAAGCTCTCAGCACAGCAGTAAAAGGTGACTGTTTGGTTCATGCATGCAGGGATCTGGGACAGAGCAAAAACGTGGAGCTGTCTGGTGGGCTGAGGAATGAGTTTAGAAATGCTGCTGTATGAAGTATTAAACCATTTGACCGGTTGGATAAATGTTAAAATGTTTTCTCAAAATATAAAAAGAGATAATCTTCTGTTTTGCGTCTCATTACAAGCAAACTTGTTTTTTGTTTTTATGTCACTCTAGTATTTGATATCTAATTTTCAGTCTTCTGGCAATATAATCTGGTGAATGGGGAAAGACTTCCAGCAGGGGCTCCGGTTTCCTCCCACAGTCCAAAAGTGTGCAGGGTAGGTTAATTGGCAAATCTGAGTTGTGAGTGTTTGCGCCCTGCAGAGTGTTGACTCCTGCCCAGGGTTGGTTCCTGCCTACGCCTGTTGTTCCAAGGACAGGCTCCGGTCCCCCCCGCGACCTCAGTTTGGCTTGCTGTCTCCCCCCTTGGTTTCCTTTGGTTTACGTCTTCACTAGCCCCCTTGTTGCTTTGACTTGTGTGTAAGTTATGTATGTGTGATTGTATTGCTGCATAGGGAGTGACTGCTATTTTGTTTTGCAAGTGTGTGTTGGACTCTGTTTATTTGGTCAGGGAGTGAGGTGGAGTGTTTGTCTTTTGGTTTCCTTTTCTTTTGCACTTAGGTGAGATTAGCTGTGGGTCGCACTTGATAGTTGGGGATTTTGTTTGTTATTTTGGCTGTGGTCACTCCCAAAGTCTTTTGCACCGGGTTATTTGTTCAGTGTCAGTATTATACATGAAAAAAAATGAAAATACAAAAAATATCCCTTTGTCCACTGGTGTTCCCTTCTTGCCCTCACCCTGTTTGTCCCTTTATCCCATTCCCCTTTCCCGTGAATACTGTTACACTCCAACCCTAGACAGCATATCAAAACAGCATCGTACCTATAGTTTTAAAAGAGATGAGGGATATTATTCATTGACCTTTATCTTTGCTATTTCAGAAATCCGTATCTGCTACCTTGTGACTGGAAGTATACACTGTAAAAAAAGGCAAAATTTGTCACAGTTTTAAACGATTTTATATCAGCCAATTTGACTACAGTATAATTATTTTTTTCCTCTTATGTTAAATGACAGAAAAGTTTTATCAAAACTACATTGCATAACTGGCATCGTAGTACTGATTAGCACCGATTCAGACATCCCGATGAACAAATATGAAGTTCATTTAAACTGTGGTACCTTAAATCCGTCAAGTTACCTCGATAAGCCAGTAACCCTGATTCGTAGTATAGGCCACTGATCACAAGCACTCTGTGTAAACGTATTGTTTAACCGGCGCTGTTGCATTACCAGGGTGAGAGGTTGACTTGCTGGTTAGCTATAAAAACAGACGTTAGTGCAACTCCACATTAATGGTGCGGTCATCATGGCTTATAAATGCTTATTATCGTTCATCATTGTTTGTGTCAGTAACGATAACATAAACAAGGGTAGGCACCAGGAGAACATCATTGGCTCTTGCATCGATTACTTTTCCCGTAACACCCTTTAGATTGTTTCCCTGAAGGGCAGCAAACCGACAATTTCGGTGTGATTGAGCTGATCACGTGTGCATGGGGAGGGAATGCGGACCACATGACCTTCCCGGCGAGCTCAGCACATCCAGCATCGCTTCGCAAATACAATCAAAATGTTTTATCTTTATTCACACTTTTTATCTTTATTCATTATCTCTACGATCTCACTGCTGGACGAATGCCTGGCATTCAGAGCATTCTTTATTAGCCATTTGCCTTTGGATGCAGTTTATTTGCATGCCCCAAAGCTTCCAGGCGTCAGTAATTGCTTCCCACGTTACTCCGGTCCTGGGGTCTTCTGTAACTGCCCTTTGGGATTACATATATTCAGCATATGCTTTTGTCCGAAGTGATGAGAGTTTGGGGTCAGAGCACTTGGGTCTAAGGGACTTGCTCAAGGGCTTAACAATGTTACGATTACTCTGCCATGGGAGTTGAACCAACAACCAAACTGGCAGAGATGGCCAACCTGCTGAGCTCCACACCCGCTGACGATCTCCTTTTCCTGTCTGCTGCAGTCTCCATGGACCTGAGTCCAGAGAAGCACTCTGAACTTGAGGACATCCGGCTGAGGAAAGGAGCCCTTCTGCTGGAGATCCAGAGGCTGCGGGAGGCGCTGAGAGAGGCCCTCATGGAAGTGGAGGTCCTTGAATCCAGCACCAAACGCAGCCAAATCTTAGAAAAGAATAGGCATGTCGCCATGGGAAGAAAGAAATTCAACATGGACCCTAAGAAGGGTATCCTGTTCATGGTACAAAACAATCTTCTCCGGCACACGTCTGAGGACATCGCCCAGCTCCTATACAAGGGAGAGGGGCTGAACAAAACAGCCATTGGGGATTACCTGGGTGAGAGAGACGACTTCAATATCCAAGTCCTCCAAACATTTCTTGGGCTTCATGAATTCGTAGGGTTCAACCTGGTACAGGCTCTCAGGCAGTTCCGTCTGCCAGGAGAAGCACAAAAGATTGACAGTATGATGGAGGCCTTTGCGCAGAGGTACTGTCAATGTAATCCTGGAGTCTTCCAGAACATTGACACTTGCTATGTACTTTCATTTTCCATAATCATGCTAAACACTAGCCTTCATAATCCAAATGTGTGAGACAAGCCCAGTGTGGACAGGTTCATCTCCATGAATCGAGGAATCAATGATGGAGGCAACCTGCCAGATGATCTCCTCCGAAATCTTTATAAGAGCATAAAGAATGAGCCATTCAAGATTCCTGAAGACAATGGGAACAATGCCTTCTTCAACCCTGACAGAGAGGGTTGGCTCTTCAAAATGGGAGGAGGATGGGTGAAAACATGGAAAAGGAGGTGGTTCATCCTGATGGATAACTGCCTTTACTACTTTAAACATACTGCGGATAAGAAACCCAGGGTGATCATTCTGCTGGAGAATCTGAGCATCCGTGAGGTGAAGGATCTCAGGAAGCCTAACTGCTTTGAACTGTACATCCCTAACAACAGCAGACAGCTGATGAAAGCCTGCAAAACGGAGGCGGACGGCCGCCTGGTAGAGGGCAATCATGTGGTGTACCGCATCTCGGCGCCAACCCCTGAGGAGAAGGACAAGTGGATACAGAGCATCACTGCTGCTGTGAGCGCTGACCCTTTTTATGAGATGCTGGCAGCAAGAAAAACACGGATCTCTTAAAACAGGGGTGTCAGACTCATTTTCACCCCGCGCCACATCAGCATCATAGTTGTCACCTTATTCGGCCCTCAGGAAACCACCATGTCCCCCACAGACGTCCCGATGTCATGTATTTGGTGCCAGAATTATAGAACACACAGGACTATTTGTGCCAGATTCCAGAGGAAGAAGTCAACCACTGTGAAAATGACTGCATTCACAGACGTGACATTGCTTGTGATGATGATGTCTTCACGTTGTGCACCTCTGTCATGGCAGAGAATGGTCTTGATGTTCCTCTGGATGCTTATAAGGCAATTGACCTCTACCTGCGCCTACGAGAAGAATGATCAGTTCTTCTACACATTGAACGATAAAGACTGTGTGAATATGTTTGGATGAGCTATTGCAGAAAGTATTTATTTCAGAACAAGGAACTTTGCACAAAACAACTGACTATTTGACTATGATCGCCCACTCAAACATTTGGGCCCAAAATTGTTGTTGCAGACATTCTTTGCCTTTATAATGTGGTCTCACAAAGTAATGTTTAACCTTAAGGTAGCATGACCGAATTCCAGGTTTTGTTTTGATGCGACTTATTGTTCACTACAGATTTTATCATCGAAATGCCCTGTCCTTTTTTGTATAAATGTGAAATTAAATGTTATTTGCACTGTATTGCTGATCTTTATGTCAGAGAACCTTTTTTTCTGAGAATCCACACTGCTGTAAATTTGCATCAACATGATTGGGATTGGGATGGAAAAATTATTTTCCATCTTAACCCATATTCTAAGCATATTGATTTCTCTTGTAAATTTTACTTTTACAGCAGTATGATTTAAGACACTAACAGCAATTTTTCAACCAGTAATTGTTAATGTGATAGGAATTGCATTCAACAGCAAATGCGTTCAACTTAACCAAATGTATAAATCTTACATATTCTGATGATTTGACATTCCCCCGACGTCTGTGTGATGTATTTCAGCAACAACACGCAGTTAATGAGATCACTATGCGGAATTTAGCCGACTGTTATTTTACTGATTAGGATATATCACCCAAGATTGGGGTATACTATATATCAAGGGTCAGCAACCTTTTTGAAACTGAGAGCTACTTCACGGGTACTGAGCCATACAAAGGCTACCAGAACAGACTTTACCTAAACTTATCTAAACTTCATGTAGAATAAACACGTTTTAAATGCTTTTTTGGATATTGTCATTTTCAAATCTATATAAATACAAATGTGATTAAAGAAGAATAGCAACAAGATAAAATTAAATTTTAGTCGCTGCCCACTGGTGAGTTGTGGTATTTTTAGAACAGGTCCGTGGGTGACTCATGTGGTTCTTGGGGGCATCCTGGTGCCAGTGGGCACCATGTTGGTGACCCCTGTTCTAAATGGTATGTAGGGTATGCAAACTACACCAACGCTTCTGATGTAGCTACATTTAGGCTTATAGTGGAATAATATAGTGGAAGATTCCTTGCGTGAGTGTCTGAGAGCGTGAAAGTCATGCCAGATGCATGGTAGTCGGCAGCCCTGCTTTCCGTGTGCATCTGTCTCTTACTTTAGGTGGCTAGAGATCCAGCATTACTCAGGATTAGGAGCCACTTGCACTGATAATAATTAGTTTCTTTTTCCCCTTGCAGTCTGCTGCTGTATAACATTATGAAATCAGCCCAAAAATCCGCAACCCATGACCTCCTAATATTTACCCAAAACTATGTTTTCAAAATAGCACAATAGGGCATGAACACCGCAGACCTGGAAACTCTGCTGAGCATTGAGAATCAGCGTGCAAAGGCTCTTAATTTGGATATGTTTGTGAAACATTCTGCTGCACAGCACAACAAAGAAAAACAACTGGTCAGTGATAATGAAAAGTACAATCAGCATTGTTTTAACCATGAGAGTCCAAATGCTTAGATAAATTGTCACTTTTTCAGTGTAAGTATGCTCCTGAGCTCCACGATTCTGAATGATAGTCGGTTTCTCACTGAACCTCCATGCCACTCTGTTAAAATCTCTTGCCACCCCATGTAAAATTTTCTAGATCCACCACTGTGCCAGAGCTAAGACTTAAGAATCTTGAGTATTATTTCAACATAAACTTTGCTTGGGTGCTTCATACTTTAAATTAAATATAAATTATGGCAACGTGCAAAACTATTAAGGAAAATGCAACGTATTTGTTTTTCATTTACGTAATTATATATGTTGATTATGATTCTTTTTAGTTCCACAGTACATGCAGATACTAAAATCCAAGCATGCACTCTTAGGTTAATTGCTATCAGTTCATATAAAGATTTATAGAAATTTCAGTCAGAGACTAGCTTCTGATATAAAAAGAATGTTTACATTTTTTTTGGGCATGGAATAGTTTTTCAGTGCTGCATGTAGTTTCTCTTTATTGTTTGAATAGGGCACACTTACACATCAACAAGTGCAGTGGCAGTTGTGATGTTCTCGCATATGAGAAAATACAAGGACAACTTTTATTAAAGAAAACGAAAGGCTTTACTCTCCATACTCCAGTCAATTGCATGCATAGGCCTACTGCCGCATCTCACTTTGCCAACTTCCGCTTCCGTGCGGCTCAGGAGGATCTGGCTGCAGAACACTGGAAAGGGGTCCACAGCTCAAGGGGACCACCAGAGGACAGATGGAGTGGAACCGGGAACCAAGGGATTTGCCAGTGACTAGCACTCACTGTTGTTTTCGACTACAATAAAAACAGCTGTACTGGCTGAATAATGAGCATACAAAAAGAAAAAAAGACATGGATAGGAATAAAAAGGTAATTAAAAATAGAAAAACAACTGAAGAGTCATTCACACTGAACACGCGTCTCTGCTCTCAGGACGATGATCCTGTCAACTGCGCCAGACTGTGACAGACCGAACTACAAAACTGTAGACTCAGTGGACAGCTGACTACGCCACCCTAGGAATTTCATCCAGCTTTCCATTGAGACTACAGTTTTGCAGTCTGTTCTGCCAAACAATGTATTAAAAAGTGCAGTGTTATACATGACACTGTAATTAGTTCAATTCAAGAGATGTACTATCAAGTTATAATAGTGTGATTATCATAATCACACAAATATATGAATTCCTCTGATACTGAATTAAACAACCCTTTATGCTGTCCCTTATGTGAATTAGTAAAAATTTCCACACCTCTTTCACCATAGACAACCATTCTCTCCATAGTCAAATGCAATTCCAATTCCCCCTTTTATTTATTGTATGGCAGACAGACAGCAGTGTATTATTATATTATAATTATATTATATTTATTATAATTATATAATTATATTATATTATAATTATTTTATATATCATTATATTAGGGTGCCCCTCGCAGAAGGTAAATTTAATCTTATTTAATTACATTTTCTATATAGCGTCAGATGACAGCAGACGTCATTTACTGTAAGGTTACCTTTACTATATAAGATATAACAGCTCCCAAAGTTCTTCATCTGGTACAGAAAACATACGCCTGACAGATGTTGAAGTTTATTCCGTCTTTATTCTTCTAGACACCGTGAAAAACTATAAAATAAACATATTATTAAATTCCTGCATTACATTTAATCTTACAAGACATTCTAAAAGATCCATGATATTACCGCTAAACAGCGGCTCATACATCACCGCAATTCCACTTTTCAATACAAGACAACAAGTAAATACAATAAATATAAATTACCGTGTGCGCCTTCTGACCAAATGCTTAGGTGTTATTACAGATCCTGCCGTGACAAGCCGACAAACCACAAGTTGACTCCATGAATCTCCCAGCATGCATTTACTCCTACCCTATTCCGTCACCTAACCATGTATTCAAGGGTTAACACGGATCAATTAAATAGTCAGCAGAGGGCACTGACATACATTTCACAGTATACATTCTATATTAAATCAAACCAGCAAAAGGTGATTATAAAATAACCGTCTTAGCGACAGTTACAGAGTGGCGTAGTCACCCTTTCGCTCTATAGCGCCCCCTACCCCTACTACGTTTATAATTATAATAATTGCCTCATGTGCAGTTACGCTGGTTAAATTAACTGGAAATGTTATTAACTGCACATTCTCCTAGAAACTAACAACGGTGCTCACTCAGGTATATTTATAATGGTCAGAAAGCTGATGTAAAGTCTGATATAGTGCTGAATGTGTTATTTTGTAGACAGTAATAGGTTTAATTAATTTTATATTCCATTACTGTAGAAAGCTATACTTGCTTACTTAAGGCATTTTGCGTTATTAATGTGTGATGTAAATGCAGGTAGTTTTATTACAGTCAACTTTTATTCACAGTGAGTAGCTTGTCATCATGAAGAGGAAGTGTGACAATCGTGAGGTTTTGGGCAACCACAGAAAAGCAGGAAAGTAAGTACAGACAGTGAGATAATTAGTGCCAGTCAGATGATAGACGTATACAGTATGTGAGTCAAAGGTTCTTCATATATTAATCATTCTCATTCAGGTAACAAATCCTTAGAAATCCATTCCTGAGCATCATGCCAAGAAGCACCACTTGTTTACTGATAACTGCTTTCATGTAAACTCTGCTGTGCTGAGAGTAAAGATGAAGAGGGAGAGACAGCAAGAGGCTGCTGACGGCAGAGAATGCAGGCGACATGGAGGGGAGTGAGAAAAGGAGCAAATATTGATGGTTAAGAGTGAATAATGACGTCACAGCAGCCTGATCCTGATGTTAGTTTAATATGCTTCTTAGTTTGGCCTGTGGTGTGTATTTCAGATACAGCATTTAATCAGGGAGACTGAGTGTGAGTCAATGACAGAGAGAGAGAGAGAGAGCAGACAGGCAGGTGAAGATGAAGGTGTATTAGGGAGGAGGGGGGAGGAGCTTGGACCTTCACCAAATCAGCCAAATGTAAATGTCACGTCTATCAAACAGGAGACCCTGCTTTCAGGAGAAATGGTTTAAAGATCACACTGGGCTCCCTTACAGCCCCCCTCGTCTTAAGGGGGGTTCTTTGTTTCTACTGTGCAAAATAATTTGTAACACAAATGTCTAAACTGGCATGAAAGACACATTCAGCTCTTGTGAAGACTGGCATGTGAAACTGGAAAATGCACTGGGGAAATTCAGTGCACATAAAGACAGGCAGTGCCACAGATTAGCACTGATGACATGGATTCAGAAGGTCAATCCTGTTAATATTCAACCTTCAGATGAGCTGGAAAGAGCAGCAGCAAGTGAGGAAAAATCTTCTGAAGTTAAGTACTTGGCACAGCAAGGCCTGGCTTTTCGAGGTGTTGGTAAGGAGAGTGGGAATTTCAAGCAGCTTCTAATGCAAACAGCAGAGGGCGATGCAGAGCTGACCATGTGGCTGAAAGGTCACTTTGATTTCACCAGTGCTGTTTAACTGTAACACCTGTTCCTGGGTTGCCCTCAGTCCTTGTTATTGGTTATGATTCTCACTGTCCTGCATTGTGTCTTGTTAGCTGTGTATTTAAGTGCCTGTTCTGCTTCTGTTCTTTGATGGTTCATTATAGCTGTATGTTGTATGTATGTATATAGTTCTCTAGTTGTGTTTATTCCATCATTTAGTTCATTCCTGGTCATTTGCTGTTTATTTTGGATCCATCCTGATCCTTTTGGTTTTGATGTGTGTGTTGTAAAAAACCCTATTTTTCCAGCCGTGTCATGCACTGCCACAACCAGAAGAGGGCAGAAGATATGGCACAAAAAACAGGAAGAAGCCTAACTTTAAAAAGAACAAAAAACATCAAGACTCATCCAGCATTGGGTGGTGGGTTAACGAATAACACAAACAATCAAAGAATAAGCAAACAAATGAGAGAAAAGATGCAGAGATGACTGAGAAGCAGGGGATGACTGGAGAAGAGATGACAGGAGCAGAAGACAGGAGGGATACAGGAAGAGCGGAGAAGACAGTATAACTGAAGAATGGGAGAAGAGGAGAGACTGCAGAGGAAGGAGAACATAGATGACTGGAGGGGAGGGAATATAAGAGCAACAGAGAGAAGGAGGAAGTGCTGCGGAGGAGAAGACAGGATAAGAGGGGAAAATGTGAGCAGAGAAGGACAAACACCCCCACTGCCCAGCAAAGTGCACTTGTAAGTAAACCACAATTTTAGCCTTGGGCTCAATATCTGGACTTGTCTCTGTGTAGCAATGCATAGAATCCTTGACACTGGTTATGACTGTACTGTATTAGTCCTAAACCTGCCATTATAGTGTAAGGAGAAAAGATTTTTTTTTAAATAAATAATTTTAGAAAAAGGTAGAGCGATGTAGCCGCCGGAGAAGTCCCCCCCCCCCCCCCCCCCAAGCCCTTTTTGTTCCCTTCTAGCTACCAGATGAAACTCACAATGCACCCCAACGCCACCTAACTTCTCTTCCACATGATGCACCTTATTTACCCTCTGAATCCTGTCTATTATTGAGCGTTTTTCTATCCATTTGATTATAAACTTATTACACTGTATGTACATTAGTCATCCACATATGCTGTACGGCTTTGTTTTCCGGACAGTCTGGGCTACTCAGATATGTCATAATTCGATTTGTAAATGCTGACAGTCTTGATATTATCCTTCTTATCAGGAAAAACTACTTCTGCATATAGATATTTCTCAATTTTTAGTCTCGTGTAATATAAAAATTGGCAGGTAGTACAAATATAATCTTATAAATGCTGAGATTAGAGTATCTGCGATGCAGGAATGCAGGGGTTTCATTGGGGCCCTTTCTATGGCTTAGTACTGTGAAGGAATACATGGTTAGTGCCAGGCGCAAATGAATATCTTTGATTTTGCATCCATTTGGTAACTTGTTGAAGTTGTCTGATAGTCAGTAATACATGGTTAATTAATATGATTCTTTATTTACTACTTTATAACATCTGAAAGAAACTGAAATAGGAAAGCTTATTTTAATTTATGGTCCACTGGATAAACACAGACATTACAGACGGTTTTAGAGTCTTATGCTGAATGTTTTTTGCTATCGTTTTTCTGCCTGCATATGCTATGATTGGTGCAGTGAAATTTGAGAATGTGTTTGTGGTCAGTATCATAGCCTCAGACAACAAACCAACGCTGTAGCGTGTCACTGTGTTTACATGTGAGAGGGGTTCCAGTTACATAATGGACTCGTTCTAATTGTTTTGACGGAGCTCGACAAACCTAAAAAATAAATGCTGTTTTTATCAAAAACTATGTCATATAGCTATATTCCAGATTTATTACAGCCAATCACATCTCAGAGCTCCTAGGAACCTCCTTCTCCCTACATTTCCCTCCTTCACACTCCTCCCTCAAATACTGTTACATTTGTCTTTTTTCCACACTCACACCCTGTCTTGATCATACTCTGACTGCATGGCATCCATATGCAGGGCAAACTATTTTAGTCTTATCTAGTATAATAGGACATAAACATTGAATTTGATAGTTATCTTTTATTTACACATTAGAACACAACACATGAACATGAAGGGATCGTTTGCATTTGCAACCAACACCTCCGCAAACCCCCCTTCGGAATACTGGCCGCGGACAGGGGTGGGAATCCCCAAGCTGGAAGACTGTACTGCGTCATGTTAACATTAGCTAGCTAGTTAGCATGGATACAGAGTGCTCCGGACTACAACTATAAAGGACGTAAAGTGTGTGATATAGTAAAACACTTACTAACAGGTAATGCGCGTGAATGACAACTTTACCTGTTACCAGAATAGCCTCCTACACGTTCGCCGAATGACAGCAGGCAGAAGGCGGTGCGTTTTTCAGAAACACACCGGAGTTAAACTTACGCCGCGTTATTTACCAGCACTTGTAACACCAACATTTGCAGCCATTAACTCATATGTGGTAGTAACACTGAAATTACTTTCTCTGCGTCAAAATAAGGTAGCACTGTGATTTTAATACTTTATCATTTATACTTAACCGTACCTTCCTCCCATTCCTCCGTCTCTGCTTATTGACATTTAGGAGAGTCTCAGATATAAATTAACGATTCGAAATTATCAAACAAAGACAGACACAACACTGAAAAGATGACAAAGACACAGTTTGAAAAGTAAATATGTTTTATTGCAAATCTCTTATCTTAACATAGCCTACCTTATCATATGTTAACTTAACCCATCTTATATTTTAACTTAGCCTATCATCATATTTTAACTTAGCCTATCTTATCATATGTTAACTTAGCCTATCATATTTTATCTTAGCCTATCTTGTCATATCTTAACTTAACCTATCTTATTATATTTTAACTTAGCCTATCTTATCTTATTATATTTCAACTTAGCTTATATTAATATATTTCGTCTTAGCCTATCTTATATTTTAACTCAGCATATCTTATCCTATCGTATCTTATAGCTACATTAACACTTAAACAGTATCACTTTCCGTTGGGTCCCGCGGGATCCCAGTCCCAATGCAGGGCTCTAACACGGGTATTCTAAGAAAAAGAAAATAAACACTTTACTTAACTTTACTTAAAGCAGTCATATAACTAATAAATAAATAAATACCCAATTAATGCCTTATGAATCATTTATAAAAGTATTAAAAACACGGCTGTAAATACTTATACAAAGGCATAACACATTATAGCTATCTTGATAATGCATTATGAATGCTCTGATCTATATATACACAATAAATATCTTCATAATACATTATATCGGCCATTAATCCATAATAAACATGGCTATAATGTGTTATGCTTTTTTTTCTTCAATATTTATACCCATGTCTATAATATATTTATGGATGCATTACAGTGCATTGTGAAGGTGTCAATAATGCAGTTATATTACTGCTTTAAGTCATTTGTAAACCTGAATTCACAACCTTATAATTACTGCCTCTTGCTACTTCTTCTGAAGGGCAGGGGACAGCAGAAGAAGCACCACTTCATCTTCTTCTTCTTGTGGCTCTTCTCAGTATCATCTTCAGAAAGATCTTCGGCATTCACATGGAATGATACTTCTTCTTCACTGTAGATCTTCTCAGCAGCATCGGCATCTTCTTTTGTTTTATCTGTCTTCATCACTTCAGTCTCGTCCTCTTCCTCAGGTCCTTCTTCTGGTATAGTCAGTAGCTGTGATCTGTCTTCAGATGCCACCATACACTGAAACCTGACCAGTGTGGTAGCATCAGCATCTTCTGCCTGCTGGAATACCACATCAGCTTCTTCATTTTCCTCAGGTCCATCTTCCTGTAAAGTCTGCAGCCATATTCTGGCTACATATGCCGCCATGCACTGCCAACTGTCCACTGTGGCAGCATCAGTGTCTTCTGCTTCCTGAAGCTCCTCATCTGTTTCTTCATCTTCCTCAAGGTCTTCCTCCTGGATGGGTTCTAGCCAAGTTCTGCCTACTTGTGACACCACATATTCCACAGCATTCCCTGTACTTCTCCCTCCTCCTCCCTTAACCTCCTCCACATTCACTCCCACCTCACATCCATTCTCCTCACCTCCATTTAGCATATCCATCATACTAATACCAGCCTCTGTCCCCTCCATCACAACCCTGGAGGCCTTCCCCTCAAATGTTCCCCACTCTGGTACCTCCACATATTCCTCACTACTCTGCCCCCTTACCTCACCCTCCCCCCGGCTTGTCCGGTCCTTCCTGACTTTCTTTTTTTTGTTAAGGTAGCAAGTTTTATAAATTTCCCAGTCTTCAGATGAAAGGCCGTAATTACTCTGAAGACTTTGAGATGAAATACTAGTGCTGGCTAGCAGTCCATCCTTTCCCACACTCTCCCCTCCCTTACCCAAATCAGTAGACCCCCCCAATCCCCCCTTAACCCCCCCAGCCTGGACAGTGGGGAGTGTCACTGGTGAGAACTCCTCCACACCTTCTCCCCAGTTGATCACTTCATCCCACAGGTTCCAGGCTTCCCAGTGTTGGGTGTTGGTCCATCGATCAGCTCTCTCAATTCGCTCTCTGGGGAATAAACGAGAGATTAACCAGTACTTAAGAGAGATAATAAAATAAATAAAGAGCTGGAAATTCTTCAACCATACAGAAAATACAATTGTTATAATTATTATAATAAATAATTACAGGGGTCACATATATAAAAAAGAAAGAATAAAAGAAACAGCGAGCAAGATTGCAAAAAAAATCGACTGTAAAATGCACGATACTGTAAGTGCAATAGCATATTAAACAGTAATGTCACCAAATTATAACTAGAATCAAATACGAAACAACTGTGCTCCACATCAAATGAATACCCAGATGAATACTACCAAGAACTGAGTTAACACTAACCAAGCTAAGAATATTTGAAAGTGTTAATCCTGTGTAACAATGTAAAGAGATGTAATGATAAACTTAGAAGCATCTAGCCTACTCCGAAAGTAATGCCCCAATTTTTTTTAACAATTTACCTACCACCCTGTACAGTAGGGGGTCCCAACTTCCGGTCGGGGTTCCGGTACCGTCCGCGCGGAGTATTGCACCGGGCGGCAGACAACCGAGGGTAGAGGAGCCAGCCGTCCCGTTTATTAGGGGATCGCGCCGTTTTGGAAAGAAAGCTGCCCGTATTGATGTACGGAAATACGCCATTAGCCCCGCATGTCCGTATACACCGTCAATCTCCCGCCGCTCGGCGTGGGAACCCCCAAATTATACCGCCGTCTTACCCATCCGTGACACTTTTCTACGACGGAAACCGATCCGCGGACATCGAAAGGTTGGGAAGCCCTACTAAACTAGCATGTTTGAGATGAATTTACTAACCAAATAGTCTGTCATTATTTAAATATTAGCAACCACAGTAGCAATAAAAACCACTGCACTTTAAATGACGTTAAAAAATATGTAATATTAAAAAAATATGTAATGTTTTTTATTGTATTATAGACATTTACTATGTCATTATATTATAAAAGGCTAAATAATCGAAGTAGCACAACATCAGTTGAAGAATTCAAAGACATTTTGGAGAGCTAACAAGCTACTCACCTCTGCGCCATTTTCACTCAGAGTTTGTTGTGCTTCAAACGGTAAAGTTTGTTTACGTTGTTTCTATGGAAACTGCTCTGACTCTCCGCTTGACCGTAATATAAAGGCATGTATGCAGTAATTTTCTGATTGCAGATTTGATCTGGCAAAAACTGGCACTATGATGGAAGTTATGCAGAAGTGCAGAGTAGATGGAATAATTTTTGTACCTCAATAAGATTGTATGCCTTTTGCCTGTGTCTCCAGCCAGTGCCGGGGGTGAAACGCGCCTGCAATTATCAGCGGGATAACATTATCGTTTTTTTTATTCTGTGGAAAATGAAAGACCGATTTGCTGGCCAGATTTATTTATGAATCATAAACATGTTGTGGGCTATATAAGTAAAGTCAGGGCTCTCAAGTCTTATGCATTGACTGTGAGACACTTGCATTTCAACCAGTTCACATGTTCACACACCGCACCTTATGTTTGTCAAGCTGAGAAGTAAGGGTTAGGGTTATAATTATGAATAAATAATGTACTTCCCTGTGAAACAATGATGCTGGATGTTTATTTGCATATCATGATATGGTGCAGCCTTTTAATAGGTTTCTGTTTTTCTGTTAATCCTTCATGGTGTTGAATAAGTCAGCAAGCATAAGTCTAAGGCTAGTGAGTGACTGGTGTTTTCGGGGGAGACTCCCTAGAGCTGGAGAGAAATACCTTAAGGCACGGGATGAAAAATCCCAAATCTTCCAGGAAAAATGTCAGCATTATATGTATTTGCCACACAGAACAGAACAAAAAATTCCTTAGGGAATCACACGCCTACCATAGTCACTATACTACTCAGAACGCCTGGCAGCCACCAAATCAAACATAGGAAAAGGTCCGGATTTATAGCGTTAGAATGTGGTAGAGACTAATATCCATAACGTACCATCCTAGAACACACTGTGCTCTAAAATTTAAGCCCAATTAAAATCTGAATATTAAATGAGGAAAATAATTTGATTTGTTCTTCTATCCCAAGTTGTGGTCTAAAAGCAATAAGACCACCATCCATTATACCTGCTTTGGGGAAAATGCACTCCTGTAGCCACTAGGGGAGCTCTCACCTCTTCTGGGCCCAGCTAAATAATTATGTTACGCATTCTAACAAGCTTTATTATCTGTGTCAATAAGCCCTGCTTTTACACTAACACTCCTGCTGAGAGGCTAATTTGATTACCAGTCTTGCCCTTGTCATTAGGAACACATGAGAATTTGCGCAGTGCTGTTTCACAGTGGATTCTCACTGGTTTTCCCCAAGACTGGTACGATACATTTTATTCAGTTTCATACCACAGGTTATTGCAAGAGGGATCAATTGGTTTATACTAGTGCAAGGAAACTATTATTATGATGGTGGGTTATCAAACACAGTAGCTGGCTACCTCAGACATAAGACGCCCATTACGTACCTGTGTATCACCTATATGGGCTTGGAATCTGTATATAAATTGAAATAATTATTCATAGCCCAGATAGCATCATATTATTGTTTCAGCGTTGAAGTATAGTTAAATGCATTGAATTATGGTCAGTGTTAAATTATCAGCATTGAAACTGAATTGATTTTTGGTCATTTTTTCAATATTGAAAAATTAATGGTGGCGAAACCTTGATATAAAGTGACTTTTTCAACATTGAAAATAAGATGCTGAGTTAACATCAATATTATTGAAAATAAAAATGGAAAAATGAATTTATGGGGGGCGGCATGGTGGTGCAGTGGTTAGCACTGTTGCCTCACACCTCTGGGACCCAGGTTCGAGTCTCCGCCTGGGTCACATGTGTGTGGAGTTTGCATGTTCTCCCCATGTCGTCGTGGGGTTTCCTCCGGGTACTCCGGTTTCCCCCCACAGTCCAAAAACATGCTGAGGCTAATTGGAGTTGCTAAATTGCCCATAGGTGTGCTTGTGTGAGTGAATGGTGTATGAGTGTGCCCTGCGATGGGCTGGCCCCCCATCCTGGGTTGTTCCCTGCCTCGTGCCCATTGCTTCCGGGATGGGCTCCGGACCCCCTGCGACCCAGTAGGATAAGCGGTTTGGAAAATGGATGGATGGATGTTACAGGTAAGGCGTGTGTCATGCCCGGCTCGTCCGCTCCTCGTGTGTGCCACGCCCCCTGATTACCCACATGTATTTCCCTGATCGTCTCCAGCTTTGTCTAGTTACTTTGATTAGTCCTGTGTATTTAAGTCCTGGTCTCCCCGGTTTCCCTTGTCCGTCATTGATGTTTGTAGGTGTGCTACGTTTTCCAGTCCTCGTTTGCCCATTAAATCCCTGGTTTTGCCCCGACTTCACCTGTCTGCCTGCTATTTCCACGCCTGCCCGCACGATCGCCGCTTCGCCCGACCGCGATCGTGACAGCGTGACTTTTATAGAAGACAGTGCTGCTGCAGGAAGAAGAATACATAAGTAAAGGGGGGATGTTGCGTTCAGTTAGTAATTGTTCTGTTTTCCATATTACTGTATGTCACAAGAGGGTGCTGTAAGGCTGTTTGATTCGACTTCAATTCCTATTCCAAGAGTCAAGAATGGATAGTTGATCCCAGGCAGCAGTTTTCCAGATTATCAACTTCAAAAACTAAAAAATATGATAGGAAAAAAGTCTTTGTAAAATTAAGAAGTATATAATACTATGAATGACAAGGGGTCTTAATACTTTTCATTTAATTTTATTAACTCAATCTTTTGCTGGCAAGTATACCTTTTAAATTTATATACATAACAGTACAACTGCATTATTTGTGTTTTGTATGCACACTTCATACAAAGCAAAAGGTTATGGCGGCTACTTCATTAATAGTATTTCTTATTGATACTTTACAATTCCGTTCTATTGCCCAACTCCCAAAGGATCATAGATTTTTATTAAAACATAGTAGTCTATGGAAATGTCAATACTAATCATACATTTCAGTGACATAACTAAATAGACATATGTTGACACACAGACACAGATAAAAACAATTAAACTCCCTCTATGTGAAAATGACATGTGACACACGTCCTCAATGTTAAAATCCATGAGTGTAAAAAATGACCATCGTTGCTAATGTTATATCTCAGGTCTCAGATTACTTCTTTAAGTGTCAATTAAACTGAAAAAAAATCACAGAAAAAGGCAAGCTTATTTGCCGACATTTAGTAACCGACAAGCTGATTAAGGAGGACTAAACCTGTACCTGGCTTTCCTGTCAGCTCCTTGGGGATGGCTAATCTTCAAATTTTATTACAAATACTACAACTTTATTTTGTGCCTTGCTTAAAGTAAAATATCTCCAGACTACTAAATACCGCGTTAATGGTGACATTTTTAAACTGATTCGCTTCTTTCGCCTCACTCTCCTCTATGTGACGGGTGGGCGTGGTTGATCTAGCCGGCTCCCGATTGGCGGGTATTCGGTAGCTCCTGTGTCATGTGACTGGTAGTAGCGTAGGCAGCACCGCCATAGCTTTGAAACCCTGTGTGCCTCCTTGGGCGATACGCGATGTTGGCATGGTAATTGTGAAATAGAGGATTCATAGATATGACTTAGTGAACCGACTATTTTCGAAACTGCAACAACATGAGGAATGTTAAAACTAGAAAACAGGGAACCACATTTCACAGGTAAAAAAATCTGCGGTACGGTCAAATAAGATACATAACATGTTTACTTGCCTGTGACACTGACGGGATACTAGCATTAGTTTTTGTTGAGAATACTATGAGCAATACTACATAAATTTGGGGGGGGGGGCAGTAGTGGTGGGCTTGTTTATTTATTCTACATAATTGTAAGATATAAATGCGTTAATTAGTAAAGAAGTTATGGCTAAAAGATCTTTCCATCTACACCCTGACATGTTGCTTGTTTATGTCTAATTATCGCTCCAAGATGGTGGCGCTGCTGACTCGTTGTGGAAAAGCGAGGTGAGGCATCTAGGCTTTCAAATTCATGAGCACCACCATGTACTTCGTTTAAATGGGAGGTTCACCCCAAAACTATAAAAAAGATATTTTAGAGGGGCCTTAATGCTATCTATTCATCAAAGTTCTGCTGGGAGTTGTTCAGGTTTGGAAATATCAGCCGTAGAAATGTCGGGCTTCTATCGAAGTACACTACTCGTATCACTGCGCATTAGACACAAGCGCGAGCTCCCTGGCAATATCTGCTGCGCAGTGATATTATTGGTGTGTGGAGTTGGGTAGAAGGAAATAGTTCGTATATTAAACTGCTCGCGACGAAGTCTGTGGATTTTCTTAACCTGTTCCTGATTTCTGGTAAGAGATATTGCTGTTGAATTTTTCAAATACGATGTTCTGGCGCTTTAAGTAGTGAAAGCAAAATTGAATCTTATTATATTGCTTATTGGATTGGATTGGATTGGATTGGAAAAGCCCTTTATTGCTGATGCAATATACCATGGCACCAGTCACAAGTACCGGTGAAGAGCAGGCCATCAACCGACCTTACATATACACAGACATCACAGTAGGGGGAAGACCGGCCGGGAGACAGGGGAAGTGAGAAGAATAGAAACAAGATAACATGGTGGGAGAGGAGGAGAATAAAAAAACACCCCCCAGATTGCACTCCAGTAGGGAGTACATTGTGGGAACCGAAAAAAACACCTCAGCAACATAAGCACATGGGCACTACACCTTACATAAAAATGACACGACTTGCAACGGGTAGGGGAAAGGGGGTGTGGAGGTGACCCAGCAGAGACAGACAGCCATCCGGTCCTGCTGCCATAGAAACGGCGCTGGTCAGACCCGCCTGTTCACGCTGGGGGTATGAAGCGGCGGAGGCGTGGGATGGGGGGAGGGTAAGTCCTTGGGATTGGGGGAGAGGAATGCAAGAGAGTCTCACTGCCTTGTTCTTCTGGGGGAGTTGTTAGTTCCAGCAGCAGCCTTGGCCAAGGCCAGTGCTGATATGGGGGAGCCAAATACTTGATAGAATAAGGTTGTTTGGGTTTCCATGCGAGGAGCTGAAATTTCCAGCTCCTCTAATGTCCACGCTGATCTCCGCCATCCAATAATTTTTGCAAAGCTGTTAGCTTCTCCACGATGTTATCCAGTTTGCGATCCATTTGCACAGTCTGCACAGTCTGAGTGCTAACAGCTCTGCCCACTCCATCAATCATTCCGGCCAGCCTAGTGGGGCTTTGAGAGGCTGTCACTGTCTTCTTCAATCTTTGATAAACCAGGGCAATGCCTAATCCAATCAGCATAATACCTGTAATCATGGTTCCGAATAAGTAGATGTCTTCAATGTCCTCCACGGAAAGAGCTGCCAGGCACACGACCCTCCACCGCTCCCATCCGTCCATCGTGTAGCCAGCTGCGTACGTTCCTGCAGGACAGTCAGGTTCCCCCGACCCTAGGCTTCTCGTCGAGAAGATGGTGTCAATTGCGTTGAGAGACCAGCTGATCAAATCCATAATTTTTCGTAGTTTGGAGAGCAGGGCTGAGAGAGTCTCTTCACAGACACAGTATAAGACAGTAGACTAGACGAGACGAGAGGAGCGAAGCAGGGAAGATAAGGGGAGGGAGAGGGTAAGAAGTGCGACCGCCTCCGTTGAGAGCCAAACGAGAATTCATTAATAAGTACCTATAACATGTATACTGCCCAATGTTTTGATTTAATAAATATTTAAAATTAATAAATATTTCAAAAATACTTCAATATTTAAAATGGTTCATGATTTTCAGGAGCGGTACAGTGGTTAGCACTGTTGCCTTACACCTTTGGGTCCCAGGTTCGAGTCTCCGCATGGGTCACATGTGTGCGGAGTTTGCATGTTCTCCCCATGTCGTCATGAGGTTTCCTCTGGGTACTTTGGTTTCCCCCCACATTCCAAAGACATGCTGAGGCTAATTGGACTTGCTAAATTGCCCGTAGGAGAGCATGTGTGAGTGAATGGTGTGTGAGTGTGCCCTGCGATGGGCTGGCCCCCCATCCTGGGTTGATTGATGGATGATTTTCAGGTCACACTGCCCCCTCAGAGCCCACCAATCAGTGACTGTCTCATAGTGTGATGTAATACACAATGTCCGCACCACCCACTTTTCAGTGAGCAGTAAAAACACACCAGCTTGTCTCAGCGGACAGCGGCTCTTATCAGATAAGGGGAAAAGGACGAGATATCAAAAGTAAAAATAAATATATCACATTTGGTTAACATCAAATGAAAACAGCCCTGCAATAATATATTGGATTCTAGGATATCACCTATTAAAAGGGTGAATCTATTCTAGCAGACCATAAAAATCCAATTATGAACAGTGAAAATGGGCATAATAGGTCCCTATAAACGACAGGTTTCTGTCCATGGTGCTGAAAACCAGGATTGGCAGAATTCACATTACAGCGATTCCCCACTATATCGCGGATTTTCCTCCGACGCCTCACAATTCTCTGCGTATCCCGTACATTGTTTGTGGTCCGATTGTTTTCGTTTTGTTCTAAGCCCTACGATGGAAGACGTTGACCATTCAGGAGAAGGTAAAACTTCTGGATGTGCTTCGGGAAGGAAAGCGTTATGCGGATGGCGTTCGCCATTATGGTTTGAATGAATCAACAGTACGCTACATGAAGAAGGATGAAAAGAATGTGTAAGAGCCATATATGTTTTTATTTTTATATATTCCATTACATATATAGAGAGAAAGTTGTGTGTGTGTATACATATTAAAAATTATTATTTTATTATTATTATTATTATTATTATGTTACTCATATCCTTAGCCCGACATTTAACATAGCCCGATATATGTGTTTTAATGAGTTTACATATGTTTAAAGCATGTGGGAGGGGTATTTTAAGGCTTAAACTTAAAAAAAAAATTATATGATCCTTCTGTATCGTGGATTTTCACCTATCGCTGATGGGTCTGGAACGCATCTACTGCGATAGGCGGAGGATCAAATTTACCTTCATGTGGAGTCTTGGCTTTTCACAATGTTTCATTCCTGCTTATAGCTAAGGTTTTTTTTAGCCGTCGTCACTCTAAGGTTGCCCATTAATGGTTTGGAATTGGGAATGTAAAGCTGTTTTGTTAGCATGTCTGCCTTACAATTCCTTTACTGTAAGTCAAGGCCTGCTGGAACTCAATACTGCTTCATGGCGCTTGTATTTACTCTTTATTTTTTATTACATTATGTTTGAGACTAACCCCTTTATCTACCTCTCCATTCCTCCTGTTGAGCTCCATACAGAACTAGTGGAGAAAAGGGGTGCTTGGAGGGGAGACGATATCTCTGGATGCCCACTTAAGAAATATCTGCGTTACCTTCCAATACACCTTCCAAACTTAAGTGGATTGAACATGGGTGCTGTTGAATTAATAAAAAAAATGCACTGTATTAAAATTATTTTGTTTATATAACATAAAATTGAACTATAAACATGAAATTTAAATCTGTTGAGTTTATATATTGACAAAATAATAATTCAGAATTTTGAACCCTCATTGAACAAAATTAAACCTAATATGGACAAATGGAAAGCATTGAAATTATCCTTATGGGGGGAAGGTTAATGTTACTAAAATGGTTGTGGTGCCTCAAGTTAATTATCTCTCTATGATGCTTCCATTTAATATTCCGGAAAGGATATTTGAACAGTACGAGAGTATAGTATAAGATTTTTGTTGGGAAAGAATAAACCTAGGATTAAAATTACTTCGCCCAGAGACAAGGGAGGTCTAGGATTGCCAGATGTTAGATTATATAGCATGTCATTTGAAATAGCCAAACTCTACTATCACTGGAAGAATGTGAATTCTGATGTGGACTGGATAGCTATCGAGAGCAATTTGGCTTCACTATTTCAACCTCTGCACATTCTGTCACAATGGGGGGACAATATAAGAAACACAAACCCGATAATATCTTTTTCGAGAAATATATGGATCAAAATACATAAGAAGCTTAAAGTATCACATGACATGCAGCCATATTCCTCAATTTGGCACAATCCTCAAATACAAATAGTAAAAAGTATGGAAACAATGGCAACCCAAAGGGGTGAAAACTCTCTGGGATTTATTCGTAAATGGGATGTTTATGTCATAATCAGACTTAAAGAGTAAGTAGGAGGAGGAGGGAGTTTTTGGAAGTTTTTGCAACTGAGGCATTGAGTCACGAGTGTTAAAATGCAGAAGATGAATGGTCAAGAATACTTTCTAGAGTGGGGAAATATTTTAGGGAAGTAAAAGGTAAATTTATTCAGTATAAAATTATACACAGATAGTACTGGACACTAGTTAGACTAAATAGAACTGGACTAATTAATACTGATCAGTGTTGGAATTTTAGAAGGCAGGTGGGGGTTTATTTACACATGCTGTGGCAGTGCTCTCAGGTATATTCATTTTGGGGTAGAGTTCTTGGTCTCCTGGACAAATGGCTAGGCTTTACTTTACCCCGCAAACCCGACTCTCTCTGCTAGGAGATAGAGTGGAATTGCCAAAGGTGAATAATAAACAGTTTAAGGCTGTGATGGTGGGACTCAACTGCCATGAGGGTAATATTAAGGCATTTGAAATCCTCAACAATCCCCAATATAAAGGAATGGACCAATGAGATGATTAAGGCAGCTTCATATGAAAAAATGTTGGACAGACTAAATGGGAAACGAGGTATAATGAAAATGTGGGAATGTTTCTAGGGCCATGTTTTTGAAGGATAAATGGCTGGGAGGTTGAACTAGTGATTGGTCATATTGTTTTATAAATGTGAATGGCTGAAGTGTATTATATGAGAGTGCTGTAACTTTTTGGTTTGAAAAATAAGAAAAATTTGAATTACAAAATAAAATGTTCTTAGAACGGCATGGTGGTGCAGTGGTTAGCACTGTTGCCTCACACCTCTGGGACCCGGGTTCGAGTCTCCGCCTGGGTAACATGTGTGTGGAGTTTGCATGTTCTCCCCATGTCGTCGTGGGGTTTCCTCCGGGTACTCCGGTTTCCCCCCACAGTCCAAAAAACATGCTGAGGCTAATTGGAGTCGCTAAATTGCCCATAGGTGTGCATGTGTGAGTGACTGGTGTGTGAGTGTGCCCTGCGATGGGCTGGCCCCCCATCCTGGTTTGTTCCCTGCCTCGTGCCCATTGATTCCGGGATAGGCTCCGGACCCCCCGCGACCCAATAGGATAAGCGGTTTGGATAATGGATGGATGGATGGATGTTCTTAGAAAGTAATTTCATGTAACCACTAGTCTTAAAATTAATTACATCCAACAGTACATTTTTTAGTGTAGGTAAGTAGATGGATCGATAAAATTAAATAATTATTACAAATCACAAATAACTATTACAGTCATGGCCAAAAATATTGGCACTTGTGTCAAAAAACACACCCCTTCTCCTAGAAAATTGTTGCAATTACAGATGCTTTGGCATTGTCATTAATTTCTCTTGTTGGCACTTGAAGAAAACAAAAAGAGGAAGAAGGAAAAACAGGAATCGGAGACATTCCACGCCAAAGGGCACCTGCCCTTCTCATATTGTCTCAAAAACCCAAAGCCAGTCAGAGTGGTCTGGGGGTGATTGTACACCCAAATAGGCCATTTGATCCATGTTGGTCTTAGTCTTTCTCATGATGGTGGGTAAATCTGGGGTGGCTCTTGTGGTTCTCATATGAGGTCTTTGGTGCACATTAAGTGAGGCAGATACAGGCCACCCATTGTGTACCTCTGTGCCATTTAAATGGGCTTGCAATCTGAAGAGGTGTGAGGTCACAGTGATTTAACACTGACCCACTTTTTCTTATGGCCTTGAGCCAGGTCATGACAATATCTTGTGCAGCACTAATGACGTAATGGCATCTGCTCATGTTATCTCATAACTTGAAGCTGTTTGTGCAGCACAACCCACACGGCACCAACAAGACATTGAGAACAATCCCAGCAGCCCTCGGCTCTCTTACCCAATGCTGTTATAAGGGGACCAAACTTCTTTAAATTTCGCTTCCACAGTGGCTTTTGAAAAAAATAAGCAAATCACGCAATGCTATTGAAATTATTAAAACATAGAGATTAACAGTCAGATATGTTTTGTGATTTTAAATGATGAAGTAATATATTGGATATAACATGAATGTATTTCTTATTTCTTTTTTTTTGGGTTTTCTGTGGTGAGAAATGAAAGCTACAGGCATGTAAATATTGCTTCCTGTAGTAACTTGTAAAATGTTCCTCATTGTTAACAATCACATTACATGTGAAGGTGTCAGTCAGTGGAAACGCATAGTGAGGCACGCTGGCCAACCATTGTATTCATTCAGGACCAGCCCATCAAGTAAAGGTTTCAGCACCACGGACAGTGACCTGTGTTAAACTGACCTCAGGTTCCTACATTGGCTCTATGGAATTTTCTGTAAATAATGAAATGCCACTGGCCCCCTACATGCGGAAATGTTTCCCCCTCCCCCAGACTTCTTCAGAGAGCTTTGGAGGACATTGTCTGCACGCTACCAGAGGCAACTAAGAATGTGCTTGAGTTGGGAGGAGGCAGTAGTCCCCATTTTTCCCTCCTGCTGTAGAGGGTCATCGGGAGGAGGTGGGTTTGCTGCTCTCTTTCGTGTCTCCTCAGCAGGTGGCTCTTAGAGATTTGTCTGAGAAAGGTCTGTTCCAGGCTTGTGTTAAAGTGCTGCATTTTCGGGCACTGAGTGGACTGGCAGATTCTAGGTGGTCAGGTTTGTTGAGGCCTGGATCTTCCCCGCGGGGATGTTGGAGGTCCCTGTACAAGCCCCCCATTGAGAAGCACACGGTGGATCTTCAGTGGCAGATTGTGCACGGGGCAGTGGCCACAAACAGACAGGTGATGCACATTGATTCCACAGGGTGGCAATTGGTTTTCTTAGCTAATCTGTTTCTTTAAAACAAAGAAATGGATTGTTTACTTGTGTCTTTTATTCTACATCATAGATAATGCGAACCTTCATATAAGTAAGAGGTAATATTTTGCTCAGTATCAGTTCAAGTTCAAATACTTCAGGTTTTTTATTTGACAAAACACATAAAATTGTTCAAATACTTCAGGTTTTTTATTTGACAAAACACATAAAATTGTCATGCAAAGTCATTGATTTATTTTTAAAACTATTGCACTGTGATACATTTAACATCATATTTTCAGTTCTGCCAAATCTTTTATTGACAGCTTAGTGGTTTTCTAATGGCTTGTGGTGTCACATGGTGGTCGAAAATGATATTACAGGCTTTTGTTGAAAATACCTTAAAATTCATCTGGAATGTATTGATTTATGCCATAATTAATGATGCAAATTAACACAGATGGGGCCATTTTGACCCCATTTTGATGTTTTTGAAGAGGTAGACGGTCCAGTTGGCTGTATTAGTCAGTCTGCTAAGAAACATAGTGCCAACAAGCCCATGGCCCCTTTTCATGTAAAACTTCATACAGGAGGCTGTTTGTGCAGTTTAGTGCCTTTGTTAGCCTCGGCTCCTGTAAATCATATAAGCACACCCACCACACCCCCAGGAGCATTCCGCGTGCCCCCACCGGCCAACCTGCTTGTCCCCCCCAACCCACAGACCGTCTGTAGTTCTGAAATTTATCCACATGGCTGCTGACCAAGTCTAAGGTAAAATTTCATAAATGAAATTTTCAGTAAAATACATTTTTTTCCTCTAATCTGGGAGACAGTGCAGAATTATTGGAGTCGGTCCTAACTCTGTCTTGAATATGTACCCAGCAGGCACCTAGGACTCGTATCTCCCTCTGAGAATCTCTTCTAATGCGCTCAGCAGCAGAAATTCTCCATCCTAGATGAGCCTGCAAAGTTCTGTAGAAGTTAAATATACTTTAGTCAAATAAAGAATGAGACAATTTACTTAAAGCATGATATAGTTCATATTGCTCTTCAGGCTTCGTGATAAAATATTAAAATTATGGAGTACAAAGTTGTACATGCAAAGAATACAATGCAGAGTGGCAGAGCGCCTGGCCCAGAGGGTTTAATGGAATTTATCTTAATGTCTTTATTCTATTTTACTTTAATTTTTACCATATAATTCATTGTATTGTTCTTTCGATTTTATTTCTATTTTATTTTTGCTAATACACCGGATCTGAGTGCCTCATTTTGTTCCCTTCATGTAGAACACGTTTTGTAATGACAATAAAACATCCTTATCCTCATCTAAATCACACTGTCTAACTACTAACCTGTTTAAATAATATAATTGGATCTCAAAGGTTAATTGTCACTCAATTACCCCCTCAGCCCAACAGTACCACAAACACCCAACATGCACGGAAATTTTCTCCTAAGTTGTTTTCCCTGCCTGGAACAATACCACAGCAGTCACATGGACTGATGTTTCAAAACATTTCAGAAACCTTGCATTGAAACTTGAGGTCTTTAGGAGGGATCAGTCCGGGGTGGCAAAGTTGCCACCACAAAGGTTTTTGATTAAGGGATTCATGATGCCAGGTAGCCATCTTTCACAAGCTGGTGGGCTGTGCCACTGATGCCTTTGCTTGGGTTTTATATGTCTGTCCTGGTTTGTGTTCTTGCCACTTCAGGTTCCCTGGTTTTGGTCTACATTCCTCGGTCCTCTGCTGTGGAGTCTACCTTCTGCTTCACCTCATTCTGGAGCCGCCCATCCAGTCAGCGGCCCATGTCCCCCTGGTTCCCTGTTTCCTGAGGTTAGTCTGCTAGTCTCCGGGGCCAGGGGGCAGAAATCTGCCATGTTGGATGGGTGGCCCAGGTTGGGGTGCTCCATCATAGACTGGTACATGAAGGATTATAAATGGTTTTTAACCAGTATGTACCGAGTGTGCATCGTGACGAAAAGAATGTCATGGGAACATTTAGGACTGACTGCAGTATTAGTTCAAAGCATGATTGTGTTTTTCTTAATTTTTATTGATTTATTTTTGGATTATTAATTTTTTAAAGTAACTTCATTCAGTTAAAAGGGGTTTGTCCATTTGCTTTAGCAGAAGTTCGTGTAAGTATGATGTTCACCTTCCTTTTTCATAGTCTAGTCTTTGCCAAGTTTTATGCTTATTTCCCCTGATTAAGTTAATCTGACGTGTGTTTAGGAGGGTCATACAGGCTTTTTGTTTGTAATGGAAGCACAGGGTCTGTACTTGAAGCTTATTTGCCATGTTAAAGGAAGCATTTTACCTTCCTCTCTAATCTCTTTTTTTCTTGGCTCTCACTGCAGTCTCCTCTATGCCAGGGTTTCTCAACCCAGTCCTTGGACCCCACTGCAAAGATCCACAGTTTTGCTCTGTCCAAGCTCTCAGCACAGCAGTAAAAGGTGACTGTTTGGTTCATGCATGCAGGGATCTGGGACAGAGCAAAAACGTGGAGCTGTCTGGTGGGCAGAGGAATGAGTTTAGAAATGCTGCTGTATGAAGTATTAAACCATTTGACCGGTTGGATAAATGTTAAAATGTTTTCTCAAAATATAAAAAGAGATAATCTTCTGTTTTGCGTCTCATTACAAGCAAACTTGTTTTTTGTTTTTATGTCACTCTAGTATTTGATATCTAATTTTCAGTCTTCTGGCAATATAATGTGGTGAATGGTGAAAGACTTCCAGCGGGGGCTCCGGTTTCCTCCCACAGTCCAAAAGTGCGCAGGGTAGGTTAATTGGCAAATCTGAGTTGTGAGTGTTTGCGCCCTGCAGAGTGTTGACTCCTGCCCAGGGTTGGTTCCTGCCTACGCCTGTTGTTCCAAGGACAGGCTCCGGTCCCCCCCGCGACCTCAGTTTGGCTTGCTGTCTCCCCGCTTGGTTTTCTTTGGTTTACGTCTTCACTAGCCCCCTCGTTGCTTTGACTTGTGTGTAAGTTATGTATGTGTGATTGTATTGCTGCATAGGGAGTGACTGCTATTTTGTTTTGCAAGTGTGTGTTGGACTCTGTTTATTTGGTCAGGGAGTGAGGTGGAGTGTTTGTCTTTTGGTTTCCTTTTCTTTTGCACTTAGGTGAGATTAGCTGTGGGTCGCACTTGATAGTTGGGGATTTTGTTTGTTATTTTGGCTGTGGTCAGTCCCAAAGTCTTTTGCACTGGGTTATTTGTTCAGTGTCAGTATTATACATGGAAAAAAAATGAAAATACAAAAATATCCCTTTGTCCACTGGTGTTCCCTTCTTGCCCTCACCCTGTTTGTCCCTTTATCCCATTCCCCTTTCCCGTGAATACTGTTACACTCCAACCCTAGACAGGATATCAAAACAGCATCTTACCTATCGTTTTAAAAGAGATGAGGGATATTAATCATTGACCTTTATCTTTGCTATTTCAGAAATCCGTATCTGCTACCTTGTGACTGGAAGTATACACTGTAAAAAAAAGGCAAAATTTGTCACAGTTTTAAACCATTTTATATCAGCCAATTTGACTACAGTATAATTATTTTTTTCCTCTTATGTTAAATGACAGAAAAGTTTTTATCAAAACTACATTGCATAACTGGCATCGTAGTACTGATTAGCACCGATTCAGACATCCCGATGAACAAATATGAAATTCATTTAAACTGTGGTACCTTAAATCCGTCAAGTTACCCCGATAAGCCAGTAACCCTGATTCGTAGTACAGGCCACTGATCACAAGCACTCGGTGTAAACGTATTGTTTAACCGGCGCTGTTGCATTACCAGGGTGAGAGCTTGACTTGTTGGTTAGCTATAAAAACAGACGTTAGTGCAACTCCACGTTAATGGTGCGGTCATCATGGCTTATAAATGCTTATTATCGTTCATCATTGTTTGTGTCAGTAACGATAACATAAACACGGGTAGGCACCAGGAGAACATCATTGGCTCTTGCATCGATTACTTTTCCCGTAACACCCTTTAGATTGTTTCCCTGAAGGGCAGCAAACCGACAATTTCGGTGTGATTGAGCTGATCACGTGTGCATGGGGAGGGAATGCGGACCACATGACCTTCCCGGCGAGCTCAGCGCATCCAGCATCGCTTCGCAAATACAATCAAAATGTTTTATCTTTATTCACACTTTCTATCTTTATTCATTATCTCTACGATCTCACTGCTAGACGAATGCCTGGCATTCAGAGCATTCTTTATTAGCCATTTGCCTTTGGATGCAGTTTATTTGCATGCCCCAAAGCTTCCAGGCATCAGTAATTGCTTCCCACGTTACTCCGGTCCTGGGGTCTTCTGTAACTGCCCTTTGGGATTACATATATTCAGCATATGCTTTTGTCCGAAGTGAGGAGAGTTTGGGGTCAGAGCACTTGGGTCTAAGGGACTTGCTCAAGGGCTTAACAATGTTACGATTACTCTGCCATGGGAGTTGAACCAACAACCAAACTGGCAGAGATGGCCAACCTGCTGAGCTCCACACCCGCTGACGATCTCCTTTTCCTGTCTGCTGCAGTCTCCATGGACCTGAGTCCAGAGAAGCACTCTGAACTTGAGGACATCCGGCTGAGGAAAGGAGCCCTTCTGCTGGAGATCCAGAGGCTGCGGGAGGCGCTGAGAGAGGCCCTCATGGAAGTGGAGGTCCTTGAATCCAGCACCAAACGCAGCCAAATCTTAGAAAAGAATAGGCATGTCGCCATGGGAAGAAAGAAATTCAACATGGACCCTAAGAAGGGTATCCTGTTCATGGTACAAAACAATCTTCTCCGGCACACGTCTGAGGACATCGCCCAGCTCCTATACAAGGGAGAGGGGCTGAACAAAACAGCCATTGGGGATTACCTGGGTGAGAGAGACGACTTCAATATCCAAGTCCTCCAAACATTTCTTGGGCTTCATGAATTCGCAGGGTTCAACCTGGTACAGGCTCTCAGGCAGTTCCTCTGGAGTTTCCGTCTGCCAGGAGAAGCACAAAAGATTGACAGGATGATGGAGGCCTTTGCGCAGAGGTACTGTCAATGTAATCCTGGAGTCTTCCAGAACATTGACACCTGCTATGTACTTTCATTTTCCATAATCATGCTAAACACTAGCCTTTATAATCCAAATGTGAGAGACAAGCCCAGTGTGGACAGGTTCATCTCCATGAATCGAGGAATCAATGATGGAGGCAACCTGCCAGATGATCTCCTCCGAAATCTTTATAAGAGCATAAAGAATGAGCCATTCAAGATTCCTGAAGACAATGGGAACAATGCCTTCTTCAACCCTGACAGAGAGGGTTGGCTCTTCAAAATGGGAGGAGGACGGGTGAATACATGGAAAAGGAGGTGGTTCATCCTGATGGATAACTGCCTTTACTACTTTAAACATACTACGGATAAGAAACCCAGGGTGATCATTCCGCTGGAGAATCTGAGCATCCGTGAGGTGAAGGATCTCAGGAAGCCTAACTGCTTTGAACTGTACATCCCTAACAACAGCAGACAGCTGATGAAAGCCTGCAAAACGGAGGCGGACGGCCGCCTGGGAGAGGGAAATCATGTGGTGTACCGCATCTCGGCGCCAACCCCTGAGGAGAAGGACAAGTGGATACAGAGCATCACTGCTGCTGTGAGCACTGACCCTTTTTATGAGATGCTGTCAGTAAGAAAAAAACGGCTGAATAAATAAGTAACGATAAAGACTGTGTGAATATGGTTGGATGTGCTATTGCAGAAAGTATTTATTTCAGAACAAGGAACTTTGCACAAAGTAATGTTTAACCTTAAGGTAGCATGACCGAATACCAGGTTTTGTTTTGATGCGACTTATTGTTCACTACAGATTTTATCATCGAAATGCCCTGTCCTTTTTTTGTATAAATGTGAAATTAAATGTTATTTGCACTGTATTGCTGATCTTTATGTCAGAGAACCTTTTTTTCTGAGAATCCACACTGCTGTAAATTTGCATCAACATGATTGGGATTGGGATGGAAAAATTATTTTCCATCTTAACCCATATTCTAAGCATATTGATTTCTCTTGTAAATTTTACTTTTACAGCAGTATGATTTAAGACACTAACAGCAATTCATTTTTCAAACAGTAATTGTTAATGTGATAGGAATTGCATTCAACAGCAAATGCGTTCAACTTAACCAAATGTATAAATCTTACATATTCTGATGATTTGACATTCCCCCGACGTCTGTGTGATGTATTTCAGCAACAACACGCAGTTAATGAGATCACTATGCGGAATTTAGCCGACTGTTATTTTACTGATTAGGATATATCACCCATGATTGGGGTATACTATATATCAAGGGTCAGCAACCTTTTTGAAACTGAGAGCTACTTCACGGGTACTGAGCCATACAAAGGCTACCAGAACAGACTTTACCTAAACTTATCTAAACTTCATGTAGAATAAACACGTTTTAAATGCTTTTTTGGATATTGTCATTTTCAAATCTATATAAATACAAATGTGATTAAAAAAGAATAGCAACAAGATAAAATGAAATTTTAGTCACTGCCCACTGGTGAGTTGTGGTATTTTTAGAACAGGTCCGTGGACAACTCATGTGGTTCTTGGGGGCATCCTGGTGCCAGTGGGCACCATGTTGGTGACCCCTGTTCTAAATGGTATGTAGGGTTTGCAAACTTCACCAACGCTTCTGATGTAGCTACATTTAGGCTTATAGTGGAATAATATAGTGGAAGATTCCTTGCGTGAGTGTCTGAGAGCGTGAAAGTCATGCTAGATGCAAGGTAGTCGGCAGCCCTGCTTTCCGTGTGCATCTGTCTCTTACTTTAGGTGGCTAGAGATTCAGCATTACTCAGGATTAGGAGCCACTTGCACTGATAATAATTAGTTTCTTTTTCCCCTTGCAGTCTGCTGCTGTATAACATTATGAAATCAGCCCAAAAATCCGCAACCCATGACCTAATATTTACCCGAAACTATGTTTTCAAAATAGCACAATTGGGCATGAACACCGCGGACCTGGAAACTCTGCTGAGCATTGAGAATCAGCGTGCAAAGGCTCTTAATTTGGATATGTTTGTGAAACGTTCTGCTGCACAGCACAACAAAGAAAAACAACTGGTCAGTGATAATGAAAAGTACAATCAGCATTGTTTTAACCATGAGAGTCCAAATGCTTAGATAAATTGTCACCTTTTCAGTGTAAGTATGCTCCTGAGCTCCACGATTCTGAATGATAGTCGGTTTCTCACTGAACCTCCATGCCACTCTGTTAAAATCTCTCGCCACCCCATGTAAAATTTTCTAGATCCACCACTGTGCCAGAGCTAAGACTTAAGAATCTTGAGTATTATTTCAACAAAAACTTTGCTTGGGTGCTTCATACTTTAAATTAAATATAAATTATGGCAACGTGCAAAACTATTAAGCAAAATGCAACGTATTTGTTTTTCATTTACGTAATTATATATGTTGATTATGATTCTGTTTAGTTCCACAGTACATGCAGATACTACAATCCAAGCATGCACTCTTAGGTTAATTGCTATCAGTTTATATAAAGATTTCCCATTCGGCGCCTGTTACAGAAATTTCAGTCAGAGACTATCTTCTGATATAGAAAGAATGTTTACATTTTTTTTGGCCGTGGAATAGTTTTTCAGTGCTGCATGTAGTTTCTCTTTATTGTTTGAATAGGGCACAATTATAATTATACTACATTTATTATAATTATATAATTATATTATATTATAATTATTATATATATCATTATATTAGGGTGCCCCTCGCAGAAGGTAAATTTAATCTTATTTAATAAAATGTTTTATATAGCTTCAGATCACAGCAGAAGTCATTTACTGTAAGGTTACCTTTACTATACAAGATATAACAGCTCCAAAAGTTCTTCATTTGGTACAGAAAACATACGCCTGACAGATGGTGAAGTTTATTCCGTCTTTATTCTTCTAGACACCATGAAAAACTATAAAATAAACATATTATTAAATTCCTGCATTACATTTAATCTTACAAGACATTCTAAAAGATCCATGATATTACCGCTAAACAGCGGCTCATACATCACCGCAATTCCACTTTTCAATACAAGACAACAAGTAAATACAATAAATATAAATTACCGTTTGCGCCTTCTGACAAAATGCTTAGGAGTTATTACAGATCCTGCCGTGACAAGCCGACAAACCACAAGTTGACTCCATGAATCTCCCAGCATGCATTTACTCCTACCCTATTCCGTCACATGACCATGTATTCAAGGGTTAACACGGATCAATTAAATAGTCAGCAGAGGGCACTGGCATACATTTCACAGTATACATTCTATATTAAATCAAACCAGCAAAAGGTGATTATAAAATAACCGTCTTAGTGACAGTTACAGAGTGGCGTAGTCACCCTTTCGCTCTATAGCGCCCCCTACCCCTACTACGTTTATAATTATAATAATTGCCTCATGTGCAGTTACGCTGGTTAAATTACCTGGAAATGTTATTAACTGCACATTCTCCTAGAAACTAACAACAGTGCTCACTCAGGTATATTTATAATGGTCAGAAAGCTGATGTAAAGTCTGATATAGTGCTGAATGTGTTATTTTGTAGACAGTAATAGGTTTAATAAATTTTATATTCCATTACTATAGAAAGCTATACTTGCTTACTTAAGGCATTTTGCATTATTAATGTGTGATTTAAATGAAGGTAGTTTTATTACAGTCAGCTTTTATTCACAGTGTCATCATGAAGAGGAAGTGTGACAATCGTGAGTTTTTGGGCAACCACAGAAAAGCAGGAAAGTAAGTAGAGACAGTGAGATAATTAGTGCCAGTCAGATGATAGACGTATACAGTATGTGAGTCAAGGGTTCTTCATATATTAATCATCCCATTCAGATAACAAATCCTGAGAGATCCATTCCTGAGCATCATGCCAAGAAACACCACTTGTTTACTGATAACTGCTTTCATGTAGACTCTGCTGTGCTGAGAGTAAAGATGAAGAGGGAGAGACAGCAAGAGGCTGCTGACAGCAGAGAATGCAGGTGACATGGAGGGGAGTGAGAAAAGGAGTAAATATTGATGGTTAAGAGTGAATAATGACGTTACAGTAGCCTGATCCTGATGTTAGTTTAATATGCTTCTTAGTTTGGCTTGTGGTGTGTATTTCAGATATGGCATTTAAGCAGGGAGACTGAGTGTGAGTCAATGACAGAGAGAGAGAGAGAGAGAGAGAGAGCAGACAGGCAGGTGAAGATGAAGGTGTATTAGGGAGGAGGGGGGAGGAGCTTGGACCTTCACCAAATCAGCCAAATGTAAATGTCACGTCTATCAAACAGGAGACCCTGCTTTCAGGAGAAATGGTTTAAAGATCACACTGGGCTCCCTTACAGCCCCCCCCCCCCCCCCCCTCGTCTTAAGGGGGGTTCTTTGTTTCTACTGTGCAAAATAATTTGTAACACAAATGTCTAAACTGGCATGAAAGACACATTCAGCTCTTGTGAAGACTGGCATGTGAAACTGGAAAATGCACTGGGGAAATTCAGTGCACATAAAGACAGGCAGTGCCACAGATTAGCACTGATGACATGGATTCAGAAGATCAATCCTGTTAATATTCAACCTTCAGATGAGCTGGAAAGAGCAGCAGCAAGTGAGGAAAAATCTTCTGAAGTTAAGTACTTGGCACGGCAAGGCCTGGCTTTTCGAGGTGTTGGTAAGGAGAGTGGGAATTTCAAGCAGCTTCTAATGCAAACAGCAGAGGGCGATGCAGAGCTGACCATGTGGCTGAAAGGTCACTTTGATTTCACCAGTGCTGTTTAACTGTAACGCCTGTTCCTGGGTTGCCCTCAGTCCTTGTTATTGGTTATGATTCTCACTGTCCTGCACTGTGTCTTGTTAGCTGTGTATTTAAGTGCCTGTTCTGCTTCTGTTCTTTGATGGTTCATTATAGCTGTATGTTGTATGTATGTATATAGTTCTCTAGTTGTGTTTATTCCATCATTTAGTTCATTCCTGGACATTTGCTGTTTATTTTGGATCCATCCTGATCCTATTGGTTTTGATGTGTGTTGTAATAAACCCTATTTTTCCACCCGTGTCATGCACTGCCGCAACCAGAAGAGGGCAGAAGATATGGCACAAAAACAAAGGAAGAAGCCTAACTTTAAAAAGAACAAAAAACATCAAGACTCATCCAGCATGGGGTGGTGAGTTAAGGAATAACACAAACAATCAAAGAATAAGCAAACAAATGAGAGAAAAGATGCAGAGATGACTGAGAAGCAGGGGATGACTGGAGAAGAGATGACAGGACCAGAAGACAAGAGGGATACAGGGAGAGCAGAGAAGACAGTATAACTGAAGAATGGGAGAAGAGGAGAGACTGCAGAGGAAGGAGAACATAGATGACTGGAGGGGAGGGAATATAGGAGCAACAGAGAGAAGGAGGAAGTGCTGCGGAGGAGAAGACAGGATAAGAGGGGAAAATGTGAGCAGAGAAGGACAAACACCCCCACTGCCCAGCAAAGTGCACTTGTAAGTAAACCACAATTTTAGCCTTGGGCTCAATATCTGGACTTGTCTCTGTGTAGCAATGCATAGAATCCTTGACACTGGTTATGCCTGTACTGTATTAGTCCTAAACCTGCCATTATAGTGTAAGGAGAAAAGATTTTTTTTTAAATAAATCATTTAAAAAAAAAGGTAGAGCGATGTAGCCGCCGGAGAAGTCCCCCCCCCCCCCCCCCCCCCTAAAGCCCTGTTTGTTCCCTTCTAGCTACCAGATGAAACTCACAATGCACCCCAACGCCACCTAACTTCTCTTCCACATGATGCACCTTATTTACCCTTTGAATCCTGTCTATTATTGAGCGTTTTTCTATCCATTTGATTATAAGCTTATTACACTGTATGTACATTAGTCAGCCACATATGCTGTATATCTTTGTTTTCCGGACAGTCTGGGCTACTCAGATGTGTCATAATTCGATTTGTAAATGCTGACAGTCTTGATGTCATCCTTCTTATCAGGAAAAACTACTTGTGTATATAGATATTTCTCAATTTTTAGTTTCATCTAATATAAAAATTGGCAGGTAGTACAAATATAATCTTATAAATGCTGAGATTAGAGTATCTGCGATGCAGGAATGCAGGGGTTTCATTGGGGCCCTTTCTATGGCTTAGTACTGTGAAGGAATACATGGTTAGTGCCAGGCGCAAATGAATATCTTTGATTTTGCATACATTTGGTAACTTGTTGAAGTTGTCTGATAGTCAGTAATACATGGTTTAATTATTATGATTTTTTTATTTATTATTTTAAAATATCTGAAAGAATTTGAAATAGAAAAGCTTATTTTAGTTTATGGTCCACTGGATAAACACAGACATTACAGACGGTTTTACAGTCTAATGCTGAATGTTGTTTGCTATAATTTTTCTGCCTGCATATGCTGTGATTGGTGCAGTGAAATTTGAGAATGTGTTTATGGTCAGTATCATAGCCTCAGACAACAAACCAACGCTGTAGCGCGTCACTGTGTTTACATGTGGGAGGGGTTCCAGTTACATAATGGGCTCATTCTAATTCAACTGTTTTGACGGAGCTCGACAAACCTAAAAAATAAATGCTGGTGTTATCAAAAACTATGTCATATAGCTATATTCCAGATTTATTACAGCCAAACACATCTCGGAGCTCCGAGGAACCTCCTTCTCCTTATATTTCCCTCCATCCCACTCTTCTCATCCCTCTATCCCTCAAATACTGTGTAATGATGATATGTGTGCGTGTGGAGGGTGAGGGATGGAGTGGAAGGTAATAGTTAATTAAGTGGCTACACCTGGGTTGTGAGGGATCTGGGGTTAATAGAGGGAGTGGGAGGCGCGTTAGGGAGATTTGGTCTGGTAGGCACCGTACGCGTTGGGTCCTGGGGGAGGTGCCGCTCGCATGCCGTTTAGGGCTGCCGGCTGTGAAGCCAGAGAGTGGGCTGTAGGGACAGTTCCCGGTGCGGTAGGGCGAGGAGAGTCAGGACAGTGGGGGTAGGAGGCTATGACCACTGCTTAGACGGGGTGGTTGATAGACGGGAGTAGCGGCACCTTCATAGGGATGGATTGGCGGTGGGGGGGTGGGATTCCCTTTCCGTGGGACGTTCTAGGTGACGGACCGGTGTGATTATTCCTTCCCCGAGGGAGGGTCCTGATCCCTGGGGGGGGGGGGGGGGTGTTCTGTTTTAACTATGTCTTTATTGTATGTGTGTTACGTGTGGTTTAAATGCGCAGTGTAACCGCTTAGGGTCGGGACAGGACTATATACAGTAGGCGGTTCTGGTCCTGTAACGCTTGCCTGTGCCCGAAGTGTGGGGATTACTGTGTATTGCAGTGCTATTGGTGTGCCGTGCCCTAATGGGCATGTTGTGTGGTGCGGGATTTACTGTGTGGTAGTGTGGATTAACACACGCTTAAAAAGGGGTGGTGTGCTACGGGGAGAAAGCGGGACCGAGCTCTTTGTGAATCCAGATCCGACCCGATGGGTCGCTGCATGAATTGTACTGAATAAAAGTATCTTTGTAATTGTAGCTGCAGTCTGGTGGTGATCTGTTCTCCGTTTACAGCCTCTGACGCTACTGTAGTTTGGGTTCGTTACAATATCAGTTCGATGACTCGCATATTCCCTATAATATAGGGTCTATATTTTCTAATTTTAAGTCATTTTTTTATGTTTATAACCTTAGATCTATGCAAACCATTTCGTATATATCCAACAACACAGTACAATTATGGTGGATATCTGGTTTATTACAGTAAAACAATGTAGATTTTATGTATACTGAATGTAAAATTAAAGTTAATGAAAGCAAAATTATAGAAAACAGCTGTTGTGCCTTCGTTTTACTAAAACACATGTTGGTACAATAAAACCATTAAAATTTTACAGATAAAGCATATGACCATAAGTTTAATTTCTGTAAAAATACAGAAAAGAAATTGACCAGTTTCACTGAAGGGGTTTCCCTGTTATTTTACAAACTGTGCGTAAAATTATGTTTATGCAATGTAGTTTTGATAAACCTTTTCTGTCATTTAACATAAGAGGAAAAAAATAACTATACTGTAGTCAAATTGGCTGATATAAAATGGTTTAAAACTGTGACAAATTTTGCCTTTTTTACAGTGTATACTTCCAGTCAGAAGGTACCACACTGGCAGATACGGATTTCTGAAATAGCAAAGATAAAGGTCAATGAATAATATCCCTCATCTCTTTTAAAACTATAGGTAAGATGCTGTTATGATATCCTGTCTAGGGTTGGAGTGTAACAGTATTCACGGGAAAGGGGAATGGGATAAAGGGACAAACAGGGTGAGGGCAAGAAGGGAACACCAGTGGACAAAGGGATATTTTTTGTATTTTAATTTTTTCATGTATAATACTGACACTGAACAAATAACCCAGTGCAAAAGACTTTGGGACTGACCACAGCCAAAATAACAAACAAAATCCCCAACTATCAAGTGCGACCCACAGCTAATCTCACCTAAGTGCAAAAGAAAAGGAAACCAAAAGACAAACACTCCACCTCACTCCCTAACCAAATAAACAGAGTCCAACACACACTTGCAAAACAAAATAGCAGTCACTGCCTACACAGCAATACAATCACACATACATAACTTACACACAAGTCAAAGCAACAAGGGGGCTAGTGAAGACGTAAACCAAAGGAAACCAAGGGGGGAGACAGCATGCCAAACTGAGGTCGCGGGGGGGACCGGAGCCTGTCCTTGGAACAACAGGCGTAGGCAGGAACCAACCCTGGGCAGGAGTCAACACTCTGCAGGGCGCAAACACTCACAACTCAGATTTGCCAATTAACCTACCCTGCACACTTTTGGACTGTGGGAGGAAACCGGAGCCCCTGCTGGAAGTCTTTCCCCATTCACCAGATTATATTGCCAGAAGACTGAAAATTAGATATCAAATACTAGAGTGACATAAAAACAAAAAACAAGTTTGCTTGTAATGAGACGCAAAACAGAAGATTATCTCTTTTTATATTTTGAAAAAACATTTTAACATTTATCCAACCGGCCAAATGGTTTAATACTTCATACAGCATCATTTCTAAACTCATTCCTCAGCCCAACAGACGTTTTTGCTCTGTCCCAGATCCCTGCATGCATGAACCAAACAGTCACCTTTTACTGCTGTGTTGAGAGCTTGGACAGAGCAAAACTGTGGATCTTTGCAGTGGGGTCCAAGGACTGGGTTGAGAAACCCTGGCATAGAGGAGACTGCAGTGAGAGCCAAGAAAAAAAGAGATTAGAGAGGAAGGTAAAATGCTTCCATTAGCATGGCAAATAAGCTGCAAGTACAGACCCTGTGCTTCCATTACAAACAAAAAGCATGTATGACCCTCCTAAACACACAAGTCAGATTAACTTAACCAGGGGAAATAAGCATAAAACTTGGCAAAGACTAGACTATGAAAAGGGAAGGTGAACATCATACTTACACAAACTTCTGCTAAAAGCAAATGGACAAACCCCTTTTAACGGAATCAAGTTACTTAAAAAAATTAATAATACAAAAATAAATCAATAAAAAATAAGAAAAACACAATCATGCTTTGAATTAATACTGCAGTCAGTCCTAAATGTTTGTTGCATTTTGTTGGCTTACTGGCGCTATGTTTCTCAGCAGACTGACTAATACAGCCAACTGGACCATCTACCTCTTCCAAAACATCCATGCAGAGTTTCCTGCCTGTTTCTGACAGCTTTCACTGTTATTCTTTTGCTCCAGTCCTTTGTACTTTTCCAGGTTTTAGTATCTTGACCTTTGCAATCTGGAGGATTGCTACCCTCCAACTAGCTGTTTTGGGTCAAAATGGTCCCATCTGTGTTAATTTGCATCATTAATTACAGCATAAATCAATACATTCCAGATGAATTTTAAGGTAATTTCAACAAAAGCCTGTAATATCATTTTCGACCACCATGTGACGCCACAAGCCATTGGAAAACCACTAAGCTGTCAATAAGAGATTTGGCAGAACTGAAAATATGATGTTAAATGTATCACAGTGCAATAGTTTTAAAAATAAATCAATGACTTTGCATGACAATTTTATGTGTTTTGTCAAATAAAAAACCTGAAGTATTTGAACTTGAACTGATACTGAGCAAAATATTACCTCTTACTTATATGAAGGTTCGCATTATCTATGATGTAGAATAAAAGACACAAGTAAACAATCCATTTCTTTGTTTTAAAGAAACAGATTAGCTAAGAAAACCAATTGCCACCCTGTGGAATCAATGTGCATCACCTGTCTGTTTGTGGCCACTGCCCCGTGCACAATCTGCCACTGAAGATCCACCGTGTGCTTCTCAATGGGGGGCTTGTACAGGGACCTCCAACATCCCCGCGGGGAAGATCCAGGCCTCAACAAACCTGACCACCTAGAATCTGCCAGTCCACTCAGTGCCCGAAAATGCAGCACTTTAACACAAGCCTGGAACAGACCTTTCTCAGACAAATCTCTAAGAGCCACCTGCTGAGGAGACACGAAAGAGAGCAGCAAACCCACCTCCTCCCGATGACCCTCTACAGCAGGAGGGAAAAATGGGGACTACTGCCTCCTCCCAACTCAAGCACATTCTTAGTTACCTCTGGTAGCGTGCAGACAATGTCCTCCAAAGCTCTCTGAAGAAGTCTGGGGGAGGGGGAAACATTTCCGCATGTAGGGGGCCAGTGGCATTTAATTATTTACAGAAAATTCCATAGAGCCAATGTAGGAACCTGAGGTCAGTTTAACACAGGTCACTGTCCGTGGTGCTGAAACCTTTACTTGATGGGCTGGTCCTGAATGAATACAATGGTTGGCCAGCGTGCCTCACTATGCGTTTCCACTGACTGACACCTTCACATGTAATGTGATTGTTAACAATGAGGAACATTTTACAAGTTACTACAGGAAGCAATATTTACATGCCTGTAGCTTTCATTTCTCACCACAGAAAACCCAAAAAAAAAGAAATAAGAAATACATTCATGTTATATCCAATATATTACTTCATCATTTAAAATCACAAAACATATCTGACTGTTAATCTCTATGTTTTAATAATTTCAATAGCATTGCGTGATTTGCTTATTTTTTTCAAAAGCCACTGTGGAAGCGAAATTTAAAGAAGTTTGGTCCCCTTATAACAGCATTGGGTAAGAGAGCCGAGGGCTGCTGGGATTGTTCTCAATGTCTTGTTGGTGCCGTGTGGGTTGTGCTGCACAAACAGCTTCAAGTTATGAGATAACATGAGCAGATGCCATTACGTCATTAGTGCTACACAAGATATTGTCATGACCTGGCTCAAGGCCATAAGAAAAAGTGGACCAGTGTTAAATCACTGTGCCCTCAGACCTCTTCAGATTGCAAGCCCATTTAAATGGCACAGAGGTACACAATGGGTGGCCTGTATCTGCTTCACTTAATGTGCACCAAAGACCTCATATGAGGACCACAAGAGCCACCCCAGATTTACCCACCATCATGAGAAAGACTAAGATCAGCATGGATCAAATGGCCTATTTGCGTGTACAACCACCACCAGACCACTCTGACTGGCTTTGGGTTTTTGAGACAATATGAGAAGGACAGGTGCCCTTTTGCGTGGAATGTCTCCGATTCCTGTTATTCCTTCTTCCTCTTTTTGTTTTCTTCAAGTGCCAACAAGAGAAATTAATATGACAATAGCAAAGCATCTGTAATTGCAACAATTTTCTAGGAGAAGGGGTGTGTTTTTTGACACAAGTGCCAATATTTTTGGCCATGACTGTAATAGTTATTTGTGATTTGTAATAATTATTTAATTTTATCGATCCATCTACTTACCTACACTAAAAAATGTACTGTTGGATGTAATTAATTTTAAGACTAGTGGTTACATGAGAGAGAGATGCAATACCGCTTTCGTCAAAATGACAGGTCGGGTCAAAGGTCACGTTCAAAAGTTCAGTGGGCGGAGCTTATGTTGTAGTGGGTTGAGCTTGGTTGTGTAACTGACGCAATAGCATGTGGATTTAATTATTTATTTAAATATTTTTTTTTGTCTTCTTCCCCGGGGGTTGGTTGTGTAACTGCTGCAATGGTATTTGTATTTAATTATTTATTTATTATTTTAAATGATTGTGGCTTAGGGGGCATGGGTTGGTTGTGTTAGTGATGCAATGGTATTTGGATTTAATTATTTATTATTTTAAATGCTTATTTTAAATGTTTATTATTTTAAAATGATATTGAGGAGAGTGCTTATGAGTGTGTATTATTTTAAAAATGATATTGATGAGAGTGCTTATGAGCGTGTGTTATTTGAATAAGTTATTATTATTATTATTTTGTGGGGCGCGGGCGGGAGTGAGCGTGGCTGGGTTACCTGATGGAGCGCGAGCGTACGGTGTGCGGTAGCGTGGTAAGGTCCCCGGGCTTCGGAGAATCAGCAAAGGACTTATTCACATACTGGTGCGGTAGCGCGGAAAGGTCCGCACGGCTTTGGATAATCCTCGGAGAGAGCGATGCGGGAGAGCTGAGAGGCGTGCTGCTGCGCGAGTCTGAGAGAAACTGTGAGAGACTGTGGGATAAAATGGTAAAGTTGGAGCAAAGAATGAGAGGAGGAGGTGCAGGGTCTATCGTCCAATAAAAACGCTCGGCGCTAGTTTTGACCGTGTGTTTTTTCCTCACGCGAGCGTTTGTATCACATCGGCGTATGGCGCCAATTTGTAAAGGTCATAAGTCGAGACATACATCGAGTCTGTCAATTTGTCCGCCAGTAAATTCTGCAGGGCCGTGCCACCTGGCCATCGAGGCGCCCCCCTACCCGGCCACGCGGGCCATACATCGAGTCTGACACTTTTGCCCTCCAGTAAATTCTGTTTAAAGTTTTGTTTTCACATACGTCCCAAATTACAGATAATTTTCTTACACAGGCACGAGTAGCATCATCAAGGCCGTACCACCTGGTCATACATCAAGTCTGACAATTTGCCCGCCAGTAAATTCTGTTTATAGTTTTGTTTGTCATACATGACCGTGCAGATATGGGGTGACAGAGACAATTAAATTGTATTACGTCGAGCGGGGGGCCTTTTCCTCCTTACCAAAGTTTGTACCAGCCAAAGAACCACAAGTTTCATCGAGACCTTACCCGGTAAGTATATTATTTCTTTTATTCCTGTTATAAAAATGCTATTCAATTAAAAAATAACATTCTAATAATAGGTATTCTCTTTTTTTTTTTTTTCTATGTACGAGAGAGAGAGAGAGACTACGCCGACCGGTCAAGAGAAAATCTGCGAGAGAATCAACAGGTATGGACGGAGCAACACCCCCAGCGGCTATACCCGAAGCCTTATTAAATGAAATAGCCATTATCAACAATGCTAATAATGAAAATGATGCGGATTACTCTGCTCAACACGACTCGCCACCAGCGGCGTCTGCTGAAACACTGGCCCAGGACCCCTGTTTTCTCCCATCCTTAGAGACATTAACAAGCATGTTAAATGAAAGGGGTTCTGAAGCAGAAGCGGGGCTACCCCCCACCGACGAGGTCGCATGGTCCCCCGCGGATTCTGCATTGTGGGAGGCCTTGTCAGACGTGGAATTTCTTCTCGATGCTGAGGAGATTGAAAATGAATTTGGGCTGGGACAATTTGAAAATGTTCAACAGGAAGGTGGCGGTGCCGTCGGTGACGTGGATCCCCAGCCTGACGGGGTCCTTCATCGCCGCAGATTCAATAACGTACAGATTAGGCGGATTCTAAATATCCCGCGACCTAGAAACGAAGGCAATTTCCGCGAGTACTATGAAAATGTAATCGAGGGGTTTCAAAATATTGTGAATGAGGCGATTCCTTACGCCGTATGGGGAGCCTATATACAGGTCACCCTGCGCGCTGACTTTTTAAACGACGAGCTGTCGCAAATTGTACGGTATGGGGTGGGGGAGCTGACAGACTTGCAGCAGCTGCTGGATCGCCTGGTACAGTCTAATCAAGAGATTTTAAACGATTCCAACCTAGAAGTAATCGTAGACGTAATAAATATCCCACGCGGCGGTGCGAACAAACGTAAACTACAGACCATGTTAGCTTCAGAAATAATTTCTAAAAAAGCCAGACACATGTTTATCATTAATAACAACACCAACGCGTGTTTCGCCATAAACTTGGCGCATCTGCTGCACGAAAACTTCACTGACGCCGAGGCTGAAAAGCTCGGCCTGGAGTTACAGGAGAAAGCGGGATTCACCCCCGATCACGCAGTCGCTTTGAATGACATTATCAATTTCGAGAAAATCATTGATTGCAAAGCAGTGGTGTATTATCAACAACCTTATTCAAACAATCTCCAAATTTACCAGACACCCACGCCTAGCGACGGTAGACGGGCGGTGTATTTCTTTTTACACAATCAGCATTTTTACGGCATTAAAAGCGTAAAGGGCTTCTTAGGCGTGGGGTACGTTTGCCCGAGCTGTTTCAAAGGGTACGATTCCCCTCACTCTCATCAATGCGAAAAATTTTGTAGCGTCTGTCAGACTAATTGCAGAGAAGGTGAAAGCACACCGGCGATACTATGTGAGCGTTGTAATTTCAGATGTTTAAATGACACCTGCTTTGAGCGCCACCGTACGCCTAGGGTCTGCCCAGTTAGGGGGGAGCTCGCTACCCCCTGTGACAAGTTCAGAAAATGCAAAGCCTGCGGGCTCAGATACTACCTCACTCCCGAGAACCCAAAACCGCACTCGTGTAAAGCAGAAAAATGTAATATCTGCGACGCTAAACTCCACACGGCCGTGTCAGACATATCCACCCCACATCTCTGCTATCTAAATCCACCCGAGAAGCCTAACATAGGGGAACGGGCCGAAAGGGGTGAGGGGCGTAAAAAGGCCACCGAATATGTGTTTTTTGACTTTGAAACATCTCAGAGGTCGGGTACCCATATCCCGGTGTACGTCTGCGCCATCTCCGATCAGAACGAGACAATGACCGCCGAGGGGCCCAACTGCGCGCTACAGTTTCTCAGACATTTCAGGGCGCCCTGTTATAGAGGCGTCTGTTTCATTAGTCACTACGGTAAGGCATTCGATAATTACATCATACTGAACGCGATGGTGAAGGAAGGCGTGGAACCGCGTGTGGTATCGCAGGGGAATAAAATCATTCTCATCCTGGACAGCCTGTTTGAGCAGAGGTACATCGACAGTCACTCCTTTCTAAGCATGCCGTTGAGAAAAATCCCCGATGCGATGGGATGCTCGACTCAGATGCGAAAAGGCTATTTTCCGCATCATTTCACAGACGTGGAAAACTTTAGTTACGTGGGACCCTACCCCCCTCCCGATCAATTTGGGCCCGATCAAATGTCCACCAAAGAACGCGACAAGTTTTATCAATGGTACGACGCTGTAAAGCACCAGACCTTTAATTTTCACAAAGAGATGATCGCTTACTGTAAGAACGACGTGGAGATTCTGAGAGAGGGCTGCTTGCGCTTCCTGCGGGAGTTTAAAACGCTCACGGGTTGCGATCCCTTCTCCGCGGCCACCATCGCTTCGGCCGCGTTGCTAGTTTACAGGACAAATTTCCTGCCCAGAGATACGATCGCGATCCCGGATGTATGGGATTACAGGAGGCAATACAAAAGTTATTCGAGCGTGTCCATCCAGTGGCTGGAATTCATCGGGCGCGCGCGCGGCATCGAAATTCGACACGCGCTGCGCGGGGGTGAAGTGAGTGTGGGGCGCTTTCACTTAGACGGATACGCCGAGATTGAGGGGGAGAAATGGGCTTTCGAGTTTCTAGGCTGTCAGTTTCACGGCTGTCCTACCTGCAACAACGAACACGATATCTGCCCCCTGACCCGCGAGAGCTTCGGTGCCCTGTACGTTAAAACAAGGGAAAAACTCGAGTCGTTGCGCCAAGAGTTTAATATGAACGTGGAATCCATCTGGGAACACGAATGGGCTCACGCTAAAACTCACGACCCACAGGTACAGCGTTTCCTGTCAGACTTTGAGCCCCCTGAGCCCCTAAGGCCGCGAGAAGCGCTTTTTGGGGGTCGGACGTCGGCCATTCGCCTGCGTTACGACGTCACGGGGCAAGAGCGCGTCCGCTACGTGGATTTCACGTCGCTGTACCCGTACACTCTGGCTAAATGTGAATTCCCCGTGGGGCACCCGGAAATCATTCATTCGAATTTTAAGCCTCTGAATGAATACTTTGGCCTGATCAAAGCCACGGTCAACACCCCGCGCGAGCTGTTTTTCCCCGTCCTACCCAGCAGACTGCCAAATGGGAAACTGGTGTTTACACTGTGCAGGACGTGCGCGATCGAGAACAGACAGGAGGGGGCGTGCGGGCATTCCGACGCAGAGCGGGCATTGATAGGCGTGTGGGTAACTGCGGAGCTAAATCTGGCTTTAGACAGGGGGTACTCGCTCGTTAAAATTCACGAAGTGTGGCATTTTCCCCAGACCAGCGGCGACCTGTTTAGAGATTACATTAAAACCTTTCTCAAAGTGAAGCAGCAGGCTTCGGGCTACCCCGACGACGCGACCGATGACGTGGGTCGCAGGGAGTACATAAAAAACTATCTCGAGCGTGAGGGGATCGAATTGGAGCCCGATCAGATAGTGTCTAATGAAGGGAAGCGGCAAGTGTCCAAACTTCTGCTTAACTCTCTGTGGGGTAAACTGGCGCAGAGGAGCAACATGCTCCAGACATGTATAGTGTCTGACCCGGGGGAATTTTTTAATTTTTTCTGCTCGGACCTGTACGAGATTTCCAGCTTCGCGTTTGTCAACGACGAGGTCGCCCTCATCCGCTGGCGTTTCAAGTCTTCCTACAAAGTGCCGCCGGGAAAGACTAACATATTCATAGCGTGTCAAACTACCGCGTGGGGTCGGTTGACGCTTTACAAAGAACTGGAAAGATTGGGGCGGAGGGTGCTGTATCACGACACCGACAGCATCGTGTACATAAGCAGGCCTGGTGAATATGACCCGACCTTAGGCAATTACCTGGGCGAGCTGACGTCCGAATTAGCCCCCGACGAATACATTGCTTCGTGGGGTGCGCTGGGACCAAAAAGTTACTGTTACCGACTCAACAACGGGAAAACACAAATGAAATGTAAGGGTATAACTCTAAAATACGAAACCTGTCAAAAGGTAAACTTTGACAGTATGATCGGATTGATTGAAAACTACATCGGAGGTTGTAGGAATAACCCCGCTATAATGACGCAGTACAACAAAATCGAACGCGACATGAAAAGCTTTCGCCTGTTTAATAGGCCTCTAGATAAAAAGGTCAGGGTCGTCTACGACAAACGCAGATTGCTGGCTAGCGGGGAAACTCTGCCTTTTGGTTACTGAAATGTAAAACTAGCAGCATCGCAAAAGGGCTTTTAAAGTTTTTTCTAAAAATCAAAGATGTTCATTTGTTTTAAAATGAAAAGTTTTTTTCAAAGATGTTTTTTAAAATCAAAGTAAGATGTACAAATGTTTTAAACTGAGAAATGTTCCTAGTAAGATGTTTTTAAAAATGAAAAGTTTTTTACAAAGATGTTTTTAAAATGATCATAGTATGATGTTTTTAAAATGTTCATAGTAAGATGTTTTTAAAAATGAAAAGTTTTTTCCAAAGATGTTTTTAAAAATGAAAGATGTTTTAAGATGTTTTTAAAATGTTCCTAGTAAGATGTTTTTTATTTTCAAACTTGTGTACTGAAATGTTTTGTACATTTATCACAAGAGTTTTTATTAAAAACTTACCCATGCACTCTGTGTCTGTGAAAGCTGACACCCCTCCAGCAGTGGTTTGCACGTGTGTGTGTGTGTGTGTGTGTGTGTGTGTGTGTGTGTGTGTGTCCTCGGAAAGATTTAAAAGATTAGGGCAGTATTTACCGTTTCGTCAGTGTGTTTTTTTTTTTTTTGCAAAATGATGGGTAGCGGCGTGAGAGAGATCGACTTTGATCACCGTTTAGAACTCCCGTTTACGGCTATAATCGCAGGGGCAAGTTCTTCGGGGAAAACCTATTTCACTAAAGAAATGCTTTTAAATCAGAGTCACTGTTTCATAGGGGGCCCCGTTAAAAAAATTGTGTGGTGTTTCGCTTCCCATCAGCCGCTTTATGATGAACTACGCGATCGGATCAGCGAAATTGAATTTATACAAGGGCTTCCCAAAAGCTGGGAGGATGAGGAGCGCTTCCCCTCAGGCTCCTTGATAATCATCGATGATTTGATGGACAGCGCGTCCGAAAACAAACTCGTGGCAGAAGCTTTCACGAGGTTCAGACATCACCGTCAAATCTCGGTCATCTACCTGGTGCAGAACGTATTTCACCAGGGCAAGTACAGCAGGACTATAGCCCTAAATACGACTTATTATTGTCTGTTTAAGAATGTGCGAGACAGAATGCAAATCAAAGTTTTAGCTCAGCAAATGTTTCCTTGGCAGAAAAAGTTTTTTCTAGATGCCTACCATGAGGCCACAGGGCCCGCGCACGGCTATTTATTGGTCGATTTGAGAGCCACGTGCCCAGAAGAGTTCCGACTCAGGACCGGATTATTACCGGGGTCGTTACCCATCGTCTTTCTACCGGCGAGCCATTGATTTATCACTACTAAGCTATGTCCGAACATCTCAGGAAACACCTGCCGACCCTTAAAGTTTTACAGAGGACGAGGGGGGTGAAACGTAAAAAGATTCTTACGGCTGACCCATCTAACGACATAATTTTGGCTCTCTCCGAAATCTGTCTCAATCTCATAAGAGGTCGCATACCTTTAACCGTAGCTCAATTTACCAAACTCAAGAAACAGAAAAGATTGATTAAACTTTTCGCATGTAAGAAAAACAGCGTCGCTAGGAAACGCGTGGCAATTCTTCAAAAAGGAGGATTCTTATTACCGCTCTTATCAGTGGCTCTGCCATTCGTTACAAGCCTGTTTGCCGGTAAGACGGCTAACTAGCCTTTTCCAGCAACATGAGCCAAGTCAAGAAAATGTTTATGCTCAGCCCCCAGCAACTGCGTACGCTGACCCAGAGGGCGACCCCGCATACCATCGGGGAATCGGCCCTGGGTGAACTCGAACACCAGATGCAGGGTTTAATAAATCAGCCGGCTATGCATCTGGATGAAAAAGTGAAGAGATACAACCAATTGCTACAGAGGTATCTGAATCTAGCCCGAAAAGAGGAAAATCAGGGGCGAGAAATTGTCCTTACAGAGCGGAAAGAAAAAACGGAGGAGGAGGAAAAGGGGAGACAGCCTGACGGCGGCGGCGCGACTGGGGACAAATCTGTACAGGAAGTTATCCAGCAAGTGGCGCCTAGGGCTAGAAAGAACGTGGGGTACATCTTGCATAAACTGCTCGATTCCGACGGGGCGGTACGTTGGACCCAGTCGGGTGAACTCATCATCAGAGATAGACCCATTAAAGGTTCCCATATTTTAGATTTGATGAAAACTTTATCGCAGCCTAAATCCCACGCCGGCGGATATCCTAAAGGCTGGGAACCCTTTTTAAACGTGATATCAGAATTAAACATCCCCCTCACGAGCGTGGGTAACATCCAAGCCAGGAAAGCCCTAAGTCATCTTAAAGATTACGGCGGAAGGGATCCCCCGCCTCCTTCCTCCCCTCCTGTGAAACAGAACCTCGGGAGACGTAGAAAACGTATTGTTGACGACTCACCACCACCGCTTGAGGGAACCCCTCACACAGCGCGCGATTCCTCCCCAGAATATCGTTTATGGCCTTTAAAGGGTACTCCTTATGCTCCGTGGATAGATTACAACGATTAAGTGTTTTATATACGTGTGTGAAAAAGAATTAAAACGCCTGTAACGCGTCGGTTAATAAAATGTAAAATTTATTGAATAAAGGGTGTCACGTTTTTATTTTTTCCCCAACATGAATCTAACAAGCATAACAATCTTTAAATAGTTTTAACGAACATACATTTTGCGGCTTTGAAAGTTTATCGGCATTAACACGGCTAATACACTTGTGATATTTCTTGATAAACTCGGATACTAGAGCGTCGTTTTTCCTCAAGTCGTCAGAGTACAACATCATAGTCTCTTGAAATGAAAGTCCCTTGAAGCGCCGGTAGAGGAAAAAGGCGACGTGGGCCCCGCACGTGGAAGAAAAGTCATGTTGAACTTGACGCGTATTATACCTTATTTCGGTAGCGTGCCTCCCCAAGAAGCTCATAAAACTCTTTGGGTAGTAAGGGGAATCGGGGGGATAACCGTAAGAATCAAAGAAGGAGGCTTTACCCTCTTGGGGCTCCAAAATTATCCCGATCCAGTGTTCACCCTCTCTATTCTGGTCATGCGTGTTTGCGACCAGAAAAGCGGGCCTGGTCTCTATGCGGGTGGGTAATAAATCGCTAGGCCACACGCCTCCAAAAGCATCCCCCAGCAGGGGCCGTAAAACGCATTCCAGCTGGTGAGTGTTCATGATGATGATGATGATTAAAAGTCCACCAAAACCTGTCTCTTGGCGTTTATTTCAATCACGCTGTCGAAGCAGGCGTAGACGATGAGACTCATGGTTCGAGGTAGTGGGGCTCTGAACCTTAAATCCAGACGGCACGTGCCGCTGATGGCGGGTGACAGGGCACCGCCGTCCAGCTCGTCGTCTCGGGAGAGATTGAGAGCAAATAGCGAGTATCCGTTTTCAAAATCCTCGCGGTTGATGCATAAGGGCGAATCCTTTAAATGCCTGTTTGTAGCCAGGAAAAGGTTGTAAAACTCTCTGACCGACTGCCTCGCTCTAAAATCGGGCTGGAACGGTTTGCTGGGTATGTGTCGCCCGTTGACTGAGAGGCTCAGAAATTCCAGGTCACAATGCTGAAACCTGAACGGGTTTCTGTTTCGCGTGCCCACGAACGCGGCGTGGTCCACGATCCCCAAAACGATGTAGCGCGGTAAGTTGCCCAGGAAGAGGTTGTCCTGCGGGCAAACGCGCGATTGTGCGGGCAGCGTACAATTTTTAACGACTACCCTGCTTATAGGGTACAGGGCGTTTGCTTTCATGAGAGCGGCCGAGTGACCCAGTGACACCGCCGGGGAGACCTCCACTTTTTTCACAAACAGGCTGGCCCTCAGTATTTTCAGCTCGTAATCGGTGTCATTTCTACACATGAGACTAAAGTCGCTTTTAGCCTTTACAAACTTTAAGCGTATATCCACGTTGTTTAACAGCATTCGTTCGCTGAAAAAAATATCGGCGTGTATAGGACCCATCAGAGAAAACTCCTGAGAGTTTCTACAGAAGGCGGCTCGCTTCTGTAACCCCACGTTGGGGCCCTGCGCTGAGACGTCCACGCTATCCAAGTCGCCCCCGACGTCTTTGTACCAGAGCCCTGCCGAAAACTGACTCTCTAGCGTATCCGTAGAAAAATTGAGCAGGGTCTCTATGACTGACCTATAGGGGTGCGTGGCCGACGAAGAACTGATCAGGACGTCGTTCAGACTCACATCCAGCTGGGAGAATATGCCGTTTAGCGGGTACTGTATAATACCGCAGGGGTCGGCGTCAAGCAGGGGGGCTCCATCGGCCCTAACGATCCTGAGCCTTAGATATAGCAGTGTAGAGTTGAGGTCCACATAGAAATTGCCCGACCCCGGTATTAGGAAATCCAAAACATCCTGATCGGTAATGGAATTTAATGGGTTGATTTCTACATAATTGGTCTGATCTATGGATAATTGCGTCATAGGGGCCGCAAACAGGTCCAATTCAGATTTGGTACATTCAGCCGAGAGCCGGTGAGCTAGAGCCATTCTTGTTTACGCTGCGTTTTCTCTCTCTTAAAATATGTCCCCGGGGGGTTTCTTGTTTCTCTTAGCTGGTCGAGACTTGGGAATCCTGACGACTCTGCCAGGTTTTTTTTTTTTTACGACTTTCCTGAAGGGCTCTCGTTCTACTCCCCCTCCTCCTCCGAGACAGGAATAGCAGACCCGACCCTTCCTGCTTGGGGTCAGCTGTGTTTGTAAAACGGCCGCTGACTACAGAGCTGGCGAGATCCGAACCTATTCCTTTGACCGCCGATTTCAAATGAGGTTTCGCTATGTCGACCCCACGCTTAAGAAAGGGTAAAACAAATCTAAAAGCCCTACTGAGCATGGACCCCAACCCACGCCCGTACATCACGGGGCTCCCCGCAAAACCGGGGAGCCCATGTCCCGCCTGACTGGTGTAATACGTAATAAATCTCTGTGGATTGTGGTAAGCCATTGTTTTCTTTTTTTTTTAAACGGGGCGAAAGTGTAGCTTGACGATCGTTTTTCCGTAGGAGAAATTAATCAGAGTATTCTGATCGTTCTTTATCTCGATATGCAAATTCTGTAGGCTCTGCTTGTTCACCGGTACGTACTGCAGCTTGTGGAACGGCAAAGTGACTACGTCGCCGAACGCACCGTCTATTTTAACGGTTCTGAGGAGCGGGACTACAAATTCCCCCACGTGCTGCGGTTCCACGATGTTACAGTAGACGTACATATTGTAGAATCCCGCGTGAATGTCGCCCGGGTAGGGTGAGGTCGACCCGCTACCTCCTCCTAGGTTATACCACTGACCCGGCTCAAAGCCCAGCATGTAGGCCAGAGTAGGTTTAAATTGGATCTTGTATTTATGGTTTCCCGTCATATTAACCCTTCGTGTAATCTCGCTGTATGAGAAGGAAACTTCGGTACCTAATTTTTTTAACGTAGCGTTGATTTCTGTCACAATCTGTTTCAGAGATTCATAATAGCCCACTTTAATTTTCCGAGGAAAAAGGTAAGGTAGGTCCACTAAAGGATCGGCCTCTCTCTTTGCCTCCGCCTCCGTATCCCGCAATTCAAAAGTATTATCCGGGTGTGTAACATTTCGCCACGTGTAACAATACATGATTTCAGCCAGAGCTACTTCGTAAGGCCCCCGTAGCTCTATAGGTCGCGAGAGCATCACGGTGTAATCCGAACTCTGGTTATCGGGGAAGATGGAGAGACAAGAGTTTGACGGTAGCGTGAGGTAAAAAGAGGGGCGGGCGTCCATTTTCTTTTTTTTTCTTTTTTTTCTCTTTTTTAAAAAATTAAACCTGTATCAAGTCCGACCGCGGTATCCACGAATCGAACCTCGAGGGCCAACCCTGCCAATGTACTAAAATCCACTTTTTCCCCTTTCTGTCGGTCTTTGAGCCTATAACCTTCTCGACCTTGAACGCGCGTCTCGGAGATATTTTGACTTTCTGCAGCTCCGCTTCATAGAATGTTCCCTCGAGTATTTCACCGCTCACGTCCCTCAATTTATATACCGGTGGGGATCTGGGTACACGTTCGCATATGACAAAGTACTCGTCCGTAAATGTCTGCTCGTACTTTTTGTCAAATATCTGACTGTGCTTGGAGACTCTCACAGTGTCCCCTATGTTAAACTTAAAACGTGGCCGTGTGCTTTTTTTCTTCAGGGGACCGTATAGATTATCAAATACTAGATGAGCATTATCGGGCCTGACCTCGGCAGGTTTCATTTTAATAGCGCTGTGAAATGACTGGTTGTACCCCTTTATTAGATCGTCCAACACGTCCACATATCGCCGGGTGTTTTTAGCCGTAGAGTACCTGTACATCCTCTCTTTTAACGTTCGATTAAATCTCTCTACGACGGAAGCTTTAAGTTCACTAGCCGTAGTGAAATGGGTGATTTTATGAGTTTTTAAAAGTTTCTGAAAAGTCCCATTTAAAAACTCCTTACCGGCATCCGTCTGTAGCTTGAGGGGGACGCCCCCCTCGGTTAAAATAGAATCAAAGGCCTCCTTTACAGCTTCCCCAGTCTTGTTTCTTATAGCACGCGCGTAGGCTTTTTTAGAAAAAACATCAATCACCGTAAGGAGGTATTTTAATCCCTCGTTGTATTTGGCCAGCCCTTGCATGTCGCATAAATCGGCCTGCCACTGATACATGGCTCTCGGAACAAACACTCTGTTCCTGGGGAAATTCTTTTTAACCGGTTTATGTAAAGTATAACTGTCTTGCATAGACAGCCAGTCTCTGATGTCATCAGCAGCCACTTTTTTCCCCGTATCTTGCTGCACGGCTCTCTGCAGTCTGGAGACACCTCCGTATGACCCCGGTTGGCTGGGGTCATAGTACGAACTGCTCAAGACGCGAGCTGTAGTCTTGGCAACAGACATGCTTTTCACACACTGAGTGGGGGGAGAGCGGGGTGCGGCGTTTTATAGCTGACTGTGGATGGGGGTTGTTAAGAGACTGAGTGAACATCAGTGAAATTTTGTGTGTTTTTTCTACATTTAACCCATATTGTGTAGTTTGTTTTTTAATTATTATTATTTTACAAAAGCGTTTAGCTGGGGTGGGGATCGAACCCACGCGGACATACGTCCATTGGATCTTAAGTCCAACGCCTTAACCACTCGGCCAACCTGCTCAGCATTTTTACCCGTTATTTTACAAAGACTATTACAACGGTATTCAAGTTTTAATTTTTTTTTATTTTTGCAATTAGTGAAAGATATATATATATATTTTAAAAAAGCTGGTATACAATTTGTGAAGGTTACATTTTCAAAATGCAGGTATACATTTAGTTACAGCCGTGACAGTTGTTGAGGTAGATTAGCGATGTCACATGCAGTAAAGTGGATATAGTGGCTTTTTCAACGATACATGTATGTAGAGTAGAAAGCATCTGATTAACATCGATAGGCTGCTTATCATGAAATTTAGAGGTGACTACATCTACTATTAAAGCGTAAAATACAAAAATGTGATTACAGTCAAATTCATTGTCAGGAATACAAGATAGACAAGCGCGTATGAGACTTTCGGGGGAATGTCTTTCACCCTCTGACATCAGTTGAGTAAGTAAATCCATCCCCCGCTGATAATTTTCTCCGACTTGAGAAATCTCAAATAACACTCTATGAAAGCAGCAACAAGCATAATCATCCCGACAATCACTTTTATCAATAGCACGCAACAATAGTGGACTAACTTTTTCTAAAAAAACATTTAACATAAACCGCCGTAAGGGTCTGCTGATACCGTTCCCCATCGCAAGATGCTTTTTGTTTTAGTCTCGGGCCTCCCAACGAGTCAGAAATTCTTCTTCCAGGATCTGCTTAAACGCTGGGTTCTGTTCAAACAGATCTTGTTCCAGTCGAGTGATTTCCACCATGCCGTTGCGGGCCTCACGCAGATCGTACAGGATAGCTTCCACGGCCCCCTCCAACCTGCCGGCGGCCGCTCGGATGCCCAGGGTCGATAGAACGTGGGTCAAGGCGGGTGTCAGCCGATCGGTCCAGAGGTCACGCAACACAGAGTCAAAGTGTATGTAAAAGTAATTTCTGCCTGGAGGAAACAGACAAGGGTGTTGTCTCTGACTGGGGTGATCCACTTCACAACCGTAGCAGTTTCTCTCTTGATGCTTCCTGATGACTGAGGTTAAAAGGCCCACTATCATAGCCTTAATACAAGCCAACATCCCACGGCAGAGAGCCGGTCTGGAGAGAAGCGTGCAGATCTCAGGCGTCGGAGGGTCCTCTCCAGGATCAGAGGCCGGTGATGATGGGGGGGTTGGAAGGAGCTCCCCGGGATCAGAGGTCAGGGTTGCTGCTGGAGCCTCATTGTCCCCGCTTTCACCGTCGCTATAATTTGCTGCTGCTGCTGCTGCTGCCATGATGTTTGTGAAAAGGGGTTGTAACAGAGTCCACTTTATATAGCGACGGTGGGTGAGGGGGTGAGGGGGGTCCTTACGGCGTAGGTTTTGTCATCTCTTGCATCTGCTTACGCCCCCGACTCTCCTTAAACATCGCTTGGTAGTAACCAGACTTTTCTTGAATCATCTGCATCCAAATCAGAAACGGTATTCTCAGGCCAAAACAGTCGCATTTAGGCCACTGCCATATATTCACCATTCTCTTGTCCAGCTCCCCGGTCACGTCCCACTTCATAATGGTGGTACGCTGTTTACGAGCATCTCTATAGTGCATCTCCATTCTTCCAGTCTCGACCTCAAGGTCGGGGTCGGTGCTCTCCTCCATCATCGGGGTAACGACAGTCTTCAAGTTTCCCCATTCCGTTTCGGAAAAAGTCACCAGATACGGGTCGTCTTTCGGGGGGTCTGGGCCGTCTCCGGTGACCTGAAAGACGCGCAGTTCCTCCGCAACGTTGTCAAAGAGGCAGACCAGTTTATTCCCGTTGGGCAGCTCCCAGATAGCCCTCGGGTCTTCCGACGGTCGCATCATAGGTACCCGTCTACGTGCCGTATGAATCTTCCTGGGAGCCCCCGGAGGCTGCATAATGGCCTCCTGCTCCTGTTGAGTCTTAGAAGGTGAGGTTGAATCTTTCATTTCGGAAGTCCCAGACATGTCTGTATTTTTTGAAAAGATAGAGTTGGCCCTGCAGCGCGAAGCTCCCTATATTCTACACGGCCTGCTCGTGGGGGCGTGGTACGGATGAAGATGATGCCTCTAGGAGGAGGAAAAGGCCCCCCGCTCGACGTAATACAATTTAATTGTCTCTGTCACCCCATATCTGCACGGTCATGTATGACAAACAAAACTATAAACAGAATTTACTGGCGGGCAAATTGTCAGACTTGATGTATGACCAGGTGGTACGGCCTTGATGATGCTACTCGTGCCTGTGTAAGAAAATTATCTGTAATTTGGGACGTATGTGAAAACAAAACTTTAAACAGAATTTACTGGAGGGCAAAAGTGTCAGACTCGATGTATGGCCCGCGTGGCCGGGTAGGGGGGCGCCTCGATGGCCAGGTGGCACGGCCCTGCAGAATTTACTGGCGGACAAATTGACAGACTCGATGTATGTCTCGACTTATGACCTTTACAAATTGGCGCCATACGCCGATGTGATACAAACGCTCGCGTGAGGAAAAAACACACGGTCAAAACTAGCGCCGAGCGTTTTTATTGGACGATAGACCCTGCACCTCCTCCTCTCATTCTTTGCTCCAACTTTACCATTTTATCCCACAGTCTCTCACAGTTTCTCTCAGACTCGCGCAGCAGCACGCCTCTCAGCTCTCCCGCATCGCTCTCTCCGAGGATTATCCAAAGCCGTGCGGACCTTTCCGCGCTACCGCACCAGTATGTGAATAAGTCCTTTGCTGATTCTCCGAAGCCCGGGGACCTTACCACGCTACCGCACACCGTACGCTCGCGCTCCATCAGGTAACCCAGCCACGCTCACTCCCGCCCGCGCCCCACAAAATAATAATAATAATAACTTATTCAAATAACACACGCTCATAAGCACTCTCATCAATATCATTTTTAAAATAATACACACTCATAAGCACTCTCCTCAATATCATTTTAAAATAATAAACATTTAAAATAAGCATTTAAAATAATAAATAATTAAATCCAAATACCATTGCATCACTAACACAACCAACCCATGCCCCCTAAGCCACAATCATTTAAAATAATAAATAAATAATTAAATACAAATACCATTGCAGCAGTTACACAACCAACCCCCGGGGAAGAAGACAAAAAAAAATATTTAAATAAATAATTAAATCCACATGCTATTGCGTCAGTTACACAACCAAGCTCAACCCACTACAACATAAGCTCCGCCCACTGAACTTTTGAACGTGACCTTTGACCCGACCTGTCATTTTGACGAAAGCGGTATTGCATCTCTCTCTTACATGAAATTACTTTCTAAGAACATTTTATTTTGTAATTCAAATTTTTCTTATTTTTCAAACCAAAAAGTTACAGCACTCTCATATAATACACTTCAGCCATTCACATTTATAAAACAATATGACCAATCACTAGTTCAACCTCCCAGCCATTTATCCTTCAAAAACATGGCCCTAGAAACATTCCCACATTTTCATTATACCTCGTTTCCCATTTAGTCTGTCCAACATTTTTTCATATGAAGCTGCCTTAATCATCTCATTGGTCCATTCCTTTATATTGGGGATTGTTGAGGATTTCAAATGCCTTAATATTACCCTCATGGCAGTTGAGTCCCACCATCACAGCCTTAAACTGTTTATTATTCACCTTTGGCAATTCCACTCTATCTCCTAGCAGAGAGAGTCGGGTTTGCGGGGTAAAGTAAAGCCTAGCCATTTGTCCAGGAGACCAAGAACTCTACCCCAAAATGGATATACCTGAGAGCACTGCCACAGCATGTGTAAATAAACCCCCATCTGCCTTCTAAAATTCCAACACTGATCAGTATTAATTAGTCCAGTTCTATTTAGTCTAACTAGTGTCCAGTACTATCTGTGTATAATTTTATACTGAATAAATTTACCTTTTACTTCCCTAAAATATTTCCCCACTCTAGAAAGTATTCTTGACCATTCATCTTCTGCATTTTAACACTCGTGACTCAATGCCTCAGTTGCAAAAACTTCCAAAAACTCCCTCCTCCTCCTACATCATACTTACTCTTTAAGTCTGATTATGACATAAACATCCCATTTACGAATAAATCCCAGAGAGTTTTCACCCCTTTGGGTTGCCATTGTTTCCATACTTTTTACTATTTGTATTTGAGGATTGTGCCAAATTGAGGAATATGGCTGCATGTCATGTGATACTTTAAGCTTCTTATGTATTTTGATCCATATATTTCTCGAAAAAGATATTATCGGGTTTGTGTTTCTTATATTGTCCCCCCATTGTGACAGAATGTGCAGAGGTTGAAATAGTGAAGCCAAATTGCTCTCGATAGCTATCCAGTCCACATCAGAATTCACATTCTTCCAGTGATAGTAGAGTTTGGCTATTTCAAATGACATGCTATATAATCTAACATCTGGCAATCCTAGACCTCCCTTGTCTCTGGGCGAAGTAATTTTAATCCTAGGTTTATTCTTTCCCAACAAAAATCTTTTACTATACTCTCGTACTGTTCAAATATCCTTTCCGGAATATTAAATGGAAGCATCATAGAGAGATAATTAACTTGAGGCACCACAACCATTTTAGTAACATTAACCTTCCCCCCATAAGGATAATTTCAATGCTTTCCATTTGTCCATATTAGGTTTAATTTTGTTCAATGAGGGTTCAAAATTCTGAATTATTATTTTGTCAATATATAAACAGATTTAAATTTCATGTTTATAGTTCAATTTTATGTTATATAAACAAAATAATTTTAATACAGTGTATTTTTTTTATTAATTCAACAGCACCCATGTTCAATCCACTTAAGTTTGGAAGGTGTATTGGAAGGTAACGCAGATATTTCTTAAGTGGGCATCCAGAGATATCGTCTCCCCTCCAAGCACCCCTTTTCTCCACTAGTTCTGTATGGAGCTCAACAGGAGGAATGGAGAGGTAGATAAAGGGGTTAGTCTCAAACATAATGTAATAAAAAATAAAGAGTAAATACAAGCGCCATGAAGGGTGTATTGAGTTCCAGCAGGCCTTGACTTACAGTAAAGGAATTGTAAGGCAGACATGCTAACAAAACAGCTTTACATTCCCAATTCCAAACCATTAATGGGCAACCTTAGAGTGACGACGGCTAAAAAAAACCTTAGCTATAAGCAGGAACGAAACATTGTGAAAAGCCAAGACTCCACATGAAGGTAAATTTGATCCTCCGCCTATTGCAGTAGATGCGTTCCAGACCCATCAGCGATAGGTGAAAATCCACGATACAGAAGGATCATATAATTTTTTTTTTAAGTTTAAGCCTTAAAATACCCCTCCCACATGCTTTAAACATATGTAAACTCATTAAAACACATATATCGGGCTATGTTAAATGTCGGGCTAAGGATATGAGTAACATAATAATAATAATAATAATAATAAAATAATAATTTTTAATATGTATACACACACACAACTTTCTCTCTATATATGTAATGGAATATATAAAAATTAAAACATATATGGCTCTTACACATTCTTTTCATCCTTCTTCATGTAGCATACTGTTGATTCATTCAAACCATAATGGCGAACGCCGTCCGCATAACGCTTTCCTTCCCGAAACACATCCAGAAGTTATACCTTCTCCTGAATGGTCAACGTCTTCCATCGTAGGGCTTAGAACAAAACGAAAACAATCGGACCACAAACAATGTACGGGATACGCAGAGAATTGTGAGGCGTCAGAGGAAAATCCGCGATATAGTGGGGAATCGCTGTAATGTGAATTCTGCCAATTCTGGTTTTCAGCACCATGGACAGAAACCTGTCGTTTATAGGGACCTATTATGCCCATTTTCACTGTTCATACTTGGATTTTTATGGTCTGCTAGAATAGATTCACCCTTTTAATAGGTGATATCCTAGAATCCAATATATTATTGCAGGGCTGTTTTCATTTGATGTTAACCAAATGTGATATATTTATTTTTACTTTTGATATCTCGTCCTTTTCCCCTTATCTGATAAGAGCCGCTGTCCGCTGAGACAAGCTGGTGTGTTTTTACTGCTCACTGAAAAGTGGGTGGTGCGGACATTGTGTATTACATCACACTATGAGACAGTCACTGATTGGTGGGCTCTGAGGGGGCAGTGTGACCTGAAAATCATCCATCAATCAACCCAGGATGGGGGGCCAGCCCATCGCAGGGCACACTCACACACCATTCACTCACACATGCTCTCCTACGGGCAATTTAGCAAGTCCAATTAGCCTCAGCATGTCTTTGGAATGTGGGGGGAAACCAAAGTACCCAGAGGAAACCTCACGACGACATGGGGAGAACATGCAAACTCCGCACACATGTGACCCATGCGGAGACTCGAACCTGGGACCCAAAGGTGTAAGGCAACAGTGCTAACCACTGTACCGCTCCTGAAAATCATGAACCATTTTAAATATTGAAGTATTTTTGAAATATTTATTAATTTTAAATATTTATTAAATCAAAACATTGGGCAGTATACATGTTATAGGTACTTATTAATGAATAAGCAATATAATAAGATTCAATTTTGCTTTCACTACTTAAAGCGCCAGAACATCGTATTTGAAAAATTCAACAGCAATATCTCTTACCAGAAATCAGGAACAGGTTAAGAAAATCCACAGACTTCGTCGCGAGCAGTTTAATATACGAACTATTTCCTTCTACCCAACTCCACACACCAATAATATCACTGCGCAGCAGATATTGCCAGGGAGCTCGCGCTTGTGTCTAATGCGCAGTGATACGAGTAGTGTACTTCGATAGAAGCCCGACATTTCTACGGCTGATATTTCCAAACCTGAACAACTCCCAGCAGAACTTTGATGAATAGATAGCATTAAGGCCCCTCTAAAATATCTTTTTATAGTTTTGGGGTGAACCTCCCATTTAAACGAAGTACATGGTGGTGCTCATGAATTTGAAAGCCTAGATGCCTCATCTCGCTTTTCCACAACGAGTCAGCAGCGCCACCATCTTGGAGCGATAATTAGACATAAACAAGCAACATGTCAGGGTGTAGATGGAAAGATCTTTTAGCCATAACTTCTTTACTAATTAACGCATTTATATCTTACAATTATGTAGAATAAATAAACAAGCCCACCACTACTGCCCCCCCCCCAAATTTATGTAGTATTGCTCATAGTATTCTCAACAAAAACTAATGCTAGTATCCCGTCAGTGTCACAGGCAAGTAAACATGTTATGTATCTTATTTGACCGTACCGCAGATTTTTTTACCTGTAAAATGTGGTTCCCTGTTTTCTAGTTTTAACATTCCTCATGTTGTTGCAGTTTCGAAAATAGTCGGTTCACTAAGTCATATCTATGAATCCTCTATTTCACAATTACCATGCCAACATCGCGTATCGCCCAAGGAGGCACACAGGGTTTCAAAGCTATGGCGGTGCTGCCTACGCTACTACCAGTCACATGACACAGGAGCTACCGAATACCCGCCAATCGGGAGCCGGCTAGATCAACCACGCCCACCCGTCACATAGAGGAGAGTGAGGCGAAAGAAGCGAATCAGTTTAAAAATGTCACCATTAACGCGGTATTTAGTAGTCTGGAGATATTTTACTTTAAGCAAGGCACAAAATAAAGTTGTAGTATTTGTAATAAAATTTGAAGATTAGCCATCCCCAAGGAGCTGACAGGAAAGCCAGGTACAGGTTTAGTCCTCCTTAATCAGCTTGTCGGTTACTAAATGTCGGCAAATAAGCTTGCCTTTTTCTGTGATTTTTTTTCAGTTTAATTGACACTTAAAGAAGTAATCTGAGACCTGAGATATAACATTAACAACGATGGTCATTTTTTACACTCATGGATTTTAACATTGAGGACGTGTGTCACATGTCATTTTCACATAGAGGGAGTTTAATTGTTTTTATCTGTGTCTGTGTGTCAACATATGTCTATTTAGTTATGTCACTGAAATGTATGATTAGTATTGACATTTCCATAGACTACTATGCTTTAATAAAAATCTATGATCCTTTGGGAGTTGGGCAATAGAACGGAATTGTAAAGTATCAATAAGAAATACTATTAATGAAGTAGCCGCCATAACCTTTTGCTTTGTATGAAGTGTGCATACAAAACACAAATAATGCAGTTGTACTGTTATGTATATAATTTAAAAGGTATACTTGCCAGCAAAAGATTGAGTTAATAAAATTAAATGAAAAGTATTAAGACCCCTTGTCATTCATAGTATTATATACTTCTTAATTTTACAAAGACTTTTTTCCTATCATATTTTTTAGTTTTTGAAGTTGATAATCTGGAAAACTGCTGCCTGGGATCAACTATCCATTCTTGACTCTTGGAATAGGAATTGAAGTCGAATCAAACAGCCTTACAGCACCCTCTTGTGACATACAGTAATATGGAAAACAGAACAATTACTAACTGAACGCAACATCCCCCCTTTACTTATGTATTCTTCTTCCTGCAGCAGCACTGTCTTCTATAAAAGTCACGCTGTCACGATCGCGGTCGGGCGAAGCGGCGATCGTGCGGGCAGGCGTGGAAATAGCAGGCAGACAGGTGAAGTCGGGGCAAAACCAGGGATTTAATGGGCAAACGAGGACTGGAAAACGTAGCACACCTACAAACATCAATGACGGACAAGGGAAACCGGGGAGACCAGGACTTAAATACACAGGACTAATCAAAGTAACTAGACAAAGCTGGAGACGATCAGGGAAATACACGTGGGTAATCAGGGGGCGTGGCACACACGAGGAGCGGACGAGCCGGGCATGACACACGCCTTACCTGTAACATCCATCCATCCATTTTCCAAACCGCTTATCCTACTGGGTCGCAGGGGGTCCGGAGCCCATCCCGGAAGCAATGGGCACGAGGCAGGGAACAACCCAGGATGGGGGGCCAGCCCATCGCAGGGCACACTCATACACCATTCACTCACACAAGCACACCTATGGGCAATTTAGCAACTCCAATTAGCCTCAGCATGTTTTTGGACTGTGGGGGGAAACCGGAGTACCCGGAGGAAACCCCACGACGACATGGGAAGAACATGCAAACTCCACACACATGTGACCCAGGCGGAGACTCGAACCTGGGTCCCAGAGGTGTGAGGCAACAGTGCTAACCACTGCACCACCATGCCACCCCCCATAAATTCATTTTTCCATTTTTATTTTCAATAATATTGATGTTAACTCAGCATCTTATTTTCAATGTTGAAAAAGTCACTTTATATCAAGGTTTCGCCACCATAAATTTTTCAATATTGAAAAAATTACCAAAAATCAATTCAGTTTCAATGCTGATAATTTAACACTGACCATAATTCAATGCATTTAACTATACTTCAACGCTGAAACAATAATATGATGCTATCTGGGCTATGAATAATTATTTCAATTTATATACAGATTCCAAGCCCATATAGGTGATACACAGGTACGTAATGGGCGTCTTATGTCTGAGGTAGCCAGCTACTGTGTTTGATAACCCACCATCATAATAATAGTTTCCTTGCACTAGTATAAACCAATTGATCCCTCTTGCAATAACCTGTGGTATGAAACTGAATAAAATGTATCGTACCAGTCTTGGGGAAAACCAGTGAGAATCCACTGTGAAACAGCACTGCGCAAATTCTCATGTGTTCCTAATGACAAGGGCAAGACTGGTAATCAAATTAGCCTCTCAGCAGGAGTGTTAGTGTAAAAGCAGGGCTTATTGACACAGATAATAAAGCTTGTTAGAATGCGTAACATAATTATTTAGCTGGGCCCAGAAGAGGTGAGAGCTCCCCTAGTGGCTACAGGAGTGCATTTTCCCCAAAGCAGGTATAATGGATGGTGGTCTTATTGCTTTTAGACCACAACTTGGGATAGAAGAACAAATCAAATTATTTTCCTCATTTAATATTCAGATTTTAATTGGGCTTAAATTTTAGAGCACAGTGTGTTCTAGGATGGTACGTTATGGATATTAGTCTCTACCACATTCTAACGCTATAAATCCGGACCTTTTCCTATGTTTGATTTGGTGGCTGCCAGGCGTTCTGAGTAGTATAGTGACTATGGTAGGCGGTGTGATTCCCTAAGGAATTTTTTGTTCTGTTCTGTGTGGCAAATACATATAATGCTGACATTTTTCCTGGAAGATTTGGGATTTTTCATCCCGTGCCTTAAGGTATTTCTCTCCAGCTCTAGGGAGTCTCCCCCGAAAACACCAGTCACTCACTAGCCTTAGACTTATGCTTGCTGACTTATTCAACACCATGAAGGATTAACAGAAAAACAGAAACCTATTAAAAGGCTGCACCATATCATGATATGCAAATAAACATCCAGCATCATTGTTTCACAGGGAAGTACATTATTTATTGATAATTATAACCCTAACCCTTACTTCTCAGCTTGACAAACATAAGGTGCGGTGTGTGAACATGTGAACTGGTTGAAATGCAAGTGTCTCACAGTCAATGCATAAGACTTGAGAGCCCTGACTTTACTTATATAGCCCACAACATGTTTATGATTCATAAATAAATCTGGCCAGCAAATCGGTCTTTCATTTTCCACAGAATAAAAAAAACGATAATGTTATCCCGCTGATAATTGCAGGCGCGTTTCACCCCCGGCACTGGCTGGAGACACAGGCAAAAGGCATACAATCTTATTGAGGTACAAAAATTATTCCATCTACTCTGCACTTCTGCATAACTTCCATCATAGTGCCAGTTTTTGCCAGATCAAATCTGCAATCAGAAAATTACTGCATACATGCCTTTATATTACGGTCAAGCGGAGAGTCAGAGCAGTTTCCATAGAAACAACGTAAACAAACTTTACCGTTTGAAGCACAACAAACTCTGAGTGAAAATGGCGCAGAGGTGAGTAGCTTGTTAGCTCTCCAAAATGTCTTTGAATTCTTCAACTGATGTTGTGCTACTTCGATTATTTAGCCTTTTATACTATAATGACATAGTAAATGTCTATAATACAATAAAAAACATTACATATTTTTTTAATATTACATATTTTTTAACGTCATTTAAAGTGCAGTGGTTTTTATTGCTACTGTCACGATCTACGTCGGCGGTAGAGGCGCACGGGTAAGGTGATGAGCGGAGAGGCAAGCAAGCAGGCAGACTTAGAGCAAACGGGGATTTATTGGGAGTACGAGGACTCGGGAACATGGCACGCCGACTAACATCAATGACAGACAATGCTAACAGGTAAGACCAGGACTTAAAACCAGACAAGACTAATCAAAGTAAGCAGATACAGCAGGGTACAATCAAGGAAATACACGTGGGAAGGCAGGGGGGCGTGGCACACACGAGGAGCGGACAAGCCGGGCATGACAGAGCCCCCCCCCAAAGGCGCGCTGCACCGGGCGCGCCCAGGAGGAGGCGACGAACGGGACGAGGGGACCAGGACCTGAAAAACAAAACCCAAAACCAAGAACAAAAGACCGGGAACTAAACAGAGAGACAGAACAGGCACAAAGACAGGACCAGGGACAAAACCTGACAGAGGACGGGGAACACGGACCGACAGAGAAAGAGAGGGGACACAGAAGGAACCGGCGGGACACAAGGGCCAGGAGTGAACAGAGGGCACAGAGGAGGACGGGCAGCAAAGACAGGAGGAACACGAGGAGCAGAGACGGGCGGGACGAGCAGAAGAAGGGACAGAGACAGGCGGGACAAAGGCAGGGGCATAGGGAGACAAGGAGGGGGAACAAAGGGGAGCCCGAGGGAGACCCAGCGGGCGACGGGCGGCAGCCGGAGGGGCCGCAGGCGGCCGGGAGGCCGGAGCCGGAGGGGACCTCGGAGGGGCCGAGGAGGCAGGGCGAGGGACCCGCGGAGGGGCCAGGGAGGGAGCAGGAGGGAGCACCGGGGAAGGGGACGAGGGAGCTGGAGGGGCCCACGGCGAAGGCCCGGAGGAGGGGGGAGCTGCAGCAGGCGGCGACGTCCGGGGGAGGGCCGGAGGTAGAGGCCCCGCAGGCAACCGAGGAGCCGCCGTCGGGGAGCCCACAGGCGACCGACCAGGCTCTGGAGAGGGGAGCGAGGCGGGGCGACGAAGCCTCGGAGGGGGACCCGCAGGCGACAGCCGACCCGGAGGGCCAGGACCCGCAGGCGCCAGCCGAGCCAGAGCGCAGGCGAGGGAGGGCGAGCCAGGGGGCAGGGCGGGCGGGACCCCAGCCCTGCGTCTGTGTCCCCTTCCCCTGCGGGACACAGACAGGCCGACCCTAGTTCGGGGTCGAAGTCGCCGGGGCGAGGGACAAGGGGTTACAAGTTCTGTCCCCGAGGGGTCCCATTCCAGCTCCTCCACCTCCGAAGAGGGAGGAGCCAATATGGAGTTGTCCGGGACCACCTCGGGGACTAGGACAGGGACTGGAGCTGCAGCAGTCGGAGGGGGCGCCTCTGGAGCTGCTGCAGGCGGAGGGGGCGCCTCTGGAGCTGCTGCAGGCGGAGGGGGCGCCTCTGGAGCTGCTGCAGGCGGAGGGGGCGCCTCTGGAGCTGCTGCAGGCGGAGGGGGCGCCTCTGGAGCTGCTGCAGGCGGAGGGGGCGCCGGGACAGGAACACGGTCAGGCTGCCGTGGCGCCGGGACAGGAACACGGTCAGGCTGCCGGGGCGCCGGGACAGGAACACGGTCAGGCTGCCGGGGCGCCGGGACAGGAACACGGTCAGGCTGCCGGGGCATCAGCCCGGAAACTGCAGGACGCTGCAGTGGGAACCTCGGCCCAGGTGCTGCAAGCCGCCGTCGTGGGGGCGCTCGCCCTGGAACTACAGGTGACTGCAGTGGGGGCGCCTCGGAAGCGGCTGTAGCAGGCGGGGACAGGAGCGTCTCGGAAGCGGCTGCGGCGAGATCAGGAACTGGGGCGAGATCAGGAACTGGGGCGAGATCAGGAACTGGGGCGAGATCAGGAACTGGGGCTGCAGGCAATTGCTGTGGGGGCGCTCGCCCGGGAACTGCAGGGGACTGCAGCGGGGGCACCTCAGGAGCGGCTGCAGCAGGGCGGTCAGGGACTGGAGCGCGGTCAGGGACTGGAGCGCGGTCAGGGACTGGAGCGCGGTCAGGGACTGGAGCGCGGTCAGGGACTGGAGCGCGGTCAGGGACTGGAGCGCGGTCAGGGACTGGAGCTGCAGGCAATTGCTGTGGGGGCGCTCGCCCGGGAACTGCAGGGGACTGCAGCGGGGGCACCTCAGAAGCGGCTGCAGCAGGGCGGTCAGGGACAGGAGCGCAGTCAGGGACAGGAGCTGCAGCAGGCGGCTGCAGTGGGGGCGCCTGCCCGGGAGCTGCAGGTTGCTGCAGTGGGGGCGCCGGCCCGGGAGCTGCAGGTTGCTGCAGTGGGGGCGCCGGCCCGGGAGCTGCAGGTTGCTGCAGTGGGGGCGCCTGGACAGGAACAGGAGCGCGGTCAGGAACAGGAGCGCGGTCAGGAACAGGAGCGCGGTCAGGAACAGGAGCGCGGTCAGGAACAGGAGCTGGCTGCAGTGGGGGCGCCTGCCTGGGAGCTGCAGCAGGTGGCTGCAGAGGGGGCGCCTGCCCGGGAGCTGCAGCAGGCGGCTGCAGAGGGGGCGCCTGCCCGGGAGCTGCAGCAGGCGGCTGCAGAGGGGGCGCCTGCCCGGGAGCTGCAGCAGGCGGCTGCAGAGGGGGCGCCTGCCCGGGAGCTGCAGCAGGCGGCTGCAGAGGGGGTGCCTCTGCAGGAACTGGAGCGCGGTCAGGAACTGGAACACGGTCAGGAACAGGAGCTGGCTGCAGTGGGGGCGCCTGCCCGGGAGCTGCAGGTTGCTGCAGTGGGGGCGCCTGCCCGGGAGCTGCAGCAGGCAGCGAAGGCGGCTGCGCAGGCGGCGGCTGCGCAGGCGGCGACAGCGGCGAAGGCGGCTGCGCAGGCTGCTCTGGAGCAGGGTCCGAGGACAGTGACGGCCGTTCTGGAGTGGGATCCACCGCTCTCCGGAGCAGGAGCAGCCCTCGGAGATCCGCTGCGAGCTGCTCCAGGACTTCCGGGGGGGAAGCAGGAGTGAACGCAGCGAACCCCTCCTCTAGCTGCATCACGAGCTGGTCCGCTTCGGGCGACATCTGCCCGGCCAGTTCATCCCTCACCCTCCAGTATAACCCCTGGAGGGTGAAGAACTGGGTAATGTGAGTCGGGGTTGGAGCGATTACCTCTGGCCGGAGTGTCTCTGCCGTAAGCGGTGGGACGAGCTGAGCCTGCACAGATGAGACGGGCTTGGTCCCTTTAAGACGCCGCGGGATTCGTGGGATGGCATCTCGTACAGTGGCGGCCCCTTTGTTCGCCACCCGCTCAGGCCGGAAGCAATTCCGCTCGAGCGGTGGCGGCAACTCCGTGGCGTCCGGTTCGGATGGCCACAGTAGCAGGGATTCATCCACCTCCTCCTCGCTCAAGGGCCAAAACCTGGCCAACGCGCAGGCTCCCAGACGGAGTACCGGTTCTTCCGGGTTTTGCTTGCTCCGCTTCTTTGCGTGGTCTGTCATTCTGTCACGATCTACGTCGGCGGTAGAGGCGCACGGGTAAGGTGATGAGCGGAGAGGCAAGCAAGCAGGCAGACTTAGAGCAAACGGGGATTTATTGGGAGTACGAGGACTCGGGAACATGGCACGCCGACTAACATCAATGACAGACAATGCTAACAGGTAAGACCAGGACTTAAAACCAGACAAGACTAATCAAAGTAAGCAGATACAGCAGGGTACAATCAAGGAAATACACGTGGGAAGGCAGGGGGGCGTGGCACACACGAGGAGCGGACAAGCCGGGCATGACAGCTACTGTGGTTGCTAATATTTAAATAATGACAGACTATTTGGTTAGTAAATTCATCTCAAACATGCTAGTTTAGTAGGGCTTCCCAACCTTTCGATGTCCGCGGATCGGTTTCCGTCGTAGAAAAGTGTCACGAATCGGTAAGACGGCGGTATAATTTGGGGGTTCTCACGCCGAGCGGCGGGAGATTGAAGGTGTATGCGGACATGCGGGGCTAATGGCGTATTTCCGTACATCAATACGGGCAGCTTTCTTTCCAAAACGGCGCGATCCCCTAATAAACGGGTCGGCTGGCTCCTCTACCCCCGGTTGTCTGCCGCCCGGTGCAATACTCCGCGCGGACGGTACCGGAACCCCGACCGGAAGTTGGGACCCCCTACTGTACAGGGTGGTAGGTAAATTGTTAAAAAAAATTGGGGCATTACTTTCGGAGTAGGCTAGATGCTTCTAAGTTTATCATTACATCTCTTTACATTGTTACACAGGATTAACACTTTCAAATATTCTTAGCTTGGTTAGTGTTAACTCAGTTCTTGGTAGTATTCATCTGGGTATTCATTTGATGTGGAGCACAGTTGTTTTGTATTTGATTCTAGTTATAATTTGGTGACATTACTGTTTAATATGATATTGCACTTACAGTATCGTGCATTTTACAGTAGATTTTTTTTGCAATCTTGCTCGCTGTTTCTTTTATTCTTTCTTTTTTATATATGTGAACCCTGTAATTATTTATTATAATAATTGTAACAATTGTATTTTCTGTATGGTTGAAGAATTTCCAGCTCTTTATTTATTTTATTATCTCTCTTAAGTGCTGGTTAATCTCTCATTTATTCCCCAGAGAGCGAATTGAGAGAGCTGATCGATGGACCAACACCCAACACTGGGAAGCCTGGAACCTGTGGGATGAAGTGATCAACTGGGGAGAAGGTGTGGAGGAGTTCTCACCAGTGACACTCCCCACTGTCCAGGCTGGGGGGGTTAAGGGGGGATTGGGGGGGTCTACCGATTTGGGTAAGGGAGGGGTTAGTAAGGGAGGGGAGAGTGTGGAAAACGATGGACTGCTAGCCAGCACTAGTATTTCATCTCAAAGTCTTCAGAGTAATTACGGCCTTTCATCTGAAGACTGGGAAATTTATAAAACTTGCTACCTTAACAAAAAAAAGAAAGTCAGGAAGGACCGGACAAGCCGGGGGGAAAGTGAGGTAAGGGGGCAGAGTAGTGAGGAATATGTGGAGGTACCAGAGTGGGGAACATTTGAGGGGAAGGCCTCCAGGGTTGTGATGGAGGGGACAGAGGCTGGTATTAGTATGATGGATATGCTAAATGGAGGTGAGGAGAATGTATGTGAGGTGGGAGTGAATGTGGAGGAGGTTAAGGGAGGAGGAGGGAGAAGTACAGGGAATGCTGTGGAGTATGTAGTGTCACAAAGAGGCAGAACTTGGCTAGAACCCATCCAGGAGGAAGAACTTGAGGAAGATGAAGAAACAGATGAGGAGCTTCAGGAAGCAGAAGACACTGATGCTGCCACAGTGGACAGTTGGCAGTGCATGGCGGCATATGTAGCCAGAATATGGCTGCAGACTTTACAGGAAGATGGACCTGAGGAAAATGAAGAAGCTGATGTGGTATTCCAGCAGGCAGAAGATGCTGATGCTACCACACTGGTCAGGTTTCAGTGTATGGTGGCATCTGAAGACAGATCACAGCTACTGACTATACCAGAAGAAGGACCTGAGGAAGAGGACGAGACTGAAGTGATGAAGACAGATAAAACAAAAGAAGATGCTGATGCTGCCGAGAAGATCTACAGTGAAGAAGAAGTATCATTCCATGTGAATGCCGAAGATCATTCTGAAGATGATACTGAGAAGAGCCACAAGAAGAAGAAGAAGAAGATGAAGTGGTGCTTCTTCTGCTGTCCCCTGCCCTTCAGAAGAAGTAGCAAGAGGCAGTAATTATAAGGCTGTGAATTCAGGTTTAGAAATGACTTAAAGCAGTAATATAACTACATTATTGACACCTTCACAATGCACTGTAATGCATCCATAAATATATTATAGACATGGGTATAAATATTGAAGAAAAAAAAGCATAACACATTATAGCCATGTTTATTATGGATTAATGGCCGATATAATGTATTATGAAGATATTTATTGTGCATATATAGATCAGAGCATTCATAATGCATTATCAAGATAGCTATAATGTGCTATGCCTTTGTATAAGTATTTACAGCCGTGTTTTTAATACTTTTATAAATGATTTATAAGGCATTAATTGGGTATGTATAATGCAGTTATATGACTGCTTTAAGTAAAGTTAAGTAAAGTGTTTATTTTCTTTTTCTTAGAATACCCGTGTTAGAGCCCTGCATTTGGACTGGGATCCCGCGGGACCCAACGGAAAGAGATACTGTTTAAGTGTTAATGTAGCTATAAGATACGACAGGATAAGATATGCTAAATTAAAATATAAGATAGGCTAAGACGAAATATATTAATATAAGCTAAGTTGAAATATAATAAGATAAGATAGGTTAAGTTGTATGATAAGATAGGCTAAGTTAAAATATAATAAGATAGGTTAAGTTAAGATATGACAAGATAGGTTAAGATAAAATATGATAGGCTAAGTTAACATATGATAAGATAGGCTAAGTTAAAATATCATAAGATAGGCTAAGTTAAAATATGATGATAGGCTAAGTTAAAATATAAGATGTGGTAAGTTAACATATGATAAGGTAGGCTATGTTAAGATAAGAGATTTGCAATAAAACATATTTACTTTTCAAACTTTGTCTTTGTCATCTCTTCAGTGTTGTGTCTGTCTTTGATAATTTTGAATTGTTAATTTATATCTGAGACTCTCCTAAATGTCAATAAGCAGAGACGGAGGAATGGGAGGAAGGTACAGTTAAGTATAAATGATAAAGTATCAAAATCACAGTGTTGCCTTATTTTGACGCAGAGAAAGTAATTTCAGTGTTACTACCACATATGAGTTAATGGCTGTAAATGTTGGTGTTAGAAGTGCCGGTAAATAATGCGGCGTAAGTTTAACTCCGGTGTGTTTCTGAAAAACGCACAGCCTTCTGCCTACTGTCATTCGTCGCACGTGTAGGAGGCTATTCTGGTAAGTAATAGGTAAAGTTGTCATTTAACGTAATGCTAACGTGCATTACCAGTTAGTAAGTGTTTTACTATATCACACACCTTACGTCCTTTATAGTTTTAGTCCGGTGCACTCTGTATCCATGCTAACTAGCTAGCTAATGTTAACATGACGCAGTACAGTCTTCCAGCTTGGGGATTCCCACCCCTGTCCGCGGCCAGTATTCCGCAGGGGGGTTTGCGGAGGTGTTGGTTGCAAATGCAAACGATCCCTTCATGTTCATGTGTTGTGTTCTAATGTGTAAATAAAAGATAACTATCAAATTCAATGTTTATGTCCTATTATACTAGATAAGACTGTAAAATAGTTTGCCCTGCATATGGATGCCATGCAGTCAGAGTATGATCAAGACAGGGTGTGAGTGTGGAAAAAAGACAAATGTAACAGTATTTGAGGGAAGAGTGTGAAGGAGGGAAATGTAGGGAGAAGGAGGTTCCTAGGAGCTCTGAGATGTGATTGGCTGTAATAAATCTGGAATATAGCTATATGACATAGTTTTTGATAACACCAGCATTTATTTTTTAGGTTTGTCGATCTCCGTCAAAACAATTAGAACGAGTTCATTATGTAACTGGAACCCCTCTCACATGTAAACACAGTGACACGCTACAGCGTTGGTTTGTTGTCTGAGGCTATGATACTGACCACAAACACATTCTCAAATTTCACTGCACCAATCACAGCATACGCAAGCAGAAAAATGATCGCAAAAAACATTCAGCATTAGACTCTAAAACCGTCTGTAATGTCTGTGTTTATCCAGTGGAACATAAATTAAAATAAGCTTTCCTATTTCAGTTTCTTTTAGATGTTATAAAGTAATAAATAAACAATCATAATAATTAAACCATGTATTACTGACTATCAGACAACTTCAACAAGTTACCACATGGATGCAAAATCAAAGATATTCATTTGCGCCTGGCACTAACCATGTACTCCTTCACAGTACTAAGCCATAGAAAGGGCCCCAATGAAACCCCTGCATTCCTGCATCGCAGATACTCTAATCTCAGCATTTATAAGATTATATTTGTACTACCTGCCAATTTTTATATTAGATGAGACTAAAAATTGAGAAATATCTATATGCAGAAGTAGTTTTTCCTGATAAGAAGGATAATATCAAGACTGTCAGCATTTACAAATCGAATTATGACACATCTGAGTAGCCCAGACTGTCCGGAAAACAAAGCCGTACAGCATATGTGGCTGACTAATGTACATACAGTGTAATAAGTTTATAATCAAATGGATAGAAAAACGCTCAATAATAGACAGGATTCAGAGGGTAAATAAGGTGCATCATGTGGAAGAGAAGTTAGGTGGCGTTGGGGTGCATTGTGAGTTTCATCTGGTAGCTAGAAGGGAACAAAAAGGGCTTTGGGGGGGGGGGGGGGGGGGACTTCTCCGGCGGCTACATCGCTCTACCTTTTTTTTTAAATGATTTATTTAAAAAAAAATCTTTTCTCCTTACACTATAATGGCAAGTTTAGGACTAATACAGTACAGTCATAACCAGTGTCAAGGATTCTATGCATTGCTACACAGAGACAAGTCCAGATATTGAGCCCAAGGCTAAAATTGTGGTTTACTTACAAGTGCACTTTGCTGGGCAGTGGGGGTGTTTGTCCTTCTCTGCTCACATTTTCCCCTCTTATCCTGTCTTCTCCTCCGCAGCACTTCCTCCTTCTCTCTGTTGCTCCTATATTCCCTCCCCTCCAGTCATCTATGTTCTCCTTCCTCTGTGGTCTCTCCTCTTCTCCCATTCTTCAGTTATACTGTCTTCTCCGCTCTTCCTGTATCCCTCCTGTCTTCTGCTCCTGTCATCTCTTCTCCAGTCATCCCCTGCTTCTCAGTCATCTCTGCATCTTTTCTCTCATTTGTTTGCTTATTCTTTGATTGTTTGTGTTATTCGTTAACCCACCACCCAATGCTGGATGAGTCTTGATGTTTTTTGTTCTTTTTAAAGTTAGGCTTCTTCCTGTTTTTTGTGCCATATCTTCTGCCCTCTTCTGGTTGTGGCAGTGCATGACACGGCTGGAAAAATAGGGTTTTTTACAACACACACATCAAAACCAAAAGGATCAGGATGGATCCAAAATAAACAGCAAATGACCAGGAATGAACTAAATGATGGAATAAACACAACTAGAGAACTATATACATACATACATACATACAACATACAGCTATAATGAAGCATCAAAGAACAGAAGCAGAACAGGCACTTAAATACACAGCTAACAAGACACAGTGCAGGACAGTGAGAATCATAACCAATAACAAGGACTGAGGGCAACCCAGGAACAGGTGTTACAGTTAAACAGCACTGGTGAAATCAAAGTGACCTTTCAGCCACATGGTCAGCTCTGCATCGCCCTCTGCTGTTTGCATTAGAAGCTGCTTGAAATTCCCACTCTCCTTACCAACACCTCGAAAAGCCAGGCCTTGCCGTGCCAAGTACTTAGCTCCAGAAGATTTTTCCTCACTTGCTGCTGCTCTTTCCAGCTCATCTGAAGGTTGAATATTAACAGGATTGATCTTCTGAATCCATATCATCAGTGCTAATCTGTGGCACTGCCTGTCTTTATGTGCACTGAATTTCCCCAGTGCCTTTTCCAGTTTCACATGCCAGTCTTCACAAGAGCTGAATGTGTCTTTCATGCCAGTTTAGACATTTGTGTTACAAATTATTTTGCACAGTAGAAACAAAGAACCCCCCTTAAGACGAGGGGGGCTGTAAGGGAGCCAAGTGTGATCTTTAAACCATTTCTCCTGAAAGCAGGGTCTCCTGTTTGATAGACGTGACATTTACATTTGGCTGATTTGGTGAAGGTCCAAGCTCCTCCCCCCTCTTCCCTAATACACCTTCATCTTCATCTGCCTGTCTGCTCTCTCTCTCTCTCTCTCTCTCTCTCTCTGCCATTGACTCACACTCAGTCTCCCTGATTAAATGCTGTATCTGAAATACACACCACAGGCCAAACTAAGAAGCATATTAAACTAACATCAGGATCAGGCTGCTGTGACGTCATTATTCACTCTTAACCATCAATATTTGCTCCTTTTCTCACTCCCCTCCATGTCGCCTGCATTGTCTGCCGTCAGCAGCCTCTTGCTGTCTCTCCCTCTTCATCTTTACTCTCAGCACAGCAGAGTTTACATTAAAGCAGTTATCAGTAAACAAGTGGTGTTTCTTGGCATGATGCTCAGGAATGGATTTCTAAGGATTTGTTACCTGAATGGGATGATTAATATATGAAGAACCTTTGACTCACATACTGTATACGTCTATCATCTGACTGGCACTAATTATCTCACTGTCTCTACTTACTTTCCTGCTTTTCTGTGGTTGCCCAAAACCTCACGATTGTCACACTTCCTCTTCATGATGACAAGCTACTCACTGTGAATAAAAGCTGACTGTAATAAAACTACCTGCATTTAAATCACACATTAATAACGCAAAATACCTTAAGTAAGCAAGTATAGCTTTCTACAGTAATGGAATATAAAATTTATTAAACCTATTACTGTCTACAAAATAACACATTCAGCACTATATCAGACTTTACATCAGCTTTCTGACCATTATAAATATACCTGAGTGAGCACCATTGTTAGTTTCTAGGAGAATGTGCAGTTAATAACATTTCCAGGTAATTTAACCAGCGTAACTGCACATGAGGCAATTATTATAATTATAAACGTAGTAGGGGTAGGGGCCGCTATAGAGCGAAAGGGTGACTACGCCACTCTGTAACTGTCACTAAGACAGTTTTTTTAAGTTTTTTATAAGATTTCATAATCACCTTTTGCTGGTTTGATTTAATATAGAATGTATACTGTGAAATGTATGCCAGTGCCCTCTGCTGACTATTTAATTGATCCGTGTTAACCCTTGAATACATGGTCATGTGACGGAATAGGGTAGGAGTAAATGCATGCTGGGAGATTCATGGAGTCAACTTGTGGTTTGTCGGCTTGTCACGGCAGGATCTGTAATAACTCCTAAGCATTTGGTCAGAAGGCGCAAACGGTAATTTATATTTATTGTATTTACTTGTTGTCTTGTATTAAAAAGTGGAATTGCGGTGATGTATGAGCCGCTGTTTAGCGGTAATATCATGGATCTTTTAGAATGTTTTTCACGGTGTCTAAAAGAATAAAGACGGAATAAACTTCAACATCTGTCAGGCGTATGTTTTCTGTACCAGATGAAGAACTTTGGGAGCTGTTATATCTTCTATAGTAAAGGTAACCTTACAGTAAATGACGTCTGCTGTCATCTGACGCTATATAGAAAATGTAATTAAATAAGATTAAATTTACCTTCTGCGAGGGGCACCCTAATATAATGATATATATAATAATTATAATATAATATAATTATATAATTATAATAAATATAATATAATTATAATATAATAATACACTGCTGTCTGTCTGCCATAAAATAAATAAAAGGGGGAATTGGAATTGCATATGACTATGGAGATTTTTACTAATTCACATAAGGGACAGCATAAAGGGTTGTTTAATTCAGTATCAGAGGAATTCATATATTTGTGTGATTATGATAATCACACTATTATAACTTGATAGTACATCTCTTGAATTGAACTAATTACAGTGTCATGTATAACACTGCACTTTTTAATACATTGTCTGGCAGAACAGACTGCAAAACTGTAGTCTCAATGGAAAGCTGGATGAAATTCCTAGGGTGGCGTAGTCAGCTGTCCACTGAGTCTACAGTTTTGTAGTTCGGTCTGTCACAGTCTGGCGCAGTTGGCAGGATCATCGTCCTGAGAGCAGAGACGCGTGTTCAATGTGAATGACTCTTCGGTTGTTTTTCTATTTTTAATTACCTTTTTATTCCTATCCATGTCTTTTTTTACTTTTGTATGCTCATTATTTAGCCAGTACAGCTGTTTTTATTGTAGTCGAAAACAACAGTGAGTGCCAGTCACTGGCAAATCCCTTGGTTCCCGGTTCCACTCCATCTGTCCTCTGGTGGTCCCCTTGAGCTGTGGACCCCTTTCCAGTGTTCTGCAGCCAGATCCTCCTGAGCCGCACGGAAGCGGAAGTTGGCAAAGTGAGATGCGGCAGTAGGCCTATGCATGCAATTGACTGGAGTATGGAGAGTAAAGCCTTTCGTTTTCTTTAATAAAAGTTGTCCTTGTATTTTCTCATATGCGAGAACATCACAACTGCCACAGCACTTGTTGATGTGTAAGTGTGCCCTATTCAAACAATAAAGAGAAACTACATGCAGCACTGAAAAACTATTCCACGGCCAAAAAAAATGTAAACATTCTTTCTATATCAGAAGCTAGTCTCTGACTGAAATTTCTATAAATCTTTATATAAACTGATAGCAATTAACCTAAGAGTGCATGCTTGGATTGTAGTATCTGCATGTACTGTGGAACTAAAAAGAATCATAATCAACATATATAATTACGTAAATGAAAAACAAATACGTTGCATTTTCCTTAATAGTTTTGCACGTTGCCATAATTTATATTTAATTTAAAGTATGAAGCACCCAAGCAAAGTTTATGTTGAAATAATACTCAAGATTCTTAAGTCTTAGCTCTGGCACAGTGGTGGATCTAGAAAATTTTACATGGGGTGGCAAGAGATTTTAACAGAGTGGCATGGAGGTTCAGTGAGAAACCGACTATCATTCAGAATCGTGGAGCTCAGGAGCATACTTACACTGAAAAAGTGACAATTTATCTAAGCATTTGGACTCTCATGGTTAAAACAATGCTGATTGTACTTTTCATTATCACTGACCAGTTGTTTTTCTTTGTTGTGCTGTGCAGCAGAACGTTTCACAAACATATCCAAATTAAGAGCCTTTGCACACTGATTCTCAATGCTCAGCAGAGTTTCCAGGTCCGCGGTGTTCATGCCCAATTGTGCTATTTTGAAAACATAGTTTCGGGTAAATATTAGGAGGTCATGGGTTGCGGATTTTTGGGCTGATTTCATAATGTTATACAGCAGCAGACTGCAAGGGGAAAAAGAAACTAATTATTATCAGTGCAAGTGGCTCCTAATCCTGAGTAATGCTGGATCTCTAGCCACCTAAAGTAAGAGACAGATGCACACGGAAAGCAGGGCTGCCGACTACCTTGCATCTAGCATGACTTTCACGCTCTCAGACACTCACGCAAGGAATCTTCCACTATATTATTCCACTATAAGCCTAAATGTAGCTACATCAGAAGCGTTGGTGTAGTTTGCAAACCCTACATACCATTTAGAACAGGGGTCACCAACATGGTGCCCACTGGCACCAGGATGCCCCCAAGGACCACATGAGTTGTCCACGGACCTGTTCTAAAAATACCACAACTCACCAGTGGGCAGCGACTAAAATTTCATTTTATCTTGTTGCTATTCTTTTTTAATCACATTTGTATTTATATAGATTTGAAAATGACAATATCCAAAAAAGCATTTAAAACGTGTTTATTCTACATGAAGTTTAGATAAGTTTAGGTAAAGTCTGTTCTGGTAGCCTTTGTATGGCTCAGTACCCGTGAAGTAGCTCTCAGTTTCAAAAAGGTTGCTGACCCTTGATATATAGTATACCCCAATCATGGGTGATATATCCTAATCAGTAAAATAACAGTCGGCTAAATTCCGCATAGTGATCTCATTAACTGCGTGTTGTTGCTGAAATACATCACACAGACATCGGGGGAATGTCGAATCATCAGAATATGTAAGATTTATACATTTGGTTAAGTTGAACGCATTTGCTGTTGAATGCAATTCCTATCACATTAACAATTACTGGTTGAAAAATGGATTGCTGTTAGTGTCTTAAATCATACTGCTGTAAAAGTAAAATTTACAACAGAAATCAATATGCTTAGAATATGGGTTAAGATGGAAAATAATTTTTCCATCCCAATCCCAATCATGTTGATGCAAATTTAGAGCAGTGTGGATTCTCAGAAAAAAAGGTACTCTGACATAAAGATCAGCAATACAGTGCAAATAACATTTAATTTCACATTTATACAAAAAAAGGACAGGGCATTTCGATGATAAAATCTGTAGTGAACAATAAGTCGCCTCAAAACAAAACCTGGTATTCAGTCATGCTACCTTAAGGTTAAACATTACTTTGTGAGACCACATTATAAAGGCAAAGAATGTCTGCAACAACAATTTTGGGCCCAAATGTTTGAGTGGGCGATCATAGTCAAATAGTCAGTTGTTTTGTGCAAAGTTCCTTGTTCTGAAATAAATACTTTCTGCAATAGCACATCCAAACATATTCACACAGTCTTTATCGTTCAATGTGTAGAAGAACTGATCATTCTTCTCGTAGGCGCAGGTAGAGGTCAATTGCCTTATAAGCATCCAGAGGAACATCAAGACCATTCTCTGCCATGACAGAGGTGCACAACGTGAAGACATCATCATCACAAGCAATGTCACGTCTGTGAATGCAGTCATTTTCACAGTGGTTGACTTCTTCCTCTGGAATCTGGCACAAATAGTCCTGTGTGTTCTATAATTCTGGCACCAAATACATGACATCGGGATGTCTGTGGGGGACATGGTGGTTTCCTGAGGGCCGAATAAGGTGACAACTATGATGCTGATGTGGCGCGGGGTGAAAATGAGTCTGACACCCCTGTTTTAAGAGATCTGTGTTTTTCTTGCTGCCAGCATCTCATAAAAAGGGTCAGCGCTCACAGCAGCAGTGATGCTCTGTATCCACTTGTCCTTCTCCTCAGGGGTTGGCGCCGAGATGCGGTACACCACATGATTGCCCTCTACCAGGCGGCCGTCCGCCTCCGTTCTGCAGGCTTTCATCAGCTGTCTGCTGTTGTTAGGGATGTACAGTTCAAAGCAGTTAGGCTTCCTGAGATCCTTCACCTCACGGATGCTCAGATTCTCCAGCGGAATGATCACCCTGGGTTTCTTATCCGTAGTATGTTTAAAGTAGTAAAGGCAGTTGTCCATCAGGATGAACCACCGCCTTTTCCATGTTTTCACCCGTCCTCCTCCCAGTCTGAAGAGCCAACCCTCTCTGTCAGGGTTTAAGAAGGGATTGTTCCCATTGTCTTCAGGAATCTTGAATGGCTCATTCTTTATGCTCTTATAAAGATTTCGGAGGAGATCATCTGGCAGGTTGCCTCCATCATTGATTCCTCGATTCATGGAGATGAACCTGTCCACACTGGGCTTGTCTCACACATTTGGATTATGAAGGCTAGTGTTTAGCATGATTATGGAAAATGAAAGTACATAGCAGGTGTCAATGTTTTGGAAGACTCCAGGATTACATTGACAGTACCTCTGCGCAAAGGCCTCCATCATCCTGTCAATCTTTTGTGCTTCTCCTGGCAGACGGAAACTCCAGAGGAACTGCCTGAGAGCCTGTACCAGGTTGAACCCTGCGAATTCATGAAGCCCAAGAAATGTTTGGAGGACTTGGATATTGAAGTCGTCTCTCTCACCCAGGTAATCCCCAATGGCTGTTTTGTTCAGCCCCTCTCCCTTGTATAGGAGCTGGGCGATGTCCTCAGACGTGTGCCGGAGAAGATTGTTTTGTACCATGAACAGGATACCCTTCTTAGGGTCCATGTTGAATTTCTTTCTTCCCATGGCGACATGCCTATTCTTTTCTAAGATTTGGCTGCGTTTGGTGCTGGATTCAAGGCCCTCCACTTCCATGAGGGCCTCTCTCAGCGCCTCCCGCAGCCTCTGGATCTCCAGCAGAAGGGCTCCTTTCCTCAGCCGGATGTCCTCAAGTTCAGAGTGCTTCTCTGGACTCAGGTCCATGGAGACTGCAGCAGACAGGAAAAGGAGATCGTCAGCGGGTGTGGAGCTCAGCAGGTTGGCCATCTCTGCCAGTTTGGTTGTTGGTTCAACTCCCATGGCAGAGTAATCGTAACATTGTTAAGCCCTTGAGCAAGTCCCTTAGACCCAAGTGCTCTGACCCCAAACTCTCATCACTTCGGACAAAAGCATATGCTGAATATATGTAATCCCAAAGGGCAGTTACAGAAGACCCCAGGACCGGAGTAACATGGGAAGCAATTACTGATGCCTGGAAGCTTTGGGGCATGGAAATAAACTGCATCCAAAGGCAAATGGCTAATAAAGAATGCTCTGAATGCCAGGCATTCGTCCAGCAGTGAGATCGTAGAGATAATGAATAAAGATAGAAAGTGTGAATAAAGATAAAACATTTTGATTGTATTTGCGAAGCGATGCTGGATGTGCTGAGCTCGCCGGGAAGGTCATGTGGTCCGCATTCCCTCCCCATGCACACGTGATCAGCTCAATCACACCGAAATTGTCGGTTTGCTGCCCTTCAGGCAAACAATCTAAAGGGTGTTACGGGAAAAGTAATCGATGCAAGAGCCAATGATGTTCTCCTGGTGCCTACCCTTGTTTATGTTATCGTTACTGACACAAACAATGATGAACGATAATAAGCATTTATAAGCCATGATGACCGCACCATTAACGTGGAGTTGCACTAACGTCTGTTTTTATAGCTAACCAGCAAGTCAACCTCTCACCCTGGTAATGCAACAGCGCCGGTTAAACAATACGTTTACACAGAGTGCTTGTGATCATTGGCCTATACTACGAATCAGGGTTACTGGCTTATCGAGGTAACTTGACGGATTTAAGGTACCACAGTTTAAATGAACTTCATATTTGTTCATCGGGATGTCTGAATCGGTGCTAATCAGTACTACGATGCCAGTTATGCAATGTAGTTTTGATAAAACTTTTCTGTCATTTAACATAAGAGGAAAAAAATATAATTATACTGTAGTCAAATTGGCTGATATAAAATCGTTTAAAACTGTGACAAATTTAGCCTTTATTTACAGTGTATACTTCCAGTCACAAGGTAGCAGATACGGATTTCTGAAATAGCAAAGATAAAGGTCAATGATTAATATCCCTCATCTCTTTTAAAACTATAGGTAAGATGCTGTTTTGATATCCTGTCTAGGGTTGGAGTGTAACAGTATTCACGGGAACAGGGGCGCCGCTAGCAATTTTGGGCCCTATGACAAAATATGAGGTTGGGCCCCCCTACCACACCCATTCAGATCTCTGGGGGCCCCTAAAGGGCGTGGGCCCTTAGAATTGTCCCAACTTTCCCCCCCTTAGCGGCGCCCCTGCACGGGAAAGGGGAATGGGATAAAGGGACAAACGGGGTGAGGGCAAGAAGGGAACACCAGTGGACAAAGGGATATTTTTTGTATTTTCATTTTTTTTCATGTATAATACTGACACTGAACAAATAACCCTGTGCAAAAGACTTTGGGAGTGACCACAGCCAAAATAACAAACAAAATCCCCAACTATCAAGTGCGACCCACAGCTAATCTCACCTAAGTGCAAAAGAAAAGGAAACCAAAAGACAAACACTCCACCTCACTCCCTAACCAAATAAACAGAGTCCAACACACACTTGCAAAACAAAATAGCTAGGGGTGCAACGGATCGCGGTTGATCCGTGATCCGTACGGATTACAACCCACGGTTCGGAACGCACGTGATCCGCGGATTAACTCGTTTTTTAAACTTTTAGATAAATAAAAAAAAAATAACCGCAGATAAAACAGTGTTTTCTGCTGATATTGCTTAAATAATAAATAATTAATTACACAGAAGTCGTGTTTACGTCAGCGGAACATGTGACTCAGTCAACAACGATGGCTAGCGGCGGAACAGAGGAACTCGAAAAGCCTCCCGCATCATCCAAATCTTTTGTATGGGAGCATTTTGGCTTTCCTGTAAAATATAATGATGACGGAAGAAGGGTGGTGGACAAAACAGTTACAGTGTGTAGACACTGTGGCACGAGAAAGCCGTATGAAAGTGGCAATACATCGAGTATGGCCACGCATCTGAAGCGACATCACCCCGGTGTGCAGACAGGATGCAAACCGAAGCAACCACAGCAACAGCTGCTCACCGCTGCATTTAAGCAGCACTTTGCACCAGAATCAGAGCGGGCTAAAGCTATTACCAAATCTATCGGGATGTTTATCGCGGCAGACATGAGGCCATACTCTGTTGTTGAAAACAAGGGTTTTAAAAACCTCCTAAAAGTGCTTGAGCCACGGTACGAAATACCCTCGCGCACACATTTCAGCATGAAGGTCATGCCTGAACTTTACGAACAGGAAAAAAGCGAAATCGTCGCAGACTTATCAGATGCATCCTCTATTTCGATCACCACAGACGGGTGGACATCAAGGGCTACCGAAAGCTACGTGACTGTGACTGCCCATTATATAACAGCGGGATGGGAGATGCAAAGTCCGGTGCTACAGACACGTCCCCTCTATGAGACTCACACAAGCACAAATCTAGCGCAAATCCTGATAGAAGCAGTAGCTGAGTGGAAGTTAAAGAGACACAATGCATGTAGCAATATCCCAGTCACCACAGATAATGCCAGAAACCAAGTAAATGCAGTGACAGAAGGTGGACTAGGGCCACAGATATCTTGCTTTGCACATGTGATAAATTTAGCATACCAAAGAGGAATCTCAGTTAACCAGATGGATCGCCTTCTTGGGAGGATTAGGAAGGTGGTTTCTTTTTTCCACAGAAGTACAACAGCAGCTCATGTCCTTAAAACAAAGCAAGAAATGCTACAGCTACCAGCCCACAAGCTCATACACGACGTCACTACAAGATGGAATTCCACATATGACATGTTGGAGCGCTATCTTGAGCAGCAGGCAGCAGTATACTCTGCACTGACAGAAAAGACACTGAAAAAAAATATCAGAGACATTGTCACCTTGTCTGATAATGATGTGAAAGTAGCAGAGGAGGTCCTTCAGCTCCTCAAACCTCTCAAAACAGTCACAACCCTATTGAGTACTGAAAATGCACCATCTGTGTCCATGATCCTACCTCTGAAAACCAGAATTATACAATCCATGTGTGCAAATGAGGAAGACACCAGCATTACCAGAGATGTTAAGGCTACCATAAGAGGGGACCTGATTTCCAGATACACCAACCCCCCTGAAATACAAGATTATCTTCACAGATCTACTGCACTTGATCCAAGGTTCAAGTCCCTGACTCACATAGAACCAGCCCTACGCGAGAAGACATACACTGATCTCACAACTGAGATTGTGGCTACTGAAGAGGTAAAAAATAATACAGTTATTCATATTATTTAATATTAATATAATTAAGTTATAAAATATTTTAACTATTATTTATGTGAATATTTGATCTTAATTTTGAAAATTACCAGCATATGTTATTGATTGCCTATGAAATATATAACAAGAAATATAGTTAAATAACTCAGTAATTTTTTCTGCAGGGTCAAGCCACAGAGCCAACACCCTCTGAAGAAGACACAGGGCCAAATGCATCTCCTCCACAAAAGAAGGCTGCCATAGAAGAGCTTTTTGGGGATACATTTGTGAAAGAGTCAGACACAGAGAAAACTTTTTACAACACAATCAAAGAGGAGGTAGCATCATACAGGGCAGCAAGCAGTTTGCCAGTGGATGGTGGTAATCCGCTGGCGTGGTGGAAACACAATGAGTGTAAATACCCTCACATTGCAAAAATGGCAAGACACTACCTTGCTGTGCCTGGCACTTCAGTTCCTAGTGAGAGGGTATTCTCCACAGCAGGTGACATAGTGACAGCTAAGAGGTCTACTCTCTCCCCAGAGAATGTAGACATCCTCATCTTTTTGAAAAAAAATTTGTCATTATAAGGTGTCACGACCGGTCGCGGAGGTAAGCGGCGATCGTGCGGTAGGGCGTGGAAGGAGCAGGCAGGCAAGCGGGATAACGGGAAAACGAGGGTTTAATGAGGTAACGGGGAGCAGGAGACATGTAACGCCACTAACATCAATGACAGACACGGGTTAGTACAAATCAGGAACTTAAATACATGAAACAAGGCAGCAGGAAACAAGACACGACTGGGCACGATCAGGAAATCACACGTGGGTAATTAGGGGGCGTGGCACACACGAGGAGCGGACGGAGCGGGCGTCACAGAACCCCCCCCCAAAGGCGCGCTACACCGGGCGCGCCAAGGAAGGGGGCGACGGACGGGACGAGGCAGAACAGGACCTGAAAGACAAGAGCAAAAAAAATCAATGGGGAACAGGGAACAAGACAGACAGGCAAAACTGACACAGAGGCAGAAGCCAAGACAGGACACTACACAGGACAGGAAAAGCGGACAGACAGACCAGGAAGGGAGAAACAGAGGGAACAGGCGGAACAAAAGGAGCGGGAGTGACGGGAGGGAACGACGGGAAACCAGGAACACAAGGAGCGAAGGGACGAGGGACAAAGGCGGAAGGAGGAGAAAAGACAGGCGGGACAGAGATGGGAAAGAAGGGAGAGAAGGAGGAGGAAGGAAGGGGAGCCCGAGGGAGCCCCAGCGGGCGACGGGAGGCAGCCGGAGGGGCCGCAGGCGGCCGGGAGGCCGGAGCCGGAGGGGACCTCGGAGGGGCCGAGGAGGCAGGGCGAGGGACCCGCGGAGGGGCCAGGGAGGGAGCAGGAGGGAGCACCGGGGAAGGGGACGAGGGAGCAGGAGGGGCCCACGGCGAAGGCCCGGAGGAGGGGGGAGCCGCAGCAGGCGGCGACGTCCGGCGGAGGGCCGGAGGTAGGGGCCCCGCAGGCAACCGAGGAGCCGCCGTCGGGGAGCCCGCAGGCGACCGACCAGGCTCTGGAGAGGGGAGCGAGGCGGGGCGACGAGGCCTCGGAGGGGGACCCGCAGGCGACGTCCGACCCGGAGGGCCAGGACCCACGGGCACCAACCGAGCCCCAGCGCAGGCGAGGGAGGGCGAGCCAGGGGGCAGGGCGGGCGGGACCCCAGCCCTGCGTCTGTGTCCCCTTCCCCTGCGGGACACAGACAGGCCGACCCTAGGTCGGGGTTGATGTCGCCGGGGCGAGGGACAAGGGGTTACAAGTTCGGTCCCCGAGGGGTCCCATTCCAGCTCCTACACCTCCGAAGAGGGAGGAGCCAAGATGGAGTTGTCCGGGACCACCTCGGGGACTAGGACAGGGACTGGAGCTGCTGCAGGCGGAGGGGGCGCCTCTGGAGCTGCTGCAGGGAGAGCGGGCGCCGGGACAGGAACGCGGTCAGGCTGCGGGGGCGCCGGGACAGGAACGCGGTCAGGCTGCGGGGGCGCCGGGACAGGAACGCGGTCAGGCTGCGGGGGCGCCGGGACAGGAACGCGGTCAGGCTGCGGGGGCGCCGGGACAGGAACGCGGTCAGGCTGCGGGGGCGCCGGGACAGGAACGCGGTCAGGAACAGGAGCGCGGTCAGGAACAGGAGCGCGGTCAGGAACAGGAGCGCGGTCAGGAACAGGAGCGCGGTCAGGAACAGGAGCTGGCTGCAGTGGGGGCGCCTGCCCGGGAGCTGCAGGTAGCTGCAGTGGGGGCGCCTGCCCGGGAGCTGCAGCAGGCGGCTGCAGAGGGGGCGCCTCTGCAGGAACTGGAACGCGGTCAGGAACTGGAACGCAGTCAGGGACAGGAGCTGCAGCAGGCGGAGGGAGCGCCTCTGGGGCTGCTGCAGCGCGGTCAGGGGGCGCCTCTGGGGCTGCTGCAGCGCGGTCAGGGGGCGCCTCTGGGGCTGCTGCAGCGCGGTCAGGGGGCGCCTCGGGAACTGCTGCAGCGCGGTCAGGGGGCGCCTCGGGAACTGCTGCAGCGCGGTCAGGGGGCGCTGGAGCTGAAACAGCAGGCGGCAGCGGCTGCGCAGGCAGCGAAGGCAGCTGCGCAGGCGGATGGGCAGGCGGGAGCGGTTGCTCCGGCGCGGGGTTCACCGGCAGAGGTGGTCGTTCCCCTGTGGGAGCCCCCTCTCCAAGGCGCGCGTCTCCGGGCGCGTCAGGGAGCGAAGGCGGCTGCTCAGGCGTCGGAGCCGCAGGCAAGGGCGGCGGATCGGGCGCTGGAGCCGATTGTAGAGTTGACTGCGGAGGTTGTTGCGCAGGCAGAGGCAGCAGCTGCGCGGGTAAAGGCGGCGGCTGCACAGACGGTGGCAGCGACTGCTGTGCAATCAGCGGCGACGACGGCTGGATGGACGCCGGTGTTGCGGACAACGGCGACTGTCCCGGAGCGGGGTCCGCCGGTAGGGACGGCTGCTCCGGCTCGGGTTCCGCCGTCAGAGTCGGCTGCTCCGACGGGGCAACAGAGGCCCTCTGTAGCTGGAGAAGCTGTTTGAGGTCCCCTGCCAGCCGGTCGAGGTCCTCCCGCTCGGAGGCGGGAGTAAACGCGTCGAAGCCCCTTCTCAGACGGACAGTGAGCGCTTCCACCTCGTCGCTCACTGGAGGTGCCACCTCCGCTAACGCCCTCCAGAACAGCCCCTGGAGGGCGAAGAATTGATTGGCGAGGGCTGCCGTCTTCCCTGGGAGAGGCGAGGGATACGCCTCCGGGGTGGCTGCCGCGGGAGGTGGAACTGGGACGTCCGGCGCGGGTAGGGCAGAAGTAGCCCTTATCAGAGCGCGGGGTACCCGGGGAATAACGTCCCTCATCGCTCTGACACCTCGGTTAGCCAGCCGCTCGGGCCGAAAGAGGTACCGCTCTAAAGGCGGTCGCTGCTCTCCAGTGTGTGGCTCCGGGTCCGGGAAGAGGAAGAGCTCCTCCTCTTCGTCCTCGTTCGATGGCCATAACATCGCTACGGGGCACTCCTTCCTTCGGACCGGCTCCAGGGCGGTAGCCAGTTCGGGTACCTTTTCCTCGTTCTCTGGAGGGAGCCATGTAGGGGAGAGCGAGCAGGCTCCCAGACGGATTGTCTCCTCTGGGATCCTCTTCTTCCTCCGCTTACTCTTCTTCTGTTGGTCTGTCATTCTGTCACGACCGGTCGCGGAGGTAAGCGGCGATCGTGCGGTAGGGCGTGGAAGGAGCAGGCAGGCAAGCGGGATAACGGGAAAACGAGGGTTTAATGAGGTAACGGGGAGCAGGAGACATGTAACGCCACTAACATCAATGACAGACACGGGTTAGTACAAATCAGGAACTTAAATACATGAAACAAGGCAGCAGGAAACAAGACACGACTGGGCACGATCAGGAAATCACACGTGATTCGACCTCGGGCCGAAAGAGGTACCGCTCTAAAGGCGGTCGCTGCTCTCCAGTGTGTGGCTCCGGGTCCGGGAAGAGGAAGAGCTCCTCCTCTTCGTCCTCGTTCGATGGCCATAACATCGCTACGGGGCACTCCTTCCTTCGGACCGGCTCCAGGGCGGTAGCCAGTTCGGGTACCTTTTCCTCGTTCTCTGGAGGGAGCCATGTAGGGGAGAGCGAGCAGGCTCCCAGACGGATTGTCTCCTCTGGGATCCTCTTCTTCCTCCGCTTACTCTTCTTCTGTTGGTCTGTCATTCTGTCACGACCGGTCGCGGAGGTAAGCGGCGATCGTGCGGTAGGGCGTGGAAGGAGCAGGCAGGCAAGCGGGATAACGGGAAAACGAGGGTTTAATGAGGTAACGGGGAGCAGGAGACATGTAACGCCACTAACATCAATGACAGACACGGGTTAGTACAAATCAGGAACTTAAATACATGAAACAAGGCAGCAGGAAACAAGACACGACTGGGCACGATCAGGAAATCACACGTGGGTAATTAGGGGGCGTGGCACACACGAGGAGCGGACGGAGCGGGCGTCACAATAAGGTTTGGCCTGTTTTCAGTTCTCAGGTTGTTTTTCAATTGTTGCATTGAAGTATTCAAGTATTGAGAATTTTATTTAAAAATTGTATTTATTCAGCTTTTTCAGTTATTTCTTGGTTTTATTTTTGTAATTTATTTTAGTTATTTTTGATAAAACCAAAAGTTCCTTGCCATACTGTTCTTGTAATAAATGAGAAGCAAATTACATTTGACTCCTCCCCTTTTTGCTGATCCGAAAATTGATCCGATCCGTGACTCAAAATCTGTGATATGATCCGAACCGTTAGTTTTGTGATCCGTTGCACCACTAAAAATAGCAGTCACTCCCTATGCAGCAATACAATCACACATACATAACATACACACAAGTCAAAGCAACAAGGGGGCTAGTGAAGACGTAAACCAAAGAAAACCAAGCGGGGAGACAGCAAGCCAAACTGAGGTCGCGGGGGGGACCGGAGCCTGTCCTTGGAACAACAGGCGTAGGCAGGAACCAACCCTGGGCAGGAGTCAACACTCTGCAGGGCGCAAACACTCACAACTCAGATTTGCCAATTAACCTACCCTGCGCACTTTTGGACTGTGGGAGGAAACCGGAGCCCCTGCTGGAAGTTTTTCCCCATTCACCAGATTATATTGCCAGAAGACTGAAAATTAGATATCAAATACTAGAGTGACATAAAAACAAAAAACAAGTTTGCTTGTAATGAGACGCAAAACAGAAGATTATCTCTTTTTATATTTTGAGAAAACATTTTAACATTTATCCAACCGGTCAAATGGTTTAATACTTCATACAGCAGCATTTCTAAACTCATTCCTCAGCCCACCAGACAGCTCCACGTTTTTGCTCTGTCCCAGATCCCTGCATGCATGAACCAAACAGTCACCTTTTACTGCTGTGCTGAGAGCTTGGACAGAGCAAAACTGTGGATCTTTGCAGTGGGGTCCAAGGACTGGGTTGAGAAACCCTGGCATAGAGGAGACTGCAGTGAGAGCCAAGAAAAAAAGAGATTAGAGAGGAAGGTAAAATGCTTCCATTAGCATGGCAAATAAGCTGCAAGTACAGACCCTGTGCTTCCATTACAAACAAAAAGCCTGTATGACCCTCCTAAACACACGTCAGCTTAACTTAATCAGGGGAAATAAGCATAAAACTTGGCAAAGACTAGACTATGAAAAAGGAAGGTGAACATCATACTTACACGAACTTCTGCTAAAGCAAATGGACAAACCCCTTTTAACTGAATGAAGTTACTTTAAAAAATCAATAATCCAAAAATAAATCAATAAAAATTAAGAAAAACACAATCATGCTTTGAACTAATACTGCAGTCAGTCCTAAATATTCCCATGACATTCTTTTCGTCACGACGCACACTCGGTACATACTGGTTGAAAACCATTTATAATCCTTCATGTACCAGTCTATGATGGAGCACCCCAACCTGGGCCACCCATCCAACATGGCAGATTTCTGCCCCCTGGCCCCAGAGACTAGCAGACTAACCTCAGGAAACAGGGAACCAGGGGGACATGGGCCGCTGACTGGATGGGCGGCTCCAGAATGAGGTGAAGCAGAAGGTAGACTCCATAGCAGAGGACCGAGGAATGTAGACCAAAACCAGGGAACCTGAAGTGGCAAGAACACAAACCAGGACAGACATATAAAACCCAAGCAAAGGCATCAGTGGCACAGCCCACCAGCTTGTGAAAGATGGCTACCTGGCATCATGAATCCCTAAATCAAAAACCTTTGTGATGGCAACTTTACCACCCAGGACTGATCCCTCCTAAAGACCTCAAGTTTCAATGCAAGGTTTCCGAAAAGTTTTGAAACATTACTCCATGTGACTGCTGTGGTATTGTTCCAGGCAGGGAAAACAACTTAGGAGAACATTTCCGTGCATGTTGGGTGTTTGTGGTACTGTTGGGCTGAGGGGGTAATTGAGTGACTATTAACCTTTGAAATCCAATTATATTATTTAAACAGGTTAGTAGTTAGACAGTGTGATTTAGATGAGGATAAGGATGTTTTATTGTCATTACAAAATGTGTTCTACATGAAGGGAACAAAATGAGGCACTCAGATCCGGTGTATTAGCAATAATAAAATAAAAATAAAATCGAAAGAACAATACAATGAATAATATGGAAAAAAATTAAAGTAAAATAGAATAAAGACATTAAGATAGATTCCATTAGGAGAATTTAACCATGGATGTAAAGTGAGCAGGTGTGAGTGTAGCAGAGATTACTGAGGTCTGTGTGTAATAAAGTATATGTGACACTGGCTGAGGAAGCAGCAACGTGTGTGTGTGCAAAGTCACAGTAATAACCTGCAGCACTGAGGGATCTATTGCAGCGAAGCCCTGACATGTAACACTGGTGATGAATAGCAGTGTTAGATATAGGTATAGTGAGGTACTTATAATTATAGTAGGTGTAGGATCAAGGTCTGGATTAGATTTAGTTAGAAACATACAGGGCAAATCTAGATAACACATACACACACAGATTACATATAAATATAAATTTAGGGGCAGTGTGTAGCTCGGTGGGCTTTAAGGAAACACAGACTACACATGGAACAGCAATGACTGAGCTGGGGAACGCAGTGAGGGCAGGCATATTTATACACAGCACACTAATCAGCAACAAAACAGGGGTACAGGGTTAGGATGGAGAACTATAATGGGATACAGGAGAATTAGGAGGGTTACAAAGTGCCAGCAGCGCCCTCTGCTGGCATGAGTGGGAGGAGACATGAAAAAATAAGAGATTACAGATCATGACAGGAGCACCAAGCACAGCAACAGTGGGGTCATGCTCAATTATCACACCACATATATGAGAAAACATTATGAAAAACTGTTCCCAAAAATTGTTCAAACATCAGCATGACCGAAACATACGACTGGTTGTATCTAGGCTACACTGGCACTGACAGCAGAGTGTAACAAATTACCAGCTACGACATATATCTGATGATTCAGAAGAAAGACAAATTGAAGAAACAAAGTGGTTAATTGACTATTGTATAATAATCAAATAATTTCATAATCATGTAATACATAATATGTCACGATGGGAAGAGGGACAATCAAAGAGCAGCCTTGTGGGTTTTATTGCTGAACCAAAAGACATGAATAGAACCCAAGAGGAGGAGGAGAGCACAAATAGGAGGGAGGGAGGAAGGAATAAGCAGGAGGAGTTGGGGAGAATCTACTAACACGGGGAGCAGAGAGGGGTCCTCCTCCTTTTTGGGTGAAACTAATTGCTTGTGACATGGTAAGAGGCAACTTCTTTCTTGAGAGAATTTCTTTAAAGGGCAAGACAACCAAAGCTGTAAATCTAACAGGAAAAAATACCCTTTGTAGAATTCTATGTGAAGACCCTCTGGGCCAGGTGCCCTGCCGCTCTGCATTGTTTTCTTTGTATGTACAACTTTGTACTCCATAATTTTAATATTTTATCACGAAGCCTGAAGAGCAATATGAACTATATCATGCTTTAAGTAAATTGTCTCATCCTTTATTAGATTTAAACACAAACACAATCCACAGCAAACTGTACTTACAGCCTTCATCCTGCTCTTCAGTCTCTGACGTGCTGCATCTAAATGGGGACTCGTCAAAAAGCCAAGTGGAGCTGTCATGAATGAAGGCCTTATTGAAGCTTCCCCTGCCTGACAGCAGGTTAGTCTCTCATTTGACTAAAGTATATTTAACTTCTACAGAACTTTGCAGGCTCATCTAGGATGGAGAATTTCTGCTGCTGAGCGCATTTTGACCTTGAGGAGCAACTGGCTCTCATCCAATGCAACAGTGAGTTAGAGGAGCAAGTTAATACGCCTTTTAGGGAGAAGGTGTGTACGCCACTAGCCGGGAGGGGGGAGAATGAAGAGCAGAGAGGTCGAGAGAGCTGGGTGACCGTAGGTTGTAGACGCAGGAAAGGGTGTACACACGTTGCAGAGGCGGCATCACCTGAGGTGACTGTGTCGAACAGGTTTCAGGTTCTTCCAGCTTTAGAGCCGGAACGGACTGGGGAGGCAGGTGGGCCCTTGGGCACTGAGGAGCCCCCTCCCCCCAGGAAGAGGGAGGTTGTGGTAGTGGGGGATTCCATTATTAGGGGAGTAGACAGTTATGTGTGCACGCGTGATAGAGGGTCCCGTACGGTGTCTTGCCTGCCTGGTGCCCAGGTAGGAGACCTTCCAGATCGTGTGGATAAGCTTTTGGCCCCAGCTGGGGTGGATCCAGTTGTCGTGGTGCATGTTGGCACCAACGACATAGGCAAGGGTAGAAGGGCTGTTCTGCAGGATAAATTTATAGAAGTCGCCAATAAGCTTAGAAGCAGAACGTCCACGGTGGTATTCTCCGAAATACTCCCCGTGCCACGTGCAAGTCAGGCTAAGTTAGCTGAGATAAGGAAATTAAATGCGTGGCTAAAAGGATGGTGTAGGAAAGAGGGGTTTAGGTTTATGGGGCATTGGAGGACCTTCTGGAACAGGTGGGACCTGTTCAAGCCGGATGGGTTGCACCTGAACCAGAGGGGAACCAGTGTATTGGGGAGGCGTATGTGTAGAGTAGTTGAGGAATGTTTAAACTAGGGACTGGGGGGGCAGGGAGGTTAGTTAACTATGTCAGTGGGGGGAAACGGAAAGCCCCAAATAATCATATTGTAAGTGGGCACCGTAATAGGCCTACCCTTTGTTGTCTGTATTTAAACGCCAGAAGTATTAGGAATAAAATTCATGATTTAGAGGCTTTTATCTCATCGGACTCTTATGATATTATAGGAATAACTGAAACGTGGTTGAGTGAAAAGGATGGACAAGAATATAATACGGATGGTTACACGTTGTTCCGTAAGGATCGTATAGGAAAAAAGGGAGGTGGTGTTGCAGTATATGTAAAGGAAAACTTGCAGGCAAGGGAACTTACTGATATAAATAAAACTACGGAAGCAATATGGGTAAAATTAGATGCTAAAAACTCAAATAGCCTAATTGTCGGTGTTTGTTACAGAACACCTAATATAGCTGCTGAGGAAAGCAGATTGTTATACAGTGATATTAGGACTATGAGCAATAAAAATGATGTGGTAGTTATGGGTGATTTTAATCTACCAGGAATGCAGTGGGACATTGTCACTGGCTCTTCAGAAAATGAACTGGAGATGGTGGAATTAGTACAGGATTGTTTTTTTACTCAGTTTGTTAACACCCCTACCAGGGGAGATGCCATTCTTGATCTTGTTCTCTCTAATAACCAGGACAGGATTGGTAAATTAGACGTTTTAGAACCACTTGACAGTAGCGATCATAACATGGTCAAATTTGAGGTTAAGTTTAGTGTTCGAAGAGCTAAGTCCAAATCAAAAATATATAATGTTAGGAAGGCTGACTTTAAGTGTATGAGACTAAAACTAGAAACTGTGAACTGGATGGAGTTAAATAACAAAACTGTTGAAGAGGCCTGGGAATTTTTTAAAAGCACATTATTGCAAGTGCAAGAGGACTTCATACCTGTTTCCAGCAAGAATAAATCTAGGAAATTGAAACCTAGGTGGTTTACTAGGGAAATAAAGTATAAAGTAAGGAGGAAAAGGGCTTTGATCCAGCAATGGAAAATAACTGATGATGACAGAATTAAGCAGGAATATCTAAGTCTACAGGCTGAGTTAAAAAATGATATTAGACGAGCTAAAAGAAATGTCGAAAGGATGGTTGCATTGGAAGCTAAGGATGACGTTAAAAGTTTCTTCCAGTATTTTAACTCTAAAAGAGCTCTAAAACCTGAAATTACTAATCTGCAGGATAGTAAGGGTCTTATAATAGTAAACGACATTGATATAGTAAATTAGTTCAATGATAGTTTTGCACGGGTATTCACTGTTGAGGACCTTAGTAATTTACCAGTTATTACCTATCCAGCATTGTCTATAGCTAATATATATATAACTGAAGCAGATGTTTTGCAAAGCCTAGCTAAGCTCAAAATAAATAAATCACAGGGCCCTGATGGCATCTTACCTATAGTGTTAAAAGAGATGAGGGATATTATTTGCCGACCCTTAACTTTACTGTTTCAAAAATCCTTATCTGAAGGTGTGGTACCTTCTGATTGGAAGCACGCCTTCATAACGCCTATTTTCAAAAAGGGGATAGAAGTAATTTGTCTAACTATAGGCCAATCAGTCTAACTTGTATAACTGGTAAAGTTATGGAGGCTATAATCAAAGAGAAAATGGTAGATTACCTGGACTCCAATAACATTTTGCGGGATAGCCAGCATGGATTTAGGAGAGGTAGATCCTGTTTAACAAATCTGTTGGAGTTTTTTGAGGAAGCTACTCAGGAAGTTGACGATAAGAAGGCCTATGATGTCATCTACTTAGATTTCCAAAAGGCTTTTGATGTTGTCCCCCACAAGAGGCTCCTACTTAAACTCAAAGCGACAGGTATTTTAGGTACCGTAGTGACCTGGATTGATAACTGGTTAACAGATAGGAAACAGCGAGTAGTTATAAGAGGCACAATGTCACAGTGGGCTTGCGTTCATAGTGGGGTACCGCAGGGTTCGATTTTAGGACCACTATTGTTCCTAATTTACATAAATGATATGGATACCAATATATACAGTAAACTGGTGAAATTTGCAGATGACACCAAGGTGGGTGGTGTAGCAGATACTGAATTAGTGGCTCAGCAGCTACAGCGGGATCTTGATTTAATTAGTGACTGGGCCGATACCTGGCAGATGAAATTTAACATCGATAAATGTAAGGTACTCCATCTAGGGAGCAGAAATATAAAGTACAGGTATTTCATGGGTGTCACTGAAATAAAGGTAGCTGATCATGAGAAAGACCTTGGTGTGTATGTTGATGCTTCCATGTCCCATTCTCGCCAGTGTGGGGAAGCAATAAAAAAGGCCAATAGGATGTTGGGGTATATCTCCAGGTGTGTGGAGTTTAAGTCAAGGGAGGTAATGCTAAGATTATACAATTCCTTGGTGAGACCTCACCTAGAATATTGTGTGCAGGTTTGGTCACCATATCTTAAAAAGGACATTGTGGCCTTAGAAAAGGTGCAGCGTAGGGCCACAAAAATGATTCCTGGTCTTAGAGGAATGTCATACGAGGAACGGTTACTTGAGCTAAATCTGTTCAGTCTCAAGCAAAGGAGACTGAGGGGGGACATGATCCAGGTATATAAGATTCTAACAGGTTTGGATGCTGTTCAACCAAATAGTTACTTCAGCATTAGTTTAAATACACGAACTCGTGGCCATAGGTGGAAATTAGCGGGAGAACATTTCAAGCTGGATTTAAGGAAGCACTTCTTTACACAGCGTGTAGTCAGAGTATGGAATAGCCTTCCTGATAATTTAGTGCAAGCTGAATCCTTGGGTTCCTTTAAATCAGAGCTAGATAAGATTTTAACGACTCTGAGCTATTAGTTTAGTTCTCCCCAAGCGAGCTTGATGGGCCGAATGGCCTCCTCTCGTTTGTATAGTTCTTATGTTCTTATAAGAAGAAATTCTCAGAGGGAGATACGAGTCCTAGGTGCCTGCTGGGTACATATTGAAGACAGAGTTAGGACCGACTCCAATAATTCTGCACTGTCTCCCAGATTAGGGGAAAAATTGTATTTTACTGAATATTTCATTTATGGAATTTTACCTTAGACTTGGTCAGCAGACATGTGGATAGATTTCAGAACTACAGACGGTCTGTGGGTTGGGGGGGACAGGCAGGTTGGCCGGTGGGGGGCACGCGGAATGCTCCTGGGGGTGTGGTGGGTGTGCTTATATGATTTACAGGAGCCGAGGCTAACAAAGGCACTAAACTGCACAAACAGCCTCCTGTACGAAGTTTTACATGAAAAGGGGCCATGGGCTTGTTGGCGCCATGTTTCTTAGCAGACTGACTAATACAGCCAACTGGACCCGTCTACCTCTTCAAAAACATCCATGCAGAGTTTCCTGCCTGTTTCTGACAGCTTTCACTGTTATTCTTTTGCTCCAGTCCTTTGCACTTTTCCAGGTTTTAGTATCTTGACCTTTACAATCTGGAGGATTGCTACCCTCCAACTAGCTGTTTTGGGTCAAAATGGCCCCATCTGTGTTAATTTGCATCATTAATTACAGCATAAATCAATACATTCCAGATGAATTTTAAGGTAATTTCAACAAAAGCCTGTAATATCATTTTCGACCACCATGTGACGCCACAAGCCATTGGAAAACCACTAAGCTGTCAATAAGAGATTTGGCAGAACTGGAAATATGATGTTAAATGTATCACAGTGCAATAGTTTTAAAAATAAATCAATGACTTTGCACGACTATTTTATGTGTTTTGTCAAATAAAAAACCTGAAGTATTTGAACTTGAACTGATACTGAGCAAAATATTACCTCTTACTTATATGAAGGTTCGCATTATCTATGATACTGGTGCCAAACCTGAGGATGATCTGAGGTGCTGCTCAGTAAGAGACATGGAGCGATACACCTGAAGAAGCAGCAGATCTCGTATTGCAGGAATTGGAAAGCAGTAGTACAGAAAGGGACAGTACTGAAGTAGGTGTGAGACCTCTGTTGAGGTTTCGGAAGTGGAATTTGCAGAGGAAGAGACTGATATTACTAAAGATGTGCAGATGTGCTGGTAGTCAAAAGCACTGGACGGACATGGTCCAGGCAGGATTACAGCACAGTACTCAATGAAAACCTCTCTGCGGCCAACCAGGCTCTGCATTCGGCAAGCCAAAGATATCCTGTCCAACTTTTTATTCCAAGATCAATGGAAAAATCAACATTAGCAACCTGGAGGTAAGAAGGAAATTCGTCAAGGACTAGAAAGAAATAACAGCAAGGGAGTTTAGGGCATATATGGGGCTTTTAATATTGGCTGAGGTTTTCAAATCCAATTAAGAATCAATCAAAAGTTTATGAAGTGCGAAAATGAGACCGGTGATTTTTCTAGCTACGATGCCCAAACAAAGCTTTTGTGACGTGTTGCTGGTTATCTGCTCTGACGATCGTCAGTCCAGAGCACTCAGGAAATCCAGCGACAAGATGGCGGCGATCTGCAAAGTATGAGAGCTCTGGGCAAACATCATTCCCCTGATGCATATCACCATTGTCACACCTGCTTCTGTTCATGGGTAACTAATATCTTCTTTATTACTGCTTCACATCGATCTACATTGTCACAACAGTTTATAGTTTTTAATTACCAAAAAAAATCATATTTTTCCGAACATGTTGCCAATACGTATGTAGTGAGTATCAATTTCATGTTCGTGTTCAATGAATCATAATGAATCATTTATTTTAGTTACTATATTTACTCACGATTTGTACCTGAGTAGTGACTGTGTTATTAAGTCAGTAATGAATAATATTGTAAAGTGCTATGAAAAATGTCTAACGTTTATATCTGATTCCTGTACTTGGCATCGGATAAGTATTCTCTCCGTCTGCTGTTGCAGTCTGCTGCCCATTTTGACAGCATATGCTCCGAAAACTGGGCAGATATGGAATTAAATTTTGGGCAGCCTGCGACTCCAAATTGAATTACTCCAGGAGAATCGAAGTGTATATCGGGAAGTCTTCTTTTGGGGGGGGGGACCCTCCTAGGCCCCTTTCCAGATGAACCTGAACTCTGCCGAATCACAGGACTAGAGGGTCTGGGAGGGCCAGCAGGGCAGGAGGACATGAGGGGTTGGCGGGCGATGAGAGAACCGCAGAACAGTAGAGCAGCAAGGAGACAACAGGAGAGGAACATGAAGATGACAAGGGACATACAGGGCAAGAACAGAGACTGGCAAACCCTCTCTGGGAGACAGACATTCTGCCTGCCGCTTTCTTGGGCTCCTGTTGATACTGGTGACCAGAAACTGGGACCAGAGTAACCAGAGTCTGGGATGAAGGAGGGACCCACGTATCAGGACCCAGGGCACTCTAGCAGGACATCCTCTGGATCCATCTTCTCTGGGCTGGTGGCAGCCTGCAGGCATGTGCCGGTGGGACATCAGGATAGAAAGTGGGCACCAGCAGGCCGTCAGGAGATGAGGTGGGCACCGGCTGGACGTCTGGGGACATTGACGTGGGTGCTGGCCAGGCATCAGGGGACAGAGAGGTGGACGCTGGCCGGACATTATGGAGCAGTGTGGCAGGTGTCGGCTGGTTACCAGGGAACCGTGTCAGATTCTATGAGAAGCCTAGAGGCAACCAAGGCCTCACCTGTGTTGGACACTGTGGGTGCGGCCTGAGCGGCCCTCTGGGCCGGGAGCCTTAAGTGCGGATGTAACGACTGCAATGGCTGGCTCTCCTGGGCCAGATGCTGTAGATGCAGTGTCTTTCAATCACGAGTGCGCTTCCCTAACCATTACGTCACCACTGCTCACTACTATGTGTACTATTAAAAGAGGCAGTAGGGTCTTGTCCAGCCAGCTGACAAAACGTTTCCACATTTAATTGGAACGAAGGACAGTAGGAAACATCTGTATTGTGTGCAGACTTCCAATAAAACCAAAGCAAAGTCCGACCTCTACTGTGGTCCAGCACTCTGACAACCATAGAACTAGGAGTGAAGCCTGTTCTTCTGTGCTGGAGAGCTTTGGGGAGCATGTTTTGGTGAACAGGGGGATCACAGTAAATCCCAGAGAAGCATCATGTTGTCAGACTTCAAGTGACAATGAGGACGCACGTTGCCCTACGGCAAACGACATGGAGACGGCGGGCTCCTTTTCTCCAGAGCACCCCACCTCTGCGGGGTTCAGCACACTCACTCCATTCCAGAGGGCCCTGAGGATCTCCGCTATAGCTGTCACACCCTCCACTTGGGAGTCCGGGGAGAGGGCGGCTATGCCATCCGTCAGAGATGGGCCATTCTCTCTGGGCAAAGATGTACTGCGGCCTGAACCAGCGACATTAGGTATGCTGGACACAAGCAGCAGTGATCGGCAGTAGGGACCTGGGGAACCTACTGGGGCTTGTCGAGTTCCGTCAGTCTGTTGGGTGCCAGGATGAACGACTCTGGGAGCAGGTGTTGTCAGACAATAAACTGGGATTTACTGGGATCAAGATGGGAGGCTAGGGAACAAGCAACATGGAGGGCACCACATCAATGGCGAACACAGGGCCAGGAAGCACTTATACAGGAATAACAAGGGAACAGACTGGAAGTAGCTGGGAGTGTTTAACATGAGGGATGGAACGAGACACGAGACCAACGAGCAGCAGGCATGGCTTATTAGAGCCACGTCAGGGAGGTGGCAGGACATGACGTTTGGGGCTATGGTTAGGTTTAGGATTAGGGTTAGGTTCAGAGTAAAGTGTTTGTGGCAGAGAGCGGTCAGTAGTACAAGGACACGACTACACCACCTGGGGAATTTCACCACAGGAAAAATTACTCTAAATTAAGAGCACACAAGTTCATTTACCGAATGGAGCTGGAGACGTGTTTGTACTATTAACAGGTTGTTGAAAATATAAAACAAAGAAACAAGACAAGCGCTTTAGCATCAACAACCTTAAAAAATAAACCAGCAACCAGCCTTTGGCCACCGGCTGACTAAACCCAAGCAAGAGACAGGTGTCCGGGGAAGTTGATCAAAAGGGGGAATAGAGTCCCCTAAACTAACACACACACACACAGACACACACACACAGACACACACACACACACACACGCACACACACACACACACACACACACACACACACGCACACACACACCTGTGCTCCACCACACTGATCCCCACACAAATATACTGCACAAGGTGAAAGTGTGAACACCACCACCCCAGACCAATCAAATCTTAGTCAGCCAGATCAATCGAGGCAGCCACTGCTCAGCCTCCCAGAAAATACCACAATCTAACCAAGAATCTGAGTGTTGAAAACTATGAAGAGTGCAAACAATGAGTAACAGAATACAGGCTGTCCCTCTGTATCAGTCCCAAACAGAAAGAAAGGGCGGCCTAAAGTCTGTTAAGTCGCAGAACTAGGGAATGAAACAGCTCCAAATGCAGGAAAAGGTGCGACGATCCTTAGCGCGTTCCAAGGCTCCCAGCACATCGCCGATGTCCCACCGAGGATCAGGAGCTTCAAGCAGCAGTTGTTGGGCGACATCGGACCGGCTGAGGACAAGACAAGACAGACGGAAAAGAAAAACTGACGTAGGAAACACAGCAGCCACAGTGCAGGTTCAAACTATTATTGTCTGACAAACCTGCTGGAAGAGGCATAAACTGAAGCTGACGAGCAACTGAAACTGTAATCCTGGCAACAACCGTAACTACAATTAAAACACATCAAGTAAAGCAACTGACAAGTAGCTATAGGCCTAGTCACCAGAATAACTTGCAACCACTGGAGCTGCAACACAGACACCAGAGAAACACTGCAATATAAAATATTACCATTAGCCATTTAAATCAAGCAGAGGATTAACGCTAATTAAAACAGCCAAACCTCCCACCAAGACACAGAATAAGTGTGAACCTCAGCCAGCATGCCAGCGTACCACGGCAGACCACTGCGGTGCGGAAGGGGAGTTACCGGACCGGGAAACGCCAATGACGCCTCCACACACTAGGGGTCCCCACACACACTTACCGGAAATAATCAACAAGTCCTACCCGCAAAATTCTACACTACTACAGTTGGATGGCCCTGGGATTTTTATCCAGAACCCCAAGGCTCAATGGAAGTACCGCGAGATTCTTAAACCCTTACCTGAGGGAGGAGGCTTCCAGCATAAGGAGAGGTTCACCAGAATCCCCGGGCTGGATGGAGATCGTTCATCCTTTACCTGGGGAATGAGGCTCCCAACTCGTGGTGACTTACCCAAGCCCTGGTGCTGGATCATCATTCAATGCTTACATGGGGAAAGAGAGACCTTACCCTTGGCCTCCAAGCCTGGAAGTACCCTGAGCTCTAGACCCAAGCTTAACCCTAACCCATAAGCATAGGTTCGCAGCATGAACGGTTCTCACCTGATACCAGAAAACCATACATGTTCTTAATCTGAAAATCAGTTCATCGTTTTCCCAGAAGGTGGCAGCACATCAACACTGCAAGCTTGGCACATCCCTTTGGATACAATGAGCTATCCTTATATTTTGAAATTTTTTAAAACTTATTTAAATCAGTAAAATAAATTGCATCCAAAAAGGATAGAATCATGACTACCCAATACCCCTTAGCACCATGTTAGTGTGAATGGAGTTTTCACTCCAGCCCTGAGGGATTCAGAGCAGACACAAAAGATTGTGAACCCATGTGTAATTTACAGTGAAAGGTGACTGAACACAACGCACAGCCTGTTATGACTCCACTGTTCACCATGGTTCAGCACCATCTATATTTCTATTATTTTTAAGGTATTTTACTTGTGGTTTTACACTTAACATGGTATCGACAGGCTTGCTCCAAAGAGATCTCATTGTATTTACACAGTGACAGTAACGCTGCCTTATCTTGCGAGAGGAAGCAGCATATGGGTGCGCTGCTAACATTAGCATTAGCAAACCTAGCTGCCTAGCAGTGTTGGTAGTAACTCATCAGTGTAATTCCACTACTTTTGTTTGCACCATGTATTTCAACATCGACGCGATGTTACTGTGATCACTATGCAACCTTTAGCCCACTGTTATTTTCCTTGATTATGTAATTATACAGGGCAGGTCAGGCAGAGGGAGCAGACACTGATGCAGCACATTGATGACCAACCACACGTCCAAACTGCTGGCGATCCTGGCCGGCGACCCCCCAGGCAGACACACGGTCGAATCCCACCCTTATTATAATTACTTTTATATGCAGTAATTGGTAATTAGCAATTTTCAGTAGCTTGCACAAGGCTGCTGACTAGCAACGTTATTCGTTGGCTGAATCCGAAATAGCTGTAGTGCTACGATGCTGGATTGTTACAGGGACAGTGATAAATGCAGACCCCTTTATTCTGATTGCGTTAAAAATCAAATGTTTTTACTCAGATTTCATCCATTTGGTGGTGTGCTCTCTATAATGTGCCATGTTTTTCTAAAAGAAGATTTTTTAAAAAAAGAATGGCAAAATAGAGCAGCGCATTGAATTGTAATGCCTGTATCTTGAAACGTAGCGTGTTGTCAGACTCTCCGATACACAGCTCTATGGTCCATACAGAGGAGATGAGGAACATGCAGTCTGCTAAGTCACGTGGTTACCTTTCGTTAGGTGGCTACGTTTACATGCCTTAACGCAATTAAGATGTTTTCATGTAAACAGATTAATCGGGGAGCTCATTTATAAAGGCTTCGTGTGACTGAAAAAGACGAGAAGCATTCATACATACATTTATAGGAAGATTTTGGGATTTACAAAGAAAAACGTTTTGTGAAAAAGACAAATCTTGTGAACGAGGTTGAGAGATGCTGTTTCGATAGAATCCTGTAGAGGGCACTGTGTATGCTAAATCGAAGGCTCCAGGAATGTATTCGGCATTTATAATCATAAACAATAATAATTGAAATATTTGTGGGCACATGGCAATTGGCTCTGAGATTAAAGTTATTTAAAATGAATTTGTTTAAATTTGTGGGCCGGCATGGTGGTGCAGTGGTTAGCACTGTTGCCTCACACCTCTGGGACCCAGGTTCGAGTCTCCGGTTTGGAAAATGGATGGATGGATGTATGATAGAATGATTAAGCTGTAGCACATTTCAAATAATATTTCATTTGTAACACATTTGTTCTCCAAACTTCTACATTTTTAACCTTTGGCCACAAGATCATCTTCTTCCTGCCAGTATCTTTTCTTTTCCTTTGATCCTCGGTTGTTGGAATCTGCTCTGCTGCTTGGAAGTTCCCTGGGGAGTTAGTGTTGGGGGGGTTCTGGTGGAATGTGACCATCGGCAGCCATGGGCTGGATAGCGCTGTGGTGCTCAGCCTGGCTCTGTGCCCTTCTAGGGGCTCTGTGTCCTTTGTTAGCACAAACATTTTGCACACCTGACATTACCATGCATACAGTATTTCTCGTATTTTACAAAATACAAAAACACTGATCAAAGTCTGTAGAAAAAAACATTTTATTTCATGAACTAAGTCAAATATGAATGATAAAACACAATTAAAATACTTTTTTTGAATACATGCCTCAGAAATTGCACATCCCTGATTGTGCGTTACCTTCATGCTGCCTTGAAATTTTTGATTTCTTCACTGTAGCCCTATGTTATACATCCATCCATCCATCCATTTTCCAAACCGCTTATCCTATTGGGTCGCGGGGGGTCCGGAGCCTATCCCGGAAGCAATGGGCACGAGGCAGGGAACAACCCAGGATGGGGGGCCAGCCCATCGCAGGGCACACTCACACACCAGTCACTCACACATGCACACCTATGGGCAATCCAGCGACGCCAATTAGCCTCAGCATGTTTTTGGACTGTGGGGGGAAACCAGAGTACCCGGAGGAAACCCCACGACAACATGGGGAGAACATGCAAACTCCACACACATGTGACCCAGGCGGAGACTCGAACCCGGGTCCCAGAGGTGTGAGGCAGCAGTGCTAACCACTGCACCACCATGCCGCCCCCCTATGTTATACAATCTAATCTTAACCTTATGTTAACTGATCCTATTTTTATTTCTTAAATATTCCCTCCACCACCCCCCCTCTAAGGAGGACTGCTTTATTTACAATTAATCTAATCCTATGTTATACAATCTTATCTTTACCTTATGTTAACTGATCCTATTTTTATTTCTTAAATATTCCCTCCACCACCCCCCCTCTAAGGAGGACTGCTTTATTTACAATTAATCTAATCCTATGTTATACAATCTTATCTTTACCTTATGTTAACTGATCCTATTTTTATTTCTTAAATATTCCCTCCACCACCCCCCCTCTAAGGAGGACTGCTTTATTTACAATTAATCTAATCCTATGTTATACAATCTTATCTTAACCTTCTGAATTAATCCTATTTTTATTTCTTAAATATTCCCTCCACCACCCCCCCTCTAAGGAGGACTGCTTTATTTATAATTAATCTAATCCTATGTTATACAATCTTATCTTAACCTTCTGAATTAATCCTATTTTTATTTCTTAAATATTCCCTCCACCACCCCCCCTCTGAGGAGGACTGCTTTATTTACAATTAATCTAATCCTATGTTATACAATCTTATCTTAACCTTATGTTAATTAATCCTATTTTTATTTCTTAAATATTCCCTCCACCACCCCCCCTCTAAGGAGGACTGCTTTATTTACAATTAATCTAATCCTATGTTATACAATCTTATCTTAACCTTATCTTAATTAATCCTATTTTTATTTCTTAAATATTCCCTCCACCACCCCCCCTCTAAGGAGGACTGCTTTATTTATAATTAATCTAATCCTATGTTATACAATCTTAAGCTTACCGTAACCTATCCTATCTTAATTTTATTCTATGTTATCTTATCCTATCTTTCTTATCTTATGCTATGCAATCCTATCTTATTCTTATACTATGTTATCTCATATAATCTTATCCTAAACTTATGGTAATTTATCATGTCTTTGTAAAACATAAAATGGCATACAAGTTAAGACTATCTTAACTTGTCCTATCTTTATCTTATTCTATACAATCTTAACCTTATCCTATCTTAAGCTTATCCTATAGTACCTTATGCTATAGAACTACATGGTAACATATCCTAATTTTATCTTATCCTAAGTACGTATGACAAGTCTCGTGTAATTATGTGCTGAATCTACAGGGAAATGTAGCTATGTGCATCTGACTGATAGCCCATCTCCACACCCATCTCCTGAGCCCTGGGCATGGTACTTAGCTGCTCCAGTGCATCAATAGGAAAGATGAACTCATCTTCATCAATCCTACGCCTCTTGGTTGAATGAGTACCCTCATTATCCTCATTCTTCCCCTGTTTCGCTAAGTTAATTTCATTTAAATGTCTGTTCCAAAACTCCTGACACCAGTACTCAGTAAAGCACTTGGCGTCATAGGTCATTTTAGAGTACTTTGTTACATAATAGTTATACAACCAATAGAATTTTTCCAGGTGAGATGAGGCGGCTACAGCCTGTGCTGGAGCCTGAAGCAGAGGGGTCAGATGAACCATGCCTGGAGCTGAAAATGGATGTGGAGCTGGGCTTACAGGTGTGACTAAGTGTGGGGATAAAACAGAGGAGCCCATAAAAAGAAATGGGGATGAAACAAAAGGGGAGGGGACTGAAGACGGAAATAAAAATGAAGAGGAGGAGAAGGTTGGTGAGCTGGGCTTAGGCTCTAACCCCTTCTGTTGGTCATACCTCCTTCTTCGCCCTGACCGGCCTCCCGCCGTTTTTCTACGGCGGCCTGTGCCCTGCTGACCCCTGCTGGTTGCCACCGGGATGGCAGCAGATCCAGGAGAGGCAGACGTGGTCAGGGAGCTGGCTGCCGGCGGCCTGGTGCGGCACTTCTTCCGACGGCCAGCATCACTGGAACTGGTTTGTCCTTTGGGATTATAAAGACAGGGGACAGCATATTTAATTTAAATGAAACATTATGTCACTGTACAACAACACTACATCACAACCATCACAGATATCACACTTGGCAGTCGGTATTGCACACTAAGAAAAATTCCCCCGTCTTTATTGGATACAGGAAACACACGCTTGGGAAACTTATGCGCTGGTCTTGACTTGGGCCGTCTGCGTTTCAGCAGGGGAACCTGACCTATAAAAACAAGCCAGTTTGTGCACAGATTCCCTGATATGCAGAACAACAGCGAAAAACAACACTGGAAAGGTTCATGTGCATCAAATATAGCAGCCCACTCAATCCAAATGCTGGCATCAACAACTGGCTATTAAGTCAAATCCTTTACATATCTTACACTTTCCATAAGTTGCATTATTTATTCACTCTCAAGGTACCAAACTAAGATTTATGCTTTTTCTGATTACTACCGCGTTTCCCCGCAAATAAGCCCTAACATGATTTTTCAAGAAGCTCGTAATATAAGCCCTAGTTATTGTCCCATGGATTGTACGGTAACTAGAATGAGATGCGGTTATACTACGAGAAGGCTACATGGACAAGAGGCGCTCATTTAAGGACAGAGTTATTGCTAAACATGAGAGATTGGGGACACTGGTTCTACAGGAAATTGAGTTGCGAGATATTCAGGACGGAATTTGGAACTTGGAGATTTACAATGATGTTCCAGAAGAACATGACATTACGACTATATTTGAATAAACATATGCAGTATACAGCAGAATTTTGTTCATGAATAAATTCACCGTCAAATTGTTTACATGGAAAGATACTGTTAGAAGATGACATAATGTCTGTGTTTGAATAAATGTGGATTTTTGTTCATGAATACCGGTAAATATACTGTAGCATGTTATACTATACGCGTCATTTGGAACAAAAATGAATATAAGACCCTGTCTTATTTTCGGGGAAACGCCGTATATTAGGACATATTCAGCTGTTACTTTACCACTTCATGATGATTTTCTCTGATGTTTAAACACAGCACAGCCACAGATTTTACTGATTTCATTATATAATGTAGTAGACATGCAAAAAGACTCCCGTATATTAAAGCTAAAGGTGAACTACTTTATTATTTAGACATGTACTTCTAAAACAAGATAATAGAACAGAAGATTCAAGAAGACTAGTCAAGCATATTCTGACTTTAACTCTTTAAGTGCTGAGTTAGTCTGGGCATCATTTTGCCATCCTTACCTCGGCCAACTGGACCGGGGATGTATTCCGGGGCGATCCGCACACTGACTGCACCTGTCGGCAGCAGCCAGTCAATCCTCTGGAGATTCACGGTGGTTTTCACGATGGACATCTTTCGCGTCTTCTCTCTTGCTGATAAACTGCAAGTCTGAGCTGCTTTAAATGTTCAAATGAAAACTCTAAACGGAATAAGAATTGTTATGATTCGGTTGCTAAGCTACGGTGGCCGATTGGTGTCAGCGCGCTGCAAAGTCTTCAAACGCTTTAATCAAATGACAAAACATACGATCTACATTTACAAAAGCGCAGAAACGTAGAAGTACCACAAAATTTTAAGCGCTGAAAATCCGCTCACAACACAGTTGTGAAGTTTCTGGGTGACAAAGAAACAAGACGGACCAATTATGGTTTAATTGTATATCGAATGTTTACGAAATGTCGATATCTTATCAAAACAGGATATAGAATGAAACACTACATTATATCAATCAATCATTCGGTCGCCATTAAAGACATAGAATAATATTCCTTCCTTGTTATAAGTAACACGAGAGCTGCGGTCTTGAAGTTGCACAGACTCCCAGAATTCATAGCGATAATTACGCGACCCATTCAATTAGTGGGTTTTTTGATAATTGGGAATGGGGAGGAGCCATTGGGTGCGTTCGACTTGGCTTAGGTCTGACTGCAGCTGACGTGAGGGGGAGTGCCATCTGCCGGCGGCTGCAGGAGTGGAATATAAACTGACAGCAGCCAAACTAGACAGCTTCTACTCCTCCTAGTGCGAGACCTGACTGAGATGGCCGCACTTCCAAAAGGGTGTAGATACATCTATACAAATATCACCTGCATGCACATTACCTCTTCTACAATAACCAACTCCTGATCCAAACTGCTAGCAGTGAAAAGATAGCTGCCAGGAAAAAGATCAAATACATTTATTTCAAGGATTCAAAGTTTTTATTGTCATGCACAGAATACAATGCAATTCTTACTTGAATGCCTTCTTCACAGACTAGACGATTAAACACATAAAGCAGCGCAACATTACAGTAACTAACAATAAATAAACGATTAACTTATGTGTACTATTACAGCATTTATTGAAACTTTACTTCTTTACAGGCTTTTCGGGAGAAATAGCAGATAATGCATCGGAACTTCCAGAGATACAAACGTCATGCGTGTGACTAAAATTGTTCAGCCAATAAGGGCAAAGTTGTGTCACGGAGGCAGGTCCAGTTTGTGCAGCCGGCTGAGAGTTTTTTTTTATTATTTTTGTTATTGAAGCTTTAAATTACAACAGAAGTAATAGCTGACCAGTGACCATTAAGATTAACAAAACAAACAAGAACATTTACGAGACATTTACAAAATAAGCCAGGGGCACATAGTAGCGACATTTACAGTTACGCCGGCTGAAAGGTGCTGCACGATCTTTCTTGCTCTCTGCACGTGCTGCACGATCTGTCACGATCGTCTTGTAGGTTTTTGTACCATGTGACTTGGTGACGTTAGGTGACATTTTGCAGGGCCGGCTTTATGTCGGACAAAAGAAATCTAACCATGATGCAGTAATTCTAGAGGCAGCAAAGCAGACTAACCAAAGATCTCATAGTAAACAAAGAAATGTGATACTGCAGTTAAGTTTTGGAACAAAGCTTTTACAATGTTAAAAAGTACTCACAACTTTCAGAATTTGATTGAGTACAAAAAGTTGCAGGCTAACGTAAGGAGGGTAGTTAAATGAGCAAAGAGGGAGTTTTGGAGGTCCTTCTGTAATTCAGTAGGACGGGAAACTGACATTAGTAAAGTCTGGGGAATGATAAAAAAGATGCATGAGATTAAAAGGGAGTATGGATATTCAGTTCTAAATGATAATAACATAATAACAGTTACAGATGGGGAAAAAGGCAAAATGTTAGTTTTGTGGTTTTTCATTCCCTGCTAAATCAGAAGTCAGAAGCCGCTGGTGTAGATCCAAATTCAGTCTTTATTGCAACAATGAAGTTACAACCAAGTCCGGACACGTAAACTGTCTCCAGTACTGTTTTACACCAATTTTTATACAAGGTCTTATCATTTAACAATATCTCGTCACTTAAGCATCATCATTCCTTCAATCATTCACAATCATTGTTTTTTACATCAATCCACACCACTAGGTGATAAGTTTGTCCATCATTTCTTTTACTGTTTGGTCCCTCAGCCGAACATAATGGTGGTGCGACCATCTCCACTTGGTTTTTTAAAAATGCTCAGCCGTGAACTTTTGAGGAACTCGGGCGAAAACCTTCCTTGAGTAGCAAACCTTGGTAGCTTCAACCTGTTGCACATTGTCTAATTAGAGGGTTGATAATATATTTGTCCTTCAACATAATGATAAGGCATAACACTAATAAAGGTGGATATTCATGCATTCAGGGCTAACATAAAGTAGCTAACAGAACATTTGAGGCTAATACAAGGTGCAAATACATACTCAATTGATTACATTGTGTTGATTACATTATAATGATTACATTGTAATGATTACATCATGGGTATTTGGCATGCTTTTTAATAATACCGTAATGATTATATTCTACATTGTATAGTGCTAAATAATATCCCATATATTTCCCCCCTTTGGGATTCTAAAGAGTCCCACACACAATTCTGTCCATCCAGCCTAGGAGGGAGGGCTAAAACCCTAAGATCTAGGGAAATTCCACTCCCAGCCCGCCACAGGCGCGGCCCCCCTTTGGGGTCCATGGCTGACATGGCTCACAAACTATCAACACTCAGAATCAACCAACAGCAATGAACTCCCCAGGATACATTGCATATATTATCAGGAATACATAATCTACCAGGAGTACATCACCTACCACAAGCTCATTACATAAACATATACGGCTAATGCAAAGATAACTGAAAGGTTAACTGATAACACTGTAGATTACTATAACAGGCACTCTGTCATGAGCAGGAAAGTCCCAGGTGTCGTGGGCGGCAGGCAGGCTGCAGCGTTTCCAACATGGAGTATTCACAGGCGGTACGGCCGAACTTCAGCTATGGGCAGGAGCGTATCCAAGGTGTCTATGTCGCCATCCGTTTCCGTGTTGGTCCAGGAGGTTGCCGCTCCAAACGGTCCTCCCACCACTCTAAACATTGCAGCTATAGTCGCCTGCTGAGACAGCGCTCTTCCCACTAGGGAGCGAACAAGAGGAACTACACAACAAAAGATTAGTAGCAAAGCAAGAATGAACACAGCACGCACACAGAGTGCTTTCATAAGGGCTTACTGCCAACTACCCCACATATTATAGCACCAGTCAAACAACTCGTCATGTTGCCCCGAATTTCTCGCCATCTCATCCTGTAACCCCTGCAACTTTCTCATACCCTCAGTAAATGAAACATCCTGGGCTGTATTATTGGGAATAAATGTACAGCACTGATCCCCGAACAGCACACACACTCCCCCTTTTTCAGCCAGGAGCCAATCCAGGGCCATCCTGTTCTGTCATGCCATCAGACTGGTGGCCTGAAGCTGCTCCCCCAGAGATGCGAGTGCCTCCTGAGTATAGTTGGTAAACCTCTGCTGATTATAGTACAAATAATTTATCCATTCCACATTTTTGTTAACAGTAGGCCAAATTAATATTGATTCAAACCCTGCAGCTATCTCACTTCTCACCTTATATTTCTCTGGAATGCCCCTCGGCTGGCATATGGCATCTATATACACACTGGGATCATCTTCGCAGCTCGTAACAAACCTGTGGGACCTAGAGGGCTGTTTGTCAGAGTAAATATCCACCTGGCTAGCTAACATCCCCCTAGTGCAGAGGCCTCCACAATTATTGGGGAGAGGAGGCCTCAATCCTCCCTCCTGACCACACAGCCACCACGTATCTGCCAGAGGTACGCTCTGGTTCTCTAATGCATCCAGCGGAATGCTCCATACTTCTCCATTCTGCATTTGGTCGCCTTTCACATCCCAAACAGTTCCACAGTTACCCCCGGAGATGCCTACCTCCTCTGTCCCATTATTCTTAAAACACTCACAAGGAAGTCCCTTGAAAAAACTCAATTTCTGCCCCATAATATATCGCTGTCCCCCTTCCCAAGGCCTAAACTGTCCACCCTATAAGCATATTTAATATTTCCCTGGTATATCAGGCACCAATATGGACAGTACTGCATGCGCACTTTCGGACTAGATTTAAGTTTGCATACTTTATCAGGGGAATCAAACCATCCTGACACAGACCCTTCCAGACTCTTCTAACTCTCTACATTCCCCAGTCTCCACACTGGTTATTAGTGTACGGGAACGGGACTCCCTGAGCTGGAGGCTCTGCACTCGCACACACCACACAATCCTCCTCCCTAATGAAGCAGCGGTGTATCAGCCCTTTTATACCACCAATTTCCACTCTTATGTTTTGGTAACCCATCCTGGTTTACGTCATCTTGGGTATATCCTACAGTTTGCTCACTCTTCTCACTTCCATAGCTCCCACCTACATCTCTCCGCTTTCGCTCATTGTCACCTGAGAGGTTATTCAGCATCAGTGGACCAGGTCGAGTCAGTGAAGTCAGTTGACGTCTAAGTCCTCTATAGGCCTGTGTGAGGGATTGACGTCTGAGTCCTCTATAGGCCTGTGTGAGGGGCTGACGTCCGAGTCCTCTATAAGGCTGTGTGAGGGTCTGACGTCCGAGTCCTCTATAGGCCTGTGTGAGGGGCTGATGTTCGAGTCCTGTATAGGCCTGTGTGAGGGGCTGATGTTCGAGTCCTGTACAGGCCTGTGCGAGGGGCTGATGTCTGAGTCCTCTATAGGCCTGTGTGAGGGGATGATATTCGAGTCCTCTATAGGCCTTTGTGAGGGATTGACGTCCGAGTCCTCTATAGGCCTGTGTGAGGGGCTGACGTCCGAGTCCTCTATAGGCCTTTGTGAGGGATTGACGTCCGAGTCCTCTATAGGCCTGTGTGAGGGGCTGACGTCTGAGTCCTCTATAGGCCTGTGTGAGGGGCTGACGTCTGAGTCCTTTATAGGCCTGTGCGAGGGGCTGAAGTCTGAGTCCTCTATAGGCCTGTGAGAGGGGCTGATGACTGAGTCCTCTATAGGCCTGTGTGAGGGGCTGATGTTCGAGTCTTCTATAGGCCTGTATGAGGGGCTGACGTTCGAGTCCTCTATAGGCCTGTGTGAAGGGCTGACGACTGAGTCCTCTATAGGCCCGTGGGAGGGACGTCTGAGTTCTCTATAGGCCTGTGCGAGGAGCTGACGTCCGAGTCCTCTATAGGCCTGTGTGAGGGGCTGACGTCTGAGTCCTCTATAGACCTGTGTGAGGGGCTGACGTCTGAGTCCTCTATAGGCCCGTGTGAGGGGCTGACGTCTGAGTCCTCTATAGGCCCGTGTGAGGGGCTGACGTCTGAGTCCTCTATAGGCCCGTGTGAGGGGCTGACGTCAGAGTCCTCTATTGGCCCGTGTGAGGGGCTGACGTCTGAGTCCTCTATAGGCCCGTGTGAGGGGCTGACGTCAGAGTCCTCTATAGGCCCGTGTGAGGGGCTGACGTCTGAGTCATCTATAGGCCCGTGTGAGGGGCTGACGTCCGAGTCCTCTATAGGCCTGTTTGAGGGGCTGACGTCCGAGTCCTCTATAGGCCTGTGTGAGGGGCTGAAGTCTGAGTCCTCTATAGGCCTGTGCGAGGGGCTGATGTCTGAGTCCTCTATAGGCCTGTGTGAGGGGCTGATGTTCGAGTCTTCTATAGGCCTGTGTGAGGGGCTGACGTTCGAGTCCTCTATAGGCCTGTGTGAAGGGCTGACGACAGAGTCCTCTATAGGCCCGTGGGAGGGACGTCTGAGTTCTCTATAGGCCTGTGCGAGGGGCTGACGTCTGAGTCCTTTATAGACCTGTGCGAGGGGCTGAAGTCTGAGTCCACTATAGGCCTGTGTGAAGGATTGACGTCTGAGTCCTCTATAGGCCTGTGTGAGGGGCTGGTGTCTGAGTCCTCTATAGGCCTGTGTGAGGGATTGACGTCTGAGTCCTCTATAGGCCTGTGTGAGGGATTGACGTCTGAGTCCTCTATAGGCCTGTGTGAGGGATTGACGTCTAAGTCCTCTATAGGCCTGTGTGAGGGATTGACGTCTGAGTCCTCTATAGGCCTGTGTGAGGGGCTGACATCTGAGTCCTCTATAGGCCTGTGTGGGGGGCTGACGTCTGAGTCCTCTATAGGCCTGTGCGAGGGGCTGACGCCTGAGTCCTTTATAGGCCTGTGCGAGGGGCTGATGTCTGAGTCCTCTATAGGCCTGTGTGAGGGGCTGAATTCTGAGTCCTCTATATGCTTGTGCGAGGGGCTGATGTCTGAGTCCTCTATAGGCCTGTGTGAGGGATTGACGTCTGAGTCCTCTATAGGCCTGTGTGAGGGGTTGAAGTCTGAGTCCTCTATAGGCCTGTGTGAGGGATTGACGTCTGAGTCCTCTATAGGCCTGTGTGAGGGATTGACGTCTGAGTCCTCTATAGGCCTGTGTGAGGGATTGACGTCTGAGTCCTCTATAGGCCTGTGTGAGGGATTGACGTCTGAGTCCTCTATAGGCCTGTGTGAGGGGCTGACATCTGAGTCCTCTATAGGCCTGTGGAGGGGCTGACGTCTGAGTCCTTTATAGGCCTGTGCGAGGGGCTGATGTCTGAGTCCTCTATAGGCCTGTGTGAGAGGCTGAATTCTGAGTCCTCTATAGGCTTGTGCGAGGGGTTGATGTCTGAGTCCTCTATAGGCCTGTGTGAGGGATTGACGTTTGAGTCCTCTATAGGCCTGTGTGAGGGGTTGATGTCTGAGTCCTCTATAGGCCTGTGTGAGGGATTGACGTCTGAGTCCTCTATAGGCCTGTGTGAGGGATTGACGTCTGAGTCCTCTATAGGCCTGTGTGAGGGGCTGACGTCCGAGTCCTCTATAGGCCTGTGTGAGGGGCTGAAGTCTGAGTCCTCTATAGGCCTGTGTGAGGGGCTGATGTTCGAGTCCTCTATAGGCCTGTGCGAGGGGCTGACATCTGAGTCCACTATAGGCCTGTGTGAAGGATTGACGTCTGAGTCCTCTATAGGCCTGTGTGAGGGGCTGGTGTCTGAGTCCTCTATAGGCCTGTGTGAGGGATTGACGTCTGAGTCCTCTATAGGCCTGTGTGAGGGATTGACGTCTGAGTCCTCTATAGGCCTGTGTGAGGGATTGACGTCTGAGTCCTCTATAGGCCTGTGTGAGGGATTGACGTCTGAGTCCTCTATAGGCCTGTGTGAGGGGCTGAGATCTGAGTCCTCTATAGGCCTATGTGGGGTGCTGACGTCTGAGTCCTCTATAGGCCTGTGCGAGGGGCTGACGTCTGAGTCCTTTATAGGCCTGTGCGAGGGGCTGATGTCTGAGTCCTCTATAGGCCTGTGTGAGGGGCTGAATTCTGAGTCCTCTATAGGCTTGTGCGAGGGGCTGACGTCTGAGTCCTCTATAGGCCTGTGTGAGGGATTGGCGTCTGAGTCCTCTATAGGCCTGTGTGAGGGGCTGACGTCTGAGTCCTCTATAGGCCTGTGTGAGGGATTGACGTCTGAGTCCTCTATAGGCCTGTGTGAGGGATTGACGTCTGAGTCCTCTATAGGCCTGTGTGAGGGATTGACGTCTGAGTCCTCTATAGGCCTGTGTGAGGTATTGACGTCTGAGTCCTCTATAGGCCTGTGTGAGGGGCTGACATCTGAGTCCTCTATAGGCCTGTGTGGGGGGCTGACGTCTGAGTCCTCTATAGGCCTGTGGAGGGGCTGACGTCTGAGTCCTTTATAGGCCTGTGCGAGGGGCTGATGTCTGAGTCCTCTATAGGCCTGTGTGAGGGGCTGAATTCTGAGTCCTCTATAGGCTTGTGCGAGGGGTTGATGTCTGAGTCCTCTATAGGCCTGTGTGAGGGATTGACGTTTGAGTCCTCTATAGGCCTGTGTGAGGGGCTGATGTCTGAGTCCTCTATAGGCCTGTGTGAGGGATTGAATTCTGAGTCCTCTATAGGCCTGTGTGAGGGATTGACGTCTGAGTCCTCTATAGGCCTGTGTGAGGGGCTGACGTCCGAGTCCTCTATAGGCCTGTGTGAGGGGTTGATGTCTGAGTCCTCTATAGGCCTTTGTGAGGGGCTGATGTTCGAGTCCTCTATAGGCCTGTGCGAGGGGCTGACATCTGAGTCCACTATAGGCCTGTGTGAAGGATTGACGTCTGAGTCCTCTATAGGCCTGTTTGAGGGGCTGAAGTCTGAGTCCTCTATAGGCCTGTGTGAGGGATTGACGTCTGAGTCCTCTATAGGCCTGTGTGAGGGATTGACGCCTGGGTCCTCTATTGGCCTGTGTGAGGGATTGACGTCTGAGTCCTCTATAGGCCTGTGTGAGGGATTGACGTCTGAGTCCTCTATAGGCCTGTGTGAGGGGCTGACATCTGAGTCTTCTATAGGCCTGTGTGGGGGGCTGACGTCTGAGTCCTCTATAGGCCTGTGCGAGGGGCTGACGTCTGAGTCCTTTATAGGCCTGTGCGAGGGGCTGATGTCTGAGTCCTCTATAGGCCTGTGTGAGGGGCTGACGTTCGAGTCCTCTATAGGCCTGTGTGAGGGGCTGAAGTCTGAGTCCTCTATAGGCCTGTGTGAGGGGCTGACATCTGAGTCCTCTATAGGCCTGTGTGAGGGGCTGGTGTCTGAGTCCTCTATAGGCCTATGTGAGGTATTGACGTCTGAGTCCTCTATAGGCCTGTGTGAGGTTCTGGTGTCTGAGTCCTCTATAGGCCTGTGTGAGGGATTGACGTCTGAGTCCTCTATAGGCCTGTGTGAGGGATTGACGTCTGAGTCCTCTACAGGCCTGTGTGAGGGATTGACGTCTGAGTCCTCTATAGGCCTGTGTGAGGGGCTGATGTCTGAGTCCTCTATAGGCCTGTGTGAGGGATTGGCGTCTGAGTCCTCTATAGGCCTGTTTGAGGGGCTGACGTCTGAGTCCTCTATAGGCCTGTATGAGGGGCTGACATCTGAGTCCTCTATAGGCCTGTGTGAGGGATTGACGTCTGAGTCCTCTATAGGCCTGTGTGAGGGATTGACGTCTGAGTCCTCTATAGGCCTGTGTGAGGGGCTGATGTCTGAGTCCTCTATAGGCCTGTGTGAGGGATTGGCGTCTGAGTCCTCTATAGGCCTGTGTGAGGGGCTGAAGTCTGAGTCCTATATAGGCCTGTATGAGGGGCTGACATCTGAGTCCTCTATAGGCCTGTGTGAGGGATTGACGTCTGAGTCCTCTATAGGCCTGTGTGAGGTGCTGATGTCTGAGTCCTCTATAGGCCTGTGTGAGGGATTGATGTCTGAGTCCTCTATAGGCCTGTGTGAGGTATTGACGTCTGAGTCCTCTATAGGCCTGTGTGAGGGGCTGGTGTCTGAGTCCTCTATAGGCCTGTGTGAGTGATTGGCGTCTGAGTCCTCTATAGGCCTGTGTGAGGGGCTGACGTCTGAGTCCTCTACAGGCCTGTGTGAGGGGCTAGTGTCTGAGTCCTCTATAGGCCTGTGTGAGGGATTGACGTCTGAGTCCTCTATAGGCCTGTGTGAGGTATTGACGTCTGAGTCCTCTATAGGCCTGTGTGAGGGGCTGGTGTCTGAGTCCTCTATAGGCCTGTGTGAGGGATTGGCGTCTGAGTCCTCTATAGGCCTGTGTGAGGGGCTGACGTCTGAGTCCTCTACAGGCCTGTGTGAGGGATTGGCGTCTGAGTCCTCTATAGCCCTGTGCGAGGGGCTGAAGTCTGAGTCCTCTATAGGCCTGTGCGAGGGGCTGATGTCTGAGTTCTCTATAGGCCTGTGTGAGGGGCTGAAGTCTGAGTCCTCTATAGGCCCGTGGGAGGGACGTCTGAGTTCTCTATAGGCCTGTGCGAGGGGCTGACGTCTGAGTCCTTTATAGGCCTGTGCGAGGGGCTGAAGTCTGAGTCCTCTATAGGCCTGTGCGAGGGGCTGATGTCTGAGTCCTCTATAGCCCTGTGTGAGGGATTGACGTCTGAGTCCTCTATAGGCCTGTGTGAGGGATTGACGTCTGAGTCCTCTATAGGCCTGTGTGAGGGATTGACGTCCGAGTCCTCCATAGGCCTGTGTGAGGGGCTGACGTTCGAGTCCTCTATAGGCCTGTGTGAGGGGCTGACGTCTGAGTCCTCTATAGGCCCGTGGGAGGGACGTCTGAGTTCTCTATAGGCCTGTGCGAGGGGCTGACGTCTGAGTCCTTTATAAGCCTGTGCGAGGGGCTGAAATCTGAGTCCTCTATAGGCCTGTTTGAGGGGCTGAAATCTGAGTCCTCTATAAGCTTGTGTGAGGGGCTGATGTCTGAGTCCTCTATAGGCCTGTGTGAGGGGTTGATGTCTGAGTCCTCTATAGGCCTGTGTGAGGGATTGACGTTTGAGTCCTCTATAGGCCTGTGTGAGGGGCTGGTGTCTGAGTCCTCTATAGGCCTGTGTGAGGGATTGATGTCTGAGTCCTCTATAGGCCTGTGTGAGGTATTGACGTCTGAGTCCTCTATAGGCCTGTGTGAGGGGCTGGTGTCTGAGTCCTCTATAGGCCTGTGTGAGGGATTGACGTCTGAGTCCTCTATAGGCCTGTGTGAAGGATTGACGTCTGAGTCCTCTATAGGCCTGTGTGAGGGGCTGGTGTCTGAGTCCTCTATAGGCCTGTGTGAGGGATTGACGTCTGAGTCCTCTATAGGCCTGTGTGAGGTATTGACGTCTGAGTCCTCTATAGGCCTGTGTGAGGGGCTGGTGTCTGAGTCCTCTATAGGCCTGTGTGAGGGATTGGCGTCTGAGTGTTCTATAGGCCTGTGTGAGGGGCTGACGTCTGAGTCCTCTATAGGCCTGTGTGAGGGATTGGCGTCTGAGTCCTCTATAGCCCTGTGCGAGGGGCTGAAGTCTGAGTCCTCTATAGGCCTGTGCGAGGGGCTGATGTCTGAGTTCTCTATAGGCCTGTGTGAGGGGCTGAAGTCTGAGTCCTCTATAGGCCTGTGCGAGGGGCTGATGTCTGAGTCCTCTATAGCCCTGTGTGAGGGATTGACGTCTGAGTCCTCTATAGGCCTGTGTGAGGGATTGGCGTCTGAGTCCTCTATAGGCCTGTGTGAGGGGCTGACGTCTGAGTCTTCTATAGGCCCGTGGGAGGGACGTCTGAGTTCTCTATAGGCCTGTGCGTGGGGCTGACGTCTGAGTCCTTTATAGACCTGTGCGAGGGGCTGAAGTCTGAGTCCTCTATAGGCCTGTGCGAGGGGCTGATGTCTGAGTCCTCTATAGCCCTGTGTGAGGGATTGACGTCTGAGTCCTCTATAGGCCTGTGTGAGGGATTGGCGTCTGAGTCCTCTATAGGCCTGTGTGAGGGGCTGACGTCTGAGTCCTCTGTAGGCCTGTGTGAGGGATTGACGTCTGAGTCCTCTATAGGCCTGTGTGAGGGATTGACGTGTGAGTCCTCTATAGGTCTGTGTGAGGGATTGACGTCTGAGTCCTCTATAGGCCTGTGTGAGGGATTGACGTCTGAGTCCTCTATAGGCCTGTGTGAGGGGCTGACATCTGAGTCCTCTATAGGCCTATGTGGGGGGCTGACGTCTGAGTCCTCTATAGGCCTGTGGAGGGGCTGATGTCTGAGTCCTCTATAGGCTTGTGCGAGGGGCTGATGTCTGAGTCCTCTATAGGCCTGTGTGAGGGATTGACGTTTGAGTCCTCTATAGGCCTGTGTGAGGGATTGACGTCTGAGTCCTCTATAGGCCTGTGTGAGGGATTGACGTCTGAGTCCTCTATAGGCCTGTGTGAGGGATTGACGTCTGAGTCCTCTATAGGCCTGTGTGAGGGGCTGATGTCTGAGTCCTCTATAGGCCTGTGTGGGGGGCTGACGTCTGAGTCCTCTATAGGCCTGTGCGAGGGGCTGACGTCTGAGTCCTTTATATGCCTGTGCGAGGGATTGACGTCTGAGTCCTCTATAGGCCTGTGTGAGGGGCTGGTGTCTGAGTCCTCTATAGGCCTGTGTGAGGGATTGACGTCTGAGTCCTCTATAGGCCTATGTGAGGTATTGACGTCTGAGTCCTCTATAGGCCTGTGTGAGGTTCTGGTGTCTGAGTCCTCTATAGGCCTGTGTGAGGGATTGACGTCTGAGTCCTCTATAGGCCTGTGTGAGGGATTGACGTCTGAGTCCTCTATAGGCCTGTGTGAGGGATTGAAGTCTGAGTCCTATATAGGCCTGTGTGAGGGGCTGACATCTGAGTCCTCTATAGGCCTGTGTGGGGGGCTGACGTCTGAGTCCTCTATAGGCCTGTGCGAGGGGCTGACGTCTGAGTCCTTTATAGGCCTGTGCGAGGGGCTGATGTCTGAGTCCTCTATAGGCCTGTGTGAGGGGCTGAATTCTGAGTCCTCTATAGGCTTGTGCGAGGGGCTGATGTCTGAGTCCTCTATAGGCCTGTGTGTGGGATTGGCGTCTGAGTCCTCTATAGGCCTGTGTGAGGGATTGACGTCTGAGTCCTCTATAGGCCTGTGTGAGGGATTGACGTCTGAGTCCTCTATAGGCCTGTGTGAGGGATTGACGTCTGAGTCCTCTATAGGCCTGTGTGAGGGATTGACGTCTGAGTCCTCTATAGGCCTGTGTGGGGGGCTGACGTCTGAGTCCTCTATAGGCCTGTGTGAGGGGCTGACATCTGAGTCCTCTACAGGCCTGTGTGAGGGATTGACGTCTGAGTCCTCTATAGGCCTGTGTGAGGGGCTGGTGTCTGAGTCCTCTATAGGCCTGTGTGAGGGATTGACGTCTGAGTCCTCTATAGGCCTGTGTGAGGTATTGACGTCTGAGTCCTCTATAGGCCTGTGTGAGGTTCTGGTGTCTGAGTCCTCTATAGGCCTGTGTGAGGGATTGACGTCTGAGTCCTCTATAGGCCTGTGTGAGGGATTGACGTCTGAGTCCTCTATAGGCCTGTGTGAGGGATTGACGTCTGAGTCCTCTATAGGCCTGTGTGAGAGGTTGACATCTGAGTCCTCTATAGGCCTTTGTGGGGGGCTGACGTCTGAGTCCTCTATAGGCCTGTGCGAGGGGCTGACGTCTGAGTCCTTTATAGGCCTGTGCGAGGGGCTGATGTCTGAGTCCTCTATAGGCCTGTGTGAGGGGCTGAATTCTGAGTCCTCTATAGGCTTGTGCGAGGGGCTGATGTCTGAGTCCTCTATAGGCCTGTGTGATGGATTGGCGTCTGAGTCCTCTATAGGCCTGTGTGAGGGGCTGACGTCTGAGTCCTCTATAGGCCTGTGTGAGGGATTGACGTCTGAGTCCTCTATAGGCCTGTGTGAGGGATTGACGTCTGAGTCCTCTATAGGCCTGTGTGAGGGATTGACGTCTGAGTCCTCTATAGGCCTGTGTGAGGGATTGACGTCTGAGTCCTCTATAGGCCTGTGTGAGGTTCTGGTGTCTGAGTCCTCTATAGGTCTGTGTGAGGGATTGACGTCTGAGTCCTCTATAGGCCTGTGTGAGGGATTGACGTCTGAGTCCTCTATAGACTTGTGTGAGGGGCTGACGTTCGAGTCCTCTATAGGCCTGTGTGCGGGGCTGAAGTCTGAGTCCTCTATAGGCCTGTGTGAGGGGCTGACATCTGAGTCCTCTATAGGCCTGTGTGAGGGATTGACGTCTGAGTCCTCTATAGGCCTGTGTGAGGGGCTGAATTCTGAGTCCTCTATAGGCTTGTGCGAGGGGCTGATGTCTGAGTCCTCTATAGGCCTGTGTGAGGGATTGGCGTCTGAGTCCTCTATAGGCCTGTGTGAGGGGCTGACGTCTGAGTCCTCTATAGGCCTGTGTGAGGGATTGACGTCTGAGTCCTCTATAGGCCTGTGTGAGGGATTGACGTGTGAGTCCTCTATAGGTCTGTGTGAGGGATTGACGTCTGAGTCCTCTATAGGCCTGTGTGAGGGATTGACGTCTGAGTCCTCTATAGGCCTGTGTGAGGGGCTGACATCTGAGTCCTCTATAGGCCTGTGTGGGGGGCTGACGTCTGAGTCCTCTATAGGCCTGTGGAGGGGCTGATGTCTGAGTCCTCTATAGGCTTGTGCGAGGGGCTGATGTCTGAGTCCTCTATAGGCCTGTGTGAGGGATTGACGTTTGAGTCCTCTATAGGCCTGTGTGAGGGATTGACGTCTGAGTCCTCTATAGGCCTGTGTGAGGGATTGACGTCTGAGTCCTCTATAGGCCTGTGTGAGGGATTGACGTCTGAGTCCTCTATAGGCCTGTGTGAGGGGCTGGTGTCTGAGTCCTCTATAGGCCTGTGTGAGGGATTGACGTCTGAGTCCTCTATAGGCCTGTGTGAAGGATTGACGTCTGAGTCCTCTATAGGCCTGTGTGAGGGGCTGGTGTCTGAGTCCTCTATAGGCCTGTGTGAGGGATTGACGTCTGAGTCCTCTATAGGCCTGTGTGAGGTATTGACGTCTGAGTCCTCTATAGGCCTGTGTGAGGGGCTGGTGTCTGAGTCCTCTATAGGCCTGTGTGAGGGATTGGCGTCTGAGTGTTCTATAGGCCTGTGTGAGGGGCTGACGTCTGAGTCCTCTATAGGCCTGTGTGAGGGATTGGCGTCTGAGTCCTCTATAGCCCTGTGCGAGGGGCTGAAGTCTGAGTCCTCTATAGGCCTGTGCGAGGGGCTGATGTCTGAGTTCTCTATAGGCCTGTGTGAGGGGCTGAAGTCTGAGTCTTCTATAGGCCCGTGGGAGGGACGTCTGAGTTCTCTATAGGCCTGTGCGTGGGGCTGACGTCTGAGTCCTTTATAGACCTGTGCGAGGGGCTGAAGTCTGAGTCCTCTATAGGCCTGTGCGAGGGGCTGATGTCTGAGTCCTCTATAGCCCTGTGTGAGGGATTGACGTCTGAGTCCTCTATAGGCCTGTGTGAGGGATTGGCGTCTGAGTCCTCTATAGGCCTGTGTGAGGGGCTGACGTCTGAGTCCTCTATAGGCCTGTGTGAGGGATTGACGTCTGAGTCCTCTATAGGCCTGTGTGAGGGATTGACGTGTGAGTCCTCTATAGGTCTGTGTGAGGGATTGACGTCTGAGTCCTCTATAGGCCTGTGTGAGGGATTGACGTCTGAGTCCTCTATAGGCCTGTGTGAGGGGCTGACATCTGAGTCCTCTATAGGCCTGTGTGGGGGGCTGACGTCTGAGTCCTCTATAGGCCTGTGGAGGGGCTGATGTCTGAGTCCTCTATAGGCTTGTGCGAGGGGCTGATGTCTGAGTCCTCTATAGGCCTGTGTGAGGGATTGGCGTTTGAGTCCTCTATAGGCCTGTGTGAGGGATTGACGTCTGAGTCCTCTATAGGCCTGTGTGAGGGATTGACGTCTGAGTCCTCTATAGGCCTGTGTGAGGGATTGACGTCTGAGTCCTCTATAGGCCTGTGTGGGGGGCTGACGTCTGAGTCCTCTATAGGCCTGTGTGAGGGGCTGACATCTGAGTCCTCTACAGGCCTGTGTGAGGGATTGACGTCTGAGTCCTCTATAGGCCTGTGTGAGGGGCTGGTGTCTGAGTCCTCTATAGGCCTGTGTGAGGGATTGACGTCTGAGTCCTCTATAGGCCTGTGTGAGGTATTGACGTCTGAGTCCTCTATAGGCCTGTGTGAGGTTCTGGTGTCTGAGTCCTCTATAGGCCTGTGTGAGGGATTGACGTCTGAGTCCTCTATAGGCCTGTGTGAGGGATTGACGTCTGAGTCCTCTATAGGCCTGTGTGAGGGATTGACGTCTGAGTCCTCTATAGGCCTGTGTGAGAGGTTGACATCTGAGTCCTCTATAGGCCTTTGTGGGGGGCTGACGTCTGAGTCCTCTATAGGCCTGTGCGAGGGGCTGACGTCTGAGTCCTTTATAGGCCTGTGCGAGGGGCTGATGTCTGAGTCCTCTATAGGCCTGTGTGAGGGGCTGAATTCTGAGTCCTCTATAGGCTTGTGCGAGGGGCTGATGTCTGAGTCCTCTATAGGCCTGTGTGATGGATTGGCGTCTGAGTCCTCTATAGGCCTGTGTGAGGGGCTGACGTCTGAGTCCTCTATAGGCCTGTGTGAGGGATTGACGTCTGAGTCCTCTATAGGCCTGTGTGAGGGATTGACGTCTGAGTCCTCTATAGGCCTGTGTGAGGGATTGACGTCTGAGTCCTCTATAGGCCTGTGTGAGGGATTGACGTCTGAGTCCTCTATAGGCCTGTGTGAGGTTCTGGTGTCTGAGTCCTCTATAGGTCTGTGTGAGGGATTGACGTCTGAGTCCTCTATAGGCCTGTGTGAGGGATTGACGTCTGAGTCCTCTATAGACTTGTGTGAGGGGCTGACGTTCGAGTCCTCTATAGGCCTGTGTGCGGGGCTGAAGTCTGAGTCCTCTATAGGCCTGTGTGAGGGGCTGACATCTGAGTCCTCTATAGGCCTGTGTGAGGGATTGACGTCTGAGTCCTCTATAGGCCTGTGTGAGGGGCTGAATTCTGAGTCCTCTATAGGCTTGTGCGAGGGGCTGATGTCTGAGTCCTCTATAGGCCTGTGTGAGGGATTGGCGTCTGAGTCCTCTATAGGCCTGTGTGAGGGGCTGACGTCTGAGTCCTCTATAGGCCTGTGTGAGGGATTGACGTCTGAGTCCTCTATAGGCCTGTGTGAGGGATTGACGTGTGAGTCCTCTATAGGTCTGTGTGAGGGATTGACGTCTGAGTCCTCTATAGGCCTGTGTGAGGGATTGACGTCTGAGTCCTCTATAGGCCTGTGTGAGGGGCTGACATCTGAGTCCTCTATAGGCCTGTGTGGGGGGCTGACGTCTGAGTCCTCTATAGGCCTGTGGAGGGGCTGATGTCTGAGTCCTCTATAGGCTTGTGCGAGGGGCTGATGTCTGAGTCCTCTATAGGCCTGTGTGAGGGATTGACGTTTGAGTCCTCTATAGGCCTGTGTGAGGGATTGACGTCTGAGTCCTCTATAGGCCTGTGTGAGGGATTGACGTCTGAGTCCTCTATAGGCCTGTGTGAGGGATTGACGTCTGAGTCCTCTATAGGCCTGTGTGAGGGGCTGGTGTCTGAGTCCTCTATAGGCCTGTGTGAGGGATTGACGTCTGAGTCCTCTATAGGCCTGTGTGAAGGATTGACGTCTGAGTCCTCTATAGGCCTGTGTGAGGGGCTGGTGTCTGAGTCCTCTATAGGCCTGTGTGAGGGATTGACGTCTGAGTCCTCTATAGGCCTGTGTGAGGTATTGACGTCTGAGTCCTCTATAGGCCTGTGTGAGGGGCTGGTGTCTGAGTCCTCTATAGGCCTGTGTGAGGGATTGGCGTCTGAGTGTTCTATAGGCCTGTGTGAGGGGCTGACGTCTGAGTCCTCTATAGGCCTGTGTGAGGGATTGGCGTCTGAGTCCTCTATAGCCCTGTGCGAGGGGCTGAAGTCTGAGTCCTCTATAGGCCTGTGCGAGGGGCTGATGTCTGAGTTCTCTATAGGCCTGTGTGAGGGGCTGAAGTCTGAGTCTTCTATAGGCCCGTGGGAGGGACGTCTGAGTTCTCTATAGGCCTGTGCGTGGGGCTGACGTCTGAGTCCTTTATAGACCTGTGCGAGGGGCTGAAGTCTGAGTCCTCTATAGGCCTGTGCGAGGGGCTGATGTCTGAGTCCTCTATAGCCCTGTGTGAGGGATTGACGTCTGAGTCCTCTATAGGCCTGTGTGAGGGATTGGCGTCTGAGTCCTCTATAGGCCTGTGTGAGGGGCTGACGTCTGAGTCCTCTATAGGCCTGTGTGAGGGATTGACGTCTGAGTCCTCTATAGGCCTGTGTGAGGGATTGACGTGTGAGTCCTCTATAGGTCTGTGTGAGGGATTGACGTCTGAGTCCTCTATAGGCCTGTGTGAGGGATTGACGTCTGAGTCCTCTATAGGCCTGTGTGAGGGGCTGACATCTGAGTCCTCTATAGGCCTGTGTGGGGGGCTGACGTCTGAGTCCTCTATAGGCCTGTGGAGGGGCTGATGTCTGAGTCCTCTATAGGCTTGTGCGAGGGGCTGATGTCTGAGTCCTCTATAGGCCTGTGTGAGGGATTGGCGTTTGAGTCCTCTATAGGCCTGTGTGAGGGATTGACGTCTGAGTCCTCTATAGGCCTGTGTGAGGGATTGACGTCTGAGTCCTCTATAGGCCTGTGTGAGGGATTGACGTCTGAGTCCTCTATAGGCCTGTGTGAGGGATTGACGTCTGAGTCCTCTATAGGCCTATGTGAGGTATTGACGTCTGAGTCCTCTATAGGCCTGTGTGAGGTTCTGGTGTCTGAGTCCTCTATAGGCCTGTGTGAGGGATTGACGTCTGAGTCCTCTATAGGCCTGTGTGAGGGATTGACGTCTGAGTCCTCTATAGGCCTGTGTGAGGGATTGAAGTCTGAGTCCTATATAGGCCTGTGTGAGGGGCTGACATCTGAGTCCTCTATAGGCCTGTGTGGGGGGCTGACGTCTGAGTCCTCTATAGGCCTGTGCGAGGGGCTGACGTCTGAGTCCTTTATAGGCCTGTGCGAGGGGCTGATGTCTGAGTCCTCTATAGGCCTGTGTGAGGGGCTGAATTCTGAGTCCTCTATAGGCTTGTGCGAGGGGCTGATGTCTGAGTCCTCTATAGGCCTGTGTGTGGGATTGGCGTCTGAGTCCTCTATAGGCCTGTGTGAGGGATTGACGTCTGAGTCCTCTATAGGCCTGTGTGAGGGATTGACGTCTGAGTCCTCTATAGGCCTGTGTGAGGGATTGACGTCTGAGTCCTCTATAGGCCTGTGTGAGGGATTGACGTCTGAGTCCTCTATAGGCCTGTGTGAGGTTCTGGTGTCTGAGTCCTCTATAGGCCTGTGTGAGGGATTGACGTCTGAGTCCTCTATAGGCCTGTGTGAGGGATTGACGTCTGAGTCCTCTATAGACTTGTGTGAGGGGCTGACGTTCGAGTCCTCTATAGGCCTGTGTGCGGGGCTGAAGTCTGAGTCCTCTATAGGCCTGTGTGAGGGGCTGACATCTGAGTCCTCTATAGGCCTGTGTGAGGGATTGACGTCTGAGTCCTCTATAGGCCTGTGTGAGGGGCTGAATTCTGAGTCCTCTATAGGCTTGTGCGAGGGGCTGATGTCTGAGTCCTCTATAGGCCTGTGTGAGGGATTGGCGTCTGAGTCCTCTATAGGCCTGTGTGAGGGGCTGACGTCTGAGTCCTCTATAGGCCTGTGTGAGGGATTGACGTCTGAGTCCTCTATAGGCCTGTGTGAGGGATTGACGTGTGAGTCCTCTATAGGTCTGTGTGAGGGATTGACGTCTGAGTCCTCTATAGGCCTGTGTGAGGTTCTGGTGTCTGAGTCCTCTATAGGTCTGTGTGAGGGATTGACGTCTGAGTCCTCTATAGGCCTGTGTGAGGGATTGACGTCTGAGTCCTCTATAGACTTGTGTGAGGGGCTGACGTTCGAGTCCTCTATAGGCCTGTGTGCGGGGCTGAAGTCTGAGTCCTCTATAGGCCTGTGTGAGGGGCTGACATCTGAGTCCTCTATAGGCCTGTGTGAGGGATTGACGTCTGAGTCCTCTATAGGCCTGTGTGAGGGGCTGAATTCTGAGTCCTCTATAGGCTTGTGCGAGGGGCTGATGTCTGAGTCCTCTATAGGCCTGTGTGAGGGATTGGCGTCTGAGTCCTCTATAGGCCTGTGTGAGGGGCTGACGTCTGAGTCCTCTATAGGCCTGTGTGAGGGATTGACGTCTGAGTCCTCTATAGGCCTGTGTGAGGGATTGACGTGTGAGTCCTCTATAGGTCTGTGTGAGGGATTGACGTCTGAGTCCTCTATAGGCCTGTGTGAGGGATTGACGTCTGAGTCCTCTATAGGCCTGTGTGAGGGGCTGACATCTGAGTCCTCTATAGGCCTGTGTGGGGGTTGACGTCTGAGTCCTCTATAGGCCTGTGGAGGGGCTGATGTCTGAGTCCTCTATAGGCTTGTGCGAGGGGCTGATGTCTGAGTCCTCTATAGGCCTGTGTGAGGGATTGACGTTTGAGTCCTCTATAGGCCTGTGTGAGGGATTGACGTCTGAGTCCTCTATAGGCCTGTGTGAGGGATTGACGTCTGAGTCCTCTATAGGCCTGTGTGAGGGATTGACGTCTGAGTCCTCTATAGGCCTGTGTGAGGGGCTGGTGTCTGAGTCCTCTATAGGCCTGTGTGAGGGATTGACGTCTGAGTCCTCTATAGGCCTGTGTGAAGGATTGACGTCTGAGTCCTCTATAGGCCTGTGTGAGGGGCTGGTGTCTGAGTCCTCTATAGGCCTGTGTGAGGGATTGACGTCTGAGTCCTCTATAGGCCTGTGTGAGGTATTGACGTCTGAGTCCTCTATAGGCCTGTGTGAGGGGCTGGTGTCTGAGTCCTCTATAGGCCTGTGTGAGGGATTGGCGTCTGAGTGTTCTATAGGCCTGTGTGAGGGGCTGACGTCTGAGTCCTCTATAGGCCTGTGTGAGGGATTGGCGTCTGAGTCCTCTATAGCCCTGTGCGAGGGGCTGAAGTCTGAGTCCTCTATAGGCCTGTGCGAGGGGCTGATGTCTGAGTTCTCTATAGGCCTGTGTGAGGGGCTGAAGTCTGAGTCTTCTATAGGCCCGTGGGAGGGACGTCTGAGTTCTCTATAGGCCTGTGCGTGGGGCTGACGTCTGAGTCCTTTATAGACCTGTGCGAGGGGCTGAAGTCTGAGTCCTCTATAGGCCTGTGCGAGGGGCTGATGTCTGAGTCCTCTATAGCCCTGTGTGAGGGATTGACGTCTGAGTCCTCTATAGGCCTGTGTGAGGGATTGGCGTCTGAGTCCTCTATAGGCCTGTGTGAGGGGCTGACGTCTGAGTCCTCTATAGGCCTGTGTGAGGGATTGACGTCTGAGTCCTCTATAGGCCTGTGTGAGGGATTGACGTGTGAGTCCTCTATAGGTCTGTGTGAGGGATTGACGTCTGAGTCCTCTATAGGCCTGTGTGAGGGATTGACGTCTGAGTCCTCTATAGGCCTGTGTGAGGGGCTGACATCTGAGTCCTCTATAGGCCTGTGTGGGGGGCTGACGTCTGAGTCCTCTATAGGCCTGTGGAGGGGCTGATGTCTGAGTCCTCTATAGGCTTGTGCGAGGGGCTGATGTCTGAGTCCTCTATAGGCCTGTGTGAGGGATTGGCGTTTGAGTCCTCTATAGGCCTGTGTGAGGGATTGACGTCTGAGTCCTCTATAGGCCTGTGTGAGGGATTGACGTCTGAGTCCTCTATAGGCCTGTGTGAGGGATTGACGTCTGAGTCCTCTATAGGCCTGTGTGAGGGATTGACGTCTGAGTCCTCTATAGGCCTATGTGAGGTATTGACGTCTGAGTCCTCTATAGGCCTGTGTGAGGTTCTGGTGTCTGAGTCCTCTATAGGCCTGTGTGAGGGATTGACGTCTGAGTCCTCTATAGGCCTGTGTGAGGGATTGACGTCTGAGTCCTCTATAGGCCTGTGTGAGGGATTGAAGTCTGAGTCCTATATAGGCCTGTGTGAGGGGCTGACATCTGAGTCCTCTATAGGCCTGTGTGGGGGGCTGACGTCTGAGTCCTCTATAGGCCTGTGCGAGGGGCTGACGTCTGAGTCCTTTATAGGCCTGTGCGAGGGGCTGATGTCTGAGTCCTCTATAGGCCTGTGTGAGGGGCTGAATTCTGAGTCCTCTATAGGCTTGTGCGAGGGGCTGATGTCTGAGTCCTCTATAGGCCTGTGTGTGGGATTGGCGTCTGAGTCCTCTATAGGCCTGTGTGAGGGATTGACGTCTGAGTCCTCTATAGGCCTGTGTGAGGGATTGACGTCTGAGTCCTCTATAGGCCTGTGTGAGGGATTGACGTCTGAGTCCTCTATAGGCCTGTGTGAGGGATTGACGTCTGAGTCCTCTATAGGCCTGTGTGAGGTTCTGGTGTCTGAGTCCTCTATAGGCCTGTGTGAGGGATTGACGTCTGAGTCCTCTATAGGCCTGTGTGAGGGATTGACGTCTGAGTCCTCTATAGACTTGTGTGAGGGGCTGACGTTCGAGTCCTCTATAGGCCTGTGTGCGGGGCTGAAGTCTGAGTCCTCTATAGGCCTGTGTGAGGGGCTGACATCTGAGTCCTCTATAGGCCTGTGTGAGGGATTGACGTCTGAGTCCTCTATAGGCCTGTGTGAGGGGCTGAATTCTGAGTCCTCTATAGGCTTGTGCGAGGGGCTGATGTCTGAGTCCTCTATAGGCCTGTGTGAGGGATTGGCGTCTGAGTCCTCTATAGGCCTGTGTGAGGGGCTGACGTCTGAGTCCTCTATAGGCCTGTGTGAGGGATTGACGTCTGAGTCCTCTATAGGCCTGTGTGAGGGATTGACGTGTGAGTCCTCTATAGGTCTGTGTGAGGGATTGACGTCTGAGTCCTCTATAGGCCTGTGTGAGGGATTGACGTCTGAGTCCTCTATAGGCCTGTGTGAGGGGCTGACATCTGAGTCCTCTATAGGCCTGTGTGGGGGGCTGACGTCTGAGTCCTCTATAGGCCTGTGGAGGGGCTGATGTCTGAGTCCTCTATAGGCTTGTGCGAGGGGCTGATGTCTGAGTCCTCTATAGGCCTGTGTGAGGGATTGACGTTTGAGTCCTCTATAGGCCTGTGTGAGGGATTGACGTCTGAGTCCTCTATAGGCCTGTGTGAGGGATTGACGTCTGAGTCCTCTATAGGCCTGTGTGAGGGATTGACGTCTGAGTCCTCTATAGGCCTGTGTGAGGGGCTGGTGTCTGAGTCCTCTATAGGCCTGTGTGAGGGATTGACGTCTGAGTCCTCTATAGGCCTGTGTGAAGGATTGACGTCTGAGTCCTCTATAGGCCTGTGTGAGGGGCTGGTGTCTGAGTCCTCTATAGGCCTGTGTGAGGGATTGACGTCTGAGTCCTCTATAGGCCTGTGTGAGGTATTGACGTCTGAGTCCTCTATAGGCCTGTGTGAGGGGCTGGTGTCTGAGTCCTCTATAGGCCTGTGTGAGGGATTGGCGTCTGAGTGTTCTATAGGCCTCTGCGAGGGGCTGAAGTCTGAGTCCTCTATAGGCCTGTGCGAGGGGCTGATGTCTGAGTTCTCTATAGGCCTGTATGAGGGGCTGAAGTCTGAGTCTTCTATAGGCCCGTGGGAGGGACGTCTGAGTTCTCTATAGACCTGTGCGAGGGGCTGAAGTCTGAGTCCTCTATAGGCCTGTGCGAGGGGCTGATGTCTGAGTCCTCTATAGCCCTGTGTGAGGGATTGACGTCTGAGTCCTCTATAGGCCTGTGTGAGGGATTGGCGTCTGAGTCCTCTATAGGCCTGTGTGAGGGGCTGACGTCTGAGTCCTCTATAGGCCTGTGTGAGGGATTGACGTCTGAGTCCTCTATAGGCCTGTGTGAGGGATTGACGTGTGAGTCCTCTATAGGTCTGTGTGAGGGATTGACGTCTGAGTCCTCTATAGGCCTGTGTGAGGGATTGACGTCTGAGTCCTCTATAGGCCTGTGTGAGGGGCTGACATCTGAGTCCTCTATAGGCCTGTGTGGGGGGCTGACGTCTGAGTCCTCTATAGGCCTGTGGAGGGGCTGATGTCTGAGTCCTCTATAGGCTTGTGCGAGGGGCTGATGTCTGAGTCCTCTATAGGCCTGTGTGAGGGATTGACGTTTGAGTCCTCTATAGGCCTGTGTGAGGGATTGACGTCTGAGTCCTCTATAGGCCTGTGTGAGGGATTGACGTCTGAGTCCTCTATAGGCCTGTGTGAGGGATTGACGTCTGAGTCCTCTATAGGCCTGTGTGAGGGGCTGATGTCTGAGTCCTCTATAGGCCTGTGTGGGGGGCTGACGTCTGAGTCCTCTATAGGCCTGTGCGAGGGGCTGACGTCTGAGTCCTTTATATGCCTGTGCGAGGGATTGACGTCTGAGTCCTCTATAGGCCTGTGTGAGGGGCTGGTGTCTGAGTCCTCTATAGGCCTGTGTGAGGGATTGACGTCTGAGTCCTCTATAGGCCTATGTGAGGTATTGACGTCTGAGTCCTCTATAGGCCTGTGTGAGGTTCTGGTGTCTGAGTCCTCTATAGGCCTGTGTGAGGGATTGACGTCTGAGTCCTCTATAGGCCTGTGTGAGGGATTGACGTCTGAGTCCTCTATAGGCCTGTGTGAGGGATTGAAGTCTGAGTCCTCTATAGGCCTGTGTGAGGGGCTGACATCTGAGTCCTCTATAGGCCTGTGTGGGGGGCTGACGTCTGAGTCCTCTATAGGCCTGTGGAGGGGCTGATGTCTGAGTCCTCTATAGGCTTGTGCGAGGGGCTGATGTCTGAGTCCTCTATAGGCCTGTGTGAGGGATTGACGTTTGAGTCCTCTATAGGCCTGTGTGAGGGATTGACGTCTGAGTCCTCTATAGGCCTGTGTGAGGGATTGACGTCTGAGTCCTCTATAGGCCTGTGTGAGGGATTGACGTCTGAGTCCTCTATAGGCCTGTGTGAGGGATTGAAGTCTGAGTCCTATATAGGCCTGTGTGAGGGGCTGACATCTGAGTCCTCTATAGGCCTGTGTGGGGGGCTGACGTCTGAGTCCTCTATAGGCCTGTGGAGGGGCTGATGTCTGAGTCCTCTATAGGCTTGTGCGAGGGGCTGATGTCTGAGTCCTCTATAGGCCTGTGTGAGGGATTGACGTTTGAGTCCTCTATAGGCCTGTGTGAGGGATTGACGTCTGAGTCCTCTATAGGCCTGTGTGAGGGATTGACGTCTGAGTCCTCTATAGGCCTGTGTGAGGGATTGACGTCTGAGTCCTCTATAGGCCTGTGTGAGGGGCTGGTGTCTGAGTCCTCTATAGGCCTGTGTGAGGGATTGACGTCTGAGTCCTCTATAGGCCTGTGTGAAGGATTGACGTCTGAGTCCTCTATAGGCCTGTGTGAGGGGCTGGTGTCTGAGTCCTCTATAGGCCTGTGTGAGGGATTGACGTCTGAGTCCTCTATAGGCCTGTGTGAGGTATTGACGTCTGAGTCCTCTATAGGCCTGTGTGAGGGGCTGGTGTCTGAGTCCTCTATAGGCCTGTGTGAGGGATTGGCGTCTGAGTGTTCTATAGGCCTCTGCGAGGGGCTGAAGTCTGAGTCCTCTATAGGCCTGTGCGAGGGGCTGATGTCTGAGTTCTCTATAGGCCTGTATGAGGGGCTGAAGTCTGAGTCTTCTATAGGCCCGTGGGAGGGACGTCTGAGTTCTCTATAGACCTGTGCGAGGGGCTGAAGTCTGAGTCCTCTATAGGCCTGTGCGAGGGGCTGATGTCTGAGTCCTCTATAGCCCTGTGTGAGGGATTGACGTCTGAGTCCTCTATAGGCCTGTGTGAGGGATTGGCGTCTGAGTCCTCTATAGGCCTGTGTGAGGGGCTGACGTCTGAGTCCTCTATAGGCCTGTGTGAGGGATTGACGTCTGAGTCCTCTATAGGCCTGTGTGAGGGATTGACGTGTGAGTCCTCTATAGGTCTGTGTGAGGGATTGACGTCTGAGTCCTCTATAGGCCTGTGTGAGGGATTGACGTCTGAGTCCTCTATAGGCCTGTGTGAGGGGCTGACATCTGAGTCCTCTATAGGCCTGTGTGGGGGGCTGACGTCTGAGTCCTCTATAGGCCTGTGGAGGGGCTGATGTCTGAGTCCTCTATAGGCTTGTGCGAGGGGCTGATGTCTGAGTCCTCTATAGGCCTGTGTGAGGGATTGACGTTTGAGTCCTCTATAGGCCTGTGTGAGGGATTGACGTCTGAGTCCTCTATAGGCCTGTGTGAGGGATTGACGTCTGAGTCCTCTATAGGCCTGTGTGAGGGATTGACGTCTGAGTCCTCTATAGGCCTGTGTGAGGGGCTGATGTCTGAGTCCTCTATAGGCCTGTGTGGGGGGCTGACGTCTGAGTCCTCTATAGGCCTGTGCGAGGGGCTGACGTCTGAGTCCTTTATATGCCTGTGCGAGGGATTGACGTCTGAGTCCTCTATAGGCCTGTGTGAGGGGCTGGTGTCTGAGTCCTCTATAGGCCTGTGTGAGGGATTGACGTCTGAGTCCTCTATAGGCCTATGTGAGGTATTGACGTCTGAGTCCTCTATAGGCCTGTGTGAGGTTCTGGTGTCTGAGTCCTCTATAGGCCTGTGTGAGGGATTGACGTCTGAGTCCTCTATAGGCCTGTGTGAGGGATTGACGTCTGAGTCCTCTATAGGCCTGTGTGAGGGATTGAAGTCTGAGTCCTATATAGGCCTGTGTGAGGGGCTGACATCTGAGTCCTCTATAGGCCTGTGTGGGGGGCTGACGTCTGAGTCCTCTATAGGCCTGTGCGAGGGGCTGACGTCTGAGTCCTTTATAGGCCTGTGCGAGGGGCTGATGTCTGAGTCCTCTATAGGCCTGTGTGAGGGGCTGAATTCTGAGTCCTCTATAGGCTTGTGCGAGGGGCTGATGTCTGAGTCCTCTATAGGCCTGTGTGTGGGATTGGCGTCTGAGTCCTCTATAGGCCTGTGTGAGGGATTGACGTCTGAGTCCTCTATAGGCCTGTGTGAGGGATTGACGTCTGAGTCCTCTATAGGCCTGTGTGAGGGATTGACGTCTGAGTCCTCTATAGGCCTGTGTGAGGGATTGACGTCTGAGTCCTCTATAGGCCTGTGTGGGGGGCTGACGTCTGAGTCCTCTATAGGCCTGTGTGAGGGGCTGACATCTGAGTCCTCTACAGGCCTGTGTGAGGGATTGACGTCTGAGTCCTCTATAGGCCTGTGTGAGGGGCTGGTGTCTGAGTCCTCTATAGGCCTGTGTGAGGGATTGACGTCTGAGTCCTCTATAGGCCTGTGTGAGGTATTGACGTCTGAGTCCTCTATAGGCCTGTGTGAGGTTCTGGTGTCTGAGTCCTCTATAGGCCTGTGTGAGGGATTGACGTCTGAGTCCTCTATAGGCCTGTGTGAGGGATTGACGTCTGAGTCCTCTATAGGCCTGTGTGAGGGATTGACGTCTGAGTCCTCTATAGGCCTGTGTGAGAGGTTGACATCTGAGTCCTCTATAGGCCTTTGTGGGGGGCTGACGTCTGAGTCCTCTATAGGCCTGTGCGAGGGGCTGACGTCTGAGTCCTTTATAGGCCTGTGCGAGGGGCTGATGTCTGAGTCCTCTATAGGCCTGTGTGAGGGGCTGAATTCTGAGTCCTCTATAGGCTTGTGCGAGGGGCTGATGTCTGAGTCCTCTATAGGCCTGTGTGATGGATTGGCGTCTGAGTCCTCTATAGGCCTGTGTGAGGGGCTGACGTCTGAGTCCTCTATAGGCCTGTGTGAGGGATTGACGTCTGAGTCCTCTATAGGCCTGTGTGAGGGATTGACGTCTGAGTCCTCTATAGGCCTGTGTGAGGGATTGACGTCTGAGTCCTCTATAGGCCTGTGTGAGGGATTGACGTCTGAGTCCTCTATAGGCCTGTGTGAGGTTCTGGTGTCTGAGTCCTCTATAGGCCTGTGTGAGGGATTGACGTCTGAGTCCTCTATAGGCCTGTGTGAGGGATTGACGTCTGAGTCCTCTATAGACTTGTGTGAGGGGCTGACGTTCGAGTCCTCTATAGGCCTGTGTGCGGGGCTGAAGTCTGAGTCCTCTATAGGCCTGTGTGAGGGGCTGACATCTGAGTCCTCTATAGGCCTGTGTGAGGGATTGACGTCTGAGTCCTCTATAGGCCTGTGTGAGGGGCTGAATTCTGAGTCCTCTATAGGCTTGTGCGAGGGGCTGATGTCTGAGTCCTCTATAGGCCTGTGTGAGGGATTGGCGTCTGAGTCCTCTATAGGCCTGTGTGAGGGGCTGACGTCTGAGTCCTCTATAGGCCTGTGTGAGGGATTGACGTCTGAGTCCTCTATAGGCCTGTGTGAGGGATTGACGTGTGAGTCCTCTATAGGTCTGTGTGAGGGATTGACGTCTGAGTCCTCTATAGGCCTGTGTGAGGGATTGACGTCTGAGTCCTCTATAGGCCTGTGTGAGGGGCTGACATCTGAGTCCTCTATAGGCCTGTGTGGGGGGCTGACGTCTGAGTCCTCTATAGGCCTGTGGAGGGGCTGATGTCTGAGTCCTCTATAGGCTTGTGCGAGGGGCTGATGTCTGAGTCCTCTATAGGCCTGTGTGAGGGATTGACGTTTGAGTCCTCTATAGGCCTGTGTGAGGGATTGACGTCTGAGTCCTCTATAGGCCTGTGTGAGGGATTGACGTCTGAGTCCTCTATAGGCCTGTGTGAGGGATTGACGTCTGAGTCCTCTATAGGCCTGTGTGAGGGATTGACGTCTGAGTCCTCTATAGGCCTGTGTGAGGGATTGACGTCTGAGTCCTCTATAGGCCTGTGTGAGGGGCTGACATCTGAGTCCTCTATAGGCCTGTGTGGGGGGCTGACGTCTGAGTCCTCTATAGGCCTGTGCGAGGGGCTGATGTCTGAGTCCTCTATAGGCCTGTGTGGGGGGCTGACGTCTGAGTCCTCTATAGGCCTGTGGAGGGGCTGACGTCTGAGTCCTTTATAGGCCTGTGCGAGGGGCTGATGTCTGAGTCCTCTATAGGCCTGTGTGAGGGGCTGAATTCTGAGTCCTCTATAGGCTTGTGCGAGGGGTTGATGTCTGAGTCCTCTATAGGCCTGTGTGAGGGATTGACGTTTGAGTCCTCTATAGGCCTGTGTGAGGGGTTGATGTCTGAGTCCTCTATAGGCCTGTGTGAGGGATTGACGTCTGAGTCCTCTATAGGCCTGTGTGAGGGATTGACGTCTGAGTCCTCTATAGGCCTGTGTGAGGGGCTGACGTCAGAGTCCTCTATAGGCCTGTGTGAGGGGCTGAAGTCTGAGTCCTCTATAGGCCTGTGTGAGGGGCTGATGTTCGAGTCCTCTATAGGCCTGTGTGAGGGGCTGAAGTCTGAGTCCTCTACAGGCCTGTGTGAGGGGCTGATGTTCGAGTCCTCTATAGGCCTGTGCGAGGGGCTGACATCTGAGTCCACTATAGGCCTGTGTGAAGGATTGACGTCTGAGTCCTCTATAGGCCTGTCTGAGGGGCTGGTGTCTGAGTCCTCTATAGGCCTGTGTGAGGGATTGACGTCTGAGTCCTCTATAGGCCTGTGTGAGGGATTGACGTCTGAGTCCTCTATAGGCCTGTGTGAGGGATTGACGTCTGAGTCCTCTATAGGCCTGTGTGAGGGATTGACGTCTGAGTCCTCTATAGGCCTGTGTGAGGGGCTGACATCTGAGTCCTCTATAGGCCTGTGTGGGGGGCTGACGTCTGAGTCCTCTATAGGCCTGTGGCGGGGCTGACGTCTGAGTCCTTTATAGGCCTGTGCGAGGGGCTGATGTCTGAGTCCTCTATAGGCCTGTGTGAGGGGCTGAATTCTGAGTCCTCTATAGGCTTTTGCGAGGGGTTGATGTCTGAGTCCTCTATAGGCCTGTGTGAGGGATTGACGTTTGAGTCCTCTATAGGCCTGTGTGAGGGGTTGATGTCTGAGTCCTCTATAGGCCTGTGTGAGGGATTGACGTCTGAGTCCTCTATAGGCCTGTGTGAGGGGTTGATGTCTGAGTCCTCTATAGGCCTGTGTGAGGGATTGACGTCTGAGTCCTCTATAGGCCTGTGTGAGGGATTGACGTCTGAGTCCTCTATAGGCCTGTGTGAGGGGCTGACGTCCGAGTCCTCTATAGGCCTGTGAGAGGGGCTGAAGTCTGAGTCCTCTATAGGCCTGTGTGAGGGGCTGATGTTCGAGTCCTCTATAGGCCTGTGTGAGGGGCTGAAGTCTGAGTCCTCTATAGGCCTGTGTGAGGGGCTGATGTTCGAGTCCTCTATAGGCCTGTGCGAGGGGCTGACATCTGAGTCCACTATAGGCCTGTGTGAAGGATTGACGTCTGAGTCCTCTATAGGCCTGTGTGAGGGGCTGGTGTCTGAGTCCTCTATAGGCCTGTGTGAGGGATTGACATCTGAGTCCTCTATAGGCCTGTGTGAGGGATTGACGTCTGAGTCCTCTATAGGCCTGTGTGAGGGATTGACGTCTGAGTCCTCTATAGGCCTGTGTGAGGGGCTGACATCTGAGTCCTCTATAGGCCTGTGGCGGGGCTGACGTCTGAGTCCTTTATAGGCCTGTGCGAGGGGCTGATGTCTGAGTCCTCTATAGGTCTGTGTGAGGGGCTGAATTCTGAGTCCTCTATAGGCTTTTGCGAGGGGTTGATGTCTGAGTCCTCTATAGGCCTGTGTGAGGGATTGACGTTTGAGTCCTCTATAGGCCTGTGTGAGGGGTTGATGTCTGAGTCCTCTATAGGCCTGTGTGAGGGATTGACGTCTGAGTCCTCTATAGGCCTGTGTGAGGGATTGACGTCTGAGTCCTCTATAGGCCTGTGTGAGGGATTGACGTCTGAGTCCTCTATAGGCCTGTGTGAGGGATTGACGTCTGAGTCCTCTATAGGCCTGTGTGAGGGATTGACGTCTGAGTCCTCTATAGGCCTGTGTGAGGGATTGACGTCTGAGTCCTCTATAGGCCTGTGTGAGGGATTGACGTCTGAGTCCTCTATAGGCCTGTGTGGGGGGCTGACGTCTGAGTCCTCTATAGGCCTGTGGAGGGGCTGACGTCTGAGTCCTTCATAGGCCTGTGCGAGGGGCTGATGTCTGAGTCCTCTATAGGCCTGTGTGAGGGATTGACGTCTGAGTCCTCTATAGGCCTGTGTGAGGGATTGACGTCTGAGTCCTCTATAGGCCTGTGTGAGGGATTGACGTCTGAGTCCTCTATAGGCCTGTGTGAGGGATTGACGTCTGAGTCCTCTATAGGCCTGTGTGAGGGATTGAAGTCTGAGTCCTCTATAGGCCTGTGTGAGGGGCTGACATCTGAGTCCTCTATAGGCCTGTGTGGGGGGCTGACGTCTGAGTCCTCTATAGGCCTGTGTGAGGGGCTGAATTCTGAGTCCTCTATAGGCTTGTGCGAGGGGTTGATGTCTGAGTCCTCTATAGGCCTGTGTGAGGGATTGACGTTTGAGTCCTCTATAGGCCTGTGTGAGGGGTTGATGTCTGAGTCCTCTTTAGGCCTGTGTGAGGGATTGACGTCTGAGTCCTCTATAGGCCTGTGTGAGGGATTGACGTCCGAGTCCTCTATAGGCCTGTGTGAGGGGCTGACGTCCGAGTCCTCTATAGGCCTGTGTGAGGGGCTGAAGTCTGAGTCCTCTATAGGCCTGTGTGAGGGGCTGATGTTCGAGTCCTCTATAGGCCTGTGCGAGGGGCTGACATCTGAGTCCACTATAGGCCTGTGTGAAGGATTGACGTCTGAGTCCTCTATAGGCCTGTGTGAGGGATTGACGTTTGAGTCCTCTATAGGCCTGTGTGAGGGATTGACATCTGAGTCCTCTATAGGCCTGTGTGAGGGATTGACGTCTGAGTCCTCTATAGGCCTGTCTGAGGGGCTGGTGTCTGAGTCCTCTATAGGCCTGTGTGAGGGATTGACGTCTGAGTCCTCTATAGGCCTGTGTGAGGGATTGACGTCTGAGTCCTCTATAGGCCTGTGTGAGGGATTGACGTCTGAGTCCTCTATAGGCCTGTGTGAGGGATTGACGTCTGAGTCCTCTATAGGCCTGTGTGAGGGGCTGACATCTGAGTCCTCTATAGGCCTGTGTGGGGGGCTGACGTCTGAGTCCTCTATAGGCCTGTGGCGGGGCTGACGTCTGAGTCCTTTATAGGCCTGTGCGAGGGGCTGATGTCTGAGTCCTCTATAGGCCTGTGTGAGGGGCTGAATTCTGAGTCCTCTATAGGCTTTTGCGAGGGGTTGATGTCTGAGTCCTCTATAGGCCTGTGTGAGGGATTGACGTTTGAGTCCTCTATAGGCCTGTGTGAGGGGTTGATGTCTGAGTCCTCTATAGGCCTGTGTGAGGGATTGACGTCTGAGTCCTCTATAGGCCTGTGTGAGGGGTTGATGTCTGAGTCCTCTATAGGCCTGTGTGAGGGATTGACGTCTGAGTCCTCTATAGGCCTGTGTGAGGGATTGACGTCTGAGTCCTCTATAGGCCTGTGTGAGGGGCTGACGTCCGAGTCCTCTATAGGCCTGTGAGAGGGGCTGAAGTCTGAGTCCTCTATAGGCCTGTGTGAGGGGCTGATGTTCGAGTCCTCTATAGGCCTGTGTGAGGGGCTGAAGTCTGAGTCCTCTATAGGCCTGTGTGAGGGGCTGATGTTCGAGTCCTCTATAGGCCTGTGCGAGGGGCTGACATCTGAGTCCACTATAGGCCTGTGTGAAGGATTGACGTCTGAGTCCTCTATAGGCCTGTGTGAGGGGCTGGTGTCTGAGTCCTCTATAGGCCTGTGTGAGGGATTGACATCTGAGTCCTCTATAGGCCTGTGTGAGGGATTGACGTCTGAGTCCTCTATAGGCCTGTGTGAGGGATTGACGTCTGAGTCCTCTATAGGCCTGTGTGAGGGGCTGACATCTGAGTCCTCTATAGGCCTGTGGCGGGGCTGACGTCTGAGTCCTTTATAGGCCTGTGCGAGGGGCTGATGTCTGAGTCCTCTATAGGTCTGTGTGAGGGGCTGAATTCTGAGTCCTCTATAGGCTTTTGCGAGGGGTTGATGTCTGAGTCCTCTATAGGCCTGTGTGAGGGATTGACGTTTGAGTCCTCTATAGGCCTGTGTGAGGGGTTGATGTCTGAGTCCTCTATAGGCCTGTGTGAGGGATTGACGTCTGAGTCCTCTATAGGCCTGTGTGAGGGATTGACGTCTGAGTCCTCTATAGGCCTGTGTGAGGGATTGACGTCTGAGTCCTCTATAGGCCTGTGTGAGGGATTGACGTCTGAGTCCTCTATAGGCCTGTGTGAGGGATTGACGTCTGAGTCCTCTATAGGCCTGTGTGAGGGATTGACGTCTGAGTCCTCTATAGGCCTGTGTGAGGGATTGACGTCTGAGTCCTCTATAGGCCTGTGTGGGGGGCTGACGTCTGAGTCCTCTATAGGCCTGTGGAGGGGCTGACGTCTGAGTCCTTCATAGGCCTGTGCGAGGGGCTGATGTCTGAGTCCTCTATAGGCCTGTGTGAGGGATTGACGTCTGAGTCCTCTATAGGCCTGTGTGAGGGATTGACGTCTGAGTCCTCTATAGGCCTGTGTGAGGGATTGACGTCTGAGTCCTCTATAGGCCTGTGTGAGGGATTGACGTCTGAGTCCTCTATAGGCCTGTGTGAGGGATTGAAGTCTGAGTCCTCTATAGGCCTGTGTGAGGGGCTGACATCTGAGTCCTCTATAGGCCTGTGTGGGGGGCTGACGTCTGAGTCCTCTATAGGCCTGTGTGAGGGGCTGAATTCTGAGTCCTCTATAGGCTTGTGCGAGGGGTTGATGTCTGAGTCCTCTATAGGCCTGTGTGAGGGATTGACGTTTGAGTCCTCTATAGGCCTGTGTGAGGGGTTGATGTCTGAGTCCTCTTTAGGCCTGTGTGAGGGATTGACGTCTGAGTCCTCTATAGGCCTGTGTGAGGGATTGACGTCCGAGTCCTCTATAGGCCTGTGTGAGGGGCTGACGTCCGAGTCCTCTATAGGCCTGTGTGAGGGGCTGAAGTCTGAGTCCTCTATAGGCCTGTGTGAGGGGCTGATGTTCGAGTCCTCTATAGGCCTGTGCGAGGGGCTGACATCTGAGTCCACTATAGGCCTGTGTGAAGGATTGACGTCTGAGTCCTCTATAGGCCTGTGTGAGGGATTGACGTTTGAGTCCTCTATAGGCCTGTGTGAGGGATTGACATCTGAGTCCTCTATAGGCCTGTGTGAGGGATTGACGTCTGAGTCCTCTATAGGCCTGTGTGAGGGATTGACGTCTGAGTCCTCTATAGGCCTGTGTGAGGGGCTGACATCTGAGTCCTCTATAGGCCTGTGTGGGGGGCTGACGTCTGAGTCCTCTATAGGCCTGTGGCGGGGCTGACGTCTGAGTCCTTTATAGGCCTGTGCGAGGGGCTGATGTCTGAGTCCTCTATAGGCCTGTGTGAGGGGCTGAATTCTGAGTCCTCTATAGGCTTTTGCGAGGGGTTGATGTCTGAGTCCTCTATAGGCCTGTGTGAGGGATTGACGTTTGAGTCCTCTATAGGCCTGTGTGAGGGGTTGATGTCTGATTCCTCTATAGGCCTGTGTGAGGGATTGACGTCTGAGTCCTCTATAGGCCTGTGTGAGGGATTGACGTCTGAGTCCTCTATAGGCCTGTGTGAGGGGCTGACGTCCGAGTCCTCTATAGGCCTGTGTGAGGGGCTGAAGTCTGAGTCCTCTATAGGCCTGTGTGAGGGGCTGATGTTCGAGTCCTCTATAGGCCTGTGCGAGGGGCTGATGTCTGAGTTCTCTATAGGCCTGTGTGAGGGGCTGAAGTCTGAGTCCTCTATAGGCCCGTGGGAGGGACGTCTGAGTTCTCTATAGGCCTGTGCGAGGGGCTGACGTCTGAGTCCTTTATAGGCCTGTGCGAGGGGCTGAAGTCTGAGTCCTCTATAGGCCTGTGCGAGGGGCTGATGTCTGAGTCCTCTATAGCCCTGTGTGAGGGATTGACGTCTGAGTCCTCTATAGGCCTGTGTGAGGGGCTGACGTCCGAGTCCTCTATAGGCCTGTGTGAGGGGCTGACGTCCGAATCCTCTATAGGCCTGTGTGAGGGGCTGACGTCCGAGTCCTCCATAGGCCTGTGTGAGGGGCTGACGTTCGAGTCCTCTATAGGCCTGTGTGAGGGGCTGACGTCTGAGTCCTCTATAGGCCCGTGGGAGGGACGTCTGAGTTCTCTATAGGCCTGTGCGAGGGGCTGACGTCTGAGTCCTTTATAGGCCTGTGCGAGGGGCTGAAATCTGAGTCCTCTATAGGCCTGTTTGAGGGGCTGAAATCTGAGTCCTCTATAAGCTTGTGTGAGGGGCTGATGTCTGAGTCCTCTATAGGCCTGTTTGAGGGGCTGAAATCTGAGTCCTCTATAAGCTTGTGTGAGGGGCTGATGTCTGAGTCCTCTATAGGCCTGTGTGAGGGGTTGATGTCTGAGTCCTCTATAGGCCTGTGTGAGGGATTGACGTTTGAGTCCTCTATAGGCCTGTGTGAGGGATTGACGTCTGAGTCCTCTATAGACTTGTGTGAGGGGCTGACGTTCGAGTCCTCTATAGGCCTGTGTGAGGGGCTGAAGTCTGAGTCCTCTATAGGCCTGTGTGAGGGGCTGACATCTGAGTCCTCTATATGCCTGTGTGAGGGATTGACGTCTGAGTCCTCTATAGGCCTGTGTGAGGGGCTGGTGTCTGAGTCCTCTATAGGCCTGTGTGAGGGATTGACGTCTGAGTCCTCTATAGGCCTGTGTGAGGTATTGACGTCTGAGTCCTCTATAGGCCTGTGTGAGGTTCTGGTGTCTGAGTCCTCTATAGGCCTGTGCGAGGGATTGACGTCTGAGTCCTCTATAGGCCTGTGTGAGGGATTGACGTCTGAGTCCTCTATAGGCCTGTGTGAGGGGCTGGTGTCTGAGTCCTCTATAGGCCTGTGTGAGGGATTGACGTCTGAGTCCTCTATAGGCCAGTGTGAGGTATTGACGTCTGAGTCCTCTATAGGCCTGTGTGAGGGGCTGGTGTCTGAGTCCTCTATAGGCCTGTGTGAGGGATTGACGTCTGAGTCCTCTATAGGCCTGTGTGAAGGATTGACGTCAGAGTCCTCTTTAGGCCTGTGTGAGGGGCTGACGTCTGAGTCCTCTATAGGCCCGTGTGAGGTGCTGACGTCTGAGTCCTCTATTGGCCTGTGTGAAGGATTGACGTCTGAGTCCTCTATAGGCCTGTGTGAGGGGCTGGTGTCTGAGTCCTCTATAGGCCTGTGTGAGGGATTGACGTCTGAGTCCTCTATTGGCCTGTGTGAGGTATTGACATCTGAGTCCTCTATAGGCCTATGTGAGGGGCTGGTGTCTGAGTCCTCTATAGGCCCGTGTGAGGGGCTGGTGTCTGAGTCCTCTATAGGCCTGTGCGAGGGATTGACGTCTGAGTCCTTTATAGGCCTGTGTATATGTCAAATATCATATATATCCATCCATCCATCCATCCATCCATTTTCCAAATCGCTTATCCTACTGGGAGGCTCTGGAGCCTATCCCGGAAGCAATGGGCATGAGGCAGGGAAAAACCCAGGATGGGGGGCCAGCCCATCGCAGGGCACATTCACACATCATTCAAATATCATATATATAATTTATTAAATTTAGATTTAAGTTTGCAGTCAATTTAATTTCCACGTTTCTCAATTTTCACATTGCCTTTTTAAACGCAATTATGTGAATTTTAAGTAAAAATGTAGAATAAAATTATATCGTGATAATTATCAATATCATTTCCTATGAAAAAAACTTTACTATTGTACAATATTGCCCAGCCATAGGCTGATTTCAAAATTGATTTACATACAATTCTTTTACATATTGTCTGTCTGTCATTATACCTTGCAAATTAATCAGGATAAAACATATAAAACGATAAACAATAAAAACTATAGGATTAGGAAGCAATCAGTCCCGTGTACATGATCAGCCAGAAAATACTTGCATTCATCTAAACTTTTACAAACTTTAAACTGCCTTTGCTTGCTGGCTTGTGGGCTGATGGACAAACTTGAAGGCCTTACAGGACAGGATAGGATGCACATTCTTTATTGTCCATTAAATCCCTCTATCAAGTGTCAATAGGCTCCAAACAACCAAATGTAATTAAAGAAAATTAAAAAAATGGAAAAACATACAGAAATAACCCAAAATAAATAAAGACTAACCAAAGTAACTTAACTGTCCCCTCAGTTGATGGGATTTAGTCCATCACCCTGACTAAACTGTATAATGAGCAGTTGGGACTGTCAGTACATGGTTAGATCGTGTTTAATACAACAACTGGAATACGGCATACAAGGCACAAAAGGCACTGTGGGGAATAGAGCGTTATGGGAACAGTAGTCCTATTATTACACCTCCTCCTTTTAGCTTAAGTCAAATGTGCTCTGTACCTTTTGACATTAATTTCTATTACTGCTATCAACAACCTCCTTCTCTCTTTCTCTCTCTCTTCTACTGAACTTCCCTCTTTGTTCACAAGTCCATTCTGTCAGGTGGTTTTCCAGTCAACTTGACCTAGTAACAGTCCCTGTAGGCCAAAGATGACCTTTATCAGTCTCTACCACATATGGTCTAGGAGTATCTGCAGGTCTGACGACTCCCAGCAGTCCCTTCTGTGCTAATCCAAACTGTCTGACCAGATGTCAGTTCTGCGAGAGGTCTGGAGCGGAGTCTGCGGTTGTAGTGTTTTGCCTGCTGACGCCTTCTCTCCTCATCCTGCTTGCGAAAAACTTGCAGATCTGGCCATTTAGGACCCAGCTGTCCACCATCTGGCTAATCTGTGCTGTGATACCGGGCCACCATACTGACAGTGTAGCTCTGGCTCGGCATTTTGTCATTCCCTGATAGCCTTCATGCAGACGCTGAAGAACATCCGTTCTCAAGGGTGGAGGTATCACAAGTCCTTCTCCCTTCATGAGAAGGTCGTGAACAAGGTGAAAATCCATTCTGTGCTGCCAGTATGGTTTAATGTCTGGATCTAACTTACATCTCTCTGGCCATTCTGTGAAACAGTGGTTTGTCACTTGTCTGCATACGTCGTCTTCTTTCTGCGCTGTCTTTATCTCCTCCAGCCTTTTGTCTCCACGTCTTTCTCTAGCTGAAGATGCCGTTCAATCAAAATTAATATTTTACTCACTTAACTTTTTGTCTTTTATGATTCCATGTGTACCACCTCCAAATTATTTTGAAGATTTGAATTTCATTGTATCCAAATTAATTTGGAACGGCAGACAACCCAGGAAACGCTTCTCAGTTTTACAGCGCACCAAATCAGACGGTGGCCTCGCCCTCCCTGATTTTAAGCTGTAGCATTGGGCATTTCAAATTAGGGCTATGCGCACTTGGACAGACGCAGGTAGTGTAGTGTCGTGGAGAGGTATTGAATCGGCTATAGTGCATCCCCACGGACTCCAGGACTTACCTTTCCCAGGGGTAGGTCTTCGTAAATCACGACACAAACTTGGTTGTATCTCTTCATCCACCTTAGCTGCATGGTACAACGCCGAAAAAGTAATAGGTCAACAATCTCCTTTATGGAACAATTTCCACTTTCTGTCAGACTATAAAGCTTTTGTTTGTCCCCCCTGATCATCCAAGGGGGGTTTCACATTTTATAATACGTTTGACATTCCAGGACATTCAAAAAGAATACAGTCTGCCTGGCTTCTCATTTTTCTTCTACCTCAGGCTACGATCCACAATGAAGGCCTATGCTGTGCCATGGAATTCTGTCTTAGATGATCACCCAATGTTTAGCTTTGTGACAACATTATTGTCCATAATGACAACAGAGGATAAAACTAGACAGGATACACAAAGCCCAGCAAACAAAATTTACTCAAAATAGTACCGACTCCTGAGAAACAAATGCTGCTGTTTTACTTTGCCTTTCCACTAATACACATTAAACACCAAAAAATAAAAATTAAAAGCGGTATTAAAAGGGAACCTTAAAACGGGAACAACTGCAAGTGGCTAGATTACCAAGCCCTCGCAAACTGCAGCGATGGAGATAACCACAACTTTGAAAAAGGAGATACTGGCACATGGAGAGTCGCGTCACTGGTTACAGGGTGGTCCAACAGACAACTACAACTGGATCTTATATACGTACGCTGGCCACAACAATTAATCAATCAATTTAACAAAATCACGATACCTGAAGAGATCGCACCCTCCAGCTCCATCTCACTACAATAGTTACTACTCTCGCTGCTGAAGGGTTATACAAACAAGATTAATTCAGTGAGGAACCTCCCTCAAAGGTACAACGGCAAACACCCGCCTGCTTCAGATCACAGGCCCAAGTTCTGAATCACTATTCTACCAACACACAGGTAGAAGATGAAGAACTCTCCTCAAAGTAGTGCTGTCAGTTGGACCTTGTAACATGAATAATCATAGTGGAGAGTTACAATTTTATTATTTTAATGGGAAGATGTGAGATTTTTATTGGGGGGGGGGGGGGTCCCACCTTCAGAAACAGCCAGTGAGACTCATTTACCTCAAACCTTCTGACCGTGTGAGTCTCATTAATGAAACCGTATCTTAAGCCCAGCCGGAGCCCACCTCCCCAAGGGTACACTCTACTTTCCCAGAAAATGTCAAGATGGATTCAAATTCAACTCCCAAACCTACTGCCAGTTTTTAGAAGACACTTTCTTCAAGCAGTGGTACAGGAAACAGTCAGCATCTTTCAGCAGGACCATGATTTTTATGCAGGACAATGCTCCATCGCATGCATCGAAGTACTCCACTGCATGGCTAGCCAGTAAAGGCCTTAAGGATGACAGAATAATGACATAATCACCTGACATAATCCCTATTGAGAACTTGTGGGCCCTGCTTATATGGGAGATTTACAGTGAAGGAAAGCAGTACAGCTCTCTGAACAGTGTCTGGCAGGCTGTGGTTGCTGCTGCACAAAAAGTTTATCGTCAACAGATCAAGAAAATACCAGATTCCATGAATGGAAGACTTATTGCTGTTCAGCAGCCGGACTGCTTGGGGGAAGAAGCTATTGCACAGTCGTGCAGACCTGCTCCTGATGCTGCAGAATCTTCTTCCGGATGGAAGAGGGGTAGTAGACAGTTCGTGGGTTGGATGGTACCGGTCAGTCACAATGCTGGTGCCCTTACGGATGCAGCGGGAAGTGTAAGTGTCCTGCAGGCTGGGGAGGGAGCTGCCGATGATGCACTCAGCGGTCTGCACAGTCTTCTGAAGGGTCCGGACCGCTGAGCGCGTCATCAGCAGCTCTCTCTCCAGCCTGCAGGACACTCACACTTCCTGCTGCGTCCGTAAGGAGGTGGCTTTATTGCTCACTAATTGATATTTCATGTCAGAAATGTTTATTTGGAAATTATGTGATGTTTGATTATTATTCGCACTTTGAAAGATGATAATAAACAAGGAAGATGGGAAAATGTAGGTTTTCCATTTAGTTGCATAATAATTGTGCACACTAACAGTTGTGTAATAATTGTGCACACTAATAGTTGTGTAATAATTGTGCACACTAATAGTTGTGTAATAATTCTGCACACTAATAGTTGTGTAATAATTCTGCACAATAATAGTTGCGTAATAATTGTGCACACTAACAGTTCTGTAAAAATTGTGCACACTAATAGTTGTGTAATAATTGTGCACACTAATAGTTGTGTAATAATTGTGCACACTAACAGTTGTGTAATAATTCTGCACACTAATAGTTGTGTAATAATTGTGCACACTAACAGTTGTGTAATAATTCTGCACACTAATAGTTGTGTAATAATTGTGCACACTAATAGTTGTGTAATAATTGTGCACAATAATAGTTGCGTAATAATTGTGCACACTAACAGTTGTGTAAAAATTGTGCACACTAATAGTTGTGTAATAATTGTGCACACTAATAGTTGCGTAATAATTGTGCACACTAACAGTTGTGTAATAATTCTGCACACTAATAGTTGTGTAATAATTCTGCACACTAACAGTTGTGTAATAATTCTGCACACTAATAGTAGTGTAATAATTCTGCACACTAATAGTTATGTAAAAATTCTGCACACTAATAGTTGTGTAATAATTCTGCACACTAATAGTTATGTAATAATTCTGCACACTAATAGTTGTGTAATAATTCTGCACACTAATAGTAGTGTAATAATTCTGCACACTAATAGTTGTGTAATAATTCTGCACACTAATAGTAGTGTAATAATTCTGCACACTAATAGTTATGTAATAATTCTGCACACTAATAGTAGTGTAATAATTCTGCACACTAATAGTTGTGTAATAATTCTGCACACTAATAGTAGTGTAATAATTCTGCACACTAATAGTAGTGTAATAATTCTGCACACACGTGTTTCCCCTGATAATGTTCACACTCACATTTCCTTTGCATAACATTCAGGCTTCAGGTTCATTAACATTTTGGACTGACTGATGACACTATATTTGTTTTTTATTGAAATTAATCCCAAAAATACAACTCGCCTAATAATTGTGAACACAGTGTATTACATTGTGGGATCCAAATGTCCCCCACGATGAGATAAAAATCTTTTGCCATATAAGGACATTTTCACTCCCCACACTCCACAAACATAACCTTAATTTCATAAAAAAATCTGTGAATAGAATCACAAAACTGGAAATACCTTTTTTTCACTTTGTTTGCTTACTTATGGTTAAGGTTGGGGCTGGGTAGACTGTCATTGTTGGGATTAGAGTTTTCACGATCTAAACAAATGGAGAGTCCCCACAAAGATATAATTACAAACCTGTGTGTGTGTGCATGTGTGTCTGTGTGTGAGTGTGTGTACGTGTGTGTGTGTGTGCGCGTGTGTGTGTGCGTCTGTGTGTGTGTGCGTCTGTGTGTGTGTGCGTCTGTGTGTGTGCGTCTGTGTATATACCTGACTACAGAAGATGGATGGATGGACAGATGGAATTTGTAACCTTACTAAAGAGTAGCAGAAGCACTTCTGACACTTGAACCCTGATGATAAGTACAGTTATTTATGTAAAAGTGCATCAGTTTTGTACTTAGTGGCATTTGCCAAACATGCTTGTAAAGGTGAATTCTGCCAGAGGTCAGTGCTGTGGGTTGGCGTTTGGCTCAGTGGCTTATATCACTATGCTCCTGTGACTAAGGCCCTTAACCCCAAACACATCAGTGACTGCCTGCGTCTGCCTTCTCAAAGAAACAATTTTTAAATTGTTTGACTGTGGAATTTGAGCTTCGTGGGTCCAAACCTGCTTAGTCACACCGCCCTAAGTTTGCTGCTCAACTCGCCGCTTTCTCAATTGTAAGTCGCTTTGCAAAAAAATATCTCCAAAATAAAAGTAAATGCTCTTTTTTTGCAGGAGAAAAGATGATCAACATGTGTAGTAAACGGTACAAAAGTGGGTCTGACCTACATGCAATTTCAACAAAACGTGGGTGGGGACAAGGGACGTCGCGATATAATGTGATCATACGATTACCTTTGCAGCAAAATAAAAGGACAGCGATAATGGTTCCCAGCAGCACAAACCAAAGACAATTGGATGAAAGCAGAGTGGAATATGGGAGTATGGTAGACGATCCTTTCATAGCATCCAGATTTCTTAATGTTTGCGAGGCTGAGTTTGTTTATATGGTGAGGAGCCCAGCACCAAGTTACACAAGAAAATAAGCTGGAGGAAAGCGGCAGGCAAAAGCCTGAACCAGACGCAGCCCCGGTGCACGCCGGTTGGCGGTAGAGTTGTGACGTTCGCAAGCGAACCGATTCTTTTGAACGGCTCATAAACATGAACGATGGGAGCCGAGTCGCGGCTGGGAGGGAGCCGTTCTTTCTGTCGTTCTTTTTTTCCTATGCGTGTTTCACACAGATGCACAAAAATGAGCTCCTCGGCGAGACAGAACAGTTATAGAGGGAGGGGCGCACCCAGCGCAGGGGTGCTACTGCCTAACAGCATGATGTTAGTTGTGCACGCATCCTTCACGTGAGTACTCCAGTGGAAAAAAACCCTGCGTGCCTCTGTCATTCGGTAGGAGCAGAGCCATGACTTGTGCACGCTGCTGTGATAACAATGTTCTTGTGTGGAAGTGTTTGTAGTAAAAGCTGTTTTGCACAGAAATTCATTGCAGCCGGCTTTGTTTTTGTTTGTTTGTGTTTATTTGTGAGTAGGTATTGTATGAATAACATAAGTCAACGTAGCTTTACACATACACACACTTTGTGCTAAAGGTAAATCCAAAATAGTGATGTCACTGTCTAAGCAGAGGGATGTTGTGCAGCCCTATGGAATATAGTCCACACATGACAAATGAGGTAATAATCAATATTTCAGAATAATTCATTCAATTCATTCAATATTGGTGTGTGATATCTGAGTTTTAATTATTTAACTACAAATCTCACCTCATCATTCCTCCCAGTGATTATTTCCAGGATAAACTGAGATGCCCTCAAGCTGGCTTCTTAAAACTGACTAAATATTTAAAAAGAGCCAAAAGAGCCGTTCTTTTGAATGGCTCTTTGAAAGGAACGGATCGCCAAGATCCGGATCCCCTCAAAGAGCCATAAATCCCATCACTAGTTGGCGGCTGGGGAAACTTGCCGCGCATCACTCCTACGGCGGCTGTTTCAGCTCACGGTAGGAAGCCGCCATCTAGTGGTGCGCTTTGGGAATTTCATATAGCGCCAAAGTTGTTGCACTTGGACTCGATCTTTGATACAATGTTTTATCGCTTTTAATCTTTCCAAGCACTTTGCATACTGTACAAGGTCAATCTGCTTCCTCATTTGTATGTCGTTTTGATAAAAGCTTCTGATAAATAAGTAAAATGTAAGTAAGTATAAATGTATATACAACAGTATCAATCGGGGCCATGTGGACAGCTGTCTGCCATCTCTAATTGGCCATTGAGTCCACGGACCCCAAAGGTTAAACTGGACACTGGCAGGCGTGTCTGATTCATCAGATTCCCGTCTGCTGGGTTGGGCAGCATCACATTGAGGAAGAACCTCATTGTGTTTTCAGCTACCTGGCATTAGGAGCTGATTACTTCAAGTCATTAGGACTTTTTTCATAGAGATTCTCTAGCTGAACAAGTAGAGTGTTGCATTTATGAATCATTGGTCATGGGTTCAAATCCCCCAAGAATATGCATAAAACATAACCCTTCCCACTGCTGTAAGTCACTTTGGGTAAACAAGTCTGGTAAATGCAAAAGTGTTTCTACAAGTGGTACAACAGCATGCCCTACTGGTCAGATTAAAATGCTGTTTGGATATATTCCATTTCACAATGTGGCTTCTGATTATAACATCAATGTGTAATAGGAATTTATTGGAAATGTATTTACTATTTCTTTACAAATGTATTTATCTGGATGAACTGGTCCAATTGGGCTCTCTGACCTTAGACCCCTGCGAGAAAAGCCTAATGTCCATGGGGTTAAATGTAAATGGATATTCTATGTGATGAGTAATATAAAGTGGGTTAAGGACGACTCAGATGCAGTAGCTCTGGGAAAGACACAGGCTTTATTAAGGGAATACAGCAAACAACACTTGGAAGAATGATGACGGAGCTGAGGAACCATGAGAGCAGGAACATTTATACACAGTAATCACCGACGGGAGAGAGGTGTAGGAGGCTAACAGATCAGGGTGGAGAACGTCAACGATGGGATACAGCTGGGGAGGGTTAGGAGAGTTACGGAGTGTCAGCAGTGAGCTCTGCTGGCCCAATCAGGAGGAGACGGGACAGATCGTCACAAGTACTAAGATGTGATGCATCCATCTTCCAAACACTTATCACAAGGGTATCCCAGAGCCAATTACAGGAAACACAGGGTACAAAGCTGGGGTCCACCATGGATAGAATGCCATTTAATCACAAGGCACACTCACAGTCATAGACTCTGGGCAATTTACAGATGCCTGTCAGAGTCACTGCAGGAAGAAACCCATGTGGGATAAAGAGAGCAAACAAACGCCACACAGACAGCATAGGAGAAGGATGGAAACATTCGACACTGCAGCTGCAAGGCAGCCCTGTTACCCACTGAGCCGCCCCTCACAGGATTCTCATGGTTAAAACAGGCTCAAAACATGATGCCCAGTACATTCAAAATGCACATGTGGAGGATTTCAGCCATATGGTTTTGAGTAACTTCTACACCCACGTACCATGTGTGAGATGGAGCCGGCCAGTTCCTCTTATGGTCCAATTCTGCTCATGCGTTACTAAGATTATGGTACTTAGGTCCTCCATCCATCAGATCCTCTTCTCACTGTGGTCATGCTCATCCACTCTGGACACTGTACGCTTGGTAAAAGACTCTCATCTCTGCATCCTTGGTAGTGAAACAAAAAGGGGGTTTGCTGAACTAGATGGGCTGAGACTGGAAACAAAGAGGATTGTGAGGGATCACAAATGGGAGGACTGGCAACCGGGAAGGTCACAGGCAGCAGGAAGGTTTAACATCAATGACCGGACTGGGGCTGACGAGACAAATAGATAATTAAATGCAAAGACTAACGAGGGGCAACAAGCAACAGGCATGAATCATGAGGGTCACGCTAGTGAGGAGACAGGAGGGTCAGGCAGGTGTGATGGGTAGGACATGACAGTGGTCATGTGACACGGGCTGTTACTGTCACCATGAGGAAGCGCAGGAATGTAAACAGCTTGGAAAAGGCAGCTGGTGTTTTTCTCCTTTATTTCTGTGTGAGCCTATAGTGGGTCCCGTGTTGGATGGGATCCTGTCTCTACTGCGTGTCAGTCGTAAGCGGATCACACTTCTTACCGTTAGGGTGATGCCTGTGGTTTACAGTGGCTTGCAAAAGTATTCGGCCCCCTTGAACTTTTCCACATTTTGTCACATTACAGCCACAAACATGAATCAATTTTATTGGAATTCCACCTTTTGCTGCAACTACAGCTGCCAGTCTTTTAGGGTTTGTCTTTACCAGCTTTGCACATCTAGAGACTGAAATCCTTGCCTATTCTTCTTTGCAAAACAGCTCCAGTACAGTCAGATTAGGTGGACAGCGTTTGTGAACAGCAGTTTTCAGATCTTGCCACAGATTCTCGATTGGATTTAGATCTGGACTTTGACTGGGCTATTCTAACACATGGATATATGTTTTGTTTTAAACCATTCCATGGTTGCCCTGGCTTTATGTTTAGGGTCGTTGTCCTGCTGGAAGGTGAACCTGCGCCCCAGTCTCAAGTCTTTTGCAGACACCAAGAGGTTTTCTTCCAAGATTGCCCTGTATCTGGCTCCATCCATCTCCCCATCAGCTCTGACCAGCTTCCCTGTCCCTGCTGAAGAGAAGCACCCCCAGAGCATGATGCTGCCACCCCCATATTTGACAGTGGGGATGGTGTGTTCAGAGTGATGTGCAGTGTTACTTTTCCGCCACACATCACTTTAGTTCACTGTCTTTCACACGTTGTTCTGTTGATCATGTCCCCAAGAGGGAAGCCAGACTTTCGCAGAATGGCAGCTGCTCACTGTAACATGCATTAAGAGACTGAAAAGTGCTGGTGAACATCCTGCCTGGACGCTGGCCACTGCGATGGTGTACATGAGTAGGGTGAATGGAATGATATATGTGGACTTTCATGGAATATAAACTGTGAATCGTCCATCTATCCAGCAAACCCCACTATAACAGTACCACCACCCAGTCCACCCGCCTGCATCCTGAAATATCACCTGAAATATCAGGCGAAACATCAACACAAGCAGATAGCTTCCATATTAATGCAATGGGAGCAGAAACAGCTGTGGGCTGGCCATACATATATATATAACTGCACACATAATATATATATATATATATATATATATATATATATATATATATATATATATATATATATATATATATATATATATATATATATATATATATATATATATATATATATATATATATATATATATATTAGGCAGTCACATAAACTTTTAAAATGATCTCCATGTTGATTTAAACCTATGATATTATGTCTGTCAAACTGTTTGCCCTTAACCGTTTCAAAATCTCTCCTAAAGTCATCCCAGTATTGGCAGTATTTTCAATATACTCATGTATTTTTTGACATGACCACTAGCTCACCTCATATAGCTAATCAGTACCTCAGTGACTTTATAAAACTAGTTTCATTAATTAATTAAGTGAGCTGGTCGTGGAATTTAACAAATACATGAAATGGCCGAGGTGAACCTGAGGAGAGGTTTAGGAACCATATTGGTGTTCATCTAGCCATCCAACAAGATATCAGTAACTTTTTGGAGAACATAAGAAATTCCTTTTAGTTTTTTTTGTTTTACTCATAATTTGCACATGTTCTAATATTAAATTTTCTTTTTCATACTGAGAAAATATAAATTTGCTACCCAGATAAATAGCTTTAAACATTTCCTATGACTCCCTAAGACTTTTGCACAGTACTGTATATATCTCAGGATTCCTAATGAAACAGGATTTATGTGTTTTTTTTCTGGTAATTGGTAATCACCTACACTACTTCATTGATGATCAGGTGCCTTTCTGTTGTTGTTGTACTAACGTGACTTATTAAGATTTTATGTTATTTATGTTTACTTAGTTAATATATGATTAATTTGATTATATCATTATCTTTACTAAGTTACCTCAGGACCGCTGTAGGTTTTGAGTTAATAAACTGTCTGCCGTCTGCCGCCCCCTGCTGGCCAAAGCGTCGCCGCTGCGATATCAGGCTGCTGCGCTCAGTGAGCAGAGAGCGCGGATTAAGTCTGTTACTCAGTTACGTTCTGGGCAGCGCGGAACCAGGACATTAATGGGATAGAATAGGAAGCCTTTATTGTCAGTGTACAGGTAGCAAATACAATATATAGACCGAAATATAAAATATACATATAGAGGGGAGGGGAAAAGCTCCCCCCACTCATCAGGCTTAGATTTCATTACATTTTATTTTATTCAGAATCAGAATTCACTCCATTGGTACAACTGCATGTACTATGAATTAGTTTAGGCAGTTTTGGTGCATTTACAGACAACATAGAACATAAGTCAGAGAAAAACAGTCATTCTACATGTTTGTTCAGCTTACAGAACCCAATTATTAACATACGTCACACTTCAGACAGAGTAAAAAGGGTTATACTGGTTATAAAGCAGAGATTTTGCCTTTTTGCCACGGAGAAGCAGCAACATGTGAGACTCTGATAAGGTAAAAATGATTCCTCCAGCACACAGTGAGCTATCCCAGCATGCACAGCGACACGGGGGAGTTTCTATGAACCCCAAACCCTGGACTGAGGGGTTCAGTGAATGAGGAGGTGAATCTGTGCAGGGGGGTCAGTCCATCAGAGGAGACTCTGTAGAAGGACAGAGCACCAGCCCCCCAGTCCAGATACACTCCTACTCTGCGGGAGCCTGAGGGCTCTATGGGTATGTCAGTCTGTTTATTATTGTGCTGGACAGAGTAACTGTCAGGAGAGCAGCACAGCATCCATGACTTGTCATTGTATCCAAGGTCACAGTCACTCCCTCCTTTCCTCCCGATTCCTTTATAAGTCACTCCTATCCAGGCTCCATCTCCATCCCACTCAGCCTCCCAGTAACAGCGGCCAGTCAGACTCTCTCTGCACAGAACTTGGGGGCAGCGGTCAAATCTCTCTGGATGATTAGGATATGGCTGCTCTGCCCCCTCTGTCACCTTCCTGTTCCCCCCTGACAGAGACAGGAATCTGTTTGCTGTGTTGGGGTCCAGTGTCAGCTGGCAGGAGTCTGTAGGCAGGAGGAAGAGCCATTAATCCCATGACGAAGCCCAGCATCTCCATCATTATCACTGTCACACCTCACACACTCACTCACACAGAACTCGCTCCAATACACACATTTTATTCCCAATATACTCATGTAGCCGCCCGAGTCTGCGGCGCTCCGGCTGCCCCCTGCGCTGTGAGACACGCCACGCTGAGAGACCCGCTGGGGCCGAACTGCACTTTAGCCTGCGCTCTATTATTCTGTACGATACATAAAATATAAAAAGTCAAATATGTGAATTACCTCAGGAAATGTTGGTCGCCCGCGCGACGCCGGTGGGAAGACGCGCCGAAATGACGCGCGTGTTAAACTAATAGGCTTAATTACAGGTAAATAAAATTACAAACAGCATTCATCAAACATATTAACCATAAAATTACACAACAAAGATTACCACTAAAAGTGAGTTTGTCTTTAGGTCACAATATGAACGTCTTTTAATCCACTTTGGACACACACCTCTCTCCAGCAGCGCGACGACACGACGCTCCCAACGCGGACGCATCTAGGCTGGTTCTCCGCAAAGCGCAGCACTCGCGTATTACACCGCGTATGCGTACATGGAAACGTTCATATTTCTCTGGTCAAGCTGTGTACTTTGCACATGCGCACGTGTCCTATTTAAGTATTAGTAGTAATTCTGATATTCCCTGCACACGTACCACAGCCGCGAGGTCTGTGTATGTTTCCCTACGTTTTACAAATTCAGAGCGGCAGTTCACGGGGCTGCTAACTTTGATCAACTGGCTGGCGTGAGATTTTCAATTTGGGACAAGTCTGCACACATATGCATACGCATTTATATGTATGCAACAGTTCTATTACCTTGAAAATCCTCATCAAAATCATCTATGTTGGCGTTTAAAGACAAATTTGGAGTGCGGTAGGCATAATTAACATAATTAATAATTAACTGACTTACACTGGAACAGACCCAATACAGAAAAAAGTATTGCAATAATAACATCATGTAGCAAAATTTGTCAGAAGGTTTAGTAGTGACTTGGCTCGAATCGGAAGAGATGAAGAAAAGAAAATTATAAATGAGATTTACTGCTTTAACCTGCAAACCAGTCAGTCGTCTTACTGATACAGAAAAAATTGTAGGAGGTGCCTTACAGAATAAATTGTATGATTATATATAAACATAAGGCAGAAGGAGCCTTTGTTAGATTGTGGCAAAAATGGCTTGAACAAGGTGAGCAGAACTCAGCCTATTTCTTTAGGCTAGAAAGTCAGCAAGCCTATCATCAAGCTAATCATGACTATGTATAGTTATTGCAGTCACTGGGTGATTAAATAAAACCAGACAGCAGTAAAACTGCATATAGTTCACAGTACATGGTAAACAAAACAAGTGGGCTTGCAGCTCTAATCAAAGCGTGTTCTTCAGAGCGCCATCTTGACTCCCTCGTCCTTGTACAACATTTAATGCCACAACCTCATACTAACAAGTGAGACTGGAAACGAAGGAACCGACCAAGATGGTTTTCTCGCACTGCCCCCTGGTGGACATGACCCTCAATCCTCCAGATAGATGTAAACTACGCACGCAAGTGTAGTCGTGTCGTGTGAAGTCATGGCCCTAAAGCACAGACTTAGGAGATGTTCAGTGTCACAGCCAGTTTGGGGAAGACTGCAGGTGCCGTCTTAGGACAATATTAATGAATCTGAAAAAAAGTACACAGTCAGCGAATGCACAAAAAGGGCAAATGTGAGGGAAGGAAGGAAGCCCCCCCCCCCCCCCCCCCCCCCGGACCTCACTGCCCATAGATACCGTAGCTCACACAAGATAAGGATGCAGATAAAAGGTTTTGATGAGCTGTTACTGAGTGATACCAAACGTTCCTGCTACCCAAACAAAGCGAGGGCAGTTTCCCAGCTTTCAGCATTACAGTGCATGATGACATCTAGGACAGGCTGGGCCCTTACCCCACCGCCCGCCGCTTACTTGGTTTGGATCCCCTGCTGTAGCTACAGCCCACACTAGGCAGTGAGGAGCAGCCCCAGTGTCAGCCATTCCTGCTCTGACTGACTTCAGGGGGAACAAAGTGCATCAAAGCCCACAGCTACTCTCTCTCATCTGACTCCAGTTGTGTGTCACCTACACACTGGGTCAGACAATGTGTTTAATACATTAAACTGATCTTTACTGAATATCAGGTCTGTGGCTGGAAAATCATTATTAATGACTGATTTTAATATCAAGACCTTGATTTTTATGCTTTAAACTGAAATGGGGTCAAATGAAAACTATGCAGCAGCCCTGATCAAACCAGCTACTCCTACCTGCCCTTTATCAGTGAGACTAGAGCACTAGAGCACAGGGAAGGAGGTGGAGCCGCCGCCTTATTTAATGGGTTTGAATTATTTTTACAAGTCATGCACTACTTTCTGTCAGAAGGGTAATTATGAATCTGAATGAACAGAAATTACATGTGGAGTTCCTCAAGGGTCCGTAATTGGCAGTGGGCAGTGGTGGCTTAATGGTTGTTGGATTGAATCCCCGACCAGCAAAGCACTGCTGAGGGACCCTAAGCAAAACACTGCTCTCTGGGCGCTGAATTAGCTGCCCCTTGCTATGTCACGATGTCACATATGGGTTAAAAGCAGAGGACACATTTCGGTGTTGTACACTGTGTGCTGTGGTGTGTCAACACTGATCACCAATTACAATTATAATCCTCACTGAGCCTCTTTGTTCAACATCTACATGCTTCCATTTGCTCAGATTACGGAACACTATAAAATCTCTGGAACACTTAAGGCCATGTTGTTAGTAAAATTCACAACAAATAATAATCCATTGTTATGCATTATAATCATGGCTTTAAATATTTATCAAAAGGCATAACACATTATAGGCATGCTTATTATGCATAATGAATGATGTTTGAAGCTCTCTTCTTTAGTGCACTATAAATACCTTCATAATGCATTATAATGATCGGTATAAGCATTAAGGATGCTTTGTATTGCATTATGAAGGTATCTATAGTGCCTTATAGATGAGTGTGTCATAAAGCATTCATAAAGCGTTATAATGGTGGATATAATGTGTTATGCTTTTTTATAAATATTTATAGCTGTGTTTAGAATGCTTTATGAGTGCAGTATAATTAAGCAATAACATATAAGAAGATACTCCGGTATATCATGGCTGTGATTCAGTCAAAGGCACAAGGCTACAGGCCACCACAAAAAGTAAAAAAAAAGTTCTCATAACATCAGTGCAAGTGGGAGGGGCCATCGTGTCCAAACCGTCCGCATAGCTGGATAATTCAGTCAATAACCAATATAGTTTTGTCTAATATTTCCGGTGGCAGCAGTAAAACAACTAGCCAGCTTATTATCAGAGTAACTTTGCATTGTAAATGAAAACCATGCCGCAGATTATGAGGCAGATTGCAAAGTTCAGTTATTGGCATCTTTAATAGCGTGATCATTAAAAGGACAGTTGGCAGCTTATAAAAACTTATTCTGGAACAGAAAAGAACAAATCCCACAAAACGGAATACATATGAACCTTTACTTTCACTGTCACTTATGTGAATTTTTTAAACTGGTGGAAACACAGGCAGGTTCTGAAAAGGCATCAAGTGACAACCAGCCCAGCACCGGCTCCATGTTGGTGGAAATGAGGCATCAGTACAGTGTTCCCAGGTCCAGCCCAAGGTCTGCTTAAGATCCACCCAACGGAAGCTGAAACCAGCCCAATAAGAGAGAGAGAGAAGGATTTCTCTCTAAACCAGATACGGAAAAGCTTGTTCATGTGTTTATTTCCAGCAGGCTAGACTATTGAAATGGTGTCTTTGCAGGTCTTGGTAATAAATCAGTCAGACAGCTGCAGCTCATCCAGGATGCTGCCACCAGAGTCCTCACTTACACCAAGGAAGTGGAGCATATCACACAGCTCCTTAATCACTGCACTGGCTTCCTGAGCATCACAGGATTGGTTTAAATATTATTACTTGTTACAAGGCACTAAATGGCACTAACTTCCTTGAACCTTGTGAAGCATCCAGACCCCTGAAACTTTACTCAGTGTCCCAGAATGAAGACCAAGCAGGCTGAAGCAGCTTTTAGTCTCTATGCTCCCTGTCTATGGAACAAGCTTCCTGAAGACCTGAGGTCTGCTAACACTGTCAGTTCATTATAATCAGGGATTAAAAGGTTTTTGTTGCTGCTTTGTTTCAATAAATTAAATTAGCAGGAGTTTAGTCATACGCTGCCTCTACAATCTCACTTCTTTTTAGTTAACTGTTTATTTGTGTTTTGGGCTTTTAGACTTTTTAAAATTGTTTTTTAAATTGACAATGAACGTGTTTGTAAGTCCCACACCAAAGTTCCAAAGTACCGAAAAAGTACCCCAGCTGCAATGATGCTTTTGGTACTGGAACTTCTGGTACTGGTACTCGACCGGAAGTTAATGGAAAAGGGAAAGAACCAAAAGTACCGAACCTGGTGCAGTGGAAAAGCACCCTGAATAAACTTGCCTTACTTAGCAATTGGATTTAAAGTCCACTGAGATAAAAAGCTCATGTAAATGTGAAAGACCAGGAGGCAGCAGGAGAGAGAAAGAGAAGCTCCACTGGCAGCAGAAAACGAAACACAATAAAACACACTCCACCTCATACAGGGAGAGAGAAGCGTGTGTGTGAACAGACTCACAGTGTAAGAATTCTGCTCTGGTCCTGGGCACTAATACCGGTAGGACGGTGTCTTTGGTAACTAGAAGGAGACAGAGAGAAACAGGGATGTGAGTAAAAGGAATTTACTTGTGGGAGATGGACTTCACTCACTGTGGAGATAACAGCAGTGGGGTATTATCATTATGAGGGACAATAACAGGCATTTTAACAAACTGCAAATCATGGTAAGTTACACATAATACAGATTTTTGGTTTCTATAATGTAGAAGAAACATATTTCATGTGATCTGGGTTTTGCAGCCAGTAGAATGTGAAGCTCTTTCACCAGTTATCACAAAGATTTAAACTTATTGTAAACAAACTGACTTGGTCACACAAATGTGAGGCTGACTGTACTGCATACTCTCTCTGCATGGAACACATCGGGGGGGCAATTCTACCCGCAAAGTCCAGTGTGTACGCAGGTCTTTGGGGTAACCTTTAGGTCAGCTGTTCAACCCCAGGTGTGAGACCCTTCAGCCAATCAGTCCTCTAATTAGTAATCCAGCAAAAGCAGCCCTTTCTGGGTAAGATTGGCCAGCCCTGGTCTATATTAACATGAACAGACTAGAAATGTATTAACCTGGTGATGGATCTCTGCCATTTTCATTCTGCAAAAATTCTCCAGTTGATCTTTCAGCTCAGAAACCGCCTTCCTCAAATTCCCAAAATCAGATCTGGGACTGACAGAGATTCTGGGTCCAAATCCAGCTTCAGGAGTGACAGGAAGAGCCTGGCGCCTCTACAGACACACAGTCTGATTAAACAGCTTCATCAATACAAATGTGTATTGCAATCTAATTAACAGAACCATTAACATCTGACCAATGACAGACTAGCTGAAATACAAATGACAATATGCATCCATTTGAATACTCTGGTTTTCTTATTGCCAAAGTAGCTGTTCTGTTACCTGGAGGAAATGGATGTGATCTTCTGTGTGTGAAAGCTGCTCCAGCTCAGAGTGTCTCCTCTTCAGTTCATCAATCTCCTGCTTCCGTCTGTCCATGTCTCCTTCAGCCTGACTCACTGCAGCCTTCTCCTGATCTCTGATCAGCTTTGTCACCTCAGAGCGTCTTCTCTCAATGGAGCTGATCATCTCAGTGAAGATCCTCTCGCTGTCCTCCACTGCTGACTGTGCTGAGCTCTGTTGGTGACACAGGGAGCAGAGGACAGTAAATTACAATTGGCCCCTTTTGAGACTCCAGAGAGCCTCATTGTACAATAGAGATGTGAGCTGACAGGAGGTATAAAAACAGCACAGGGCTGAGGTTTGGAGCATCACCATGCTGGACGCCTCAGGTACTGAAACCCAGCCAGCACTGATTGGAAATGATCGCTCATTAAGCTCATACACTGTCAGCTGCAGGGATTTGGCAGAGACTGGTGGCTGTATGGGGCAGGTTGGTTGTCACCATTAGGTCTCAGTTTAATAGGTGACTTTTTTAGTGGTTATTTGCATTACGCTGGGTTGTGAAAAGTTTCTCAAATAGGCATTTATGGTATTTTTTTAAATAAATAAGCTACTACTGCTGCAACACTTGGTTAAACTCTGTAATCTAGCAACTTTATCCCACTGACCCAGAATAACCCACAGCAGCATTAATTTGATTAATCCGCACAAGTCTGCAAATCTGCAATCTGTTGAATCTGAAAGAAGATACAATATGATCACAAGCCAGCTGTTATCTTCTCCTCAGGTTCATACTCACTGTGAATGAGGCCACAGCCTCTCTCAGCTCCTGCAGTTCCTTCTCTCTCATCTGAATTCTCTGCTGAAATTCCCTCTGTTTTTCACCCATTTGTTTCTACAGATAGGAAACAAGACGACAAAACAAGTTTGTTTCATTAGCTGAGATCACATTCATCAATCATCCTGCCCAGGGTGGACCCCATCCTTGGGCCCTATGCTGCCTGGGAAAGGCTCCAGGCACTCCCCCTGACCCTGACCTGGATTACCGGATAGGAGATGGATGGATGGATGGATGATAGATGGATGGATGGATGGATATATGGATGGATGTTCATTAATGATTTATTGACTGTAGGTAGGATTCAATGGACATAGACCCTTTGGTCCTGTTTCCACCTGGTATTAACATGCATCCTGGGTGATCCAATCACAAGTGGACAGCGCTAATTACCCAGGACGCATTGAAGATACATTGAGATCCGATCACTCAACCCACATTGGGAGGTGGTCTGGGCTGCATATGGCCACATTCTTATAGCAGTGTGAAGGCGAATGTGTCCTGGGCTGCACTGCAGGACCGGCTACTCAACTGGCGTCCTATTAGATTGATGTCAGATCGCATGTCAGTTGATAATGGGCCACTGTGTATAAACTGCACTGTGAACAACAATAATGCATCTTTTCTCCTGCGACCCTAAAAACTCTGAATCCGCTGGGAAGTTGGTTTAATATTGGACTGTTTGACCCATTCATATAGAAACTGTGTCAAAGTCTGCATCACTGATGTTCCACGCAAATTCAGAAAGGAAAATGTGTAAAATGGGATTCATTAAAGATTCTTCAGAATTTGAACATATCATATATTTAATGTGCATGTTGGGGCGCAGCCTGGTGCAGGCAGGGAAACAAGGTGAGGATCCACTTAAAAGCTCCAAGACAAAGGGAATTAAGGAGACTGAACCAAACTGGAAAGACACACAATAAAGGAACAATAAGGGGTCAAAACTCACCAGGGAAAAAGTAGCTAAGAAAATGACACGTAGACTAACAGAGGGAATGGGGCAGCTAGTGATGTTAAGCTTGACAATAAAAAAGCGATTCACTACATTCTGAAGCACAGCTTCAGTTTCTTTCGTTCCACCCTGAACACGTGACCATGGTCATCTGAAGCTTCATTCTGCACTCAACCATGTGACTGCTTTGGAAACTGAAAATGTGGCACAATCCTCATTACCGGTTTCAAACCTGTTGTACAGCACATATTTCGGCGTACACACACACTGCAGCGTAAGTTTTAATCATCATAATAATTTAATAATAATAATAATTATTATTATTATTGGTCATTATTGTGTCCAAGGTTCAGTTTAATTGTATGAATACATAATATCAGATTTTGGTGAGGGTATTACCCAATAATCTGTATAATTTTCCCAGTATAGAGACCAAGAAACAAATGATTGATGAGGCTTTGGTCAATATGCACAACCCTTCACCATAGTGGATAACGCAGGATTTAGGGAGGTTGTGGGGATCCTGGATCCAACCTACATTCTCCCATCCAGGCAAACATGAAAGGGTTTAGTGACAGAAACATTTAAGATAGAAAAAGAGAAACAAAGGAAGAGGTGAGAAAGGCCAAAGCAGTAAGACTAACATCTGACAAGTGGACATTCATACATATGGAAGCTTATTTAGTAGTCAAATGCCATTTTATAAATGATAAGACTGAGCTGTCGACCTTATTATTGGGAGCAGGAAAATTCCCAAAGTCTCATTCTGCAGAAAACATGGCTGCAGTTGAGGCAGCCTGATGGAGGAGTGGCGAATACAGAATAAAGTCCGATGGCTCACACTGACGCTGCACAAAATGTGATTGTCTGTGTCAGACACACAACCTGCATTGCCGGTTTCTGTAGCCAATCTAATGCTCAGGCTGCTGTAGCGAACTAACAAAGACAGATGTGAGACAATTAACCAATAACAAAAGTGCAGGGAAAACAGGCAACAAGTGCAGTAACTTATATTAATGAACACAAGACTAGGAAAACTCCCACAAACACTGAAAGTAAGAAACACACACAAGGAATTCAATACTTAGAAAGTACAGAAACATGTGGAACATAATAAAACAAGGCACAAGCTTCACAAGCAGAACATAGAACTAACAAACACTGGGAAGAATAGAAAAGCAATAATTAAATGAAAGAGGTGAGGTTGGTTCCTGACCTGTCTCAAACCCATAACCAGCTGGTCCCAGCCTCTGTGTCACACACTCATCCCATTGAGCCAAATGCAGCCATGTGGGGAAAAGGAAGAACACACTAGGGCCAAAGATGATGAGAGGACAAAGGGGATGTTTGTGTTCAGTAGCCTAGCAAATGGATGTGTGAATAAAAACATATAATAACAGTGTAATTGTTTATATCGTTTTATATTGGGCTGTCCGGGGGCTTGAATTCCTGGTTAGATATTCAGTCCCACTCCAGCCCTGACTACTTTTACTTCATTTGTTCCAAGTCAGACATAATTCAGCATATCAGACAAAACAATGAACCTCTTTGTTAATATTTTCATAAATTTTGAGCTTCACTGGTTATCACTGAAAGCCAAAATATTATCCTATGGCAACCAACACAATGCTTTAAAGGTTGAACCCTTTAACCTTGAATAGAAAAGTATTAATCTACGTACATCTTAGTACCGAAAGACCTTTTTTAACATGTACATTTGTACTGTGTTGATGTAGGTAAGGTAAGGTAAGGTACGGAGGTAAGGAGCACACACTGAGTACAGTGCCTTACCGCACCCACCACACGACGAACCACCTCAGGGATGAGAACCTGAGTGCAGCCGTGCAGTGGGTGACACCTCAGCACCACACCAGTCCCAGTGGAACAGTGTGAGTTTTATCTGGTGGCTGCAGTGCCAATCCTGCAAAACACCTCCTGATGCAGTATAGAAATGCATGGCGATAATGTGAAAAGTTAAACTTTATTGTGAAAATAATATTTTATAATAATAATTGTCTAATGAAAATCGCAACATTATTACGAAACAATAAATTGTCAAATTTAAAAATTATACATAGAAGACAAGTGTTATTATGAAATATAATTTTATGAAATTTATGAAATTTTATGAAATTATTTAAAAATAAAAGGATACATTATTGAAATATTTATCATTTTATTTATATTTTTTGATATACTTATTTATTTTATTTTGAGTGTCATGGCGTCCCGTACAAACATCTTCGGCGGGCACGGCCTTACTGTACTGTGGCTCTAGTGAATTCTTCTGTACTATGAAGGGTTACTGGCTTTTCGGGGTAACTTGTCGGATGTAAGGTACCACAGTTTAAATGGACTTCATATTCGTTTACTTACATTTTGCCCAGACTACCTTAAATCCGACAAGCTAGTAACCCCGCTAGTAAGACCGGACAAGTAGGTCATGACAACTTTACCGAACCAGACTTGATCTGAGTGTTTCGTAGCAATTACACGAACAAGTGTTAAGACAAAATCCATTTATTTAAAATTAACTTTTAGATAATAACAATAATTGATACTTTCACTGATCCCTTTGGGGAAATTGTTTTAGATAGAAAGGGGAAATTCTTTTAAATTAGCCTGACCTGTATCTCCGCCCTTCCTGTAGCAGCTGAGACTGTATCATGGCCTCTGTGTTCATCCATCGTACAGAGATAACAGATACACTGCTGGTGGGTACGGCAGTAGACCTCCAGCGGTTTGTCATGGTGGGAACAGACCTTGTCCTTCAGATGGCCGATGGCATCAATGAGCTTGTGCTGTTTTGCATGGTGGAGTTTGTTGTGAAGCTGCAGGTCAGTTTCACAGTAGGAGGCCAGACACACCAGGCAGGACTTCTTCTCCCAGTACAGACGTCACACTCCACATCTCCAGGTCCAGCATACTGGTCAGCAGGAGCAGCTGCTTGTAGTCCAGTCTTCTTCAGTTCCTCCACCACTTCAGCCAGCATGGTGTTTCTGCCCAGAACAGGTCTGGGTATGAAGGTCTGTCTGCACTGGGGGCAGCTGTAAACTCCAGCATGATCTTCCTGATCCCAGCAGCTCTTAATGCAGCTCATACAGTAACTATGTCCACAGGGAATAGTTACTGGATCCTTTAGTAGATCTAGACAGATTGCACAACTTAACTCAATTACATCCACTGCAACTCTGGCTTCTGCCATTTTACCACGAACACTGATAGGATTCAGTCTCGTTTTCTCTCACAGTCGTCTGTGTGTGACAGTGGGAGGAACTTCCTGCTTCTCAGACTGCAGCAGGTGCGGTTTTGGACTGAGACCAGACTGAGAAGAGCAGACTGGGCAAACAGTGGAGCTGCAGTTTATGAACAAAATAGTACATTATACAAACTGTACCCAAAGCGAACATTTATTTATCTTTTATGAGAATAACAGTTACTGACATTGTTTTTCTGTAAACAAACTATAATCCTACTCTTTGATTTTGTGCAGTAGATAGAAATTAGGTATAAAGGTATAAGAGAGCAGATCTACTGAGAATGAATTTCTGTGTCGGTTTAGAATCACGTTTGGGATCATGTGGTTTCAGGTGAAACATGCAGGGATGTGCAGTTATAGACAGACTGTGTCAGGATTAGACAGAACAAGCTTTGACAAGTGCTGTCAATGCACAGATTTGTTTTTTTTACATTATTCTATATACAATATTCATGAAAATATATGTCATCTCTTCCTTTTCTTTCTGTGTGTTTGTGCAGGGAGTGTATTTATGTTAGGAAGGACAGTCAAGTTCAGAGTGATCATTTTAATCATCCAAAATAATTCCATACTCTAATAATGAAAATTGAATACTACTCTTATATTTAAGCCAAAAGTTAATGGACCAGCTTCAGCCATCCCCAGGAACAGAAAGATCATATATCAAAAAAGTATCCAACAAATTCCAATAATTGCAATACAGGGTTATGGGACACACACATCACAGGAAGCACAGGGCACAAGGCAGAGACACCCTGGATGGGATGCCAGTCCATCACAGGGCAAACACTCACTCACATGCTGAGGACAATCAAGAGACACTAATTCACCAAACTGCATGATCGTGGACAGCATGAGGAAACCTGAGGAAACCCACAGGAACACGGGGAGAACATGCAAGCTGTACATGCAGAACCAGGACTGGGAACCACACCCACAAGCCTGGAGGTGTGAAGTGAGAGCAGCTGGTCTGAAGTCCTGAAGGGAGCTGTAGCGCCATTTCTTTGGAACAGTGTGGAGCCGTCCTGCATTACTGCTTATCCTGTACGGGGGGGTGGGGAGCCTGGAGCCTGTCCCAGGTGGCACAGGGCGGGGGACACAATGGACAGGATACTAGTTTATAGCAGAGCACAAACTCACACATACAGACGCACACTAAGGGCAGCTTAGAGATTCCAATCGGCTGATCGCAGTTTCATGTTCTCCAAAGTAGGAGGAGAAAGCCCACATTGGAAGAACATGCAGACTTCACACGTACAGCAGTAGGGACAGGAAACAAGCCAAGAGACAGAGGTTACACCCCGAGACCCCACACCCCCCCACAATCACACATACTGTTAGGATTTATGTAAAATTTATATTTTAATGCTACAAAATTATGACTGACTATGAACTTCATATTCCAGAACTGTGTTGGAATCTATGCTGACTGTAAGAATGTTACCTTACAGGATTTACCCGTTTCTGTGCCCTGTACCTACAGTAAGGAGGTGTGATCTCTGCTCCTTCAAAGCAGACAGACTCACTCACATATGATTACAGTTCTAGTACATAGCAGATACTGTTGCTGAAAGTGGTGAACAAGTGAGGCAAATACAACAATGCAAACATGCCGCTGTCAAGGTGCTGCCTGGGCACTAGTGCAGCTAGGCTGGTATTTCTGGGCTCCACAGACATCACTGGTGGTTGGTGTCGTGGTCACCGGGGTGAAAGACTCGTGCAGCAGGTGTTTCTCAGACAACAAACAAGGACTTACTGGGATCAGGATGGGAGGCTATGGAACCGGCAACACATAAGGCACAACATCAGTGATCGAACTGGGGAACACAGGACCAGGAAGCACTTAAATGGAGGACTAATGATGGAAGAGACTGGAGACAGCTGGGAGTGTTTAACACGAGGGCTGGAACGAGACGTGAGACCAACAAGCAGCAAACATGGCCTGTTAGAGCCACGTCAGGGAGGAGGCGGGACATTTAATTACATTTTTATATAGTGCCTCACAGAGTCGTCCCAAGGCACTTTACATAGATGTGTAGTCATACATTACAACATCATTAAAGACAGTAATACACAACGGGAAAAAGGAAAGAAAGATATTAAATAAAGAAAGCCAGATGACAACGGAGGAGAGGAACCAAAAAACCCCAAGTAAGGAGAAAAAAAAGACCTCTGGGGGTCCATGGACAACTGGCTGCCCAACCCCCCCGGCAGACTAATATTACTGAGAACAGAAAAGAGTGGAGCTGCTTGCTAAAGGCCAGGTGTGAGGTGTGATTAAAGTCTGTCAATAAGCCTGTTCTCCACGCTGGCCTGTGTAGGGTGACACTCAAGGCTGCACCCAGGATGACACAGTTAGCAGGTCCAATTCGCAGTGTCACCCCTCCATGGGACAGAACCTGGACTCCAGCTGAGATGGTGCCCCCCCCGGGTAGCACCTGGAAATGTGGGGAGGCAGAGAGCATGGATGGTCAGAACATGCGTTGACACATAAATGGACAAGCATAGTGGATAAAAATGGCATTGCTTAATGTGACAGTACCCCCTCGCCCCAACCCACCAAAAGCATGCGCTCCGGCCATGAAGTCCAAAGGGGTTAGACAACAGGGATGGAACCAGACTGGACTCTGGACTAGACAGGGGACGACAGAACAGATGGTAGACAGGACAAGACCAGACAAGACTAGACAGAACACTAGACAGACAGCAACACCAGACATAAGAGCAGTTGCAGGACATCACTAAGGACATGGAGCGGATAAAGGAAAAGCTAGGAGCCACAGGTACAGCAGTCCTGTCAGACCCCAAAACAGGATGGATAGGTGGAGGGTCAACAAGAACAGGGGCACAGGATGCACAAGACAAGGAGAGATGGGGCATCCAGGGAAGACAGGCAAAGACTCGGGGCTGGGGACCCTCCTAGGGTCCTTTCCAGGTGAGGCTGAACTCCGCCGAATCACAGGACCAGAGGGTCTGGGAGGGCCAGCAGGGCTGGAGGACGTGAGGGGTTGGGAGGTGATGAGAGAACCGCAGAGCAGTAGGGCAGCAAGGAGACAACAGGACAGGAACAGGAAGATGACAAGGCACATACAGGGCAAGAGCAGAGACTGGCAAACCCTCTCTGGGAGACAGACATTCTGCCTGCCGCTTTCTTGGACTCCTGTTGATACTGGTGACCACCCAAGAAACTGGGACCAGAGTAACCGGAGTCTGGGATGAAGGAGGGACCACGTAGCAGGACCCAGGGCAGTCCAGCAGGACATCCTCTGGATCCATCTTCTCTGGGCTGGTGGCATGTGCCCATGGGACGTCAGGATAGAAAGTGGGCACCAGCAGGCCGTCAGGAGATGAGGTCGGCGCCGGCTGGACGTCTGGGGACATTGAGGTGGGTGCTGGCCAGGCATCAGGGGACAGAGAGGTGGACGCTGGCCTGACATTATGGAGCAGTGTGGCAGGTGTCGGCTGGTTACCAGGGAACCGTGTCAGATCTGCGGGGCGAGTTGTGGGGGTTGGGTGCAGTGTGGATGAGGTGGCAGTGTATGCAGGGGCCTAGGCGGACCGATCATCGGCTACCAGTTCTGGTTCTAGGAACATGGAATGTAACCTCTCTGGTGGGAAAGGAACCTGAGCTGGTTGGGGAGGTAGAGAGATACCGACTAAATATATGCACATGTTGGGCTTGAGAGGGGCTGGACTCCCCTCTATTCCACTCTTGACTTGCCCCTGGTGAGAGGCGCTGGACTCCCCTCTATTCCACTCTTGACTTGCCCCTGGTGAGAGGCGCTGGGCAGGTGTGGGTCTACTTATGTGCTGATTTCACACGGCCGCCATTTTGAATGGAAAGCGAGGCAGAGGAGGGAGTCACCCCAAGTGGAAGCCTGGAAGTACAGTCACATAACAACGGCTTGGACCGTAAACTTTGAGCTGGTGCCACATTTTACCATAAACGATGCTGAAAAATGGGCTGAGGAGGGATGTTGAATATCAAGAGCAGTTCTGTTAAAAGGATACAGCAACTGAATAGAGGGTAACATTACTGATATTAAAGGTAAGTTAACGATTTTGACAGGCGTAGCCTAAGTGTTAATGTACTAGCTAATCAGCAAATATCAAAATATTGTTTGCAGCGTGAATGACTAACGTTAGTCATTAACAAGCTTGATTTATTTTCTGAATTTACAATTTTCTGAGACAACAAGCACAAGCACTATTATCCTGAGAGAGGCTGAAAACGCTGGATACATATTACTAAACATATATGGTACATTACAGAGTTAATCAAAGGGGTATGAATATATTTTAGGTCCAAGCAGAGTCAGGTACTTCACCTCCAATGGATCATGGGTTTTCACATAGAAAATAAAAATCTTCAGCCCCACTGTGAGGAATTATAGCAGGAGGCAGCTTGGTTATATGATACATCCTCACTACTGTAAATCCATGATTCTGCAAAAGTGTGTTTTCTAACTTTGAACTGAGCTTCTAAGTGTCCCGGTTACAAGGAAATCAAGGGAAAGACAAACCTTGATCACATTCTCGTCTTTGATAAGATGTACATCCTGGTTCACAACAATATGGCACACTAGCATCAACGAATTTTGTGGAATTAATCCCACCTCAGCCTTGTTTTCATTTTGAAAATGGTGACCTCTGTGAAATAAGCTAATAGCCCCCCCCCCCCCCCCCAAATTCAGTGCTAGAACGTTGGAGTTTACCCCAGTGAGCGAGAGGGTTACCTCCCTTCTCCTTCGAGTTGGGGGACGGGGTCTGACTGTTTATGCGTATGCACCGAACACCAGCTCAGAGAACCTGGCCTGCTTGGAGACCTGAGAGGGGGGCTGGGAGGTGCCCCCCGTGGGGACTGCATCGTCCTGCTGGGCGACATAAACGCTGATGTGCGTAGCGACAGTGAAACCTGGAAGGGTGTGATTGGGAGGAACGGCCTGGCCGATCTGAATCCCTGTGCTGCCCACAGTGTGTCCATAACGAACAGCATGGTGGAACATAAGTGCTCCTGTCACCGGAGCACCCTGGGCCGCAGGGCGATGGCAGTCTGATGGGACTGGCAGTTTGTCACTTCTAATATCTGTCCTTATATGTCATGTTCTTTTAATTTATTGTTTTATCCATCCATTTTCCAAACCACTTATCCTATCGGGTCGCCCGGAGCCTATCCCGGAAGCAATGGGCACGAGGCAGGGAACAACCCAGGATGGGGGGCCAGCCCATCGCAGGGCACACTCACACACCAGTTACTCACACACCAGTCACTCACACATGCACTAAATGTTTTATTTTCATATGTATTCCCACGATTTTACTTTGTGCATTATGCATTTTATTTTTAATCATCTTTTCTGGAAAGCACTTTGAATTACCTTCTTGTATGAAGATGTGCTATACAAATAAACTTGACTTAAACCAACATAAAATATTCATTCTCTACTCACTTCAGCTTCTCCAGTTTACAGCTGGGATGCTCCGGTACAGCAGAGAGCAGCTTCACTCCTGAGTCTCCTGGGTGATTGTAGCTCAGATCCAGCTCTCTGAGGTTTGACTTCAGAGCTGAAGTCAGGGAAGAACAGCCTCTGTGTGACTCTACAGCCTGACAGCTTATTGAAAGGAAACCACAAAATTTCAGACAAAATACAGGCAGCAGCGACCTGTCAAAACACCAGTGCTGACGTTGCCAATGACTGGCCTGGACCCACCAGAGCAAACAGCCCTTCAGCAGATTGCAGCAGATTTCTAAAATAATAGAGTATTTTATTTGATGTAATTCCAAGGAAATGTGATTTAGCTTCTTCTAAGGGACTGTGAATAGTCCAGCCCATGCATTTACTCTAGTGTACAGCAGAACAAGGTTTTCTCGGTCGCTTTGGTACATTTCTCAGATCAGAAATGAAATTCTCATAACTACTTGTACAACCCCCACATCATCGAGTCCCTTTTGCACATCATAAATGCAAAGTCTCATTCTTTTGGTCAAATTGCAAATGCTTTGGCTCAGTCATGCGAATAATTATGTACAATCCTACATTTTCAATTGTTCATGACATCCATCCATCCATCCATCCATTTACCAAACCGCTTATCCTATTGGGTCGCGGGGGGTCCGGAGCCTATCCGGGAAGCAATGGGCACGAGGCAGGGAACAACCCAGGATGGGGGGCCAGCCCATCGCAGGGCACACTCACACACCATTCACTCTCACATGCACACCTACGGGCAATTTAGTAACTCCAATTAGCCTCAGCATGTCTTTGGACTGTGGGGGGAAACCGGAGTACCCGGAGGAAACCCCACGACAACATGGGGAGAACATGCAAACTCCGCACACATGTGGCCCAGGCGGAGACTTGAACCCGGGTCCCAGAGGTGTGAGGCAACAGTGCTAACCACTGCACCACCATGCCGCCCCCTGTTCATGACATGTTGGTCAAAATATATTATACTGGTTCTCTGTTGAAAAGTCTGACATCTGGTGTTAGTTCATTATATAACTCATTACCTGCAAAATGGTTGTCATAATCGCTCAAGCATGTTCTCTATACATCTGTACAACTGTGCATGTATATATATCCAGTACTGTGCAAAAGTCTTAGGCAGTCCAAAGAAATGTTTGAAGCTGTTTATCTGGGTAGCAAGTGTACTTTGGCTTAGAAAAAAAGCACAATTTAACATTAGAACGGGTGCAAATTAAGAGTAACACAATAAAAACTAGTAATAATTTCTTAAGTTTTCTAAAAAGTTACTGATATCTAGTTGGATGGCTAGATGAACACCGCTTCAGTTCCCAAACTTCTCCTCAGGGGGACCTCAGCCGTTCCATGATTTTGTTAAATTTCACAAATAGCTCAATTAAATATATAAATATATTGGTTTAAAAAGTCAGTGACAGATTGACTAGCTGTATGAGGTCTGCTAGTGGCCAAGCCAAAAAATACGTGGCTGCACTGGACGGTCGCTGCAAATACTAGGATGATTTTAGCAGAGGTTCTGAAATGGCGAAGCTGACACACTTTGACAGGCATCATATCATAGTTTTACACCAACAGGAGGATAATCTAAACATCATTTTCTTTGTCTGCCTAAGACTTTTGCACAGTACTGTATATATATATTTCGGTCCTCAATCATGGCCTTACAATGGCTGAGGCTGGTCGGCCGAATGATGGGAGAACAACCATGTCCTCAACCATTCAAACATTTAATAGAGCCAACAGATATGTAATCCAACAATGTGCCCTGTACTGTAATATTGTCCTCTTACTGCAATGTTTCATATTACAGTATTCCATTTGCATTTTATATTACTCAGTGAGTTTTACTTTATACAGTTACATACTGGATGTATACTGTAGCACACATGTCGCGTCACTCATGGTCACACACACAGATTAACCTCCCCCCAAACCACAGGCAATATGCCAGGACAAGCAGTGTAGTACAATCTTTTATTAAACATGCAAGAGCAACCCCACTACTTAACAGACAGGGGGGGAAACAGAATATCTAACACGACGAAGGGGGGGACATGCCCTACATACACACCTTTCCCACTGAATACACCCCCATAGAATTAGCACTTCTGTCTCCGAAATTCCTGTGAAAATGTTACTGCGATTGAGCATGTACATGAGCGATTGACTACACACCAATACAATCCAAATCCAAAACACACATGGTAAATGTGCTTTTCTACTTTTATGAGAACTGAAAGCGCTTTACAATTCATGCCTCACATTCACCCATCCACACACCGGGGGCGGAGGCTGCCATGCAAGGCGCCAACCTGCACGCCGGGAGCAATTTGGGGTTCAGTGTCTTGCTCAAAGACACTTTCATGGGGTCAGTAGAAACTAGGGCTTGAACCTGCAACTCTCTGGTTGCTAAACGATAGCACTACCTCCTGCGCCACCATCTTCCCCAAATGTAAGGAGAAGGAGGTTCCTCGGCGCTCCGAGATGTGTTTGGCTGTAATAAATCTGGAATATAGCTATATGACATAGTTTTTGATAATACCAGCATTTATTTTTTAGGCAAAAATGGCAGGCAGATCAGAACTGGCCAGATTTGATGTTGCAGCTTTTAATGAAAGACAAAACAAAATTAAAAAGTGCTGAAGTTTGAATGATTGTGAGTTTATTTCAGTTGTTGATGTTGATAAGATTGGTTTCCTCATACAAATACAACACACATGATGTTTACTTGAAATGACTGAAAAGTGATACCAGGATCAGGGGGTCAATAAGCTTTTAAGTAATAATGTGGATTGTGCTTGGGATAGAAGCTGCACGTTGTGTTGAAGAAAAGTATAGATTTTCATTTTACAAAATATTCAAAGTAATTGTAATAATAATATTAGTGACGTTCATTTTTAGATGACATTAATTACATAACTAATAATACATTGAGAAGAAATGTTTTGTTATTGTGTAGATGGAAAGACATGAAAGTAATGTGGAAAATCGCCTCTTACCACTGAAACACATTGGTATGGGTGGTGCTAATAATAGTACTGCAGCCAGCCAGTAGGGGGCGCTTGACATGTTGCGTTTTCACCTTTTAGAGACATTTTGGTCTCCATGTTTTTTACAGTCAATGCTTTGATCACAGATTTGAAAGCAGTATGCATAATGCATCAGGACTCACACTGAAATTGCCTATATGTGGATATATTATGTAACATGGTTCTGTAGGAATGCTGGTACCTTGGAAACAATATACAAATATACCTTATATGTGAGTTTGGATATGGGTGTGGCTGCAACTGGAGAGGCTTGTAGTACATATTCTGCAAAATTTTCATAATGGTTGTTGCAAATATTATGTAGAAAATATGACAGAGACTTGAATGCAAACATGGGTTTTGTTGGGAAAATATCAGTTCATGGAATACATTACTGAGGAAACTTTTACTTCTATTTAATACTTTTAGGCACACATACATCACGAGGAAAATAAACTATTATTTATAATAATTTATATACCGTGCAATGATTAAACATAAAAAAACTATAGCATAGAAAAATCGAATGATACTATCAGACAAAATGGCCATGGAGATGTAACACAGAGCGGTGAGCTGGAGACCAGAGTCTTGACCCTGAGGAGTGAAATAAAATATTTAATTTCTCTGTTGTGTCACAAACCTGACAGATACACTACTTGTCAAAAAGAAAAGAACTTACTTCCTCACGCATTTCTAAAAGGATGCTTTTGTCAAATCCCTCCAACTCACTGAAAAACCACAGATCAAGATCACATATTATGGCCTAAATAAAAATATAATATAGATATATAATACAGACAGTTCATGGTGCATTTTGTAATACTCAAGACACACCAAGGCCATGCACAGTGCATACTGATAAAAGGGAGGGGGAAAACACTTCAATACATTCTCTGTATCACAAGTGTTAAGTCCAACAATTCAAGGTGGTCTCTCTTACAATTGTCACGCGCGCTCGTCCGATCCTCCCAAGTGCCACGCCCCCTCGTTAACCTCGTGTGGAATCTCCATGTCATTCGCTGTTTCCAGTTGTTTTCATTAGTTCTATGTATTTAACTCCACGTCAAAATATATTTTCCCCGTCCAGTCATTTAAGTCCCTACTTCTATTGTCCTGTGTTCCTAGCTGGTTTCCAGATTCTCCATCTTCCTGCTCCTGCTTCCCCGATCCGTGACGTGACAACAATCAACAGGAACGCGCCACAGTCCACAGAACCAATCTGTTGAGGAACATCCGGCAAAATGCAATATAATACTAACGAAAACATTTCTTACAATTCTAATACAAATGTAACGACAGAAAATGCTGAAATCTACTTTACCATGTTTTTCAAGCATTTTCCAGTGTCCTGGGCTTATTCGGTTTGTCAGTTTGCTGCAAAAAGAATTTTGGAATTGTCAGGGGCAACATAACTACAGCTTTTCATGAAACGGGATTAAAACTCTATGTGTGAATTAATGGACACAGAGAAGACCTTTTGTCACATTTGTAAATGTTTCACTGTTGTGCTACATCTGGTTGTGAGTGTTACCGAGAGCGTATGACAGTCTCTGGCCCAATTGTCGTCAGGAATGAACGAAGAAAATGATGATTAAAATATTAAAAAACAGCAAACGATACGACTTAAATATTATAGCATTTATTGTACAATATACTATACATATGATCAGGAGCGCACATAACTGCATGGTGCGCAAGTACGCATTCCTCGTACACGCGGGGCAACTCCTTGTTGTAGCAGCGCAAATGCGTATTTATTTTATGTGCATTCACGCTGTTATGACAAGAAATTACCGTGCATCTTAACATTTAGGCTAATTTGTAATTCTTTCGCGGCATGAAGGCTAAAATACACAATGATTTCTTGTCATAACAGCGCGTATGCACATAAAGTAAATACGCATTTGCGCTGCTACAAAACATTACCGCGCGTATCGCTTTAGACAGCGAATGAGTACTTTCATATCAGTTATGTGCCCCCTGCATATGATCATTTTTGCATATAAAATAAGGGGGGCGACTTACGCAGGGTTGCCAACTTTGGTCAGCTTGTTGGCATGAGATTTTCAATTCGGGACAAGCCTACACACGTATTCACATTTATATAACAGTTTCATTACCTTGTAAATAGTCTTTATGGTTTGCAAACTGCTGAAACGCTTCTGATGCAACCAGTTTTAGGTTTTAAATGGATTAATGGAGATTCTCCATAAGATTTATTGCTATGAGCGTTTGAGTCCGAAAGCCCGAGTCTCGCGCCACATACGTCAGAGTGGCAATCTGCTTACAGTCGAATCGGAGCCGAACGCGGCCGAAAGTCGCCGACGAGCTGCATAGGATCGCATTGTCTGTTATGGTACGAATGGGCGTCCGTGACAACAACTTGATTGCTTTTGAATCACATGTACTTATCTTCTCAAACTGCTTTCGAGCATCTTAACGACTGGTTGCATTTTGAAGTGTCTTGCCATCTAAAGAATGGAGAACAAAGAAATAAACATAGTTAAGATTAAAATTAAAATTACAATTAAAGTAAAAATAACAATGAATGAAGGCGTGATTAAGAAGAAGGATGACACGGACAAGCAGCCCCGATCGACACGGAGGGTGTCTGACATGCCGAAGGTAAAGCCCTGGCTTAAGAGACCTTATTAGAACACTTTAATTAGAGCATAAAATGTGTTATATCAATAATCTTTCCTTGTTTTAACAACCGGCTGTTCCAGACTGGAAGAGAAGAAAATCACCGTGGCCAGAGGGTTCGTCCGTGGAGCGGGAGGGACAGGCTACCCACGCTGGAGGAAGAAGGAGCGACGAGGAGGAGGCCCCAACTGAAGTACCTTCATCGAACCGACAGCAACGGCTCCTGCGATCTACAACCAGAGAGAGGCCAGGGGCAGCGTCAGCGACCGGCGGAACAGCAACTCCTGACAAGGATCCATGGACTTATGGGATATGGCCGGAGAAGGAGGACTGACTGCAGAGGCATTGTTCCTGATGGACTTGTGGGTTATGGGCGGGGACGGAGGGATAATAGAGATACTGTTTAAGTGTTAATGTACAAAAGAGATAGGATGAGATAAGATAAGATAGGATAAGTTAAAATAGGATAAGATAAGCTAAGTTAAAACATAATAAGATAGGTTAAGTTAACATATGATAAGATATGCTAAGTTAAAATATCATAAGATAGGCTAAGTTAAAATAGGATAAGAGCTTTACAATAAAACATATACTTACTTTTCAAACTGTGTCTTTGTCATTTCTTCATTGTTGTGTCTGTCTTTGATAATTTTGCACCGTTAATTTATATCTGACACTCTCCTAAATGTCAATAAGCAGAGACAGAGGAATGGGAGGAAGGTACGGTTAAGTTAAAGGAAATGATAAAGTATCAACATCACAGAGTTACCTTATTTTGACGCAGAAAGAGTCATTTCCGTGTTACTACCACCTATAAGTTAATGGCTGCAAATGTTTTATAGTTTTAGTCCGGTGCACTCTGTATCCATGCTAACTAGCTAGCTAACGTTAACATGACGCAGTACAGTCTTCCAGCTTGGGGATTCCCACCCCGGTCCGTGGCCAGTATTCCGCAGGGGGGTTTGCGGAGGGGTTGGTTGCAAATGCAAACGCATCCCTTCATGTTCGTGCGTTGTGTTCGGATGTGAAAATAAAAAAATCAAATTCAATGTTTATGTCATATTATACAAGATAAGACTGTAAAATAGTTTGCCCTGCATATGGATGCCATGCAGTCAGAGTATGATCAAGACAGGGTGTGAGTGTGGAAAAAAGACAAATGTAACAGTATTTGAGGGAAGAGTGAGAAGGAGGGAAATGCATGGAGAAGGAGGTTCCTCGAAGCTCCGAGATGTGTTTGGCTGTAATAAATCTGGAATATAGCTATATGACAGTTTTTGATAACACCAGCATTTGTTTTTAGGCAAAAATGGCAGGCAGATCAGAACTGGCCGGATTTGATGCTGCAGCTTTTATTGAAAAACAAAGTGCTGAAGTTTGAATGACTGTGTGTTTATTTCAGTTATTTTATACTGGACTCAAGGATTGGTTTCATAATACAAATACAGCACAGATAATGTTTACTTGAAATTACTGAAAAGTAAGTGATACCAGAATCAGAGGGTCAATAAGCTTTTAAGTAATAATGTGGATTGTGCTTGGGATAGAAGCTGCACGTTGTGTTGAAGAAAAGTATAGATTTTCATTTGACAAAATATGCTAATGAATTGTAAAAACAATATTAGTGACATTCATCTTTAGATGACATTAATTACATAACTAATAATACTTTGAGAAGAAATGTTTTGTCATTATTTTCTATTATCATTGCTTCTTACAGTAAATTATTCTTGATGCTCCCAGTCGGTGCCCATGTATGTAAAATATGTGGGTAGGATGCCGGTTAAACCCCCCGATTCACGTGCAGCATTTGATCACAGTTGACCCCATTCATGCTGGGCAGAGTCATCCCGTCTTAGCAGAGTCCTGCTGAAGCTGTGTGTGAGCTTATTCTCCAGGTCTCACTGGCTTTTGTGTGGCTCCCCACACTTCTGTCACAGTAGACAGTCCTGCCTGCCTCCAGCTTAATCAATGAAGCGGCTCTTTCCTTGCATATAATTAATGCAGCAGCTATTTACTTGCATCTATCACTCAGGCGGCTGCTTCCCTGCATGTGACCTACTACAGTGTTTTATAAGGTGTTTCCTTTGCTGTTCTCAGTCTCTGCCTCGATTCCCAAGTTTCTTTCGCAGTTTTTCCTGCCATCTCTGCCACAGCTTCAGCTGCATTGTCTGCAGTCTCTCCTGTACTGTCTGCTCTGGCTGCAGCTCTGCCTCTTTCAACCCCCCCCCCTCTCCTATGGCTCCTGCTGCAGCCAAACCCCCCGCAGTTACACCCACTATTCCTACTACTGCTCCTGCCCCTAATGCCCAACTGCCCCAGCATCAGCAGCTCCTGCTGCGCCTGCTGCCCCAGCTCACTCTCTGTCTTGCTCTTCTCCTGATCTCAAACTCCCCTGCTTCCTCTCCTCTCTCCTCCATCTCTTCTTTTGTCTTTTTCACCTCCATTTCTATAGCGTCTGTTATTACCTGGAGTGATTTATTTCCGTAATAACTGCTGCCATTGTTTGTCACCATGTTCTCTACAGCTGTCAGCAGCTGTTTAATCTGAAGGCTGTTACTCCTGCACTCTGATTCATCCAGGTTTCCATCAGAGCTTGAAGGTCCTCCTGACCATTGGCCTGGTTCCTGATCAGGTGTGATGATCTTTGTTCTAACAGCCAGTTCTTCATCTCCTCCAGTGCCTGAACAGCCTGTGATTCCCCAGCTTCTCTCCTCTCTATCATCACTTGCTGTAGTTGTTCCACGAGATCTGCAGACTGAGCATTTTTATCTTTTCTGTTCCAGTGCTTAGAGTGAATGACATGGACTCGGCCTCCACACTTATCAACAAGTTCCTTCAGATCCTTGTTCTCCTTCACATATTCCTCAATGGTTTGGTTTTCTTTAAGCTCATCAGCCTGTGTGAAGAGGACACCTGTGTGTTTCAGGGCTTCCTCCCCAAACCACTTCACTATCATCTTCACTGACTCGTTCTCTTCCCCCAGGATAACATTTCCTGCGCTGCACTTTCCAGATCCTGTTTTTCCCAAAAGCACAATTCTTACTTCAGATGGTGCTTTGGGAGAGAAATACAATATCAGTTACCATGAATGTTATACATTTGTGTCAGTTTGACTGAAGACTCATAGCAATGTGCTACGATCAAGCCTGTCAGCAGGAGGCACCGTGAATGTGGTTATAATGAACATGAACATGCCTATTGCTGTGGAAATTCTCCAGTATGACTTTAGCATGTCTTGGGTGCAGCTACTTTATTCTGTCAGCAGATGGCAGTGCAGAGCCACACAAAGCATGAGCGCATGGGAAAGAGGCTGACAGTCAGAGGTACTTATTCAACTCATTTTATTACTGAACACAGATATTTCATCTGTCTGCTTAGCAAAAGGAAAACCTAATTTATATACATAGTTTGTTTACCTGCACACTAACAGAAAAGCCTAGACATGCAGCCACTCTTAGCAATTTCACGACGGATGCTTCTGTCCAGCTCAGTGGATGTCAGTCTGGCTCAGTGGTCGGCAACCGAATTGAGAAGAGCCACTTTTCGGAAAACCATTGAAGCCAAAGAATTTTATTGGAAACAAACATTTATTCTAAACAGATGAGCGTCTTTTTATACATACCAACGACAAAGTAAAACAATTTTAAATGTTTTTTGTGGACTTTTGAACAAAAATGGCATGTTTGCCCTAATTTTATGAATCATATCGTTTTCTTTTCTTTATATTAACAGGTTAAGGTGTTTCGTTACCTTGATAAAAAACCCAGCAAGATGAGGGGCTTTCCATTTTTGTAATGAACTGTATGCCAAAACAAAATGTTCACTTAAGTGTGTCAATTTTCAAGTTATTACAGTTTTTTTCAATTGCTTAGACACTAAAATTAAAACTTTCTCACAATTAACAAATCCTTATACTCAAGGAGCAAAACACCGGCCTAGATTTGCACAACTGTAAGCACATTTTCAGCTTCACACTTTTTGCAAAACATAACACACAGTGATTTGCAAAACACTAGACACACTTAACATACATTACACACAAAAATCTATCATGAAGTCACTTCCTTGCAATACCAAAGCACTGACTGTCAAATTACCGCACTGTCCAACCAATTGGTTCAACACAGTCATCAGGTTTGCAAACACTTGTTTGCTTAATGTAGACACACCAATCAGGTGTTTAAGCACTATAAAAAGGCAACAGGCAAGTTCACCTGTCTTCAACAAAAATGGACAGTGTCAGAAGAAGAGGAAGAGTACGGATGAGAGGGGGAATCTGGAGAGAACAAGGTGGAGGAAGAGGCCAAGGTAGGGGAAGAGGAAGAGGGAGAGGAAGACCTAGAGGAGGGGTAGGACATGCACAAAGAAGAAGACGACCAAATCTGTGTAACGAAATTCGTGCTACAATTGTGGACCATGTAATAAACCACGGACTAACACTGAGGGAGGCTGGACTGAGAGTACAGCCTAACCTAAGCAGGAACACAGTGGCATCAATAGTTCGGACATTTCGTCAGGAGCACAGGTGAGAAACTTATCTTCCGTCAACAGAAAATCCATAGCTTACTGCATGTACTATATCAACCGTTTTGGTATGTATTCATGTTTCATTTTACAGTAAGCTACATGTATTTTGTTTGCCCAACATAGGATTGATCGTCGAGAACACCAAGGAGGGAGGCGCCCTATATTCACACAGGAGCAAGAAAGAGAGCTCATAAACCTCGTTTTGGCCAATAAAGACAATCAGACTTCGAGAAATTCAAGCCCATATTGTCAATGATCACCAAATTCTCAATAATGTCCTACAGGTCTCTCTGTCAACAATAGGCCGTATCCTTAAAAAACATCAAGTTCTGATGAAACAATTGTATAAAGTGCCATTTGAAAGAAATTCAGACAGGGTGAAAGTCCTGCGGCATGAATATGTGGCGGTATGTTTTGTTTACTGACTGTAGTATTGTGTACTGCACACATAACCTTTTTACAGTACATGTAATTTTACTGTATAGCATACCTACAGTATATTGATAACGCAATGTGATATTTCGCTGTATTTCAGAGAGTTTTGCGAATGGATGAGGAAGAAGTCCCGCATGAGTTTATATACATTGATGAAGCTGGATTTAACCTGACAACAGTGAGAAGAAGGGGAAGAAACATCCTTGGCCACAGGGCTATTGTCAATGTACCAGGGCAACGTGGGGGTAACATTACCCTTTGTGCTGCCATCACACAGAATGGGGTCCTCCACCGCCATGCCAACTTGAGTCCTTACAACACTGACCTCATTCTTACATTTTTAGACCGATTACACAATATTATCACAGCAGCAAACCAAAGGGACCAGATGCAATACATTGTCGTCTGGGACAATGTGGCTTTCCATCGTTCCGCCCAGGTCCAAAACTGGTTTCATCTACACCCACTATTTACAGTCCACTACCTTCCACCATACTCCCCCATCGAAGAGTTCTTTTCAGCATGGCGGTGGAAGGTTTATGATCTCCGGCCCTATGTCCAGACGGCCCTCATTCAAGCTATGGAGGAAGCATGTGATCAAATTGAAGCAGCATCCATACAAGGGTGGATTCGTCACTCCAAAAGATTCTTTCCACGTTGCCTTGCAAATGAAAATATAGCCTGTGATGTTGACGAGGCCCTGTGGCCAGATCCAGCTAGGCGGAGAGATTTAGGTTTTTATTTTTTATTTTTATTCTATACTGAACTGGATATGTAATTTGTTACAGTATTATTGTAAGCTTACAGTACAATGCTATGTTTACAGTTTTTGATGATTGCTTACACACGGAAATTAAAAGTAGTACACTATTAGCAAAACTGCACACTCAACAAGCAAAACAGCAGCCCATATTTGCACAACTATAAGCACATTGTCAACCTCACACTTGTTGCAAAACTCTACACACAGTGATTTGCAAAACACTAGACACACTTAACATACATCACACACAAAAATCTATCATGAAGTCACTTCCTTGCAATACCAAAGCACTGACTGTCAAATAACCGCACCGTCCAACCAATTGGTTCAACACAGTCATCAGGTGTGCAAACACTTGTTTGTTTAATTGTAGACACACCAATCAGGTGTGTAAGCACTATAAAAAGCAGCAGGTGAGTTCATCGGTCTTCAAGCAAAATGGAAGGAGGAGGAGGAAGGGGAGGAAGAGGAATCAACAGAGGAAGAGGAAGAGATGGAGGCCATGCTGGAGGTAGAAGAAGAGGAAGACGAAGACAAGAAGGTGCTCAAAGAGGACCGGATCTGACAAATGAGATCCGCCAACACTGGTTGACCACGTTGTCAACCACGGCCTGACGCTGAGGGAGGCTGGACTGCGAGTACAGCCAAATCTAAGCCGATACACAGTGGCAAGTGTGATAAGAACATTGCGGCTGGAAAATAGGTATTGTACAAATATCACCATATCAAGAACATCTGCATGGTTTCAGTAACTGCTTTGCAGTACTGTATTCTATGCAGTATCAGCACTTCTGTTAGCTTGTCCTGTGAATACCATTGTTTACTGTTTTTTTTCTACATAGGATTGAGGGTCAGGAACGACAAGGGGGAAGGCCTCCTATGTTCACAGAACAGCAAGAGAGGGAGATAGTAAACATGGTTTTGGCCAACAATGCTATAACACTCAAACAGCTCCAAGCTAACATTGTCAATAACCATGCCAGTTTCAATGATATCCATCAGGTCTCAATATCAACACTGGCACGCATCCTAAAAAAAAAAACATATTCAATTGAAGCAAATTTATCGAGTGCCTTTTGAGCGCAATTCCGAAAGGGTGAAACAACTACGGCATGATTATGCAGAGGTATGTATTCACTTTAGCAGTGTGATCTTGCATACCGTCTCATAATCTTTTACTGTACTGTAATATGTATACTACATCGACACTGAACTACACAATTTTGCCTGACACTGTTCTTCAGGTAGTTTTACGAATGGATGGAGAGGAGATCCAGCATGAGTTCATTTACGTAGATGAGGCTGGGTTCAACCTGACGAGAACACGAAGGAGGGGAAGAAACGTCATTGGCCACAGTGCTATAGTCAATGTCCCAGGGCAACGTGGGGGAAATATAACACTCTGTGCAGCCATTACACAGAATGGGCTCCTCCACCGCCATGCCCATTTGGGCCCTTACAACACAGCACTCATACTTACATTCTTGGACCAGTTGCACAACATAACAGCAGCAAATCAAATCGATCATATGCAATACATTGTTGTCTGGGACAATGAGTCTTTCCACCACTCTGCTCTGGTTCAGAACTGGTTTCAGCAACATCCACATTTCACCGTCCTACATCTTCCACCATATGCTCCATTCCTCAACCCTATAGAAGAGTTTTTCTCAGCATGGGAGTGGAAGGTATATGATCACCATCTCCAGGCTGAGGTACCCCTCCTCCAAGCCATGGAGGAGGTCTGTGACCAGATGGAGGTAGCAGCAATACAAGGATGGATTCGTCATTCAAGACGTTTCTTCCCAAGGTGTCTAGCTAATGACAACATTGCCTGCGATGTTGATGAAATTCTCTGGCCAGATCCAGCTAGGCGAAGAGACAATGTCTAGTGTTTTTCTTTGTTACAGTAAACTGACAGTACAGTACGTAAAGTGACATGTTGTTACAGTTCTATGAATCTCCATGTCAACATTTTGGGCATGTTGAGAAATAAATGAGTTTCTTCAGTGTGCAACATTGGTCTTGTGTAGTGTTTGGTGGATTTACTTTACATTTGTACTTTGTTGATGGTAGCCTACTCTAATCATAGGGAAGTAGAAGTGCTAAAAGTGTTTTAGGTTTATCACAGCAGAGTGTAACTCGTGCAAACAGAGTATGGTAAATGTGAAACATGTGTTTCTTATGGTACAAAAGTGTGGTTTTTAAACATAAGTATATAGTTTTTACAAGAGTATTTCATTATGCAAAGGATCTGTAGTGTTTTGCTAATTGGGTGAGTGGTTGTGCTAATTGTGTGTACTGTTTTGAAAACACGGGCCCTGTTTCGAAAATCGTGCGTAAGCAATCGTCAAAAACTGTAATACCATATGGAAACTGGAAAAATGTTTTGTTACAAAGGAATGTTTCGTTCAAATGTTCAGTATTGACTGACTTGAGTACATGAAAAGAAATAAATATGTTCATCAAGGTGCAGTACTTGTCTCGTGTGTTGTGTTTGGTCAATATATTCATGTTCTTTATCAATATCTCAAAAAAGAGAAAAAAAATCAAACCAAGACTATATCATTAGAAAGGTAGAAATGTTACAAGTGTTTCAGATTGAGCACAGCAGTGTGTAATTGGTTCAAACAAAATCCGACTGTATGAACCATGTCTGCGCCATAGGGTACCAAAGTGGACTTTTGGTAAATTATTGTACAGTTTTGAATTAAGTGTTTCATTTTGCAAAAGATCTCAGATGTTCTGCTACTTGTGTGTGTAGATGTGTGAATTGTGTGTAGGGTTTTGACAAAATGAGCCTTGTTTTTAAAATCGTGCCTAAGCAATCATAAAAAACTGTAATATGATGGTTTGTGTTAACTGATTGGTATAAAAATACCATTTTTACAAAGGTTTGAAGAGTTAAGCAAGATTTATTAGCTTTTGCAAGAGACCTACAATGTTTTGCTGATTTGGTGGTTTTTTTATTTGAGTGCAGAGTTTTTGCAAAATAGCCAGTAGTTACAAAAATGTGTTTAAGCCATCAGAAAAAAACGTGTGTGCTTTGGTGCACATCCATCCATTCATTTTCCAAACCGCTTATCCTACTGGGTCGCGGGAGGTTCCGGAGCCTATCCTGGAAGCAATGGGCACGAGGCAGGGAACAACCCAGGATGTGGGGGCCAGCCCATTGCAGGGCACACTCACACACCAGTCACTCTCACACACACACCTACGGGCAATTTAGCAACTCCAATTAGCCTCAGCATGTTTTTGGACTGTGGGGGGAAACCAGAGTACCCGGAGGAAACCTCACGACGACATGGGGAGAACATGCAAACTCCACACACGTGACCCAGGCAGAGACTCAAACCCGGGTCCCAGAGGTGTGAGGCAACAGTGCTGACCACTGCACCATCATGCCGCCCCCCATAAATTCATTTTTCCATTTTTATTTTCAATATTGATGTTAACTCAGCATCTTATTTTCAATGTTGAAAAAGTCACTTTATATCAAGGTTTCGCCACCATTAATTTTTCAATATTGAAAATCTGACCAAAAATCAATTCAGTTTCAATGCTGATAATTTAACACTGACCATAATTCAATGCATTTAACTATACTTCAACGCTGAAACAATAACATGATGCTATCTGGGCTATGAATAATTATTTCAATTGATATACAGATCCCAAGCTCATATAGGTGACACACAGGTACATAATGGGCGTCTTATGTCTGAGGTAGCCAGCTACTGTGTTTGATAACCCACCATCATAATAATAGTTTCCTTGCACCAGTATAAAAGTAAACCAATTGATCCCTCTTGCAATAACCTGTGGTATGAAACTGAATAAAATGTATCGTACCAGTCTTGGGGAAAACCAGTGAGAATCCACTGTGAAACAGCACTGCGCAAATTCTCATGTGTTCCTAATGACAAGGGCAAGACTGGTAATCAAATTAGCCTCTCAGCAGGAGTGTTACTGTAAAAGCAGGGCTTACTGACACAGATAATAAAGCTTGTTAGAATGCGTAACATAATTATTTAGCTGGGCCCAGAAGAGGTGAGAGCTCCCCTAGTGGCTACAGGAGTGCATTTTCCCCAAAGCAGATATAATGGATGGTGGTCTTATTGCTTTTAGACCACAACTTGGGATAGAAGAACAAATCAAATTATTTTCCTCATTTAATATTCAGATTTTAATTGGGCTTAAATTTTAGAACACAGTGTGTTCTAGGATGGTACGTTATGGATATTAGTCTCTACCACATTCTAACGCTATAAATCCGGACCTTTTCCTATGTTTGATTTGGTGGCTGCCAGGCGTTCTGAGTAGTATAGTGACTATGGTAGCCGTGTGATTCCCTAAGGAATTTTTTGTTCTGTTCTGTGTGGCAAATACATATAATGCTGACATTTTTCCTGGAAGATTTGGGATTTTTCATCCCGTGCCTTAAGGTATTTCTCTCCAGCTCTAGGGAGTCTCCCCCGAAAACACCAGTCACTCACTAGCCTTACACTTATGCTTGCTGACTTATTCAACACCATGAAGGATTAACAGAAAAACAGAAACCTATTAAAAGGCTGCACCATATCATGATATGCAAATAAACATCCAGCATCATTGTTTCACAGGGAAGTACATTATTTATTGATAATTATAACCCTAACCCTTACTTCTCAGCTTGACAAACATAAGGTGCAGCCCGTGAGCATGTGAACTGGTTGAAATGCAAGTGTCTCACAGTCAATGCATAAGACTTGAGAGCCCTCACTTTACTTATATAGCCCACAACATGTTTATGATTCATAAATAAATCTGGCCAGCAAATCGGTCTTTCATTTTCCATAGAATAAAAAAAACGATAATGTTATCCCACTGATAATTGCAGGCGCGTTTCACCCCCGGCACTGGCTGGAGACACAGGCAAAAGGCATACAATCTTATTGAGGTACAAAAATTATTCCATCTACTCTGCACTTCTGCATAACTTCCATCATAGTGCCAGTTTTTGCCAGATCAAATCTGCAATCAGAAAATTACTGCATACATGCCTTTATATTACGGTCAAGCGGAGAGTCAGAGCAGTTTCCATAGAAACAACGTAAACAAACTTTACCGTTTGAAGCACAACAAACTCTGAGTGAAAATGGCGCAGAGGTGAGTAGCTTGTTAGCTCTCCAAAATGTCTTTGAATTCTTCAACTGATGTTGTGCTACTTTGATTATTTAGCCTTTTATACTATAATGACATAGTAAATGTCTGTAATACAATAAAAAACATTACATATTTTTTTAATATTACATATTTTTTAAAGTCATTTAAAGTGCAGTGGTTTTTATTGCTACTGTGGTTGCTAATATTTAAATAATGACAGACTATTTGGTTAGTAAATTCATCTCAAACATGCTAGTTTAGTAGGGCTTCCCAACCTTTCGATGTCCGCGGATCGGTTTCCGTCGTAGAAAAGTGTCACGAATCGGTAAGACGGCGGTATAATTTGGGGGTTCTCACGCCGAGCGGCGGGAGATTGAAGGTGTATGCGGACATGCGGGGCTAATGGCGTATTTCCGTACATCAATACGGGCAGCTTTCTTTCCAAAACGGCGCGATCCCCTAATAAACGGGTCGGCTGGCTCCTCTACCCCCGGTTGTCTGCCGCCCGGTGCAATACTCCGCGCGGACGGTACCGGAACCCCGACCGGAAGTTGGGACCCCCTACTGTACAGGGTGGTAGGTAAATTGTTAAAAAAAATTGGGGCATTACTTTCGGAGTAGGCTAGATGCTTCTAAGTTTATCATTACATCTCTTTACATTGTTACACAGGATTAACACTTTCAAATATTCTTAGCTTGGTTAGTGTTAACTCAGTTCTTGGTAGTATTCATCTGGGTATTCATTTGATGTGGAGCACAGTTGTTTTGTATTTGATTCTAGTTATAATTTGGTGACATTACTGTTTAATATGATATTGCACTTACAGTATCGTGCATTTTACAGTAGATTTTTTTTGCAATCTTGCTCGCTGTTTCTTTTATTCTTTCTTTTTTATATATGTGAACCCTGTAATTATTTATTATAATAATTGTAACAATTGTATTTTCTGTATGGTTGAAGAATTTCCAGCTCTTTATTTATTTTATTATCTCTCTTAAGTGCTGGTTAATCTCTCATTTATTCCCCAGAGAGCGAATTGAGAGAGCTGATCGATGGACCAACACCCAACACTGGGAAGCCTGGAACCTGTGGGATGAAGTGATCAACTGGGGAGAAGGTGTGGAGGAGTTCTCACCAGTGACACTCCCCACTGTCCAGGCTGGGGGGGTTAAGGGGGGATTGGGGGGGTCTACCGATTTGGGTAAGGGAGGGGTTAGTAAGGGAGGGGAGAGTGTGGAAAACGATGGACTGCTAGCCAGCACTAGTATTTCATCTCAAAGTCTTCAGAGTAATTACGGCCTTTCATCTGAAGACTGGGAAATTTATAAAACTTGCTACCTTAACAAAAAAAAGAAAGTCAGGAAGGACCGGACAAGCCGGGGGGAAGGTGAGGTAAGGGGGCAGAGTAGTGAGGAATATGTGGAGGTACCAGAGTGGGGAACATTTGAGGGGAAGGCCTCCAGGGTTGTGATGGAGGGGACAGAGGCTGGTATTAGTATGATGGATATGCTAAATGGAGGTGAGGAGAATGGATGTGAGGTGGGAGTGAATGTGGAGGAGGTTAAGGGAGGAGGAGGGAGAAGTACAGGGAATGCTGTGGAATATGTGGTGTCACAAGTAGGCAGAACTTGGCTAGAACCCATCCAGGAGGAAGACCTTGAGGAAGATGAAGAAACAGATGAGGAGCTTCAGGAAGCAGAAGACACTGATGCTGCCACAGTGGACAGTTGGCAGTGCATGGCGGCATATGTAGCCAGAATATGGCTGCAGACTTTACAGGAAGATGGACCTGAGGAAAATGAAGAAGCTGATGTGGTATTCCAGCAGGCAGAAGATGCTGATGCTACCACACTGGTCAGGTTTCAGTGTATGGTGGCATCTGAAGACAGATCACAGCTACTGACTATACCAGAAGAAGGACCTGAGGAAGAGGACGAGACTGAAGTGATGAAGACAGATAAAACAAAAGAAGATGCCGATGCTGCCGAGAAGATCTACAGTGAAGAAGAAGTATCATTCCATGTGAATGCCGAAGATCTTTCTGAAGATGATACTGAGAAGAGCCACAAGAAGAAGAAGATGAAGTGATGCTTCTTCTGCTGTCCCCTGCCCTTCAGAAGAAGTAGCAAGAGGCAGTAATTATAAGGTTGTGAATTCAGGTTTACAAATGACTTAAAGCAGTAATATAACTGCATTATTGACACCTTCACAATGCACTGTAATGCATCCATAAATATATTATAGACATGGGTATAAATATTGAAGAAAAAAAAGCATAACACATTATAGCCATGTTTATTATGGATTAATGGCCGATATAATGTATTATGAAGATATTTATTGTGTATATATAGATCAGAGCATTCATAATGCATTATCAAGATAGCTATAATGTGTTATGCCTTTGTATAAGTATTTACAGCCGTGTTTTTAATACTTTTATAAATGATTCATAAGGCATTAATTGGGTATTTATTTATTAGTTATATGACTGCTTTAAGTAAAGTTAAGTAAAGTGTTTATTTTCTTTTTCTTAGAATACCCGTGTTAGAGCCCTGCATTGGGACGGGGATCCCGCGGGACCCAACGGAAAGTGATACTGTTTAAGTGTTAATGTAGCTATAAGATACGATAGGATAAGATATGCTGAGTTAAAATATAAGATAGGCTAAGACGAAATATATTAATATAAGCTAAGTTGAAATATAATAAGATAAGATAGGCTAAGTTAAAATATAATAAGATAGGTTAAGTTAAGATATGACAAGATAGGCTAAGATAAAATATGATAGGCTAAGTTAACATATGATAAGGTAGGCTATGTTAAGATAAGAGATTTGCAATAAAACATATTTACTTTTCAAACTGTGTCTTTGTCATCTTTTCAGTGTTGTGTCTGTCTTTGTTTGATAATTTCGAATCGTTAATTTATATCTGAGACTCTCCTAAATGTCAATAAGCAGAGACGGAGGAATGGGAGGAAGGTACGGTTAAGTATAAATGATAAAGTATTAAAATCACAGTGCTACCTTATTTTGACGCAGAGAAAGTAATTTCAGTGTTACTACCACATATGAGTTAATGGCTGCAAATGTTGGTGTTACAAGTGCTGGTAAATAACGCGGCGTAAGTTTAACTCCGGTGTGTTTCTGAAAAACGCACCGCCTTCTGCCTGCTGTCATTCGGCGAACGTGTAGGAGGCTATTCTGGTAACAGGTAAAGTTGTCATTCACGCGCATTACCTGTTAGTAAGTGTTTTACTATATCACACACTTTACGTCCTTTATAGTTGTAGTCCGGAGCACTCTGTATCCATGCTAACTAGCTAGCTAATGTTAACATGACGCAGTACAGTCTTCCAGCTTGGGGATTCCCACCCCTGTCCGCGGCCAGTATTCCGAAGGGGGGTTTGCGGAGGTGTTGGTTGCAAATGCAAACGATCCCTTCATGTTCATGTGTTGTGTTCTAATGTGTAAATAAAAGATAACTATCAAATTCAATGTTTATGTCCTATTATACTAGATAAGACTAAAATAGTTTGCCCTGCATATGGATGCCATGCAGTTAGAGTATGATCAAGACAGGGTGTGAGTGTGGAAAAAAGACAAATGTAACAGTATTTGAGGGAGGAGTGTGAAGGAGGGAAATGTAGGGAGAAGGAGGTTCCTCGGAGCTCCGAGATGTGTTTGGCTGTAATAAATCTGGAATATAGCTATATGACATAGTTTTTGATAAAACCAGCATTTATTTTTTAGGTTTGTCGAGCTCCGTCAAAACAATTAGAACGAGTCCATTATGTAACTGGAACCCCTCTCACATGTAAACACAGTGACACGCTACAGCGTTGGTTTGTTGTCTGAGGCTATGATACTGACCACAAACACATTCTCAAATTTCACTGCACCAATCATAGCATATGCAGGCAGAAAAACGATAGCAAAAAACATTCAGCATAAGACTCTAAAACCGTCTGTAATGTCTGTGTTTATCCAGTGGACCATAAATTAAAATAAGCTTTCCTATTTCAGTTTCTTTCAGATGTTATAAAGTAGTAAATAAAGAATCATATTAATTAAACCATGTATTACTGACTATCAGACAACTTCAACAAGTTACCAAATGGATGCAAAATCAAAGATATTCATTTGCGCCTGGCACTAACCATGTATTCCTTCACAGTACTAAGCCATAGAAAGGGCCCCAATGAAACCCCTGCATTCCTGCATCGCAGATACTCTAATCTCAGCATTTATAAGATTATATTTGTACTACCTGCCAATTTTTATATTAGATGAGACTAAAAATTGAGAAATATCTATATGCAGAAGTAGTTTTTCCTGATAAGAAGGATAATATCAAGACTGTCAGCATTTACAAATCGAATTATGACATATCTGAGTAGCCCAGACTGTCCGGAAAACAAAGATATACAGCATATGTGGCTGACTAATGTACATACAGTGTAATAAGCTTATAATCAAATGGATAGAAAAACGCTCAATAATAGACAGGATTCAGAGGGTAAATAAGGTGCATCATGTGGAAGAGAAGTTAGGTGGCGTTGGAGTGCATTGTGAGTTTCATCTGGTAGCTAGAAGGGAACAAAAAGGGCTTTTGGGGGGGGGGGGGGGGGGGGACTTCTCCGGCGGCTACATCGCTCTACCTTTTTTTTTAAATGATTTATTTAAAAAAAAATCTTTTCTCCTTACACTATAATGGCAAGTTTAGGACTAATACAGTACAGTCATAGCCAGTGTCAAGGATTCTATGCATTGCTACACAGAGACAGGTCCAGATATTGAGCCCAAGGCTAAAATTGTGGTTTACTTACAAGTGCACTTTGCTGGGCAGTGGGGGTGTTTGTTCTTCTCTGCTCACATTTTGCCCTCTTATCCTGTCTTCTCCTCCGCAGCCCTTCCTCCTTCTCTCTGTTGCTCCTATATTCCCTCCCCTCCAGTCATCTATGTTCTCCTTCCTCTGCGGTCTCTCCTCTTCTCCCATTCTTCAGTTATACTGTCTTCTCCGCTCTCCCTGTATCCCTCCTGTCTTCTGGTCCTGTCGTCTCTTCTCCAGTCATCCCCTGCTTCTCAGTCATCTCTGCATATTTTCTCTCATTTGTTTGCTTATTCTTTGATTGTTTGTGTTATTCGTTAACCCACCACCCCATGCTGGATGAGTCTTGATGTTTTTTGTTCTTTTTAAAGTTAGGCTTCTTCCTGTGTTTTTGTGCCATATCTTCTGCCCTCTTCTGGTTGTGGCAGTGCATGACACGGCTGGAAAAATAGGGTTTTTTACAACACACACATCAAAACCAAAAGGATCAGGATGGATCCAAAATAAACAGCAAATGACCAGGAATGAACTAAATGATGGAATAAACACAACTAGAGAACTATATACATACATACAACATACAGCTATAATGAACCATCAAACAACAGAAGCAGAACAGGCACTTAAATACACAGCTAACAAGACACAATGCAGGACAGTGAGAATCATAACCAATAACAAGGACTGAGGGCAACCCAGGAACAGGTGTTACAGTTAAACAGCACTGGTGAAATCAAAGTGACCTTTCAGCCACATGGTCAGCTCTGCATCGCCCTCTGCTGTTTGCATTAGAAGCTGCTTGAAATTCCCACTCTCCTTACCAACACCTCGAAAAGCCAGGCCTTGCCGTGCCAAGTACTTAACTTCAGAAGATTTTTCCTCACTTGCTGCTGCTCTTTCCAGCTCATCTGAAGGTTGAATATTAACAGGATTGACCTTCTGAATCCATGTCATCAGTGCTAATCTGTGGCACTGCCTGTCTTTATGTGCACTGAATTTCCCCAGTGCATTTTCCAGTTTCACATGCCAGTCTTCACAAGAGCTGAATGTGTCTTTCATGCCAGTTTAGACATTTGTGTTACAAATTATTTTGCACAGTAGAAACAAAGAACCCCCCTTAAGACGAGGGGGGGGGGGGGGGGGGGGCTGTAAGGGAGCCCAGTGTGATCTTTAAACCATTTCTCCTGAAAGCAGGGTCTCCTGTTTGATAGACGTGACATTTACATTTGGCTGATTTGGTGAAGGTCCAAGCTCCTCCCCCCTCCTCCCTAATACACCTTCATCTTCACCTGCCTGTCTGCTCTCTCTCTCTCTCTCTGTCATTGACTCACACTCAGTCTCCCTGATTAAATGCTGTATCTGAAATACACACCACAGGCCAAACTAAGAAGCATATTAAACTAACATCAGGATCAGGCTGCTGTGACGTCATTATTCACTCTTAACCATCAATATTTGCTCCTTTTCTCACTCCCCTCCATGTCGCCTGCATTCTCTGCCGTCAGCAGCCTCTTGCTGTCTCTCCCTCTTCATCTTTACTCTCAGCACAGCAGAGTTTACATGAAAGCAGTTATCAGTAAACAAGTGGTGCTTCTTGGCATGATGCTCAGGAATGGATTTCTAAGGATTTGTTACCTGAATGAGAATGATTAATATATGAAGAACCTTTGACTCACATACTGTATACGTCTATCATCTGACTGGCACTAATTATCTCACTGTCTGTACTTACTTTCCTGCTTTTCTGTGGTTGCCCAAAACCTCACGATTGTCACACTTCCTCTTCATGATGACAAGCTACTCACTGTGAATAAAAGTTGACTGTAATAAAACTACCTGCATTTACATCACACATTAATAACGCAAAATGCCTTAAGTAAGCAAGTATAGCTTTCTACAGTAATGGAATATAAAATTAATTAAACCTATTACTGTCTACAAAATAACACATTCAGCACTATATCAGACTTTACATCAGCTTTCTGACCATTATAAATATACCTGAGTGAGCACCGTTGTTAGTTTCTAGGAGAATGTGCAGTTAATAACATTTCCAGGTAATTTAACCAGCGTAACTGCACATGAGGCAATTATTATAATTATAAACGTAGTAGGGGTAGGGGGCGCTATAGAGCGAAAGGGTGACTACGCCACTCTGTAACTGTCGCTAAGACGGTTATTTTATAATCACCTTTTGCTGGTTTGATTTAATATAGAATGTATACTGTGAAATGTATGTCAGTGCCCTCTGCTGACTATTTAATTGATCCGTGTTAACCCTTGAATACATGGTTAGGTGACGGAATAGGGTAGGAGTAAATGCATGCTGGGAGATTCATGGAGTCAACTTGTGGTTTGTCGGCTTGTCACGGCAGGATCTGTAATAACTCCTAAGCATTTGGTCAGAAGGCGCACACGGTAATTTATATTTATTGTATTTACTTGTTTTCTTGTATTGAAAAGTGGAATTGCGGTGATGTATGAGCCGCTGTTTAGCGGTAATATCATGGATCTTTTAGAATGTCTTGTAAGATTAAATGTAATGCAGGAATTTAATAATATGTTTATTTTATAGTTTTTCACGGTGTCTAGAAGAATAAAGACGGAATAAACTTCAACATCTGTCAGGCGTATGTTTTCTGTACCAGATGAAGAACTTTGGGAGCTGTTATATCTTATATAGTAAAGGTAACCTTACAGTAAATGACGTCTGCTGTCATCTGACGCTATATAGAAAATGTAATTAAATAAGATTAAATTTACCTTCTGCGAGGGGCACCCTAATATAATGATATATAAAATAATTATAATATAATATAATTATATAATTATAATAAATATAATATAATTATAATATAATAATACACTGCTGTCTGTCTGCCATACAATAAATAAAAGGGGGAATTGGAATTGCATATGACTATGGAGAGAATGGTTGTCTATGGTGAAAGAGGTGTGGAAGTTTTTACTAATTCACATAAGGGACAGTGTGGAATTAAAATTGGACATCGGTAGGCCCGGGAGGTTGGCATATTGGGACTGTGTGTGTCTTTAGGCCTTAGGCAAGAAGAGATTGTTTTGAATACTGTGTGACCTCGCTTCGAGATAGCTGCCTGCAGTAAGTTCCGCAGACCCTGAGGAAAGCTCGGGCCTTGGAGAGGCAGACAGCGGAACAAAGGGGGGGGAGAAACCACCTGCAGGGAGAGATTCGAAGCTGCCCCAACTGGTGCACAGCGAGTTATAGCTTTATAGAATAGTTGTGGCAAACAATATATAGCAAGCTATGCGGTAGTGCAAATGTATAAGTAATTGTTAATCATACTAATCATATGTTAACCATGTATTGGCAGTGATTCAATGACAATACGTCAATACGTTAATCATTAATCAAAGGACAACTGAGTATTTACAGTGATTCAATGTCATGTAATCAATATCTATATTCATATCTCCAGTAGGAGCCTAGCAGTCGAGACATGTTCTGGTAGACTGAGTAGAATGGGTGGACTTTACCTTGCCACCAAGGTGAACCAATAGAATTCGAAAATTGTGTTTGTTATACGTTTAAGCTTGGTTCATTGGTGTGTTGTGACCAATCAGGATTTAGACACCCTTACTGTGAAGTGGGAGTTATGGTATATCAACTGGTTGCTGGGAGAGCTAAAAAAGATCTTGGTACCGAATGCCAGAGTGTGATGAGAGCGCTTTGCTGAGTTGCTGAAATAAAAGAGATTTTCCTTTACCTCATCAGACTGAGAGGTCCGACTTTTATTCTAAGTATTATATTCTAAATTTTTCTACCACAACAGCATAAAGGGTTGTTTAATTCAGTATCAGAGGAATTCATATATTTGTGTGATTATGATAATCACACTATTATAACTTGATAGTACATCTCTTGAATTGAACTAATTACAGTGTCATGTATAACACTGCACTTTTTAATACATTGTTTGGCAGAACAGACTGCAAAACTGTAGTCTCAATGGAAAGCTGGATGAAATTCCTAGGGTGGCGTAGTCAGCTGTCCACTGAGTCTACAGTTTTGTAGTTCGGTCTGTCACAGTCTGGCGCAGTTGACAGGATCATCGTCCTGAGAGCAGAGACGCGTGTTCAGTGTGAATGACTCTTCAGTTGTTTTTCTATTTTTAATTACCTTTTTATTCCTATCCATGTCTTTTTTTCTTTTTGTATGCTCATTATTCAGCCAGTACAGCTGTTTTTATTGTAGTCGAAAACAACAGTGAGTGCTAGTCACTGGCAAATCCCTTGGTTCCCGGTTCCACTCCATCTGTCCTCTGGTGGTCCCCTTGAGCTGTGGACCCCTTTCCAGTGTTCTGCAGCCAGATCCTCCTGAGCCGCACGGAAGCGGAAGTTGGCAAAGTGAGATGCGGCAGTAGGCCTATGCATGCAATTGACTGGCGTATGGAGAGTAAAGCCTTTCGTTTTCTTTAATAAAAGTTGTCCTTGTATTTTCTCATATGCGAGAACATCACAACTGCCACTGCACTTGTTGATGTGTAAGTGTGCCCTATTCAAACAATAAAGAGAAACTACATGCAGCACTGAAAAACTATTCCATGGCCAAAAAAAATGTAAACATTCTTTCTATATCAGAAGCTAGTCTCTGACTGAAATTTCTATAAATCTTTATATGAACTGATAGCAATTAACCTAAGAGTGCATGCTTGGATTTTAGTATCTGCATGTACTGTGGAACTAAAAAGAATCATAATCAACATATATAATTACGTAAATGAAAAACAAATACGTTGCATTTTCCTTAATAGTTTTGCACGTTGCCATAATTTATATTTAATTTAAAGTATGAAGCACCCAAGCAAAGTTTATGTTGAAATAATACTCAAGATTCTTAAGTCTTAGCTCTGGCACAGTGGTGGATCTAGAAAATTTTACATGGGGTGGCAAGAGATTTTAACAGAGTGGCATGGAGGTTCAGTGAGAAACCGACTATCATTCAGAATCGTGGAGCTCAGGAGCATACTTACACTGAAAAAGTGACAATTTATCTAAGCATTTGGACTCTCATGGTTAAAACAATGCTGATTGTACTTTTCATTATCACTGACCAGTTGTTTTTCTTTGTTGTGCTGTGCAGCAGAATGTTTCACAAACATATCCAAATTAAGAGCCTTTGCACGCTGATTCTCAATGCTCAGCAGAGTTTCCAGGTCTGCGGTGTTCATGCCCTATTGTGCTATTTTGAAAACATCGTTTTGGGTAAATATTAGGAGGTCATGGGTTGCGGATTTTTGGGCTGATTTCATAATGTTATACAGCAGCAGACTGCAAGGGGAAAAAGAAACTAATTATTATCAGTGCAAGTGGCTCCTAATCCTGAGTAATGCTGGATCTCTAGCCACCTAAAGTAAGAGACAGATGCACACGGAAAGCAGGGCTGCCGACTACCATGCATCTGGCATGACTTTCACGCTCTCAGACACTCACGCAAGGAATCTTCCACTATATTATTCCACTATAAGCCTAAATGTAGCTACATCAGAAGCGTTGGTGTAGTTTGCATACCCTACATACCATTTAGAACAGGGGTCACCAACATGGTGCCCACTGGCACCAGGATGCCCCCAAGAACCACATGAGTCACCCACGGACCTGTTCTAAAAATACCACAACTCACCAGTGGGCAGCGACTAAAATTTAATTTTATCTTGTTGCTATTCTTCTTTAATCACATTTGTATTTATATAGATTTGAAAATGACAATATCCAAAAAAGCATTTAAAACGTGTTTATTCTACATGAAGTTTAGATAAGTTTAGGTAAAGTCTGTTCTGGTAGCCTTTGTATGGCTCAGTACCCGTGAAGTAGCTCTCAGTTTCAAAAAGGTTGCTGACCCTTGATATATAGTATACCCCAATCATGGGTGATATATCCTAATCAGTAAAATAACAGTCGGCTAAATTCCGCATAGTGATCTCATTAACTGCGTGTTGTTGCTGAAATACATCACACAGACGTCGGGGGAATGTCAAATCATCAGAATATGTAAGATTTATACATTTGGTTAAGTTGAACGCATTTGCTGTTGAATGCAATTCCTATCACATTAACAATTACTGGTTGAAAAATTGCTGTTAGTGTCTTAAATCATACTGCTGTAAAAGTAAAATTTACAACAGAAATCAATATGCTTAGAATATGGGTTAAGATGGAAAATAATTTTTCCATCCCAATCATGTTGATGCAAATTTACAGCAGTGTGGATTCTCAGAAAAAAAGGTTCTCTGACATAAAGATCAGCAATACAGTGCAAATAACATTTAATTTCACATTTATACAAAAAAAGGACAGGGCATTTCGATGATAAAATCTGTAGTGAACAATAAGTCGCATCAAAACAAAACCTGGAATTCGGTCATGCTACCTTAAGGTTAAACATTACTTTGTGAGACCACATTATAAAGGCAAAGAATGTCTGCAACAACAATTTTGGGCCCAAATGTTTGAGTGGGCGATCATAGTCAAATAGTCAGTTGTTTTGTGCAAAGTTCCTTGTTCTGAAATAAATACTTTCTGCAATAGCACATCCAAACATATTCACACAGTCTTTATCGTTCAATGTGTAGAAGAACTGATCATTCTTCTCGTAGGCGCAGGTAGAGGTCAATTGCCTTATAAGCATCCAGAGGAACATCAAGACCATTCTCTGCCATGACAGAGGTGCACAACGTGAAGACATCATCATCACAAGCAATGTCACGTCTGTGAATGCAGTCATTTTCACAGTGGTTGACTTCTTCCTCTGGAATCTGGCACAAATAGTCCTGTGTGTTCTATAATTCTGGCACCAAATACATGACATCGGGACGTCTGTGGGGGACATGGTGGTTTCCTGAGGGCCGAATAAGGTGACAACTATGATGCTGATGTGGCGCGGGGTGAAAATGAGTCTGACACCCCTGTTTTAAGAGATCCGTGTTTTTCTTGCTGCCAGCATCTCATAAAAAGGGTCAGCGCTCACAGCAGCAGTGATGCTCTGTATCCACTTGTCCTTCTCCTCAGGGGTTGGCGCCGAGATGCGGTACACCACATGATTGCCCTCTACCAGGCGGCCGTCCGCCTCCGTTTTGCAGGCTTTCATCAGCTGTCTGCTGTTGTTAGGGATGTACAGTTCAAAGCAGTTAGGCTTCCTGAGATCCTTCACCTCACGGATGCTCAGATTCTCCAGCAGAATGATCACCCTGGGTTTCTTATCCGCAGTATGTTTAAAGTAGTAAAGGCAGTTATCCATCAGGATGAACCACCTCCTTTTCCATGTTTTCACCCGTCCTCCTCCCATTTTGAAGAGCCAACCCTCTCTGTCAGGGTTGAAGAAGGCATTGTTCCCATTGTCTTCAGGAATCTTGAATGGCTCATTCTTTATGCTCTTATAAAGATTTCGGAGGAGATCATCTGGCAGGTTGCCTCCATCATTGATTCCTCGATTCATGGAGATGAACCTGTCCACACTGGGCTTGTCTCACACATTTGGATTATGAAGGCTAGTGTTTAGCATGATTATGGAAAATGAAAGTACATAGCAAGTGTCAATGTTCTGGAAGACTCCAGGATTACATTGACAGTACCTCTGCGCAAAGGCCTCCATCATCCTGTCAATCTTTTGTGCTTCTCCTGGCAGACGGAACTGCCTGAGAGCCTGTACCAGGTTGAACCCTACGAATTCATGAAGCCCAAGAAATGTTTGGAGGACTTGGATATTGAAGTCGTCTCTCTCACCCAGGTAATCCCCAATGGCTGTTTTGTTCAGCCCCTCTCCCTTGTATAGGAGCTGGGCGATGTCCTCAGACGTGTGCCGGAGAAGATTGTTTTGTACCATGAACAGGATACCCTTCTTAGGGTCCATGTTGAATTTCTTTCTTCCCATGGCGACATGCCTATTCTTTTCTAAGATTTGGCTGCGTTTGGTGCTGGATTCAAGGACCTCCACTTCCATGAGGGCCTCTCTCAGCGCCTCCCGCAGCCTCTGGATCTCCAGCAGAAGGGCTCCTTTCCTCAGCCGGATGTCCTCAAGTTCAGAGTGCTTCTCTGGACTCAGGTCCATGGAGACTGCAGCAGACAGGAAAAGGAGATCGTCAGCGGGTGTGGAGCTCAGCAGGTTGGCCATCTCTGCCAGTTTGGTTGTTGGTTCAACTCCCATGGCAGAGTAATCGTAACATTGTTAAGCCCTTGAGCAAGTCCCTTAGACCCAAGTGCTCTGACCCCAAACTCTCATCACTTCGGACAAAAGCATTTGCTGAATATATGTAATCCCAAAGGGCAGTTACAGAAGACCCCAGGACCGGAGTAACGTGGGAAGCAATTACTGACGCCTGGAAGCTTTGGGGCATGCAAATAAACTGCATCCAAAGGCAAATGGCTAATAAAGAATGCTCTGAATGCCAGGCATTCGTCCAGCAGTGAGATCGTAGAGATAATGAATAAAGATAAAAAGTGTGAATAAAGATAAAACATTTTGATTGTATTTGCGAAGCGATGCTGGATGTGCTGAGCTCGCCGGGAAGGTCATGTGGTCCGCATTCCCTCCCCATGCACACGTGATCAGCTCAATCACACCGAAATTGTCGGTTTGCTGCCCTTCAGGGAAACAATCTAAAGGGTGTTACGGGAAAAGTAATCGATGCAAGAGCCAATGATGTTCTCCTGGTGCCTACCCTTGTTTATGTTATCGTTACTGACACAAACAATGATGAACGATAATAAGCATTTATAAGCCATGATGACCGCACCATTAATGTGGAGTTGCACTAACGTCTGTTTTTATAGCTAACCAGCAAGTCAACCTCTCACCCTGGTAATGCAACAGCGCCGGTTAAACAATACGTTTACACAGAGTGCTTGTGATCAGTGGCCTATACTACGAATCAGGGTTACTGGCTTATCGAGGTAACTTGACGGATTTAAGGTACCACAGTTTAAATGAACTTCATATTTGTTCATCGGGATGTCTGAATCGGTGCTAATCAGTACTACGATGCCAGTTATGCAATGTAGTTTTGATAAAACTTTTCTGTCATTTAACATAAGAGGAAAAAAATAATTATACTGTAGTCAAATTGGCTGATATAAAATCGTTTAAAACTGTGACAAATTTTGCCTTTTTTTACAGTGTATACTTCCAGTCACAAGGTAGCAGATACGGATTTCTGAAATAGCAAAGATAAAGGTCAATGAATAATATCCCTCATCTCTTTTAAAACTATAGATACGATGCTGTTTTGATATGCTGTCTAGGGTTGGAGTGTAACAGTATTCACGGGAAAGGGGAATGGGATAAAGGGACAAACAGGGTGAGGGCAAGAAGGGAACACCAGTGGACAAAGGGATATTTTTTGTATTTTCATTTTTTTTCATGTATAATACTGACACTGAACAAATAACCCGGTGCAAAAGACTTTGGGAGTGACCACAGCCAAAATAACAAACAAAATCCCCAACTATCAAGTGCGACCCACAGCTAATCTCACCTAAGTGCAAAAGAAAAGGAAACCAAAAGACAAACACTCCACCTCACTCCCTGACCAAATAAACAGAGTCCAACACACACTTGCAAAACAAAATAGCAGTCACTCCCTATGCAGCAATACAATCACACATACATAACTTACACACAAGTCAAAGCAACAAGGGGGCTAGTGAAGACGTAAACCAAAGGAAACCAAGGGGGGAGACAGCAAGCCAAACTGAGGTCGCGGGGGGGACCGGAGCCTGTCCTTGGAACAACAGGCGTAGGCAGGAACCAACCCTGGGCAGGAGTCAACACTCTGCAGGGCGCAAACACTCACAACTCAGATTTGCCAATTAACCTACCCTGCACACTTTTGGACTGTGGGAGGAAACCGGAGCCCCTGCTGGAAGTCTTTCCCCATTCACCAGATTATATTGCCAGAAGACTGAAAATTAGATATCAAATACTAGAGTGACATAAAAACAAAAAACAAGTTTGCTTGTAATGAGACGCAAAACAGAAGATTATCTCTTTTTATATTTTGAGAAAACATTTTAACATTTATCCAACCGGTCAAATGGTTTAATACTTCATACAGCAGCATTTCTAAACTCATTCCTCAGCCCACCAGACAGCTCCACGTTTTTGCTCTGTCCCAGATCCCTGCATGCATGAACCAAACAGTCACCTTTTACTGCTGTGCTGAGAGCTTGGACAGAGCAAAACTGTGGATCTTTGCAGTGGGGTCCAAGGACTGGGTTGAGAAACCCTGGCATAGAGGAGACTGCAGTGAGAGCCAAGAAAAAAAGAGATTAGAGAGGAAGGTAAAATGCTTCTATTAGCATGGCAAATAAGCTGCAAGTACAGACCCTGTGCTTCCATTACAAACAAAAAGCCTGTATGACCCTCCTAAACACACAAGTCAGATTAACTTAACCAGGGGAAATAAGCATAAAACTTGGCAAAGACTAGACTATGAAAAGGGAAGGTGAACATCATACTTACACAAACTTCTGCTAAAGCAAATGGACAAACCCCTTTTAACTGAATCAAGTTACTTTAAAAAATTAATAATCCAAAAATAAATCAATAAAAATTAAGAAAAACACAATCATGCTTTGAACTAATACTGCAGTCAGTCCTAAATATTCCCATGACATTCTTTTCGTCACGATGCACACTCGGTACATACTGGTTGAAAACCATTTATAATCCTTCATGTACCAGTCTATGATGGAGCACCCCAACCTGGGCCGCCCATCCAACATGGCAGATTTCTGCCTCCTGGCCCCGGAGACTAACAGACCAACCTCTGGAAACAGGGAACCAGGGGGACATGGGCCGCTGACTGGATGGGCGACCAGAATCAGGTGAAGCAGAAGGTAGACTCCACAGTAGAGGACCGAGGAATGTAGACCAAAACCAGGGAACCTGAAGTGGCAAGAACACAAACCAGGACAGACATATAAAACCCAAGCAAAGGCATCAGTGGCACAGCCCACCAGCTTGTGAAAGATGGCTACCTGGCATCATGAATCCCTTAATCAAAAACCTTTGTGATGGCAACTTTGCCACCCAGGACTGATCCCTTCTAAAGACCTCAAGTTTCAATGCAAGGTTTCCGAAATGTTTTGAAACATTAGTCCATGTGACTGCTGTGGTATTGTTCCAGGCAGGGAAAACAACTTAGGAGAACATTTCCGTGCATGTTGGGTGTTTGTGGTACTGTTGGGCTGAGGGGGTAATTGAGTGACTATTAACCTTTGAAATCCAATTATATTATTTAAACAGATTAGTAGTTAGACAGTGTGATTTAGATGAGGATAAGGATGTTTTATTGTCATTACAAAACGTGTTCTATATGAAGGGAACAAAATGAGGCACTCAGATCCGGTGTATTAGCAATAATAAAATAGAAATAAAATTGAAAGAACAATACAATGAATAATATGGTATAATAAATAAAATAAAATAGAATAAAGACATTAAGATAGATTCCATTAGGAGAATTTAACCATGGATGTAAAGTAAGCAGGTGTGAGTGTAGCAGAGATTACTGAGGTCTGTGTGTAATAAAGTATATGTGACACTGGCTGAGGAAGCAGCAACGTGTGTGTGTGCAAAGTCACAGTAATAACCTGCAGCACTGAGGGATCTATTGCAGCGAAGCCCTGACATGTAACACTGGTGATGAATAGCAGTGTTAGATATAGGTATAGTGAGGTACTTATAATTATAGTAGGTGTAGGATCAAGGTCTGGATTAGATTTACATACTGGGCAAATCTAGGTTACACATACACACACAGGTTACATATAAATTTAAATTTAGGGGCAGTGTGTAGCTCGGTGGGCTTTAAGGAAACACAGACTACACATGGAACAGCAATGACTGAGCTGGGGAACGCAGTGAGGGCAGGCATATTTATACACAGCACACTAATCAGCAACAAAACAGGGGTACAGGGTTAGGATGGAGAACTATAATGGGATACAGGAGAATTAGGAGGGTTACAAAGTGCCAGCAGCGCCCTCTGCTGGCATGAGTTGGAGGAGACATGAAAAAATAAGAGATTACAGATCATGACAGGAGCACAAAGCACAGCAAAAGTGGGGTCATGCTCAATTATCACACCACATATATAAGAACATAACATAAGAACATAAGAACATAAGAACTATACAAACGAGAGGAGGCCATTCGGCCCATCAAGCTCGCTTGGGGAGAACTAAACTAATAGCTCAGAGTCGTTAAAATCTTATCTAGCTCTGATTTAAAGGAACCCAAGGATTCAGCTTGCACTACATTATCAGGAAGGGTATTCCATACTCTGACTACACGCTGTGTAAAGAAGTGCTTCCTTAAATCCAGCTTGAAGTGTTCTCCCGCTAATTTCCACCTATGGCCACGAGTTCGTGTATTTAAACTAATGCTGAAGTAACTATTTGCTTGAACAGCATCCAAACCTGTTAGAATCTTATATACCTGGATCATGTCCCCCCTCAGTCTCCTTTGCTTGAGACTGAACAGATTTAGCTCAAGTAACCGTTCCTCGTATGACATTCCTCTAAGACCAGGAATCATTTTTGTGGCCCTACGCTGCACCTTTTCTAAGGCCACAATGTCCTTTTTAAGATATGGTGACCAAACCTGCACACAATATTCTAGGTGAGGTCTCACCAAGGAATTGTATAATCTTAGCATTACCTCCCTTGACTTAAACTCCACACACCTGGAGATATACCCCAACATCCTATTGGCCTTTTTTATTGCTTCCCCACACTGGCGAGAATGGGACATGGAAGCATCAACATACACACCAAGGTCTTTCTCATGATCAGCTACCTTTATTTCAGTGACACCCATGAAATACCTGTACTTTATATTTCTGCTCCCTAGATGGAGTACCTTACATTTATCGATGTTAAATTTCATCTGCCAGGTATCGGCCCAGTCACTAATTAAATCAAGATCCCGCTGTAGCTGCTGAGCCACTAATTCAGTATCTGCTACACCACCCACCTTGGTGTCATCTGCAAATTTCACCAGTTTACTGTATATATTGGTATCCATATCATTTATGTAAATTAGGAACAATAGTGGTCCTAAAATCGAACCCTGCGGTACCCCACTATGAACGCAAGCCCACTTTGACATTGTGCCTCTTATAACTACTCGCTGTTTCCTATCTGTTAACCAGTTATCAATCCAGGTCGCTACGGTACCTAAAATACCTGTCGCTTTGAGTTTAAGTAGGAGCCTCTTGTGGGGGACAACATCAAAAGCCTTTTGGAAATCTAAGTAGATGACATCATAGGCCTTCTTATCATCAACTTCCTGAGTAGCTTCCTCAAAAAACTCCAACAGATTTGTTAAACAGGATCTACCTCTCCTAAATCCATGCTGGCTATCCCGCAAAATGTTATTAGAGTCCAGGTAATCTACCATTTTCTCTTTGATTATAGCCTCCATAACTTTACCAGTTATACAAGTTAGACTGATTGGCCTATAGTTAGACAAATTACTTCTATCCCCTTTTTTAAAAATAGGCGTTATGAAGGCGTGCTTCCAATCAGAAGGTACCACACCTTCAGATAAGGATTTTTGAAACAGTAAAGTTAAGGGTCGGCAAATAATATCCCTCATCTCTTTTAACACTATAGGTAAGATGCCATCAGGACCCTGTGATTTATTTATTTTGAGCTTAGCTAGGCTTTGCAAAACATCTGCTTCAGTTATATATATATTAGCTATAGACAATGCTGGATAGGTAATAACTGGTAAATTACTAAGGTCCTCAACAGTGAATACCCGTGCAAAACTATCATTGAACTAATTTACTATATCAATGTCGTTTACTATTATAAGACCCTTACTATCCTGCAGATTAGTAATTTCAGGTTTTAGAGCTCTTTTAGAGTTAAAATACTGGAAGAAACTTTTAACGTCATCCTTAGCTTCCAATGCAACCATCCTTTCGACATTTCTTTTAGCTCGTCTAATATCATTTTTTAACTCAGCCTGTAGACTTAGATATTCCTGCTTAATTCTGTCATCGTCAGTTATTTTCCATTGCTGGAACAAAGCCCTTTTCCTCCTTACTTTATACTTTATTTCCCTAGTAAACCACCTAGGTTTCAATTTCCTAGATTTATTCTTGCTGGAAACAGGTATGAAGTCCTCTTGCACTTGCAATAATGTGCTTTTAAAAAATTCCCAGGCCTCTTCAACAGTTTTGTTATTTAACTCCATCCAGTTCACAGTTTCTAGTTTTAGTCTCATACACTTAAAGTCAGCCTTCCTAACATTATATATTTTTGATTTGGACTTAGCTCTTCGAACACTAAACTTAACCTCAAATTTGACCATGTTATGATCGCTACTGTCAAGTGGTTCTAAAACGTCTAATTTACCAATCCTGTCCTGGTTATTAGAGAGAACAAGATCAAGAATGGCATCTCCCCTGGTAGGGGTGTTAACAAACTGAGTAAAAAAACAATCCTGTACTAATTCCACCATCTCCAGTTCATTTTCTGAAGAGCCAGTGACAATGTCCCACTGCATTCCTGGTAGATTAAAATCACCCATAACTACCACATCATTTTTATTGCTCATAGTCCTAATATCACTGTATAACAATCTGCTTTCCTCAGCAGCTATATTAGGTGTTCTGTAACAAACACCGACAATTAGGCTATTTGAGTTTTTAGCATCTAATTTTACCCATATTGCTTCCGTAGTTTTATTTATATCAGTAAGTTCCCTTGCCTGCAAGTTTTCCTTTACATATACTGCAACACCACCTCCCTTTTTTCCTATACGATCCTTACGGAACAACGTGTAACCATCCATATTATATTCTTGTCCATCCTTTTCACTCAACCACGTTTCAGTTACTCCTATAATATCATAAGAGTCCGATGAGATAAAAGCCTCTAAATCATGAATTTTATTCCTAATACTTCTGGCGTTTAAATACAGACAACAAAGGGTAGGCCTATTATGGTGCCCACTTACAATATGATTATTTGGGGCTTTCCGTTTCCCCCCACTGACATAGTTAACTAACCTCCCTGCCCCCCCAGTCCCTAGTTTAAACATTCCTCAACTACTCTACACATACGCCTCCCCAATACACTGGTTCCCCTCTGGTTCAGGTGCAACCCATCCGGCTTGAACAGGTCCCACCTGTTCCAGAAGGTCCTCCAATGCCCCATAAACCTAAACCCCTCTTTCCTACACCATCCTTTTAGCCACGCATTTAATTTCCTTATCTCAGCTAACTTAGCCTGACTTGCACGTGGCACGGGGAGTATTTCAGAGAATACCACCGTGGACGTTCTGCTTCTAAGCTTATTGGCGACTTCTATAAATTTATCCTGCAGAACAGCCCTTCTACCCTTGCCTATGTCGTTGGTGCCAACATGCACCACGACAACTGGATCCACCCCAGCTGGGGCCAAAAGCTTATCCACACGATCTGGAAGGTCTCCTACCTGGGCACCAGGCAGGCAAGACACCGTACGGGACCCTCTATCACGCGTGCACACATAACTGTCTACTCCCCTAATAATGGAATCCCCCACTACCACAACCTCCCTCTTCCTGGGGGGAGGGGGCTCCTCAGTGCCCAAGGGCCCACCTGCCTCCCCAGTCCGTTCCGGCTCTAAAGCTGGAAGAACCTGAAACCTGTTCGACACAGTCACCTCAGGTGATGCCGCCTCTGCAACGTGTGTACGCCCTTTCCTGCGTCTACGACCTACGGTCACCCAGCTCTCTCGACCTCTCTGCTCTTCATTCTCCCCCCTCCCGGCTAGTGGCGTACACACCTTCTCCCTAAAAGGCGTATTAACTTGCTCCTCTAACTCACTGTTGCATTGGATGAGAGCCAGTTGCTCCTCAAGGTCGCGAACCTTGACCATGAGCGAGTCCACTAGCTTACATCGCTCGCAGATGAAGTCCGACTGGACACTAACGTCCAGAAGGGCAAACATGTTGCAAACACCACACTGAGCCGGCCCCATAATTAACTAACTCACTATGACCCCGTACTCCCAGCCCAGTAAATTTATATAGCGTATTTAACTTTAAAGATTAATTAGCGTACCGTTAAATGCAATAAAGTGCCGAGTACACTAAAATAAGTTACTTGGGTTGAAACGGAACTTAATTATTATTTTTATTTAAAATTTTAAATCCGATAAATTTACTACTACTTACCAAAAGAACTTCTGCCTGAACCAAGTATGAACTAAAAACAAAACGAAATCGAAATTGCTCTTGGGAGGTCGAAAAACCACAAAAACCCCCTCACATCAGGCTACTGCCGGAGCGGGGAAAAAAGTAGAAAATGTCCTCCCGGCCCCGACTGGCGACCGAGCAAAGCTCAGGAGCAACTGTCCTTTTCTGGCGCTGAGTAACGTTACCGACGTTAGATATTATTAGCTATTTCGCCCCGCCGGTGTTTTTTATGGAGTTATACGCGAACAGAAAACGCAGCTCACTGCCCGTAACAATCGCGCTGTTAATAAACAGACAGGACAGACAAGCACTCACGCCGACCAAAATAAGAACAATAAATAGAAATAACACAGCCACCCACTAAACAATTAAAGCACACAAACACTCAGAAAATACGTTCCAAACACCCCAAAAACAATCACAAACAATCCCAAAACAATCGCTGCAGCTCAACACCACTCTCTCGCAGCAATCCCAGCAATCATGATGGTCATTGACAAGAAAGGGCATTAAACTTGGCAAAAGTGACCGTAAAGAATGGCAGATAGTTTGTTATTCTTTATATAAATTCAATAACTAAGTCTGCTTTTATTATTGTTTCACTTGATAGGAAAGAGAGAAAAATCCATCAGTTTCTTTTGTTTTCGTTTGTGACTAATTTTCTCTAAAAATGAACTTACTTTTAGCAAAACAAAACTTCTGAATTCATTTTCCCAGTCTGTCAGTTTGCACGCACACACACACACACACACACACACACACACACACACACACATAGTCAAATGCATTCATACATGTATATATATATAATCAGGAGTGGTACTTTCACCACGAAATGTCACCCATGTGCACTGTCTTCGCGTAGTGAACCAGTTTTCAATACAATGGTTAAAAAGGCTCAAACCTTCAGTGCCTCGTTGTGCCATCTCTACCAGTGTTTTTTGCAACAGGGAAAATACAACTTGTATGCTGGCCTTAGAAGCACAACTTCAAAGAATAGCTGCCATGCTTCTGTCTAGCATGGCAGAGGGAGTAAAACGGTATGGGACTGCTTTGGTGCTGGTAAGGTGGGTGATTTACACAGAGTACAAGGTGCAATGAACCAGCAAGGTTACCGCTCTGTTTTACAACTCATGCCACTCCCTGTGGTCAGCACTTCTATCAAGCAGCAAGGCTGATTCAAAGCACACTGGTGAAAGATGAGGAATCCAGAGAACTGTCCTGCTTGACTGGCCTACAGAATCATCACATCTCCAGCCTATCAAGCTCATGTGAGACCAGCTTCACCATGAGGTCAGAGAAAACACCAAGCCAGTCCCACCTCTGGGAATAGCAGGATTGAAATTTCCCCTAATATTGTCATAAACGGACAGCTCTAATGGCAAAGGACTGCAAAGCTGTAATTGCTGCAAATATAGTTTTCATACAGTTTGATTAATTGAAAATGAAGATGAAACTTATTGCAATATTTATTATATCACAAAGCAGAAGGCAGCTGGGAAAAGTAAAAAAAGAATCACCCCAGATGGGACTTAAAACCACGATATCCAGCTCAGAAAGTCAGGGCCGTGGGAATTTGGCCAGTGGGGCAACCGGCAGACCTGAGCTTATGACCAGGACACTTGACTCACAATGGAAGCTCAGAAAATTATAAGCAAGCCTGCAAAAGTGACATGAATGGATCTGTGGTAAAATGCATCTTGGGGCCGAGACATTATCACTCACAGTTCAGGAGAAGATGACATCCATCCATGGATCTCGGTCAAATGCGCTCATTGAGTTTCCGCTATGCCTTTGTCATTTAATGTTTGTACTTAGCTATAGAGTGGCAGGAACACAAATGAATGGGGAGTTTAAAAAAAAAAAAACATTTGCATTACAGCAATACGTCACACATGACTATGTAAGGGAATAGATGAAACCCTGCATACATCACTATACCAAAGCAATTCAGTACAAAGTGCACTGACATGATTCATATGATTCCTGGTTTATTTGGAAAATTTAGGTCCACCATCAGCTAGGTGTTATATTTATGATGCACATTGATGACACCATTTGGCTGACACAATATCAGACTGAACTTATTTTATAATTTTAAAGGTTTAAATATGGTTCTGGGTGTTGGACATCCTGTCAGCCTTCCCCCCAAGAGAGAGTAAATGACTGCAGGGCATTACAAAGGTCCAGAATGGATTTTTCATTTACAGGTGTCTTCTTTGCCTCTCGTGACCAGTATCTCACTCCGGACCAGTGGTGGATCTCGTACTCAGCCACAGAGAATGGGTCCTCCCGCCCAGTGGATCTCCTCATCCCCTCAGCCACTGATTCCCTCCAAACTGATGGGGTAACTATGGTTGGCAGAAGTGGGGTTTGTTGTTCACTGTCATCCGCTTGACATTGATGGACCACTTGCTGAGGCTGAGGATGGTGGTATTTACATATCCTCACTGTTAGGCCTCTGCACACCCATTTCTTTTGCTGACCTGTTGCACAGAAACATTTCATAGTAAACTGTAACATGATTATAGCAATTATTTCAATGTTGCTCAGTCAGTGAGAATCATTTACATAGTGTTACATAGTTTGTGGTTTCAATTAATATCAGACTGACTCCAACTCAGAAGAAAAAAGGTCTGAAATACATATGTTTGAATTCTGACTTCTGATTAAAGTCTGACTTTTTCTTTTTATTCTGATAATATTCCTTCACCGCTCCAGCATCCATGTCTCCATTACTGGTGCCAGCCTGGTTGGAGGAAGGTGTTTTAGGTGAAGATCCTTCATCTCCCCATTCGATCACCTCATCCCATTTATCCCAGGCTGCCCAGTACTCGTCATCAGCCCAGCTCACGGCTTTTTCCATTCGCCTAGTGCTGAGAGGAGAAACAGCTTTCTGTCAGACAGGTTATACGACAGCACACCAGACAACAGTAAAAACTTCTTAAAGACCAAATACATAAGCTGGTTCAGTCAAGTATTTATATTAAATAACAAAACATGGTACTATTACCCAAGCATTATCAAAGTAGATGCCCAGAACATTATAATGTCACATAATACATCCATCATCAAACGCCTCCCCCGGTCATACAGTATCACCCAGCAAATGTTATCCACTTAATGCCAACAAAGGGTAGGGTGAGTGCACTTGACCTTCTGAACATGGTAACTGGTATTTGTTGCATCCATCCATCCATCCGTTTTCCAAACCACTTATCCTACTGGGTCGCGGGGGGTCCGGAGCCTATCCCGGATGCAATGGGCACGAGGCAGGGAACAACCCAGGATGGGGGGCCAGCCCATCGCAGGGATCAAAGCATCAGATAAATGTAAAAGCATTAATAAGATATTCCTACAGAGCAATTTCTAATAGACATGGCAGTGCCCTAACATCTCATGTAATAAACCCTTTGGCATCATCTGCTGCCTTATTCAGCCTAAACCAATAGTCCAGAGGATCCTCCCTAGCATCTGACTTGGTTGAACAAAAATCTGCTGGAGGCATCCCAGAATGCACAGTCAAATAAGAATGCTGCTTCAGGACACTAAGGACTGCATCCACATCTCCAGTGGCAGTGACAGTATCATTACTATGCAGCCATGCTCTGACCACATCTCTGGCACATCCCATCAGTCTGCTTGTGCCTGCAGTAGGGATGGGTGAACCTAAGCATTCAGAGGTTTCCCCAGCAGATAGACTATTTGGCATCTTAGAGAGGGCACTGAGGTAGAGATTGGTAAACAACTTCACAATATTATTCTTAACCTGCCAGATCTGGATTATCCCCTCTGTCAGAAATCTTGCAGGCAGAGCCCACTTGAAGCAGAGCCGAGAGGTAGGGCTACATGTTAAACTAAAGGCAGAAAAATACTTGCTTTTCATTACACACTTATGTACGTACGTACAGCCGCGGTCCGTATCCTGCGTTCTTTGCGTCGGTTTTTGTGCACATACTCAAAAATTTACAGAACGTATACGAAGATGCAATACCTGCGTAATTTATAGGGGGCAGTGTTGCGAGATCTGCACTCAACAGTCAAGATATCCACGTTTGAGGACCTGTTGATTGAGCAGGTCCGCAATTATCCTCATCAAAATAACATGTAATAATAGATGGCAAGAGATTTCAAGCATCCTGAATTTTAATTTGGAAATTTGTAAAAACAAGTGGCAACAAGTGCGAGACCGGTATGTTAGAGCCCGGAAAATGTTACTTGTGAAACGAAGCGGTGATCCTGCTGACCTGATGTTTTGCCTAGCAATTATCCACCGTCTGGACTGGATGAAGTGTCACCTCAACCACAAAACTACTGAAACTAATTTCCCTAGAATTGACACGGTAAGTGTTTTTTTTACTTATTGTTTGGAATAACATCCATCCATCCATCCATCGATTTTCCAAACCGCTTATCCTACTGGGTTGCGGGGGGTCCGCAGCCTATCCCAGAAGCAATGGGCATGAGGCAGGGAGCAACCCAGGATGGGAGGCCAGCCCATCGCAGGGCACACTCACACACCAGTCACTCAAACATGCACTCCTACGGGCAATTTAGCAACTCCAATTAGCCTCAGCATGTTTTTGGACTGTGGGGGGAAACCAGAGTACCCGGAGGAAACCCCACGACGACATGGGGAGAACATGCAAACTCCACACACATGTGACCCAGGCAGAGACTCGAACCCGGGTCCCAGAGGTGCGAGGCAACAGTGCCAATGACATGGGGAGAACATGCAAACTCCACACCTGATGAACCGGTGATGCCATTCTAAACTCCTGCACCACCATGCCACCCCAGACTTTAACTTGACTTATTTAAAATATTTCCTAGAATTGCGTATACTAAATTCAACCCAAAAAAGCGAGTGCAAATTATTACATCATTTAATTTGAGTAAATTCTACAGTTTATTTATTTGCAGTTTACGTACTGAATTACAGTGCATTGCAGCATTTTATCGGCAAGGTTCTCATAAATATTGCCCTACTTTCTACAGTATTGTACTATTTTACTGATAAACAGTGTTACTGTGATAATTTCACTGTTTATTACAGCAGGGGTGCAGATTGAACCCACAACCCTGGAGGTGTGAGGCTACAGTAGGAGCAATGGGCCACTATTGATACTGTGAGAAATGATGTATTTTTAATCATACACTATAACTGATGTGCCGCTACATTGCTTGTGTATGCTCTGCACCTTGCCTTTCTCCCTTACTTGTCTTTCTTGTTCTCCACACCTTGTGAGCTTCAACATGAGCTGATTGATTGTTTTTCATAAGGCCCCAGGTTAGTTAGGTTCAGTCTCCTGGAAAATCACTAGAATGTGTCCTTGGCTTTGGAAGCTAAGAACACCTTATTTTCAGGGAGAGTCCTGTAATATTTATTTTAATAAATTATTTTTATTGATAAACCTTCATACTGATAATCCTCTTTTAATGGTCCTAAAAAAACATTTCACGATTCAGTAACCCTACTTGTTCAATAGATGGCAGTGTAGTGCTTCGACTAAGACGTGCTATGGAAATTGCCGGTAAAATATAAAGCTCGTTTTCCACTTTAAACGTTTGTCTGACTGAAATGACCACATGTTGTACATATGTTATTGTACTATACGTCTAACCTTCAGCGTTATATACCACACCTACCTCAGTTATCTGCAGCAATAAAATATGGATGTGTAATTGGACAGCTGCAAGTTAAGTTGTAGAATCGATTATTTTTCTAAACGTTTATCTGTCTGATTTTACAGTAAAGTATGCATGGACGCATGGTACAATAAGGTGTGAATAAGTTGAAAATATACATGAAATATTATAAAATAATAAATATGTGTAAACATTTACGGCTCCCTGGAAATGATCAGTTATCATGATAGTACAAATAAGCAGTTATCCAGACATCCCAAGTCTCCCGCATATTGACAGCGGCTCCCTGATGCCCCTAAATTAAAAAAATTTATATCCTGGAAACTAGAGCAAGCAAACAAGAGCATGCACGCGAGACAGTAGCACACACGAATGAGCAAGTAAATGAGCTAGGAATGAGCGAGAGAGAGAGGGATAGAGAGAAAGAGAGAACGTGCGTATGTGTGGATCCCTATATGTGTGACTCTTCATGTAGCCAGTGCTAGACAGACAGCATCCTGATTGGTTTACTTAGCCATATAAGCCAATCATATTTCAGTGTGGGCGGGCTTTTATTTAACTCCCAGAGAACCGAAGGTATTGGTTCCATGGAGCGTCACGGCGGAGGGAGAGTGTCTCAAAAAACGAAAATATAAAATGCATTTCACCACAGACTACACAAAAACGTGCCCTTGTTTAATAAGGATGAAAAATAATGACAATGTTACGCGCTGAACTGTTTGCAACAGTGATTTCAGCATTGCTCATGACGGTTTAAACGACTGTAAAAGGTACGTCCAGGTGAGTTTAACAAGTGTCATTTAATTTTCTGTATTATTCAGGTAAACACTGGTTAGACACTTGGTTAGTTGTCATGAAAACACCAAACTTCCTGAAGGCTTTTGTAAAGTAGCAATGGAATATAATTAAGGAATTTACATATAGTAAAAGAATAATCTACTTATATTATTGTCAAAATAATACATAATATTGGCCGTCGTAATTCAGTGCGTTGACTAGAGAAAATTAATGAATATATATATATATATATATATATATATATATATATATATATATATATAATGAGGCAATACAGAAATTCTGTTCTGTAAAATTAAGTTTGTTGAAAGCTAAATAAATTGCTGTGCATAGGATACAGTGAAATGAGGTTGGTAAGAGCTTTTTTTTAACGTAAGTACGACTAAATCTCATTATGGCGACGCGAGTCGGTCAGACATAAACACGCGAGAGTCTGACTGCGGTCAACGACGTTGTGTGGCGCCAGCGGCAGGCGGTTGTCATGGTTACTTTGCCACAAACCGGCCGAAGTTCGCGCCCTTTTAGTAAGACATGTCCGGCGTTCGAGCTCCGGCAAACAAAACTAAAGCCGGATTTATTTAGATAATTTCTGCTTAAACTTTATTAAACTAATACATGTATGTTCCGTGGTAATTTTTGTACTTATCGATGTAGCTGGGTTTCTATAATTTAGAAGTTAATTGCGACTTTTTAGCTGGTTAGCTAGTTCTTGCTAGTTGGATACTAGCATTGCACTGTGTTTTCGTTGGTGTACCTCTGGGTTTTTTGTGTCTGTTAATCTATTAACTACTACAGAAGTTTACATCGTTTTTGATAGTGAGTCAGACATACCTGTGTATTAATATGTTTTTCGGGTTGTGTGATTTCCATACATGTATATAGTTGCCACTTGGTTTACCATAGCTTGGTGTTAACTACAGATCTGATTTGGGATTCTGAAATTGCCCTGGTGTGCAGCACATGTCACACTTCTGTGTGTCTTCACATGTCTTCTGATTACTGGTTGCATTTACAACATGCCACATTATATATAAGTCACGGTATTTTGTGTGTCAGGTATAGAGATAAATATTATTTTTTAGGATAAATTCAGTTAAACTAATTGAGAGTTAGCTGTAGTAAGCTGCCCTACACACAAACGCTGTGACCCCAGAGGTAAGCTGCTGTTCACCCAAACGCCCTGACTCCACAGGAAGGCTCACATCCAACCGAACACTGTGACCCCAGAGCTAAGCTGACATGTACCCAAACACCCTGATCGCAGAGGCAAGCTGCGGTCTACCCAAACACGCAGACCCCTCAGGTAAGCTCACAGTCACGCAAATGTCCTAACCCCAGAGGTAGGCTGCCATCCACCCAAATGCTCTGATCTCAGACAAGCTGCTGTCCACCCAAACACGCAGGCGCCTCAGGTAAGCTCACATCCACCCAAATGCCCTAACCCCAGAGGTAGGCTGCCTTTGACCCAGCCCCCTGACCCCTGAGGTAACCTCGCTTCCACCTAAACACTCTGATCTCAGAGGCAAGCTGACATTTGCCCAAACACCCTGATCACAGAAATAAGCTGCCATCCACCTAAACTACCTACCCCCAGAGGTAAGCTGACATCCATCTAACTGCCTTGATCCTAGGCTGCCCCAGTACGTCTAGGTGGTGACAATCCATCCTACAGGGTTGACATGATGTGCTTTCCTGAAGCACACAAAGGACACCTCGGGTTTTATGTAAGTTTGCTTTCTTTTTCTGTGCTTGTGTTTTATTTGGTTTGGATTGTATTTAATGGCATGTACAGAATTTACTGAGCACTTTTTTGGTTGATCACTGTTGGCACATATTCATCAATATTAACATTATTAACATTTTATTTTATCTGTTGTGCTGTTTATTTTGTGATTGACCTATTTTATTCCTAAGGTTACTGATTTTATGTGTTTTAGGAAAGTGTATGATGCTGTTTTAGCCCGACCCTTGTGCAGAGTTTGGAAGTCTGCGGGTATGTTCCTTTTTGAACTTTTTCTTTTTGTCTTAACTTTTTATTGGCATGCATGTAAGGTAACATTTTAATTGTTTTATTGGCCATGTAATTAGATTTTAATGGTGTATAATTGTATTTGCTGGTGGAATTGCTCTTTTGCCTGTGTTAAGGGTAATAGTTCTGCAGGTAGTTCTATTTGTTAAATGTTTGATAAATAAAATTCTTATTGTACTGGGTTGGCATTGATTTGCATGGTGTTTCAGCCTTTTAGATTGCGATTTTGTGTTAATGTAAGTAGTACAAGCATAATATTATTTAAAAATCGGCGGGGTGCAGTCTGCGGGTATCGCTTCTCGGCCTTTTGGCTAAAATCAAGTGGATTTTACTGACTTTTTACCGGTTTTCACGGACTGCGTCAGGTTTTTTAGAGGAAGGCACGGTTAACCTAAGGCGTGACCAGCAGGTGGCTTGACCGCCGCTGCCACGGGGCGACCCGTGCCTTCCTTTTTAGCCTTTTATCCCTGCTTTTATTTCTGTTTTTAGTAGGCTGGGGATCCCGCAGTGGCTGGTGGCTTGTCCGCCGCCCTGCTGGGCGAACTGGTGTTTTTATTTTTAGCTGGTTTTATAGTTTAGCTCTGCTCGACTCATCCCGGATTGGCGGACGGCGGACGTCGAGACCACGGCGGCGGAAGGACTCTGCTCCAGCGGCGACGTCGGTGGACCTTCCCGGATGGCAACGGCCGCCGGACCATCGAGGAAGCCCTTCAGCGGGCCGTGGCTGGTAGCAGGCGGGGGCCTGCGGAATACCACCCGGTTCTGCTGGAGGGCTGAGGGGGAGGTGGGCACCTTCCCCGACCGGCTGGCCTTCATCCGGGAGGTGGCCTTCGAAGCACTGGGCCTTCGTATGGAAGATGTTCTTTGCGTACCGCGGAATGGCCCCTTCGAATTCTTTGAGGTCACCTTGTCCACCGATGACAGCTGCAGCAAGGTCCTGGAGCGGAGCAAGGAGGGGGCCCAGCACCCTCTCCTTAGACGGTATACCATCGAGCCTCTGTGGTGGCCCGACAAGCGGGTTATTACTGTCCACTGTTTTAACCCGCATGTTACCGCCGAGTCCGTCTGCTTGTTTTTTAAAAAAAGTATGTGGACCTCCTTCCTGGCCACAGGGACATCCGGGATGAGCTGGGGATCTGGACTGGCCGACGCCAGTTCCAGGCCCGCCTGCGCCCGGACGCTAATGGGGCAGGCGGTTTTAGCCACCCCCCAGCCTATTTTAACCTACAGGGAAATAAGGCATACCTTTTTTATTCTGGACAGCCTCCCTTCTGCCGGCAGTGCCACAGCTTTGGACACACCCTGGAGGGATGCGCTAACCTGCGCTGCCGCAACTGCCTGGAGTCGGGGCACATGGCCAGGGACTGCAAGGGCCCCCGTCGCTGCATACACTGCAACGGCGAGGACCATCTGGCTCGTTCCTGCCCACAGAAAAAGACTACATATGCCGACGCTCTGTCGGGTAACAGAGCAGTCGGCACGGAGAATGGTGGGGGAGCTCTAGCCCCCACGACTGGGCAGGAACAGCCGGCGACGGGGGCAGGAGGAGAAGCCCTGGTCGAGGTGGAGGAGGCCCCTTCGAGTTCGACACCAATGCAGGAGGGGTCTCCGAACAAGGTGGAGCAGCTCGCCCTGGCTCCAGGCGTCAGCAGCAGGCGAAAGAAGAGCGGTGCATCCCCCCGGGGGAGGAAGAAGAGCAGAAGGGAGGCGCAACCCGACGCATCCAGCCCTCCGGCTGCCGACAGTATCCCCCCTCCCTGATGTTAGAGGCCCCCCGTCTGGTGTGGGACTTGGGATAGTCCCCCGCACCCCCCAGGAGTACAGCGGTCAACAGGACACTGCTAATGAACAGGAGTACCTGGGGGGGCTGAAATTGGGGGACCTTTTGAGGTTGACTGAGGAGGGGGGGCAGTAGGACAGTATTGTTTTTAATGGCTGGCTTTTATTATTTTAGTTTGTTGTTTTTAATTGTATTTTATTATTTTAACATTCTATGGCCAATTTTAATATTGTCACCTTGAATGTAAGGGGTTTGAGGAACGTTTTAAAACGTACATCTGCTTTTAACCAGCTGGCATCTTCTCCCTTCAGCATTTGTTTTCTGCAGGAAGTCCACCTCCGGGACCAGCGGGACGAGGCTCTCTTTTCACGACAGTGGAAGAGGGGTAGATCCTACTGGAGCGTAGGTGGCGTCCACTCCTCAGGCGTCGGGATCCTTTTTGGCGACCGCGCCTTTGAAGAAGTAAGTGTGTTTACCGTCCTTCAGGGCAGGGTTTTGGGAGTGGACGCCACATGGAGGGGACAGCGCCTCCGGGCCATATGTGTCTACGCTCCAGTGGAGGCCTCGTCCCGTATAACTCTCTTTGAAGAGTTGTCCCCGTTCTGTGTCACAGATCGACACTTGATTTTAGGAGGGGACTTTAACATCTCGTTGGAGGGTAGACAGGATGCCAGCTCAGGCCATTTTATTCGTTCCTTTAAACTTGTGGACGGTTTTAAAACATGCAACCCCAGCATGCCGGGCTTCACCTGGCATAATAGTCGCGGAGCCAGCAGCCGCATCGACTACATTTTAGCTTCACCCCCCGTTGCTTTTAAAAAGGTGTCCCTCTCCCCACAGTGGCCCACTGACCATCTGGCAGTGGAGGCCACTGTCTCCATAGACGCCCTTGTATATGGGGGCGGCTATTGGAAAATGAACCTGCAGATCCTGGAGGAGAGAGATTTTAGACACCTTTTTTTAGATCACTTCTCCGAGTGGCAGAAGGACAAGCCTACCTTCCCCTCCGTGGCCGAATGGTGGGAGAGTGTGAAGGACAGCATCCGAACCTTCTCCATGCAGTACAGCAAGCAGCGCAGGATGGAGAAGAAGTTCTCCATTCTGCAGCTGGAGAGAAGGTTGCGGGATGAATACGCCGCTCACAACAACGGGGGCACCATCAACCACGAGCGGCTGCTTGACATAAAGGGTGAGCTGAGGCGCCTGCATGAACAGGCTGCCTCGGCCCAAATGCTCCGCGACAAAATATTTGATGTGGAAAATAATGAAAAGTGCAATTCTTTTTTTTCCACAGAGCCAGGGAAGCCCGGGAGGAGAAGAGCTTTAGCTCTCTCCGTGCCTCAAATGGCAATATAGTCATGGATACATCAGACATGCTGGAGGTTGCTAAATTGTTTTATCTTAACCTTTTTAATGTTAGGGACACGGACCCGGTTGCTGGGGAGCGCTTCCTAGATAACATCTCACCTTGTCTTCCCAGTGACATCTGGGACGGCTTAGAAGCCCCCATCACCTTGGCCGAGCTGACCGCAGTGCTTGGCAAGATGAACCGCCGCAAGGTACCTGGCCTTGATGGGCTCCCGGTGGAAGTTTATTCCACCTTTTGGGATGTCCTCGGGCCGGAATTACTGCAGGTTGTAGAGGACGTTCAGCGCCGGGGTTTGCTCACTAGGAGCATGAGGTCGGGGGTCCTCTCTTTGTTGCACAAGAAGGGCGATCGGGCCGACCTTGGCAACTGGAGGCCCCTGACCATGCTTTGTGTAGACACAAAGCTCATCGCAAAGACCCTTACCGAACGCCTGAAGAAGGCCATGGCTCATCTGGTTCACAGTGACCAGACGTGTGGAGTACCGGGTCGATCGGCGACGTGGAATCTCCACCTCATCTGCGACGCCATCGCCTGGGTAGAGGATAGGAACCTCCCTCTCCTGCTGGTCAGCTTGGACCAGGAGAAAGCCTTCGACCGGGTAGATCACCGCTTCCTGTTCAAAGTATTGGGTAAGTTTGGCTTCGGGCCCAATTACCTGGGGTGGTTACTCACTTTGTATAACGAAGTTGGGAGCCATGTTGTTATCAATGGCTTCCTGAGTGATTTGGTGCCCCAGCGGAGTGGAGTGAGGCAGGGATGTCCCCTCTCCCCCCTCCTCTACGCGCTCTATATAGAGCCACTGGCGTGCGCCATTCGCACCCACCCCGGGGTCGATGGCCTTCTTATCCCAGGAAGTTGGGGGACAACTGTTAAACTGACTGCTGGAGAAAGCGTCAGGCTTTCCACTCCAACTCTGTACACACCATTAATTACGAGACAACACACTTAGAGTTTTACTTGCACAAGGGTAACCACACTCTCTGCATGCTAGGCTACAAAGGAATGTGTTACAAAGGGTGGTTCCCCTTGGCACCTTTATTTATAGTCAATGGGGGGCAGGGGTCTTGGAGTGAGAACAAAGAAAGGACTGTGAGAGTAAGAAGAAGTTCTGGTTTTCCTCAGGTGGACAACTATTTAAACACGTGCTCAGGATACGTGTAAACTAATATAATCTAAATTATGAAGGTAAAGAAAAACAAAATAATGTATATACATATTTACACTCATTGCTGATTATACAGAAATGATAACAAATGATTAATAACAGTTTCTTCAACCTAACAGTCCCTCCTCTTTATCATGACAGTATGATCAGAAGCATCAGTATTGTACAAATTGCAAAAACACTTTCAGCACAACCGTCATTCAGATCACATCATCATTATTATTAAGAGGGCTAGACAAGGTTAGTAAATCCATTTGTTCTTCTGCAGTGTATAGCAGAAAAACAGAACTAAAAGTATGTTGTATCATGGAACGGAGGCAGGGTATAATACAAATGAAACAACATACAAATAATAATGTAACAAGAATGGGGAGTGAGAACTTTAGCAGTAACTGCCACCAGGACCCAGTAAGAAACCAGTCCAACCATGAGGGACTGGCATGGGGATCCAGGGACATATGTGTACAGACATAACAGTTAGTTAAATTGTCTTTCTTTGCTGAATCATAAACATAACGATACCAGTAATTTTGTAAGGATGGGAAAGGATGGGTCTCATTTGTGGAGATAGGTCTCAGGTGGGAGCCGTCATGTGTCCATCTAGGTGGGCGAAACACCTGCTCTGGTGAGTGCAGAAGCAGACCAACAATTCCCATAAAGAGAATTACACCGAGAGTTACCTTACCACATCCCCACCCAATCAGAGCCATTCTAAATGGAGTGCAGATCAGCTGTTTTCTTCACCGGGTTGAGACGTCAGTATCCTATTGATTGCTGCGCCTTTGTAGCGGACTTCCACTGCTACTCCGAAGGTACAGAGGTCTCTGATACGGGCTTGATGGGCTTACAGTGACTCTTATGTATCCAGGAAGGTCACTCTGCTATCTTCACCGCTGTTGGTGTTGTGAGGAGGACTTGATAAGGTCCGTCCCACCGAGGCGTGCTCCAATCCTTTCGCAACAGGACCTTGACCAGGATCCAATCTCCTGGCTGTAGATTATCCTGTTGAACAGAAACAGAATTTACTGGCAGACTACTGGGATTATGTTTTTGTTGCGATGATAATAGCTTACGCATCCAATCGGCTAACGTATTTTCTCTGTCTGCTTTTCCTATATCACTCATTTCGGTTGCTAAGGGAAACGGTCTACCATACACTATTTCAAATGGTGTCAATCCTGCAGGAGTGGGAGTTATTCTCATCCATAATTTTACTAGAGACAAACATTCTGGCCACGGTCTTTTTGTCTCTTCCACTGTCTTTCTGAGTCTTGTTTTAATGGTGCCGTTGGTCCTTTCCACTAAGCCTGCGCTCTGGGGGTGATAAGCGCAATGATTTTTTATCGTAAACCCGAGTGCTTGTGAGCAAAGGGACATGGTTTGATTCACAAAATGAGTCCCATTGCCCGATCTTATAATATGAGGTATGCCATAGGTAGGGAAATAATGGCCTACCAAACATTTTGCAACGGTCATTGCATCACAGTGTTTTACAGGGTATATTTCTACCCACTTAGAAAAGGTGTCTATAATGACTAGACAGTACTTCTTCCCTTGTGACCAAGATAATTCAATGAAATCCATATGTACAATTTGAAATGGATACTCAGCTGCGGGAAACTGGCCACGTTTTGGCCTTATGTTGCCTTGTGCATTGTGTTTACAGCAAATTAAGCACGCTCGACAAAATTGTTTTGCATAATCAGAAAAATTTATAGTATAAAAGTATTGTTGAATAATATGTACCATCCCTCCTGTTGAGACATGGGTGTTTCCATGGCTCACTAAGGCAGCTGTCTTGTATAAATTTTTTGGTAGGATGGGCTTGTCATTCATATAATAAGTTTTCCCTTGCTGTATTGCTCCTCTCTTAATCCAGCTCTGTATTTCTGTTTTAGGTGCATGAGTCTGTGCATCACATAGTACATCACTATCTATCAACAAGACATCTGTAACATTTAAGGCAGGTTGTTTTTGTGCAGCACTTTTTGCCGTCATGTCCGCAAAACTGTTTCCTTTAGCTATTGCGGAAGCATCAGTTTGGTGTGCCTTACATTTGCATATCGCAAGGCAATTTGGTAATTGCACAACATCTAACAACCTGAGTAATAAGTTCGTATGAGTTAAAGATGTTCCTTGCGATGTCTTGAATCCTCTATTTTTCCACACTCTTGCATGGTGATGAACAGCTCCAAACACATATTGACTATCAGTGTATATTGTAAGTGGCTTGTTTTTGAAGAGCTCGCATGCCCTAATTACAGCATAGAGTTCAGCCGCTTGTGCTGAACAAGCAGGGGGGAGTGCATTGGCCTCTAACACTTCAGTAGATGTAACTACAGCATATCCGACCTTGTTCTTCCCCATGTCATTTTTTGATGCTGATCCATCTACAAAAACAACTGTTGAATCTGGTATCGGGGTCTGTAAAATATCTGCTCTTGGTTTGGTTTGTTCTTCCACAACTGCTTTGCACGTTGTCGGAAGAAGGGTGCTAGGGTTGAGAGGACCACATCGCTGTATCGTGATGTTTGACTGTGAAAGCAGGAGTGAGACTAGGGTCAGATGTCTAACATGTGTGAGGAATGGCAGTGGCGTCTGCAGTAAAACTAAAGAAACTGAATGTGGCACCTTCAAAGTGAGTGGGTGACACAACACTAATTCTGCTGATAATTTCACTGCTTCTGCAGCAGCTGCACATGCCTGCAAACACTGCGGAAAACCAGCTGCCACTGCATCTAATCGTTTAGAATAGAACGCTAATGGCCTCTCTTTTGCGCCGAATGGCTGTGTTAATACTGCCTTCATATACCCTTGATTTGCATCAACACATAGGGTAAATGGTTGTTGATAATCTGGCAGAGCAAGTGTCACATTAGTTTGTAACATCATTTTTAAGTTTGTGAATGCCAATTCTCCTTTTGTCCACTGAATTTTATCTTTCAGTGCCATGTCCTTCCCATAAATCAGGGTTTGTAAAGGTTGAACGAGTGCAGAATAATCAGGTAGCCATTCCCTGCAATAATTGCAAAGTCCTAAGAAGGACATCATTTGCTGTTTAGTCTTTGGCTTTGGTGCCTCTTGTATTGCCTGTTTTCTAGTTTCTAATAACGATCGACCTTGTTGGGAGAGTTTATGTCCAAGATATATAACTTCCTCTCTGCAATACTGTAATTTTTGTTTTGATGCTTTATGTCCTGTATCATACAAATGCTGTAACACTAACAGTGTGGCTTCTTTGCAATGCTGTTTTGTATCTGAAGCAATTAATATATCATCTACATACAATAGCACTTGACTATGGGACGGTACTTTACAGGAACTCATTGAATACCGTAGTGCCATTGTATATACATGTGGACTTTCTGAAAACCCTTGAGGGAGTCTAGTGTATGTGTATTTATGTCCTTTATAAGTGAAACCAAATAAGTGTTGTGAATCAGGATGTAGTGGTACTGAGAAAAAAGCATTACTCAGATCCACTACTGAAAAATACTTCTTGTCAGGGGACAAGGAATTTAACAAAAGGTGTGGATTAGGCACATCTGGTGCAGCATGTTGTACTATTTCATTTACTGGTCTTAAATCCTGCACCATGCGCCATTTCCCTGTATGTCCCTTCTGGACGGGGAAGATAGGAGTATTGCAAGTGGCCTCAGGAGCCTCTCGCAATATTCCTGATGCCAACATATCCTGCACTACAGGGGCTATACCTTTCTCTACTTCAGGTTTTAACGGGTATTGTCTAACTACCGGACGGTGTTCTGATTTCACGATTACTTTGTAAGGTGGAAACCCCTTTACCAGTCCTACATCAGCGGGGGAGGACGACCACAACCCTTCCGGGAGGCGATCTAGATCTGGACATGATCCCTCCTCCAGGGTTGGAAAAATTTGTCAGGTTGGGTCCTGCAAGTGTGTGGTGAGAGTGGTTTGAACTCTCCATCCCAAAGGAAACCGCCACACATTGTGTTTTTTGTCATAGCTCCAAAAGGAGCCAGGTACGGGTTGGTAGTCATTGAAACTGTGCATGGAATCTCGTAAGAACATCTCTACGTCCCTCCACTGCATCTGAGGTGGTTTTGATAGAGATACGTGTGGTGTTCCCCCTCTGAACACAGCCTGTGGTTTATTAGATAAGATGACTGAAGCAGCAGAAAAGCCAGTAGTGGAGTTAACATATATATGTTGTAAGGTGATACAAGTGTCTTGAAGGGCATGAAACGTTTTGTCATAGGCATAATCTGGTCCTGGGGTGCCTTTGTACCACATAGTGACGTGTAAGGCATCGCCAGGCATGAACTGGGTTTGTTTAGGGGACTGCTTTTCTCTAGTTTTTCTCAATATTTCACGTGTCTGTGCTGTCCCCCCCAGATCTAGGGACCAATAATACTGTGGAGCTGACATGCCATGTATCACGAAAGTTTGCTTTTGTACTATAGCCTTCATGCCAGTGGGTGTTGCAATCACACTAATACCCATTTGTATCATAAGATCCCTTCCTAACAGATTGACTGGACATGAAGGGCTTATTAGCACTTGGGCGTGACATTCTAACTCTGTTTCCTCATCTTTTATGCTAACTGGATTTGTCAATTGATGACTTTCAGCTTGGCCTCCTGCAGTTCGTATATTTATGGAGGACGAAGAAAAGGTGACCCTTGGAGGGCTAGTGGTTAACACTGTTCTACAGGCTCCGGTATCACATAGGCACTCATATATTTTCCCATTTATAATAAGCCTTCGTTTTGGTAGTTCTTCAAGTTGTTTTAGTGCTAGCAGTTGGCAAACTGCTTGCAAATCTATCTCTTCTGTCTCATCCTGTTTTTGCAGCTTATCTGGCTCTTTTGATAGTTCACAGGCTAATTGTCATTGATTCTCTGTGGAATTTGGGTTGTTTATAAACTTGGTTCTACATTGCCTAGCTAAGTGCCCAAGTTTTCCGCATGTCCAGCAAGTGTTATCTTGCTGTAATAAATTTCGCTGATTGCTCCTAAAAGCACCTCTCCCCCTTCCTTGGCCTCGTGACCTTCCTCTGAACCCTCCCCTCCCTGGAGGATTCATATGTATTATTGCAACAGTATCATTAGCAGCAAACACTGCGTCTGATTTCTGTTTTTGTGCTGTATGGGCGTGTTGGGCATATTCTAGGGCTTGCTGTACTGAACCAGTATTCTGATGTACCCAATGTTTATCTATGTATCTCTTCAGTTCAGGTTTTAGCCCTGTGATGAACGCACGTTTTAACTGTTGCTGATAAACTCCTCCATTTTCCTCATTATGAGGAATTCCTGAATTCCCTCTAAACACCACTCGCATCCTGTCCATAAAATCCTCTGGCTCTTCTCCATCCTTTTGCTTGCATTGTGCAATTCTGCCATAATCTGCTCGTCTCATAAACACTGTCTCTATCCTTCCATGTAATTGCTGCATACTCTGTTGCAGAGCTTGTGAATTATGTGCAAGTGGTTGATTGTCTGGTCCATGACCAGTAAAGTCTCCTGCTACTCTTCCCCATTTATGATTGAACAGCTGTCTTAAACATTGGAACATTTCTCTACCATTCAGGTGGAAACTGCTCTGTAGTTCCAATATTGCTGTCCAAAATTCTGGTACCCCTTCATCAACAGGAGGTATTCCCTTTAATGCTGCCGTTCTATCTTCAGCTGTCCATGGTCTATAGACTAACATTGTTTCAGGTCCTCCATCTGGCTCTCTATTAGGGTTTGCCACCTCCACTAGGGGGCATTGTAATTCTATTTCTTCCTCTTCACTATCAATATCAATGCCTTCATTTCGCGGATGCCATCGAACCTTAGCAGTAGCTAGATCGCGCACAGGGTATAACGTAGGATCTCTACTCCTAGTTATAATGGGGGAAGAAGGAAGAGCTGATGGCTTCTTTGGTATTGTGCCCGTAGCTGATGGTTGTTTTATTTCCCTTCTATCTACGGGTTGCATGGGGGCAGGCAATAGTGGTGGTGTTGGTGGTCTATTTTCTCTATGTTTTATTTTGGCCACCGTCTCATCATCTAAAGTGACTAGAGCGGCTGCAGTTAATTTATCCTTTCTATCATCCTTTTTCTGCTTTCTACGTATATCTCTTAACTTACTTTGTTCCAACCAATTATCTGAATACTTATATTCTTTTTTCCTTTTCTCCAATTTTCCTTTCTTCAAGGTTCGTAACATTTCTAGTTTTAAATTTCCTTGTAATTTTAAGATATCTGGAGTGTGGAGTTTCCCTTCAAATCCATGTTTTTTCCTCCACCTCCGATTACTTATTTGTCCTGAACCTGGTTTATATCCTTCCATGAACTTCTCATCTCCCTCTAATTCAATCTTCTTACTCTGATTCTTTCCCATTTTTTTTTCTTTCTCCGCACTACACAGGTCCTGGGTGGAAATTCACTGGTACGAGATATGTGGGAGGACACCAATACGGCCTTCTACTGCACGCTGTTCGCGCAGCGGTATCGGTTTTCAGGGATGAAACCCGTCCTTGGTCCCTCAATCACCAGTAGTTCTTTCCCACCAGGCAAAATAAGAAATGGACTGACCAAAGCAACTCTAAGCTTCTATAATAGTCTTAATCCAGTCATTCAGACAGTACATGTACGTTCATACTTCGCTTAATTACGGCTAAGCCTAACCCGCTTAATTACGGCTAAGCCTAACCCGCTAAATTACGGCTAAGCCTAACCCGCTAAATTACGGCTAAGCCTAACCCGCTAAATTACGGCTAAGCCTAACCCGCTTAATTACGGCTAAGCCTAACCCACGTCAATTGACCCGGTTATTTCGCTGAATAACCTTGTTGTCTCACCTATCCCGTGTGCTTGTGTTCCGTCACCGAGGTCCGTCAGGCATCACCAGACGTCGAGCGCAGTTCTAACCACCGGCCTGATGACGAATTCACGTCTCAGGTCTTTCTTGCACCCGTCTCCGAGTGGCTGCCGGCAGGCTTCAGTGTCGCTCCTCTCGGCGCGCTGGCGATGTCGTCAGGTGTCCTCGGATCCGGCTCGAAGGACCAAATTATATGTTGGAGAAAGCGTCAGGCTTTCCACCCCAACTCTGCACACACTATGAATTACGAGACAACACACTTTAAAGTTTTACTTGCGCAAGGGTACCCACACTCTCAGCAGAATGTGCTACAAAGGGTGGTTCCCCTTGGCTCCTTTATTTATAGTCAGTGGGAGGCGCAGGGGTCTCGCAAAATAGGGAGGTGAGAGCAAGAAGAGAAAGTTCTGGTTTTGCTAAGGTGGGAATGCTATTATTAATATAATCTAAAGTACGAGGCTAGAGGAAAACAAAAAAATGTATATACATATTTACACTCATTCCTGATTATACAGAAATGATAACAAATGATTAATAACAGTTTCTTCAACCTAACATATCCTAATAATAATAGACTGTCATCTCTAAATTGCCCACAGTGTGTGAGTGAGTGCATTCCCTGCAATGGACTGGCATCCCATCCAAAAGTATACCATTGTGTCCTATGTTACTTGGGATAAGCTCCAGGCCCTCGTCTCCAGGATATGTGGTACGAGGATGGATGAATAATAATCATGTTTATTTCAATTTCAATTATTGGCAAATATAAACATGTACCAAGGATAATAGCAATAAATACAGTATGCCAAAATAAATGCTAGAGGAGAATCCTGCAATTCCTGCCCCAGTCCTGGGTCTAGGGAGTTTATTCTCACTGAGATTGCATAGGATTCCTCTGGCTGCTGTTTTTCTCCCGTACACGTGAAGTGCTACTTCTTCATTGCCCACACGTGAGCCAGTATGTGAGCCCTGATCCGGGCTACCATCCCGCCCAAGGCATTTCCTCTGTATGCTGCTTCCTGCAGCCCTACAGTGGATAAAAGGAAAGGACAATGGTTTGTTGATTTATAGCACATATATTATTATATTTTATATTGTTCAAATATACATTACTCAGTAATAACTCAGTAACTACTCAAGTACAAATGATGAACAAATACAGTAACTGTTATGATTAAGAATGAACGAACGTGGGATCAGTATATAACTAATACTTTCTGGTTAATTAATAAATTAAGTAAGAGTGTACTACTTCAGGGGCGGCATGGTGGTGCTGTCATGCCCGGCTCGTACGATCCTCGTGTGTGCCACGCCCCCTGATTACCCACGTGTGCTTCCCTGATCTTGCCCAGCTGTGTCCACTTATTTTCGCCCAGTCTCGTCTATTTCAGTCCATGACTTGCCTTAGTTTCTGGTCCGTCATTGATGTTAGTTAGTCTTAGTGCTGTCTGCTCCGTCCCGATCCCGAATAAATCCCCGTTTTCCCCGTACTCCGCCCGCTTGCCTGCTTCCTGTCCGTTTGTCAGCCTGTGCGCACTACCCGCTTTAACCAGCGAACTCTGACAGGTGCACTGGTTAGCACTGTTGCCTCACACCTCTGGGACCTGGGTTCGAGTCTCCGCCTGGGTCACATGTGTGTAGAGTTTGCATGTTCTCCCCATGTCGTCGTGGGGTTTCCCCCCACAGTCCAAAAACATGCTGAGGCTAACTGGAGTTGCTAAATTGCCCGTAGGGGTGTGTGTGAGAGTGAATGGTGTGAGTGTGAAGTCAAACCAGTGGTACCCAAGGATTCTCCGAAGAGACACAGTACCAAAGGAGTCCAGTCTTCATTTCTGGTCACTGGATAACGTCCATGTCTAGCAGCCACACAGCAAAATAAGGAGCACCAGGAGCCCTTCACTGTCTTACAAAAATATCAGGAGTGCCACAGACCCCATTCCAGCGACTACATGACCCCCATGCTCTCCCAATCCATCTACTGACATGATAGGAAGAGGCACGAGAGACATGAATGTCACTGCTGAGGTAAGTGATCCTCTCAAGGTTGACATTCTCTCTTTTTCTGAACTACATTTCACTGTAAACAGTACATCTACTGTAGATTCCCATTCATATTCCATTACTGCTTCTCCAGTACAGGGAACTGCTGTGCTGGGAGCTTACAACAGGACCCAAGGTACCCAGAGTAGTATACACACAGTCACAGTTCACACAGTCTGTTGATGGAATCTAGTGAACACAGAAAACTTGCAACATTATACTGATTTTTTGTCAGGGTCAGAACTGAACTCACAGCTCCGTAATTGTGGGGCCATGGTGTTACTCACTGAGCAAAACAAGCTCATGTCTGGATGTCTGCAAAGACCCCTATGAAGAGAAACAGAGAGGACCCTGTAACTTTGCCTGGATTAGGGTTAACAGGGTCCTGCCCTGGGGTCAGGCCTCGTGGTCGGCCTCTACCCATAGGGCCCTGGCTGAGCACTAGAGTTACATGGGTCCGCCCTCCAGTGGGCAATTTACTCAGTTTCATTACAGCACCCATAAATACCCTCTGCAATGGACCTGTCAAAAACCGTTCAAGTTACCATCTTAATGGGATCAAGTGTAAAAGCTGCCCTCTTTTCTTACTATCACTGCTACTTCAATTTGCTGGCGAGCTGTTTCAAAATTTTATCAGTTCCATTCCAGCCCCCTATAATGCCTCTGCAAAGACTGAAAAAGATCCATCAAACGGTTATTGAATTATGGTCTTAGCAGGGTCAAGCATCAAAACTGCTGCTTTTTTCATTATCACTATGTGGCGCTGCTTCCATTTAGGGACTGTTTCAAAATTAAATCAGTTCTAGTTCCTCACCAATACCTGTACAAAGATTGAAAAGGATTCGTCGAACGGTTTTTGAGTTATTGGCGTGCATGCCAAAGTATCTGCAGCGACAGGGGAACAGTGCTAAAACCAAAAGTATTCCCTGAAGGCCAGGGAATACCATCCATCCATCCATTTTCTAAACCACTTATCCTACTGGGTCGCGGGGGGTCCGGAGCCTATCCCGGAATCAATGGGCACGAGGCAGGGAACAACCCAGGATGGGGGGCCAGCCCATCACAGGGCACACTCACACACCATTCACGCACACATGCACTCCTACGGGCAATTTAGCAACTCCAATTAGCCTGAAAGCCAGAGAATACAACAAAGGTAATTTATGCTTACAGATCTGAAATCAGCAGATCACATTTATGTGGCATCATGTATGTTAAGTTCTTGTTGCTGTTAAGCGGAGAACTACTACACGGGAGAGAAGTATCCAGGCTGAAAAATATCTTCTGGAATTTTACTGAGGTCAGCATGTCATTGGCCCCAAAGTGGCATTCCCATATCAGTTGAAATATGCAATTGTCTGCATGCATAAACTTGCCTCTTACGCCATACTCCATGCTAGGAAATAGCTATGAAAATATTGTCCTCGTACTCACCTCAATCTGGGAATACTATTGTTGTTAAATAGCTATGCATAAGATTACATTTGCCATGGCTGAGACTGAATCACTTTCAATCACTACATGATGGTTATTAGGCATTTAATTACTAGCGGCTGTCAGTGATTGTTAATTGCTGTATAGTAACTTGGGAGAATGACACTGTGGATGCTGAAGTAACCGATGCTGTGTGCACACTCACCCCTTTAATACGATGACAGTGTAGTTCTGCTTTAGCGGGATGATTACTGTGCATCTGGTGACAAAGATTTACGATGGATAATTTAAAACCCAAGTACTGGAATACTTTGCCAAACAGAACATCCTGATGAGCAAATTAATTTCATCATGAAACTTTAAAATAAAAGTTATTTTTGGTGATGGTAACTTTCAATTCCCCACGATTCCCCAGTTCCAGTCCTGCAGGCCTAGTCTGCACCCAGATTTTAATACTCAAACACCTTATTCAGCTCACCAGCCAATTGCCAGGTTTAGTAGGTGTATTTGACAGGTCCTTGCAAACTGGTTCTCCAGGACTGGAATTGGGGAAGCCTGATATATAACATTATATACTGCACAGGTCCTTCTCAAAAAATTAGCATATTGTGAAAAAGTTCATTATTTTCTGTAATGTACTGATAAACATTAGACTTTCATATATTTTAGATTCAATACACACAACTGAAGTAGTTCAAGCCTTTTATTGTTTTAATAATGATGATTTCGGCAAACAGCTCATAAAAAAGTGCTCCAAAATCTCCTGATAGCTAGCTGCATTGGCCCTGCCCTTGATAAAACACAGTGGACCAACACCAGCAGCTGACATGGCACCCCAGACCATCACTGACTGTGGGTACTTGATTTCCGAATGACATGCAAAATTTGCTTTCATCCGAAAAAAGTACTTTGGACCACTGAGCAACAGTCCAGTGCTGCTTCTCTGTAGCCCAGGTCAGGCGCTTCTGTCATTCGGAAATCAAAATTTTGGAGCACTTCATGCTTCCATCTGCTGAAAAGCTTTATGGAGATGAAGATTTCATTTTTCAGCACGACCTGGCACCTGCTCACAGTGCCAAAACCACTGGTAAATGGTTTACTGACCATGGTATTACTGTGCTCAATTGGCCTGCCAACTCTCCTGACCTGAACCCCATAGAGAATCTGTGGGATATTGTGAAGAGAAAGTTGAGAGACGCAAGACCCAACACTCTGGATGAGCTTAAGGCCGCTATCGAAGCATCCTGGGCCTCCATAACACCTCAGCAGTGCCACAGGCTGATTGCCTCCATGCCACGCCGCATTGAAGCAGTCATTTCTGCAAAAGGATTCCCGACCAAGTATTGAGTGCATAACTGAACATAATTATTTGAAGGTTGACTTTTTTGGTATTAAAAACACTTTCCTTTTATTGGTCGGATGAAATATGCAAATTTTTTGAGATTTTGGGTTTTCATGAGCTGTATGCCAAAATCATCAATATTAAAACAATAAAAGGCTTGAACTACTTCAGTTGTGTGTAATGAATCTAAAATATATGAAAGTCTAATGTTTATCAGTACATTACAGAAAATAATGAACTTTTTCACAATATGCTAATGTTTTGAGAAGGACCTGTATAACCCCCCCACAGCCAGATGCCACTGTAACCAAATAATCAATGTTATTCACTTCACATGTTATGGCTGATCAGTGTATAACCTCTGTATCTCAGTTACGTTTCAGACTGTTTTGCTACATTGTGCAGATTAATATACTGTGTTCATAATAAATTTCAAAATTTCCCAAAGTTCAGCACATTGTCAGTTTCACTGGCCAACACACTGATCATCGTAACATCATCAAGTTCTTTAGCCAAATGAGGTGTGCTGGGCAATGGGAAACCTGACACTGCAGTACAGTGATTCATGCAGCAGCACTGGGAAAATGTAAAAACACATTTTACCTCCAAGAGCCACTGTTCTCCCACCTTTTTTCAGCAGTCTTACACGTCTGTAAACACATAAAATATGTTTGCACATATACTGTACTGATCCTGAGAGGATTAAGATGGCAAAAATATCAATTGGGCTGGTGATTGCACAATATTTTAGAAGCTAAATTATGAAACGTATTACTATATATATTACACAATGATAAGGTATAAATACAGAAAAGCTACATACTGTTGGAGTGAAGCTGAAGTCCTTCTCTCTCCTAGACAATGGAATCAGCAGAAATGAAGTTTTGCCACGACATGAGAAGCCAGGAAAGTGAAGCAGAACATGAACAGGAACATTATTCAGCCTTGGCTGACTAGGTCTGTATTCCGGACATTACATTCATGATTTAATTTGATTGTAAGGGATTGAATAATTTTAACTTGCTTGCAGGTTCCCTATGTACAGTATGTATTACCTTTCCTGACCTTCGGAGGTCCTCCCTCCTGTTTCGGAGCATTTTTAAGGCTTTTTCCCGAATTTCCTGCTCTTTGCCGACGAGGCTGCAGGGCAACTCTGCTGTGACCTTGAAATTACATGAAATATTCTGTTAAAACACTTTATTTGGTGTTTTTGTCACGGGAGACGGCAGCGATAGCGGGCAGAGCGGCGATCGTGCGGGCAGGCGGGTAAAAAGCAGGCAGACAGCCGGGAATCAGGGCAAACGAGGGGTTTAATTCAAGGACGAGGGCACGAACATCGACTGACATCAATGACAGACAACGGGTTAGTACAAATCAGGAACTTAAATACATGGAACAAGGCAGCAGGAAACAAGACACGACTGGGCACGATCAGGAAATCACACGTGGGTAATTAGGGGGCGTGGCACACACGAGGAACGGACGGAGCGGGCGTCACAGTTTTACCTTGTGAATTGAAATTTTAAGCACTCATTGTGCTTTATGTGGTAAAAAAGTAATAGAGAAATTAAACTATTTGATTAGAAATATTGATTTTAAACAATTTTATGAGGTACAGACTTTGCTTATGACAGGGTTCCAGTCAATTTCCGCTGCCTTGCAGGCAGTGGTCCACATTTGTGATGCACCCAGGGATGATCTTACAACAGCCTGGTGGAGATGTGTAGAAAAAAGAAAGATATCAGTTTTGCACCAAAAACGTTAGAATAGAGAGGAGTGCAGGTGGACATAGAATGAGCAGAATGAATGGTAGCAGTATTTCTGATGTGAGAACCACTTATTCTGCTTATTCTACTTCCACCTGCACTGTCTGTGTTCTAACAGCTCTGTCCACTTTAGTTTCTATTTCCAGGACTGTGTGATACTTACACTGAATCTCTTTTGTTCAGGTGTTGCCGCTGACTTCCCTGCTTATTTTTTAGGAAGTCTTCTGCTTCCACTCCAGACTGATTGAGGGAAAGATCATGAAACTAAATATGATATATTCTGTAACCATGACTTGACAGCAGTATGTCTGTGAAACCACAAAAAAACACAGAGCTTGCTATCAAACAGACAGTTTACTTGCCTTTAGTTTTAAAATGGAAATTAGGGATTTCCTCAGTCTGAGGTTTTTGGGGAACAAAAGGTAAACATCTTGCTCTCCAATGTCCACAAAATCATCCCCTGTCACACCTTGTTCTTCATGGTAAAACAGAGAGAAAGTAGATTAATCCACATGACTGTAACTATAAAACCCAAAATATTATGGCCACACAGAAATTGAAAAAATAACAATGATTATGAATAAATTAATAATAAAACCCCATAATATAATTAAGCCACGCAGAGTGAGCACATAGCAGGCATAGCAACAGTAAGTAAGGTGGACAAAGGGGCAACTGAGAAGACTGCATCAGCAAATTTAGCATATTTAGCATATAAACACAACACTGATAGTTATCAATTTAGCATTACCATATACAGTACAGTACTGTGCAAAAGTCTTAGGCAGTCCAAAGAAATGTTTAAAGCTGTTTATCTGGGTAGCAAGTGTACTTTGGCTTAGAACAAAAAATACAATTTAACATTAGAACGTGTGCAAATTAAGAGTAACACAATAAAAACTAGTAATAATTTCTTCTGTTTTCTAAAAAGTTACTGATGTCTAGTTGGATGGCTAGATGAACACTGCTTCAGTTCCCAAACTTCTCCTCAGGGGCACCTCAGTCGTTCCATGATTCTGTTAAATTTCCCCAACAGCTCAATTAAATAATTAAATATATCGATTCAAAAAGTCAGTGAGAGATTGACTAGCTGTATGAGGTCTGCTAGTGGCCAAGTCAAAAAATACATGGCTGCACTGGACGATTGCTGCAAATACTAGGATGATTTTAGCAGAGGTTCTGAAATGGCGAAGCTGACACACTTTGACAGGCATCATATCATAGTTTTACACCAACAGGAGGATAATCTAAACATCATTTTCTTTGCCTGCCTAAGACTTTTGCACAGTACTGTATATATATAATTAGGCCCTCAATCATGGCCTTACAATGGCTGAGGCTGGTCGGCTGAATGACGGGAGAACAACCATGTCCACAACCATCAAACATTTCATAGAGCCATCAGGTATGTAATCCAACAATGTGCCCTGTACTGTAATATTATCCTCTTACTGCAATGCTTCATATTACAGTATTCCATTTGCATTTTATATTATACAGTGAGTGTTACTTCATACAGTTACATACTGGATGTATACTGTAGCACACATGTCGCGTCACTCATGGTCACACACACAGATTAACCTCCCCCCAAACCACAGGCAATATGCCAGGACAAGCAGTGTAGTACAATCTTTTATTAAACATGCAAGAGCAAACCCACTACTTAACACACGGGGGGGGGGAAAGAGAATATCTAACACCACAAATGGGGGGGGGGACATGCCCTACATACACACCTTTCCCACTGAATACACCCCCATAGAATTAGCACTTCAACCTCCCAAATTCCTGTGAAAATGTTACTGCGATTGAGCATGTACATGAGGGATTGAGTACACACCAATACAATCCAAATCCAAAACACAGATGGTAAATGTGCTTTTCTACTTTTATGAGAACTGAAAGCACTTTACAATTCATGCCTCACATTCACCCATCCACACACCGGGGGCAGAGGCTGCCATGCAAGGCGCCAACCTGCACGCTGGGAGCAATTTGGGGTTCAGTGTCTTGCTCAAGGACCCTTTGAAGGGGTCAGGAGAAACCAGGGCTCGAACCTGCAACTCTCTGGTTGCTAAACGATAGCACTACCTCCTGCGCCACCATCTTCCCCAAATGTAAGGAGAAGGAGGTTCCTCGGAGCTCCGAGATGTGTTTGGCTATAATAAATCTCAAATATAGCTATATGACATCGTTTTTCATAACACCAGCATTTATTTTTTAGGTTTGTCGAGCTCCGTCAAAACAGTTGAATTAGAACGAGCCCATTATGTAACTGGAACCCCTCCCACATGTAAACACAGTGAGGCGCTACAGCGTTGGTTTGTTGTCTGAGGCTATGATACTGACCACAAACACATTCTCAAATTTCACTGCACCAATCACAGCATATGCAGGCAGAAAAATTATAGCAAAAAACATTCAGCATTAGATTCTAAAACCGTCTGTAATGTCTGTGTTTATCCAGTGGACCATAAACTAAAATAAGTTTTTCTATTTCAGTTTCTTTCAGATGTTATAAGGTAATAAATAAACAATCATAATAATTAAACCATGCATTACTGACTATCAGACAACTTCAACAAGTTACCAAATGGATGCAAAATCAAAGATATTCATTTGCGCCTGGCACTAACCATATATTCCTTCACAGTACTAAGCCATAGAAAGGGCCCCAATGAAACCCCTGCATTCCTGCATCGTAGATACTCTAATCTCAGCATTTATAAGATTCTATTTGTTTCTACTGTGCGAAATTATTTGTAACACAAATGTCTAAACTGGCATGAGAGACAGATTCAGCTCTTGTGAAGACTGGCATGTGAAACTGGAAAATGCACTGGGGAAATTCAGTGCACATAAAGACAGGCAGTGCCACAGATTAGCACTGATGACATGGATTCAGAAGATCAATCCTGTTAATATTCAACCTTCAGATGAGCTGGAAAGAGCAGCAGCAAGTGAGGAAAAATCTTCTGAAGTTAAGTACTTGGCACGGCAAGGCCTGGCTTTTCGAGGTGTTGGTAAGGAGAGTGGGAATTTCAAGCAGCTTCTAATGCAAACAGCAGAGGGCGATGCAGAGCTGACCATGTGGCTGAAAGGTCACTTTGATTTCACCAGTGCTGTTTAATTGTAACACCTGTTCCTGGGTTGCCCTCAGTCCTTGTTATTGGTTATGATTCTCACTGTCCTGCATTGTGTCTTGTTAGCTGTGTATTTAAGTGCCTGTTCTGCTTCTGTTCTTTGATGGTTCATTATAGCTGTATGTTGTATGTATGTATATAGTTCTCTAGTTGTGTTTATTCCATCATTTAGTTCATTCCTGGTCATTTGCTGTTTATTTTGGATCCATCCTGATCCTTTTGGTTTTGATGTGTGTGTTGTAATAAACCCTATTTTCCACCCGTGTCATGCACTGCCGCAACCAGAAGAGGGCAGAAGATATGGCACAAAAACAAAGGAAGAAGCCTAACTTTAAAAAGAACAAAAAACATCAAGACTCATCCAGCATGGGTGGTGGGTTAACGAATAACACAAACAATCAAAGAATAAGCAAACAAATGAGAGAAAAGATGCAGAGATGACTGAGAAGCAGGGGATGACTGGAGAAAAGACGACAGGACCAGAAGACAGGAGGGATACAGGGAGAGCGGAGAAGACAGTATAACTGAAGAATGGGAGAAGAGGAGAGACTGCAGAGGAAGGAGAACATAGATGACTGGAGGGGAGGGAATATAGGAGCAACAGAGAGAAGGAGGAAGGGCTGCGGAGGAGAAGACAGGATAAGAGGAGAAAATGTGAGCAGAGAAGGATAAACCCCCCAACTGCCCAGCAAAGTGCACTTGTAAGTAAACCACAATTTTAGCCTTGGGCTCAATATCTGGACTTGTCTCTGTGTAGCGATGCATAGAATCCTTGACACTGGTTATGACTGTACTGTATTACTCCTAAACCTGCCATTATAGTGTAAGAAGTGTTTTTTTTTAATAATTTTTTTTAAGGTAGAGCGATGTAGCCCCCGGAGAAGTCCCCCCCCCGAAGCCCTGTTTGTTCCCTTCTAGCTACCAGATGAAACTCACAATGCACCCCAACGCCACCTAACTTCTCTTCCACATGATGCACCTTATTTACCCTCTGAATCCTGTCTATTATTGAGCGTTTTTCTATCCATTTGATTATAAACTTATTACACTGTATGTACATTAGTCAGCCACATATGCTGTACGGCTTTGTTTTCCGGACAGTCTGGGCTACTCAGATGTGTCATAATTCGATTTGTAAATGCTGACAGTCTTGATATTATCCTTCTTATCAGGAAAAACTACTTCTGCATATAGATATTTCTCAATTTTTAGTCTCATCTAATATAAAAATTGGCAGGCAGTACAAATAGAATCTTATTATCTTATTATCTTTCCCAGAGCAGCCCTCGTCCCTGAACCTCCCGTCCTGCCTTCCCTGCCAGCCCCAGGATCTCTCGTCTCCCCTTCCCTTCGTCTCCATGTCCTGTGCCTGCCTGTTGGACTGGATCTCCCCGGCTACCGAATCTACCTTCTGTCCCCGACCATTCTTCTTGCCTGGCCCATTGAAAGCCTGTTCCCTGCTCGATCTAATAAAGATCGCTCTGTTCCGCATTCCTGGGTCCGCGTTTCCCTGCCGAGGGTGTCCTAACAATTATGTCTCCAGTAATAATTTTCTGCTAATAGCATTAATTCTCTTATTTCGGTATCGTTGTACTGCATGTACATGTTATCACCATCAAAGAAAAAAACGCGTTATGACTTATCAGTCATTATTATTGTTTTTGTTGTTTATTTAATCGTGTAGCAATACTGCCACTTGTCATATTATTAATTGCGTATTTATATAATATTAACCAATGACCAATCTCTGTATCTTACTAGCATATTTTGCGCATTTGTCTTTGTATCAGCCGTAGCGGTCTGCAGGGGGAATCGCAGAAGCTGGAGTTTCTTAGAGCGCTGCATGGGTTTGGACAAACCATAGGTATTGGTAATATTACTGGACAAAAATATATCGTTATTGGTGTCCACCAAAGTTTCCAGCACTAGCTACAAGAAATGGGATTGAATGCATTTGCTCGTTTTTATTTGTATTTATTTTTTTAAAAGTTTCTTACATTATATCCGTGCTTTTTAAAGGTTATATCTTAATTTTTCAAAAGTAAACACAAAAAGGATGACACTTAATGCCCCCTCCCTGCCCCCACCCTATTTAGAACGTTAGGCGTTCCATTACGTAAAAATGTAGTACTACGTCATGATGCACCGCTTATAAATGATCTGTTTGATAAGGGAGAATCAAACACAAACGATTCGTGAGTGCATCGTACGTGTTGTAAGAGCAAGTGAAGCTGAAAGACATTGACAGTTAAGGTAAGGCCTCCCCTTCAAAATGTATACTTCACTTAGATCAAAGGTATTAAACTAAAAAAAACGCTGTGAGATGCTAAACTACCGACCGCAAAACGTGCAGACTGGTGGGTGTCAGTTGCGCTGGAATGACATTACATGGTTTTAATTTTTCTCTGATATCGGCCGGCCAGATACAGTAATTTGTTTGAGACCCCTGAATTTAAATAATAATTAATTTTTATAACGATGGTGGCCTATATAATGTGCCGATTTACTTGTGAAGTTGTTCAGCTGGTTGACATGGCATTGATTACTGCTTTTTAAGAAAGTGCATGTAGTCTCACACTGTAGAAGTCCATTGCTCAGTTGTCAGCATGCTCAGCGTGTCGCCTGTGATGTGTCCTGCACAGCAGCAGGCTACATTGCGTTTAATGGACTAATACTTCTTCAACCCATTAAATGATTCCTTTCTCTCTCCCTGCCAGTGATGGCACCCTCTATCAATCTCTTCACCTTCCTCGTCCTGTCCCTGGTGGGGGGCAGCTCTTCATGGGACGAAGCTTCGCCTTGCGGATCCGGCTCCATCCTGACAAGGCCCTACACGGCCTTGTGTGAGCTGGATGCGGTGTGGGGCTTGGTGGTGGTGGTGGCGGCAGCGGCGGCGGCCCTCGCCTCGCTGATCCTGCTCCTGGTGGTACTGTGTCGCCTGCGGAAGATCACAGAGGCTGAGGAGCGCAGCGGGGTGGCGCCGCTACTCCTGCTGCTCGCAGCCATATTTGGGCTTTGTGGCCTCAGCCTGGGATACATCGCTGAGTAGCAAGAGAGCCTCTGCTTCGCCCGGCGTGTCCTGAGGGGGGTGTTGCTTGCTGTCTGCAACACCTGCCTAGTGTTCCAGGGTCTGCGACTGCGCCGGTTGGGACAAGGTGCTCATAGCCCTAGCACAGGTCAACTGATGGGGCTGGCGGTGGCCTTGGCCGTGTTGGATCCGGAGTGGATCCTTCTAGCCACGATGTCCACGTGCCAGCCAGCCTGTGAATACCAGCCGCTGGACTTTGCGCTGGCCACCACTTATGTGCTGGTCCTGCTCCTGGCAGCACTGGTGGGGGCGGCCTGCAGTCTGTGGAGGCAGCAGCCACGGTGGAGGTGCAGGACCATGTGGCTGCTCATCACCTGCCTGGCCTCAGTCCTGCTGTGGGTGGCCTGGATCACCTTCTGCCTGTATGGCAACGCGGCGCTTGGCCTGCCCCCAACATGGGACAACCGGGTACAGGCAGTGGTGCTGCTGGCACAAGCATGGCTGCTCATACTGCTGCACGCTGCTCCTGAGGTCCACGCCACCTTACGGCCCCCGTCCCGCATGAGAGAGGCCAGTTTAGAGGAGGGCCTTTCTCACCTGTAGTTTGGAGCAAACCGGGACTTCGTGTTCAGTGACAACAACTCAGGTATGGTACTTTGTTTTTGCTTCTTTGACCTACTCTGTGACTCTGTGTGTACTTGAGAGAGAGCATAGCCCTCGCTCTTTCCTCACACGGAGCCCCTACTGGAAGTCTGTGGAACAGCAGCATATAAGCAAGGTCTATGGACCTTTCCCTGTAACTCAGATCTCACTTGAGCAGAGCTTAGGTACCATGGCTGCATGTGCCCCCCCCCCCCCAACAATCCCAAAAAAAAAGTGAAGTATGACTACTGCACTGCTGAAGGATGTTTACATGATCAATATCTGTCTCTCTCCTGCAGGTGTCCTCCCCAGCCCCCAGGAAACATTACATTTTAAATAAATAATATATATATCATCATCTCTGGAAGTGGTGTGTTTTTTTAGGGTTAAAAAGTTGAGAAACATTCAATGGTCATCATCATACCATATATCAGTAGCCCAGCCACTGGTCAGTTCCTTCACTCTACTGTTACAGACTTTCATGAAAACATTTTTTAAATGTGGGTGTTTTACCTGTATGATATGCTTGCCTTTTGTACTGGACATAAAATAGAATTAAATTTTTACATTATATTACTCATACAACAGGCGCAGTGCAGTGGTTAGCACTGGTGCAGGTGCACCAACAGGTGGTGCAGTGGTTAGCACTGTTGCCTCACACCTCTGGGACCCGGGTTCAAATCTTCGCTTGGGTCATATGTGTGTGGAGTTTGCATGTTCTCCCCATGTCATCGTGGGGTTTCCTCCGGGTACTCCGGTTCCCCCCACAGTCCAAAAACATGCTGAGGCTAATTGGAGTTGGTAAATTGCCCATAGGTGTGCATGTGTGAGTGAATGGTGTGTGAGTGTGCCCTGCGATGGGCTGGTCCCACATCCTGGGTTGTTCCTTGCCTCGTGCCCATTGCTTCCGGGATAGGCTCCAGACCCCCCGCGACCCAGTAGGATAAGCGGTTTGGAAAATGGATGGATGGATTACTCATACAAACACACACATCTGTAGGTTCTCAACTCTAGGTTTATATCAAACACATTAAAGCCAAACAAATGCAAAAAGTCCATGTATCGTTTGTCCTTGGGTTTTCCAGTCCAAAACGAAATCAGGAAAACTAAACAACAGCAGCGTTTTTTGGTTTTTCTGTCAGAAGGGGAAAAAGCGAAAAGCAGAAAACAAAAAATCAGGCTTCATATTTTATCCTAAAATGTAGAAAATATTACAAAAATACACCATTCTAAGGGTGGGTGTTTCCAAGCTTATGACTGGGACTGTTAATGTTGTAAAATTAAGATAAAGTTCACATTAGGCTGTATCTTACATCTCTGGTATCTGTTAGATCTGAATTTACTCATAGAAAAGAAACAAAAGAAGGTGATTTTACGGTTTTCCCATTTGGTTTTAAAACAGAAAAACAACAAATTTATTTTTGTATGACGCGTTATCCCAACAATACATTGTCTCAAAGCGCTTTACAGCATCCCCACCCAAAGCCCCCAGTGAGTAAGACATAGGTGACAGTGGCAAGGAAAAACTCTCTAGAAGGAAGAAACCTTGGGAGGGACCAGACTCAAAGGGGGAGCCCAACCTCCAGGGGCCGGCAGGGAGAGTCGAATAGAAGAGATGGCTAAGTGCCAAGTCACATTGTCCAAATCAAAGGATTTGAGGCACAACCGGGGAGCAGGGAGGTGATGACAAGCCCGTGCCGACTCTCCTTCCAATCGCCAGGCAACCAGAAGTAATTAGGCAGCGGGTCATACATGGAAGATGGCACAGGCAGAACGCGAGCTGGATGCAAGGACGTCATGGGTACATGTCACATGTAGCAGGGTGTGCTGAAAATCTTGATAGATTGAGGTCTCCAGGCAGCACACCCCAGGAGGAGTTGGGGAAATAAAATGTGCAATTAGTCAAAGTATAGGGGAGACTATAGGCAGTGCTAACAGTTAGGTGAGTGCAATATAAAGTGCAAAGTGCAAGCTCCGGCAGATATGGCAATGGCAGCATAAGTAGGAGGGAGAGGCAAGTGGGAATGCAGGCATGGGGAGTCCCTGAAATGTCAGCACTCCAGTTCCACAAGGGATGGTGAAGCTAGAGTGACAGCGCTGACAGTTCAGTTTATCTAAAGCCAATGGCATCGAACGCCACCCAGCTCTACACCTCACACTGTAGGTCTGACTGGTGGCAGCGGTGGGATCATTTCTTTCCTTTGTGGTTTTTCCGTTTAGAAACCTAGAATTAGCTTTAACATATCGGAGGTGGAGGATAGTGTACAATCTCCTAATTATGAGGGCGCTGATTGTCCTGTTATACGTATATAGAGATCTCCCGGTGGCCCCCCCTGCTCACCCAATATTTATACCGGAAACTTTTAATGGTGTGGGGCGTGAGTGGTCTGACTGGTCGGAACAATTTTATCTGGCGCCTGAGGTAAACAGGTGGGATGAGTCTCTGAAAATTAAGTTTATGTCTTTGCTGTTGTCTGGCCGTGCTAGAGAGATGTATAGTGGGATGCCGAGTGAGGCTAAAAGTAATTATGGGTTGTTAAAAGCGGCTATGGCAAGGTGTTTTGAACCTGGTGATAGTAGTGATTGGAATAGAGCTAGTTTTACCGCCCGTCGCCGCCTGCATAGCGAGACGGCAAGGGAATTTGGTAACGCCTTACGGAGATTAGCCGCTAGGGCTTATCCCACGGCTGATCATCGGATTTGTGATCTGTTGGCAAGAGACCAGTTTATTACGCATTTTGCTACCGGTGATTTTCGGGTTAGCCTGTGTAGTGCCAAGCCTAATACGCTGGAAGATGTCATTGAACTTGCTTCTGAAATGGAGTTGCTGAGAAGTTTGGAGCAGACTTCTTTGCCACCTGACGTTAAAGTGAGGGGAGTGGTGGAGCATAAATTAGAAAGGGATGAACAAATGGAGGTGTTGTTGGGGGTGGTAGAGGAGTTAAGGCAGGAGGTAAAATCGCTTCGTACCACGGTGTCTAAGATGCAAGAGGGGATGAAAAGCTTTCTAAGTAAATATGGGGTGGTGTTGGATTTTGGTAGGAAGGAGTGTCGGGTTATGGGTCAATTATTACCTCTCCTTGTGCCAGCAGATGTGGACAAGCCTCGGGTCATCATGGTTCCAGAAGATACTGTAATCCCCCCCCCCCCTCGAAGTGAGGCAATCATTGCTGGTAAGGTGGAGAATACAGGTGGGGCTGCTTTTGAGGGTATGTTGGAGCCTTTGGATTCGGCATCTAGCCAGTGTAATATAATGATGGGGGGATGAGGGTAGGTACCTTGCATACGGGTATTGAGGTGAGTCGGAAAGCAGAGAATGTAGACCTGGGTGAGGATGAGGAGGATTCTGTTGTGCCGTGGACAGTCGATAGGCTTGTAACATATTTTGATTGCACCAGAAGGGGTTTGCCTCATCCGATATGACTGGCATTTATATCGCGTTGCAGAAGAATTTGTCTGTATTTAGTGCCGGAGAGGGAGATTTGGGGAGAACTCGCCTGATGTTGTATAACATTGATACTGGTGAGGCGAAGCCGGTAAAGTTGCCTCCCCGCCGTGTCCCCCTCCATTTGCAGGAGGAAGTATCTGGTCACTTAAAGCAGATGCTGGAGAATAACATCATTTAGCCCTCGAATAGCCCTTGGGCAGCGCCGGTGGTTCTGGTACGGAAGCGAGATGGTGGCCTTCGGTTTTGCGTTGATTATCGCAAATTGAATGATGTTACCCGTAAAGACACGTACCCCTTACCCCGAATTGATGATGCGTTGGGTAGTTTGAGCAAGGCTTGCTGGTTTTCTACATTGGATTTAGCCAGTGGGTACTGGCAAGTCGAGGTGGATCCAAAAGATAAGCATAAGACGGCGTTTATCACTCGTCAGGCCTTTTCCAATTTAATGTGCTGAGTTTTGGCCTGTGTAACAGTCTGAGAACTTTTCAGCGTCTCATGGATTTAGAGTTGGCGAGTCTTCAGTGGACTACTTGTTTGGTGTACTTAGATGATACAATAATATTTGGCCGTACCTTTCAAGAACATCTGGACCATGTGGATGAGGTTATAACGAAATTGCGTCAGGCTAATCTGAAGGTTAAACCGGCGAACTGTAACTTGTTTGCCACAGAAGTGCAGTATTTGGGTCATATAATATCGGCTAGGGGTGTGAAAGCTGATCCGGCTAAAGTGGAAGCTGTGCGCCAGTGGCCGGTGCCTAAAAATCAGACAGAGGGGAGGAGTTTTGTGGGCCTTGCCTCTTATTGTAGGAGGTTTATTCGGGGTTTTGCTGAACTTGCTCGTCCTCTGCTCCAGCTGACCGAGAAGGGCAGATGGTTTACATGGACAGAAGCTTGTCAGGCAGCATTTGAACAGCTCAAACTTAGTTTGATGTCTGTACCAGTCCTGTCTTACCCCGACCCTAATAAAACCTTTATATTAGATACGGATGCGAGTGATGCAGGTATTGGGGCAGTATTGTCCCAGGTAGAAGGGGGACGGGAACAGGTGATAGCATATGCTAGTAGGGCTTTGACTAAACAAGAAAGGAAATATGCAACAACCAAGAAGGAGTTAAGTATGGTTACCTTCATAAAACATTTTAATTACTACTTGTTGGGGAAGGAGTTCGTCTTACGGACAGATCATAACTCCTTAAGATGGTTGCATAATTTCCAAGGTTTAGAGGGGCAGTTGGCTAGGTGGGTGGAGCAGCTGGCCAGCTTCCAATATAAGAGAGTGCATCGGCCGGGTCGGGGACACGCTAATGCGGATGCCCTCTCTAGAGTGCCCGCTTTTCTGCCAGTAACCTCAGACTCACCGCCAGCTACCCAGGAAAAAGGGGGAGAGGTGATATGTGCTGTGAGAGAGGTGTGTCAGGAGGCAGTGGCATGTCAGGAGGAGTGTGATGAGCTGGGGCAGGATCAGCAAGGAGATGCTGAGCTGCGGGAGATTTTTCCTTTAAAGGAAGGGAGGGAGGGCAGGTAGTCAGCCTCCAAATGAGTTGTGGAAATATGCATCAGTGTGGGATCAGTTGCAGGGTTCTAGGTTGGTACGATATCCACCTTTGCATTCTGATGCAGCAAACCAAGTCCAGGTTGTTATCGACAAGTCTTTGGTGCCAGAAATTTTGAGGCAGTTGCATAATGCTACCACTAGGGGTCATTTGGGAATACAAAAGTTGCAAGCAAAGGTGAAAGATCGCTATTATTGGCTGGGATGGTTTGGGGATGTTAAGCACTTGTGTCGGGAGTGTGTGGATTGTGGTTCCCGGAAAGTGGGGGGGAAACAGGGGTGTGCCCCGCTGCAGTCTGTTGTAACCGCTAGGCCATATGAACGGGTAGCATTGGACATTTTAGGGCCATTACCGGTAACTCCAGGGATGAATATGTACATTGTGGTCATTGGGGATTATTTCTCAAAATGGACTGAGGCATTCCCTCTCCCTAATCAGGAAGCTTCCACTGTGGCCCAGGTCTTGGCGGAGCAGTGGGTCTGTCGCTTGGGGGCCCCTCGCTCTATCCATACAGATCAGGGTTGCAATTTTGAATCAAATCTATTCAACGAGGTGTGTCAATTGTTGAACATTCAAAAGACTAAGACATCAGCTTATCACCCCCAGTCAGATGGGATGATTGAGAGGTTTAACAGGACATTGTTGGCAATGTTGTCTCTCTTTGTGGAGGAAAATCAGTCCAATTGGGATGTTTTGTTGCCTTGTGTGATGATGGCTTACAGGAGTAGTATTCACTCTAGTACTGGGGTTACACCGTACAAGGTTGTTTTTGGGCAAGAGATAGTGTTGCCAGTGGATGTTATGTTGAATCTCAACGAGGGGGAAAGATTTTCCTTTGTAACGGAATATGTGGCCAGACTAGGGGACATATTGTCCACAGTGGTGGGAGCAGTGAAATGTCATCAGGCAAGAGCTTCGGGTAAGCAGAAGCAAGCATATGACTTTAGAGCGCAAGTCCAGTACTATTCAGAGGGGAACTGGTATGGGTTTGGAGGAAGGCTAGAAGACGGGGGTTATGTCCAAAGTTACAGAGGAGGTTTAAGGGTCCATATAAGGTGGTGGAAAGGGCAACGGAGGTATTGTATCGAGTGGTACCAGTGGAAGGGGGAAGTGAGGAGGTGGTGCATTTTAATCGACTTAAACCATTTCTCTCTACTGTAACAGAGGCTGCCAATCAGGAGGGCAGAGACCAAGTGATGCCTGTTGGTACCCTGCCTGAGCTAAAAGATTCCCCCCCTGGTGGTGGCTATCCGCAACCACGGCCCTTAGTAGAAAAGGGTGGCGAGATGGAGGAGGGGGTGCCAGGGCTAGAAGTGTGGGCAATGGCAGCGAATCGGCCAGAAGAGGCAAGTGCAATTGGACCAGGGCAGCAGGGGGAAGGGGACCAGCCTACCTGAACCTGGCGGAGCCGAGCCCGTAAGGTCCCTCCAGAGCCACACAGCGATGGGCCTGCTGCTATGCATGGGGCCAAGGAACAAGAACGGAGGGAAGGGGCTCCAGTTCAGAAGACTCGTCTGGGACGTCAGAGGAGGCCACCAACATGGTCCAAGGACTATGAAATGTTGTGACTCAAGGACGAGTCTGCCCTAAGGGTGGGGGGAGTGTAATGATGATGTATGGGGGTGAGGGATGGGCGTGGAAGGTAATAGTTAATTAAGTGGCTACACCTGGGTTGTGAGGGATCTGGGGTTAAGAGAGGGAGTAGGAGGCGCGTTAAGGAGATTTGGTCTGGTAGGCACCGTACGGGTGGGGTCCGGGAGGGAGGTGCCGCTCGTATGCCGTTTAGGGCTGCCGGCTGTGAAGCCAGAGAGTGGGCTGTAGGGACAGTTCCCGGTGCGGTAGGGCGAGGGCAGTCAGGACAGTGGGGGTAGGAGGCTATGACCACTGCTTAGACGGGGTGGTTGATAGACGGGAGTAGCGGCACCCTCATAGGGACGGATTGGGGGGGGGGGGGGGGGGGGGATTCCCTTTCCGTGGGACGTTCTAGGTGACGGACCGGTGTGATTATTCCTTCCCCGGGGGAGAGTCCTGATCCCTGGGAGGGGAAGGGGTGTTCTGTTTTAACTATGTCTTTATTGTGTGAGTGTTCTGTGTGTTTTAAATGCGCAGTGTAACCGCTTAGGGTCGGGACAGGACTATATACAGTAGGCGGTTCTGGTCCCGTAACACTTGCCTGTGCCCGAAGTGGGGGGATTACTGTGCATTGCAGTGCTATTGGTGTGCCGTGCCCTAATGCTGATGTTGTATGGTGCGGGATTTACTGTGTGGTAGCGTGGGTTAACACACGCTTAAAAAGGGGTGGTGTGCTACGGGGAGAAAGCGGGACCGAACTCTTTGTGAATCCAGATCCGACCCGATGGGTCGCTGCATGAATTGTACTGAATAAAATTATCTTTGTAATTGTAGCTGCAGTCTGGTGGTGATCTGTTCTCCGTTTACAGCCTCTGACGCTACTGTAGTTTGGGTTCGTTACAATATCAATTTGATGACTCGCATATTCCCTATAATATAGGGTCTATATTTTCTAATTTTAAGTTTTTTTAATGTTTATAACCTTAGATCTATGCAAACCATTTCGTATATATCCAACAACACAGTACAATTATGGTGGATATCTGGTTTATGACAGTAAAACAATGTACATTTTATGTACACTGAATGTAAAATTAAAGTTAATGAAAGCAAAATTATTGAAAACAGCTGTTGTGCCTTCGATTTACTAAAACACATGTTGGTACAATAATACCATTAAAATTTTACAGATAAAGCATATTACCATCCATCCATCCATCCATCCATCCATCCATCTATCCATTTTCCAAACCGCTTATCCTATTGGCTCGCGGGGGGTCCGGAGCCTATCCCGGAAGCAATGGGCATGAGGCAGGGAACAACCCAGGATGGGGGGCCAGCCCATCGCAAGGCACACTCACACACCATTCACTCACACATGCACACCTACGGGCAATTTAGCAACTCCAATCAGCCTCAGCATGTTTTTGGACTGTGGGGGGGAAACCGGAGAACCCGGAGGAAACCCCACGACGACATTGGGAGAATATGCAAACTCCACACACATGTGACCCAGGCAGAGTCTCGAACCCGGGTCTCAGAGGTGCAAGGCAACAGTGCTAACCACTGCACCACCATGCTGCCCCTGCATATGACCATAAGTTTAATTTCTGTAAAAATTCAGAAAAGAAATTGACCAGTTTCACTGAAGGGGTTTCTTTTATTTTACAAACTGTGCGTAAAAATATGTTTATGCAATGTAGTTTTGATAAACCTTTACTGTCATTTAACATAAGAGGAAAAAATAATTATACTGTAGTCAAAATGGCTGATATAAAATGGTTTAAAACTGTGAAAAAAAAATTGCCTTTTTTTACAGTGTATACTTCCAGTCAGAAGGTACCACACCGGCAGATACGGATTTCTGAAATAGCAAAGTTAAAGGTCGACGAATAATATCCCTCATCTCTTTTAAAACAATAGGTAAGATGCTGTTATGATATCCTGTCTAGGGTTGGAGTGTAACAGTATTCACGGGAAAGGGGAATGAGATAAAGGGACAAACAGGGTGAGGGCAAGAAGGGAACACCAGTGAGCAAAGGGATATTTTTTGTATTTTCATTTTTTTTTCATGTATAATGACACTGAACAAATAACCCTGTGCAAAAGACTTTGGGAGTGACCACAGCCAAAATAACAAACAAAATCCCCAACTATCAAGTGCGACCCATAGCTAATCTCACCTAAGTGCAAAAGAAAAGGAAACCAAAAGACAAACACTCCACCTCACTCCCTAACCAAATAAACTGTGGAGTCCAACACACACTTGCAAAACAAAACAGCAGTCACTCCCTATGCAGCAATACAATCACACATACATAACATACACATAAGTCAAAGCAACAAGGGGGCTAGTGAAGACGTAAACCAAAGAAAACCAAGCGGGGAGACAGCAAGCCAAACTGAGGTCGCGGGGGGGACCGGAGCCTGTTCTTGGAACAACAGGCGTAGGCAGGAACCAACCCTGGGCAGGAGTCAACACTCTGCAGGGCGCAAACACTCACAACTCAGATTTGCCAATTAACCTACCCTGCGCACTTTTGGACTGTGGGAGGAAACCGGAGCCCCTGCTGGAAGTCTTTCCCCATTCACCACATTATATTGCCAAAAGACTGAAAATTAGATATCAAATACTAGAGTGACATAAAAACAAAAAACAAGTTTGCTTGTAATGAGACGCAAAACAGAAGATTATCTCTTTTTATATTTTGAGAAAACATTTTAACATTTATCCAACCGGTCAAATGGTTTAATACTTCATACAGCAGCATTTCTAAACTCATTCCTCAGCACACCAGACAGCTCCACATTTTTGCTCTGTCCCAGATCCCTGCATGCATGAACCAAACAGTCACCTTTTACTGCTGTGCTGAGAGCTTGGACAGAGCAAAACTGTGGATCTTTGCAGTGGGGTCCAAGGACTGGGTTGGGAAACCCTGGCATAGAGGAGACTGCAGTGAGAGCCAAGAAAAAAAGAGATTAGAGAGGAAGGTAAAATGCTTCCATTAGCATGGCAAATAAGCTGCAAGTACAGACCCTGTGCTTCCATTACAAACAAAAAGCCTGTATGACCCTCCTAAACACACAAGTCAGATTAACTTAACCAGGGGAAATAAGCATAAAACTTGGCAAAGACTAGACTATGAAAAGGGAAGGTGAACATCATACTTACAAGAACTTCTGCTAAAGCAAATGGACAAACCCCTTTTAACGGAATCAAGTTACTTAAAAAAAAATAATAATCCAAAAATAAATCAATAAAAATTAAGAAAAACACAATCATGCTTTGAACTAATACTGCAGTCAGTCCTAAATGTTCCCATGACATTCTTTTCGTCACGACGCACACTCGGTACATACTGGTTAAAAACCATTTATAATCATTCATGTACCAGTCTATGATGGAGCACCCCAACCTGGGCCACCCATCCAACATGGCAGATTTCTGCCCCCTGGCCCCGGAGACTAGCAGACTAACCTCAGGAAACAGGGAACCAGGAGGACATGGGCCGCTGACTGGATGGGCGGCTCCAGAATGAGGTGAAGCAGAAGGTAGACTCCACAGCTGAGGACCGAGGAATGTAGACCAAAACCAGGGAACCTGAAGTGGCAAGAACACAAACCAGGACAGACATATAAAACCAAAGCAAACGCATCAGTGGCACAGCCCACCAGCTTGTGAAAGATGGCTACCTGGCATCATGAATCCCTTAATCAAAAACCTTTGTGATGGCAACTTTGCCACCCAGGACTGATCCCTTCTAAAGACCTCAAGTTTCAATGCAAGGTTTCCGAAATGTTTTGAAACATTAGTCCATGTGACTGCTGTGGTATTGTTCCAGGCAGGGAAAACAACTTAGGAGAAAATTTCCGTGCATGGGTGTTTGTGGTACTGTTGGGCTGAGGGGGTAATTGAGTGACTATTAACCTTTGAAATCCAATTATATTATTTAAACAGGTTAGTAGTTAGACAGTGTGATTTAGATAAGGATAAGGATGTTTTATTGTCATTACAAAACGTGTTCTACATGAAGGGAACAAAATGAGGCACTCAGATCCGGTGTATTAGCAATAATAAAATAGAAATAAAATCGAAAGAACAATACAATGAATAATATGGTAACAATTAAAATAAAATAGAATAAAGACATTAAGATAAATTCCATTAGGAGAATTTAACCATGGATGTAAAGTGAGCAGGTGTGAGTGTAGCAGAGATTACTGAGGTCTGTGTGTAATAAAGTATATGTGACACTGGCTGAGGAAGCAGCAACGTGTGTGTGTGCAAAGTCACAGTAATAACCTGCAGCACTGAGGGATCTATTGCAGCGAAGCCCTGACATGTAACACTGGTGATGAATAGCAGTGTTAGATATAGGTATAGTAAGGTACTTATAATTATAGTAGGTGTAGGATCAAGGTCTGGATTAGATTTAGTTAGAAACATACAGGGCAAATCTAGATAACACATACACACACAGATTGCATATAAATATAAATTTAGGGGCAGTGTGTAGCTCAGTGTGCTAAGCCTGTGATCACAAAATAGCCCACTTTAGCCCAGCCTGGGCACATCTGTGGGTCCTTCAGCAAGGCCCCCAGCTCCCTGGGTGCCACTATGACTGGCTGCCCGTCACGGCCAGCTCACTCTGAGCAAGTTGGGGGAGGCAAAACGAAAATATCTTGATTGGGATCAATAAAAAGTATTAATTCTTATCCTACGGTCTGAGCATTCGGTCAATCCAAGTACAGAGAGTGGTAATGTGGACAATGCTGCTTGCATTTCCGGCCCAGCAAGGCCTGCTGCTGCTCCACAGCTATATATATTCAGCACTGACCTTTTTCCATTCAGTGGTTGTTAAAATAACTTTGTGTAGCCTAGTAATGGTGTAGTGCAATATACTTTGGTTTGTAATATAAGGGATTAAATAATATCTTCCAAGTGACATACAGGCCCTCCACATTTTCAGTGAAAGGAGACCAGACAGCATGAAAGCTCTTCCTACATTTGCCTCTGCTGTATCTCAGATTTTCAATAGGTAACTGTTGGAGAAAGCGTCAGGCTTTCCACTCCAGCTCTGCACACAGGACCAAACTACAGTACAGTATATGTTGGAGAAAGCGTCAGGCTTTCCACTCCAGCTCTGCACACAGGACCAAACTACAGTACAGTATATGTTGGAGAAAGCGTCAGGCTTTCCACTCCAACTCTGCACACACCATTAATTACGAGACAACACACTTAGAGTTTTACTTGCACAAGGGTAACCACACTCTCTGCATGCTAGGCTACAAAGGAATGTGTTACAAAGGGTGGTTCCCCTTGGCACCTTTATTTATAGTCAATGGGGGGCAGGGGTCTTGGAGTGAGAACAAAGAAAGACTGTGAGAGTAAGAAGAAATTCTGGTTTTACTCAGGTGGACAACTAATTAAACACGTGCTCAGGATACGTGTAAACTAATATAATCTAAAGTATGAAGGTAAAGGAAAACAAAATAATGTATATACATATTTACACTCATTGCTGATTATACAGAAATGATAACAAATGATTACTAACAGTTTCTTCAACCTAACAGTAACATAGAAAACACATCTTTAACCTATTGCCTGAAGGCAGGGGGTCTGGAGGACTTCCACTGCGTGAGAGTTGTTCTTCCACCCAGCAGAGAGGAGAAGGCTGTGGCTCTGGCCTGTGAGGCGGTGTATTGTTTTTCTGCTGGGAGATGTGAGCATCGGGTGAGACTCGACTCAAATGCAGCCGCTTTGAGACAGACGTGGACTTTAAGGAAACACAGACTACACATGGAACAACAATGACTGAGCTGGGGAACGCAGTGAGGGCAGACATATTTATACACAGCACACTAATCAGCGACAAAACAGGTGTACAGGGTTAGGATGGAGAACTATAATGGGATACAGGAGAATTAGGAGGGTTACAAAGTGCCAGCAGCGCCCTCTGCTGGCATGAGTGGGAGGAGACATGAAAAAATAAGAGATTACAGATCATGACAGGAGCACCAAGCACAGCAACAGTGGGGTCATGCTCAATTATCACACCACATATATGAGAAAACATTATGAAAATCTGTTCCCAAAAATTGTTCAAACATCAGCTTGACTGAAACATATGACTGGTTGTATCTAGGCTACACTGGCACTGACAGCAGAATGTAACAAATTACCAGCTACGACACATATCTGATGATTCAGAAGAAAGACAAGTTGAAGAAACAAAGTGGTTAATTGACTATTGTATAATAATCAAATCACTTCATAATCATGTAATACATAATATGTTACGATGGGAAGAGGGACAATCCAAGGGCAGCCTTGTGGGTTTTATTGCTGAACCAAAAGACATGAATAGAACCCAAGAGGAGGAGGAGAGCACAAATAGGAGGGAGGGAGGAAGGAATAAGCAGGAGGAGTTGGGGAGAACCTACTAACACGGGGAGCAGAGAGGGGTCCTCCTCCTTTTTGGGTGAAACTAATTGCTTGTGACATGGTAAGAGGCAACTTCTTTCTTGAGAGAATTTCTTTAAAGGGCAAGACAACCAAAGCTGTTAATCCAACAGGAAAAAATAGCCTTTGTAGAATTCTATGTGAAGACCCTCTGGGCCAGGCGCCCTGCCACTCTGCATTGTTTTCTTTGCATGTACAACTTTGTACTCCATAATTTTAATATTTTATCACGAAGCCTGAAGAGCAATATGAACTATATCATGCTTTAAGTAAATTGTCTCATCCATTATTAGATTTAAACACTGTCATAATCCACAGCAAACTGTACTTACAGCCTTCATCCTGCTCTTCAGTCTCTGACGTGCTGCATCTAAATGGGGATTCGTCAAAAAGCCAAGTGAAGATGTCATGAATGAAGGCCTTGTTCAAGCTTCCCCTGCCTGACAACAGGTTAGTCTCTCATTTGACTAAAGTATATTTAACTTCTACAGAACTTTGCAGGCTCATCTAGGATGGAGAATTTCTGCTGCTGAGCGCCTTAGAAAGATTCTCAGAGGGAGATACGAGTCCTAGGTGCCTGCTGGGTACATATTCAAGACAGAGTTAGGACCGACTCCAAAAATTCTGCACTGTCTCACAGATTGGGGGAAAAATTTGTATTTTACTGAAAATTTCATTTCTAATAGATGGAATCTGATTTACCTTAGACTTGGTCAGGAGTCATGTGGATAAATTTCAGAACAAAAGACGGCCTGTGGGCTGGGGGGGACAGGCAGGTTGGCAGGTGGGGGCACGCGGAATGCTCCTGGGGGTGTGGTGGGTGTGCTTATATGATTTACAGGAGCCGAGGCTAAGAGAGGCACTAAACTGCACAAACATCCTCATATACGAAGTTTTACATGAAAAGGGGCCATGGGCTTGTTGGCGCTATAATTCTTAGCACTCTGACTTGCTCTCTGGGGCTTTGGGTTTTTGAGACAATATGAGAAGGGCAGGTGCCCTTTGGCGTGGAATTTCTCCGATTTGTGTTTTTCCTTCTTCCTCTTTTTGTTTTCTTCAAGTGCCAACAAGAGAAATTAATGACAATGCCAAAGCATCTGTAATTGCAACAATTTTCTGGAAGAAGGGGTGTGTTTTTTGACATAAATGCAGGGGTGCCAATATTTTTGGCCATGACTGTAATAGTTATTTGTGATTTGTAATCATTATTTAATTTTATCGATCCATCTACCTACCTACACTAAAAAATGTACAGTTGGATGTAATTAATTTTAAGAGAAATGGTTACATGAAATTACTATCCAAAAATATTTTATTTTGTAATTCAAATTTTTCTTGTTTTTCAAACCAAAAAGTTACAGCACTTCAGCCATTCACATTTATAAAACAATATGACCAATCACTAGTTCAACCTCCCAGCCATTTATCCTTCAAAAACATGGCCCTAGAAACGTTCCCACATTTTCATCATATCTTTTTTCCCATTTAGTCTGTCCAACATTTTTTCATATGAAGCTGCCTTAATCATCTCATCGGTCCATTTCTATATATTAGGGATTATTCAGGATTTTAAATGCCCTAATATTACCCTCATGGCAGTTATGAGTCCCACCATCACAGCCTTAAACTGTTTATTATTCACCTTTGGCAATTCCACTCTATCTCCTAGCAGACAGAGTCGGGTTTGCGGGGTAAAGTAAAGCCTAGCCATTTGTCTAGGAGATCAAGAACTCTACCCCAAAATGGATATACCTGAGAGCACTGCCACAGCATGTGTAAATAAGCCTTCTAAAATTCCAACACTGATCAGTATTAATTAGTCCAGTTCTATTTAGTCTAACTAGTGTCCAGTACTATCTGTGTATAATTTTATACTGAATAAATTTACCTTTTACTTCCCTATATTTCCCCTCTCTAGAAAGTATTCTTGACCATTCATCTTCTCTATTTTAACACTCGTGACTCAATGCCTCAGTTGCAAAAACTTCCAAAAACTCCCTCCTCCTTCTACATCATACTTACTCTTTACATCTGATTATGACATAAACATCCCATTTACAAATAAATCCCAAAGAGTTTTCACCCCTTTGGGTTGCCATTGTTTCCATACTTTTTCCTATTTGTATTTCAGGATTGTGCCAAATTGAGGAATATGGCTGCATGTAATGTGATACTTTAAGCTTCTTATGTATTTTGATCCATACATTCCTCAAAAAAGATATTATCGGGTTTGTGTTTCTTATATTTTCCCCCATTGTCACAGAATGTGCAGAGGTTGAAATAGTGAAGCCAAATCGCTCTCGATAGCTATCCAGTCCACATCAGAATTCACATTCTTCCAGTGATAGTAGAGTTTGGCTATTTCAAATGACATGCTATATAATCTAACATCTGGCAATCCTAGACCTCCCTTGTCTCTGGGCAAAGTAATTTTAATCCTAGGTTTTTTCTTTCCCAACAAAAATCTTTTACTATACTCTCGTACTGCTTAAATATCCTTTGCGGAATATTAAATGGAAGCATCATAGAGAGATAATTAACTTGAGGCACCACAACCATTTTAGTAACATTAACTTTCCCCCCATAAGGATAATTTCAATGCTTTCCATTTGTCCATATTAAGTTTAATTTTGTTCAATGAGGGTTCAAAATTCAGAATTATTATTTTGTCAATATATAAACTCAACAGATTTAAATTTCATGTTTATAGTTCAATTTTATGTTATATAAACAAAATAATTTTTAATACAGAGCATTTTTTTATTAATTCAACAGCACCCATGTTCAATCCACTTAAGTTTGGAAGGTGTATTGGAAGGTAACGCAGATATTTCTTAAGTGGGCATCCAGAGATATCGTCCCCCCCTCCAAGCACCCCTTTTCTCCACCAGTTCTGTATGGAGCTCAACAGGAGGAATGGAGAGGTAGAGAAAGGGGTTAGTCTCACACATAATGTAATGCAAAATAAAGAGTAAATACAAGTGCCATGAAGCAGAATTGAGCTCCAGCAGGCCTCGACTTACAGTAAAGGAATTGTAAGGCAGACATGCTAACAAAACAGCTTTACATTCCCAATTCCAAACCATTAATGGGCAACCTTAGAGTGACGACGGCTAAAAAAAACCTTAACTATAAGCAGGAATGAAACATTGTGAAAAGCCAAGACTCCACGTGAACATGTTCTCCCCTTGCAGAGTCAGATCACGCATTTGAAGTGTTCCCAAGTGTTTGTGTGTTTTAGGTTCCTGTTAGGTTCCATTAACGTAACGGAAAATGTGCTGGTAATTTTCTGCCAGTACATTTTCCATTTTTTAGTGGATTTTTTTTTACAGTGTATGACGCGCTTGAATTCACTGAGCTCAAGTGTATGTGAAAATTAATATATTTACATCTAGTATATTTCATGGCTTCACTGTATTTCCCTCTGCAATGATCAGTTTCATCTAACTGCTGATGTTAAAGGCAGAGCTGAAATTTAGTTTAGTCATGACCTCAAAATTTAATTGAGTAGGTATTCTGTACAACCAGACAGAACTGCTGGTTGGGCTGGTCATCACCTGCATTTTCTAAGTGAGGTCTAAATGTAAAGTTTCAAATTGCACAATATATATTAATCTGTTTTTACAAAATATTTTTTATGTGTTTGCATCTTATATTTTGTATAATGGGCTTGTACATTTGATTCTTCCTTGATTTCGGTGTAATGAAGTGTAACTAGTGAAAAAGAGAGAAGCTTTTGGGAAGCATTATTGAACTTATTGTCCAGAGTCACTTGGGTGGCAATTAAGGTCAATATAAATCACCCATTACCCACTGTAATCCTTTGTATTCCCCCCGCACACTCTGTTAACAAAATAAGAGGGTTGAAGTCAAATCAGGTTAAAAATGTAAATTTGATCCTCCGCCTATCGCGGAAGATACGTTCCAGACCCATCAGCGATAGGTGAAAATCCACGATACAGAAAGACCATATAAATTATTTTTTAAGTTTAAGCCTTAAAATACCCCTCCCACATGCTTTAAACACATGTAAACTTATTGAAACAACACATATATCTGTTTGTCGGGCTAAGGATATGAGTAACATAATAATAATAATAATAATAATAATAATAAAAATCAAATAATAATATGTAATATATATATACACACACACACAACTTTCTCTCTAGATATGTAATGGAATATATAAAAATAAAAACATATATGGCTCTTACACATTCTTTTCATCCTTCTTCATGCAGCGTACTGTTGATTCATTCAAGCCATAAGGGCGAACACCGTCCGCATAACGCTTTTCTTCCCGAAGCACATCCAGAAGTTTTACCTTCTCCTGAATGGTCAACGTCTTCCATCGTAGGGCTCAGAACAAAACGAAAACAAACGGACCACAAACAATGTACGGGACACACAGAGAATTGTGAGGCGTCGGAGGAAAATCCGCGATATAGTGGGGGAAATCGCTGTAATGTGAAATCTGCCAATCCTGGTTTTCAGCACCATGGACAGAAACCTTTCGTTTATAGGGACCTATTATGCCCATTTTCACTGTTCATAATTGGATTTTTATCTTCTGCTAGAATAGATTCACCCTTTTAATAGGTGATATCCTAGAATCCAATATATTATTGCAGGGCTATTTTCATTTGATGTTAACCAAATGTGATATATTTATTTTTACTTTTGATATCTTGTCCTTTTCCCCTTATCTGATAAGAGCCGCTGTCCGCTGAGACAAGCTGGTGTGTTTTTACTGCTCATTGAAAAGTGGGTGGTGCGGACTTTGTGTATTACATCACACTCTGAGACAGTCACTGATTGGTGGGCTCTGAGGGGGCAGTGTGACCTGAAAATCATCCATCAATCAACCCAGGATGGGGGCCCAGCCCATCGCAGAGCACACTCACACACCATTCACTCACACATGCTCTCCTACGGGCAATTTAGCGACTCCAATTAGCCTCAGCATGTCTTTGGAATGTGGGGGGAAACCGAAGTACCCAGAGGAAACCCCACGACGACATGGGGAGAACATGCAAACTCCGCACACATGTGACCCATGCGGAGACTCGAACCTGGAACCCAGAGGTGTGAGGCAACAGTGCTAACCACTGTACTGCTCCTGAAAATCATGAACTATTTGAAGTATTGAATTATGAAGTATTTTTGAAATCTTTATGAAATTTTTATATTTATTAAATCAAAACATTGGGCAGTATACATGTTATAGCTACTTATTAATGAATAAGCAATATAATAAGATTCAATTTTGCTTTCACTACTTAAAGCGCCAGAACATCGTATTTGAAAAATTCAACAGCAATATCTCTTACCAGAAATCAGGAACAGGTTAAGAAAATCCACAGACTTCGTCGCGAGCAGTTTAATATACGAACTATTTCCTAATACCCGACTCCAAACACCAATAATATCACTGCGCATCAGATATCGCCAGGCAGCTCGTGCTTGTGTCTAATGCGCAGAGATACGAGTAGTGTACTTCGATAGAAGCCCGACATTTCTACGGCTGATATTTCCAAACCTGAACAACTCCCAGCAGAACTTTGATGAATAGATAGCATTAAGCCCCCTCTAAAATATCTTTTAATAGTTTTTTTGTGAACCTCCCATTTAAACGAAGTACATCGTGGTGCTCGTGAATTTGAAAGCCTAGATTCCTCATCTCGCTTTTCCACAACGTGTCAGCAGCGCCACCATCTTGGAGCAATAATTAGACATAAACAAGCAACATGTCAGGGTGTAGATGGAAAGATCTTTTAGCCATAACTTCTTTACTAATTAACGCATTTATATCTTACAATTATGTAGAACAAATAAACAAGCCCACCACTACTGCCCCCCCCCAATTTATGTAGTACTGCTCACAGTATTCTCAACAAAAACTAATCATGCTAGTATCCCGTCAGTGTCACAGGCTAGTAAACATGTTATGTATCTTATTTGACCGTACTGCAAATTTTTTACCTGTGAAATGTGGTTCCCTGTTTTCTAGTTTTAACATTCCTCATGTTGTTGCAGTTTTGAAAATAGTCGGTTCACTAAGTCATCTCTATGAATCCTCTATTTCACAATTACCGTGCCAATAGGGCGTATCACCCAACGAGGCATCCAGGCTTTCAAATCTATGGTGGTGCTCCCTTCGCTACTACCCGTCACATGACACAGGAGCTACCGAATACCCGCCAATCGGGAGCCGGCTAGATCAACCACGCCCACCCGTCACACAGAGAAGAGTGAGGCGAAAGAAGCGAATCAGTTTAAAAATGTCACCATCAACGCGGTGTTCAGTAGTCTGAAGATATTTTACTTTAAGCAAGGCACAAAATAAAGTTGTAGTATTTGTAATAAAATTTGAAGATTAGCCATCCCCAAGGAGCTGACAGGAATGTCAGGTACAGGTTTAGTCCTCCTTAATCAGCTTGTAGGTTACTAAATGTCGGCAAATAAGCTTGCCTTTTTCTGTGATTTTTTTTTTCAGTTAAATTGACACTTAACGAAGTAATCTGAGAGATATAACATTGGCAACGATGGTCATTTTTTACAATCATAGATTTTAACATTGAGGACGTGTGTCTCATGTTATTTTCACATAGAGGGAGTTTAATTGTTTTTATCTGTGTCTGTGTGTCAACATATGTCTATTTAGTTATGTCACTCAAATGTATGATTAGTATTGACATTTCCGTAGACTACTATGTTGTAATAAAACTGCATGGTCCTCTGGGAATTGGGCAATAGAACGGAATTGTAAAGTATCAATAAGAAACACTATTAATGAAGTAGCCGCCCTAACCTTTTACTTTGTATGGAGTGTGCATACAAAACACAAATAATGCAGTTGTACTGTTATGTATATAATTTAAAAGGTATACTTGCCAGCAAAAGATTGAGTTAATAAAATTAAACGAAAAGTATTAAGACCCCTTGTCATTAATAGTATTATATACTTCTTAATTTTACAATGACTTTTTTTTCTCTCATATATTTAAGTTTTTGAAATTGATAATCTGGAAAACTGCTGCCTGGGATCCACTATCCATTCTTGACTCTTGGAATAGGAATTGAAGTCGAATCAAACAGCCTTACAGCACCCTCTTGTGACATGCAGTAATATGAATGAAGTGTCCCGTTTTAAGAGGCAGACGTTGAGGCCGAATTTTAGTTGGTCACAAATGTATTTTTCTTCTGCAGCTAGAAGCGTCGTCTGAGCCAGATTTTAACTGGCATGTCGGTGTGGGATTCTTGTAGTAGAAGTTATGTGAATTGCGGTACTCTGAAATTAAGTGATATGTGTATTAGAATCGTGAAGTGTCATCTTCCTTTTGTTTTAGGTTCGCCCCGGGCATTTTTATGAACTGTATTGTAATATCAGACAGTGTGTCATGAATTTCTGAAGGGATGTTATATATGACCATTTCTTGGATACGTCTCTTGTACAGTAGTTGCAGTTTGTCAGGCCTAATGTGACATGGTGAACAAGTCCTGTGATTAAAGCATGTCTGCTGCTTAAAACATTGTGTTGTATGCTGAAGGTTTCTTGCCGGTACACGTTGAATTACCGTTCCATTAGAATATTCAAGTGTTATTTTTAAAATCATTTAATGAAATAGGTATTTATCTCATCATTGATGACTGTGGTCCACCTGTGTGACAAGTAACCTGTCCCGGACAGAGGTTTCTTCAAGGCCTGTTGTAGGAACCCCATGGTGTAGCATTATGAGAAAGTATACAGGGAGTAGTACAAATGAGCAGTCGCCCTGCCCCTCTTTTACTCATTTTGGATGCTTAAATTACTAAATTGTGTCTTTAATGCTAATCTGTATGATTCTATGGTCTGAGTGAGTCTCCAGTACTACATGAATGGTAAACCTAAAAACTCTACTTCGCTTAGCTTAATAATATTTTCTTTATTGAGTTGAATTAGTTTGTGTCTAATTTTCATTTTATTGATTTTCTGCACGGTTCCAGGTTTCACATTTTTTAAATGTGGGTGTTTTACCTGTATGATATGCTTGCCTTTTGTACTGGACATAAAATAGAATTAAATTTTTACATTATATTACTCATACAACAGGCGCAGTGCAGTGGTTAGCACTGGTGCAGGTGCACCAACAGGTGGTGCAGTGGTTAGCACTGTTGCCTCACACCTTTGATACCCGGGTTCGAGTCTCCGCCTGGGTCACATGTGTGCAGAGTTTGCATGTTCTCCCCATGTCGTCGTGGGGTTTCCTCCGGGTACTCCGGTTTCCCCCCACAGTCCAAAGACATGCTGAGGCTAATTGGAGTTGCTGAATTGCCCATAGGTGTGCATGTGTGAGTGCATGGTGTGTGAGTGTGCCCTGCGATGGGCTGGCCCCCCATCCTGGGTTGTTCCCTGCCTCGTGCCCATTACTTCCGAGATGGGCTCCGGACCCCCGCGCGACCCAGTAGGATAAGCGGTTTGGAAAATGGATGAATGGATGGATGGAAAACTCAGTTACCTTTTATTAACCGACCCACGCTTATTTTAGTAAGAGCTATAGCTAACACAGAGCGATCAGTTGCCGGCTAACAAACTAGTGACAAAAGTCAAACATTTTAAGATTAACTTAACAATTAACGACCCACCATAATCAAAAAGTATTAATTTACTTCAAACACAGTTTAACCGCATTGTGTGTCTTGTATGTACCGGAATAAAACTGTTTCCTCAAACTTTTCCTGCGCCTCGACCCACGCTGCGGTGATCCTGTCAGATTCCAGAAAATGAAAATTTGCGCGCTCGTTCCCCGGATCCGGCCCGTAGCTGCTTTGATTCTGCTGACATTATTGCGTTCCCGCCACTGAAGCCTGGGTCCGGGCCTTGTCCGTATCCCAGCTGTAAAACGGATGTGACTGTAACGCGGATTTGCCGGCTTAGAGGCGGATCCGGATCGGAGTCAGCTGCTGTCTGGGAGCATACTTGGGTATAGATCTAAGATCATTGGTGATTAGCTATGTGACGTAACATTTCACAAACATGCCATATAGGCCGAAGGAAAAAGCCCAGAGACAAACTAGTGACCTCGTTCATGTGTGTGTTGATGTTTTTATCGCATTGTGTAAAATATGCCTAAGAAATCAAAAGTGTGGCTCCACAGGGTTCCAGGATGCGACCATTTAGTCGCATTTTGCAACCATTTTTGGAGACAATACAACTAAGTTTATAACTAGACACATTAGTGCGACTTGCAAATATGCCCCTCATTTATGCCTGAATATGCCTCCCATATGGTGGCTGACCACATATCATGTGAAAGACCCGGAGAGAGTGAGTGTATATGTATATATGTATGATGTGTGTGTGAGAGACACCATCGGAAGTCTGGTTCAGTTCCTCAGAGGCACTACTATGGAGGCGCTTACAGTAATAAACTTGCTGACCGCAAAAACTGGCACTATGATGGAAGTTATGCAGAAGTGCAGAGTAGATGGAATAATTTTTGTACCTCAATAAGATTGTATGCCTTTTGCCTGTGTCTCCAGCCAGTGCCGGGGGTGAAACGCGCCTGCAATTATCAGCGGGATAACATTATCGTTTTTTTTATTCTGTGGAAAATGAAAGACCGATTTGCTGGCCAGATTTATTTATGAATCATAAACATGTTGTGGGCTATATAAGTAAAGTCAGGGCTCTCAAGTCTTATGCATTGACTGTGAGACACTTGCATTTCAACCAGTTCACATGCTCACGCGCTGCTTATCAATAAATAATGTACTTCCCTGTGAAACAATGATGCTGGATGTTTATTTGCATATCATGATATAGTGCAGCCTTTTAATAGGTTTCTGTTTTTCTGTTAATCCATTCATGGTGTTGAATAAGTCAGCAAGCATAAGTGTAAGGCTAGTGAGTGACTGGTGTTTTCGGGGGAGACTCCCTAGAGCTGGAGAGAAATACCTTAAGGCACGGGATGAAAAATCCCAAATCTTCCAGGAAAAATGTCAGCATTATATGTATTTGCCACACAGAACAGAACAAAAAATTCCTTAGGGAATCACACGCCTACCATAGTCACTATACTACTCAGAACGCCTGGCAGCCACCAAATCAAACATAGGAAAAGGTCCGGATTTATAGCATTAGAATGTGGTAGAGACTAATATCCATAACGTACCATCCTAGAACACACTGTGCTCTAAAATTTAAGCCCAATTAAAATCTGAATATTAAATGAGGAAAATAATTTGATTTGTTCTTGTATCCCATCCATTATATCTGCTTTGGGGAAAATGCACTCCTGTAGCCACTAGGGGAGCTCTCACCTCTTCTGGGCCCAGCTAAATAATTATGTTACGCATTCTAACAAGCTTTATTATCTGTGTCAGTAAGCCCTGCTTTTACAGTAACACTCCTGCTGAGAGGCTAATTTGATTACCAGTCTTGCCCTTGTCATTAGGAACACATGAGAATTTGCGCAGTGCTGTGGATTCTCACTGGTTTTCCCCAAGACTGGTACGATACATTTTATTCAGTTTCATACCACAGGTGATTGCAAGAGGGATCAATTGGTTTACTTTTATACTGGTGCGAGGAAACTATTATTATGATGGTGGGTTATCAAACACAGTAGCTGGCTACCTCAGACATAAGACGCCCATTATGTACCTGTGTGTCACCTATATGGGCTTGGAATCTGTATATCAATTGAAATAATTATTCATAGCCCAGATAGCATCATGTTATTGTTTCAGCGTTGAAGTATAGTTAAATGCATTGAATTATGGTCAGTGTTAAATTATCAGCATTGAAACTGAATTGATTTTTGGTCAGATTTTCAATATTGAAAAATTAATGGTGGCGAAACCTTGATATAAAGCGACTTTTTCAACATTGAAAATAAGATGCTGAGTTAACATCAATATTATTGAAAATAAAAATGGAAAAATGAATCTATGGGGGGCAGCATGATGGTGCAGTGGTTAGCACTGTTGCCTCACACCTCTGGGACCCGGGTTTGAGTCTCTGCCTGGGTCACGTGTGTGGAGTTTGCATGTTTTCCCCATGTCGTTGTGGGGTTTCCTCCAGGTACTCTGGTTTCCCCCCACAGTCCAAAAACACGCTGAGGCTAATTGGACTTGCTAAATTGCCCGTAGGTGTGTGTGTGAGAGTGACTGGTGTGTGAGTAACTGGTGTGTGAGTGTGCCCTGCGATGGGCTGGCCCCCCATCCTGGGTTGTTCCCTGCCTCGTGCCCATTGCTTCCGGGATAGGCTCCGGGCGACCCGATAGGATAAGTGGTTTGGAAAATGGATGGATAAAACAATAAATTAAAAGAACATGACATATAAGGACAGATATTAGAAGTGACAAACTGCCAGTCCCATCAGACTGCCATCGCCCTGCGGCCCAGGGTGCTCCGGTGACAGGAGCACTTATGTTCCACCATGCTGTTCGTTATGGACACACTGTGGGCAGCACAGGGATTCAGATCGGCCAGGCCGTTCCTCCCAATCACACCCTTCCAGGTTTCACTGTCGCTACGCACATCAGCGTTTATGTCGCCCAGCAGGACGATGCAGTCCCCACGGGGGGCACCTCCCAGCCCCCCTTCTCAGGTCTCCAAGCAGGCCAGGTTCTCTGAGCTGGTGTTCGGTGCATACGCATAAACAGTCAGACCCCGTCCCCCAACTCGAAGGAGAAGGGAGGTAACCCTCTCGCTCACTGGGGTAAACTCCAACGTTCTAGCACTGAATTTGGGGGGGGGGGGGCTATTAGCTTATTTCACAGAGGTCACCATTTTCAAAATGAAAACAAGGCTGAGGTGGGATTAATTCCACAAAATTCGTTGATGCTAGTGTGCCATATTGTTGTGAACCAGGATGTACATCTTATCAAAGACGAGAATGTGATCAAGGTTTGTCTTTCCCTTGATTTCCTTGTAACCGGGACACTTAGAAGCTCAGTTCAAAGTTAGAAAACACACTTTTGCAGAATCATGGATTTACAGTAGTGAGGATGTATCATATAACCAAGCTGCCTCCTGCTATAATTCCTCACAGTGGGGCTGAAGATTTTTATTTTCTATGTGAAAACCCATGATCCATTGGAGGTGAAGTACCTGACTCTGCTTGGACCTAAAATATATTCATACCCCTTTGATTAACTCTGTAATGTACCATATATGTTTAGTAATATGTATCCAGCGTTTTCAGCCTCTCTCAGGATAATAGTGCTTGTGCTTGTTGTCTCAGAAAATTGTAAATTCAGAAAATAAATCAAGCTTGTTAATGACTAACGTTAGTCATTCACGCTGCAAACAATATTTTGATATTTGCTGATTAGCTAGTACATTAACACTTAGGCTACGCCTGTCAAAATCGTTAACTTACCTTTAATATCAGTAATGTTACCCTCTATTCAGTTGCTGTATCCTTTTAACAGAACTGCTCTTGATATTCAACATCCATCCTCAGCCCATTTTTCAGCATCGTTTATGGTAAAATGTGGCACCAGCTCAAAGTTTACGGTCCAAGCCGTTGTTATGTGACTGTACTTCCAGGCTTCCACTTGGGGTGACTCCCTCCTCTGCCTCGCTTTCCATTCAAAATGGCGGCCGTGTGAAATCAGCACATAAGTAGACCCACACCTGCCCAGCGCCTCTCACCAGGGGCAAGTCAAGAGTGGAATAGAGGGGAGTCCAGCGCCTCTCACCAGGGGCAAGTCAAGAGTGGAATAGAGGGGAGTCCAGCCCCTCTCAAGCCCAACATGTGCATATATTTAGTCGGTATCTCTCTACCTCCCCAACCAGCTCAGGTTCCTTTCCCACCAGAGAGGTTACATTCCATGTTCCTAGAACCAGAACTGGTAGCCGATGATCGGTCCGCCTAGGCCCCTGCATACACTGCCACCTCATCCACACTGCACCCAACCCCCACAACTCGCCCCGCAGATCTGACACGGTTCCCTGGTAACCAGCCGACACCTGCCACACTGCTCCATAATGTCAGGCCAGCGTCCACCTCTCTGTCCCCTGATGCCTGGCCAGCACCCACCTCAATGTCCCCAGACGTCCAGCCGGCGCCGACCTCATCTCCTGACGGCCTGCTGGTGCCCACTTTCTATCCTGACGTCCCATGGGCACATGCCACCAGCCCAGAGAAGATGGATCCAGAGGATGTCCTGCTGGACTGCCCTGGGTCCTGCTACGTGGTCCCTCCTTCATCCCAGACTCCGGTTACTCTGGTCCCAGTTTCTTGGGTGGTCACCAGTATCAACAGGAGTCCAAGAAAGCGGCAGGCAGAATGTCTGTCTCCCAGAGAGGGTTTGCCAGTCTCTGCTCTTGCCCTGTATGTGCCTTGTCATCTTCCTGTTCCTGTCCTGTTGTCTCCTTGCTGCCCTACTGCTCTGCGGTTCTCTCATCACCTCCCAACCCCTCACGTCCTCCAGCCCTGCTGGCCCTCCCAGACCCTCTGGTCCTGTGATTCGGCGGAGTTCAGCCTCACCTGGAAAGGACCCTAGGAGGGTCCCCAGCCCCGAGTCTTTGCCTGTCTTCCCTGGATGCCCCATCTCTCCTTGTCTTGTGCATCCTGTGCCCCTGTTCTTGTTGACCCTCCACCTATCCATCCTGTTTTGGGGTCTGACAGGACTGCTGTACCTGTGGCTCCTAGCTTTTCCTTTATCCGCTCCATGTCCTTAGTGATGTCCTGCAACTGCTCTTATGTCTGGTGTTGCTGTCTGTCTAGTGTTCTGTCTAGTCTTGTCTGGTCTTGTCCTGTCTACCATCTGTTCTGTCGTCCCCTGTCTAGTCCAGAGTCCAGTCTGGTTCCATCCCTGTTGTCTAACCCCTTTGGACTTCATGGCCGGAGCGCATGCTTTTGGTGGGTTGGGGCGAGGGGGTACTGTCACATTAAGCAATGCCATTTTTATCCACTATGCTTGTCCATTTATGTGTCAACGCATGTTCTGACCATCCATGCTCTCTGCCTCCCCACATTTCCAGGTGCTACCCGGGGGGGGCACCATCTCAGCTGGAGTCCAGGTTCTGTCCCATGGAGGGGTGACACTGCGAATTGGACCTGCTAACTGTGTCATCCTGGGTGCAGCCTTGAGTGTCACCCTACACAGGCCAGCGTGGAGAACAGGCTTATTGACAGACTTTAATCACACCTCACACCTGGCCTTTAGCAAGCAGCTCCACTCTTTTCTGTTCTCAGTAATATTAGTCTGCCGGGGGGGTTGGGCAGCCAGTTGTCCATGGACCCCCAGAGGTCTTTTTTTTCTCCTTACTTGGGGTTTTTTGGTTCCTCTCCTCCGTTGTCATCTGGCTTTCTTTATTTAATATCTTTCTTTCCTTTTTCCCGTTGTGTATTACTGTCTTTAATGATGTTGTAATGTATGACTACACATCTATGTAAAGTGCCTTGGGACAACTCTGTGAGGCACTATATAAAAATGTAATTAAATGTCCCGCCTCCTCCCTGACGTGGCTCTAACAGGCCATGTTTGCTGCTTGTTGGTCTCACGTCTCGTTCCAGCCCTCGTGTTAAACACTCCCAGCTGTCTCCAGTCTCTTCCATCATTAGTCCTCCATTTAAGTGCTTCCTGGTCCTGTGTTCCCCAGTTCGATCACTGATGTTGTGCCTTATGTGTTGCCGGTTCCATAGCCTCCCATCCTGATCCCAGTAAGTCCCTGTTTGTTGTCTGAGAAACACCTGCTGCACGAGTCTTTCACCCCGGTGACCACGACACCAACCACCAGTGATGTCTGTGGAGCCCAGAAATACCAGCCTAGCTGCACTAGTGCCCAGGCAGCACCTTGACAGCGGCATGTTTGCATTGTTGTATTTGCCTCACTTGTTCACCACTTTCAGCAACAGTATCTGCTATGTACTAGAACTGTAATCATATGTGAGTGAGTCTGTCTGCTTTGAAGGAGCAGAGATCACACCTCCTTACTGTAGGTACAGGGCACAGAAACGGGTAAATCCTGTAAGGTAACATTCTTACAGTCAGCATAGATTCCAACACAGTTCTGGAATATGAAGTTCATAGTCAGTCATAATTTTGTAGCATTAAAATATAAATTTTACATAAATCCTAACAGTATGTGTGATTGTGGGGGGGTGTGGGGTCTCGGGGTGTAACCTCTGTCTCTTGGCTTGTTTCCTGTCCCTACTGCTGTACGTGTGAAGTCTGCATGTTCTTCCAATGTGGGCTTTCTCCTCCTACTTTGGAGAACATGAAACTGCGATCAGCCGATTGGAATCTCTAAGCTGCCCTTAGTGTGCGTCTGTATGTGTGAGTTTGTGCTCTGCTATAAACTAGTATCCTGTCCATTGTGTCCCCCGCCCTGTGCCACCTGGGACAGGCTCCAGGCTCCCCACCCCCCCGTACAGGATAAGCAGTAATGCAGGACGGCTCCACACTGTTCCAAAGAAATGGCGCTACAGCTCCCTTCAGGACTTCAGACCAGCTGCTCTCACTTCACACCTCCAGGCTTGTGGGTGTGGTTCCCAGTCCTGGTTCTGCATGTACAGCTTGCATGTTCTCCCCGTGTTCCTGTGGGTTTCCTCAGGTTTCCTCATGCTGTCCACGATCATGCAGTTTGGTGAATTAGTGTCTCTTGATTGTCCTCAGCATGTGAGTGAGTGTTTGCCCTGTGATGGACTGGCATCCCATCCAGGGTGTCTCTGCCTTGTGCCCTGTGCTTCCTGTGATGTGTGTGTCCCATAACCCTGTATTGCAATTATTGGAATTTGTTGGATACTTTTTTGATATATGATCTTTCTGTTCCTGGGGATGGCTGAAGCTGGTCCATTAACTTTTGGCTTAAATATAAGAGTAGTATTCAATTTTCATTATTAGAGTATGGAATTATTTTGGATGATTAAAATGATCACTCTGAACTTGACTGTCCTTCCTAACATAAATACACTCCCTGCACAAACACACAGAAAGAAAAGGAAGAGATGACATATATTTTCATGAATATTGTATATAGAATAATGTAAAAAAAAACAAATCTGTGCATTGACAGCACTTGTCAAAGCTTGTTCTGTCTAATCCTGACACAGTCTGTCTATAACTGCACATCCCTGCATGTTTCACCTGAAACCACATGATCCCAAACGTGATTCTAAACCGACACAGAAATTCATTCTCAGTAGATCTGCTCTCTTATACCTTTATACCTAATTTCTATCTACTGCACAAAATCAAAGAGTAGGATTATAGTTTGTTTACAGAAAAACAATGTCAGTAACTGTTATTCTCATAAAAGATAAATAAATGTTCGCTTTGGGTACAGTTTGTATAATGTACTATTTTGTTCATAAACTGCAGCTCCACTGTTTGCCCAGTCTGCTCTTCTCAGTCTGGTCTCAGTCCAAAACCGCACCTGCTGCAGTCTGAGAAGCAGGAAGTTCCTCCCACTGTCACACACAGACGACTGTGAGAGAAAACGAGACTGAATCCTATCAGTGTTCGTGGTAAAATGGCAGAAGCCAGAGTTGCAGTGGATGTAATTGAGTTAAGTTGTGCAATCTGTCTAGATCTACTAAAGGATCCAGTAACTATTCCCTGTGGACATAGTTACTGTATGAGCTGCATTAAGAGCTGCTGGGATCAGGAAGATCATGCTGGAGTTTACAGCTGCCCCCAGTGCAGACAGACCTTCATACCCAGACCTGTTCTGGGCAGAAACACCATGCTGGCTGAAGTGGTGGAGGAACTGAAGAAGACTGGACTACAAGCAGCTGCTCCTGCTGACCAGTATGCTGGACCTGGAGATGTGGAGTGTGACGTCTGTACTGGGAGAAGAAGTCCTGCCTGGTGTGTCTGGCCTCCTACTGTGAAACTGACCTGCAGCTTCACAACAAACTCCACCATGCAAAACAGCACAAGCTCATTGATGCCATCGGCCATCTGAAGGACAAGGTCTGTTCCCACCATGACAAACCGCTGGAGGTCTACTGCCGTACCCACCAGCAGTGTATCTGTTATCTCTGTACGATGGATGAACACAGAGGCCATGATACAGTCTCAGCTGCTACAGGAAGGGCGGAGATACAGGTCAGGCTAATTTAAAAGAATTTCCCCTTTCTATCTAAAACAATTTCCCCAAAGGGATCAGTGAAAGTATCAATTATTGTTATTATCTAAAAGTTAATTTTAAATAAATGGATTTTGTCTTAACACTTGTTCGTGTAATTGCTACGAAACACTCAGATCAAGTCTGGTTCGGTAAAGTTGTCATGACCTACTTGTCCGGTCTTACTAGCGGGGTTACTAGCTTGTCGGATTTAAGGTAGTCTGGGCAAAATGTAAGTAAACGAATATGAAGTCCATTTAAACTGTGGTACCTTACATCCGACAAGTTACCCCGAAAAGCCAGTAACCCTTCATAGTACAGAAGAATTCACTAGAGCCACAGTACAGTAAGGCCGTGCCCGCCGAAGATGTTTGTACGGGACGCCATGACACTCAAAATAAAATAAATAAGTATATCAAAAAATATAAATAAAATGATAAATATTTCAATAATGTATCCTTTTATTTTTAAATAATTTCATAAAATTTCATAAATTTCATAAAATTATATTTCATAATAACACTTGTCTTCTATGTATAATTTTTAAATTTGACAATTTATTGTTTCGTAATAATGTTGCGATTTTCATTAGACAATTATTATTATAAAATATTATTTTCACAATAAAGTTTAACTTTTCACATTATCGCCATGCATTTCTATACTGCATCAGGAGGTGTTTTGCAGGATTGGCACTGCAGCCACCGGATAAAACTCACACTGTTCCACTGGGACTGGTGTGGTGCTGAGGTGTCACCCACTGCACGGCTGCACTCAGGTTCTCATCCCTGAGGTGGTTCGTCGTGTGGTGGGTGCGGTAAGGCACTGTACTCAGTGTGTGCTCCTTACCTCCCTACCTTACCTTACCTTACCTACATCAACACAGTACAAATGTACATGTTAAAAAAGGTCTTTCGGTACTAAGATGTACGTAGATTAATACTTTTCTATTCAAGGTTAAAGGGTTCAACCTTTAAAGCATTGTGTTGGTTGCCATAGGATAATATTTTGGCTTTCAGTGATAACCAGTGAAGCTCAAAATTTATGAAAATATTAACAAAGAGGTTCATTGTTTTGTCTGATATGCTGAATTATGTCTGACTTGGAACAAATGAAGTAAAAGTAGTCAGGGCTGGAGTGGGACTGAATATCTAACCAGGAATTCAAGCCCCCGGACAGCCCAATATAAAACGATATAAACAATTACACTGTTATTATATGTTTTTATTCACACATCCATTTGCTAGGCTACTGAACACAAACATCCCCTTTGTCCTCTCATCATCTTTGGCCCTAGTGTGTTCTTCCTTTTCCCCACATGGCTGCATTTGGCTCAATGGGATGAGTGTGTGACACAGAGGCTGGGACCAGCTGGTTATGGGTTTGAGACAGGTCAGGAACCAACCTCACCTCTTTCATTTAATTATTGCTTTTCTATTCTTCCCAGTGTTTGTTAGTTCTATGTTTTGCTTGTGAAGCTTGTGCCTTGTTTTATTATGTTCCACATGTTTCTGTACTTTCTAAGTATTGAATTCCTTGTGTGTGTTTCTTACTTTCAGTGTTTGTGGGAGTTTTCCTAGTCTTGTGTTCATTAATATAAGTTACTGCACTTGTTGCCTGTTTTCCCTGCACTTTTGTTATTGGTTAATTGTCTCACATCTGTCTTCGTTAGTTCGCTACAGCAGCCTGAGCATTAGATTGGCTACAGAAACCGGCAATGCAGGTTGTGTGTCTGACACAGACAATCACATTTTGTGCAGCGTCAGTGTGAGCCATCGGACTTTATTCTGTATTCGCCACTCCTCCATCAGGCTGCCTCAACTGCAGCCATGTTTTCTGCAGAATGAGACTTTGGGAATTTTCCTGCTCCCAATAATAAGGTCGACAGCTCAGTCTTATCATTTATAAAATGGCATTTGACTACTAAATAAGCTTCCATATGTATGAATGTCCACTTGTCAGATGTTAGTCTTACTGCTTTGGCCTTTCTCACCTCTTCCTTTGTTTCTCTTTTTCTATCTTAAATGTTTCTGTCACTAAACCCTTTCATGTTTGCCTGGATGGGAGAATGTAGGTTGGATCCAGGATCCCCACAACCTCCCTAAATCCTGCGTTATCCACTATGGTGAAGGGTTGTGCATATTGACCAAAGCCTCATCAATCATTTGTTTCTTGGTCTCTATACTGGGAAAATTATACAGATTATTGGGTAATACCCTCACCAAAATCTGATATTATGTATTCATACAATTAAACTGAACCTTGGACACAATAATGACTAATAATAATAATAATTATTATTATTATTAAATTATTATGATGATTAAAACTTACGCTGCAGTGTGTGTGTACGCCGAAATATGTGCTGTACAACAGGTTTGAAACCGGTAATGAGGATTGTTCCACATTTTCAGTTTCCAAAGCAGTCACATGGTTGAGTGCAGAATGAAGCTTCAGATGACCATGGTCACGTGTTCAGGGTGGAACGAAAGAAACTGAAGCTGTGCTTCAGAATGTAGTGAATCGCTTTTTTATTGTCAAGCTTAACATCACTAGCTGCCCCATTCCCTCTGTTAGTCTACGTGTCATTTTCTTAGCTACTTTTTCCCTGGTGAGTTTTGACCCCTTATTGTTCCTTTATTGTGTGTCTTTCCAGTTTGGTTCAGTCTCCTTAATTCCCTTTGTCTTGGAGCTTTTAAGTGGATCCTCACCTTGTTTCCCTGCCTGCACCAGGCTGCGCCCCAACATGCACATTAAATATATGATATGTTCAAATTCTGAAGAATCTTTAATGAATCCCATTTTACACATTTTCCTTTCTGAATTTGCGTGGAACATCAGTGATGCAGACTTTGACACAGTTTCTATATGAATGGGTCAAACAGTCCAATATTAAACCAACTTCCCAGCGGATTCAGAGTTTTTAGGGTCGCAGGAGAAAAGATGCATTATTGTTGTTCACAGTGCAGTTTATACACAGTGGCCCATTATCAACTGACATGCGATCTGACATCAATCTAATAGGACGCCAGTTGAGTAGCCGGTCCTGCAGTGCAGCCCAGGACACATTCGCCTTCACACTGCTATAAGAATGTGGCCATATGCAGCCCAGACCACCTCCCAATGTGGGTTGAGTGATCGGATCTCAATGTATCTTCAATGCGTCCTGGGTAATTAGCGCTGTCCACTTGTGATTGGATCACCCAGGATGCATGTTAATACCAGGTGGAAACAGGACAAAAGGGTCTATGTCCATTGAATCCTACCTACAGTCAATAAATCATTAATGAACATCCATCCATATATCCATCCATCCATCCATCTATCATCCATCCATCCATCCATCCATCCATCTCCTATCCGGTAATCCAGGTCAGGGTCAGGGGGAGTGCCTGGAGCCTTTCCCAGGCAACATAGGGCCCAAGGATGGGGTCCACCCTGGGCAGGATGATTGATGAATGTGATCTCAGCTAATGAAACAAACTTGTTTTGTCGTCTTGTTTCCTATCTGTAGAAACAAATGGGTGAAAAACAGAGGGAATTTCAGCAGAGAATTCAGATGAGAGAGAAGGAACTGCAGGAGCTGAGAGAGGCTGTGGCCTCATTCACAGTGAGTATGAACCTGAGGAGAAGATAACAGCTGGCTTGTGATCATATTGTATCTTCTTTCAGATTCAACAGATTGCAGATTTACAGACTTGTGCGGATTAATCAAATTAATGCTGCTGTGGGTTATTCTGGGTCAGTGGGATAAAGTTGCTAGATTACAGAGTTTAACCAAGTGTTGCAGCAGTAGTAGCTTATTTATTTAAAAAAATACCATAAATGCCTATTTGAGAAAAATGCAACTTTTCACAACCCAGCGTAATGCAAATAACCACTAAAAAAGTCACCTATTAAACTGAGACCTAATGGTGACAACCAACCTGCCCCATACAGCCACCAGTCTCTGCCAAATCCCTGCAGCTGACAGTGTATGAGCTTAATGAGCGATCATTTCCAATCAGTGCTGGCTGGGTTTCAGTACCTGAGGCGTCCAGCATGGTGATGCTCCAAACCTCAGCCCTGTGCTGTTTTTATACCTCCTGTCAGCTCACATCTCTATTGTACAATGAGGCTCTCTGGAGTCTCAAAAGGGGCCAATTGTAATTTACTGTCCTCTGCTCCCTGTGTCACCAACAGAGCTCAGCACAGTCAGCAGTGGAGGACAGCGAGAGGATCTTCACTGAGATGATCAGCTCCATTGAGAGAAGACGCTCTGAGGTGACAAAGCTGATCAGAGATCAGGAGAAGGCTGCAGTGAGTCAGGCTGAAGGAGACATGGACAGACGGAAGCAGGAGATTGATGAACTGAAGAGGAGACACTCTGAGCTGGAGCAGCTTTCACACACAGAAGATCACATCCATTTCCTCCAGGTAACAGAACAGCTACTTTGGCAATAAGAAAACCAGAGTATTCAAATGGATGCATATTGTCATTTGTATTTCAGCTAGTCTGTCATTGGTCAGATGTTAATGGTTCTGTTAATTAGATTGCAATACACATTTGTATTGATGAAGCTGTTTAATCAGACTGTGTGTCTGTAGAGGCGCCAGGCTCTTCCTGTCACTCCTGAAGCTGGATTTGGACCCAGAATCTCTGTCAGTCCCAGATCTGATTTTGGGAATTTGAGGAAGGCGGTTTCTGAGCTGAAAGATCAACTGGAGAATTTTTGCAGAATGAAAATGGCAGAGATCCATCACCAGGTTAATACATTTCTAGTCTGTTCATGTTAATATAGACCAGGGCTGGCCAATCTTACCCAGAAAGGGCTGCTTTTGCTGGATTACTAATTAGAGGACTGATTGGCTGAAGGGTCTCACACCTGGGGTTGAACAGCTGACCTAAAGGTTACCCCAAAGACCTGCGTACACACTGGACTTTGCGGGTAGAATTGCCCCCCCGATGTGTTCCATGCAGAGAGAGTATGCAGTACAGTCAGCCTCACATTTGTGTGACCAAGTCAGTTTGTTTACAATAAGTTTAAATCTTTGTGATAACTGGTGAAAGAGCTTCACATTCTACTGGCTGCAAAACCCAGATCACATGAAATATGTTTCTTCTACATTATAGAAACCAAAAATCTGTATTATGTGTAACTTACCATGATTTGCAGTTTGTTAAAATGCCTGTTATTGTCCCTCATAATGATAATACCCCACTGCTGTTATCTCCACAGTGAGTGAAGTCCATCTCCCACAAGTAAATTCCTTTTACTCACATCCCTGTTTCTCTCTGTCTCCTTCTAGTTACCAAAGACACCGTCCTACCGGTATTAGTGCCCAGGACCAGAGCAGAATTCTTACACTGTGAGTCTGTTCACACACACGCTTCTCTCTCCCTGTATGAGGTGGAGTGTGTTTTATTGTGTTTCGTTTTCTGCTGCCAGTGGAGCTTCTCTTTCTCTCTCCTGCTGCCTCCTGGTCTTTCACATTTACATGAGCTTTTTATCTCAGTGGACTTTAAATCCAATTGCTAAGTAAGGCAAGTTTATTCAGGGTGCTTTTCCACTGCACCAGGTTCGGTACTTTTGGTTCTTTCCCTTTTCCATTAACTTCCGGTCGAGTACCAGTACCAGAAGTTCCAGTACCAAAAGCATCATTGCAGCTGGGGTACTTTTTCGGTACTTTGGAACTTTGGTGTGGGACTTACAAACACGTTCATTGTCAATTTAAAAAACAATTTTAAAAAGTCTAAAAGCCCAAAACACAAATAAACAGTTAACTAAAAAGAAGTGAGATTGTAGAGGCAGCGTATGACTAAACTCCTGCTAATTTAATTTATTGAAACAAAGCAGCAACAAAAACCTTTTAATCCCTGATTATAATGAACTGACAGTGTTAGCAGACCTCAGGTCTTCAGGAAGCTTGTTCCATAGACAGGGAGCATAGAGACTAAAAGCTGCTTCAGCCTGCTTGGTCTTCATTCTGGGACACTGAGTAAAGTTTCAGGGGTCTGGATGCTTCACAAGGTTCAAGGAAGTTAGTGCCATTTAGTGCCTTGTAACAAGTAATAATATTTAAACCAATCCTGTGATGCTCAGGAAGCCAGTGCAGTGATTAAGGAGCTGTGTGATATGCTCCACTTCCTTGGTGTAAGTGAGGACTCTGGTGGCAGCATCCTGGATGAGCTGCAGCTGTCTGACTGATTTATTACCAAGACCTGCAAAGACACCATTTCAATAGTCTAGCCTGCTGGAAATAAACACATGAACAAGCTTTTCCGTATCTGGTTTAGAGAGAAATCCTTCTCTCTCTCTCTTATTGGGCTGGTTTCAGCTTCCGTTGGGTGGATCTTAAGCAGACCTTGGGCTGGACCTGGGAACACTGTACTGATGCCTCATTTCCACCAACATGGAGCCGGTGCTGGGCTGGTTGTCACTTGATGCCTTTTCAGAACCTGCCTGTGTTTCCACCAGTTTAAAAAATTCACATAAGTGACAGTGAAAGTAAAGGTTCATATGTATTCCGTTTTGTGGGATTTGTTCTTTTCTGTTCCAGAATAAGTTTTTATAAGCTGCCAACTGTCCTTTTAATGATCACGCTATTAAAGATGCCAATAACTGAACTTTGCAATCTGCCTCATAATCTGCGGCATGGTTTTCATTTACAATGCAAAGTTACTCTGATAATAAGCTGGCTAGTTGTTTTACTGCTGCCACCGGAAATATTAGACAAAACTATATTGGTTATTGACTGAATTATCCAGCTATGCGGACGGTTTGGACACGATGGCCCCTCCCACTTGCACTGATGTTATGAGAACTTTTTTTTATTTTTTGTGGTGGCCTGTAGCCTTGTGCCTTTGACTGAATCACAGCCATGATATACCGGAGTATCTTCTTATATGTTATTGCTTAATTATACTGCACTCATAAAGCATTCTAAACACAGCTATAAATATTTATAAAAAAGCATAACACATTATATCCACCATTATAACGCTTTATGAATGCTTTATGACACACTCATCTATAAGGCACTATAGATACCTTCATAATGCAATACAAAGCATCCTTAATGCTTATACCGATCATTATAATGCATTATGAAGGTATTTATAGTGCACTAAAGAAGAGAGCTTCAAACATCATTCATTATGCATAATAAGCATGCCTATAATGTGTTATGCCTTTTGATAAATATTTAAAGCCATGATTATAATGCATAACAATGGATTATTATTTGTTGTGAATTTTACTAACAACATGGCCTTAAGTGTTCCAGAGATTTTATAGTGTTCCGTAATCTGAGCAAATGGAAGCATGTAGATGTTGAACAAAGAGGCTCAGTGAGGATTATAATTGTAATTGGTGATCAGTGTTGACACACCACAGCACACAGTGTACAACACCGAAATGTGTCCTCTGCTTTTAACCCATATGTGACATCGTGACATAGCAAGGGGCAGCTAATTCAGCGCCCAGAGAGCAGTGTTTTGCTTAGGGTCCCTCAGCAGTGCTTTGCTGGTCGGGGATTCAATCCAACAACCATTAAGCCACCACTGCCCACTGCCAATTACGGACCCTTGAGGAACTCCACATGTAATTTCTGTTCATTCAGATTCATAATTACCCTTCTGACAGAAAGTAGTGCATGACTTGTAAAAATAATTCAAACCCATTAAATAAGGCGGCGGCTCCACCTCCTTCCCTGTGCTCTAGTGCTCTAGTCTCACTGATAAAGGGCAGGTAGGAGTAGCTGGTTTGATCAGGGCTGCTGCATAGTTTTCATTTGACCCCATTTCAGTTTAAAGCATAAAAATCAAGGTCTTGATATTAAAATCAGTCATTAATAATGATTTTCCAGCCACAGACCTGATATTCAGTAAAGATCAGTTTAATGTATTAAACACATTGTCTGACCCAGTGTGTAGGTGACACACAACTGGAGTCAGATGAGAGAGAGTAGCTGTGGGCTTTGATGCACTTTGTTCCCCCTGAAGTCAGTCAGAGCAGGAATGGCTGACACTGGGGCTGCTCCTCACTGCCTAGTGTGGGCTGTAGCTACAGCAGGGGATCCAAACCAAGTAAGCGGCGGGCGGTGGGGTAAGGGCCCAGCCTGTCCTAGATGTCATCATGCACTGTAATGCTGAAAGCTGGGAAACTGCCCTCGCTTTGTTTGGGTAGCAGGAACGTTTGGTATCACTCAGTAACAGCTCATCAAAACCTTTTATCTGCATCCTTATCTTGTGTGAGCTACGGTATCTATGGGCAGTGAGGTCCGGGGGGGGGGGGGGGGGGGGGGGCTTCCTTCCTTCCCTCACATTTGCCCTTTTTGTGCATTCGCTGACTGTGTACTTTTTTTCAGATTCATTAATATTGTCCTAAGACGGCACCTGCAGTCTTCCCCAAACTGGCTGTGACACTGAACATCTCCTAAGTCTGTGCTTTAGGGCCATGACTTCACACGACACGACTACACTTGCGTGCGTAGTTTACATCTATCTGGAGGATTGAGGGTCATGTCCACCAGGGGGCAGTGCGAGAAAACCATCTTGGTCGGTTCCTTCGTTTCCAGTCTCACTTGTTAGTATGAGGTTGTGGCATTAAATGTTGTACAAGGACGAGGGAGTCAAGATGGCGCTCTGAAGAACACGCTTTGATTAGAGCTGCAAGCCCACTTGTTTTGTTTACCATGTACTGTGAACTATATGCAGTTTTACTGCTGTCTGGTTTTATTTAATCACCCAGTGACTGCAATAACTATACATAGTCATGATTAGCTTGATGATAGGCTTGCTGACTTTCTAGCCTAAAGAAATAGGCTGAGTTCTGCTCACCTTGTTCAAGCCATTTTTGCCACAATCTAACAAAGGCTCCTTCTGCCTTATGTTTATATATAATCATACAATTTATTCTGTAAGGCACCTCCTACAATTTTTTCTGTATCAGTAAGACGACTGACTGGTTTGCAGGTTAAAGCAGTAAATCTCATTTATAATTTTCTTTTCTTCATCTCTTCCGATTCGAGCCAAGTCACTACTAAACCTTCTGACAAATTTTGTTACATGATGTTATTATTGCAATACTTTTTTCTGTATTGGGTCTGTTCCAGTGTAAGTCAGTTAATTATTAATTATGTTAATTATGCCTACCGCACTCCAAATTTGTCTTTAAACGCCAACATAGATGATTTTGATGAGGATTTTCAAGGTAATAGAACTGTTGCATACATATAAATGCGTATGCATATGTGTGCAGACTTGTCCCAAATTGAAAATCTCACGCCAGCCAGTTGATCAAAGTTGGCAGCCCCGTGAACTGCCGCTCTGAATTTGTAAAACGTAGGGAAACATACACAGACCTCGCGGCTGTGGTACGTGTGCAGGGAATATCAGAATTACTACTAATACTTAAATAGGACACGTGCGCATGTGCAAAGTACACAGCTTGACCAGAGAAATATGAACGTTTCCATGTACGCATACGCGGTGTAATACGCGAGTGCTGCGCTTTGCGGAGTACCAGCCTAGATGCGTCCGCGTTGGGAGCGTCGTGTCGTCGCGCTGCTGGAGAGAGGTGTGTGTCCAAAGTGGATTAAAAGACGTTCATATTGTGACCTAAAGACAAACTCACTTTTAGTGGTAATCTTTGTTGTGTAATTTTATGGTTAATATGTTTGATGAATGCTGTTTGTAATTTTATTTACCTGTAATTAAGCCTATTAGTTTAACACGCGCGTCATTTCGGCGCGTCTTCCCACCGGCGTCGCGCGGGCGACCAACATTTCCTGAGGTAATTCACATATTTGACTTTTTATATTTTATGTATCGTACAGAATAATAGAGCGCAGGCTAAAGTGCAGTTCGGCCCCAGCGGGTCTCTCAGCGTGGCATGTCTCACAGCGCAGGGGGCAGCCGGAGCGCCGCAGACTCGGGCGGCTACATGAGTATATTGGGAATAAAATGTGTGTATTGGAGCGAGTTCTGTGTGAGTGAGTGTGTGAGGTGTGACAGTGATAATGATGGAGATGCTGGGCTTCGTCATGGGATTAATGGCTCTTCCTCCTGCCTACAGACTCCTGCCAGCTGACACTGGACCCCAACACAGCAAACAGATTCCTGTCTCTGTCAGGGGGGAACAGGAAGGTGACAGAGGGGGCAGAGCAGCCATATCCTAATCATCCAGAGAGATTTGACCGCTGCCCCCAAGTTCTGTGCAGAGAGAGTCTGACTGGCCGCTGTTACTGGGAGGCTGAGTGGGATGGAGATGGAGCCTGGATAGGAGTGACTTATAAAGGAATCGGGAGGAAAGGAGGGAGTGACTGTGACCTTGGATACAATGACAAGTCATGGATGCTGTGCTGCTCTCCTGACAGTTACTCTGTCCAGCACAATAATAAACAGACTGACATACCCATAGAGCCCTCAGGCTCCCGCAGAGTAGGAGTGTATCTGGACTGGGGGGCTGGTGCTCTGTCCTTCTACAGAGTCTCCTCTGATGGACTGACCCCCCTGCACAGATTCACCTCCTCATTCACTGAACCCCTCAGTCCAGGGTTTGGGGTTTATAGAAACTCCCCCGTGTCGCTGTGCATGCTGGGATAGCTCACTGTGTGCTGGAGGAATCATTTTTACCTTATCAGAGTCTCACATGTCGCTGCTTCTCCGTGGCAAAAAGGCAAAATCTCTGCTTTATAACCAGTATAACCCTTTTTACTCTGTCTGAAGTGTGACGTATGTTAATAATTGGGTTCTGTAAGCTGAACAAACATGTAGAATGACTGTTTTTCTCTGACTTATGTTCTATGTTGTCTGTAAATGCACCAAAACTGCCTAAACTAATTCATAGTACATGCAGTTGTACCAATGGAGTGAATTCTGATTCTGAATAAAATAAAATGTAATGAAATCTAAGCCTGATGAGTGGGGGGAGCTTTTCCCCTCCCCTCTATATGTATATTTTATATTTCGGTCTATATATTGTATTTGCTACCTGTACACTGACAATAAAGGCTTCCTATTCTATCCCATTAATGTCCTGGTTCCGCGCTGCCCAGAACGTAACTGAGTAACAGACTTAATCCGCGCTCTCTGCTCACTGAGCGCAGCAGCCTGATATCGCAGCGGCGACGCTTTGGCCAGCAGGGGGCGGCAGACGGCAGACAGTTTATTAACTCAAAACCTACAGCGGTCCTGAGGTAACTTAGTAAAGATAATGATATAATCAAATTAATCATATATTAACTAAGTAAACATAAATAACATAAAATCTTAATAAGTCACGTTAGTACAACAACAACAGAAAGGCACCTGATCATCAATGAAGTAGTGTAGGTGATTACCAATTACCAGAAAAAAAACACATAAATCCTGTTTCATTAGGAATCCTGAGATATATACAGTACTGTGCAAAAGTCTTAGGGAGTCATAGGAAATGTTTAAAGCTATTTATCTGGGTAGCAAATTTATATTTTCTCAGTATGAAAAAGAAAATTTAATATTAGAACATGTGCAAATTATGAGTAAAACAAAAAAAACTAAAAGGAATTTCTTATGTTCTCCAAAAAGTTACTGATATCTTGTTGGATGGCTAGATGAACACCAATATGGTTCCTAAACCTCTCCTCAGGTTCACCTCGGCCATTTCATGTATTTGTTAAATTCCACGACCAGCTCACTTAATTAATTAATGAAACTAGTTTTATAAAGTCACTGAGGTACTGATTAGCTATATGAGGTGAGCTAGTGGTCATGTCAAAAAATACATGAGTATATTGAAAATACTGCCAATACTGGGATGACTTTAGGAGAGATTTTGAAACGGTTAAGGGCAAACAGTTTGACAGACATAATATCATAGGTTTAAATCAACATGGAGATCATTTTAAAAGTTTATGTGACTGCCTAATATATATATATATATATATATATATATATATATATATATATATATATATATATATATATATATATATATATATATATATATATATATTATGTGTGCAGTTATATATATATGTATGGCCAGCCCACAGCTGTTTCTGCTCCCATTGCATTAATATGGAAGTTATCTGCTTGTGTTGATGTTTCGCCTGATATTTCAGGTGATATTTCAGGATGCAGGCGGGTGGACTGGGTGGTGGTACTGTTATAGTGGGGTTTGCTGGATAGATGGACGATTCACAGTTTATATTCCATGAAAGTCCACATATATCATTCCATTCACCCTACTCATGTACACCATCGCAGTGGCCAGCGTCCAGGCAGGATGTTCACCAGCACTTTTCAGTCTCTTAATGCATGTTACAGTGAGCAGCTGCCATTCTGCGAAAGTCTGGCTTCCCTCTTGGGGACATGATCAACAGAACAACGTGTGAAAGACAGTGAACTAAAGTGATGTGTGGCGGAAAAGTAACACTGCACATCACTCTGAACACACCATCCCCACTGTCAAATATGGGGGTGGCAGCATCATGCTCTGGGGGTGCTTCTCTTCAGCAGGGACAGGGAAGCTGGTCAGAGCTGATGGGGAGATGGATGGAGCCAGATACAGGGCAATCTTGGAAGAAAACCTCTTGGTGTCTGCAAAAGACTTGAGACTGGGGCGCAGGTTCACCTTCCAGCAGGACAACGACCCTAAACATAAAGCCAGGGCAACCATGGAATGGTTTAAAACAAAACATATATCCATGTGTTAGAATAGCCCAGTCAAAGTCCAGATCTAAATCCAATCGAGAATCTGTGGCAAGATCTGAAAACTGCTGTTCACAAACGCTGTCCACCTAATCTGACTGTACTGGAGCTGTTTTGCAAAGAAGAATAGGCAAGGATTTCAGTCTCTAGATGTGCAAAGCTGGTAAAGACAAACCCTAAAAGACTGGCAGCTGTAGTTGCAGCAAAAGGTGGAATTCCAATAAAATTGAATCATGTTTGTGGCTGTAATGTGACAAAATGTGGAAAAGTTCAAGGGGGCCGAATACTTTTGCAAGCCACTGTAAACCACAGGCATCACCCTAACGGTAAGAAGTGTGATCCGCTTACGACTGACACGCAGTAGAGACAGGATCCCATCCAACACGGGACCCACTATAGGCTCACACAGAAATAAAGGAGAAAAACACCAGCTGCCTTTTCCAAGCTGTTTACATTCCTGCGCTTCCTCATGGTGACAGTAACAGCCCGTGTCACATGACCACTGTCATGTCCTACCCATCACACCTGCCTGACCCTCCTGTCTCCTCACTAGCGTGACCCTCATGATTCATGCCTGTTGCTTGTTGCCCCTCGTTAGTCTTTGCATTTAATTATCTATTTGTCTCGTCAGCCCCAGTCCGGTCATTGATGTTAAACCTTCCTGCTGCCTGTGACCTTCCCGGTTGCCAGTCCTCCCATTTGTGATCCCTCACAATCCTCTTTGTTTCCAGTCTCAGCCCATCTAGTTCAGCAAACCCCCTTTTTGTTTCACTACCAAGGATGCAGAGATGAGAGTCTTTTACCAAGCGTACAGTGTCCAGAGTGGATGAGCATGACCACAGTGAGAAGAGGATCTGATGGATGGAGGACCTAAGTACCATAATCTTAGTAACGCATGAGCAGAATTGGACCATAAGAGGAACTGGCCGGCTCCATCTCACACATGGTACGTGGGTGTAGAAGTTACTCAAAACCATATGGCTGAAATCCTCCACATGTGCATTTTGAATGTACTGGGCATCATGTTTTGAGCCTGTTTTAACCATGAGAATCCTGTGAGGGGCGGCTCAGTGGGTAACAGGGCTGCCTTGCAGCTGCAGTGTCGAATGTTTCCATCCTTCTCCTATGCTGTCTGTGTGGCGTTTGTTTGCTCTCTTTATCCCACATGGGTTTCTTCCTGCAGTGACTCTGACAGGCATCTGTAAATTGCCCAGAGTCTATGACTGTGAGTGTGCCTTGTGATTAAATGGCATTCTATCCATGGTGGACCCCAGCTTTGTACCCTGTGTTTCCTGTAATTGGCTCTGGGATACCCTTGTGATAAGTGTTTGGAAGATGGATGCATCACATCTTAGTACTTGTGACGATCTGTCCCGTCTCCTCCTGATTGGGCCAGCAGAGCTCACTGCTGACACTCCGTAACTCTCCTAACCCTCCCCAGCTGTATCCCATCGTTGACGTTCTCCACCCTGATCTGTTAGCCTCCTACACCTCTCTCCCGTCGGTGATTACTGTGTATAAATGTTCCTGCTCTCATGGTTCCTCAGCTCCGTCATCATTCTTCCAAGTGTTGTTTGCTGTATTCCCTTAATAAAGCCTGTGTCTTTCCCAGAGCTACTGCATCTGAGTCGTCCTTAACCCACTTTATATTACTCATCACATAGAATATCCATTTACATTTAACCCCATGGACATTAGGCTTTTCTCGCAGGGGTCTAAGGTCAGAGAGCCCAATTGGACCAGTTCATCCAGATAAATACATTTGTAAAGAAATAGTAAATACATTTCCAATAAATTCCTATTACACATTGATGTTATAATCAGAAGCCACATTGTGAAATGGAATATATCCAAACAGCATTTTAATCTGACCAGTAGGGCATGCTGTTGTACCACTTGTAGAAACACTTTTGCATTTACCAGACTTGTTTACCCAAAGTGACTTACAGCAGTGGGAAGGGTTATGTTTTATGCATATTCTTGGGGGATTTGAACCCATGACCAATGATTCATAAATGCAACACTCTACTTGTTCAGCTAGAGAATCTCTATGAAAAAAGTCCTAATGACTTGAAGTAATCAGCTCCTAATGCCAGGTAGCTGAAAACACAATGAGGTTCTTCCTCAATGTGATGCTGCCCAACCCAGCAGACGGGAATCTGATGAATCAGACACGCCTGCCAGTGTCCAGTTTAACCTTTGGGGTCCGTGGACTCAATGGCCAATTAGAGATGGCAGACAGCTGTCCACATGGCCCCGATTGATACTGTTGTATATACATTTATACTTACTTACATTTTACTTATTTATCAGAAGCTTTTATCAAAACGACATACAAATGAGGAAGCAGATTGACCTTGTACAGTATGCAAAGTGCTTGGAAAGATTAAAAGCGATAAAACATTGTATCAAAGATCGAGTCCAAGTGCAACAACTTTGGCGCTATATGAAATTCCCAAAGCGCACCACTAGATGGCGGCTTCCTACCGTGAGCTGAAACAGCCGCCGTAGGAGTGATGCGCGGCAAGTTTCCCCAGCCGCCAACTAGTGATGGGATTTATGGCTCTTTGAGGGGATCCGGATCTTGGCGATCCGTTCCTTTCAAAGAGCCATTCAAAAGAACGGCTCTTTTGGCTCTTTTTAAATATTTAGTCAGTTTTAAGAAGCCAGCTTGAGGGCATCTCAGTTTATCCTGGAAATAATCACTGGGAGGAATGATGAGGTGAGATTTGTAGTTAAATAATTAAAACTCAGATATCACACACCAATATTGAATGAATTGAATGAATTATTCTGAAATATTGATTATTACCTCATTTGTCATGTGTGGACTATATTCCATAGGGCTGCACAACATCCCTCTGCTTAGACAGTGACATCACTATTTTGGATTTACCTTTAGCACAAAGTGTGTGTATGTGTAAAGCTACGTTGACTTATGTTATTCATACAATACCTACTCACAAATAAACACAAACAAACAAAAACAAAGCCGGCTGCAATGAATTTCTGTGCAAAACAGCTTTTACTACAAACACTTCCACACAAGAACATTGTTATCACAGCAGCGTGCACAAGTCATGGCTCTGCTCCTACCGAATGACAGAGGCACGCAGGGTTTTTTTCCACTGGAGTACTCACGTGAAGGATGCGTGCACAACTAACATCATGCTGTTAGGCAGTAGCACCCCTGCGCTGGGTGCGCCCCTCCCTCTATAACTGTTCTGTCTCGCCGAGGAGCTCATTTTTGTGCATCTGTGTGAAACACGCATAGGAAAAAAAGAACGACAGAAAGAACGGCTCCCTCCCAGCCGCGACTCGGCTCCCATCGTTCATGTTTATGAGCCGTTCAAAAGAATCGGTTCGCTTGCGAACGTCACAACTCTACCGCCAACCGGCGTGCACCGGGGCTGCGTCTGGTTCAGGCTTTTGCCTGCCGCTTTCCTCCAGCTTATTTTCTTGTGTAACTTGGTGCTGGGCTCCTCACCATATAAACAAACTCAGCCTCGCAAACATTAAGAAATCTGGATGCTATGAAAGGATCGTCTACCATACTCCCATATTCCACTCTGCTTTCATCCAATTGTCTTTGGTTTGTGCTGCTGGGAACCATTATCGCTGTCCTTTTATTTTGCTGCAAAGGTAATCGTATGATCACATTATATCGCGACGTCCCTTGTCCCCACCCACGTTTTGTTGAAATTGCATGTAGGTCAGACCCACTTTTGTACCGTTTACTACACATGTTGATCATCTTTTCTCCTGCAAAAAAAGAGCATTTACTTTTATTTTGGAGATATTTTTTTGCAAAGCGACTTACAATTGAGAAAGCGGCGAGTTGAGCAGCAAACTTAGGGCGGTGTGACTAAGCAGGTTTGGACCCACGAAGCTCAAATTCCACAGTCAAACAATTTAAAAATTGTTTCTTTGAGAAGGCAGACGCAGGCAGTCACTGATGTGTTTGGGGTTAAGGGCCTTAGTCACAGGAGCATAGTGATATAAGCCACTGAGCCAAACGCCAACCCACAGCACTGACCTCTGGCAGAATTCACCTTTACAAGCATGTTTGGCAAATGCCACTAAGTACAAAACTGATGCACTTTTACATAAATAATTGTACTTATCATCAGGGTTCAAGTGTCAGAAGTGCTTCTGCTACTCTTTAGTAAGGTTGCAAATTCCATCTGTCCATCCATCCATCTTCTGTAGTCAGGTATATACACACACGTACACACACTCACACACAGACACACATGCACACACACACAGGTTTGTAATTATATCTTTGTGGGGACTCTCCATTTGTTTAGATCGTGAAAACTCTAATCCCAACAATGACAGTCTACCCAGCCCCAACCTTAACCATAAGTAAGCAAACAAAGTGAAAAAAAGGTATTTCCAGTTTTGTGATTCTATTCACAGATTTTTTTATGAAATTAAGGTTATGTTTGTGGAGTGTGGGGAGTGAAAATGTCCTTATATGGCAAAAGGTTTTTATCTCATCGTGGGGGACATTTGGATCCCACAATGTAATACACTGTGTTCACAATTATTAGGCGAGTTGTATTTTTGGGATTAATTTCAATAAAAAACAAATATAGTGTCATCAGTCAGTCCAAAATGTTAATGAACCTGAAGCCTGAATGTTATGCAAAGGAAATGTGAGTGTGAACATTATCAGGGGAAACACGTGTGTGCAGAATTATTACACTACTATTAGTGTGCAGAATTATTACACTACTATTAGTGTGCAGAATTATTACACAACTATTAGTGTGCAGAATTATTACACTACTATTAGTGTGCAGAATTATTACACAACTATTAGTGTGCAGAATTATTACACTACTATTAGTGTGCAGAATTATTACACTACTATTAGTGTGCAGAATTATTACACTACTATTAGTGTGCAGAATTATTACACAACTATTAGTGTGCAGAATTATTACACTACTATTAGTGTGCAGAATTATTACACTACTATTAGTGTGCAGAATTATTACACTACTATTACTGTGCAGAATTATTACACAACTATTAGTGTGCACAATTATTACACTACTATTAGTGTGCAGAATTATTACACAACTATTAGTGTGCAGAATTATTACACTACTATTACTGTGCAGAATTATTACACTACTATTAGTGTGCAGAATTATTACACAACTATTAGTGTGCAGAATTATTACACTACTATTAGTGTGCAGAATTATTACACTACTATTAGTGTGCAGAATTATTACGCAACTATTATTGTGCACAATTATTACACAACTATTGTCACGGGAGCGGCGGCAGCGATCGCGAGCAGAGCGGCGATCGTGCGGAAGGAGCAGGCAGGCAAGCGGGATACGGGGAAAACGGGGTTTTATTCCAAGGGACGAAGGCAGGGGCACAGGGCGAGAACAGACATCGGGAAACATCAATGACGGACAAGGGAAACCGGGGAGACCAGGACTTAAATACACAAGACTGATTGACAGCAAACGGAAACAGCTGGGTACAATTCGGGAAACACACGTGGGTAATCCGGGGGCGTGGCACACAGGAGGAGCGGACGAGCCGGGCATGACAACTATTAGTGTGCAGAATTATTACACAACTATTAGTGTGCACAATTATTACACAACTATTAGTGTGCACAATTATTACACAACTATTAGTGTGCACAATTATTACACAACTGTTAGTGTGCACAATTATTATGCAACTAAATGGAAAACCTACATTTTCCCATCTTCCTTGTTTATTATCATCTTTCAAAGTGCGAATAATAATCAAACATCACATAATTTCCAAATAAACATTTCTGACATGAAATATCAATTAGTGAGCAATATAGCCACCTCCTTACGGACGCAGCAGGAAGTGTGAGTGTCCTGCAGGCTGGAGAGAGAGCTGCTGATGACGCGCTCAGCGGTCCGGACCCTTCAGAAGACTGTGCAGACCGCTGAGTGCATCATCGGCAGCTCCCTCCCCAGCCTGCAGGACACTTACACTTCCCGCTGCATCCGTAAGGGCACCAGCATTGTGACTGACCGGTACCATCCAACCCACGAACTGTCTACTACCCCTCTTCCATCCGGAAGAAGATTCTGCAGCATCAGGAGCAGGTCTGCACGACTGTGCAATAGCTTCTTCCCCCAAGCAGTCCGGCTGCTGAACAGCAATAAGTCTTCCATTCATGGAATCTGGTATTTTCTTGATCTGTTGACGATAAACTTTTTGTGCAGCAGCAACCACAGCCTGCCAGACACTGTTCAGAGAGCTGTACTGCTTTCCTTCACTGTAAATCTCCCATATAAGCAGGGCCCACAAGTTCTCAATAGGGATTATGTCAGGTGATTATGTCATTATTCTGTCATCCTTAAGGCCTTTACTGGCTAGCCATGCAGTGGAGTACTTCGATGCATGCGATGGAGCATTGTCCTGCATAAAAATCATGGTCCTGCTGAAAGATGCTGACTGTTTCCTGTACCACTGCTTGAAGAAAGTGTCTTCTAAAAACTGGCAGTAGGTTTGGGAGTTGAATTTGAATCCATCTTGACATTTTCTGGGAAAGTAGAGTGTACCCTTGGGGAGGTGGGCTCCGGCTGGGCTTAAGATACGGTTTCATTAATGAGACTCACACGGTCAGAAGGTTTGAGGTAAATGAGTCTCACTGGCTGTTTCTGAAGGTGGGACCCCCCCCCCCCCAATAAAAATCTCACATCTTCCCATTAAAATAATAAAATTGTAACTCTCCACTATGATTATTCATGTTACAAGGTCCAACTGACAGCACTACTTTGAGGAGAGTTCTTCATCTTCTACCTGTGTGTTGGTAGAATAGTGATTCAGAACTTGGGCCTGTGATCTGAAGCAGGCGGGTGTTTGCCGTTGTACCTTTGAGGGAGGTTCCTCACTGAATTAATCTTGTTTGTATAACCCTTCAGCAGCGAGAGTAGTAACTATTGTAGTGAGATGGAGCTGGAGGGTGCGATCTCTTCAGGTATCGTGATTTTGTTAAATTGATTGATTAATTGTTGTGGCCAGCGTACGTATATAAGATCCAGTTGTAGTTGTCTGTTGGACCACCCTGTAACCAGTGACGCGACTCTCCATGTGCCAGTATCTCCTTTTTCAAAGTTGTGGTTATCTCCATCGCTGCAGTTTGCGAGGGCTTGGTAATCTAGCCACTTGCAGTTGTTCCCGTTTTAAGGTTCTCTTTTAATACCGCTTTTAATTTTTATTTTTTGGTGTTTAATGTGTATTAGTGGAAAGGCAAAGTAAAACAGCAGCATTTGTTTCTCAGGAGTCGGTACTATTTTGAGTAAATTTTGTTTGCTGGGCTTTGTGTATCCTGTCTAGTTTTATCCTCTGTTGTCATTATGGACAATAATGTTGTCACAAAGCTAAACATTGGGTGATCATCTAAGACAGAATTCCATGGCACAGCATAGGCCTTCATTGTGGATCGTAGCCTGAGGTAGAAGAAAAATGAGAAGCCAGGCAGACTGTATTCTTTTTGAATGTCCTGGAATGTCAAACGTATTATAAAATGTGAAACCCCCCTTGGATGATCAGGGGGGACAAACAAAAGCTTTATAGTCTGACAGAAAGTGGAAATTGTTCCATAAAGGAGATTGTTGACCTATTACTTTTTCGGCGTTGTACCATGCAGCTAAGGTGGATGAAAAGATACAACCAAGTTTGTGTCGTGATTTACGAAGACCTACCCCTGGGAAAGGTAAGTCCTGGAGTCCGTGGGGATGCACTATAGCCGATTCAATACCTCTCCACGACACTACACTGCCTGCGTCTGTCCAAGTGCGCATAGCCCTAATTTGAAATGCCCAATGCTACAGCTTAAAATCAGGGAGGGCGAGGCCACCGTCTGATTTGGTGCGCTGTAAAACTGAGAAGCGTTTCCTGGGTTGTCTGCCGTTCCAAATTAATTTGGATACAATGAAATTCAAATCTTCAAAATAATTTGGAGGTGGTACACATGGAATCATAAAAGACAAAAAGTTAAGTGAGTAAAATATTAATTTTGATTGAACGGCATCTTCAGCTAGAGAAAGACGTGGAGACAAAAGGCTGGAGGAGATAAAGACAGCGCAGAAAGAAGACGACGTATGCAGACAAGTGACAAACCACTGTTTCACAGAATGGCCAGAGAGATGTAAGTTAGATCCAGACATTAAACCATACTGGCAGCACAGAATGGATTTTCACCTTGTTCACGACCTTCTCATGAAGGGAGAAGGACTTGTGATACCTCCACCCTTGAGAGCGGATGTTCTTCAGCGTCTGCATGAAGGCTATCAGAGAATTACAAAATGCCGAGCCAGAGCTACACTGTCAGTATGGTGGCCCGGTATCACAGCACAGATTAGCCAGATGGTGGACAGCTGGGTCCTAAATGGCCAGATCTGCAAGTTTTTCGCAAGCAGGATGAGGAGAGAAGGCGTCAGCAGGCAAAACACTACAACCGCAGACTCCGCTCCAGACCTCTCGCAGAACTGACATCTGGTCAGACAGTTTGGATTAGCACAGAAGGGACTGCTGGGAGTCGTCAGACCTGCAGATACTCCTAGACCATATGTGGTAGAGACTGATAAAGGTCATCTTTGGCCTACAGGGACTGTTACTAGGTCAAGTTGACTGGAAAACCACCTGACAGAATGGACTTGTGAACAAAGAGGGAAGTTCAGTAGAAGAGAGAGAGAAAGAGAGAAGGAGGTTGTTGATAGCAGTAATAGAAATTAATGTCAAAAGGTACAGAGCACATTTGACTTAAGCTAAAAGGAGGAGGTGTAATAATAGGACTACTGTTCCCATAATGCTCTATTCCCCACAGTGCCTTTTGTGCCTTGTATGCCGTATTCCAGTTGTTGTATTAAACACGATCTAACCATGTACTGACAGTCCCAACTGCTCATTATACAGTTTAGTCAGGGTGATGGACTAAATCCCATCAACTGAGGGGACAGTTAAGTTACTTTGGTTAGTCTTTATTTATTTTGGGTTATTTCTGTTTGTTTTTCCATTTTTTTAATTTTCTTTAATTACATTTGGTTGTTTGGAGCCTATTGACACTTGATAGAGGGATTTAATGGACAATAAAGAATGTGCATCCTATCCTGTCCTGTAAGGCCTTCAAGTTTGTCCATCAGCCCACAAGCCAGCAAGCAAAGGCAGTTTAAAGTTTGTAAAAGTTTAGATGAATGCAAGTATTTTCTGGCTGATCATGTACACGGGACTGATTGCTTCCTAATCCTATAGTTTTTATTGTTTATCGTTTTATATGTTTTATCCTGATTAATTTGCAAGGTATGATGACAGACAGACAATATGTAAAAGAATTGTATGTAAATCAATTTTGAAATCAGCCTATGGCTGGGCAATATTGTACAATAGTAAAGTTTTTTTCATAGGAAATGATATTGATAATTATCACGATATAATTTTATTCTACATTTTTACTTAAAATTCACATAATTGCGTTTAAAAAGGCAATGTGAAAATTGAGAAACGTGGAAATTAAATTGACTGCAAACTTAAATCTAAATTTAATAAATTATATATATGATATTTGAATGTGCCCTGCGATGGGCTGGCCCCCCATCCTGGGTTGTTCCCTGCCTCGTGCCCATTGCTTCCGGGATAGGCTCCAGACCCCCGCAACCCAGTAGGATAAGCGATTTGGAAAATGGATGGATGGATGGATGGATGGATGGATATATATGATATTTGACGTATACACAGGCCTATAAAGGACTCAGACGTCAATCCCTCGCACAGGCCTATAGAGGACTCAGACACCAGCCCCTCACACAGGCCTATAGAGGACTCAGACGTCAATCCCTCACACAGGCCTATAGAGGACTCAGACGTCAGCCCCTCACACAGGCCTATAGAGGACTCAGACGTCAGCACCTCACACAGGCCTATAGAGGACTCAGACATCAGCCCCTCACACAGGCCTATAGAGGACTCAGACACCAGCCCCTCACACAGGCCTATAGAGGACTCAGACGTCAGCACCTCACACGGGCCTATAGAGGACTCAGACGTCAGCCCCTCACACAGGCCTATAGAGGACTCTGACGTCAATCCTTCACACAGGCCTATAGAGGACTCAGACGTCAATCCCTCACACAGGCCTATAGAGGACTCAGACGTCAATACCTCACACTGGCCTATAGAGGACTCAGACGTCAATCCCTCACACAGGCCTATAGAGGACTCAGACACCAGCCCCTCACACAGGCCTATAGAGGACTCAGACGTCAATCCTTCACACAGGCCTATAGAGGACTCAGACGTCAATCCCTCACACAGGCCTATAGAGGACTCTGACACCAGAACCTCACACATGCCTATAGAGGACTCAGACGTCAATACCTCACACAGGCCTATAGAGGACTCAGACGTTAATCCCTCACACAGGCCTATAGAGGACTCAGACACCAGCCCCTCACACAGGCCTATAGAGGACTCAGACGTCAATCCCTCACACAGGCCTATAGAGGACTCAGATGTCAGCCCCTCACACAGGCCTATAGAGGACTCAGACTTCAGCCCCTCACACAGGCCTATAGAGGACTCGAACGTCAGCCCCTCACACAAGTCTATAGAGGACTCAGACGTCAATCCCTCACAAAGGCCTATAGAGGACTCAAACGTCAATCCCTCACACAGGCCTATAGAGGACTCAGACATCAACCCCTCACACAGGCCTATAGAGGACTCAGACATCAGCCCCTCACACAGGCTTATAGAGGACTCAGATTTCAGCCCCTCAAACAGGCCTATAGAGGACTCAGATTTCAGCCCCTCGCACAGGCCTATAAAGGACTCAGACGTCAGCCCCTCGCACAGGCCTATAGAGAACTCAGACGTCCCTCCCACGGGCCTATAGAGGACTCAGACGTCAGCCCCTCACACAGGCCTATAGAGGACTCGAACGTCAGCCCCTCACACAGGCCTATGGAGGACTCGGACGTCAGCCCCTCACACAGGCCTATAGAGGATTCGGACGTCAGCCCCTCACACAGGCCTATAGAGGACTCGGACGTCAGCCCCTCACACAGGCCTATAGAGGACTCAGACGTCAATCCCTCACACAGGGCTATAGAGGACTCAGACATCAGCCCCTCGCACAGGCCTATAGAGGACTCAGACTTCAGCCCCTCGCACAGGCCTATAAAGGACTCAGACGTCAGCCCCTCGCACAGGCCTATAGAGAACTCAGACGTCCCTCCCACGGGCCTATAGAGGACTCAGACTTCAGCCCCTCACACAGGCCTATAGAGAACTCAGACATCAGCCCCTCGCACAGGCCTATAGAGGACTCAGACTTCAGCCCCTCGCACAGGGCTATAGAGGACTCAGACGCCAATCCCTCACACAGGCCTATAGAGGACTCAGACGTCAGCCCCTCACACAGGCCTATAGAGGACTCAGACATCAGCCCCTCGCACAAGCCTATAGAGGACTCAGAATTCAGCCCCTCACACAGGCCTATAGAGGACTCAGACATCAGCCCCTCGCACAGGCCTATAAAGGACTCAGACGTCAGCCCCTCGCACAGGCCTATAGAGGACTCAGACGTCAGCCCCCCACACAAGCCTATAGAGGACTCAGATGTCAGCCCCTCACAAAGGCCTATAGAGGACTCAGACGTCAATCCCTCACACAGGCCTATAGAGGACTCAGACGTCAATCCCTCACACAGGCCTATAGAGGACTCAGACGTCAATCCCTCACACAGGCCTATAGAGGACTCAGACACCAGCCCCTCACACAGGCCTATAGAGGACTCAGACGTCAATCCCTCACACAGGCCTATAGAGGACTCAGACACCAGCCCCTCACACAGGCCTATAGAGGACTCAGACGTCAATCCTTCACACAGGCCTATAGAGGACTCAGACGTCAATCCCTCACACAGGCCTATAGAGGACTCAGACACCAGCCCCTCACACAGGCCTATAGAGGACTCAGACGTCAATACCTCACACAGGCCTATAGAGTACTCAGACGTCAGCCCCTCACACAGGCCTATAGAGGACTCAGACGCCAATCCCTCACACAGGCCTATAGAGGACTCAGACACCAGCCCCTCACACAGGCCTATAGAGGACTCAGACGTCAATACCTCATACAGGCCTATAGAGGACTCAGACGTCAATCCCTCACACAGGCCTATAGAGGACTCAGACACCAGCCCCTCACACAGGCCTATAGAGGACTCAGACGTCAATCCTTCACACAGGCCTATAGAGGACTCAGACGTCAATCCCTCACACAGGCCTATAGAGGACTCAGACACCAGCCCCTCACACAGGCCTATAGAGGACTCAGACGTCAATACCTCACACAGGCCTATAGAGGACTCAGACATCAATCCCTCACACAGGCCTATAGAGGACTCAGACACCAGCCCCTCACACAATCCTATAGAGGACTCAGACGTCAATCCCTCACACAGGCCTATAGAGGACTCAGATGTCAGCCCCTCATACAGGCCTATAGAGGACTCAGACTTCAGCCCCTCACACAGGCCTATAGAGGACTCAGACGTCAGCCCCTCACACAGGCCTATAGAGGACTCAGACGCCAATCCCTCACACAGGCCTATAGAGGACTCAGACATCAGCCCCTCGCACAAGGCTATAGAGGACTCAGAATTCAGCCCCTCACACAGGCCTATAGAGGACTCAGACATCAGCCCCTCGCACAGGCCTATAAAGGACTCAGACGTCAGCCCCTCGCACAGGCCTATAGAGGACTCAGACGTCAGCCCCCCACACAGGCCTATAGAGGACTCAGATGTCAGCCCCTCACACAGGCCTATAGAGGACTCAGACGTCAATCCCTCACACAGGCCTATAGAGGACTCAGACGTCAATCCCTCACACAGGCCTATAGAGGACTCAAACGTCAATCCCTCACACAGGCCTATAGAGGACTCAGACACCAGCCCCTCACACAGGCCTATAGAGGACTCAGACGTCAATCCTTCACACAGGCCTATAGTGGACTCAGATGTCAGCCCCTCGCACAGGCCTATAGAGGACTCGAACATCAGCCCCTCACACAGGCCTATAGAGGACTCAGACTTCAGCCCCTCACACAGGCCTATAGAGGACTCGGACGTCAGCCCCTCACACAGGCCTATAGTGGACTCACACGTCAATCCCTCACACAGGCCTATAGAGGACTCAGACGTCAATCCCTCACACAGGCCTATAGAGGACTCTGACATCAACCCCTCACACAGGCCTATAGAGGACTCAAACGTCAGTCCCTCACACAGGCCTATAGAGGACTCAGACGTCAACCCCTCGCACAAGCCAATAGAGGACGCAGAATTCAGCCCCTCACACAGGCCTATAGAGGACTCAGACATCAGCCCCTCACACAGGCCTATAGAGGACTCAGACGTCAATCCCTCACACAGGCCTATAGAGGACTCAGACGTCAGCCCCCCACACAGGCCTATAGAGGACTCAGATGTCAGCCCCTCACACAGGCCTATAGAGGACTCAGACGTCAATCCCTCACACAGGCCTATAGAGGACTCAGACGTCAATCCCTCACACAGGCCTATAGAGGACTCAGACGTCAATCCCTCACACAGGCCTATAGAGGACTCAGACGTCAATCCCTCACACAGGCCTATAGAGGACTCAGACTTCAACCCCTCACACAGGCCTATAGAGGACTCAGACGTCAATCCCTCACACAGGCCTATAGAGGACTCAGACATCAGCCCCTCGCACAAGCCTATAGAGGACTCAGAATTCAGCCCCTCACACAGGCCTATAGAGGACTCAGACATCAGCCCCTCGCACAGGCCTATAAAGGACTCAGACGTCAGCCCCTCGCACAGGCCTATAGAGGACTCAGACGTCAGCCCCCCACACAGGCCTATAGAGGACTCAGATGTCAGCCCCTCACACAGGCCTATAGAGGACTCAGACGTCAATCCCTCACACAGGCCTATAGAGGACTCAGACGTCAATCCCTCACACAGGCCTATAGAGGACTCAGACGTCAATCCCTCACACAGGCCTATAGAGGACTCAGACACCAGCCCCTCACACAGGCCTATAGAGGACTCAGACGTCAATCCTTCACACAGGCCTATAGTGGACTCAGACTTCAGCCCCTCGCACAGGTCTATAATGGACTCAGACGTCAGCCCCTCGCACAGGCCTATAGAGAACTCAGACGTCCCTCCCACGGGCCTATAGAGGACTCAGTCGTCAGCCCTTCACACAGGCCTATAGAGGACTCGAACGTCAGCCCCTCACACAGACCTACAGAAGACTCGAACATCAGCCCCTCACACAGGCCTATAGAGGACTCAGACATCAGCCCCTCGCACAGGCCTATAGAGAACTCAGACGTCCCTCCCACGGGCCTATAGAGGACTCAGACGTCAGCCCCTCAAACAGGCCTATAGAGGACTCGAACGTCAGCCCCTCACACAGGCCTATGGAGGACTCGGACGTCAGCCCCTCACACAGGCCTATAGAGGATTCGGACGTCAGCCCCTCACACAGGCCTATAGAGGACTCGGACGTCAGCCCCTCACACAGGACTATAGAGGACTCAGACGTCAATCCCTCACACTGGGCTATAGAGGACTCAGACATCAGCCCCTCGCACAGGCCTATAGAGGACTCAGACTTCAGCCCCTCGCACAGGCCTATAAAGGACTCAGACGTCAGCCGCTCGCACAGGCCTATAGAGAACTCAGACGTCCCTCCCACGGGCCTATAGAGGACTCAGACTTCAGCCCCTCACACAGGCCTATAGAGAACTCAGACATCAGCCCCTCGCACAGGCCTATAGAGGACTCAGACGTCAATCCCTCACACAGGCCTATAGAGGACTCTGACATCAACCCCTCACACAGGCCTATAGAGGACTCAAACGTCAGTCCCTCACACAGGCCTATAGAGGACTCAGACGTCAACCCCTCGCACAAGCCAATAGAGGACTCAGAATTCAGCCCCTCACACAGGCCTATAGAGGACTCAGACATCAGCCCCTCACACAGGCCTATAGAGGACTCAGACGTCAATCCCTCACACAGGCCTATAGAGGACTCAGACGTCAGCCCCCCACACAGGCCTATAGAGGACTCAGATGTCAGCCCCTCACACAGGCCTATAGAGGACTCAGACGTCAATCCCTCACACAGGCCTATAGAGGACTCAGACGTCAATCCCTCACACAGGCCTATAGAGGACTCAGACGTCAATCCCTCAAACAGGCCTATAGAGGACTCAGACGTCAATCCCTCACACAGGCCTATAGAGGACTCAGACTTCAACCCCTCACACAGGCCTATAGAGGACTCAGACGTCAATCCCTCACACAGGCCTATAGAGGACTCAGACATCAGCCCCTCGCACAAGCCTATGGAGGACTCAGAATTCAGCCCCTCACACAGGCCTATAGAGGACTCAGACATCAGCCCCTCGCACAGGCCTATAAAGGACTCAGACGTCAGCCCCTCGCACAGGCCTATAGAGGACTCAGACGTCAGCCCCTCACACAGGCCTATAGAGGACTCAGATGTCAGCCCCTCACACAGGCCTATAGAGGACTCAGACGTCAATCCCTCACACAGGCCTATAGAGGACTCAGACGTCAATCCCTCACACAGGCCTATAGAGGACTCAGACGTCAATCCCTCACACAGGCCTATAGAGGACTCAGACACCAGCCCCTCACACAGGCCTATAGAGGACTCAGACGTCAATCCTTCACACAGGCCTATAGTGGACTCAGACTTCAGCCCCTCGCACAGGTCTATAAAGGACTCAGACGTCAGCCCCTCGCACAGGCCTATAGAGAACTCAGACGTCCCTCCCACGGGCCTATAGAGGACTCAGTCGTCAGCCCTTCACACAGGCCTATAGAGGACTCGAACGTCAGCCCCTCACACAGACCTACAGAAGACTCGAACATCAGCCCCTCACACAGGCCTATAGAGGACTCAGACATCAGCCCCTCGCACAGGCCTATAGAGAACTCAGACGTCCCTCCCACGGGCCTATAGAGGACTCAGACGTCAGCCCCTCACACAGGCCTATAGAGGACTCGAACGTCAGCCCCTCACACAGGCCTATGGAGGACTCGGACGTCAGCCCCTCACACAGGCCTATAGAGGATTCGGACGTCAGCCCCTCACACAGGCCTATAGAGGACTCGGACGTCAGACCCTCACACAGGCCTATAGAGGACTCAGACGTCAATCCCTCACACTGGGCTATAGAGGACTCAGACATCAGCCCCTCGCACAGGCCTATAGAGGACTCAGACTTCAGCCCCTCGCACAGGCCTATAAAGGACTCAGACGTCAGCCGCTCGCACAGGCCTATAGAGAACTCAGACGTCCCTCCCACGGGCCTATAGAGGACTCAGACTTCAGCCCCTCACACAGGCCTATAGAGAACTCAGACATCAGCCCCTCGCACAGGCCTATAGAGGACTCAGACTTCAGCCCCTCGCACAGGGCTATAGAGGACTCAGACGCCAATCCCTCACACAGGCCTATAGAGGACTCAGACTTCAGCCCCTCACACAGGCCTATAGAGGACTCAGACGCCAATCCCTCACACAGGCCTATAGAGGACTCAGACACCAGCCCCTCACAGAGGCCTATAGAGGACTCAGACGTCAATACCTCACACAGGCCTATAGAGGACTCAGACGTCAATCCCTCACACAGGCCTATAGAGGACTCAGACACCAGCCCCTCACACAGGCCTATAGAGGACTCAGACGTCAATCCTTCACACAGGCCTATAGAGGACTCAGACGTCAATCCCTCACACAGGCCTATAGAGGACTCAGACACCAGCCCCTCACACAGGCCTATAGAGGACTCAGACGTCAATACCTCACACAGGCCTATAGAGGACTCAGACATCAATCCCTCACACAGGCCTATAGAGGACTCAGACACCAGCCCCTCACACAAGCCTATAGAGGACTCAGACGTCAATCCCTCACACAGGCCTATAGAGGACTCAGATGTCAGCCCCTCATACAGGCCTATAGAGGACTCAGACTTCAGCCCGTCACACAGGCCTATAGAGGACTCAGACGTCAGCCCCTCACACAGGCCTATAGAGGACTCAGACGCCAATCCCTCACACAGGCCTATAGAGGACTCAGACGTCAATCCCTCACACAGGCCTATAGAGGACTCAGACGTCAATCCCTCTCACAGGCCTATAGAGGACTCAGACTTCAACCCCTCACACAGGCCTATAGAGGACTCAGACGTCAATCCCTCACACAGGCCTATAGAGGACTCAGACATCAGCCCCTCGCACAAGCCTATAGAGGACTCAGAATTCAGCCCCTCACACAGGCCTATAGAGGACTCAGACATCAGCCCCTCGCACAGGCCTATAAAGGACTCAGACGTCAGCCCCTCGCACAGGTCTATAGAGGACTCAGACGTCAGCCCCCCACACAGGCCTATAGAGGACTCAGATGTCAGCCCCTCACACAGGCCTATAGAGGACTCAGACGTCAATCACTCACACAGGCCTATAGAGGACTCAGACGTCAATCCCTCACACAGGCCTATAGAGGACTCAGACGTCAATCCCTCACACTGGCCTATAGAGGACTCAGACGTCAATCCCTCACACAGGCCTATAGAGGACTCAGACACCAGCCCCTCACACAGGCCTATAGAGGAATCAGACGTCAATCCTTCACACAGGCCTATAGTGGACTCAGACTTCAACCCCTCGCACCGGTCTATAAAGGACTCAGACGTCAGCCCCTCGCACAGGCCTATAGAGAACTCAGACGTCCCTCCCACGGGCCTATAGAGGACTCAGTCGTCAGCCCTTCACACAGGCCTATAGAGGACTCGAACGTCAATCCCTCACACAGGCCTATAGAGGACTCAGACGTCAATCCCTCTCACAGGCCTATAGAGGACTCAGATTTCAACCCCTCACACAGGCCTATAGAGGACTCAGACGTCAATCCCTCACACAGGCCTATAGAGGACTCAGACATCAGCCCCTCGCACAACCCTAAAGAGGACTCAGAATTCAGCCCCTCACACAGGCCTATAGAGGACTCAGACATCAGCCCCTCGCACAGGCCTATAAAGGACTCAGACGTCAGCCCCTCGCACAGGTCTATAGAGGACTCAGACGTCAGCCCCCCACACAGGCCTATAGAGGACTCAGATGTCAGCCCCTCACACAGGCCTATAGAGGACTCAGACGTCAATCTCTCACACAGGCCTATAGAGGACTCAGACGTCAATCCCTCACACAGGCCTATAGAGGACTCAGACGTCAATCCCTCACACAGGCCTATAGAGGACTCAGACGTCAATCCCTCACACAGGCCTATAGAGGACTCAGACACCAGCCCCTCACACAGGCCTATAGAGGACTCAGACGTCAATCCTTCACACAGGCCTATAGTGGACTCAGACTTCAACCCCTCGCACCGGTCTATAAAGGACTCAGACGTCAGCCCCTCGCACAGGCCTATAGAGAACTCAGACGTCCCTCCCACGGGCCTATAGAGGACTCAGTCGTCAGCCCTTCACACAGGCCTATAGAGGACTCGAACGTCAGCCCCTCACACAGGCCTATAGAAGACTCGAACATCAGCCCCTCACACAGGCCTATAGAGGACTCAGACATCAGCCCCTCGCACAGGCCTATAGAGAACTCAGACGTCCCTCCCACGGGCCTATAGAGGACTCAGACGTCAGCCCCTCACACAGGCCTATAGAGGACTCGAACGTCAGCCCCTCACACAGGCCTATGGAGGACTCGGACGTCAGCCCCTCAAACAGGCCTATAGAGGATTCGGACGTCAGCCCCTCACACAGGACTATAGAGGACTCAGACGTCAATCCCTCACACAGGGCTATAGAGGACTCAGACATCAGCCCCTCGCACAGGCCTATAGAGGACTCAGACTTCAGCCCCTCGCACAGGCCTATAAAGGACTCAGACGTCAGCCCCTCGCACAGGCCTATAGAGGACTCAGAATTCAGCCCCTCACACAGGCCTATAGAGGACTCAGACATCAGCCCCTCACACAGGCCTATAGAGAACTCAGACGTCAGCCCCTCGGACAGGCCTATAGAGGACTCAGACTTCAGCCCCTCGCACAGGGCTATAGAGGACTCAGACGCCAATCCCTCACACAGGCCTATAGAGGACTCAGACGTCAGCCCCTCACACAGGCCTATAGAGGACTCAGACGCCAATCCCTCACACAGGCCTATAGAGGACTCAGACGTCAATACCTCACACAGGCCTATAGAGGACTCAGACGTCAATCCCTCACACAGGCCTATAGAGGACTCAGACATCAGCCCCTCGCACAAGCCTATAGAGGACTCAGAATTCAGCCCCTCACACAGGCCTATAGAGGACTCAGACATCAGCCCCTCGCACAGGCCTATAAAGGACTCAGACGTCAGCCCCTCGCACAGGCCTATAGAGGACTCAGACGTCAGCACCCCACACAGGCCTATAGAGGACTCAGATGTCAGCCCCTCACACAGGCCTATAGAGGACTCAGACGTCAATCCCTCACACAGGCCTATAGAGGACTCAGACGTCAATCCCTCACACAGGCCTATAGAGGACTCAGACGTCAATCCCTCACACAGGCCTATAGAGGACTCAGACACCAGCCCCTCACACATGCCTATAGAGGACTCAGACTTCAACCCCTCACACAGGCCTATAGAGGACTCAGATGTCAGCCCCTCACACAGGCCTATAGAGGACTCAAACGTCAATCACTCACACAGGCCTATAGAGGACTCAGACGTCAATCCCTCACACAGGCCTATAGAGGACTCAGACGTCAATCCCTCACACAGGCCTATAGAGGACTCAGACGTCAATCCCTCACACAGGCCTATAGAGGACTCAGACACCAGCCCCTCACACAGGCCTATAGAGGACTCAGACGTCAATCCTTCACACAGGCCTATAGTGGACTCAGACTTCAACCCCTCGCACCGGTCTATAAAGGACTCAGACGTCAGCCCCTCGCACAGGCCTATAGAGAACTCAGACGTCCCTCCCACGGGCCTATAGAGGACTCAGTCGTCATCCCTTCACACAGGCCTATAGAGGACTCGAACGTCAGCCCCTCACACAGGCCTATAGAAGACTCGAACATCAGCCCCTCACACAGGCCTATAGAGGACTCAGACATCAGCCCCTCGCACAGGCCTATAGAGAACTCAGACGTCCCTCCCACGGGCCTATAGAGGACTCAGAAGTCAATCCATCACACAGGCCTATAGAGGTCTCAGACGTCAATCCCTCACACAGGCCTATAGAGGACTCAGACGTCAATCCCTCACACAGGCCTATAGAGGACTCAGACTTCAACCCCTCACACAGGCCTATAGAGGACTCGAACGTCAGCCCCTCACACAGGCCTATAGAAGACTCGAACATCAGCCCCTCACACAGGCCTATAGAGGACTCAGACATCAGCCCCTCACACAGGCCTATAGAGGACTCAGACACCAGCCCCTCACACAGGCCTATAGAGGACTCAGACGTCAATACCTCACACAGGCCTATAGAGGACTCAGACGTCAATCCCTCACACAGGCCTATAGAGGACTCAGACACCAGCCCCTCACACAGGCCTATAGAGGACTCAGACGTCAATACCTCACACAGGCCTATAGAGGACTCAGACACCAGCCCCTCACACAGGCCTATAGAGGACTCAGACGTCAATACCTCACACAGGCCTATAGAGGACTCAGACATCAATCCCTCACACAGGCCTATAGAGGACTCAGACACCAGCCCCTCACACAAGCCTATAGAGGACTCAGACGTCAATCCCTCACACAGGCCTATAGAGGACTCAGATGTCAGCCCCTCATACAGGCCTATAGAGGACTCAGACTTCAGCCCCTCACACAGGCCTATAGAGGACTCAGACGTCAGCCCCTCACACAGGCCTATAGAGGACTCAGACGCCAATCCCTCAAATAGGCCTATAGAGGACTCAGACGTCAATCCCTCACACAGGCCTATAGAGGACTCAGACGTCAATCCCTCTCACAGGCCTATAGAGGACTCAGACTTCAACCCCTCACACAGGCCTATAGAGGACTCAGACGTCAATCCCTCACACAGGCCTATAGAGGACTCAGACATCAGCCCCTCGCACAAGCCTATAGAGGACTCAGAATTCAGCCCCTCACACAGGCCTATAGAGGACTCAGACATCAGCCCCTCGCACAGGCCTATAAAGGACTCAGACGTCAGCCCCTCGCACAGGCCTATAGAGGACTCAGACGTCAGCCCCCCACACAGGCCTATAGAGGACTCAGATGTCAGCCCCTCACACAGGCCTATAGAGGACTCAGACGTCAATCACTCACACAGGCCTATAGAGGACTCAGACGTCAATCCCTCACACAGGCCTATAGAGGACTCAGACGTCAATCCCTCACACAGGCCTATAGAGGACTCAGACGTCAATCCCTCACACAGGCCTATAGAGGACTCAGACACCAGCCCCTCACACAGGCCTATAGAGGACTCAGACGTCAATCCTTCACACAGGCCTATAGTGGACTCAGACTTCAACCCCTCGCACCGGTCTATAAAGGACTCAGACGTCAGCCCCTCGCACAGGCCTATAGAGAACTCAGACGTCCCTCCCACGGGCCTATAGAGGACTCAGTCGTCAGCCCTTCACACAGGCCTATAGAGGACTCGAACGTCAGCCCCTCACACAGGCCTATAGAAGACTCGAACATCAGCCCCTCACACAGGCCTATAGAGGACTCAGACATCGGCCCCTCGCACAGGCCTATAGAGAACTCAGACGTCCCTCCCACGGGCCTATAGAGGACTCAGACGTCAGCCCCTCACACAGGCCTATAGAGGACTCGAACGTCAGCCCCTCACACAGGCCTATGGAGGACTCGGACGTCAGCCCCTCAAACAGGCCTATAGAGGATTCGGACGTCAGCCCCTCACACAGGCCTATAGAGGACTCAGACGTCAATCCCTCACACAGGGCTATAGAGGACTCAGACATCAGCCCCTCGCACAGGCCTATAGAGGACTCAGACTTCAGCCCCTCGCACAGGCCTATAAAGGACTCAGACGTCAGCCCCTCGCACAGGCCTATAGAGGACTCAGAATTCAGCCCCTCACACAGGCTTATAGAGGACTCACACCTCAGCCCCTCACACAGGCCTATAGAGAACTCAGACATCAGCCCCTCGGACAGGCCTATAGAGGACTCAGACTTCAGCCCCTCGCACAGGGCTATAGAGGACTCAGACGCCAATCCCTCACACAGGCCTATAGAGGACTCAGACGTCAGCCCCTCACACAGGCCTATAGAGGACTCAGACGCCAATCCCTCACACAGGCCTATAGAGGACTCAGACGCCAATCCCTCACACAGGCCTATAGAGGACTCAGACGTCAATACCTCACACAGGCCTATAGAGGACTCAGACGTCAATCCCTCACACAGGCCTATAGAGGACTCAGACATCAGCCCCTCGCACAAGCCTATAGAGGACTCAGAATTCAGCCCCTCACACAGGCCTATAGAGGACTCAGACATCAGCCCCTCGCACAGGCCTATAAAGGACTCAGACGTCAGCCCCTCGCACAGGCCTATAGAGGACTCAGACGTCAGCCCCCCACACAGGCCTATAGAGGACTCAGATGTCAGCCCCTCACACAGGCCTATAGAGGACTCAGACGTCAATCCCTCACACAGGCCTATAGAGGACTCAGACGTCAATCCCTCACACAGGCCTATAGAGGACTCAGACGTCAATCCCTCACACAGGCCTATAGAGGACTCAGACACCAGCCCCTCACACAGGCCTATAGAGGACTCAGACGTCAATCCTTCACACAGGCCTATAGTGGACTCAGATGTCAGCCCCTCGCACAGGCCTATAGAGGACTCGAACATCAGCCCCTCACACAGGCCTATAGAGGACTCAGACTTCAGCCCCTCACACAGGCCTATAGAGGACTCGGACGTCAGCCCCTCACACAGGCCTATAGAGGACTCAGACGTCAATCCCTCACACAGGCCTATAGAGGACTCAGACGTCAATCCCTCACACAGGCCTATAGAGGACTCAGACATCAACCCCTCACACAGGCCTATAGAGGACTCAAACGTCAGTCCCTCACACAGGCCTATAGAGGACTCAGACGTCAACCCCTCGCACAAGCCAATAGAGGACTCAGAATTCAGCCCCTCACACAGGCCTATAGAGGACTCAGACGTCAGCCCCCCACACAGGCCTATAGAGGACTCAGATGTCAGCCCCTCACACAGGCCTATAGAGGACTCAGACGTCAATCCCTCACACAGGCCTATAGAGGACTCAGAAGTCAATCCCTCACACAGGCCTATAGAGGACTCAGACGTCAATCCCTCACACAGGCCTATAGAGGACTCAGACGTCAATCCCTCACACAGGCCTATAGAGGACTCAGACTTCAACCCCTCACACAGGCCTATAGAGGACTCGAACGTCAGCCCCTCACACAGGCCTATAGAAGACTCGAACATCAGCCCCTCACACAGGCCTATAGAGGACTCAGACATCAGCCCCTCACACAGGCCTATAGAGGACTCAGACGTCAGCCCCTCACACAGGCCTATAGAGGACTCGGACGTCAATCCCTCACAAAGGCCTATAGAGGACTCGGACGTCAGCCCCTCACACAGGCCTATAGAGGACTCGGACGTCAATCCCTCACAAAGGCCTATAGAGGACTCGAATATCATCCCCTCACACAGGCCTATAGAGGACTCAGACATCAGCCCCTCGCACAGGCCTATAGTGGACTCAGACTTCAGCCCCTCGCACAGGCCTATAAAGGACTCAGAAGTCAGCCCCTCACACAGGCCTATACAGGACTCGAACATCAGCCCCTCACACAGGCCTATAGAGGACTCGGACGTCAGCCCCTCACACAGGCTTATAGAGGACTCGGACGTCAGCCCCTCACACAGGCCTATAGAGGACTCGGACGTCAGACCCTCACACAGCCTTATAGAGGACTCGGACGTCAGCCCCTCACACAGGCCTATCGAGGACTCAGACATCAGCCCCTCACACAGGCCTATAGAGGACTCGAACATCAGCCCCTCACACAGGCCTATAGAGGACTCGGACGTCAGCCCCTCACACAGGCCTATAGAGGACTCGGACGTCAGCCCCTCACACAGGCCTATAGAGGACTCGGACGTCAGCCCCTCACACAGGCCTATGGAGGACTCGGACGTCAGCCCCTCAAACAGGCCTATAGAGGATTCGGACGTCAGCCCCTCACACAGGCCTATAGAGGACTCAGACGTCAATCCTTCACACAGGCCTATAGAGGACTCAGACGTCAATCCCTCACACAGGCCTATAGAGGACTCAGACACCAGCCCCTCACACAGGCCTATAGAGGACTCAGACGTCAATACCTCACACAGGCCTATAGAGGACTCAGACATCAATCCCTCACACAGGCCTATAGAGGACTCAGACACCAGCCCCTCACACAAGCCTATAGAGGACTCAGACGTCAATCCCTCACACAGGCCTATAGAGGACTCAGATGTCAGCCCCTCATACAGGCCTATAGAGGACTCAGACTTCAGCCCCTCACACAGGCCTATAGAGGACTCAGACGTCAATCCCTCACACAGGCCTATAGAGGACTCAGACACCAGCCCCTCACACAAGCCTATAGAGGACTCAGACGTCAATCCTTCACACAGGCCTATAGAGGACTCAGACGTCAATCCCTCACACAGGCCTATAGAGGACTCAGACACCAGCCCCTCACACAGGCCTATAGAGGACTCAGACGTCAATACCTCACACAGGCCTATAGAGGACTCAGACATCAATCCCTCACACAGGCCTATAGAGGACTCAGACACCAGCCCCTCACACAAGCCTATAGAGGACTCAGACGTCAATCCCTCACACAGGCCTATAGAGGACTCAGATGTCAGCCCCTCATACAGGCCTATAGAGGACTCAGACTTCAGCCCCTCACACAGGCCTATAGAGGACTCAGACGTCAGCCCCTCACACAGGCCTATAGAGGACTCAGACGCCAATCCCTCACACAGGCCTATAGAGGACTCAGACATCAATCCCTCACACAGGCCTATAGAGGACTCAGACGTCAATCCCTCTCACAGGCCTATAGAGGACTCAGACTTCAACCCCTCACACAGGCCTATAGAGGACTCAGACGTCAATCCCTCACACAGGCCTATAGAGGACTCAGACATCAGCCCCTCGCACAAGCCTATAGAGGACTCAGAATTCAGCCCCTCACACAGGCCTATAGAGGACTCAGACATCAGCCCCTCGCACAGGCCTATAAAGGACTCAGACGTCAGCCCCTCGCACAGGCCTATAGAGGACTCAGACGTCAGCCCCCCACACAGGCCTATAGAGGACTCAGATGTCAGCCCCTCACACAGGCCTATAGAGGACTCAGACGTCAATCACTCACACAGGCCTATAGAGGACTCAGACGTCAATCCCTCACACAGGCCTATAGAGGACTCAGACGTCAATCCCTCACACAGGCCTATAGAGGACTCAGACGTCAATCCCTCACACAGGCCTATAGAGGACTCAGACACCAGCCCCTCACACAGGCCTATAGAGGACTCAGACGTCAATCCTTCACACAGGCCTATAGTGGACTCAGACTTCAACCCCTCGCACCGGTCTATAAAGGACTCAGACGTCAGCCCCTCGCACAGGCCTATACAGGACTCGAACATCAGCCCCTCACACAGGCCTATAGAGGACTCGGACGTCAGCCCCTCACACAGGCTTATAGAGGACTCGGACGTCAGCCCCTCACACAGGCCTATAGAGGACTCGGACGTCAGACCCTCACACAGCCTTATAGAGGACTCGGACGTCAGCCCCTCACACAGGCCTATCGAGGACTCAGACATCAGCCCCTCACACAGGCCTATAGAGGACTCGAACATCAGCCCCTCACACAGGCCTATAGAGGACTCGGACGTCAGCCCCTCACACAGGCCTATAGAGGACTCGGACGTCAGCCCCTCACACAGGCCTATAGAGGACTCGGACGTCAGCCCCTCACACAGGCCTATGGAGGACTCGGACGTCAGCCCCTCAAACAGGCCTATAGAGGATTCGGACGTCAGCCCCTCACACAGGCCTATAGAGGACTCAGACGTCAATCCTTCACACAGGCCTATAGAGGACTCAGACGTCAATCCCTCACACAGGCCTATAGAGGACTCAGACACCAGCCCCTCACACAGGCCTATAGAGGACTCAGACGTCAATACCTCACACAGGCCTATAGAGGACTCAGACATCAATCCCTCACACAGGCCTATAGAGGACTCAGACACCAGCCCCTCACACAAGCCTATAGAGGACTCAGACGTCAATCCCTCACACAGGCCTATAGAGGACTCAGATGTCAGCCCCTCATACAGGCCTATAGAGGACTCAGACTTCAGCCCCTCACACAGGCCTATAGAGGACTCAGACGTCAATCCCTCACACAGGCCTATAGAGGACTCAGACACCAGCCCCTCACACAAGCCTATAGAGGACTCAGACGTCAATCCTTCACACAGGCCTATAGAGGACTCAGACGTCAATCCCTCACACAGGCCTATAGAGGACTCAGACACCAGCCCCTCACACAGGCCTATAGAGGACTCAGACGTCAATACCTCACACAGGCCTATAGAGGACTCAGACATCAATCCCTCACACAGGCCTATAGAGGACTCAGACACCAGCCCCTCACACAAGCCTATAGAGGACTCAGACGTCAATCCCTCACACAGGCCTATAGAGGACTCAGATGTCAGCCCCTCATACAGGCCTATAGAGGACTCAGACTTCAGCCCCTCACACAGGCCTATAGAGGACTCAGACGTCAGCCCCTCACACAGGCCTATAGAGGACTCAGACGCCAATCCCTCACACAGGCCTATAGAGGACTCAGACATCAATCCCTCACACAGGCCTATAGAGGACTCAGACGTCAATCCCTCTCACAGGCCTATAGAGGACTCAGACTTCAACCCCTCACACAGGCCTATAGAGGACTCAGACGTCAATCCCTCACACAGGCCTATAGAGGACTCAGACATCAGCCCCTCGCACAAGCCTATAGAGGACTCAGAATTCAGCCCCTCACACAGGCCTATAGAGGACTCAGACATCAGCCCCTCGCACAGGCCTATAAAGGACTCAGACGTCAGCCCCTCGCACAGGCCTATAGAGGACTCAGACGTCAGCCCCCCACACAGGCCTATAGAGGACTCAGATGTCAGCCCCTCACACAGGCCTATAGAGGACTCAGACGTCAATCACTCACACAGGCCTATAGAGGACTCAGACGTCAATCCTTCACACAGGCCTGTAGTGGACTCAGACTTCAACCCCTCACACAGGCCTATAGAGGACTCAGACGTCAATCCCTCACACAGGCCTATAGAGGACTCAGACACCAGCCCCTCACACAGGCCTATAGAGGACTCAGACGTCAATCCTTCACACAGGCCTATAGTGGACTCAGACTTCAACCCCTCGCACCGGTCTATAAAGGACTCAGACGTCAGCCCCTCGCACAGGCCTATAGAGAACTCAGACGTCCCTCCCACGGGCCTATAGAGGACTCAGTCGTCAGCCCTTCACACAGGCCTATAGAGGACTCGAACGTCAGCCCCTCACACAGGCCTATAGAAGACTCGAACATCAGCCCCTCACACAGGCCTATAGAGGACTCAGACATCAGCCCCTCGCACAGGCCTATAGAGAACTCAGACGTCCCTCCCACGGGCCTATAGAGGACTCAGACGTCAGCCCCTCACACAGGCCTATAGAGGACTCGAACGTCAGCCCCTCACACAGGCCTATGGAGGACTCGGACGTCAGCCCCTCAAACAGGCCTATAGAGGATTCGGACGTCAGCCCCTCACACAGGCCTATAGAGGACTCAGACGTCAATCCCTCACACAGGGCTATAGAGGACTCAGACATCAGCCCCTCGCACAGGCCTATAGAGGACTCAGACTTCAGCCCCTCGCACAGGCCTATAAAGGACTCAGACGTCAGCCCCTCACACAGGCCTATAGAGAACTCAGACATCAGCCCCTCGGACAGGCCTATAGAGGACTCAGACTTCAGCCCCTCGCACAGGGCTATAGAGGACTCAGACGCCAATCCCTCACACAGGCCTATAGAGGACTCAGACGTCAGCCCCTCACACAGGCCTATAGAGGACTCAGACGCCAATCCCTCACACAGGCCTATAGAGGACTCAGACGTCAATACCTCACACAGGCCTATAGAGGACTCAGACGTCAATCCCTCACACAGGCCTATAGAGGACTCAGACGTCAATCCCTCACACAGGCCTATAGAGGACTCAGACATCAGCCCCTCGCACAAGCCTATAGAGGACTCAGAATTCAGCCCCTCACACAGGCCTATAGAGGACTCAGACATCAGCCCCTCGCACAGGCCTATAAAGGACTCAGACGTCAGCCCCTCGCACAGGCCTATAGAGGACTCAGACGTCAGCCCCCCACACAGGCCTATAGAGGACTCAGATGTCAGCCCCTCACACAGGCCTATAGAGGACTCAGACGTCAATCCCTCACACAGGCCTATAGAGGACTCAGACGTCAATCCCTCACACAGGCCTATAGAGGACTCAGACGTCAATCCCTCACACAGGCCTATAGAGGACTCAGACACCAGCCCCTCACACAGGCCTATAGAGGACTCAGACGTCAATCCTTCACACAGGCCTGTAGTGGACTCAGATGTCAGCCCCTCGCACAGGCCTATAGAGGACTCGAACATAAGCCCCTCACACAGGCCTATAGAGGACTCAGACTTCAGCCCCTCACACAGGCCTATAGAGGACTCGGACGTCAGCCCCTCACACAACCCTATAGAGGACTCAGACGTCAATCCCTCACACAGGCCTATAGAGGACTCAGACGTCAATCCCTCACACAGGCCTATAGAGGTCTCAGACGTCAATCCCTCACACAGGCCTATAGAGGACTCAGACGTCAATCCCTCACACAGGCCTATAGAGGACTCAGACTTCAACCCCTCACACAGGCCTATAGAGGACTCGAACGTCAGCCCCTCACACAGGCCTATAGAAGACTCGAACATCAGCCCCTCACACAGGCCTATAGAGGACTCAGACATCAGCCCCTCACACAGGCCTATAGAGGACTCAGACACCAGCCCCTCACACAGGCCTATAGAGGACTCAGACGTCAATACCTCACACAGGCCTATAGAGGACTCAGACGTCAATCCCTCACACAGGCCTATAGAGGACTCAGACACCAGCCCCTCACACAGGCCTATAGAGGACTCAGACGTCAATCCTTCACACAGGCCTATAGAGGACTCAGACGTCAATCCCTCACACAGGCCTATAGAGGACTCAGACACCAGCCCCTCACACAGGCCTATAGAGGACTCAGACGTCAATACCTCACACAGGCCTATAGAGGACTCAGACATCAATCCCTCACACAGGCCTATAGAGGACTCAGACACCAGCCCCTCACACAAGCCTATAGAGGACTCAGACGTCAATCCCTCACACAGGCCTATAGAGGACTCAGATGTCAGCCCCTCATACAGGCCTATAGAGGACTCAGACTTCAGCCCCTCACACAGGCCTATAGAGGACTCAGACGTCAGCCCCTCACACAGGCCTATAGAGGACTCAGACGCCAATCCCTCACACAGGCCTATAGAGGACTCAGACGTCAATCCCTCACACAGGCCTATAGAGGACTCAGACGTCAATCCCTCTCACAGGCCTATAGAGGACTCAGACTTCAACCCCTCACACAGGCCTATAGAGGACTCAGACGTCAATCCCTCACACAGGCCTATAGAGGACTCAGACATCAGCCCCTCGCACAAGCCTATAGAGGACTCAGAATTCAGCCCCTCACACAGGCCTATAGAGGACTCAGACATCAGCCCCTCGCACAGGCCTATAAAGGACTCAGACGTCAGCCCCTCGCACAGGCCTATAGAGGACTCAGACGTCAGCCCCCCACACAGGCCTATAGAGGACTCAGATGTCAGCCCCTCACACAGGCCTATAGAGGACTCAGACGTCAATCACTCACACAGGCCTATAGAGGACTCAGACGTCAATCCCTCACACAGGCCTATAGAGGACTCAGACGTCAATCCCTCACACAGGCCTATAGAGGACTCAGACGTCAATCCCTCACACAGGCCTATAGAGGACTCAGACACCAGCCCCTCACACAGGCCTATAGAGGACTCAGACGTCAATCCTTCACACAGGCCTATAGTGGACTCAGACTTCAACCCCTCGCACCGGTCTATAAAGGACTCAGACGTCAGCCCCTCGCACAGGCCTATAGAGAACTCAGACGTCCCTCCCACGGGCCTATAGAGGACTCAGTCGTCAGCCCTTCACACAGGCCTATAGAGGACTCGAACGTCAGCCCCTCACACAGGCCTATAGAAGACTCGAACATCAGCCCCTCACACAGGCCTATAGAGGACTCAGACATCAGCCCCTCGCACAGGCCTATAGAGAACTCAGACGTCCCTCCCACGGGCCTATAGAGGACTCAGACGTCAGCCCCTCACACAGGCCTATAGAGGACTCGAACGTCAGCCCCTCACACAGGCCTATGGAGGACTCGGACGTCAGCCCCTCAAACAGGCCTATAGAGGATTCGGACGTCAGCCCCTCACACAGGCCTATAGAGGACTCAGACGTCAATCCCTCACACAGGGCTATAGAGGACTCAGACATCAGCCCCTCGCACAGGCCTATAGAGGACTCAGACTTCAGCCCCTCGCACAGGCCTATAAAGGACTCAGACGTCAGCCCCTCGCACAGGCCTATAGAGGACTCAGAATTCAGCCCCTCACACAGGCTTATAGAGGACTCAGACCTCAGCCCCTCACACAGGCCTATAGAGAACTCAGACATCAGCCCCTCGGACAGGCCTATAGAGGACTCAGACTTCAGCCCCTCGCACAGGGCTATAGAGGACTCAGACGCCAATCCCTCACACAGGCCTATAGAGGACTCAGACGTCAGCCCCTCACACAGGCCTATAGAGGACTCAGACGCCAATCCCTCACACAGGCCTATAGAGGACTCAGACGTCAATACCTCACACAGGCCTATAGAGGACTCAGACGTCAATCCCTCACACAGGCCTATAGAGGACTCAGACATCAGCCCCTCGCACAAGCCTATAGAGGACTCAGAATTCAGCCCCTCACACAGGCCTATAGAGGACTCAGACATCAGCCCCTCGCACAGGCCTATAAAGGACTCAGACGTCAGCCCCTCGCACAGGCCTATAGAGGACTCAGACGTCAGCCCCCCACACAGGCCTATAGAGGACTCAGATGTCAGCCCCTCACACAGGCCTATAGAGGACTCAGACGTCAATCCCTCACACAGGCCTATAGAGGACTCAGACGTCAATCCCTCACACAGGCCTATAGAGGACTCAGACGTCAATCCCTCACACAGGCCTATAGAGGACTCAGACACCAGCCCCTCACACAGGCCTATAGAGGACTCAGACGTCAATCCTTCACACAGGCCTATAGTGGACTCAGATGTCAGCCCCTCGCACAGGCCTATAGAGGACTCGAACATCAGCCCCTCACACAGGCCTATAGAGGACTCAGACTTCAGCCCCTCACACAGGCCTATAGAGGACTCGGACGTCAGCCCCTCACACAGGCCTATAGAGGACTCAGACGTCAATCCCTCACACAGGCCTATAGAGGACTCAGACGTCAATCCCTCACACAGGCCTATAGAGGACTCAGACATCAACCCCTCACACAGGCCTATAGAGGACTCAAACGTCAGTCCCTCACACAGGCCTATAGAGGACTCAGACGTCAACCCCTCGCACAAGCCAATAGAGGACTCAGAATTCAGCCCCTCACACAGGCCTATAGAGGACTCAGACATCAGCCCCTCACACAGGCCTATAGAGGACTCAGACGTCAATCCCTCACACAGGCCTATAGAGGACTCAGACGTCAGCCCCCCACACAGGCCTATAGAGGACTCAGATGTCAGCCCCTCACACAGGCCTATAGAGGACTCAGACGTCAATCCCTCACACAGGCCTATAGAGGACTCAGAAGTCAATCCCTCACACAGGCCTATAGAGGACTCAGACGTCAATCCCTCACACAGGCCTATAGAGGACTCAGACGTCAATCCCTCACACAGGCCTATAGAGGACTCAGACTTCAACCCCTCACACAGGCCTATAGAGGACTCGAATGTCAGCCCCTCACACAGGCCTATAGAAGACTCGAACATCAGCCCCTCACACAGGCCTATAGAGGACTCAGACATCAGCCCCTCACACAGGCCTATAGAGGACTCAGACGTCAGCCCCTCACACAGGCCTATAGAGGACTCGGACGTCAATCCCTCACAAAGGCCTATAGAGGACTCGGACGTCAGCCCCTCACACAGGCCTATAGAGGACTCGGACGTCAATCCCTCACAAAGGCCTATAGAGGACTCGAATATCATCCCCTCACACAGGCCTATAGAGGACTCAGACATCAGCCCCTCGCACAGGCCTATAGTGGACTCAGACTTCAGCCCCTCGCACAGGCCTATAAAGGACTCAGAAGTCAGCCCCTCACACAGGCCTATACAGGACTCGAACATCAGCCCCTCACACAGGCCTATAGAGGACTCGGACATCAGCCCCTCACACAGGCTTATAGAGGACTCGGACGTCAGCCCCTCACACAGGCCTATAGAGGACTCGGACGTCAGACCCTCACACAGCCTTATAGAGGACTCGGACGTCAGCCCCTCACACAGGCCTATCGAGGACTCAGACATCAGCCCCTCACACAGGCCTATAGAGGACTCGAACATCAGCCCCTCACACAGGCCTATAGAGGACTCGGACGTCAGCCCCTCACACAGGCCTATAGAGGACTCGGACGTCAGCCCCTCACACAGGCCTATAGAGGACTCGGACGTCAGCCCCTCACACAGGCCTATGGAGGACTCGGACGTCAGCCCCTCAAACAGGCCTATAGAGGATTCGGACGTCAGCCCCTCACACAGGCCTATAGAGGACTCAGACGTCAATCCTTCACACAGGCCTATAGAGGACTCAGACGTCAATCCCTCACACAGGCCTATAGAGGACTCAGACACCAGCCCCTCACACAGGCCTATAGAGGACTCAGACGTCAATACCTCACACAGGCCTATAGAGGACTCAGACATCAATCCCTCACACAGGCCTATAGAGGACTCAGACACCAGCCCCTCACACAAGCCTATAGAGGACTCAGACGTCAATCCCTCACACAGGCCTATAGAGGACTCAGATGTCAGCCCCTCATACAGGCCTATAGAGGACTCAGACTTCAGCCCCTCACACAGGCCTATAGAGGACTCAGACGTCAATCCCTCACACAGGCCTATAGAGGACTCAGACACCAGCCCCTCACACAAGCCTATAGAGGACTCAGACGTCAATCCTTCACACAGGCCTATAGAGGACTCAGACGTCAATCCCTCACACAGGCCTATAGAGGACTCAGACACCAGCCCCTCACACAGGCCTATAGAGGACTCAGACGTCAATACCTCACACAGGCCTATAGAGGACTCAGACATCAATCCCTCACACAGGCCTATAGAGGACTCAGACACCAGCCCCTCACACAAGCCTATAGAGGACTCAGACGTCAATCCCTCACACAGGCCTATAGAGAACTCAGATGTCAGCCCCTCATACAGGCCTATAGAGGACTCAGACTTCAGCCCCTCACACAGGCCTATAGAGGACTCAGACGTCAGCCCCTCACACAGGCCTATAGAGGACTCAGACGCCAATCCCTCACACAGGCCTATAGAGGACTCAGACGTCAATCCCTCACACAGGCCTATAGAGGACTCAGACGTCAATCCCTCTCACAGGCCTATAGAGGACTCAGACTTCAACCCCTCACACAGGCCTATAGAGGACTCAGACGTCAATCCCTCACACAGGCCTATAGAGGACTCAGACATCAGCCCCTCGCACAAGCCTATAGAGGACTCAGAATTCAGCCCCTCACACAGGCCTATAGAGGACTCAGACATCAGCCCCTCGCACAGGCCTATAAAGGACTCAGACGTCAGCCCCTCGCACAGGCCTATAGAGGACTCAGACGTCAGCCCCCCACACAGGCCTATAGAGGACTCAGATGTCAGCCCCTCACACAGGCCTATAGAGGACTCAGACGTCAATCACTCACACAGGCCTATAGAGGACTCAGACGTCAATCCCTCACACAGGCCTATAGAGGACTCAGACGTCAATCCCTCACACAGGCCTATAGAGGACTCAGACTTCAACCCCTCACACAGGCCTATAGAGGACTCGAACGTCAGCCCCTCACACAGGCCTATAGAAGACTCGAACATCAGCCCCTCACACAGGCCTATAGAGGACTCAGACATCAGCCCCTCACACAGGCCTATAGAGGACTCAGACACCAGCCCCTCACACAGGCCTATAGAGGACTCAGACGTCAATACCTCACACAGGCCTATAGAGGACTCAGACGTCAATCCCTCACACAGGCCTATAGAGGACTCAGACACCAGCCCCTCACACAGGCCTATAGAGGACTCAGACGTCAATCCTTCACACAGGCCTATAGAGGACTCAGACGTCAATCCCTCACACAGGCCTATAGAGGACTCAGACACCAGCCCCTCACACAGGCCTATAGAGGACTCAGACGTCAATACCTCACACAGGCCTATAGAGGACTCAGACATCAATCCCTCACACAGGCCTATAGAGGACTCAGACACCAGCCCCTCACACAAGCCTATAGAGGACTCAGACGTCAATCCCTCACACAGGCCTATAGAGGACTCAGATGTCAGCCCCTCATACAGGCCTATAGAGGACTCAGACTTCAGCCCCTCACACAGGCCTATAGAGGACTCAGACGTCAGCCCCTCACACAGGCCTATAGAGGACTCAGACGCCAATCCCTCACACAGGCCTATAGAGGACTCAGACGTCAATCCCTCACACAGGCCTATAGAGGACTCAGACGTCAATCCCTCTCACAGGCCTATAGAGGACTCAGACTTCAACCCCTCACACAGGCCTATAGAGGACTCAGACGTCAATCCCTCACACAGGCCTATAGAGGACTCAGACATCAGCCCCTCGCACAAGCCTATAGAGGACTCAGAATTCAGCCCCTCACACAGGCCTATAGAGGACTCAGACATCAGCCCCTCGCACAGGCCTATAAAGGACTCAGACGTCAGCCCCTCGCACAGGCCTATAGAGGACTCAGACGTCAGCCCCCCACACAGGCCTATAGAGGACTCAGATGTCAGCCCCTCACACAGGCCTATAGAGGACTCAGACGTCAATCACTCACACAGGCCTATAGAGGACTCAGACGTCAATCCCTCACACAGGCCTATAGAGGACTCAGACGTCAATCCCTCACACAGGCCTATAGAGGACTCAGACGTCAATCCCTCACACAGGCCTATAGAGGACTCAGACACCAGCCCCTCACACAGGCCTATAGAGGACTCAGACGTCAATCCTTCACACAGGCCTATAGTGGACTCAGACTTCAACCCCTCGCACCGGTCTATAAAGGACTCAGACGTCAGCCCCTCGCACAGGCCTATAGAGAACTCAGACGTCCCTCCCACGGGCCTATAGAGGACTCAGTCGTCAGCCCTTCACACAGGCCTATAGAGGACTCGAACGTCAGCCCCTCACACAGGCCTATAGAAGACTCGAACATCAGCCCCTCACACAGGCCTATAGAGGACTCAGACATCAGCCCCTCGCACAGGCCTATAGAGAACTCAGACGTCCCTCCCACGGGCCTATAGAGGACTCAGACGTCAGCCCCTCACACAGGCCTATAGAGGACTCGAACGTCAGCCCCTCACACAGGCCTATGGAGGACTCGGACGTCAGCCCCTCAAACAGGCCTATAGAGGATTCGGACGTCAGCCCCTCACACAGGCCTATAGAGGACTCAGACGTCAATCCCTCACACAGGGCTATAGAGGACTCAGACATCAGCCCCTCGCACAGGCCTATAGAGGACTCAGACTTCAGCCCCTCGCACAGGCCTATAAAGGACTCAGACGTCAGCCCCTCGCACAGGCCTATAGAGGACTCAGAATTCAGCCCCTCACACAGGCTTATAGAGGACTCAGACCTCAGCCCCTCACACAGGCCTATAGAGAACTCAGACATCAGCCCCTCGGACAGGCCTATAGAGGACTCAGACTTCAGCCCCTCGCACAGGGCTATAGAGGACTCAGACGCCAATCCCTCACACAGGCCTATAGAGGACTCAGACGTCAGCCCCTCACACAGGCCTATAGAGGACTCAGACGCCAATCCCTCACACAGGCCTATAGAGGACTCAGACGTCAATACCTCACACAGGCCTATAGAGGACTCAGACGTCAATCCCTCACACAGGCCTATAGAGGACTCAGACATCAGCCCCTCGCACAAGCCTATAGAGGACTCAGAATTCAGCCCCTCACACAGGCCTATAGAGGACTCAGACATCAGCCCCTCGCACAGGCCTATAAAGGACTCAGACGTCAGCCCCTCGCACAGGCCTATAGAGGACTCAGACGTCAGCCCCCCACACAGGCCTATAGAGGACTCAGATGTCAGCCCCTCACACAGGCCTATAGAGGACTCAGACGTCAATCCCTCACACAGGCCTATAGAGGACTCAGACGTCAATCCCTCACACAGGCCTATAGAGGACTCAGACGTCAATCCCTCACACAGGCCTATAGAGGACTCAGACACCAGCCCCTCACACAGGCCTATAGAGGACTCAGACGTCAATCCTTCACACAGGCCTATAGTGGACTCAGATGTCAGCCCCTCGCACAGGCCTATAGAGGACTCGAACATCAGCCCCTCACACAGGCCTATAGAGGACTCAGACTTCAGCCCCTCACACAGGCCTATAGAGGACTCGGACGTCAGCCCCTCACACAGGCCTATAGAGGACTCAGACGTCAATCCCTCACACAGGCCTATAGAGGACTCAGACGTCAATCCCTCACACAGGCCTATAGAGGACTCAGACATCAACCCCTCACACAGGCCTATAGAGGACTCAAACGTCAGTCCCTCACACAGGCCTATAGAGGACTCAGACGTCAACCCCTCGCACAAGCCAATAGAGGACTCAGAATTCAGCCCCTCACACAGGCCTATAGAGGACTCAGACATCAGCCCCTCACACAGGCCTATAGAGGACTCAGACGTCAATCCCTCACACAGGCCTATAGAGGACTCAGACGTCAGCCCCCCACACAGGCCTATAGAGGACTCAGATGTCAGCCCCTCACACAGGCCTATAGAGGACTCAGACGTCAATCCCTCACACAGGCCTATAGAGGACTCAGAAGTCAATCCCTCACACAGGCCTATAGAGGACTCAGACGTCAATCCCTCACACAGGCCTATAGAGGACTCAGACGTCAATCCCTCACACAGGCCTATAGAGGACTCAGACTTCAACCCCTCACACAGGCCTATAGAGGACTCGAACGTCAGCCCCTCACACAGGCCTATAGAAGACTCGAACATCAGCCCCTCACACAGGCCTATAGAGGACTCAGACATCAGCCCCTCACACAGGCCTATAGAGGACTCAGACGTCAGCCCCTCACACAGGCCTATAGAGGACTCGGACGTCAATCCCTCACAAAGGCCTATAGAGGACTCGGACGTCAGCCCCTCACACAGGCCTATAGAGGACTCGGACGTCAATCCCTCACAAAGGCCTATAGAGGACTCGAATATCATCCCCTCACACAGGCCTATAGAGGACTCAGACATCAGCCCCTCGCACAGGCCTATAGTGGACTCAGACTTCAGCCCCTCGCACAGGCCTATAAAGGACTCAGAAGTCAGCCCCTCACACAGGCCTATACAGGACTCGAACATCAGCCCCTCACACAGGCCTATAGAGGACTCGGACATCAGCCCCTCACACAGGCTTATAGAGGACTCGGACGTCAGCCCCTCACACAGGCCTATAGAGGACTCGGACGTCAGACCCTCACACAGCCTTATAGAGGACTCGGACGTCAGCCCCTCACACAGGCCTATCGAGGACTCAGACATCAGCCCCTCACACAGGCCTATAGAGGACTCGAACATCAGCCCCTCACACAGGCCTATAGAGGACTCGGACGTCAGCCCCTCACACAGGCCTATAGAGGACTCGGACGTCAGCCCCTCACACAGGCCTATAGAGGACTCGGACGTCAGCCCCTCACACAGGCCTATGGAGGACTCGGACGTCAGCCCCTCAAACAGGCCTATAGAGGATTCGGACGTCAGCCCCTCACACAGGCCTATAGAGGACTCAGACGTCAATCCTTCACACAGGCCTATAGAGGACTCAGACGTCAATCCCTCACACAGGCCTATAGAGGACTCAGACACCAGCCCCTCACACAGGCCTATAGAGGACTCAGACGTCAATACCTCACACAGGCCTATAGAGGACTCAGACATCAATCCCTCACACAGGCCTATAGAGGACTCAGACACCAGCCCCTCACACAAGCCTATAGAGGACTCAGACGTCAATCCCTCACACAGGCCTATAGAGGACTCAGATGTCAGCCCCTCATACAGGCCTATAGAGGACTCAGACTTCAGCCCCTCACACAGGCCTATAGAGGACTCAGACGTCAATCCCTCACACAGGCCTATAGAGGACTCAGACACCAGCCCCTCACACAAGCCTATAGAGGACTCAGACGTCAATCCTTCACACAGGCCTATAGAGGACTCAGACGTCAATCCCTCACACAGGCCTATAGAGGACTCAGACACCAGCCCCTCACACAGGCCTATAGAGGACTCAGACGTCAATACCTCACACAGGCCTATAGAGGACTCAGACATCAATCCCTCACACAGGCCTATAGAGGACTCAGACACCAGCCCCTCACACAAGCCTATAGAGGACTCAGACGTCAATCCCTCACACAGGCCTATAGAGAACTCAGATGTCAGCCCCTCATACAGGCCTATAGAGGACTCAGACTTCAGCCCCTCACACAGGCCTATAGAGGACTCAGACGTCAGCCCCTCACACAGGCCTATAGAGGACTCAGACGCCAATCCCTCACACAGGCCTATAGAGGACTCAGACGTCAATCCCTCACACAGGCCTATAGAGGACTCAGACGTCAATCCCTCTCACAGGCCTATAGAGGACTCAGACTTCAACCCCTCACACAGGCCTATAGAGGACTCAGACGTCAATCCCTCACACAGGCCTATAGAGGACTCAGACATCAGCCCCTCGCACAAGCCTATAGAGGACTCAGAATTCAGCCCCTCACACAGGCCTATAGAGGACTCAGACATCAGCCCCTCGCACAGGCCTATAAAGGACTCAGACGTCAGCCCCTCGCACAGGCCTATAGAGGACTCAGACGTCAGCCCCCCACACAGGCCTATAGAGGACTCAGATGTCAGCCCCTCACACAGGCCTATAGAGGACTCAGACGTCAATCACTCACACAGGCCTATAGAGGACTCAGACGTCAATCCCTCACACAGGCCTATAGAGGACTCAGACGTCAATCCCTCACACAGGCCTATAGAGGACTCAGACGTCAATCCCTCACACAGGCCTATAGAGGACTCAGACACCAGCCCCTCACACAGGCCTATAGAGGACTCAGACGTCAATCCTTCACACAGGCCTATAGTGGACTCAGACTTCAACCCCTCGCACCGGTCTATAAAGGACTCAGACGTCAGCCCCTCGCACAGGCCTATAGAGAACTCAGACGTCCCTCCCACGGGCCTATAGAGGACTCAGTCGTCAGCCCTTCACACAGGCCTATAGAGGACTCGAACGTCAGCCCCTCACACAGGCCTATAGAAGACTCGAACATCAGCCCCTCACACAGGCCGATAGAGGACTCAGACATCAGCCCCTCGCACAGGCCTATAGAGAACTCAGACGTCCCTCCCACGGGCCTATAGAGGACTCAGACGTCAGCCCCTCACACAGGCCTATAGAGGACTCGAACGTCAGCCCCTCACACAGGCCTATGGAGGACTCAGACGTCAATCCCTCACACAGGCCTATAGAGGACTCAGAAGTCAATCCCTCACACAGGCCTATAGAGGACTCAGACGTCAATCCCTCACACAGGCCTATAGAGGACTCAGACGTCAATCCCTCACACAGGCCTATAGAGGACTCAGACTTCAACCCCTCACACAGGCCTATAGAGGACTCGAACGTCAGCCCCTCACACAGGCCTATAGAAGACTCGAACATCAGCCCCTCACACAGGCCTATAGAGGACTCAGACATCAGCCCCTCACACAGGCCTATAGAGGACTCAGACGTCAGCCCCTCACACAGGCCTATAGAGGACTCGGACGTCAATCCCTCACAAAGGCCTATAGAGGACTCGGACGTCAGCCCCTCACACAGGCCTATAGAGGACTCGGACGTCAATCCCTCACAAAGGCCTATAGAGGACTCGAATATCATCCCCTCACACAGGCCTATAGAGGACTCGAACATCAGCCCCTCACACAGGCCTATAGAGGACTCGGACGTCAGCCCCTCACACAGGCTTATAGAGGACTCGGACGTCAGCCCCTCACACAGGCCTATAGAGGACTCGGACGTCAGACCCTCACACAGCCTTATAGAGGACTCGGACGTCAGCCCCTCACACAGGCCTATCGAGGACTCAGACATCAGCCCCTCACACAGGCCTATAGAGGACTCGAACATCAGCCCCTCACACAGGCCTATAGAGGACTCGGACGTCAGCCCCTCACACAGGCCTATAGAGGACTCGGACGTCAGCCCCTCACACAGGCCTATAGAGGACTCGGACGTCAGCCCCTCACACAGGCCTATGGAGGACTCGGACGTCAGCCCCTCAAACAGGCCTATAGAGGATTCGGACGTCAGCCCCTCACACAGGCCTATAGAGGACTCAGACGTCAATCCTTCACACAGGCCTATAGAGGACTCAGACGTCAATCCCTCACACAGGCCTATAGAGGACTCAGACACCAGCCCCTCACACAGGCCTATAGAGGACTCAGACGTCAATACCTCACACAGGCCTATAGAGGACTCAGACATCAATCCCTCACACAGGCCTATAGAGGACTCAGACACCAGCCCCTCACACAAGCCTATAGAGGACTCAGACGTCAATCCCTCACACAGGCCTATAGAGGACTCAGATGTCAGCCCCTCATACAGGCCTATAGAGGACTCAGACTTCAGCCCCTCACACAGGCCTATAGAGGACTCAGATGTCAATCCCTCACACAGGCCTATAGAGGACTCAGACACCAGCCCCTCACACAAGCCTATAGAGGACTCAGACGTCAATCCTTCACACAGGCCTATAGAGGACTCAGACGTCAATCCCTCACACAGGCCTATAGAGGACTCAGACACCAGCCCCTCACACAGGCCTATAGAGGACTCAGACGTCAATACCTCACACAGGCCTATAGAGGACTCAGACATCAATCCCTCACACAGGCCTATAGAGGACTCAGACACCAGCCCCTCACACAAGCCTATAGAGGACTCAGACGTCAATCCCTCACACAGGCCTATAGAGGACTCAGATGTCAGCCCCTCATACAGGCCTATAGAGGACTCAGACTTCAGCCCCTCACACAGGCCTATAGAGGACTCAGACGTCAGCCCCTCACACAGGCCTATAGAGGACTCAGACGCCAATCCCTCACACAGGCCTATAGAGGACTCAGACGTCAATCCCTCACACAGGCCTATAGAGGACTCAGACGTCAATCCCTCTCACAGGCCTATAGAGGACTCAGACTTCAACCCCTCACACAGGCCTATAGAGGACTCAGACGTCAATCCCTCACACAGGCCTATAGAGGACTCAGACATCAGCCCCTCGCACAACCCTATAGAGGACTCAGAATTCAGCCCCTCACACAGGCCTATAGAGGACTCAGACATCAGCCCCTCGCACAGGCCTATAAAGGACTCAGACGTCAGCCCCTCGCACAGGCCTATAGAGGACTCAGACGTCAGCCCCCCACACAGGCCTATAGAGGACTCAGATGTCAGCCCCTCACACAGGCCTATAGAGGACTCAGACGTCAATCACTCACACAGGCCTATAGAGGACTCAGACGTCAATCCCTCACACAGGCCTATAGAGGACTCAGACGTCAATCCCTCACACAGGCCTATAGAGGACTCAGACGTCAATCCCTCACACAGGCCTATAGAGGACTCAGACACCAGCCCCTCACACAGGCCTATAGAGGACTCAGACGTCAATCCTTCACACAGGCCTATAGTGGACTCAGACTTCAACCCCTCGCACCGGTCTATAAAGGACTCAGACGTCAGCCCCTCGCACAGGCCTATAGAGAACTCAGACGTCCCTCCCACGGGCCTATAGAGGACTCAGTCGTCAGCCCTTCACACAGGCCTATAGAGGACTCGAACGTCAGCCCCTCACACAGGCCTATAGAAGACTCGAACATCAGCCCCTCACACAGGCCTATAGAGGACTCAGACATCAGCCCCTCGCACAGGCCTATAGAGAACTCAGACGTCCCTCCCACGGGCCTATAGAGGACTCAGACGTCAGCCCCTCACACAGGCCTATAGAGGACTCGAACGTCAGCCCCTCACACAGGCCTATGGAGGACTCGGACGTCAGCCCCTCAAACAGGCCTATAGAGGATTCGGACGTCAGCCCCTCACACAGGCCTATAGAGGACTCAGACGTCAATCCCTCACACAGGGCTATAGAGGACTCAGACATCAGCCCCTCGCACAGGCCTATAGAGGACTCAGACTTCAGCCCCTCGCACAGGCCTATAAAGGACTCAGACGTCAGCCCCTCGCACAGGCCTATAGAGGACTCAGAATTCAGCCCCTCACACAGGCTTATAGAGGACTCAGACATCAGCCCCTCACACAGGCCTATAGAGAACTCAGACATCAGCCCCTCGGACAGGCCTATAGAGGACTCAGACTTCAGCCCCTCGCACAGGGCTATAGAGGACTCAGACGCCAATCCCTCACACAGGCCTATAGAGGACTCAGACGTCAGCCCCTCACACAGGCCTATAGAGGACTCAGACGCCAATCCCTCACACAGGCCTATAGAGGACTCAGACGTCAATACCTCACACAGGCCTATAGAGGACTCAGACGTCAATCCCTCACACAGGCCTATAGAGGACTCAGACATCAGCCCCTCGCACAAGCCTATAGAGGACTCAGAATTCAGCCCCTCACACAGGCCTATAGAGGACTCAGACATCAGCCCCTCGCACAGGCCTATAAAGGACTCAGACGTCAGCCCCTCGCACAGGCCTATAGAGGACTCAGACGTCAGCCCCCCACACAGGCCTATAGAGGACTCAGATGTCAGCCCCTCACACAGGCCTATAGAGGACTCAGACGTCAATCCCTCACACAGGCCTATAGAGGACTCAGACGTCAATCCCTCACACAGGCCTATAGAGGACTCAGACGTCAATCCCTCACACAGGCCTATAGAGGACTCAGACACCAGCCCCTCACACAGGCCTATAGAGGACTCAGACGTCAATCCTTCACACAGGCCTGTAGTGGACTCAGATGTCAGCCCCTCGCACAGGCCTATAGAGGACTCGAACATAAGCCCCTCACACAGGCCTATAGAGGACTCAGACTTCAGCCCCTCACACAGGCCTATAGAGGACTCGGACGTCAGCCCCTCACACAACCCTATAGAGGACTCAGACGTCAATCCCTCACACAGGCCTATAGAGGACTCAGACGTCAATCCCTCACACAGGCCTATAGAGGACTCAGACATCAACCCCTCACACAGGCCTATAGAGGACTCAAACGTCAGTCCCTCACAAAGGCCTATAGAGGACTCAGACGTCAACCCCTCGCACAAGCCAATAGAGGACTCAGAATTCAGCCCCTCACACAGGCCTATAGAGGACTCAGACATCAGCCCCTCACACAGGCCTATAGAGGACTCAGACGTCAATCCCTCACACAGGCCTATAGAGGACTCAGACGTCAGCCCCCCACACAGGCCTATAGAGGACTCAGATGTCAGCCCCTCACACAGGCCTATAGAGGACTCAGACGTCAATCCCTCACACAGGCCTATAGAGGACTCAGAAGTCAATCCCTCACACAGGCCTATAGAGGACTCAGACGTCAATCCCTCACACAGGCCTATAGAGGACTCAGACGTCAATCCCTCACACAGGCCTATAGAGGACTCAGACTTCAACCCCTCACACAGGCCTATAGAGGACTCGAACGTCAGCCCCTCACACAAGCCTATAGAAGACTCGAACATCAGCCCCTCACACAGGCCTATAGAGGACTCAGACATCAGCCCCTCACACAGGCCTATAGAGGACTCAGACGTCAGCCCCTCACACAGGCCTATAGAGGACTCGGACGTCAATCCCTCACAAAGGCCTATAGAGGACTCGGACGTCAGCCCCTCACACAGGCCTATAGAGGACTCGGACGTCAATCCCTCACAAAGGCCTATAGAGGACTCGAATATCATCCCCTCACACAGGCCTATAGAGGACTCAGACATCAGCCCCTCGCACAGGCCTATAGTGGACTCAGACTTCAGCCCCTCGCACAGGCCTATAAAGGACTCAGAAGTCAGCCCCTCACACAGGCCTATACAGGACTCGAACATCAGCCCCTCACACAGGCCTATAGAGGACTCGGACGTCAGCCCCTCACACAGGCTTATAGAGGACTCGGACGTCAGCCCCTCACACAGGCCTATAGAGGACTCGGACGTCAGACCCTCACACAGCCTTATAGAGGACTCGGACGTCAGCCCCTCACACAGGCCTATCGAGGACTCAGACATCAGCCCCTCACACAGGCCTATAGAGGACTCGAACATCAGCCCCTCACACAGGCCTATAGAGGACTCGGACGTCAGCCCCTCACACAGGCCTATAGAGGACTCGGACGTCAGCCCCTCACACAGGCCTATAGAGGACTCGGACGTCAGCCCCTCACACAGGCCTATGGAGGACTCGGACGTCAGCCCCTCAAACAGGCCTATAGAGGATTCGGACGTCAGCCCCTCACACAGGCCTATAGAGGACTCAGACGTCAATCCTTCACACAGGCCTATAGAGGACTCAGACGTCAATCCCTCACACAGGCCTATAGAGGACTCAGACACCAGCCCCTCACACAGGCCTATAGAGGACTCAGACGTCAATACCTCACACAGGCCTATAGAGGACTCAGACATCAATCCCTCACACAGGCCTATAGAGGACTCAGACACCAGCCCCTCACACAAGCCTATAGAGGACTCAGACGTCAATCCCTCACACAGGCCTATAGAGGACTCAGATGTCAGCCCCTCATACAGGCCTATAGAGGACTCAGACTTCAGCCCCTCACACAGGCCTATAGAGGACTCAGACGTCAGCCCCTCACACAGGCCTATAGAGGACTCAGACGCCAATCCCTCACACAGGCCTATAGAGGACTCAGACGTCAATACCTCACACAGGCCTATAGAGGACTCAGACATCAATCCCTCACACAGGCCTATAGAGGACTCAGACACCAGCCCCTCACACAAGCCTATAGAGGACTCAGACGTCAGCCCCTCACACAGGCCTATAGAGGACTCGGACGTCAATCCCTCACAAAGGCCTATAGAGGACTCGAATATCATCCCCTCACACAGGCCTATAGAGGACTCAGACATCAGCCCCTCGCACAGGCCTATAGTGGACTCAGACTTCAGCCCCTCGCACAGGCCTATAAAGGACTCAGAAGTCAGCCCCTCACACAGGCCTATACAGGACTCGAACATCAGCCCCTCACACAGGCCTATAGAGGACTCGGACGTCAGCCCCTCACACAGGCTTATAGAGGACTCGGACGTCAGCCCCTCACACAGGCCTATAGAGGACTCGGACGTCAGACCCTCACACAGCCTTATAGAGGACTCGGACGTCAGCCCCTCACACAGGCCTATCGAGGACTCAGACATCAGCCCCTCACACAGGCCTATAGAGGACTCGAACATCAGCCCCTCACACAGGCCTATAGAGGACTCGGACGTCAGCCCCTCACACAGGCCTATAGAGGACTCGGACGTCAGCCCCTCACACAGGCCTATAGAGGACTCGGACGTCAGCCCCTCACACAGGCCTATGGAGGACTCGGACGTCAGCCCCTCAAACAGGCCTATAGAGGATTCGGACGTCAGCCCCTCACACAGGCCTATAGAGGACTCAGACGTCAATCCTTCACACAGGCCTATAGAGGACTCAGACGTCAATCCCTCACACAGGCCTATAGAGGACTCAGACACCAGCCCCTCACACAGGCCTATAGAGGACTCAGACGTCAATACCTCACACAGGCCTATAGAGGACTCAGACATCAATCCCTCACACAGGCCTATAGAGGACTCAGACACCAGCCCCTCACACAAGCCTATAGAGGACTCAGACGTCAATCCCTCACACAGGCCTATAGAGGACTCAGATGTCAGCCCCTCATACAGGCCTATAGAGGACTCAGACTTCAGCCCCTCACACAGGCCTATAGAGGACTCAGACGTCAGCCCCTCACACAGGCCTATAGAGGACTCAGACGCCAATCCCTCACACAGGCCTATAGAGGACTCAGACGTCAATCCCTCACACAGGCCTATAGAGGACTCAGACGTCAATCCCTCTCACAGGCCTATAGAGGACTCAGACATCAACCCCTCACACAGGCCTATAGAGGACTCAGACGTCAATCCCTCACACAGGCCTATAGAGGACTCAGACATCAGCCCCTCGCACAAGCCTATAGAGGACTCAGACGTCAATCCCTCACACAGGCCTATAGAGGACTCAGACATCAGCCCCTCGCACAAGCCTATAGAGGACTCAGAATTCAGCCCCTCACACAGGCCTATAGAGGACTCAGACATCAGCCCCTCGCACAGGCCTATAAAGGACTCAGACGTCAGCCCCTCGCACAGGCCTATAGAGGACTCAGACGTCAGCCCCCCACACAGGCCTATAGAGGACTCAGATGTCAGCCCCTCACACAGGCCTATAGAGGACTCAGACGTCAATCCCTCACACAGGCCTATAGAGGACTCAGACGTCAATCCCTCACACAGGCCTATAGAGGACTCAGACACCAGCCCCTCACACAGGCCTATAGAGGACTCAGACGTCAATCCTTCACACAGGCCTGTAGTGGACTCAGATGTCAGCCCCTCGCACAGGCCTATAGAGGACTCGAACATCAGCCCCTCACACAGGCCTATAGAGGACTCAGACTTCAGCCCCTCACACAGGCCTATAGAGGACTCGGACGTCAGCCCCTCACACAAGCCTATAGAGGACTCAGACGTCAATCCCTCACACAGGCCTATAGAGGACTCAGACGTCAATCCCTCACACAGGCCTATAGAGGACTCAGACATCAACCCCTCACACAGGCCTATAGAGGACTCAAACGTCAGTCCCTCACACAGGCCTATAGAGGACTCAGACGTCAACCCCTCGCACAAGCCAATAGAGGACTCAGAATTCAGCCCCTCACACAGGCCTATAGTGGACTCAGACATCAGCCCCTCACACAGGCCTATAGAGGACTCAGACGTCAATCCCTCACACAGGCCTATAGAGGACTCAGACGTCAGCCCCCCACACAGGCCTATAGAGGACTCAGATGTCAGCCCCTCACACAGGCCTATAGAGGACTCAGACGTCAATCCCTCACACAGGCCTATAGAGGACTCAGAAGTCAATCCCTCACACAGGCCTATAGAGGACTCAGACGTCAATCCCTCACACAGGCCTATAGAGGACTCAGACGTCAATCCCTCACACAGGCCTATAGAGGACTCAGACTTCAACCCCTCACACAGGCCTATAGAGGACTCGAACGTCAGCCCCTCACACAGGCCTATAGAAGACTCGAACATCAGCCCCTCACACAGGCCTATAGAGGACTCAGACATCAGCCCCTCACACAGGCCTATAGAGGACTCAGACGTCAGCCCCTCACACAGGCCTATAGAGGACTCGGACGTCAATCCCTCACAAAGGCCTATAGAGGACTCGGACGTCAGCCCCTCACACAGGCCTATAGAGGACTCGGACGTCAATCCCTCACAAAGGCCTATAGAGGACTCGAATATCATCCCCTCACACAGGCCTATAGAGGACTCAGACATCAGCCCCTCGCACAGGCCTATAAAGGACTCAGAAGTCAGCCCCTCACACAGGCCTATACAGGACTCGAACATCAGCCCCTCACACAGGCCTATAGAGGACTCGGACGTCCGCCCCTCACACAGGCTTATAGAGGACTCGGACGTCAGCCCCTCACACAGGCCTATAGAGGACTCGGACGTCAGACCCTCACACAGCCTTATAGAGGACTCGGACGTCAGCCCCTCACACAGGCCTATCGAGGACTCAGACATCAGCCCCTCACACAGGCCTATAGAGGACTCGAACATCAGCCCCTCACACAGGCCTATAGAGGACTCGGACGTCAGCCCCTCACACAGGCCTATAGAGGACTCGGACGTCAGCCCCTCACACAGGCCTATAGAGGACTCGGACGTCAGCCCCTCACACAGGCCTATGGAGGACTCGGACGTCAGCCCCTCAAACAGGCCTATAGAGGATTCGGACGTCAGCCCCTCACACAGGCCTATAGAGGACTCAGACGTCAATCCTTCACACAGGCCTATAGAGGACTCAGACGTCAATCCCTCACACAGGCCTATAGAGGACTCAGACACCAGCCCCTCACACAGGCCTATAGAGGACTCAGACGTCAATACCTCACACAGGCCTATAGAGGACTCAGACATCAATCCCTCACACAGGCCTATAGAGGACTCAGACACCAGCCCCTCACACAAGCCTATAGAGGACTCAGACGTCAATCCCTCACACAGGCCTATAGAGGACTCAGATGTCAGCCCCTCATACAGGCCTATAGAGGACTCAGACTTCAGCCCCTCACACAGGCCTATAGAGGACTCAGACGTCAGCCCCTCACACAGGCCTATAGAGGACTCAGACTCAATCCCTCACACAGGCCTATAGAGGACTCAGACGTCAATCCCTCACACAGGCCTATAGAGGACTCAGATGTCAATCCCTCTCACAGGCCTATAGAGGACTCAGACTTCAACCCCTCACACAGGCCTATAGAGGACTCAGACGTCAATCCCCCACACAGGCCTATAGAGGACTCAGATGTCAGCCCCTCACACAGGCCTATAGAGGACTCAGACGTCAATCACTCACACAGGCCTATAGAGGACTCAGACGTCAATCCCTCACACAGGCCTATAGAGGACTCAGACGTCAATCCCTCACACAGGCCTATAGAGGACTCAGACGTCAATCCCTCACACAGGCCTATAGAGGACTCAGACACCAGCCCCTCACACAGGCCTATAGAGGACTCAGACGTCAATCCTTCACACAGGCCTATAGTGGACTCAGACTTCAACCCCTCGCACAGGTCTATAAAGGACTCAGACGTCAGCCCCTCGCACAGGCCAATAGAGAACTCAGACGTCCCTCCCACGGGCCTATAGAGGACTCAGTCGTCAGCCCTTCACACAGGCCTATAGAGGACTTGAACGTCAGCCCCTCACACAGGCCTATAGAAGACTCGAACATCAGCCCCTCACACAGGCCTATAGAGGACTCAGACATCAGCCCCTCGCACAGGCCTATAGAGAACTCAGACGTCCCTCCCACGGGCCTATAGAGGACTCAGACGTCAGCCCCTCACACAGGCCTATAGAGGACTCGAACGTCAGCCCCTCACACAGGCCTATGAAGGACTCGGACGTCAGCCCCTCAAACAGGCCTATAGAGGATTCGGACGTCAGCCCCTCACACAGGCCTATAGAGGACTCAGACGTCAATCCCTCACACAGGCCTATAGAGGACTCAGACTTCAGCCCCTCGCACAGGCCTATAAAGGACTCAGACGTCAGCCCCTCGCACAGGCCTATAGAGGACTCAGAATTCAGCCCCTCACACAGGCCTATAGAGGACTCAGACATCAGCCCCTCACACAGGCCTATAGAGAACTCAGACATCAGCCCCTCGGACAGGCCTATAGAGGACTCAGACTTCAGCCCCTCGCACAGGGCTATAGAGGACTCAGACGCCAATCCCTCACACAGGCCTATAGAGGACTCAGACGTCAGCCCCTCACACAGGCCTATAGAGGACTCAGACGCCAATCCCTCACACAGGCCTATAGAGGACTCAGACACCAGCCCCTCACACAGGCCTATAGAGGACTCAGACGTCAATACCTCACACAGGCCTATAGAGGACTCACACGTCAATCCCTCACACAGGCCTATAGAGGACTCAGACATCAGCCCCTCGCACAAGCCTATAGAGGACTCAGAATTCAGCCCCTCACACAGGCCTATAGAGGACTCAGACATCAGCCCCTCGCACAGGCCTATAAAGGACTCAGACGTCAGCCCCTCGCACAGGCCTATAGAGGACTCAGACGTCAGCCCCCCACACAGGCCTATAGAGGACTCAGATGTCAGCCCCTCACACAGGCCTATAGAGGACTCAGACGTCAATCCCTCACACAGGCCTATAGAGGACTCAGACGTCAATCCCTCACACAGGCCTATAGAGGACTCAGACGTCAATCCCTCACACAGGCCTATAGAGGACTCAGACACCAGCCCCTCACACAGGCCTATAGAGGACTCAGACGTCAATCCTTCACACAGGCCTATAGTGGACTCAGATGTCAGCCCCTCGCACAGGCCTATAGAGGACTCGAACATCAGCCCCTCACACAGGCCTATAGAGGACTCAGACTTCAGCCCCTCACACAGGCCTATAGAGGACTCGGACGTCAGCCCCTCACACAGGCCTATAGAGGACTCAGACGTCAATCCCTCACACAGGCCTATAGAGGACTCAGACGTCAATCCCTCACACAGGCCTATAGAGGACTCAGACATCAACCCCTCACACAGGCCTATAGAGGACTCAAACGTCAGTCCCTCACACAGGCCTATAGAGGACTCAGACGTCAACCCCTCGCACCAGCCAATAGAGGACTCAGAATTCAGCCCCTCACACAGGCCTATAGAGGACTCAGACATCAGCCCCTCACACAGGCCTATAGAGGACTCAGACGTCAATCCCTCACACAGGCCTATAGAGGACTCAGACGTCAGCCCCCCACACAGGCCTATAGAGGACTCAGATGTCAGCCCCTCACACAGGCCTATAGAGGACTCAGACGTCAATCCCTCACACAGGCCTATAGAGGACTCAGACGCCAATCCCTCACACAGGCCTATAGAGGACTCAGACGTCAATACCTCACACAGGCCTATAGAGGACTCAGACGTCAATCCCTCACACAGGCCTATAGAGGACTCAGACTTCAACCCCTCACACAGGCCTATAGAGGACTCGAACGTCAGCCCCTCACACAGGCCTATAGAAGACTCGAACATCAGCCCCTCACACAGGCCTATGGAGGACTCAGACATCAGCCCCTCACACAGGCCTATAGAGGACTCAGACGTCAGCCCCTCACACAGGCCTATAGAGGACTCGGACGTCAATCCCTCACAAAGGCCTATAGAGGACTCGGACGTCAGCCCCTCACACAGGCTTATAGAGGACTCGGACGTCAGCCCCTCACACAGGCCTATAGAGGACTCGGACGTCAGACCCTCACACAGCCTTATAGAGGACTCGGACGTCAGCCCCTCACACAGGCCTATCGAGGACTCAGACATCAGCCCCTCACACAGGCCTATAGAGGACTTGAACATCAGCCCCTCACACAGGCCTATAGAGGACTCGGACGTCAGCCCCTCACACAGGCCTATAGAGGACTCGGACGTCAGCCCCTCACACAGGCCTATAGAGGACTCGGACGTCAGCCCCTCAAACAGGCCTATAGAGGACTCGGACGTCAGCCCCTCACACGGGCCTATAGATGACTCAGACGTCAGCCCCTCACACGGGCCTATAGAGGACTCTGACGTCAGCCCCTCACACGGGCCTATAGAGGACCCAGACGTCAGCCCCTCACACGGGCCAATAGAGGACTCTGACGTCAGCCCCTCACACGGGCCTATAGAGGACTCAGACGTCAGCCCCTCACACGGGCCTATAGAGGACTCAGACGTCAGCCCCTCACACGGGTCTATAGAGGACTCAGACGTCAGCCCCTCACACAGACCTATAGAGGACTCAGACGTCAGCCCCTCACACAGGCCTATAGAGGACTCAGACGTCAGCCCCTCACACAGGCCTATAGAGGACTCAGACGTCAGCACCTCACACAGGCCTATAGAGGACTCAGACGTCAGCCCCTCACATGGGCCTATAGAGGAATCACTGAAAGTATCCTTACCAGTGGCAGAGAGAGGAAATCTCTTCAAGGAGTTGTTGTAAAAACTGCATAAAGGATCATAGGCTCTGACCTCCCCTCTTTGGACACATTAAATACACAATGCTGTCGGAGGAAAACTCAGGACATACTCAGTGATCAACATCACCCAGCATTATGCCTGTTTAGGAGGAAGGATTTTAGGATACAACCTAAGACACCGCAGGCCAGAGAGCATGACCGCCTACAAAACACGATTCTACAACAGCTTTATCCCAGCCACAGTTAGACTGATGGCTAAGCACATTAAAGTGGGTATGAAATACAGCCGCCCCACTTCCCCCGTGGACATTACCTGGACAGTTACCACTCCAAAGAGGCAATCAGACACATCGGAGCACTACAGCCTCACTTTCATTCTTTCTCTTAGGTAGTCAAATAACTCTTTCAGTGCAATAGTCTAACAAACATGTGCAATATTCCACTTTTCTGTACATTATACTGTCTTGATATTATTTCTGTGAAATAATTCACTCACACACCCAGGCCATGCACTCTGTATCCTGTATCTGCATCTGTACACAGTGTGTAACCACTTACTGTATTACATTCTGGAATTACTGTGTTGGCTGCTTTTATTATTTACATTTTTTATATTATGTTATTTAATGTTTTAAAAAACTGTCTCTTCTCCTCTGTCTCTCTATTTTTTAAAAATGACTCTGGGAGATACGCACAAGAATTCCAATGTGCTTCTACTGACCTGTTCCTGTGCAAATGGCAATAAAGATATCTACTACTACGCTACCAATGATATACCAGGCCCTTCAGGTCTGGGTGTGCAGCAGGACCACAAGACAGGAGAGTTCAGGACAACTGACTTCACTGACTCGACCTGGTCCACTGATGCTGAATAACCTCTCAGGTGACAATGAGCGAAAGCGGAGAGATGTAGGTGGGAGCTATGGAAGTGAGAAGAGTGAGCAAACTGTAGGATATACCCAAGATGACGTAAACCAGGATGGGTTACCAAAACATAAGAGTGGAAATTGGTGGTATAAAAGGGCTGATACACCGCTGCTTCATTAGGGAGGAGGATTGTGTGGTGTGTGCGAGTGCAGAGCCTCCAGCTCAGGGAGTCCCGTTCCCGTACACTAATAACCAGTGTGGAGACTGGGGAATGTAGAGAGTTAGAAGAGTCTGGAAGGGTCTGTGTCAGGATGGTTTGATTCCCCTGATAAAGTATGCAAACTTAAATCTAGTCCGAAAGTGCGCATGCAGTACTGTCCATATTGGTGCCTGATATACCAGGGAAATATTAAATATGCTTATAGGGTGGACAGTTTAGGCCTTGGGAAGGGGGACAGCGATATATTATGGGGCAGAAATTGAGTTTTTTCAAGGGACTTCCTTGTGAGTGTTTTAAGAATAATGGGACAGAGGAGGTAGGCATCTCCGGGGGTAACTGTGGAACTGTTTGGGATGTGAAAGGCGACCAAATGCAGAATGGAGAAGTATGGAGCATTCCGCTGGATGCATTAGAGAACCAGAGCGTACCTCTGGCAGATACGTGGTGGCTGTGTGGTCAGGAGGGAGGATTGAGGCCTCCTCTCCCCAATAATTGTGGAGGCCTCTGCACTAGGGGGATGTTAGCTAGCCAGGTGGATATTTACTCTGACAAACAGCCCTCTAGGTCCCACAGGTTTGTTACGAGCTGCGAAGATGATCCCAGTGTGTATATAGATGCCATATGCCAGCCGAGGGGCATTCCAGAGAAATATAAGGTGAGAAGTGAGATAGCTGCAGGGTTTGAATCAATATTAATTTGGCCTACTGTTAACAAAAATGTGGAATGGATAAATTATTTGTACTATAATCAGCAGAGGTTTACCAACTATACTCAGGAGGCACTCGCATCTCTGGGGGAGCAGCTTCAGGCCACCAGTCTGATGGCATGACAGAACAGGATGGCCCTGGATTGGCTCCTGGCTGAAAAAGGGGGAGTGTGTGTGCTGTTCGGGGATCAGTGCTGTACATTTATTCCCAATAATACAGCCCAGGATGTTTCATTTACTGAGGGTATGAGAAAGTTGCAGGGGTTACAGGATGAGATGGCGAGAAATTCGGGGCAACATGACGAGTTGTTTGACTGGTGCTATAATATGTGGGGTAGTTGGCAGTAAGCCCTTATGAAAGCACTCTGTGTGCGTGCTGTGTTCATTCTTGCTTTGCTACTAATCTTTTGTTGTGTAGTTCCTCTTGTTCGCTCCCTAGTGGGAAGAGCGCTGTCTCAGCAGGCGACTATAGCTGCAATGTTTAGAGTGGTGGGAGGACCGTTTGGAGCGGCAACCTCCTGGACCAACACGGAAACGGATGGCGACATAGACACCTTGGATACGCTCCTGCCCATAGCTGAAGTTCGGCCGTACCGCCTGTGAATACTCCATGTTGGAAACGCTGCAGCCTGCCTGCCGCCCACGACACCTGGGACTTTCCTGCTCATGACAGAGTGCCTGTTATAGTAATCTACAGTGTTATCAGTTAACCTTTCAGTTATCTTTGCATTAGCCGTATATGTTTATGTAATGAGCTTGTGGTAGGTGATGTACTCCTGGTAGATTATGTATTCCTGATAATATATGCAATGTATCCTGGGGAGTTCATTGCTGTTGGTTGATTCTGAGTGTTGATAGTTTGTGAGCCATGTCAGCCATGGACCCCAAAGGGGGGCCGCGCCTGTGGCGGGCTGGGAGTGGAATTTCCCTAGATCTTAGGGTTTTAGCCCTCCCTCCTAGGCTGGATGGACAGAATTGTGTGTGGGACTCTTTAGAATCCCAAAGGGGGGAAATATATGGGATATTATTTAGCACTATACAATGTAGAATATAATCATTACGGTATTATTAAAAAGCATGCCAAATACCCATGATGTAATCATTACAATGTAATCATTATAATGTAATCAACACAATGTAATCAATTGAGTATGTATTTGCACCTTGTATTAGCCTCAAATGTTCTGTTAGCTACTTTATGTTAGCCCTGAATGCATGAATATCCACCTTTATTAGTGTTATGCCTTATCATTATGTTGAAGGACAAATATATTATCAACCCTCTAATTAGACAATGTGCAACAGGTTGAAGCTACCAAGGTTTGCTACTCAAGGAAGGTTTTCGCCCGAGTTCCTCAAAAGTTCACGGCTGAGCATTTTTAAAAAACCAAGTGGAGATGGTCGCACCACCATTATGTTCGGCTGAGGGACCAAACAGTAAAAGAAATGATGGACAAACTTATCACCTAGTGGTGTGGATTGATGTAAAAAACAATGATTGTGAATGATTGAAGGAATGATGATGCTTAAGTGACGAGATATTGTTAAATGATAAGACCTTGTATAAAAATTGGTGTAAAACAGTACTGGAGACACTTTACGTGTCCGGCCTTGGTTGTAACTTCATTGTTGCAATAAAGACTGAATTTGGATCTACACCAGCGGCTTCTGACTTCTGATTTAGCAGGGAATGAAAAACCACAAAACTAACATTTTGCCTTTTTCCCCATCTGTAACTGTTATTATGTTATTATCATTTAGAACTGAATATCCATACTCCCTTTTAATCTCATGCATCTTTTTTATCATTCCCCAGACTTTACTAATGTCAGTTTCCCGTCCTACTGAATTACAGAAGGACCTCCAAAACTCCCTCTTTGCTCATTTAACTACCCTCCTTACGTTAGCCTGCAACTTTTTGTACTCAATCAAATTCTGAAAGTTGTGAGTACTTTTTAACATTGTAAAAGCTTTGTTCCGAAACTTAACTGCAGTATCACATTTCTTTGTTTACTATGAGATCTTTGGTTAGTCTGCTTTGCTGCCTCTAGAATTACTGCATCATGGTTAGATTTCTTTTGTCCGACATAAAGCCGGCCCTGCAAAACGTCACCTAACGTCACCAAGTCACATGGTACAAAAACCTACAAGACGATCGTGACAGATCGTGCAGCACGTGCAGAGAGCAAGAAAGATCGTGCAGCACCTTTCAGCCGGCGTAACTGTAAATGTCGCTACTATGTGCCCCTGGCTTATTTTGTAAATGTCTCGTAAATGTTCTTGTTTGTTTTGTTAATCTTAATGGTCACTGGTCAGCTATTACTTCTGTTGTAATTTAAAGCTTCAATAACAAAAATAATAAAAAAAAACTCTCAGCCGGCTGCACAAACTGGACCTGCCTCCGTGACACAACTTTGCCCTTATTGGCTGAACAATTTTAGTCACACGCATGACGTTTGTATCTCTGGAAGTTCCGATGCATTATCTGCTATTTCTCCCGAAAAGCCTGTAAAGAAGTAAAGTTTCAATAAATGCTCTAATAGTACACATAAGTTAATCGTTTATTTATTGTTAGTTACTGTAATGTTGCGCTGCTTTATGTGTTTAATCGTCTAGTCTGTGAAGAAGGCATTCAAGTAAGAATTGCATTGTATTCTGTGCATGCCAATAAAAACTTTGAATCCTTGAAATAAATGTATTTGATCTTTTTCCTGGCAGCTATCTTTTCACTGCTAGCACTTTGGATCAGGAGTTGGTTATTGTAGAAGAGGTAATGTGCATGCAGGTGATATTTGTATAGATGTATCTACACCCTTTTGGAAGTGCGGCCATCTCAGTCAGGTCTCGCACTAGGAGGAGTAGAAGCTGTCTAGTTTGGCTGCTGTCAGTTTATATTCCACTCCTGCAGCCGCCGGCAGATGGCACTCCCCCTCACGTCAGCTGCAGTCAGACCTAAGCCAAGTCGAACGCACCCAATGGCTCCTCCCCATTCCCAATTATCAAAAAACCCACTAATTGAATGGGTCGCGTAATTATCGCTATGAATTCTGGGAGTCTGTGCAACTTCAAGACTGCAGCTCTCGTGTTACTTATAACAAGGAAGGAATATTATTCTATGTCTTTAATGGCGACCGAATGATTGATTGATATAATGTAGTGTTTCATTCTATATCCTGTTTTGATAAGATATCGACATTTCGTAAACATTCGATATACAATTAAACCATAATTGGTCCGTCTTGTTTCTTTGTCACCCAGAAACTTCACAACTGTGTTGTGAGCGGATTTTCAGCGCTTAAAATTTTGTGGTACTTCTACGTTTCTGCGCTTTTGTAAATGTAGATCGTATGTTTTGTCATTTGATTAAAGCGTTTGAAGACTTTGCAGCGCGCTGACACCAATCGGCCACCGTAGCTTAGCAACCGAATCATAACAATTCTTATTCCGTTTAGAGTTTTCATTTGAACATTTAAAGCAGCTCAGACTTGCAGTTTATCAGCAAGAGAGAAGACGCGAAAGATGTCCATCGTGAAAACCACCGTGAATCTCCAGAGGATTGACTGGCTGCTGCCGACAGGTGCAGTCAGTGTGCGGATCGCCCCGGAATACATCCCCGGTCCAGTTGGCCGAGGTAAGGATGGCAAAATGATGCCCAGACTAACTCAGCACTTAAAGAGTTAAAGTCAGAATATGCTTGACTAGTCTTCTTGAATCTTCTGTTCTATTATCTTGTTTTAGAAGTACATGTCTAAATAATAAAGTAGTTCACCTTTAGCTTTAATATACGGGAGTCTTTTTGCATGTCTACTACATTATATAATGAAATCAGTAAAATCTGTGGCTGTGCTGTGTTTAAACATCAGAGAAAATCATCATGAAGTGGTAAAGTAACAGCTGAATATGTCCTAATATATGGTGTTTCCCCGAAAATAAGACAGGGTCTTATATTCATTTTTGTTCCAAATGACGCGTATAGTATAACATGCTACAGTATATTTACCGGTATTCATGAACAAAAATCCACATTTATTCAAACACAGACATTATGTCATCTTCTAACAGTATCTTTCCATGTAAACAATTTGACGGTGAATTTATTCATGAACAAAATTCTGCTGTATACTGCATATGTTTATTCAAATATAGTCGTAATGTCATGTTCTTCTGGAACATCATTGTAAATCTCCAAGTTCCAAATTCCGTCCTGAATATCTCGCAACTCAATTTCCTGTAGAACCAGTGTCCCCAATCTCTCATGTTTAGCAATAACTCTGTCCTTAAATGAGCGCCTCTTGTCCATGTAGCCTTCTCGTAGTATAACCGCATCTCATTCTAGTTACCGTACAATCCATGGGACAATAACTAGGGCTTATATTACGAGCTTCTTGAAAAATCATGTTAGGGCTTATTTGCGGGGAAACGCGGTAGTAATCAGAAAAAGCATAAATCTTAGTTTGGTACCTTGAGAGTGAATAAATAATGCAACTTATGGAAAGTGTAAGATATGTAAAGGATTTGACTTAATAGCCAGTTGTTGATGCCAGCATTTGGATTGAGTGGGCTGCTATATTTGATGCACATGAACCTTTCCAGTGTTGTTTTTCGCTGTTGTTCTGCGTATCAGGGAATCTGTGCACAAACTGGCTTGTTTGTATAGGTCAGGTTCCCCTGCTGAAACGCAGACGGCCCAAGTCAAGACCAGCGCATAAGTTTCCCAAGCGTGTGTTTCCTGTATCCAATAAAGACGGGGGAATTTTTCTTAGTGTGCAATACCGACTGCCAAGTGTGATATCTGTGATGGTTGTGATGTAGTGTTGTTGTACAGTGACATAATGTTTCATTTAAATTAAATATGCTGTCCCCTGTCTTTATAATCCCAAAGGACAAACCAGTTCCAGTGATGCTGGCCGTCGGAAGAAGTGCCGCACCAGGCCGCCGGCAGCCAGCTCCCTGACCACGTCTGCCTCTCCTGGATCTGCTGCCATCCCGGTGGCAACCAGCAGGGGTCAGCAGGGCACAGGCCGCCGTAGAAAAACGGCGGGAGGCCGGTCAGGGCGAAGAAGGAGGTATGACCAACAGAAGGGGTTAGAGCCTAAGCCCAGCTCACCAACCTTCTCCTCCTCTTCATTTTTATTTCCGTCTTCAGTCCCCTCCCCTTTTGTTTCATCCCCATTTCTTTTTATGGGCTCCTCTGTTTTATCCCCACACTTAGTCACACCTGTAAGCCCAGCTCCACATCCATTTTCAGCTCCAGGCATGGTTCATCTGACCCCTCTGCTTCAGGCTCCAGCACAGGCTGTAGCCGCCTCATCTCACCTGGAAAAATTCTATTGGTTGTATAACTATTATGTAACAAAGTACTCTAAAATGACCTATGACGCCAAGTGCTTTACTGAGTACTGGTGTCAGGAGTTTTGGAACAGACATTTAAATGAAATTAACTTAGCGAAACAGGGGAAGAATGAGGATAATGAGGGTACTCATTCAACCAAGAGGCGTAGGATTGATGAAGATGAGTTCATCTTTCCTATTGATGCACTGGAGCAGCTAAGTACCATGCCCAGGGCTCAGGAGATGGGTGTGGAGATGGGCTATCAGTCAGATGCACATAGCTACATTTCCCTGTAGATTCAGCACATAATTACACGAGACTTGTCATACGTACTTAGGATAAGATAAAATTAGGATATGTTACCATGTAGTTCTATAGCATAAGGTACTATAGGATAAGCTTAAGATAGGATAAGGTTAAGATTGTATAGAATAAGATAAAGATAGGACAAGTTAAGATAGTCTTAACTTGTATGCCATTTTATGTTTTACAAAGACATGATAAATTACCATAAGTTTAGGATAAGATTATATGAGATAACATAGTATAAGAATAAGATAGGATTGCATAGCATAAGATAAGAAAGATAGGATAAGATAACATAGAATAAAATTAAGATAGGATAGGTTACGGTAAGCTTAAGATTGTATAACATAGGATTAGATTAATTATAAATAAAGCAGTCCTCCTTAGAGGGGGGGTGGTGGAGGGAATATTTAAGAAATAAAAATAGGATTAATTAAGATAAGGTTAAGATAAGATTGTATAACATAGGATTAGATTAATTGTAAATAAAGCAGTCCTCCTTAGAGGGGGGGTGGTGGAGGGAATATTTAAGAAATAAAAATAGGATTAATTAACATAAGGTTAAGATAAGATTGTATAACATAGGATTAGATTAATTGTAAATAAAGCAGTCCTCCTTAGAGGGGGGTGGTGGAGGGAATATTTAAGAAATAAAAATAGGATCAGTTAACATAAGGTAAAGATAAGATTGTATAACATAGGATTAGATTAATTGTAAATAAAGCAGTCCTCCTTAGAGGGGGGGTGGTGGAGGGAATATTTAAGAAATAAAAATAGGATCAGTTAACATAAGGTAAAGATAAGATTGTATAACATAGGATTAGATTAATTGTAAATAAAGCAGTCCTCCTTAGAGGGGGGGTGGTGGAGGGAATATTTAAGAAATAAAAATAGGATCAGTTAACATAAGGTTAAGATTAGATTGTATAACATAGGGGGGCGGCATGGTGGTGCAGTGGTTAGCACTGCTGCCTCACACCTCTGGGACCCGGGTTCGAGTCTCCGCCTGGGTCACATGTGTGTGGAGTTTGCATGTTCTCCCCATGTTGTCGTGGGGTTTCCTCCGGGTACTCTGGTTTCCCCCCACAGTCCAAAAACATGCTGAGGCTAATTGGCGTCGCTGGATTGCCCATAGGTGTGCATGTGTGAGTGACTGGTGTGTGAGTGTGCCCTGCGATGGGCTGGCCCCCCATCCTGGGTTGTTCCCTGCCTCGTGCCCATTGCTTCCGGGATAGGCTCCGGACCCCCCGCGACCCAATAGGATAAGCGGTTTGGAAAATGGATGGATGGATGGATGTATAACATAGGGCTACAGTGAAGAAATCAAAAATTTCAAGGCAGCATGAAGGTAACGCACAATCAGGGATGTGCAATTTCTGAGGCATGTATTCAAAAAAAGTATTTTAATTGTGTTTTATCATTCATATTTGACTTAGTTCATGAAATAAAATGTTTTTTTCTACAGACTTTGATCAGTGTTTTTGTATTTTGTAAAATACGAGAAATACTGTATGCATGGTAATGTCAGGTGTGCAAAATGTTTGTGCTAACAAAGGACACAGAGCCCCTAGAAGGGCACAGAGCCAGGCTGAGCACCACAGCGCTATCCAGCCCATGGCTGCCGATGGTCACATTCCACCAGAACCCCCCCAACACTAACTCCCCAGGGAACTTCCAAGCAGCAGAGCAGATTCCAACAACCGAGGATCAAAGGAAAAGAAAAGATACTGGCAGGAAGAAGATGATCTTGTGGCCAAAGGTTAAAAATGTAGAAGTTTGGAGAACAAATGTGTTACAAATGAAATATTATTTGAAATGTGCTACAGCTTAATCATTCTATCATACATCCATCCATCCATTTTCCAAACCGGAGACTCGAACCTGGGTCCCAGAGGTGTGAGGCAACAGTGCTAACCACTGCACCACCATGCCGGCCCACAAATTTAAACAAATTCATTTTAAATAACTTTAATCTCAGAGCCAATTGCCATGTGCCCACAAATATTTCAATTATTATTGTTTATGATTATAAATGCCGAATACATTCCTGGAGCCTTCGATTTAGCATACACAGTGCCCTCTACAGGATTCTATCGAAACAGCATCTCTCAACCTCGTTCACAAGATTTGTCTTTTTCACAAAACGTTTTTCTTTGTAAATCCCAAAATCTTCCTATAAATGTATGTATGAATGCTTCTCGTCTTTTTCAGTCACACGAAGCCTTTATAAATGAGCTCCCCGATTAATCTGTTTACATGAAAACATCTTAATTGCGTTAAGGCATGTAAACGTAGCCACCTAACGAAAGGTAACCACGTGACTTAGCAGACTGCATGTTCCTCATCTCCTCTGTATGGACCATAGAGCTGTGTATCGGAGAGTCTGACAACACGCTACGTTTCAAGATACAGGCATTACAATTCAATGCGCTGCTCTATTTTGCCATTCTTTTTTTAAAAAATCTTCTTTTAGAAAAACATGGCACATTATAGAGAGCACACCACCAAATGGATGAAATCTGAGTAAAAACATTTGATTTTTAACGCAATCAGAATAAAGGGGTCTGCATTTATCACTGTCCCTGTAACAATCCAGCATCGTAGCACTACAGCTATTTCGGATTCAGCCAACGAATAACGTTGCTAGTCAGCAGCCTTGTGCAAGCTACTGAAAATTGCTAATTACCAATTACTGCATATAAAAGTAATTATAATAAGGGTGGGATTCGACCGTGTGTCTGCCTGGGGGGTCGCCGGCCAGGATCGCCAGCAGTTTGGACGTGTGGTTGGTCATCAATGTGCTGCATCAGTGTCTGCTCCCTCTGCCTGACCTGCCCTGTATAATTACATAATCAAGGAAAATAACAGTGGGCTAAAGGTTGCATAGTGATCACAGTAACATCGCGTCGATGTTGAAATACATGGTGCAAACAAAAGTAGTGGAATTACACTGATGAGTTACTACCAACACTGCTAGGCAGCTAGGTTTGCTAATGCTAATGTTAGCAGCGCACCCATATGCTGCTTCCTCTCGCAAGATAAGGCAGCGTTACTGTCACTGTGTAAATACAATGAGATCTCTTTGGAGCAAGCCTGTCGATACCATGTTAAGTGTAAAACCACAAGTAAAATACCTTAAAAATAATAGAAATATAGATGGTGCTGAACCATGGTGAACAGTGGAGTCATAACAGGCTGTGCGTTGTGTTCAGTCACCTTTCACTGTAAATTACACATGGGTTCACAATCTTTTGTGTCTGCTCTGAATCCCTCAGGGCTGGAGTGAAAACTCCATTCACACTAACATGGTGCTAAGGGGTATTGGGTAGTCATGATTCTATCCTTTTTGGATGCAATTTATTTTACTGATTTAAATAAGTTTTAAAAAATTTCAAAATATAAGGATAGCTCATTGTATCCAAAGGGATGTGCCAAGCTTGCAGTGTTGATGTGCTGCCACCTTCTGGGAAAACGATGAACTGATTTTCAGATTAAGAACATGTATGGTTTTCTGGTATCAGGTGAGAACCGTTCATGCTGCGAACCTATGCTTATGGGTTAGGGTTAAGCTTGGGTCTAGAGCTCAGGGTACTTCCAGGCTTGGAGGCCAAGGGTAAGGTCTCTCTTTCCCCATGTAAGCATTGAATGATGATCCAGCACCAGGGCTTGGGTAAGTCACCACGAGTTGGGAGCCTCATTCCCCAGGTAAAGGATGAACGATCTCCATCCAGCCCGGGGATTCTGGTGAACCTCTCCTTATGCTGGAAGCCTCCTCCCTCAGGTAAGGGTTTAAGAATCTCGCGGTACTTCCATTGAGCCTTGGGGTTCTGGATAAAAATCCCAGGGCCATCCAACTGTAGTAGTGTAGAATTTTGCGGGTAGGACTTGTTGATTATTTCCGGTAAGTGTGTGTGGGGACCCCTAGTGTGTGGAGGCGTCATTGGCGTTTCCCGGTCCGGTAACTCCCCTTCCGCACCGCAGTGGTCTGCCGTGGTACGCTGGCATGCTGGCTGAGGTTCACACTTATTCTGTGTCTTGGTGGGAGGTTTGGCTGTTTTAATTAGCGTTAATCCTCTGCTTGATTTAAATGGCTAATGGTAATATTTTATATTGCAGTGTTTCTCTGGTGTCTGTGTTGCAGCTCCAGTGGTTGCAAGTTATTCTGGTGACTAGGCCTATAGCTACTTGTCAGTTGCTTTACTTGATGTGTTTTAATTGTAGTTACGGTTGTTGCCAGGATTACAGTTTCAGTTGCTCGTCAGCTTCAGTTTATGCCTCTTCCAGCAGGTTTGTCAGACAATAATAGTTTGAACCTGCACTGTGGCTGCTGTGTTTCCTACGTCAGTTTTTCTTTTCCGTCTGTCTTGTCTTGTCCTCAGCCGGTCCGATGTCGCCCAACAACTGCTGCTTGAAGCTCCTGGTCCTCGGTGGGACATCGGCGATGTGCTGGGAGCCTTGGAACGCGCTAAGGATCGTCGCACCTTTTCCTGCATTTGGAGCTGTTTCATTCCCTAGTTCTGCGACTTAACAGACTTTAGGCCGCCCTTTCTTTCTGTTTGGGACTGATACAGAGGGACAGCCTGTATTCTGTTACTCATTGTTTGCACTCTTCATAGTTTTCAACACTCAGATTCTTGGTTAGATTGTGGTATTTTCTGGGAGGCTGAGCAGTGGCTGCCTCGATTGATCTGGCTGACTAAGATTTGATTGGTCTGGGGTGGTGGTGTTCACACTTTCACCTTGTGCAGTATATTTGTGTGGGGATCAGTGTGGTGGAGCACAGGTGTGTGTGTGCGTGTGTGTGTGTGTGTGTGTGTGTGTGTGCGTGTGTGTGTGTGTGTGTGTGTCTGTGTGTGTGTGTCTGTGTGTGTGTGTGTTAGTTTAGGGGACTCTATTCCCCCTTTTGATCAACTTCCCCGGACACCTGTCTCTTGCTTGGGTTTAGTCAGCCGGTGGCCAAAGGCTGGTTGCTGGTTTATTTTTTAAGGTTGTTGATGCTAAAGCGCTTGTCTTGTTTCTTTGTTTTATATTTTCAACAACCTGTTAATAGTACAAACACGTCTCCAGCTCCATTCGGTAAATGAACTTGTGTGCTCTTAATTTAGAGTAATTTTTCCTGTGGTGAAATTCCCCAGGTGGTGTAGTCGTGTCCTTGTACTACTGACCGCTCTCTGCCACAAACACTTTACTCTGAACCTAACCCTAATCCTAAACCTAACCATAGCCCCAAACGTCATGTCCTGCCACCTCCCTGACGTGGCTCTAATAAGCCATGCCTGCTGCTCGTTGGTCTCGTGTCTCGTTCCATCCCTCATGTTAAACACTCCCAGCTACTTCCAGTCTGTTCCCTTGTTATTCCTGTATAAGTGCTTCCTGGCCCTGTGTTCGCCATTGATGTGGTGCCCTCCATGTTGCTTGTTCCCTAGCCTCCCATCTTGATCCCAGTAAATCCCAGTTTATTGTCTGACAACACCTGCTCCCAGAGTCGTTCATCCTGGCACCCAACAGACTGACGGAACTCGACAAGCCCCAGTAGGTTCCCCAGGTCCCTACTGCCGATCACTGCTGCTTGTGTCCAGCATACCTAATGTCGCTGGTTCAGGCCGCAGTACATCTTTGCCCAGAGAGAATGGCCCATCTCTGACGGATGGCATAGCCGCCCTCTCCCCGGACTCCCAAGTGGAGGGTGTGACAGCTATAGCGGAGATCCTCAGGGCCCTCTGGAATGGAGTGAGTGTGCTGAACCCCGCAGAGGTGGGGTGCTCTGGAGAAAAGGAGCCCGCCGTCTCCATGTCGTTTGCCGTAGGGCAACGTGCGTCCTCATTGTCACTTGAAGTCTGACAACATGATGCTTCTCTGGGATTTACTGTGATCCCCCTGTTCACCAAAACATGCTCCCCAAAGCTCTCCAGCACAGAAGAACAGGCTTCACTCCTAGTTCTATGGTTGTCAGAGTGCTGGACCACAGTAGAGGTCGGACTTTGCTTTGGTTTTATTGGAAGTCTGCACACAATACAGATGTTTCCTACTGTCCTTCGTTCCAATTAAATGTGGAAACGTTTTGTCAGCTGGCTGGACAAGACCCTACTGCCTCTTTTAATAGTACACATAGTAGTGAGCAGTGGTGACGTAATGGTTAGGGAAGCGCACTCGTGATTGAAAGACACTGCATCTACAGCATCTGGCCCAGGAGAGCCAGCCATTGCAGTCGTTACATCCGCACTTAAGGCTCCCGGCCCAGAGGGCCGCTCAGGCCGCACCCACAGTGTCCAACACAGGTGAGGCCTTGGTTGCCTCTAGGCTTCTCATAGAATCTGACACGGTTCCCTGGTAACCAGCCGACACCTGCCACACTGCTCCATAATGTCCGGCCAGCGTCCACCTCTCTGTCCCCTGATGCCTGGCCAGCACCCACGTCAATGTCCCCAGACGTCCAGCCGGTGCCCACCTCATCTCCTGACGGCCTGCTGGTGCCCACTTTCTATCCTGATGTCCCACCGGCACATGCCTGCAGGCTGCCACCAGCCCAGAGAAGATGGATCCAGAGGATGTCCTGCTAGAGTGCCCTGGGTCCTGATACGTGGGTCCCTCCTTCATCCCAGACTCTGGTTACTCTGGTCCCAGTTTCTGGTCACCAGTATCAACAGGAGCCCAAGAAAGCGGCAGGCAGAATGTCTGTCTCCCAGAGAGGGTTTGCCAGTCTCTGTTCTTGCCCTGTATGTCCCTTGTCATCTTCATGTTCCTCTCCTGTTGTCTCCTTGCTGCTCTACTGTTCTGCGGTTCTCTCATCGCCCGCCAACCCCTCATGTCCTCCTGCCCTGCTGGCCCTCCCAGACCCTCTAGTCCTGTGATTCGGCAGAGTTCAGCCTCATCTGGAAAGGGGCCTAGGAGGGTCCCCCCCCCCAAAAGAAGACTTCCCGATATACACTTCGATTCTCCTGGAGTAATTCAATTTGGAGTCGCAGGCTGCCCAAAATTTAATTCCATATCTGCCCAGTTTTCGGAGCATATGCTGTCAAAATGGGCAGCAGACTGCAACAGCAGACGGAGAGAATACTTATCCGATGCCAAGTACAGGAATCAGATATAAACGTTAGACATTTTTCATAGCACTTTACAATATTATTCATTACTGACTTAATAACACAGTCACTACTCAGGTACAAATCGTGAGTAAATATAGTAACTAAAATAAATGATTCATTATGATTCATTGAACACGAACATGAAATTGATACTCACTACATACGTATTGGCAACATGTTCGGAAAAATATGATTTTTTTTGGTAATTAAAAACTATAAACTGTTGTGACAATGTAGATCGATGTGAAGCAGTAATAAAGAAGATATTAGTTACCCATGAACAGAAGCAGGTGTGACAATGGTGATATGCATCAGGGGAATGATGTTTGCCCAGAGCTCTCATACTTTGCAGATCGCCGCCATCTTGTCGCTGGATTTCCTGAGTGCTCTGGACTGACGATCGTCAGAGCAGATAACCAGCAACACGTCACAAAAGCTTTGTTTGGGCATCGTAGCTAGAAAAATCACCGGTCTCATTTTCGCACTTCATAAACTTTTGATTGATTCTTAATTGGATTTGAAAACCTCAGCCAATATTAAAAGCCCCATATATGCCCTAAACTCCCTTGCTGTTATTTCTTTCTAGTCCTTGACGAATTTCCTTCTTACCTCCAGGTTGCTAATGTTGATTTTTCCATTGATCTTGGAATAAAAAGTTGGACAGGATATCTTTGGCTTGCCGAATGCAGAGCCTGGTTGGCCGCAGAGAGGTTTTCATTGAGTACTGTGCTGTAATCCTGCCTGGACCATGTCCGTCCAGTGCTTTTGACTACCAGCACATCTGCACATCTTTAGTAATATCAGTCTCTTCCTCTGCAAATTCCACTTCCGAAACCTCAACAGAGGTCTCACACCTACTTCAGTACTGTCCCTTTCTGTACTACTGCTTTCCAATTCCTGCAATACGAGATCTGCTGCTTCTTCAGGTGTATCGCTCCATGTCTCTTACTGAGCAGCACCTCAGATCATCCTCAGGTTTGGCACCAGTATCATAGATAATGCGAACCTTCATATAAGTAAGAGGTAATATTTTGCTCAGTATCAGTTCAAGTTCAAATACTTCAGGTTTTTTATTTGACAAAACACATAAAATAGTCGTGCAAAGTCATTGATTTATTTTTAAAACTATTGCACTGTGATACATTTAACATCATATTTCCAGTTCTGCCAAATCTCTTATTGACAGCTTAGTGGTTTTCCAATGGCTTGTGGCGTCACATGGTGGTCGAAAATGATATTACAGGCTTTTGTTGAAATTACCTTAAAATTCATCTGGAATGTATTGATTTATGCTGTAATTAATGATGCAAATTAACACAGATGGGGCCATTTTGACCCAAAACAGCTAGTTGGAGGGTAGCAATCCTCCAGATTGTAAAGGTCAAGATACTAAAACCTGGAAAAGTGCAAAGGACTGGAGCAAAAGAATAACAGTGAAAGCTGTCAGAAACAGGCAGGAAACTCTGCATGGATGTTTTTGAAGAGGTAGACGGGTCCAGTTGGCTGTATTAGTCAGTCTGCTAAGAAACATGGCGCCAACAAGCCCATGGCCCCTTTTCATGTAAAACTTCGTACAGGAGGCTGTTTGTGCAGTTTAGTGCCTTTGTTAGCCTCGGCTCCTGTAAATCATATAAGCACACCCACCACACCCCCAGGAGCATTCCGCGTGCCCCCCACCGGCCAACCTGCCTGTCCCCCCCAACCCACAGACCGTCTGTAGTTCTGAAATCTATCCACATGTCTGCTGACCAAGTCTAAGGTAAAATTCCATAAATGAAATATTCAGTAAAAATTTTTCCCCTAATCTGGGAGACAGTGCAGAATTATTGGAGTCGGTCCTAACTCTGTCTTCAATATGTACCCAGCAGGCACCTAGGACTCGTATCTCCCTCTGAGAATTTCTTCTTATAAGAACATAAGAACTATACAAACGAGAGGAGGCCATTCGGCCCATCAAGCTCGCTTGGGGAGAACTAAACTAATAGCTCAGAGTCGTTAAAATCTTATCTAGCTCTGATTTAAAGGAACCCAAGGATTCAGCTTGCACTAAATTATTAGGAAGGCTATTCCATACTCTGACTACACGCTGTGTAAAGAAGTGCTTCCTTAAATCCAGCTTGAAATGTTCTCCCGCTAATTTCCACCTATGGCCACGAGTTCGTGTATTTAAACTAATGCTGAAGTAACTATTTGGTTGAACAGCATCCAAACCTGTTAGAATCTTATATACCTGGATCATGTCCCCCCTCAGTCTCCTTTGCTTGAGACTGAACAGATTTAGCTCAAGTAACCGTTCCTCGTATGACATTCCTCTAAGACCAGGAATCATTTTTGTGGCCCTACGCTGCACCTTTTCTAAGGCCACAATGTCCTTTTTAAGATATGGTGACCAAACCTGCACACAATATTCTAGGTGAGGTCTCACCAAGGAATTGTATAATCTTAGCATTACCTCCCTTGACTTAAACTCCACACACCTGGAGATATACCCCAACATCCTATTGGCCTTTTTTATTGCTTCCCCACACTGGCGAGAATGGGACATGGAAGCATCAACATACACACCAAGGTCTTTCTCATGATCAGCTACCTTTATTTCAGTGACACCCATGAAATACCTGTACTTTATATTTCTGCTCCCTAGATGGAGTACCTTACATTTATCGATGTTAAATTTCATCTGCCAGGTATCGGCCCAGTCACTAATTAAATCAAGATCCCGCTGTAGCTGCTGAGCCACTAATTCAGTATCTGCTACACCACCCACCTTGGTGTCATCTGCAAATTTCACCAGTTTACTGTATATATTGGTATCCATATCATTTATGTAAATTAGGAACAATAGTGGTCCTAAAATCGAACCCTGCGGTACCCCACTATGAACGCAAGCCCACTGTGACATTGTGCCTCTTATAACTACTCGCTGTTTCCTATCTGTTAACCAGTTATCAATCCAGGTCACTACGGTACCTAAAATACCTGTCGCTTTGAGTTTAAGTAGGAGCCTCTTGTGGGGGACAACATCAAAAGCCTTTTGGAAATCTAAGTAGATGACATCATAGGCCTTCTTATCGTCAACTTCCTGAGTAGCTTCCTCAAAAAACTCCAACAGATTTGTTAAACAGGATCTACCTCTCCTAAATCCATGCTGGCTATCCCGCAAAATGTTATTGGAGTCCAGGTAATCTACCATTTTCTCTTTGATTATAGCCTCCATAACTTTACCAGTTATACAAGTTAGACTGATTGGCCTATAGTTAGACAAATTACTTCTATCCCCTTTTTGAAAATAGGCGTTATGAAGGCGTGCTTCCAATCAGAAGGTACCACACCTTCAGATAAGGATTTTTGAAACAGTAAAGTTAAGGGTCGGCAAATAATATCCCTCATCTCTTTTAACACTATAGGTAAGATGCCATCAGGGCCCTGTGATTTATTTATTTTGAGCTTAGCTAGGCTTTGCAAAACATCTGCTTCAGTTATATATATATTAGCTATAGACAATGCTGGATAGGTAATAACTGGTAAATTACTAAGGTCCTCAACAGTGAATACCCGTGCAAAACTATCATTGAACTAATTTACTATATCAATGTCGTTTACTATTATAAGACCCTTACTATCCTGCAGATTAGTAATTTCAGGTTTTAGAGCTCTTTTAGAGTTAAAATACTGGAAGAAACTTTTAACGTCATCCTTAGCTTCCAATGCAACCATCCTTTCGACATTTCTTTTAGCTCGTCTAATATCATTTTTTAACTCAGCCTGTAGACTTAGATATTCCTGCTTAATTCTGTCATCATCAGTTATTTTCCATTGCTGGAACAAAGCCCTTTTCCTCCTTACTTTATACTTTATTTCCCTAGTAAACCACCTAGGTTTCAATTTCCTAGATTTATTCTTGCTGGAAACAGGTATGAAGTTCTCTTGCACTTGCAATAATGTGCTTTTAAAAAAATCCCAGGCCTCTTCAACAGTTTTGTTATTTAACTCCATCCAGTTCACAGTTTCTAGTTTTAGTTTCATACACTTAAAGTCAGCCTTCCTAACATTATATATTTTTGATTTGGACTTAGCTCTTCGAACACTAAACTTAACCTCAAATTTGACCATGTTATGATCGCTACTGTCAAGTGGTTCTAAAACGTCTAATTTACCAATCCTGTCCTGGTTATTAGAGAGAACAAGATCAAGAATGGCATCTCCCCTGGTAGGGGTGTTAACAAACTGAGTAAAAAAACAATCCTGTACTAATTCCACCATCTCCAGTTCATTTTCTGAAGAGCCAGTGACAATGTCCCACTGCATTCCTGGTAGATTAAAATCACCCATAACTACCACATCATTTTTATTGCTCATAGTCCTAATATCACTGTATAACAATCTGCTTTCCTCAGCAGCTATATTAGGTGTTCTGTAACAAACACCGACAATTAGGCTATTTGAGTTTTTAGCATCTAATTTTACCCATATTGCTTCCGTAGTTTTATTTATATCAGTAAGTTCCCTTGCCTGCAAGTTTTCCTTTACATATACTGCAACACCACCTCCCTTTTTTCCTATACGATCCTTACGGAACAACGTGTAACCATCCGTATTATATTCTTGTCCATCCTTTTCACTCAACCACGTTTCAGTTATTCCTATAATATCATAAGAGTCCGATGAGATAAAAGCCTCTAAATCATGAATTTTATTCCTAATACTTCTGGCGTTTAAATACAGACAACAAAGGGTAGGCCTATTACGGTGCCCACTTACAATATGATTATTTGGGGCTTTCCGTTTCCCCCCACTGACATAGTTAACTAACCTCCCTGCCCCCCCAGTCCCTAGTTTAAACATTCCTCAACTACTCTACACATACGCCTCCCCAATACACTGGTTCCCCTCTGGTTCAGGTGCAACCCATCCGGCTTGAACAGGTCCCACCTGTTCCAGAAGGTCCTCCAATGCCCCATAAACCTAAACCCCTCTTTCCTACACCATCCTTTTAGCCACGCATTTAATTTCCTTATCTCAGCTAACTTAGCCTGACTTGCACGTGGCACGGGGAGTATTTCGGAGAATACCACCGTGGACGTTCTGCTTCTAAGCTTATTGGCGACTTCTATAAATTTATCCTGCAGAACAGCCCTTCTACCCTTGCCTATGTCGTTGGTGCCAACATGCACCACGACAACTGGATCCACCCCAGCTGGGGCCAAAAGCTTATCCACACGATCTGGAAGGTCTCCTACCTGGGCACCAGGCAGGCAAGACACCGTACGGGACCCTCTATCACGCGTGCACACATAACTGTCTACTCCCCTAATAATGGAATCCCCCACTACCACAACCTCCCTCTTCCTGGGGGGAGGGGGCTCCTCAGTGCCCAAGGGCCCACCTGCCTCCCCAGTCCGTTCCGGCTCTAAAGCTGGAAGAACCTGAAACCTGTTCGACACAGTCACCTCAGGTGATGCCGCCTCTGCAACGTGTGTACACCCTTTCCTGCGTCTACAACCTACGGTCACCCAGCTCTCTCGACCTCTCTGCTCTTCATTCTCCCCCCTCCCGGCTAGTGGCGTACACACCTTCTCCCTAAAAGGCGTATTAACTTGCTCCTCTAACTCACTGTTGCATTGGATGAGAGCCAGTTGCTCCTCAAGGTCAAAATGCGCTCAGCAGCAGAAATTCTCCATCCTAGATGAGCCTGCAAAGTTCTGTAGAAGTTAAATATACTTTAGTCAAATGAGAGACTAACCTGCTGTCAGGCAGGGGAAGCTTCAATAAGGCCTTCATTCATGACAGCTCCACTTGGCTTTTTGACGAGTCCCCATTTAGATGCAGCACGTCAGAGACTGAAGAGCAGGATGAAGGCTGTAAGTACAGTTTGCTGTGGATTGTGTTTGTGTTTAAATCTAATAAAGGATGAGACAATTTACTTAAAGCATGATATAGTTCATATTGCTCTTCAGGCTTCGTGATAAAATATTAAAATTATGGAGTACAAAGTTGTACATACAAAGAAAACAATGCAGAGCGGCAGGGCACCTGGCCCAGAGGGTCTTCACATAGAATTCTACAAAGGGTATTTTTTCCTGTTAGATTTACAGCTTTGGTTGTCTTGCCCTTTAAAGAAATTCTCTCAAGAAAGAAGTTGCCTCTTACCATGTCACAAGCAATTAGTTTCACCCAAAAAGGAGGAGGACCCCTCTCTGCTCCCCGTGTTAGTAGATTCTCCCCAACTCCTCCTGCTTATTCCTTCCTCCCTCCCTCCTATTTGTGCTCTCCTCCTCCTCTTGGGTTCTATTCATGTCTTTTGGTTCAGCAATAAAACCCACAAGGCTGCTCTTGGATTGTCCCTCTTCCCATTGTGACATATTATGTATTACATGATTATGAAATTATTTGATTATTATACAATAGTCAATTAACCACTTTGTTTCTTCAATTTGTCTTTCTTCTGAATCATCAGATATATGTCGTAGCTGGTAATTTGTTACACTCTGCTGTCAGTGCCAGTGTAGCCTAGATACAACCAGTCATATGTTTCAGTCAAGCTGATGTTTGAACAATTTTTGGGAACAGATTTTCATAATGTTTTCTCATATATGTGGTGTGATAATTGAGCATGACCCCACTGTTGCTGTGCTTGGTGCTCCTGTCATGATCTGTAATCTCTTATTTTTTCATGTCTCCTCCAACTCATGCCAGCAGAGGTCACTGCTGGCACTTTGTAACCCTCCTAATTCTCCTGTATCCCATTATAGTTCTCCATCCTAACCCTGTACCCCTGTTTTGTTGCTGATTAGTGTGCTGTGTATAAATATGCCTGCCCTCACTGCGTTCCCCAGCTCAGTCATTGCTGTTCCATGTGTAGTCTGTGTTTCCTTAAAGCCCACCGAGCTACACACTGCCCCTAAATTTAAATTTATATGTAACCTGTGTGTGTATGTGTAACCTAGATTTGCCCAGTATGTAAATCTAATCCAGACCTTGATCCTACACCTACTATAATTATAAGTACCTCACTATACCTATATCTAACACTGCTATTCATCACCAGTGTTACATGTCAGGGCTTCGCTGCAATAGATCCCTCAGTGCTGCAGGTTATTACTGTGACTTTGCACACACACACGTTGCTGCTTCCTCAGCCAGTGTCACATATACTTTATTACACACAGACCTCAGTAATCTCTGCTACACTCACACCTGCTTACTTTACATCCATGGTTAAATTCTCCTAATGGAATCTATCTTAATGTCTTTATTCTATTTTATTTTATTTATTATACCATATTATTCATTGTATTGTTCTTTCAATTTTATTTCTATTTTATTATTGCTAATACACCGGATCTGAGTGCCTCATTTTGTTCCCTTCATATAGAACACGTTTTGTAATGACAATAAAACATCCTTATCCTCATCTAAATCACACTGTCTAACTACTAATCTGTTTAAATAATATAATTGGATTTCAAAGGTTAATAGTCACTCAATTACCCCCTCAACCCAACAGTACCACAAACACCCAACATGCACGGAAATTTTCTCCTAAGTTGTTTTCCCTGCCTGGAACAATACCACAGCAGTCACATGGACTAATGTTTCAAAACATTTTGGAAACCTTGCATTGAAACTTGAGGTCTTTAGAAGGGATCAGTCCTGGGTGGCAAAGTTGCCATCACAAAGGTTTTTGATTAAGGGATTCATGATGCCAGGTAGCCATCTTTCACAAGCTGGTGGGCTGTGCCACTGATGCCTTTGCTTGGGTTTTATATGTCTGTCCTGGTTTGTGTTCTTGCCACTTCAGGTTCCCTGGTTTTGGTCTACATTCCTCGGTCCTCTACTGTGGAGTCTACCTTCTGCTTCACCTCATTCTGGTCGCCCATCCAGTCAGCGGCCCATGTCCCCCTGGTTCCCTGTTTCCAGAGGTTGGTCTGTTAGTCTCCGGGGCCAGGAGGCAGAAATCTGCCATGTTGGATGGGCGGCCCAGGTTGGGGTGCTCCATCATAGACTGGTACATGAAGGATTATAAATGGTTTTCAACCAGTATGTACCGAGTGTGCATCGTGACGAAAAGAATGTCATGGGAATATTTAGGACTGACTGCAGTATTAGTTCAAAGCATGATTGTGTTTTTCTTAATTTTTATTGATTTATTTTTGTATTATTCATTTTTTAATTATTAATTTTCTTAAGTAACTTGATTCAGTTAAAAGGGGTTTGTCCATTTGCTTTAGCAGAAGTTTGTGTAAGTATGATGTTCACCTTCCCTTTTCATAGTCTAGTCTTTGCCAAGTTTTATGCTTATTTCCCCTGGTTAAGTTAATCTGACTTGTGTGTTTAGGAGGGTCATACAGGCTTTTTGTTTGTAATGGAAGCACAGGGTCTGTACTTGCAGCTTATTTGCCATGCTAATAGAAGCATTTTACCTTCCTCTCTAATCTCTTTTTTTCTTGGCTCTCACTGCAGTCTCCTCTATGCCAGGGTTTCTCAACCCAGTCCTTGGACCCCACTGCAAAGATCCACAGTTTTGCTCTGTCCAAGCTCTCAGCACAGCAGTAAAAGGTGACTGTTTGGTTCATGCATGCAGGGATCTGGGACAGAGCAAAAACGTGGAGCTGTCTGGTGGGCTGAGGAATGAGTTTAGAAATGCTGCTGTATGAAGTATTAAACCATTTGACCGGTTGGATAAATGTTAAAATGTTTTCTCAAAATATAAAAAGAGATAATCTTCTGTTTTGCGTCTCATTACAAGCAAACTTGTTTTTTGTTTTTATGTCACTCTAGTATTTGATATCTAATTTTCAGTCTTCTGGCAATATAATCTGGTGAATGGGGAAAGACTTCCAGCAGGGGCTCCGGTTTCCTCCCACAGTCCAAAAGTGTGCAGGGTAGGTTAATTGGCAAATCTGAGTTGTGAGTGTTTGCGCCCTGCAGAGTGTTGACTCCTGCCCAGGGTTGGTTCCTGCCTACGCCTGTTGTTCCAAGGACAGGCTCCGGTCCCCCCCGCGACCTCAGTTTGGCATGCTGTCTCCCCCCTTGGTTTCCTTTGGTTTACGTCTTCACTAGCCCCCTTGTTGCTTTGACTTGTGTGTAAGTTATGTATGTGTGATTGTATTGCTGCATAGGGAGTGACTGCTATTTTGTTTTGCAAGTGTGTGTTGGACTCTGTTTATTTGGTCAGGGAGTGAGGTGGAGTGTTTGTCTTTTGGTTTCCTTTTCTTTTGCACTTAGGTGAGATTAGCTGTGGGTCGCACTTGATAGTTGGGGATTTTGTTTGTTATTTTGGCTGTGGTCACTCCCAAAGTCTTTTGCACCGGGTTATTTGTTCAGTGTCAGTATTATACATGAAAAAAAATGAAAATACAAAAAATATCCCTTTGTCCACTGGTGTTCCCTTCTTGCCCTCACCCTGTTTGTCCCTTTATCCCATTCCCCTTTCCCGTGAATACTGTTACACTCCAACCCTAGACAGCATATCAAAACAGCATCGTACCTATAGTTTTAAAAGAGATGAGGGATATTATTCATTGACCTTTATCTTTGCTATTTCAGAAATCCGTATCTGCTACCTTGTGACTGGAAGTATACACTGTAAAAAAAGGCAAAATTTGTCACAGTTTTAAACGATTTTATATCAGCCAATTTGACTACAGTATAATTATTTTTTTCCTCTTATGTTAAATGACAGAAAAGTTTTATCAAAACTACATTGCATAACTGGCATCGTAGTACTGATTAGCACCGATTCAGACATCCCGATGAACAAATATGAAGTTCATTTAAACTGTGGTACCTTAAATCCGTCAAGTTACCTCGATAAGCCAGTAACCCTGATTCGTAGTATAGGCCACTGATCACAAGCACTCTGTGTAAACGTATTGTTTAACCGGCGCTGTTGCATTACCAGGGTGAGAGGTTGACTTGCTGGTTAGCTATAAAAACAGACGTTAGTGCAACTCCACATTAATGGTGCGGTCATCATGGCTTATAAATGCTTATTATCGTTCATCATTGTTTGTGTCAGTAACGATAACATAAACAAGGGTAGGCACCAGGAGAACATCATTGGCTCTTGCATCGATTACTTTTCCCGTAACACCCTTTAGATTGTTTCCCTGAAGGGCAGCAAACCGACAATTTCGGTGTGATTGAGCTGATCACGTGTGCATGGGGAGGGAATGCGGACCACATGACCTTCCCGGCGAGCTCAGCACATCCAGCATCGCTTCGCAAATACAATCAAAATGTTTTATCTTTATTCACACTTTTTATCTTTATTCATTATCTCTACGATCTCACTGCTGGACGAATGCCTGGCATTCAGAGCATTCTTTATTAGCCATTTGCCTTTGGATGCAGTTTATTTGCATGCCCCAAAGCTTCCAGGCATCAGTAATTGCTTCCCACGTTACTCCGATCCTGGGGTCTTCTGTAACTGCCCTTTGGGATTACATATATTCAGCATATGCTTTTGTCCGAAGTGATGAGAGTTTGGGGTCAGAGCACTTGGGTCTAAGAGACTTGCTCAAGGGCTTAACAATGTTACGATTACTCTGCCATGGGAGTTGAACCAACAACCAAACTGGCAGAGATGGCCAACCTGCTGAGCTCCACACCCGCTGACGATCTCCTTTTCCTGTCTGCTGCAGTCTCCATGGACCTGAGTCCAGAGAAGCACTCTGAACTTGAGGACATCCGGCTGAGGAAAGGAGCCCTTCTGCTGGAGATCCAGAGGCTGCGGGAGGCGCTGAGAGAGGCCCTCATGGAAGTGGAGGGCCTTGAATCCAGCACCAAACGCAGCCAAATCTTAGAAAAGAATAGGCATGTCGCCATGGGAAGAAAGAAATTCAACATGGACCCTAAGAAGGGTATCCTGTTCATGGTACAAAACAATCTTCTCCGGCACACGTCTGAGGACATCGCCCAGCTCCTATACAAGGGAGAGGGGCTGAACAAAACAGCCATTGGGGATTACCTGGGTGAGAGAGACGACTTCAATATCCAAGTCCTCCAAACATTTCTTGGGCTTCATGAATTCGCAGGGTTCAACCTGGTACAGGCTCTCAGGCAGTTCCTCTGGAGTTTCCGTCTGCCAGGAGAAGCACAAAAGATTGACAGGATGATGGAGGCCTTTGCGCAGAGGTACTGTCAATGTAATCCTGGAGTCTTCCAAAACATTGACACCTGCTATGTACTTTCATTTTCCATAATCATGCTAAACACTAGCCTTCATAATCCAAATGTGTGAGACAAGCCCAGTGTGGACAGGTTCATCTCCATGAATCGAGGAATCAATGATAGAGGCAACCTGCCAGATGATCTCCTCCGAAATCTTTATAAGAGCATAAAGAATGAGCCATTCAAGATTCCTGAAGACAATTGGAACAATCCCTTCTTCAACCCTGACAGAGAGGGTTGGCTCTTCAAACTGGGAGGGGGACGGGTGAAAACATGGAAAAGGCGGTGGTTTATCCTGATGGACAACTGCCTTTACTACTTTAAACATACTACGGATAAGAAACCCAGGGTGATCATTCCGCTGGAGAATCTGAGCATCCGTGAGGTGAAGGATCTCAGGAAGCCTAACTGCTTTGAACTGTACATCCCTAACAACAGCAGACAGCTGATGAAAGCCTGCAGAACGGAGGCGGACGGCCGCCTGGTAGAGGGCAATCATTTGGTGTACCGCATCTCGGCGCCAACCCCTGAGGAGAAGGACAAGTGGATACAGAGCATCACTGCTGCTGTGAGCGCTGACCCTTTTTATGAGATGCTGGCAGTAAGAAAAAAACGGCTGAATAAATAAATAACGATAAAGACTGTGTGAATATGGTTGGATGTGCTGTTGCAGAAAGTATTTATTTCAGAACAAGGAACTTTGCACAAAGTAATGTTTAACCTTAAGGTAGCATGACCGAATTCCAGGTTTTGTTTTGATGCGACTTATTGTTCACTACAGATTTTATCATGGAAATGCCCTGTCCTTTTTTGTATAAATGTGAAATTAAATGTTATGTGCACTGTATTGCTGATCTTTATGTCAGAGTACCTTTTTTTCTGAGAATCTAACTGCTGTAAATTTGCATCAACATGATTGGGATTGGGATGTAAAAATTATTTTCCATCTTAACCCATATTCTAAGCATATTGATTTCTGTTGTAAATTTTACTTTTACAGCAGTATGATTTAAGACACTAACAGCAATTCATTTTTCAACCAGTAATTGTTAATGTGATAGGAATTGCATTCAACAGCAAATGCGTTCAACTTAACCAAATGTATAAATCTTACATATTCTGATGATTCGACATTCCCCCGACGTCTGTGTGATGTATTTCAGCAACAACACGCAGTTAATGAGATCACTATGCGGAATTTAGCCGACTGTTATTTTACTGATTAGGATATATCACCCAAGATTGGGGTATACTATATATCAAGGGTCAGCAACCTTTTTGAAACTGAGAGCTACTTCACGGGTACTGAGCCATACAAAGGCTACCAGAACAGACTTTACCTAAACTTATCTAAACTTCATGTAGAATAAACACGTTTTAAATGCTTTTTTGGATATTGTCATTTTCAAATCTATATAAATACAAATGTGATTAAAGAAGAATAGCAACAAGATAAAATTAAATTTTAGTCGCTGCCCACTGGTGAGTTGTGGTATTTTTAGAACAGGTCCGTGGGTGACTCATGTGGTTCTTGGGGGCATCCTGGTGCCAGTGGGCACCATGTTGGTGACCCCTGTTCTAAATGGTATGTAGGGTATGCAAACTACACCAACGCTTCTGATGTAGCTACATTTAGGCTTATAGTGGAATAATATAGTGGAAGATTCCTTGCGTGAGTGTCTGAGAGCGTGAAAGTCATGCCAGATGCATGGTAGTCGGCAGCCCTGCTTTCCGTGTGCATCTGTCTCTTACTTTAGGTGGCTAGAGATCCAGCATTACTCAGGATTAGGAGCCACTTGCACTGATAATAATTAGTTTCTTTTTCCCCTTGCAGTCTGCTGCTGTATAACATTATGAAATCAGCCCAAAAATCCGCAACCCATGACCTCCTAATATTTACCCAAAACTATGTTTTCAAAATAGCACAATAGGGCATGAACACCGCAGACCTGGAAACTCTGCTGAGCATTGAGAATCAGCGTGCAAAGGCTCTTAATTTGGATATGTTTGTGAAACATTCTGCTGCACAGCACAACAAAGAAAAACAACTGGTCAGTGATAATGAAAAGTACAATCAGCATTGTTTTAACCATGAGAGTCCAAATGCTTAGATAAATTGTCACTTTTTCAGTGTAAGTATGCTCCTGAGCTCCACGATTCTGAATGATAGTCGGTTTCTCACTGAACCTCCATGCCACTCTGTTAAAATCTCTTGCCACCCCATGTAAAATTTTCTAGATCCACCACTGTGCCAGAGCTAAGACTTAAGAATCTTGAGTATTATTTCAACATAAACTTTGCTTGGGTGCTTCATACTTTAAATTAAATATAAATTATGGCAACGTGCAAAACTATTAAGGAAAATGCAACGTATTTGTTTTTCATTTACGTAATTATATATGTTGATTATGATTCTTTTTAGTTCCACAGTACATGCAGATACTAAAATCCAAGCATGCACTCTTAGGTTAATTGCTATCAGTTTATATAAAGATTTATAGAAATTTCAGTCAGAGACTAGCTTCTGATATAGAAAGAATGTTAAATTTTTTTTGGCCGTGGAATAGTTTTTCAGTGCTGCATGTAGTTTCTCTTTATTGTTTGAATAGGGCACACTTACACATCAACAAGTGTAGTGCAGGTGTGATGTTCTCGCATATGAGAAAATACACGGACAACTTTTATTAAAGAAAACGAAAGGCTTTACTCTCCATACTCCAGTCAATTGCATGCATAGGCCTACTGCCGCATCTCACTTTGCCAACTTACGCTTCCGTGCGGCTCAGGAGGATCTGGCTGCAGAACACTGGAAAGGGGTCCACAGCTCAAGGGGACCACCAGAGGACAGATGGAGTGGAACCGGGAACCAAGGGATTTGCCAGTGACTGGCACTCACTGTTGTTTTCGACTACAATAAAAACAGCTGTACTGGCTAAATAATGAGCATACAAAAAGAAAAAAAGACATGGATAGGAATGAAAAGGTAATTAAAAATAGAAAAACAACTGAAGAGTCATTCACACTGAACACGCGTCTCTGCTCTCAGGACGATGATCCTGCCAACTGCGCCAGACTGCGACAGACCGAACTACAAAACTGTAGACTCAGTGGACAGCTGACTACGCCACCCTAGGAATTTCATTCAGCTTTCCATTGAGACTACAGTTTTGAAGTCTGTTCTGCCAAACAATGTATTAAAAAGTGCAGTGCTATACATGACACTGTAATTAGTTCAATTCAAGAGATGTACTATCAAGTTATAATAGTGTGATTATCATAATCACACAAATATATGAATTCCTCTGATACTGAATTAAACAACCCTTTATGCTGTCCCTTATGTGAATTAGTAAAAATCTCCATAGTCATATGCAATTCCAATTCCCCCTTTTATTTATTTTATGGCAGACAGACAGCAGTGTATTATTATATTATAATTATATTATATTTATTATAATTATATAATTATATAATATTATAATTATTATATATATCATTATATTAGGGTGCCCCTCGCAGAAGGTGTCACGGGAGATCGCGGGCAGAGCGGCGATCGTGCGGAAGGAGCAGGCAGGCAAGCGGGATACGGGAAAACGGGGGTTTATTCGGGGAAACGGGAGCAGGACGGGAAACAGACATTGACAACATCAATGACGGACGAAGGACTCAGGTAAGACACGGACTGAAATAGACAGGACTGAGCAAATGAACTGGATACAGCTGGGTACAATCGGGAGAAAACACGTGGGTAATCAGGGGGCGTGGCACACAGGAGGAGCAGACGAGCCGGGCATGACAGAAGGTAAATTTAATCTTATTTAATTACATTTTCTATATAGCGTCAGATGACAGCAGACGTCATTTACTGTAAGGTTACCTTTACTATAGAAGATATAACAGCTCCCAAAGTTCTTCATCTGGTACAGAAAACATACGCCTGACAGATGTTGAAGTTTATTCCGTCTTTATTCTTCTAGACACTAGAAGAATAAAAACTATAAAATAAACATATTATTAAATTCCTGCATTACATTTAATCTTACAAGACATTCTAAAAGATCCATGATATTACCGCTAAACAGCGGCTCATACATCCCCACAATTCCACTTTTCAATACAAGACAACAAGTAAATACAATAAATATAAATTACCGTGTGCGCCTTCTGACCAAATGCTTAGGAGTTATTACAGATCCTGCCGTGACAAGCCGACAAACCACAAGTTGACTCCATGAATCTCCCAGCATGCATTTACTCCTACCCTATTCCGTCACATGACCATGTATTCAAGGGTTAACACGGATCAATTAAATAGTCAGCAGAGGGCACTGGCATACATTTCACAGTATACATTCTATATTAAATCAAACCAGCAAAAGGTGATTATAAAATAACCGTCTTAGCGACAGTTACAGAGTGGCGTAGTCACCCTTTCGCTCTATAGCGCCCCCTACCCCTACTACGTTTATAATTATAATAATTGCCTCATGTGCAGTTACGCTGGTTAAATTACCTGGAAATGTTATTAACTGCACATTCTCCTAGAAACTAACAACGGTGCTCACTCAGGTATATTTATAATGGTCAGAAAGCTGATGTAAAGTCTGATATAGTGCTGAATGTGTTATTTTGTAGACAGTAATAGGTTTAATTAATTTTATATTCCATTACTGTAGAAAGCTATACTTGCTTACTTAAGGCATTTTGCGTTATTAATGTGTGATTTAAATGCAGGTAGTTTTATTACAGTCAGCTTTTATTCACAGTGAGTAGCTTGTCATCATGAAGAGGAAGTGTGACAATCGTGAGGTTTTGGGCAACCACAGAAAAGCAGGAAAGTAAGTAGAGACAGTGAGATAATTAGTGCCAGTCAGATGATAGACGTATACAGTATGTGAGTCAAAGGTTCTTCATATATTAATCATCCCATTCAGGTAACAAATCCTTAGAAATCCATTCCTGAGCATCATGCCAAGAAACACCACTTGTTTACTGATAACTGCTTTCATGTAAACTCTGCTGTGCTGAGAGTAAAGATGAAGAGGGAGAGACAGCAAGAGGCTGCTGACGGCAGACAATGCAGGCGACATGGAGGGGAGTGAGAAAAGGAGCAAATATTGATGGTTAAGAGTGAATAATGACGTCACAGCAGCCTGATCCTGATGTTAGTTTAATATGCTTCTTAGTTTGGCCTGTGGTGTGTATTTCAGATACAGCATTTAATCAGGGAGACTGAGTGTGAGTCAATGGCAGAGAGAGAGAGAGAGAGAGAGAGAGAGCAGACAGGCAGATGAAGATGAAGGTGTATTAGGGAGGAGGGGGGAGGAGCTTGGACCTTCACCAAATCAGCCAAATGTAAATGTCACGTCTATCAAACAGGAGACCCTGCTTTCAGGAGAAATGGTTTAAAGATCACACTGGGGTCCATTACAGCCCCCCTCGTCTTAAGGGGGGTTCTTTGTTTCTACTGTGCAAAATAATTTGTAACACAAATGTCTAAACTGGCATGAAAGACACATTCAGCTCTTGTGAAGACTGGCATGTGAAACTGGAAAAGGCACTGGGGAAATTCAGTGCACATAAAGACAGGCAGTGCCACAGATTAGCACTGAAGACATGGATTCAGAAGATCAATCCTGTTAATATTCAACCATCAGATGAGCTGGAAAGAGCAGCAGCAAGTGAGGAAAAATCTTCTGAAGTTAAGTACTTGGCACGGCAAGGCCTGGCTTTTCGAGGTGTTGGTAAGGAGAGTGGGAATTTCAAGCAGCTTCTAATGCAAACAGCAGAGGGCGATGCAGAGCTGACCATGTGGCTGAAAGGTCACTTTGATTTCACCAGTGCTGTTTAACTGTAACGCCTGTTCCTGGGTTGCCCTCAGTCCTTGTTATTGGTTATGATTCTCACTGTCCTGCACTGTGTCTTGTTAGCTGTGTATTTAAGTGCCTGTTCTGCTTCTGTTCTTTGATGCTTCATTATAGCTGTATGTTGTATGTATGTATATAGTTCTCTAGTTGTGTTTATTCCATCATTTAGTTCATTCCTGGTCATTTGCTGTTTATTTTGGATCCATCCTGATCCTTTTGGTTTTGATGTGTGTGTTGTAATAAACCCTATTTTTCCACCTGTGTCATGCACTGCCGCAACCAGAAGAGGGCAGAAGATATGGCACAAAAACAAAGGAAGAAGCCTAACTTTAAAAAGAACAAAAAACATCAAGACTCATCCAGCATGGGGTGGTGGGTTAACAAATAACACAAACAATCAAAGAATGAGCAAACAAAAGAGTGAAAAGATGCAGAGATGACTGAGAAGCAGGGGATGACTGGAGAAGAGACGACAGGACCAGAAGACAGGAGGGATACAGGGAGAGCGGAGAAGGCAGTATAACTGAAGAATGGGAGAAGAGGAGAGACCGCAGAGGAAGGAGAACATAGATGACTGGAGGGGAGGGAATATAGGAGCAACAGAGAGAAGGAGGAAGGGCTGCGGAGGAGAAGACAGGATAAGAGGGGAAAATGTGAGCAGAGAAGGACAAACCCCCCCACTGCCCATCAAAGTGCACTTGTAAGTAAACCACAATTTTAGCCTTGGGCTCAATATCTGGACTTGTCTCTGTGTAGCAATGCATAGAATCCCTGACACTGGTTATGACTGTACTGTATTAGTCCTAAACCTGCCATTATAGTGTAAAGAGAAAAGATTTTTTTTTAAATAAATCATTTAAAAAAAAAAAGGTAGAGCGATGTAGCCCCCGGAGAAGTACCCCCCCCCCCCCCCAAAGCCCTGTTTGTTCCCTTCTAGCTACCAGATGAAACTCACAATGCACCCCAACGCCACCTAACTTCTCTTCCACATGATGCACCTTATTTACCCTTTGAATCCTGTCTATTATTGAGCGTTTTTCTATCCATTTGATTATAAGCTTATTACACTGTATGTACATTAGTCAGCCACATATGCTGTACGGCTTTGTTTTCCGGACAGTCTGGGCTACTCAGATGTGTCATAATTCGATTTATAAATGCTGACAGTCTTGATATTATCCTTCTTATCAGGAAAAACTACTTCTGCATATAGATATTTCTCAATTTTTAGTCTCATCTAATATAAAAATTGGCAGGTAGTACAAATATAATCCTATAAATGCTGAGATTAGAGTATCTGCGATGCAGGAATGCAGGGGTTTCATTGGGGACCTTTAGTACACAGGCTTAGTACTGTGAAGGAGTACATGGTTAGTGCCAGGCGCAAATGAATATCTTTGATTTTGCATCCCTGTGGTAACTTGTTGAAGTTGTCTGATAGTCAGTAATACATGGTTTAATTATTATGATTGTTTATTTATTACTTTATAACATCTAAAAGAAACTGAAATAGGAAAGCTTATTTTAATATATGGTCCACTGGATAAACACAGACATTACAGACGGTTTTAGAGTCTAATGCTGAATGTTTTTTGCGATCATTTTTCTGCCTGCATATGCTGTGATTGGTGCAGTGAAATTTGAGAATGTGTTTGTGGACAGTATCATAGCCTCAGACAACAAACCAACGCTGTAGCACGTCACTGTGTTTACATTTGGGAGGGGTTCCAGTTACATAATGGGCTCATTCTAATTCAACTGTTTTGACTATATTATAGCTATATTCCAGATTTATTACAGCCAAACACATCTCGGAGCTCCGAGGAACCTCCTTCTCCTTATATTTCCCTCCATCCCACTCTTCTCATCCCTCCATCCCTCAAATACTGTGTAATGATGATATGTGTGTGTGTGGGGTGTGAGGGATGGGCGTGATAGGTAATAGTTAATTAAGTGGCTACACCTGGGTTGTGAGGGATCTGGGGTGGGAGAGGGAGTGGGAGGCGCGTTAGGGAGATATGGTCTGGTAGGCACCGTACGGGTGGGGTCCGGGAGGGAGGTGCCGCTCGTATGCTGTTTAGGGCTGCCGGCTGTGAAGCCAGAGAGTGGGCGGTAGGGACAGTTCCCGGTGCGGTAGGGCGAGGACAGTCAGGACAGTGGGGGTAGGAGGCTATGACCACTGCTTAGACGGGGTGGTTGATAGACGGGAGTAGCGGCACCCTCATAGGGACGGATTGGCGGTGGGGGGGTGGGATTGGAATTCCCTTTCCGTGGGACGTTCTAGGTGACGGACCGGTGTGATTGTTCCTTCCCCGGGGGAGGGTCCTGATCCCTGGGAGGGGAAGGGGTGTTCTGTTTTAACTATGTCTTTATGGTATGTGTGTTCTGTGTGTTTTAAATGCGCAGTGTAACCGCTTAGGGTCGGGACAGGACTATATACAGTAGGCGGTTCTGGTCCCGTAAGGCTTGCATGTGCACGACGTGTGGGGATTACTGTGCATTGCAGTGATATTGGTGTGCCGTGCCCTAATGGGGATGTTGTGTGGTGCGGGATTTACTGTGTGGTAGCGTGGGTTAACACACGCTTAAAAAGGGGTGGTGTGCTACGGGGAGAAAGCGGGACCGAACTCTTTGTGATTCCAGATCCAACCCGACGGGTCGCTGCATGAATTGTACTGAATAAAAGTATCTTTGTAATTGTAGCTGCAGTCTGGTGGTGATCTGTTCTCCTTTCACAGCCTCTGACGCTAGTTTGGGTTCGTTACACTGGTGGCAGCGGTGGGATCATTTCTTTCCTTTGTGGTTTTTCCGTTTAGAAACCTAGAATTAGCTTTAACATGTCGGAGGCGGAGGATAGTGTACAATCTCCTAATTATGAGGTCGCTGATTGTTCTGTTACGTCTAGAGAGTGTTTTCTCAATCTCCCGGTGGCCCCGCCTGCTCACCCAATATTTATACCGGAAACTTTTAATGGTGTGGGGCGTGAGTGGTCTGACTGGTCGGAATAATTTGATCTGGCGGCTGAGGTAAACAGGTGAGATGAGTTTCTGAAAATTAAGTTTATATCTTTGCTATTGTCTGGCCGTGCTATAGGGAGATGCTAACTACATCAAAAACCAAATGAATTAAAAAACGTGGAAAATAACGTTGAAATAATATTTTTAACGATGTCGCTGCGATATCGCTATTTGTAAAAAAAAGAAAAAAAAAAGAAAAAAATAGTTACTGGAAAAGCTACAGCGTTTTAAAAGTATTTGCTCTACCGATAAGCTACTGAAAGAAGTAAAGTTAGTAGCGTCGTTCATTTTAGTTAGCTACCCCACAACACTGGACATAAAAATAACTGAACAATGTTAACATTTTCATAATTTAAGCCCTCTCAACAGAAGCACTTTAATGAGAATATTTGAAAAATTAACTGATAACTGTCATGCCCGGCTCGTCCGCTCCTCCTGTGTGCCACGCCCCCTGATTACCCACGTGTTTTCTCCCGATTGTACCCAGCTGTATCTAGTTTATTTGCTCAGTCCTGTGTATTTCAGTCCGTGTCTTACCCGAGTCCTTTGTCCGTCATTGATGTTTCCTGATGTCTGTTGCCGTCCAGTGTTCCCTGCCCCGGATATCCTTATTAAAACCCCGTTTTCCCGTATCCCGCTTGCCTGCCTGCTCCTTACCCGCACGATCGCCGCTTATCTCCGGCGTGATCGTGACAGATAACATATCAGTTATCTATATTTTTAAAATTTACTTTGTTAGAAAGGCTCTTGTGTCTTTAAGAAACGGCGGTGCGTGCAAAGGACTATGGGTGCACGCAGGACTAGAGCGCGGGAGAGCCGGAGAGATAGGTAGCAAGTCAGCGAGCGGTAACTTATAATTAGTTAACTTAGTTGTTCCTGAAAGTAATAAACTCCGTGGGTTATGTATGCGTCACTGATGAACGTAAGTATTGAGTTTATTGAATAAGTTGTAATTATCGCTGACGAGTGTTTTGTTATACCTTAGGAAGGTATTTACGTTGATTTCCTATCCAATCATTCCCTTTACTTCGATTATGTATTGTGTTGGTGTGTTATGGTAATGGCTTTTGTAAGCATTGTAGTAATTGGTTTTCCGTTTATCTGTTATAGAACCATACATACATCCATTCATACGTACAGGAAATAAAACTCATAACAACCTCCGTCCATCTTGTCTACCCTGCATCGTAATTGATATCCCGCAGCGAGTACTACCCTCCTGCAGCAACTCGTACAGTTTTCCCAGGGGAGTGTGGCCCCCCTTTTCCACATACTTTGAAAACGGACTCAAATTAAGCCTATACGAAAAATTCAGAAGCCTATACAGTCTCAAATGAAGCCTGTTGCGTTTTTATACAATCGGCCTGGGATTCCGCTTAACGTCACGCCCGAAGCTCACACTTTGATTGCAAACGGGAAGAAACATAACTATTGTCACGTACATCGGCGGATGTCATCAATTAAGCCTGCATACTGGAGACTACAAAGGGACAGCACACGCAACGGGGGTTGCGAAGTATTGCCAATGTTTCATTGCTATATCGAGCGCTTGCTTGTCCAGTGTCATTCCCTCGTTCCTTACCTTGCCTGCCTTCCTTTCCCAGAGCAGCCCTCGTCCCTGAACCTCCCGTCCTGCCTTCCCTGCCAGCCCCAGGATCTCTCGTCTCCCCTTCCCTTCGTCTCCGTGTCCTGTGCCTGCCTGTTGGACTGCATCTCCCCGGCTACCGAATCTACCTTCTGTCCCCGACCATTCTTCTTGCCTGGCCCATTGAAAGCCTGTTCCCTGCTCGATCTAATAAAGATCGCTCTGTTCCGCATTCCTGGGTCCGCGTTTCCCTGCCGAGGGTGTCCTAACAATTATGTCTCCAGTAATAATTTTCTGCTAATAGCATTAATTCTCTTATTTCGGTATCGTTGTACTGCATGTACATGTTATCACCATCAAAGAAAAAAACGCGTTATGACTTATCAGTCATTATTATTGTTTTTGTCGTTTATTTAATCGTGTAGCAATACTGCCACTTGTCATATTATTCATTGCGTATTTATATAATATTAACCAATGACCAATCTCTGTATCTTACTAGCATCTTTTGCGCATTTGTCTTTGTATCAGCCGTAGCGGTCTGCAGGGGGAATCGCAGAAGCTGGAGTTTCTTAGAGCACTGCATGGGTTTGGACAAACATTAGGTATTGGTAATATTACTGGACAAAAATATATCGTTATTGGTGTCCACCAAAGTTTCCAGCACTAGCTACAAGAAATGAGATTGAATGCATTTGCTCGTTTTTATTTGTATTTATTTTTTTAAAAGTTTCTTACATTATATCCGTGCTTTTTAAAGGTTATATCTCAATTTTTCAAAAGTAAACACAAAAAGGATGACACTTAATGCCCCCTCCCTGCCCCCACCCTATTTAGAACGTTAGGCGTTCCATTACGTAAAAATGTAGTACTACGTCATGATGCACCGCTTATAAATGATCTGTTTGATAAGGGAGAATCAAACACAAACGATTCGTGAGTGCATCGTACGTGTTGTAAGAGCAAGTGAAGCTGAAAGACATTGACAGTTAAGGTAAGGCCTCCCCTTCAAAATGTATACTTCACTTAGATCAAAGGTATTAAACTAAAAAAAACGCTGTGAGATGCTAAACTACCGACCGCAAAACGTGCAGACTGGTGGGTGTCAATTGCGCTGGAATGACATTACATGGTTTTAATTTTTCTCTGATATCGGCCGGCCAGATACAGTAATTTGTTTGAGACCCCTGAATTTAAATAATAATTAATTTTTATAACGATGGTGGCCTATATAATGTGCCGATTTACTTGTGAAGTTGTTCAGCTGGTTGACATGGCATTGATTACTGCTTTTTAAGAAAGTGCATGTAGTCTCACACTGCAGAAGTCCATTGCTCAGTTGTCAGCATGCTCAGCGTGTCGCCTGTGATGTGTCCTGCACAGCAGCAGGCTACATTGCGTTTAATGGACTAATACTTCTTCAACCCATTAAATGATTCCTTTCTCTCTCCCTGCCAGTGATGGCACCCTCTATCAATCTCTTCACCTTCCTCGTCCTGTCCCTGGTGGGGGGCAGCTCTTCATGGGACGAAGCTTCTCCTTGCGGATCCGGCTCCATCCTGACAAGGCCCTACACGGCCTTGTGTGAGCTGGATGCGGTGTGGGGCTTGGTGGTGGTGGTGGCGGCAGCGGCGGCGGCCCTCGCCTCGCTGATCCTGCTCCTGGTGGTACTGTGTCGCCTGCGGAAGATCACAGAGGCTGAGGAGCGCAGCGGGGTGGCGCCGCTACTCCTGCTGCTCGCAGCCATATTTGGGCTTTGTGGCCTCAGCCTGGGATACATCGCTGAGCAGCAAGAGAGCCTCTGCTTCGCCCGGCGTGTCCTGAGGGGGGTGTTGCTTGCTATCTGCAACACATGCCTCGTGTTTCATGGTCTGCGACTGCGCCGGTTGGGACAAGGTGCTCATAGCCCCAGCACAGGTCAACTGATGGGGCTGGCGGTGGCCTTGGCCGTGTTGGATCCGGAGTGGATCCTTCTAGCCACGATGTCCACGTGCCAGCCAGCCTGTGAATACCAGCCGCTGGACTTTGCGCTGGCCACCACTTATGTGCTGGTCCTGCTCCTGGCAGCACTGGTGGGGGCGGCCTGCAGTCTGTGGAGGCAGCAGCCACGGTGGAGGTGCAGGACCATGTGGCTGCTCATCACCTGCCTGGCCTCAGTCCTGCTGTGGGTGGCCTGGATCACCTTCTGCCTGTATGGCAACGCGGCGCTTGGCCTGCCCCCAACATGGGACAACCGGGTACAGGCAGTGGTGCTGCTGGCACAAGCATGGCTGCTCATACTGCTGCACGCTGCTCCTGAGGTCCACGCCACCTTACGGCCCCCATCCCGCATGAGAGAGGCCAATTTAGAGGAGGGCCTTTCTCACCTGTAGTTTGGAGCAAACCGGGACTTCGTGTTCAGTGACAACAACTCAGGTATGGTACTTTGTTTTTGCTTCTTTGACCTACTCTGTGACTCTGTGTGTACTTGAGAGAGAGCATAGCCCTCGCTCTTTCCTCACACGGAGCCCCTACTGGAAGTCTGTGGAACAGCAGCATATAAGCAAGGTCTATGGACCTTTCCCTGTAACTCAGATCTCACTTGAGCAGAGCTTAGGTACCATGGCTGCATGTGCCCCCCCCCCCCCCCAACAATCCCAAAAAAAAAGTGAAGTATGACTACTGCACTGCTGAAGGATGTTTACATGATCAATATCTGTCTCTCTCCTGCAGGTGTCCTCCCCAGCCCCCAGGAAACATTACATTTTAAATAAATAATATATATATATCATCATCACTGGAAGTGGTGTGTTTTTTTAGGGTTAAAAAGTTGAGAAACATTCAATGGTCATCATCATACCATATATCAGTAGCCCAGCCACTGGTCAGTTCCTTCACTCTACTGTTACAGACTTTCATGAAAACATTTTTTAAATGTGGGTGTTTTACCTGTATGATATGCTTGCCTTTTGTACTGGACATAAAATAGAATTAAATTTTTACATTATATTACTCATACAACAGGCGCAGTGCAGTGGTTAGCACTGGTGCAGGTGCACCAACAGGTGGTGCAGTGGTTAGCACTGTTGCCTCACACCTCTGGGACCCGGGTTCAAATCTCCGCCTGGGTCACATGTGTGTGGAGTTTGCATGTTCTCCCCATGTCATCGTGGGGTTTCCTCCGGGTACTCCGGTTCCCCCCACAGTCCAAAAACATGCTGAGGCTAATTGGAGTTGGTAAATTGCCCATAGGTGTGCATGTGTGAGTGAATGGTGTGTGAGTGTGCCCTGCGATGGGCTGGTCCCACATCCTGGGTTGTTCCTTGCCTCGTGCCCATTGCTTCCGGGATAGGCTCCAGACCCCCCGCGACCCAGTAGGATAAGCGGTTTGGAAAATGGATGGATGGATGGATGGATGGATTACTCATACAAACACACACATCTGAAGGTTCTCAACTCTAGGTTTATATCAAACACATTAAAGCCAAACAAATGCAAAAAGTCCATGTATCGTTTGTCCTTGGGTTTTCCAGTCCAAAACGAAATCAGGAAAACTAAACAACAGCAGCGTTTTTTGGTTTTTCTGTCAGAAGGGGAAAAAGCGAAAAGCAGAAAACAAAAAATCAGGCTTCATATTTTATCCTAAAATGTAGAAAATATTACAAAAATACACCATTCTAAGGGTGGGTGTTTCCAAGCTTATGACTGGGACTGTTAATGTTGTAAGATAAAGTTCACATTAGGCTGTATCTTACATCTCTGGTATCTGTTAGACCTGAATTTACTCATAGACAAGAAACAAAAAAAAGGTGATTTTACGGTTTTCCCATTTGGTTTTAAAACAGAAAAACAACAAATTTATTTTTGTATAGCGCGTTATCCCAACAATACATTGTCTCAAAGCGCTTTACAGCATCCCCACCCAAAGCCCCCAGTGAGTAAGACATAGGTGACAGTGGCAAGGAAAAACTCTCTAGAAGGAAGAAACCTTGGGAGGGACCAGACTCAAAGGGGGAGCCCAACCTCCAGGGGCCGGCAGGGAGAGTCAGATAGAAGAGATGGCTAAGTGCCAAGTCACATTGTCCAAATCATAGGATTTGAGGCACAACCGGGGAGCAGGGAGGTGATGACAAGCCCGTGCCGACTCTCCTTCCAATCGCCAGGCAACCAGAAGTAATTAGGCAGCGGGTCATACATGGAAGATGGCACAGGCAGAACGCGAGCTGGATGCAAGGACGTCATGGGTACATGTCACATGTAGCAGGGTGTGCTGAAAATCTTGATAGATTGAGGTCTCCAGGCAGCACACCCCAGGAGGAGTTGGGGAAATAAAATGTGCAATTAGTCAAAGTATAGGGGAGACTATAGGCAGTGCTAACAGTTAGGTGAGTGCAATATGAAGTGCAAAGTGCAAGCTCCGGCAGATATGGCAATGGCAGCATAAGTAGGAGGGAGAGGCAAGTGGGAATGCAGGCATGGGGAGTCCCTGAAATGTCAGCACTCCAGTTCCACAAGGGATGGTGAAGCTAGAGTGACAGCGCTGACAGTTCAGTTTATCTTACACCTCACACTGTAGGTCTGACTGGTGGCAGCGGTGGGATCATTTCTTTCCTTTGTGGTTTTTCCGTTTAGAAACCTAGAATTAGCTTTAACATGTCGGAGGCGGAGGACAGTGTACAATCTCCTAATTATGAGGGTGCTGATTGTCCTGTTATACGTGTAGAGAGTGTTTTCTCAATCTCCCAGTGCACCCCCCTGCTCACCCAATATTTATACCGGAAACTTTTAATGGTGTGGGGCGTGAGTGGTCTGACTGGTCGGAACAATTTTATCTGACGCCTGAGGTAAACAGGTGGGATGAGTCTCTGAAAATTAAGTTTATGTCTTTGCTGTTGTCTGGCCGTGCTAGAGAGATGTATAGTGGGATGCCGAGTGAGGCTAAAAGTAATTATGGGTTGTTAAAAGCGGCTATGGCAAGGTGTTTTGAACCTGGTGATAGTAGTGATTGGAATAGAGCTAGTTTTACCGCCCGTCGCCGCCTGCATAGCGAGACGGCAAGGGAATTTGGTAACGCCTTACGGAGATTAGCCGCTAGGGCTTTTCCCACGGCTGATCATCGGATTTGTGATCTGTTGGCAAGAGACCAGTTTATTACGCATTTTGCTACCGGTGATTTTCGGGTTAGCCTGTGTAGTGCCAAGCCTAATACGCTGGAAGATGTCATTGAACTTGCTTCTGAAATGGAGTTGCTGAGAAGTTTGGAGCAGACTTCTTTGCCACCTGACGTTAAAGTGAGGGGAGTGGTGGAGCATAAATTAGAAAGGGATGAACAAATGGAGGTGTTGTTGGGGGTGGTAGAGGAGTTAAGGCAGGAGGTAAAATCGCTTCGTACCACGGTGTCTAAGATGCAAGAGGGGATGAAAAGCTTTCTAAGTAAATATGGGGTGGTGTTGGATTTTGGTAGGAAGGAGTGTCGGGTTATGGGTCAATTATTACCTCTCCTTGTGCCAGCAGATGTGGACAAGCCTCGGGTCGTCATGGTTCCAGAAGATACTGTAATCCCCCCCCCCCTCGAAGTGAGGCAATCATTGCTGGTAAGGTGGAGAATACAGGTGGGGCTGCTTTTGAGGGTATGTTGGAGCCCTTGGATTCGGCATCTAACCAGTGTAATATAATGATGGGGGGATGAGGGTAGGTACCTTGCATACGGGTATTGAGGTGAGTCGGAAAGCAGAGAATGTAGACCTGGGTGAGGATGAGGAGGATTCTGTTGTGCCCTGGACAGTCGATAGGCTTGTAACATATTTTGATTGCACCAGAAGGGGTTTGCCTCATCTGATATGACTGGTATTTATACCGCGTTGCAGAAGAATTTGTCTGTATTTAGTGCCGGAGAGGGAGATTTGGGGAGAACTCGCCTGATGTTGTATAACATTGATACTGGTGAGGCGAAGCCGGTAAAGTTGCCTCCCCGCCGTGTCCCCCTCCATTTGCAGGAGGAAGTATCTGGTCACTTAAAGCAGATGCTGGAGAATAACATCATTCAGCCCTCGAATAGCCCTTGGGCAGCGCCGGTGGTTCTGGTACGGAAGCGAGATGGTGGCCTTCGGTTTTGCGTTGATTATCGCAAATTGAATGATGTTACCCGTAAAGACACGTACCCCTTACCCCGAATTGATGATGCGTTGGGTAGTTTGAGCAAGGCTTGCTGGTTTTCTACATTGGATTTAGCCAGTGGGTACTGGCAAGTCGAGGTGGATCCAAAAGATAAGCATAAGACGGCGTTTATCACTCGTCAGGCCTTTTCCAATTTAATGTGCTGAGTTTTGGCCTGTGTAACAGTCTGAGAACTTTTCAGCGTCTCATGGATTTAGAGTTGGCGAGTCTTCAGTGGACTACTTGTTTGGTGTACTTAGACGATACAATAATATTTGGCCGTACCTTTCAAGAACATCTGGACCATGTGGATGAGGTTATAACGAAATTGCGTCAGGCTAATCTGAAGGTTAAACTGGCGAACTGTCACTTGTTTGCCACAGAAGTGCAGTATTTGTATCATATAATATCGGCTAGGGGTGTGAAAGCTGAGTGGCCGGTGCCTAAAAATCAGACAGAGGGGAGGAGTTTTGTGGGCCTTGCCTCTTATTATAGGAGGTTTATTCGGGGTTTTGCTGAACTTGCTCGTCCTCTGCTCCAGCTGACCGAGAAGGGCAGACGGTTTACATGGACAGAAGCTTGTCAGGCAGCATTTGAACAGCTCAAACTTAGTTTGATGTCTGTACCAGTCCTGTCTTACCCCGACCCTGATAAAACCTTTATATTAGATACGGATGCGAGTGATGCAGGTATTGGGGCAGTATTGTCCCAGGTAGAAGGGGGACGGGAACAGGTGATAGCATATGCTAGTAGGGCTTTGACTAAACAAGAAAGGAAATATGCAACAACCAAGAAGGAGTTAAGTATGGTTACCTTCATAAAACATTTTAATTACTACTTGTTGGGGAAGGAGTTCGTCTTACGGACAGATCATAACTCCTTAAGATGGTTGCATAATTTCCAAGGTTTAGAGGGGCAGTTGGCTAGGTGGGTGGAGCAGCTGGCCAGCTTCCAATATAAGAGAGTGCATCGGCCGGGTCGGGGACACGCTAATGCGGATGCCCTCTCTAGAGTGCCCGCTTTTCTGCCAGTAACCTCAGACTCACCGCCAGCTACCCAGGAAAAAGGGGGAGAGGTGATATGTGCTGTGAGAGAGGTGTGTCAGGAGGCAGTGGCATGTCAGGAGGAGTGTGATGAGCTGGGGCAGGATCAGCAAGGAGATGCTGAGCTGCGGGAGATTTTTCCTTTAAAGGAAGGGAGGGAGGGCAGGTAGTCAGCCTCCAAATGAGTTGTGGAAATATGCATCAGTGTGGGATCAGTTGCAGGGTTCTAGGTTGGTACGATATCCACCTTTGCATTCTGATGCAGCAAACCAAGTCCAGGTTGTTATCGACAAGTCTTTGGTGCCAGAAATTTTGAGGCAGTTGCATGATGCTACCACTAGGGGTCATTTGGGAATACAAAAGTTGCAAGCAAAGGTGAAAGATCGCTATTATTGGCTGGGATGGTTTGGGGATGTTAAGCACTTGTGTCGGGAGTGTGTGGATTGTGGTTCCCGGAAAGTGGTGGGGAAACAGGGAGGTGCCCCGCTGCAGTCTGTTGTAACCGCTAGGCCATATGAACGGGTAGCATTGGACATTTTAGGGCCATTACCGGTAACTCCAGGGATGAATATGTACATTGTGGTCATTGGGGATTATTTCTCAAAATGGACTGAGGCATTCCCTCTCCCTAATCAGGAAGCTTCCACTGTGGCCCAGGTCTTGGCGGAGCAGTGGGTCTGTCGCTTGGGGGCCCCTCGCTCTATCCATACAGATCAGGGCCGAAATTTTGAATCAAATCTATTCAACGAGGTGTGTCAATTGTTGAACATTCAAAAGACTAAGACATCAGCTTATCACCCCCAGTCAGATGGGATGATTGAGAGGTTTAACAGGACATTGTTGGCAATGTTGTCTCTCTTTGTGGAGTAAAATCAGTCCAATTGGGATGTTTTGTTGCCTTGTGTGATGATGGCTTACAGGAGTAGTATTCACTCTAGTACTGGGGCTACACCGTACAAGGTTGTTTTTGGGCAAGAGATAGTGTTGCCAGTGGATGTTATGTTGAATCTCAACGAGGGGGAAAGATTTTCCTTTGTAACGGAATATGTGGCCAGACTAGGGGACATATTGTCCACAGTGGTGGGAGCAGTGAAATGTCATCAGGCAAGAGCTTCGGGTAAGCAGAAGCAAGCATATGACTTTAGAGCGCAAGTCCAGTACTATTCAGAGGGGAACTGGTATGGGTTTGGAGGAAGGCTAGAAGACGGGGGTTATGTCCAAAGTTACAGAGGAGGTTTAAGGGTCCATATAAGGTGGTGGAAAGGGCAACGGAGGTATTGTATCGAGTGGTACCAGTGGAAGGGGGAAGTGAGGAGGTGGTGCATTTTAATCGACTTAAACCATTTCTCTCTACTGTAACAGAGGCTGCCAATCAGGAGGGCAGAGACCAAGTGATGCCTGTTGGTACCCTGCCTGAGCTAAAAGATTCCCCCCCTGGTGGTGGCTATCCGCAACCACGGCCCTTAGTAGAAAAGGGTGGCGAGATGGAGGAGGGGGTGCCAGGGCTAGAAGTGTGGGCAATGGCAGCGAATCGGCCAGAAGAGGCAAGTGCAATTGGACCAGGGCAGCAGGGGGAAGGGGACCAGCCTACCTGAACCTGGCGGAGCCGAGCCCGTAAGGTCCCTCCAGAGCCACACAGCGATGGGCCTGCTGCTATGCATGGGGCCAAGGAACAAGAACGGAGGGAAGGGGCTCCAGTTCAGAAGACTCGTCTGGGACGTCAGAGGAGGCCACCAACATGGTCCAAGGACTATGAAATGTTGTGACTCAAGGACGAGTCTGCCCTAAGGGTGGGGGGAGTGTAATGATGATGTATGGGGGTGAGGGATGGGCGTGGAAGGTAATAGTTAATTAAGTGGCTACACCTGGGTTGTGAGGGATCTGGGGTTAAGAGAGGGAGTAGGAGGCGCGTTAAGGAGATTTGGTCTGGTAGGCACCGTACGGGTGGGGTCCGGGAGGGAGGTGCCGCTCGTATGCCGTTTAGGGCTGCCGGCTGTGAAGCCAGAGAGTGGGCTGTAGGGACAGTTCCCGGTGCGGTAGGGCGAGGGCAGTCAGGACAGTGGGGGTAGGAGGCTATGACCACTGCTTAGACGGGGTGGTTGATAGACGGGAGTAGCGGCACCCTCATAGGGACGGATTGGGGGGGGGGGGGGAATTCCCTTTCCGTGGGACGTTCTAGGTGACGGACCGGTGTGATTATTCCTTCCCCGGGGGAGAGTCCTGATCCCTGGGAGGGGAAGGGGTGTTCTGTTTTAACTATGTCTTTATGGTATGTGTGTTCTGTGTGTTTTAAATGCGCAGTGTAACCGCTTAGGGTCGGGACAGGACTATATACAGTAGGCGGTTCTGGTCCCGTAACGCTTGCCTGTGCCCGAAGTGGGGGGATTACTGTGTATTGCAGTGCTATTGGTGTGCCGTGCCCTTATAGGGATGTTGTGTGGTGCGGGATTTACTGTGTGGTAGCGTGGGTTAACACACGCTTAAAAAGGGGTGGTGTGCTACGGGGAGAAAGCGGGACCGAACTCTTTGTGAATCCAGATCCGACCCGATGGGTCGCTGCATGAATTGTACTGAATAAAATTATCTTTGTAATTGTAGCTGCAGTCTGGTGGTGATATGTTCTCTGTTTACAGCCTCTGACGCTACTGTAGTTTGGGTTCGTTACAATATCAGTTCGATGACTCGCATATTCCCTATAATATAGGGTCTATATTTTCTAATTTTAAGTTTATTTAATGTTTATAACCTTAGATCTATGCAAACCATTTCGTATATATCCAACAACACAGTACAATTATGGTGGTCATCTGGTTTATGACAGTAAAACAATGTAGATTTTATGTACACTGAATGTAAAATTAAAGTTAATGAAAGCAAAATTATTGAAAACAGCTGTTGTGCCTTCGATTTACTAAAACACATGTGGGTGCAATAAAACCATTAAAATTTTACAGATAAAGCATATGACCATAAGTTTAATTTCTGTAAAAATACAGAAAAGAAATTGACCAGTTTCACTGAAGGGGTTTCTTTTATTTTACAAACTGTGCGTAAAAATATGTTTATGCAATGTGGTTTTGATAAACCTTTACTGTCATTTAACATAAGAGGAAAAAAATAATTATACTGTAGTCAAAATGGCTGATATAAAATGGTTTAAAACTGTGAAAAAAAATTGCCTTTTTTTACAGTGTATACTTCCAGTCAGAAGGTACCACACCGGCAGATACGGATTTCTGAAATAGCAAAGATAAAGGTCGACGAATAATATCCCTCATCTCTTTTAAAACAAGAGGTAAGATGCTGTTATGATATCCTGTCTAGGGTTGGAGTGTAACAGTATTCACAGGAAAGGGGAATGGGATAAAGGGACAAACAGGATGAGGGCAACAAGGGAACACCAGTGGGCAAAGGGATATTTTTTGTATTTTCATTTTTTTTTCATGTATAATGACACTGAACAAATAACCCAGTGCAAAAGACTTTGGGAGTGACCACAGCCAAAATAACAAACAAAATCCCCAACTATCAAGTGCGACCCACAGCTAATCTCACCTAAGTGCAAAAGAAAAGGAAACCAAAAGACAAACACTCCACCTCACTCCCTAACCAAATAAACAGAGTCCAACACACACTTGCAAAACAAAACAGCAGTCACTCCCTATGCAGCAATACAATCACACATACATAACTTACACACAAGTCAAAGCAACAAGGGGGCTAGTGAAGACGTACACCAAAGAAAACCAAGCGGGGAGACAGCAAGCCAAACTGAGGTCGCGGGGGGGACCGGAGCCTGTCCTTGGAACAACAGGCGTAGGCAGGAACCAACCCTGGGCAGGAGTCAACACTCTGCAGGGCGCAAAAACTCACAACTCAGATTTGCCAATTAACCTACCCTGCGCACTTTTGGACTGTGGGAGGAAACCGGAGCCCCTGCTGGAAGTCTTTCCCCATTCACCAGATTATATTGCCAGAAGACTGAAAATTAGATATCAAATACTAGAGTGACATAAAAACAAAAAACAAATTTGCTTGTAATGAGACGCAAAACAGAAGATTATCTCTTTTTATATTTTGAGAAAACATTTTAACATTTATCCAACCGGTCAAATGGTTTAATACTTCAAACAGCAGCATTTCTAAACTCATTCCTCAGCCCACCAGACAGCTCCACGTTTTTGCTCTGTCCCAGATCCCTGCATGCATGAACCAAACAGTCACCTTTTACTGCTGTGCTGAGAGCTTGGACAGAGCAAAACTGTGGATCTTTGCAGTGGGGTCCAAGGACTGGGTTGGGAAACCCTGGCATAGAGGAGACTGCAGTGAGAGCCAAGAAAAAAAGAGATTAGAGAGGAAGGTAAAATGCTTCCATTAGCATGGCAAATAAGCTGCAAGTACAGACCCTGTGCTTCCATTACAAACAAAAAGCCTGTATGACCCTCCTAAACACACAAGTCAGATTAACTTAACCAGGGGAAATAAGCATAAAACTTGGCAAAGACTAGACTATGAAAAGGGAAGGTGAACATCATACTTACAAGAACTTCTGCTAAAGCAAACGGACAAATCCCTTTTAACGGAATCAAGTTACTTAAAAAAAAATAATAATCCAAAAATAAATCAATAAAAATTAAGAAAAACACAATCATGCTTTGAACTAATACTGCAGTCAGTCCTAAATGTTCCCATGACATTCTTTTCGTCACGACGCACACTCGGTACATACTGCTTAAAAACCATTTATAATCCTTCATGTACCAGTCTATGATGGAGCACCCCAACCTGGGCCGCCCATCCAACATGGCAGATTTCTGCCCCCTGGCCCCAGAGACTAGCAGACCAACCTCTGGAAACAGGGAACCAGGGGGACATGGGCCGCTGACTGGATGGGCGGCTCCAGAATGAGGTGAAGCAGAAGGTAGACTCCACAGCAGAGGGCCGAGGAATGTAGACCAAAACCAGGGAACCTGAAGTGGCAAGAACACAAACCAGGACAGACATATAAAACCAAAGCAAACGCATCAGTGGCACAGCCCACCAGCTTGTGAAAGATGGCTACCTGGCATCATGAATCCCTTAATCACAAACCTTTGTGATGGCAACTTTGCCACCCAGGACTGATCCCTCCTAAAGACCTCAAGTTTCAATGCAAGGTTTCTGAAATGTTTTGAAACATTAGTCCATGTGACTGCTGTGGTATTGTTCCAGGCAGGGAAAACAACTTAGGAGAAAATTTCCGTGCATGTTGGGTGTTTGTGGTACTGTTGGGCTGAGGGGGTAATTGAGTGACTATTAACCTTTGAAATCCAATTATATTATTTAAACAGGTTAGTAGTTAGACAGTGTGATTTAGATGAGGATAAGGATGTTTTATTGTCATTACAAAACGTGTTCTACATGAAGGGAACAAAATGAGGCACTCAGATCCGGTGTATTAGAAATAATAAAATAGAAATAAAATCGAAAGAACAATACAATGAATAGTATGGCAACAATTAAAATAAAATAGAATAAAGACATTAAGATAAATTCCATTAGGAGAATTTAACCATGGATGTAAAGTGAGCAGGTGTGAGTGTAGCAGAGATTACTGAGGTCTGTGTGTAATAAAGTATATGTGACACTGGCTGAGGAAGCAGCAACGTGTGTGTGTGCAAAGTCACAGTAATAACCTGCAGCACTGAGGGATCTATTGCAGCGAAGCCCTGACATGTAACACTGGTGATGAATAGCAGTGTTAGATATAGGTATAGTGAGGTACTTATAATTATAGTAGGTGTAGGATCAAGGTCTGGATTAGATTTAGTTAGAAACATACAGGGCAAATCTAGATAACACATACACACACAGATTACATATAAATATAAATTTAGGGGCAGTGTGTAGCTCAGTGTGCTAAGCCTGTGATCAGAAAATAGCCCACTTTAGCCCAGCCTGGGCACATCTGTGGGTCCTTCAGCAAGGCCCCCAGCTCCCTGGGTGCCACTATGACTGGCTGCCCGTCATGGCCAGCTCACTCTGAGCAAGTTGGGGGAGGCAAAATGAAAATATCTTGATTGGAATCAATAAAAAGTATTAATTCTTTTCCTACGGTCTGAGCATTCGGTCAATCCAAGTACAGAGAGTGGTAATGTGGACAATGCTGCTTGCATTTCCGGCCCAGCAAAGCCTGCTGCTGCTCCACAGCTATATATATTCAGCACTGACCTTTTTCCATTCAGTGGTTGTTAAAATAACTTTGTGTAGCCTAGTAATGGTGTAGTGCAATATTCTTTGGTTTGTAATATAAGGGATTAAATAATATCTTCCAAGTGAGATACAGGCTCTCCACATTTTCAGTCAAAGGAGACCAGACAGCATGAAAGCTCTTCCTACATTTGCCTCTGCTGTATCTCAGATTTTCAAAAGGTAACATAGAAAACACATCTTTAACCTATTGTCTGAAGGCAGGGGGTCTGGAGGACTTCCACTTCATGAGAGTTGTTCTTCCACCCAGCAGAGAGGAGAAGGCTGTGGCTCTGGCCTGTGAGGCGGTGTATTGTTTTTCTGCGGGGAGATGTGAGCATCGGGTGAGACTCGACTCAAATGCAGCCGCTTTGAGAAAGACGTGGACTTTAAGGAAACACAGACTACACATGGAACAGCAATGACTGAGCTGGGGAACGCAGTGAGGGCAGGCATATTTATACACAGCACACTAATCAGCAACAAAACAGGGGTACAGGGTTAGGATGGAGAACTATAATGGGATACAGGAGAATTAGGAGGGTTACAAAGGGCCAGCAGCGACCCCTGCTGGCATTAGTGGGAGGAGACATGAAAAAATAAGAGATTGCAGATCATGACAGGAGCACCAAGCACAGCAACAGTGGGGTCATGCTCAATTATCACACCAAATATATGAGAAAACATTATGAAAATCTGTTCCTTTCCGGAATATTAAATGGAAGCATCATAGAGAGATAATTAACTTGAGGCACCACAACCATTTTAGTAACATTAACTTTCCCCCTATGAGGATAATTTTAATGCTTTCCATTTGTCCATATTAAGTTTAATTTTGTTCAATGAGGGTTCAAAAATTCAGAATTATTATTTTGTCAATATATAAACTCAAGGGGGCGGCATGGTGGCGCAGTGGTTAGCACTGTTGCCTCACACCTCTGGTACCTGGGTTCGATTCTCTGCCTGGGTCACATGTGTGTGGAGTTTGCATGTTCTCCCCATGTCGTCGTGGGGTTTCCTCCGGGTACTCCGGTTTCCCCCCACAGTCCAAAAACATGCTGAGGCTAATTGGAGTTGCAAAATTGCCCATAGGTGTGTATGTGTGAGTGAATGGTGTGTGAGTGTGCCCTGCGATGGGCTGGCCCCCCATCCTGGGTTGTTCCCAGCCTCGTGCCCATTGCTTCCGGGATAGGCTCCGGACCCCCCGCGACCCAATAGGATAAGCGGTTTGGAAAATGGATGGATGGATGGATATAAACTCAACAGATTTAAATTTCATGTTTATAGTTCAATTTTATGTTATATAAACAAAATAATTTTTAATACAGTGCATTTTTTTATTAATTCAACAGCACCCATGTTGAATCCACTTAAGTTTGGAAGGTGTATTGGAAGGTAACGCAGATATTTCTTAAGTGGGCATCCAGAGATATCGTCCCCCCCTCCAAGCACCCCTTTTCTCCACCAGTTCTGTATGGAGCTCAACAGGAGGAATGGAGAGGTAGAGAAAGGGGTTAGTCTCAAACATAATGTAATGCAAAATAAAGAGTAAATACAAGTGCCATGAAGCAGAATTGAGCTCCAGCAGGCCTCGACTTACAGTAAAGGAATTGTAAGGCAGACATGCTAACAAAACAGCTTTACATTCCCAATTCCAAACCATTAATGGGCAACCTTAGAGTGACGACGGCTAAAAAAAACCTTAGCTATAAGCAGGAATGAAACATTGTGAAAAGCCAAGACTCCACGTGAACATGTTCTCCCCTTGCAGAGTCAGATCACGCATTTGAAGTGTTCCCAAGTGTTTGTGTGTTTTAGGTTCCTGTTAGTGAGGGGTCCTTTGCCGTTCTGTCTGACATCCAACAGAAAGTCCACTGTGTCTCTGCAACTTAAGCTGAGTCAGTGTAAGTGTGTGGCTCAGTAGCTCAAGTATTTGGGCTTGTAATCCAAAATTTGCTGGTTTAAATCCAGCTTCAGATGGATAACTGTATGTTTATGGGCCATTGAGTTATGAAAAATAATCAATGTAGTGAATTACTATATTCTCAAATTACTTGTTGTACTTTTAAGAACAACACCATTTATTAAACAAACAAATCTGCATTGGCAGAATGAAGAATTAAAAATGAAAATAAACTATCATTTAAGAAACTGTGGAAAACTGAATTTACAATATTTGTAAATTGAAGGAAGAGTCCATTAACTTAAAACCGTTTTTTGGTGGATTCTTTTTTTTTACAGTGTATGACGCGCTTGAATTCACTGAGCTCAAGTGTATGTGAAAATTAATATATTTACATCTAGTATGTTTCATGGCTTCACTGTATTTCCCTCTGGAATGATCAGTTTCATCTAACTGCTGATGTTAAAGGCAGAGCTGAAATTTAGTTTAGTCATGACCTCAAAATTTAATTGAGTAGGTATTCTGTACAACCAGACGGAACTGCTGGTTGGGCTGGTCATCACCTGCGTTTTCTAAGTGAGGTCTAAATGTAAAGTTTCAAATTGCACAATATATATTAATCTGTTTTTAATGTTTTTACAAAATATTTTTTATGTGTTTGCATCTTATATTTTGTATAATGTGCTTGTACATTTGATTCTTCCTTGATTTCGGTGTAATGAAGTGTAACTAGTGAAAAAGAGAGAAACGTTTGGGAAGCATTATTGAGCTGATTGTCCAGAGTCACTTGGGTGATAATTAAGGTCAATATAAATCACCTATTACCCACTGTAATCCTTTGTATTCCACCCGCACACTCTGTTAACAAAATAAGAGGGTTGAAGTTAAATCAGGTTAAAAAGGTAAATTTGATCCTCCCCCTATCGCGGAAGATGCGTTCCAAACCCATCAGCGATAGGTGAAAATCCACGATACAGAAGGAACATATAAATCTTTTTTGAAGTTTAAGCCTTAAAATACCCCTCCCACATGCTTTAAACACATGTAAACTCATTAAAACAGCACATATATCTGTATTTCGGGCTAAGGATATGAGTGACATAATAATAATAATAATAATAATAATAATAATAATAATTTTTAATATATATACACACACACAACTTTCTCTCTATATATGTAATGGAATATATAAAAATTAAAACATATATGGCTCTTACACATTCTTTTCATCCTTCTTCATGTAGCATACTGTTGATTCATTCAAACCATAATGGCGAACGCCGTCCGCATAACGCTTTCCTTCCCGAAGCACATCCAGAAGTTTTACCTTCTCCTGAATGGTCAACATCTTCCATCGTAGGGCTTAGAACAAAACGAAAACAATCGGACCACAAACAATGTACGGGATACGCAGAGAATTGTGAGGCGTCGGAGGAAAATCCGCGATATAGTGGGGGAATCGCTGTAATGTGAAATCTGCCAATCCTGGTTTTCAGCACCATGGACAGAAACCTGTCGTTTATAGGGACCTATTATGCCCATTTTCACTGTTAATAATTGGATTTTTATGGTCTGCTAGAATAGATTCACCCTTTTAATAGGTGATATCCTAGAATCCAATATATTATTGCAGGGCTGTTTTCATTTGATATTAACCAAACGTGATATATTTATTTTTACTTTTGATATCTCATCCTTTTCCCCTTATCTGATAAGAGCCGCTGTCCGCTGAGACAAGCTGGTGTGTTTTTACTGCTCACTGAAAAGTGGGTGGTGCGGACATTGTGTATTACATCACACTATGAGACAGTCATTGGTGGGCTCTGAGGGGGCGGTGTGACCAGAAAATCATCCATCAATCAATCCAGGATGGGGGGCCAGCCCATCGCAGGGCACACTCACACACCATTCACTCACACATGCTCTCCTACGGGCAATTTAGCAAGTCCAATTAGCCTCAGCATGTCTTTGGAATGTGGGGGGAAACCGAAGTACCCAGAGGAAACCCCACGACGACATGGGGAGAACATGCAAACTCCGCACACATGTGACCCATGCGGAGACTCGAACCTGGAACCCAGAGGTGTGAGGCAACAGTGCTAACCACTGTACCGCTCCTGAAAATCATGAACTATTTTAAATGTTGAAGTGTTTTTGAAATATTTATTTATTTTAAATATTTATTAAATCAAAACATTGGGCAGTATACATGTTATAGCTACTTATTAATGAATAAGCAATATAATAAGATTCAATTTTGCTTTCACTACTTAAAGCGCCAGAACAACGTATTTTAAAAATTCAACAGCAATATCTCTTACCAGAAATCATGAACAGGTTAAGAAAATCCACAGACTTCGTCGCGAGCAGTTTAATATACGAACTATTTCCTTCTACCCGACTCCACACACCAATAATTTCACTGCGCAGCAGATATCGCCAGGGAGCTCTTGCTCGTGTCTAATGCGCAGAGATACGAGTAGTGTACTTCGATAGAAGCCCGACATTTCTACAGCTGATATTTCCAAACCTGAACAACTCCCAGCAGAACTTTGATGAACAGATAGCATTAAGCCCCCTCTAAAATATCTTTTTATAGTTTTGGGGTGAACCTCCCATTTAAACGAAGTACATCGTGGTGCTCATGAATTTGAAAGCCTAGATGCCTCACCTAGCTTTTCCACAACGTGTCAGCAGCGCCACCATCTTGGAGCGATAATTAGACATAAACAAGCAACATGTCAGGGTGTAGATGGAAAGATCTTTTAGCCATAACTTCTTTACTAATTAACGCATTTATATCTTACAATTATGTAGAATAAATAAACAACCCCACCACTACTGCCCCCCCCAATTTATGTAGTACTGCTCACAGTATTCTCAACAAAAACTAATGCTAGTATCCCGTCAGTGTCACAGGCTAGTAAACATGTTATGTATCTTATTTGACCGTACCGCAGATTTTTTTACCTGTGAAATGTGGTTCCCTGATTTCTAGTTTTAACATTCTTCATGTTGTTGCAGTTTCGAAAATAGTCGGTTCACTAAGTCATATCTATGAATCCTCTATTTCACAATTACCGTGCCAACATCGCGTATCGCCCAACGAGGCACACAGGGTTTCAAATCCATGGCGGTGCTGCCTACGCTACTACCAGTCACATGACACAGGAGCTACCGAATACCCGCCAATCGGGAGCCGGTTAGATCAACCACGCCCACCCGTCACATAGAGAAGAGTGAGGCGAAAGAAGCGAATCAGTTTAAAAAATGTCACCATTAACGCGGTATTTAGTAGTCTGGAGATATTTTACTTTAAGCAAAGCACAAAATAAAGTTGTAGTATTTGTAATAAAATTTGAAGATTAGCCATCCCCAAGGAGCTGACAGGAAAGCCAGGTACAGGTTTAGTCCTCTGTAGGAATTATTAGCTCAGGTAAATTTTTATATCTCCACCAATATGTTTTGAAATTAATTAACTTTTAATTAATTATTAATTAATGCTGATTATTAACCAATTGTTATGCCGAATGGTCGGCTCCTCCAAACTCAATTGCGAATCCCCGATATCTGTTAATGTGAGACTTAAATGGGATTCATTAATAACCAGTATCGCTTAATAACCTGGGTTAGTAGGCTCGTCCAGCGAGCTGCGTCACCAGGTAATGTAAACGATCGGTAGCGAAGCTCCCCTCACGGCCGATGAAAGAGAGTCTCGCGATATTTCAGGCGAGTTTAGAGGTTTCAGAGCGTAGTAGCCAGATCGCACAGAGGCAGGGACTATTGTGAGCACTCAATGACGGAGGCTGAAGTTGTGTAAAAAGACATGCATTTATTCCTACAACTAACATAAGACAGACATTACACCTAACAAACAATAAACATGAAATAACGGAATAGACACAAACGATGTAATCATGAAAATGCAATGACCAGATTTAAAATGATTAACCTGAAAAGGGAAAAACTGTTCTGCAAAGCAAGCAGTTTGTAAGGATTATAAACCTAAAGGAATATAGCAGGTGAATAGGACAGTTTAGGTTGTTAGAAAGGAAAGGAAGTTGGTTTACTTGGATGCAGGAAAGAAGGAGGTCTTTGCAGTTGGTTGCAGTGGCTGATGAGCTGATGGGTGATGGCTCTCAGGGAGGCGCGGTGTTTGCAGCAGTTGTTGGAGTGGAGTCCCTCCGGTTCTTTCTTCTGGTGAAGCTTGGGCTGAGTTGCAGTTCTTTGGGTCTTCACCGACGGGCTTTAAGAACGCTGCTTGTTTCTCCTTTTTCTTCTCTTTTTCTCCGCCTTTCTCCTCTTTGTTCTGAGGTGCCAGGTTTTATAGCATAAGGTTCGTGATTAGGAGTGACCAGGAATTTGAGTCCTGGACCAATGGCTGACCATCCATTTGGCGGGCTTCGGAAGGGGGTCGGTATCAGTCTTTTTGGGATTTATGACCAGACTGACTTCTCTGGTAATGGTGATTTTCATTAGGCTGGTGTAACTTTTGATACGTCCACTTTTGTGGTAACCACTGACCAGATTTGGAAACTGGAGTGATTTTCCTTCGGTTTGATACCAAACATGCCGTACCAGCCCAGCGGTTCACACCAAATACCATCTGTGATGATTAATTAATGATTACTTATATTATGCTATTATGTTATGTTCTATTACTCACACCAGTATATGGTACAGGTGGTTTAGGTTGTACCTCAACAGATATTACCCTTTATACAGACATTATATGACATATTCTCATGTCATAAGCACATCTTACCCTTAGATAGGCATGGTAGAATACAAAGATCAGATAAGGGTTGCCGAGGAATGTGGCAAAGAAAAAGGGGGGGGGAGAAGGTTTGTCAAACAAAGAAAAAGAATCTCCAAAAGTTAAGACACATTCGAACATAACCTGTACATATCTGTATATTAAGACTAGTAGTCAAGAGTAAATACATATACAGATATACAAAAGCCAAACTTAAAAGAAACTTTCTTTGGGGTGTTGGTCTGTTCGGTGAGTGGTATGTAAGGCAGGACGTCGGGGGATGGGGTTGTGTGCCAAGTCGAGGGGCCCCTGTCCCTGGGGATCCACTCTGCTATCTGTAGGTCGTTAAAGCTTTGGGCAATAAAAGTTGGAGTGCTGGCCTCCCTGGTTATCTATGTGTGTGGGGTCACAAACCCCCCTTTGGGGCCTAGGTCGATATGTGCCTTCTCGTACCAGGGTAGGCCTTGTCTCAGGCCACCTGGAATTTAAGCTTTGTGATATGTGCATGTGTGATCCTACATATCCCCCCTTTCGGCTGATGATGGCATTGCCATCATTCAGGCGACGGAAGTTGAAACAGGATCATCCACATGCAACGAGGCACATGAAAGGTCCCGTTTTTCGGCACTCTGGGTGGTACAGTGACTGGATGGACAGGGAGGAGGCGCAAGGGCTGGCCCCTGGCTTCTGGGACAGCAAGGAGTGGTGAACCCTCTGTCGAACAGGGTGCCGCAGCTCCCAGCAAGGCGTCCAGGAACCTCTCGGGCAGTCGATTGGACTCAGCTTGGTTCACGGTCGTTGGGTAACTGCTCCAGCATGTGGGTAGTGTCCACGGCAGCATGATGCATGGCATCGGACACCTGTCCCACTCGTTTGGCGTCTCTCATGGAGGTAATGGGCTCGGTCGACATCGTCAGACGAATACTCGCTGTATGTGGGTACAACAGTTAGTAATCAAGAGACCGGGCTGTTCCCGGAAGACAATGCCTGACGGAGGCCCAGGGGATGCCCTCTTGGACTGGGGCCTCACCCCTCCTGGCTGAGTAATGCTAGTAGCAGAGCAGCGTCATCCTAGTGGTAAGGGGATAGAAAATAAGGACCGGATTAGGAGTGAGGGGGTGAGTCAAGACCGATTCGGAGTGTGGTGCACCCTTGTGCAAAGGGGACAGGAAAAAGATATAGTGGCAACAATTCTCGGCCAGAGGACAATTGTAAAGAAACAAACGTGACAAGAAAAGTGCAAAACCGGATCCTCTTCAGTAATTTCCCGGGCACGCGTGAGCCACCCCAGGTCCTTACCAAAAACAACAACCAAAGAAACTGAGAAGTTATCAAAACAAACAAACAGATAAACAAAAACATCAAGATCACCCAGATATCAGTAGTCAAGCTCACCACCTTGGTCTACCCTATCTGTGACCTTCTCTCCTTCCCTTCCTCTTTGTTCTTCTCTCTTGGGGGTTTTGGGGAGATTTGAACTGGAAAAGTTGTCCTTCTTTTGGTTGGAATTGGCAGCAGACCAGACATCCTTTCACATATTCCGTCACATCCTGTCGCATGTTAGGCCAGTAGGCTACTTGACTAAGTGCCTCATAGGTTGTTTTGGCATTGCGGTGGCCTGCACAGGGTGCGTCGTGGGCGTACAGTAGCATGACCCCCCTTTGTGCCTGAGGAACCACGAGCCGTGGTGAAGTGTGGGCATCAGGGACATGAAGAGGTACGCCCTCGGCAAGATGAAGAGAGGATAAAGCCGTCATCAGGTGATGGAGGTCAGGCAGGGATTCTTGGTCAGTTGTGGAGATCGAGTTCGCAGCGGGGTCGCGGAGGTGATCGAAGACCATGCTGAGCACAGAATCAGTGGGCTGGAGGGAGACGATGTCGGAGTTGGAAACCTGAGGGGAAAGTTCCAACAGTGAAATCGTTGGCGGTGGGGCAGATGCTCGGCTGTGACTGCGGGTGACGATCTGGACAGCGTGGGTGGGTGGGAGGGGACAAAACTCCCATGAATCACCATGCAGTGCTCCTGCTTTGGCAAGTGCATCCGTGTGGTCATGGTGTTTGACTGGCTTGTTCCCTGATGTCTTGAAGCCATTCTGTGTCCAGTGAGGGAGATAGCACATGAAGCTGAGACGTGTATAGCTGGAGTCTTTGCAGATCAGCAGGTACTCTACTCCATGTTCGGAGGCCACCTCCCGGGCGATTAAGATTGTTGCCAGCTTCGCATACTGCGATGTGTGAGGACAGAGCTTGAGCTGTTGTGGTGGGACGAGGTCGTCGTTGAGCCCCAGAATGCTTGCTCTAGCTTTCAGGGTCCCCTTTTGTTTGAATGCGCATCCATCTACATAAATGGTGATCATGTCTTGAGAGACATTCTCATCAACGTAGTGGTGTTGCGATGGTTCTATTGGCGTCGGCGTGTCCAAAATGCTGGGTGCTGCTGGTCCCTCCCGAGAATAGTAGTGGCAGCTGGGTGACTGTACTGTGTCAGGCTGGGCAGTTATAGCATGGATTGTCAGGTGTTGGTTGTCAACAAGCTCCATGTCACATACAGTCCCTTTTGTCACCGGGAATTTTTCTATCCCCATGGTCATTACCACATCTGTGACTTCCATGCCTTGGAGCCATATGCCTTTCCTGATCTTGGGGCTGAAGGATCCTGGGGTAGGGTCCAGCCTACACAGGAAGGAGTCATGGTGCTGGCATGGGTCTCTCGTGTCACGATTCTGATCTCCAGCTGGGTACTCTCCAGGGTGTGGAGTGAGGTCTGAGGATGCAGCCAGGGTTTGACATTCCCGTGTGGCTGCGTCAGGTTTCCACAGTGGCAGTGGTTCTATAACTTGAGCCCAAATTTTCAGACGTTGGAAGTCTAACATCGGCTCGAACCGGTTCAGCAAATCTTTCCCAATGAGGAGAGGAATGGACTCAAGTTGGGAAATGTATACTGGGTGCATTACATTCATGGGACCAATGGACCAATTGAGGGGTATCATGTGATCCATCCTGGTGCCCACTGGTGAATACGCCTGCACGTCCAAAGAGCATTTCCTCGGCTGGAGGGTTTTGTTCTTCTGGGCGGCTAGGTGCTGCACTTGGCAGAAAAGACTGGCTGACATTAGGGTGATGTCTGCTGCAGTGTCGATGAGGGCCTCCAGCGTGAGAACATCTTCCAGGGTGATGGAGAGGTAGAATTTCTTGGCTACCCCCCTTTCCACCAGATCTCCCAGGAGCTGTGGCACAAGGGCCTGGCCAGGAATTAGTGCGGCATCACCACAGTAGGGGTGGTGCTCTTCTGAGTCACGGCACACAACTAGGACAGCGTTGTCAGGTGCTGGTGGGGGCTCATCCTCTTGATCGAGCTCTGTGTTGGTGACGGCAACATCAGGTGCTCTTACCAGGCCTGAGTCGGCAGCTTTTTCTAGTTTAGGTGGGACGTCTTCAGTTGTTCCAATATCTCTGGTAGGGAAGGCCGATAGCTGTTGAGTGTCGCTTGGGGCTGACGTCCATGGGAGTCCGTGGGCATTGTCTGGTTTGGGTTCTGGTGAGGATTGTGGGGTCCTGCGTGTTTTGTGCTTCAGTCCTAGTCATTTTGAATCTTTCTTCCGAAAGTCCTCTTGACCCTTGAGGTGATGCTGAGCAAAGAAATCACGCAGCAACTGGAGTAGAACCCACTCATCTTTCTCCGTGGTTTGTCCAGGCTTCAAGTCTGGTTCATAACTTTTCCTCCTGTCTTTCCAGTTCCGTGGTCGATTCCATCGGGAACTTGGTGGAGAGCTTGAATTAGAGAACTGGCTTCCTAGCCGATCTCCCCGCTTCTTCCAAGGCTCTGTGGGTCTTGGTTTTCCTTGGTTAAGAGAGCGCTGTGCCTCCCACCGGTCTGGCCGGGTCTTCAACTGCTGTGGAGGCGGACCAGGGTAACGCTCACTGTGGATTGCTGCTCTCCAACCTCGGTCATGGATTGGTGGTTGCGGATGAGGGTGGCCACCTTCCAATGCCAGGTTGGAGTCTGTAATGCCAAGATTTAGCACTGCCGTCGCTTTAGTTGCTTTCTCGGCTGCTGCTCTTTGTTTGTGGTATGCCTTGATTGCAAGGTCTCGCAGTTGTTGACTTGTCATGGTGTGGGGACAAGCCATGAGCCCAAGGTAGTGATTTAAGGTTGGGTGGAGATTCCGAAGGAAGAGAGCCTTGAAGGTTGCATCTTCTTCCATGTATGCCTCATTTTTGGACCCAAAATATGCCCGACGAAGGCGATTGTATTAGGCTTGGGGAGTCTCTTGTCTGCTCTGTTTGACATCCAAGGCGACACTGATACCTTGTTCCGACTCAGGATCAGCAAACTCTTGAATCAGTGCTTCATGTAGCAGCTTGGAGTCGGCCTTGATTCGACTGGGCTGTCGATCCAGGAAGCTGCGGACCTCCAGGCTGGATGTGATCCTGATGAGGTAGACTCTGTCTTCATTGGTCACATTGTCCAGTCTTTTGAGGTGGAAGTCAATGTCTTGGAGGTAGGTATGAATGTCGTAGCCCCCCATGGGGTTAGGCGTAAACATGTCGATATTCCGAGCTACTTTATCAAGCTCCTTTGTGGTAACCCGGTGTTGGTATCGCTTCAGTACACCTGTTTCATCTGGGGTGCCTTCTTTGAGAGAGACCTTCCAGGCGCTTGGTTCCTCAAGGTCCGGTGATGGGCAAGGAGGTAACTTGTCCCGATGAGAAGTCCCTTGAACGCGGTCTGAGTGCCTTGGGGGAAACAGCACTGTCGGAGAGGAAGTCGGTGCCATCACTGAATCGTAGGAGGCTCCAAATTCTGACTTCACCTCATATGCCTGTATTAGTTCTTGTCTCATCCGGTCAATCTCTTCTGTGTCAGCTCGATGTTTCGTTCTGGCATCGGTGAGCTGTTCTTGGGAGCTGATTAGCTGGTGATTCAGCTTGTGCAGGCATCTCTGTGCCTCAGCCAGATGGTTTTCCAGGGCCTGGATCTGAGCATCCTTGTTCTTGAGCTCTGTGTGGGCTCTGTCGAACAGTGTTTCGGCCTGGTCCAGTCTGGCTTCGAGGTTCTCTCTGGTGGCTATGGCTTGCTGTTCTTGCTGGTCAGCTTCAGCTCTGAGCTCTTCCAAAGCCTGTTGAAGCTTTTTGCTTGTTTGAGGAATCGTGCCTTCTTCTGTCTCCTCTTCCTCATGGGACAGAGACCTTCTTTGTTGGAGTTCTTGCTTGAAGTTCTCAATGCAATGTTGGGCCTGGACTGCATCTCTCTGTGTCTCAGCCAGAAGTTGTTGGGTGTCTCTCTCCTGCTGTTGGAGTGCTTGCACCCTTTGCTGGAGACAGGACGTTTCCTCTTCATTTGTCTTCAACCTGGCTAGAAGTTTGTGTGCGAGGGAGCCGAGTGCTTCGGTTAGCCTTTTACTCCCGCATTTCTGAGTGGGTGGCATGGCCATTAGTTCAGCGATGTCGTCCTCAATTTGGTTAGCTGCTTTGGACCGTATGAGATCGGCACGACTGGGTAGGAAGTCGGAAGTCACAACATCAGGCCAGGTACCCAAATCTTTCCACTGGTTGAGGGGGCTTTCCATGTGGATCATTGTGACTCGGTCAACTGCAGGGTGGCCGCAGAAATCTGTTACACTCAGACTGGAGGTTGTCTAGGTGGGTGACCTGACACCTAAATCTGGGTGAACAAATAAAACCAACAAAGTAAAATAAAGTAGAACTGGGGCCTGTCACTGGGTAACTGGAAGGGTGTAGTGAACCACGGGAATAGTTACCCACGACAAAATAAACAAACAAAAATTGCTCCCTGGGAGAAGTTGTTGCAGGTTAGAACAGTGTGAGTTACTCTAGGGCTGGAGAGATGCCCTAGTCAGGGGTAAAGGATAAAACCTTATCCAGGAAATTGTCGGTCTGTGACTACTGACAGTGTCAGAAGATGACAGGAGAAGTTGGGAATAGAAAGTGGGAAGCAAGAGCTTCAAAAGCAATGGGACTGCATTCAAACTTAGCTTGCTGTTGCAGATCAGATTACCCCTGGGTTGGGCTCTGTTGAACAACTCCGCTTTGACCGGAAGGGGGACCACTAGCAGGTTCTGCTTTACTTGTCCCTATCCGAATTGTTGCGGTGTTAAGCTAGTGATGCAGGTGGAGAGGTTTGAACACTGTCAGGTGTCCCTCCTGAACAGGTCACGTCCCACAAGCTCAATCCCAGCCAAGCAGGCCTGAGTCCGGCTCCCACTTCCCCGATCCCCAGCAATGTCAACTTGGAAGGGGGTATTCTGTACGCACAACTGAGACAACCCAGGTGGGGCTCAGCTTATCGGCTGCACTACCTGAGACCTGACTCGACCAAGGCTGGCAAAATAGCCTTCAGGTATCACCCACCCTAGTGAGAGTCCAAGCTAGGGCCGTTCTCCGAACTCACCCTAGACGAGGTCCTGCTCAAAAGTTGTAATGACCGCCTGAGGTACCTGTCAGCCTTGCCCTTAATGAGTCAGTGGGTGCAGCCGGGCTGGCACGCTTTTGGGCGTCCAATTGCTGAGAACTCCCCTTCGGTTCTGACAAACTGTATGATCGTAAGCAGTGACAGCAGAGTCACAGACAAGCTCAACCAACAGAGAGGGAATGGTAGGCACCTAGCACAGGAAGAGCTCAACTGATCAGAACCAAACAACTCTCCGATGTGATTGTGTATGTTGACTGTTGTTAATAATGGTTGAACTTCTATGCAAGTACCCTTGTTGTGGGAGAGGGAGTGAATGAAAGCCTAAAGTGAAATAAGACCTAAAATAAATCAAAGAGATAAAACAGAAATCAAACCCAATGAGTTGTGATTCTTATTCAATTGAAAACATCAATTAGTTATGCAGCAATAACCTAATTAGATGTTAATGTGTTGTAATCAAGTTAATTAAAAAGTTGATTAAGGCTTTCAGGCAAGAACCTGTGTGTCCAATTATGCGTGTTGGTATTACCGCAGATGACCACCAGAGACCCAACTCAGATGTTATTTACCTACTATGGCTGACCACTAGAGGTGCAATTTCAATGGAGTGGCACTGCTATGGCTTGCCACTAGAAGCGCAATTTTAAAATTGAGTGGTAGTTCTACGCCTGACCACTAGAGGCGCAATTTCGAAATGGAGTGGTAGTTCTATGCCTGACCACTAGAGGCGCAATTTCGAAATGGAGTGGTAGTTCTATGACTGACCACTAGAGGCTCAATGGGGCGTTGCTCCCTTTGTGGGGGGTCCCAGGCAAGTGAGCCTAAGGGGTAGGGTCACTGGTGACCAAAAAAAAAACGGCGTCAGGCAGGCCTTCAGGGCTCTGATCTCTAAGTGGTTAGAGTGGCGTTCGCAGACTGCACTCGTAACCAAAGAGATAGCTGGGCGGTTGCCGACGATCAATGAGTGTTACACACGTTTAATGCATGCACATGCCGCTTGCGGCCTTCTGCGCCTTGCGCAGGTTAACCCCTTAAAACTATTACTGGAGCGAGGAAGCGCTCGCGTTACGGCGACGGATCTAAATAGTGAGTGCACTATATCTCGTCGCAAATGATGCTGAAACCACGGTGGGTCTCAAGAACTGGAGACTCCCAATTTCCAAATTACACACACACTTGGCTCGCAGCGCAAAGTGGTGTTAAACTTGCTTTGTCTAAAGCAGGCACACACATATGAGTAAGATCCTGATAGGTAGCTAAGCTATCGGTCTTATCTCAGGGAGTCCAAGCGCAACAGAATTCAGGTTAGAACCTCGTAACAAGAATTCCTGTTCGCTAATAGAGAGATCTCTGCCAGGATATATGGAAACGGAGAAACTTGTCCGAATCGATCCTGGAAACAACGCGCTATATCTGAGAATCTCGTCAGACATAGGGTTAAGGTTTACTGCAGTTTTAACGAAATAAACAAAAATAAAATAACCAAAAATAAAACAAAATAATATAACTACTAATAACAGAAATAAAAATAACTATATTAAGCCCGTATGTTCCCGCTTATATGCCTTCAGATTGCCCTGAGTGCGATTAATCCTCAACTTTTCCAACCAGTTCACTGTAGCGCTTATTCAACTGTACGTTCAGTCATAAAAAGTTTAAATTGTGTGCTCACAATAAGTTTAAACCTTGTGCCCGCGTTCTTCCACCAATTATGTAGGAATTATTAGCTCAGGTAAATTTTTATATCTCCACCAATATGTTTTGAAATTAATTAACTTTTAATTAATTATTAATTAATGCTGATTATTAACCAATTGTTATGCCGAATGGTCGGCTCCTCCAAACTCAATTGCGAATCCCCGATATCTGTTAATGTGAGACTTAAATGGGATTCATTAATAACCAGTATCGCTTAATAACCTGGGTTAGTAGGCTCGTCCAGCGAGCTGCGTCACCAGGTAATGTAAACGATCGGTAGCGAAGCTCCCCTCACGGCCGATGAAAGAGAGTCTCGCGATATTTCAGGCGAGTTTAGAGGTTTCAGAGCGTAGTAGCCAGATCGCACAGAGGCAGGGACTATTGTGAGCACTCAATGACGGAGGCTGAAGTTGTGTAAAAAGACATGCATTTATTCCTACAACTAACATAAGACAGACATTACACCTAACAAACAATAAACATGAAATAACGGAATAGACACAAACGATGTAATCATGAAAATGCAATGACCAGATTTAAAATGATTAACCTGAAAAGGGAAAAACTGTTCTGCAAAGCAAGCAGTTTGTAAGGATTATAAACCTAAAGGAATATAGCAGGTGAATAGGACAGTTTAGGTTGTTAGAAAGGAAAGGAAGTTGGTTTACTTGGATGCAGGAAAGAAGGAGGTCTTTGCAGTTGGTTGCAGTGGCTGATGAGCTGATGGGTGATGGCTCTCAGGGAGGCGCGGTGTTTGCAGCAGTTGTTGGAGTGGAGTCCCTCCGGTTCTTTCTTCTGGTGAAGCTTGGGCTGAGTTGCAGTTCTTTGGGTCTTCACCGACGGGCTTTAAGAACGCTGCTTGTTTCTCCTTTTTCTTCTCTTTTTCTCCGCCTTTCTCCTCTTTGTTCTGAGGTGCCAGGTTTTATAGCATAAGGTTCGTGATTAGGAGTGACCAGGAATTTGAGTCCTGGACCAATGGCTGACCATCCATTTGGCGGGCTTCGGAAGGGGGTCGGTATCAGTCTTTTTGGGATTTATGACCAGACTGACTTCTCTGGTAATGGTGATTTTCATTAGGCTGGTGTAACTTTTGATACGTCCACTTTTGTGGTAACCACTGACCAGATTTGGAAACTGGAGTGATTTTCCTTCGGTTTGATACCAAACATGCCGTACCAGCCCAGCGGTTCACACCAAATACCATCTGTGATGATTAATTAATGATTACTTATATTATGCTATTATGTTATGTTCTATTACTCACACCAGTATATGGTACAGGTGGTTTAGGTTGTACCTCAACAGATATTACCCTTTATACAGACATTATATGACATATTCTCATGTCATAAGCACATCTTACCCTTAGATAGGCATGGTAGAATACAAAGATCAGATAAGGGTTGCCGAGGAATGTGGCAAAGAAAAAGGGGGGGGGAGAAGGTTTGTCAAACAAAGAAAAAGAATCTCCAAAAGTTAAGACACATTCGAACATAACCTGTACATATCTGTATATTAAGACTAGTAGTCAAGAGTAAATACATATACAGATATACAAAAGCCAAACTTAAAAGAAACTTTCTTTGGGGTGTTGGTCTGTTCGGTGAGTGGTATGTAAGGCAGGACGTCGGGGGATGGGGTTGTGTGCCAAGTCGAGGGGCCCCTGTCCCTGGGGATCCACTCTGCTATCTGTAGGTCGTTAAAGCTTTGGGCAATAAAAGTTGGAGTGCTGGCCTCCCTGGTTATCTATGTGTGTGGGGTCACAAACCCCCCTTTGGGGCCTAGGTCGATATGTGCCTTCTCGTACCAGGGTAGGCCTTGTCTCAGGCCACCTGGAATTTAAGCTTTGTGATATGTGCATGTGTGATCCTACACCTCCTTAATCAGCTTGTCGGTTACTAAATGTCGGCAAATAAGCTTGCCTTTTTCTGTGATTTTTTTTTCAGTTTAATTGACACTTAACAAAGTAATCTGAGACCTGAGATATAACATTAGCAACGATGGTCATTTTTTACACTCATGGATTTTAACATTGAGGACGTGTGTCACATGTCATTTTCACGTAGAGGGAGTTTAATTGTTTTTATCTGTGTCTGTGTGTCAACATATGTCTATTTAGTTATGTCACTGAAATGTATGATTAGTATTGACATTTCCGTAGACTACTATGTTTTAATAAAAATGTATGATCCTTTGGGAGTTGGGCAATAGAACGGAATTGTAAAGTATCAATAAGAAACACTATTAATGAAGTAGCCGCCCTATCCTTTTACTTTGTATGGAGTGTGCATACAAAACACAAATAATGCAGTTGTACTATTATGTATATAATTTAAAAGGTATACTTGCCAGCAAAAGATTGAGTTAATAAAATTAAATGAAAAGTATTAAGACCCCTTGTCATTCATAGTATTATATACTTCTTAATTTTACAAAGACTTTTTTTCTCTCATATATTTAAGTTTTTGAAGTTGATAATCTGGAAAACTGCTGCTTGGGATCAACTATCCATTCTTGACTCTTGGAATAGGAATTGAAGTCGAATCAAACAGCCTTACAGCACCCTCTTGTGACATACAGTAATATGGAAAACAGAACAATTACTAACTGAACGCAACATCCCCCCTTTACTTATGTATTCTTCTTCCTGCAGCAGCACTGTATTCTATAAAAGACACGCTGTCACGATCGCGGTCGGGCGAAGCGGCGATCGTGCGGGCAGGCGTGGAAATAGCAGGCAGACAGGTGAAGTCGGGGCAAAACCAGGGATTTAATGGGCGAACGAGGACTGGAAAACATAGCACACCTACAAACATCAATGACGGACAAGGGAAACCGGGGAGACCAGGACTTAAATACACAGGACTAATCAAAGTAACTAGACAAAGCTGGAGACGATCAGGGAAATACACGTGGGTAATCAGGGGGCGTGGCACACACGAGGAGCGGACGAGCCGGGCATGACACACGCCTTACCTGTAACATTTCTTCCTTTAAGGTCACTACACCCCAGACAAAACAATAATGTAAGTTCAACAAAACACATTGTGCTTGTGCCTTCCTGTAACTGCACAACCTTTTCACTATGAACTGCCTGTTTTGCTTCCAACAAAAATCAATTACAATTAGAAATGTTCCATTCACTGAGGACCACAGTAAGAGGATCTATGAACAACTGTTATATATTTTACACTGAATCTCTCTTTTCCTTTAAGGTATCTCTTTCTAACCAGAAAATCACGCTCAGAACATGCATTTCATTTCTTTGTTTAATTCTGTGAAGTTCCATAGTCCTTGAGCCGATGATGGTTTGTGTGCCCTGGCTGCACAGCTTCCAGTTCCTTAGGCCATTCCAAGCTCAAATGTTCCTTCAGGACCAGTCTTTGGCAGGGCTGGAAATTTGGGAAGTCCACTGGGTACTGAGGCCAAATGGGCAGCATGCCATGCTTTCCCGTCAGCCAGGATGGGTCTCGATGGGTGCAGAGAATTTCTGATGCCCTTTTTGCACATGCGCTGGTTTCCACAGCCGCACTCTGTGCCCTTCTCTGAATGAGGGAGTGCGAGCTCCCTGTCTTGCATCACAGTACTGTTTCATGCGAGATTGGCAAAGAAACACCCAGCAATGCACTTTATTATCATGTCACTTAATTATCACTTATGCCCCTTCAGTATCAGGCCAAGTACAAACACTACACAAGCAGAGTATTCTGTGGGGAAAGATTAATGTCCTCAACTGCTGAGAGCAGCGTGCTGGTGATGCTCTGTGCTCATTACATCTGTGAGCTCATTACTCTCTGTAGTGCTTTTCAATACTGCATTGAGCAGCTGCCAGGATGTTATGCTGCCTCTGAGAATAACTGTTTGTTTAGAAGTAGAATAATTCAGAATAATTCAGAAGATGGATACAGATTTTCTCTTATTAAACAAGACACTGGCTCACTCATAATTGTCCAATAAAAGGTAAGGAGCATTCCTATTGAACAATCATGACTTCTAGCTTAAGTTAACTCCGCTAACTGAGAAATCCTGCTTAGTGGAACACCTCCCTGGTCAGAAGAGAACAACTACAACAACCAAGAGTCACTACCTGGCTTCTGGTTATTGTGCATTAGCTCACAGCTCAGACTGGGAGTCATTTCATAATGAATTGACTCCTCAAGACCAAGCCTTGCAGTGGACTGCAAAGCATCCAGGGACACTGCGCAGCACGTTAAAGGACAGCTCTTATGGAGTGACCACTAAACGTAAAAGTGGAAAAATAAATCATTTAAAAAATGTTAAATGAATAGTTAAGGAAGATGTAGCATTTGATTATGTCCATGCATTTTATAATCTATTCAGTACAAGATCATAGGGGAGTCACAATAGGACATACTGTAAGGAAGGGGAATATTCTGCCAAGAAGGTCAGTGCATCATAGGACTCACTGACAGACACAGACACACACAGGCACAAGGAAACAAGCAGCAGAACATGCATATCACATGCAGAGCTCAGCCATGATGTTAAGAGCACGACACCCTGAGCCAACAAGCCTGTAGGACCTAAGAACAAACTTAGATTTGGGTTTAAAGTTTTCTATCTGGGATTTTCTTGCTGTTGGTACTACAGCCAGACACACTACAGTCTGTAGTCATGATCCTCGTTCCCCAGTAAAATACTCTTATTTTCTTTCATGCGTACTTTGACAAAGACATCAGCTTAATACAATGCATAAGGCTCACAAGTTGAAACTTCAAGAATAGGCACAGACCATGACATCACCTTAAAACCAGCTTGGAAGGTGATGAAATTGTAACCTGGCTGTCTTCATCGCCTGATTTAATCCCCATCGTTAACTATGGGGCCTTAATGTAGCATAAGATTAACCACGATCACAAACATTACACTTCTCAGAGTGGCATCTGGGAGGTTGTCCTGCCTGCTTGTGAGTGTGTGTGTGTGTGTGTGTGTGTGTGTGTGTTTGTGTGTGTGTGTGTGAACTGATACCAGGCTCATGATGGTCATTGACAAGAAAGGGCATTAAACTTGGCAAAAGGGACCGCAAAGAATGGCAGATTGTTATTCTTTATATAAATTCAATAACTAACTAAGTCTTCTTTTATTATTGCTTCTCTTAAAAGAAAAGAGAGAAAAATCCATCAGTTTCTTTTGTTTTCGTTTGTGACTAATTTTCTCTAAAAAAGAATTTACTTTTAGCAAGACAAAACTTCTGAATTCATTTTCTCAGTCTGTCAGTTTGCACGGACACACACACACACACACACACACACACACACAGTCAAATGCATTCATAAATGTATATATATAGTCAGGAGTGGTACTTTCACCACGATATGTCACCCATGTCTTCAAGTAGTGAACCAGTTTTCAATACAATGGTTAAAAAGGCTCAAACCTTCAGTGCCTCGTTGTGCCATCTCTACCAGTGTTTTTTTTCAACAGGGAAAATACAAGTTGTATGCTGGCCTTAGAAGCACAACTTCAAAGAATAGCTGCCATGCTTCTGCCTAGCATGGCAGAGGGAGTAAAATGGTATGGGACTGCTTTGGTGCTGGTAAGGTGGGTGATTTACACAGAGTACAAGGTGCAATGAAACAGCAAGGTTACCGCTCTGTTTTACAACTCATGCCACCCCCTGTGGTCAGCACTTCTATCAAGCAGCAAGGCTGATTCAAAGCACACTGGTGAAAGATGAGGAATCCAGAGAACTGTCCTGCTTGACTGGCCTACAGAATCATCACATCTCCAGCCTATCAAGCTCATGTGAGACCAGCTTCACCGTGAGGTCAGAGAAAATACCAAGCCAGTCCCACCTCTGGGAATAGCAGGATTGAAATTTCCCCTAATATTGTCATAAACGGACAGCTCTAATGGCAAAGGACTGCAAAGCTGTAATTGCTGCCGATATATTTTTCATAAAGTTTGATTAATTGAAAATGAAGATGAAACTTATTGCAATATTTATTATATCACAAAGCAGAAGGCAGCAGGGAAAAGTAAAAAAAGAATCACCCCAGATGGGACTTAAAACCACGATATCCAGCTCAGAAAATCAGGGCCGTGGGCGTTTGGCCAGTGGGGCAACCGGCAGACCTGAGCTTATGACCGGGACACTTGACTCACAATGGAAGCTCAGCAAATTATAAGCAAGCCTGCAAAAGTGACATGAATGGATCTGTGTAATCTATGGTAAAATGCATCTTGGGGCCGAGACATTAACACTCACAGTCCATGAGAAGATGACATCAATCACTGGATCTCAGTCAAATGCGCTCATCGAATTTCCGCTATGCCTTTGGCATTTAATGTTTGTACTTAGCTGAAGAGCTAACTGCAAACATTACTTGAATGGGAAATAAAAAAAAAAAAAACATTTGCATTACAGCAATACGTCACACATGACTATGTAAGGGAATAGATGAAACCCTGAAATGCCGAACCTGAACAAGGTTTTCTGGATTACATTCATAATCCTTTGGATCATCGACGACTGTTCAGCAATAAAACCAATAGGTAATGGACACAATCCACTCACCTACAGTAGAGGGGAGCTTCTCCAACTGCAGTCGGCTATCACCTCAAGGCCGGCAGTTGCTCTTCCTCTGGAGTTTCGCCTGAGTAAAAGAGGTAGACGAGGAGGTGTACGCTCCAGGTTGAGGAGGCGACCCTTCAGACCACCGCTACACCCCATCATACTGGCCAATGTATGTTCACTCCAGAATAAAATGGACTTATTGCATGCCAAGTGTCGGGTGGAGCGGTATCACCTATGTTATTGTCCTGACTGAAACCTGGCTTGATGACACCATCTCAGACTCTGAGGTTAGTCTCTCTAATTTTATGATCTGGCAGACTGACAGGATGTCTCAGTCACGTAAGAAGTGGGGTGGTAGGGTCGGCATATTTGTCAACGAGCGGTGGTACACGAATATTAAAGTACACCACATTGTTTGTACACCTGATGTGGAGATGCTGATTCTATCTGTACGCCCCTTCTACCTTCCGTGGGAATTCCCTACTGTAGTAATTAGCTGTGTCTACATTCCACCAAGCACCAACACCAAGGCAGCGGCGGAGCTAGTGTGTGAGGACGCCAGCTCCATGACGGCAATATATCGCGACGCCCCGGAGTTACTGCCAGTGATTTTAACAACTATAATCTCAACGCTGTTTTGCCATCTTTTTATCAGTATGTGGATATTCCCACTAGGAAGCTTAATACTCTGGACTTATGTTACAGTAACATCTCTGACGCCTTCATCGCGCGTGTACATCATCCACTTGGCCACTCTGACCACAATGTTGTCTTCCTGCTACCTCACTGCAAACCAGAACTGAAGCGCATTAAACCGCATGTGCACCTGGCCACCCTCTGGTCGGAGGGGGCAATTGAACGACTATAAGGTTCACTTGCATGTACAGATTGGGACATTTTCCAGGGTGATCAAAACCATAAAGTTTCTGTAATTACAGACTACATCAAGTTTTGTATTTATTCCAATATTCCCACCAGAACTGTCTGGGGATATCCTACCTACAAACCCAGTATCACTTCCCATGTTAAGCACAGCTTGAAGGAAAACACAAAGCATTTCTATGCAAGGACTGGTCTTCTGTCCAGTCACTCAGTAGACAAGTAAAGAATGAGATAATCAATGCCAAACTCAAATAAAAGAATAGACTGGAGCAAGATTTCAGTACAATGAACACCAAACAGGCCTTTTGGTTACTCACTGGTCAAATACCCTACCATGACCTTCATCCCATAGGCACTGACCTTACAACTTTTGCTGACTCCTTAAACTCCTTCTATACAATGTTTGATAAGCAGGACTACTCTGCTGTCTGTGAGGAGCTGCTCAGTGGCCTTCCCTCTGACAATCCTACAAACCCTCCCTTTACTGTAGAGGACATGAGGCAGCAGCTAAGCAGATGCAAAGCTGGCCAGGCCTCCGGGCCTGATCGTGTACCAACTAAAGTTTTGAAGCTATTCGCCACAGAACAAGCTCCCATCCTTCATTCCATCTTCTGAAACTCATATTGATTGGTGACCATTCCTACAATTTGGAAAACTTCTACCATCGTCCCGGGTGCTAAGAAACCTCGTCCCTCTGAGCTAAGTCATTACCGGCCAGTAGCACTCACATCGATAATAATGAAATGCTTAAAGAAGATTATACTCCATATCATCCAGCCAGCTGTCAGAACGCAGCTGGACTCAGACCGGTTTGCCTCCTGGGTGAAGAGCGGAACAGAGGGTACTGTAGTATGTCTCCTCCACTCCCTTCTCCAACACCTTGAATCTCCAGGCACCTTCGCTACTGTCCTCTTCATTAACTCCAGTTCCGCTTTTATTATCATTCAACGCCACCAGATGATCAAGAAGCTTCTTCAATTGAACATATCCCCATCTCTCATCCGTTGGGTCCATAATTTCCTCAGCAATAGACCACAGATTGTAAGGATAGGCACAGCCAAATCAGCAACTGTGATCAACAACACTGGACCCCCTCAAGGGTGTGTCCTCAGCCCCTTCCTCTTTACACTGTATACCAATGACTGCATTATTTTTCTAACTTTTTCAGTGTGAGATGAAGCTACTTCAGAAAAATGTACATTTTTTCTAACCCTTTTCACAAATATTTACAAGGGCTGCCAATAACTGTGGAGGGCGCTGTAGCTTCTCTAGCTATATTTTTATCAGTGAGCTCCCTTGCCTGCAAGTTTTCTTTTACATATTCTGCAACACCACCTCCCTTCCTGCTTATCTGGTCCCTACTATGTAAATGATTCTCACTGACTGAACAACATTGAAATAATTGCTGTAGTTATGTTACAGTTTACTATGAAATGTTTCTGTGCAACAGGTCAGCAAAAGAAATGGGTGTGCAGAGGCCTAAGAGTGAGGATACGTAAAGACCACCATCCTCAGCCTCAGCAAGTGGTCCATCAATGTCAAGCGGATGACAGTGAACAGCAAACCCCAGTTCTGCCAACCATAGTTACCCCATCAGCTTGGAGGGAATCAGTGGCTGAGAGGATGAGGAGATCCACGGGGTGGAAGGACCCATTCTCTGTGCCTGAGTACGAGATCCACCACTGGTCCGGAGTGAGATACTGGTCGCGACAGCCAGAGAAGACATCTGTAAATGAAAAATCCATTCTGGACCTTTGTAATGCCCTGCAGTCGTTTACTCTCTCTTGAGGGGGAGCATTATAGATTTCTAAGGCTAACAAGATGTCCAACACCCAGAACTGTATTTAAACCTTTAAAATTATAAAATAAATTCAGTCTGATATTGTGTCTGCCAAATAGTGTCATCAATTTGCATCATAAATATAACACTTAGCTGATGGTGGACCTAAATTTTCCAAATAAACCAGGAATCATACGAATCATGTCAGTGCACTTCGTACTGAATTGCACTGGTATAGTGATGTATGCAGGGTTTCATCTATTCCCTTACAAAGTCATGTGTGACGTATTGCTGTAATGCAAATGAACTTCCCATTCATTTGTGTTCCTGCCACTCTATAGCTAAGTACAAACATTAAAATGCCAAAGGCATAGCGGAAACTCGATGAGCGCATTTTACTGAGATCCAGTGATGGATGTCGTCTTCTCATGGACTGTGAGTGTTAATGTCTCGGCCCCAAGATGCATTTTACCATAGATTACACAGATCCATTCATGTCACTTTTGCAGGCTTGCTTATAATTTGCTGAGCTTCCATTGTGAGTCAAGTGTCCCGGTCGTAAGCTCAGGTCTGCCGGTTGCCCCACTGGCCAAACGCCCACGGCCCTGACTTTCTGAGCTGGATATCGTGGTTTTAAGTCCCATCTGGGGTGATTCTTTTTTTACTTTTCCCTGCTGCCTTCTGCTTTGTGATATAATAAATATTGCAATAAGTTTCTTCTTCATATTCAATTAATCAAACTGTATGAAAACTATATTTGCAGCAATTACAGCTTTGCAGTCCTTTGCCATTAGAGCTGTCCGTTTATGACAATATTAGGGGAAATTTCAATCCTGCTATTCCCAGAGGTGGGACTGGCTTGGTATTTTCTCTGACCTCACGGTGAAGCTGGTCTCACATGAGCTTGATAGGCTGGAGATGTGATGATTCTGTAGGCCAGTCAAGCAGGACAGTTCTCTGGATTCCTCATCTTTCACCAGTGTGCTTTGAATCAGCCTTGCTGCTTGATAGAAGTGCTGACCACAGGGGGTGGCATGAGTTGTAAAACAGAGCGGTAACCTTGCTGTTTCATTGCACCTTGTACTCTGTGTAAATCACCCACCTTACCAGCACCAAAGCAGTCCCATACCATTTTACTCCCTCTGCCATGCTAGGCAGAAGCATGGCAGCTATTCTTTGAAGTTGTGCTTCTAAGGCCAGCATACAACTTGTATTTTCCCTGTTGAAAAAAAACACTGGTAGAGATGGCACAACGAGGCACTGAAGGTTTGAGCCTTTTTAACCATTGTATTGAAAACTGGTTCACTACTTGAAGACATGGGTGACATATCGTGGTGAAAGTACCACTCCTGACTATATATATACATTTATGAATGCATTTGACTGTGTGTGTGTGTGTGTGTGTGTGTGTGTGCGTGCAAACTGACAGACTGAGAAAATGAATTCAGAAGTTTTGTCTTGCTAAAAGTAAATTCTTTTTTAGAGAAAATTTGTCACAAACGAAAACAAAAGAAACTGATGGATTTTTCTCTCTTTTCTTTTAAGAGAAGCAATAATAAAAGAAGACTTAGTTAGTTATTGAATTTATATAAAGAATAACAATCTGCCATTCTTTGCGGTCCCTTTTGCCAAGTTTAATGCCCTTTCTTGTCAATGACCATCATGAGCCTGGTATCAGTTCACACACACACACACATAAACACACACACACACACACACACACACACACACACACACACACACACACACACACACACACACACTCACAAGCAGGCAGGACAACCTCCCAGATGCCACTCTGAGAAGTGTAATGTTTGTGATCATGGTTAATCTTATGCTACATTAAGGCCCCATAGTTAACGATGGGGATTAAATCAGGCGATGAAGACAGCCAGGCTACAATTTCATCACCTTCCAAGCTGGTTTTAAGGTGATGTCATGGTCTGTGCCTATTCTTGAAGTTTCAACTTGTGAGCCTTATGCATTGTATTAAGCTGATGTATTTGTCAAAGTACGCATGAAAGAAAATAAGAGTATTTTACTGGGGAACGAGTATCATGACTACAGACTGTAGTGTGTCTGGCTGTAGTACCAACAGCAAGAAAATCCCAGATAGAAAACTTTAAACCCAAATCTAAGTTTGTTCTTAGGTCCTACAGGCTTGTTGGCTCAGGGTGTCGTGCTCTTAACATCATGGCTGAGCTCTGCATGTGATATGCATGTTCTGCTGCTTGTTTCCTTGTGCCTGTGTGTGTCTGTGTCTGTCAGTGAGTCCTATGATGCACTGACCTTCTTGGCAGAATATTCCCCTTCCTTACAGTATGTCCTATTGTGACTCCCCTATGATCTTGTACTGAATAGATTATAAAATGCATGGACATAATCAAATGCTACATCTTCCTTAACTATTCATTTAAAATTTTTTAAATGATTTATTTTTCCACTTTTACGTTTAGTGGTCACTCCATAAGAGCTGTCCTTTAACGTGCTGCGCAGTGTCCCTGGATGCTTTGCAGTCCACTGCAAGGCTTGGTCTTGAGGAGTCAATTCATTATGAAATGACTCCCAGTCTGAGCTGTGAGCTAATGCACAATAACCAGAAGCCAGGTAGTGACTCTTGGTTGTTGTAGTTGTTCTCTTCTGACCAGGGAGGTGTTCCACTAAGCAGGATTTCTCAGTTAGCGGAGTTAACTTAAGCTAGAAGTCATGATTGTTCAATAGGAATGCTCCTTACCTTTTATTGGACAATTATGAGTGAGCCAGTGTCTTGTTTAATAAGAGAAAATCTGTATCCATCTTCTGAATTATTCTGAATTATTCAACTTCTAAACAAACAGTTATTCTCAGAGGCAGCATAACATCCTGGCAGCTGCTCAATGCAGTATTGAAAAGCACTACAGAGAGTAATGAGCTCACAGATGTAATGAGCACAGAGCATCACCAGCACGCTGCTCTCAGCAGTTGAGGACATTAATTTTTCCCCACAGAATACTCTGCTTGTGTAGTGTTTGTACTTGGCCTGATACTGAAGGGGCATAAGTGATAATTAAGTGACATGATAATAAAGTGCATTGCTGGGTGTTTCTTTGCCAATCTCGCATGAAACAGTACTGTGATGCAAGACAGGGAGCTCGCACTCCCTCATTCAGAGAAGGGCACAGAGTGCGGCTGTGGAAACCAGCGCATGTGCAAAAAGGGCATCAGAAATTCTCTGCACCCATCGAGACCCATCCTGGCTGACGGGAAAGCATGGCATGCTGCCCATTTGGCCTCAGTACCCAGTGGACTTCCCAAATTTCCAGCCCTGCCAAAGACTGGTCCTGAAGGAACAGTTGAGCTTGGAATGGCCTAAGGAACTGGAAGCTGTGCAGCCAGGGCACACAAACCATCATCGGCTCAAGGACTATGGAACTTCACAGAATTAAACAAAGAAATGAAATGCATGTTCTGAGCGTGATTTTCTGGTTAGAAAGAGATACCTTAAAGGAAAAGAGAGATTCAGTGTAAAATATATAACAGTTGTTCATAGATCCTCTTACTGTGGTCCTCAGTGAATGGAACATTTCTAATTGTAACTGATTTTTGTTGGAAGCAAAACAGGCAGTTAATAGTGAAAAGGTTGTGCAGTTACAGGAAGGCACAAGCACAATGTGTTTTGTTGAACTTACATTATTGTTTTGTCTGGGGTGTAGTGACCTTAAAGGAAGAAATGTTACAGGTAAGGCGTGTGTCATGCCCGGCTCGTCCGCTCCTCGTGTGTGCCACGCCCCCTGATTACCCACGTGTATTTCCCTGATCGTCTCCAGCTTTGTCTAGTTACTTTGATTAGTCCTGTGTATTTAAGTCCTGGTCTCCCCGGTTTCCCTTGTCCGTCATTGATGTTTGTAGGTGTGCTATGTTTTCCAGTCCTCGTTCGCCCATTAAATCCCTGGTTTTGCCCCGACTTCACCTGTCTGCCTGCTATTTCCACGCCTGCCCGCACGATCGCCGCTTCGCCCGACCGCAATCATGACAGCGTGTCTTTTATAGAATACAGTGCTGCTGCAGGAAGAAGAATACATAAGTAAAGGGGGGATGTTGCGTTCAGTTAGTAATTGTTCTGTTTTCCATATTACTGTATGTCACAAGAGGGTGCTGTAAGGCTGTTTGATTCGACTTCAATTCCTATTCCAAGAGTCAAGAATGGATAGTTGATCCCAAGCAGCAGTTTTCCAGATTATCAACTTCAAAAACTTAAATATATGAGAGAAAAAAAGTCTTTGTAAAATTAAGAAGTATATAATACTATGAATGACAAGGGGTCTTAATACTTTTCATTTAATTTTATTAACTCAATCTTTTGCTGGCAAGTATACCTTTTAAATTATATACATAACAATACAACTGCATTATTTGTGTTTTGTATGCACACTCCATACAAAGTAAAAGGATAGGGCGGCTACTTCATTAATAGTGTTTCTTATTGATACTTTACAATTCCGTTCTATTGCCCAACTCCCAAAGGATCATACATTTTTATTAAAACATAGTAGTCTACGGAAATGTCAATACTAATCATACATTTCAGTGACATAACTAAATAGACATATGTTGACACACAGACACAGATAAAAACAATTAAACTCCCTCTACGTGAAAATGACATGTGACACACGTCCTCAATGTTAAAATCCATGAGTGTAAAAAATGACCATCGTTGCTAATGTTATATCTCAGGTCTCAGATTACTTTGTTAAGTGTCAATTAAACTGAAAAAAAAATCACCGAAAAAGGCAAGCTTATTTGCCGACATTTAGTAACCGACAAGCTGATTAAGGAGGACTAAACCTGTACCTGGCTTTCCTGTCAGCTCCTTGGGGATGGCTAATCTTCAAATTTTATTACAAATACTACAACTTTATTTTGTGCTTTGCTTAAAGTAAAATATCTCCAGACTACTAAATACCGCGTTAATAGTGACATTTTTTAAACTGATTCGCTTCTTTCGCCTCACTCTTCTCTGTGTGACGGGTGGGCGTGGTTGATCTAACCGGCTCCCGATTGGCGGGTATTCGGTAGCTCCTGTGTCATGTGACTGGTAGTAGCGTAGGCAGCACCGCCATAGATTTGAAACCCTGTGTGCCTCGTTGGGCGATACGCGATGTTGGCACGGTAATTGTGAAATAGAGGATTCATAGATATGACTTAGTGAACCGACTATTTTCGAAACTGCAACAACATGAAGAATGTTAAAACTAGAAATCAGGGAACCACATTTCACAGGTAAAAAAATCTGCGGTGCGGTCAAATAAGATACATAACATGTTTACTAGCCTGTGACACTGACGGGATACTAGCATGATTAGTTTTTGTTGAGAATACTGTGAGCAGTACTACATAAATTGGGGGGGCAGTAGTGGTGGGCTTGTTTATTTATTCTACATAATTGTAAGATATAAATGCGTTAATTAGTAAAGAAGTTATGGCTAAAAGATCTTTCCATCTACACCCTGACATGTTGCTTGTTTATGTCTAATTATCGCTCCAAGATGGTGGCGCTGCTGACACGTTGTGGAAAAGCTAGGTGAGGCATCTAGGCTTTCAAATTCATGAGCACCACGATGTACTTCGTTTAAATGGGAGGTTCACCCCAAAACTATAAAAAGATATTTTAGAGGGGGCTTAATGCTATCTGTTCATCAAAGTTCTGCTGGGAGTTGTTCAGGTTTGGAAATATCAGCCGTAGAAATGTCAGGCTTCTATCGAAGTACACTACTCGTATCTCTGCGCATTAGACACGAGCAAGAGCTCCCTGGCGATATCTGCTGCGCAGTGAAATTATTGGTGTGTGGAGTCGGGTAGAAGGAAATAGTTCGTATATTAAACTGCTCGCGACGAAGTCTGTGGATTTTCTTAACCTGTTCATGATTTCTGGTAAGAGATATTGCTGTTGAATTTTTAAAATACGTTGTTCTGGCGCTTTAAGTCAGTGTTTCCCAACCTTTTTTGAATTGTGTACCCCCTGAGAGATTTTCTCATACCACAAGTACCCCCTTTGTCAAATGTGTTGATGATTCAATAAAAGTAGAACGTACAACTGATTATCAAATTTAAAACATTTTATTAAATCTCCATGACTTGAACATTTAATTATTGGGCATTTTATTCTTTTCAGTTTAAATTTAACATAAATATATATGTTGCCACGAAAGTGAATGATAAATCTGAAAATAAATACTAAATTTAAAAAAAAGTAAATAAACCTCCCTTTGTTATAACAAAAGCTGAATGAGTCCCCTTTAAACAGACATTTAAACTTAGAACATCAGGAGCAAAACACTAAAATAAATAACCATATCAGTTTTACTTTGTTTTCATCATTCAACTTAGTTTAGTTTAATGAGACACCTGAGCTTGCTTATCTTTGATAAGCTCTGATAGATCTGGGGGCAGTGTGGAAACAGCTGTTACCAGGCTGTTCTCCACATCCAGTCTATTCCTCTGCTTGGTTTTGATGTGTGTCAAAGCTGAGAAGGTCACCTCACACATATAGGTAGAACCAAAAGGTAAAAGTTCAAACAGTGCATGTTTTCCCAGTTCAGGATATTCCTTCTCCACATCACACCAAAACTCAGTCAATGTCTTCTCAGCAAATGCTATTTTCAGCCCACGGTCAGATGACAAATCCATGAGATGCTCCTGCAGCCTTGCATGAAGGTTGCTGCTGCTCTCACTCACAATGAATGGGTCCCTCACCCAGTCCAGTCTTTCTGAATTTTTTTCAATGTCCTGAAAATACTGGCTAAAATACATGCTGAGTTTGGACAGATGTGCTTTCACCAGTTTGACCACTGGACCCCGGGCAACATCAGTGGTGGCAAGATGGGCATCAAGTAGTGGGAAACAGCTCACATCTCCCTCATCACATTTCCTCTCCCATAGTTCGAGCTTCTTAGTGAATCCTTTCACTCTGTCATACATTTTAAGGATGTGTGACTCCTTCCCCTGAAGTGATTGGTTGAGCTCGTTAAGTTTGGTAAACACATCAACGAGATATGCAAGGCGTGCCACCCAGTTTGCATCCTCAAACACCACAGCAAGAGGATGCAGATGCTCCTTGAGGAACATAAAAACTTCATTGCGAAGCTCATAGAGTCTCAGGAGCGTTTTTCCGCGTGAAAGCCAGCGCACGTCTGTGTGGAGCAATAGCTGTTCGTGCTCTGCGCCATTCTCATGACAGAGAGTTTCAAACAGTCTATGATTCAGTGGTCGGGATTGGATGAAGTTTATCATCTTCACAGCATCATCCATAACAGCACATAAATCAGGACAAACCCTCTTACTAGCGAGTGCTTCACGATGAATAATACAGTGCATCCATTTAATGTCGTTGTTTACCTTTTTGATGTGTCCGAACAGTCCCTTCCCGCTTCCCGTCATCGCAGCCGCACCATCAGTACAGACGTGGCTGCATGTATTCCACTGCAGATCATGTTCTTTGAAAAAGCTGTCTATAACCTGGAACATTTCTCCTCCGGTTGTCTTTCCTGGCAGCTTTTTACAAAATAAAATATGCTCATTTATGTCCGACACATCTTTGTAACGAACGAAAGCCAGGAGCTGAGCATCTCCACTCACATCTGTCATTTCATCCAGCTGCAAAGCGAACTGACCGGCTTGTTTTATTTTCTTCACCACTTGTCCAATAATATTAACTGACATATTGTTGATCCGACGGGACACAGTGTTGTTCGACAGGGGGACTTTTTTTAGTGTGTCAGCTGCTTTCTTGTCAATCATAATTTCAGCCATAACACTAGCTGCAGGAAGAATGAGCTCTTCGACAATTGAGTGTGGCTTTTTTGACTTAGCCACAAGCAGGGATACGGCGTATGATGCCTCCAGTGCTTTGCTTGATACAGACGTAGCTTTCATCATTACAGTCTGACCTGACCTAAATTCCGATAACTTTCGTTTGTAAAAAGCCTCTGTTTTACCGATACTTCCCGAGTGTTTGGTGCTCTGATGTCGTTGTAAATGGGCCGGCTTCATTGCGCTATTTGCTAGGATTTCCCTGCAAAAGAAGCACTGAGGCTGTGGCAGGTCCGCAGACGTAGAAGTGAACCCGAAGAAAATATAATTGTCATTGTACTGCCTAGGTTTACGTTTGGTTTCTATTTTGCGTGTCTTGGGGTCTGCTGAACCCTCTCCTGGATCCAGAGCAACGGGACGTTTCAGCCATTTATCCATATTTGACTGTGGCTGCTTTGACCCGTCAGTGACTTTTGTCTGTCTTGTACTTTCTCTCATGCCCTCTGTCGGTAGCGGAGCGTCGTGCAGATGCACAGCCCTGCTCTAGTCTTTCCGTCATGTAGTTGTTGTTTATGTCTTTTTTTGCTCTTTTCATTGATAAAAGCTGGGTTTGTTATTCATTAAGCAACACATCCGAGATAGATTTTCTTTCTATACCAGGGCACAGCTAATGGAATGGCTGATAATATTTACCCATCATCAGGGAAATTAAATATAAAATTTTTTTCCACGTACCCCCTGTAATGTGCTCGCGTACCACTAGGGGTACGCGTACCCCCGGTTGGGAATCACTGCTTTAAGTAGTGAAAGCAAAATTGAATCTTATTATATTGCTTATTCATTAATAAGTAGCTATAACATGTATACTGCCCAATGTTTTGATTTAATAAATATTTAAAATAAATAAATATTTCAAAAACACTTCAACATTTAAAATAGTTCATGATTTTCAGGAGCGGTACAGTGGTTAGCACTGTTGCCTCACACCTCTGGGTTCCAGGTTCGAGTCTCCGCATGGGTCACATGTGTGCGGAGTTTGCATGTTCTCCCCATGTCGTCGTGGGGTTTCCTCTGGGTACTTCGGTTTCCCCCCACATTCCAAAGACATGCTGAGGCTAATTGGACTTGCTAAATTGCCCGTAGGAGAGCATGTGTGAGTGAATGGTGTGTGAGTGTGCCCTGCGATGGGCTGGCCCCCCATCCTGGATTGATTGATGGATGATTTTCTGGTCACACCGCCCCCTCAGAGCCCACCAATGACTGTCTCATAGTGTGATGTAATACACAATGTCCGCACCACCCACTTTTCAGTGAGCAGTAAAAACACACCAGCTTGTCTCAGCGGACAGCGGCTCTTATCAGATAAGGGGAAAAGGATGAGATATCAAAAGTAAAAATAAATATATCACGTTTGGTTAATATCAAATGAAAACAGCCCTGCAATAATATATTGGATTCTAGGATATCACCTATTAAAAGGGTGAATCTATTCTAGCAGACCATAAAAATCCAATTATGAACAGTGAAAATGGGCATAATAGGTCCCTATAAACGACAGGTTTCTGTCCATGGTGCTGAAAACCAGGATTGGCAGATTTCACATTACAGCGATTCCCCCACTATATCGCGGATTTTCCTCCGACGCCTCACAATTCTCTGCGTATCCCGTACATTGTTTGTGGTCCGATTGTTTTCGTTTTGTTCTAAGCCCTACGATGGAAGATGTTGACCATTCAGGAGAAGGTAAAACTTCTGGATGTGCTTCGGGAAGGAAAGCGTTATGCGGACGGCGTTCGCCATTATGGTTTGAATGAATCAACAGTATGCTACATGAAGAAGGATGAAAAGAATGTGTAAGAGCCATATATGTTTTAATTTTTATATATTCCATTACATATATAGAGAGAAAGTTGTGTGTGTGTATATATATTAAAAATTATTATTATTATTATTATTATTATTATGTCACTCATATCCTTAGCCCGACATACAGATATATGTGCTGTTTTAATGAGTTTACATGTGTTTAAAGCATGTGGGAGGGGTATTTTAAGGCTTAAACTTCAAAAAAGATTTATATGTTCCTTCTGTATCGTGGATTTTCACCTATCGCTGATGGGTTTGGAACGCATCTTCCGCGATAGGGGGAGGATCAAATTTACCTTTTTAACCTGATTTAACTTCAACCCTCTTATTTTGTTAACAGAGTGTGCGGGTGGAATACAAAGGATTACAGTGGGTAATAGGTGATTTATATTGACCTTAATTATCACCCAAGTGACTCTGGACAATCAGCTCAATAATGCTTCCCAAACGTTTCTCTCTTTTTCACTAGTTACACTTCATTACACCGAAATCAAGGAAGAATCAAATGTACAAGCACATTATACAAAATTTAAGATGCAAACACATAAAAAATATTTTGTAAAAACATTAAAAACAGATTAATATATATTGTGCAATTTGAAACTTTACATTTAGACCTCACTTAGAAAACGCAGGTGATGACCAGCCCAACCAGCAGTTCCGTCTGGTTGTACAGAATACCTACTCAATTAAATTTTGAGGTCATGACTAAACTAAATTTCAGCTCTGCCTTTAACATCAGCAGTTAGATGAAACTGATCATTCCAGAGGGAAATACAGTGAAGCCATGAAACATACTAGATGTAAATATATTAATTTTCACATACACTTGAGCTCAGTGAATTCAAGCGCGTCATACACTGTAAAAAAAAAGAATCCACCAAAAAACGGTTTTAAGTTAATGGACTCTTCCTTCAATTTACAAATATTGTAAATTCAGTTTTCCACAGTTTCTTAAATGATAGTTTATTTTCATTTTTAATTCTTCATTCTGCCAATGCAGATTTGTTTGTTTAATAAATGGTGTTGTTCTTAAAAGTACAACAAGTAATTTGAGAATATAGTAATTCACTACATTGATTATTTTTCATAACTCAATGGCCCATAAACATACAGTTATCCATCTGAAGCTGGATTTAAACCAGCAAATTTTGGATTACAAGCCCAAATACTTGAGCTACTGAGCCACACACTTACACTGACTCAGCTTAAGTTGCAGAGACACAGTGGACTTTCTGTTGGATGTCAGACAGAACGGCAAAGGACCCCTCACTAACAGGAACCTAAAACACACAAACACTTGGGAACACTTCAAATGCGTGATCTGACTCTGCAAGGGGAGAACATGTTCACGTGGAGTCTTGGCTTTTCACAATGTTTCATTCCTGCTTATAGCTAAGGTTTTTTTTAGCCGTCGTCACTCTAAGGTTGCCCATTAATGGTTTGGAATTGGGAATGTAAAGCTGTTTTGTTAGCATGTCTGCCTTACAATTCCTTTACTGTAAGTCAAGGCCTGCTGGAACTCAATACTGCTTCATGGCGCTTGTATTTACTCTTTATTTTCTATTACATTATGTTTGAGACTAACCCCTTTATCTACCTCTCCATTCCTCCTGTTGAGCTCCATACAGAACTAGTGGAGAAAAGGGGTGCTTGGAGGGGAGACGATATCTCTGGATGCCCACTTAAGAAATATCTGCGTTACCTTCCAATACACCTTCCAAACTTAAGTGGATTGAACATGGGTGCTGTTGAATTAATAAAAAAAATGCACTGTATTAAAATTATTTTGTTTATATAACATAAAATTGAACTATAAACATGAAATTTAAATCTGTTTATATATTGACAAAATAATAATTCAGAATTTTGAACCCTCATTGAACAAAATTAAACCTAATATGGACAAATGGAAAGCATTGAAATTATCCTTATGGGGGGAAGGTTAATGTTACTAAAATGGTTGTGGTGCCTCAAGTTAATTATCTCTCTATGATGCTTCCATTTAATATTCCGGAAAGGATATTTGAACAGTACGAGAGTATAGTAAAAGATTTTTGTTGGGAAAGAATAAACCTAGGATTAAAATTACTTCGCCCAGAGACAAGGGAGGTCTAGGATTGCCAGATGTTAGATTATATAGCATGTCATTTGAAATAGCCAAACTCTACTATCACTGGAAGAATGTGAATTCTGATGTGGACTGGATAGCTATCGAGAGCAATTTGGCTTCACTATTTCAACCTCTGTACATTCTGTCACAATGGGGGGACAATATAAGAAACACAAACCCGATAATATCTTTTTCGAGGAATATATGGATCAAAATACATAAGAAGCTTAAAGTATCACATGACATGCAGCCATATTCCTCAATTTGGCACAATCCTCAAATACAAATAGGAAAAAGTATGGAAACAATGGCAACCCAAAGGGGTGAAAACTCTTTGGGATTTATTCGTAAATGGGATGTTTATGTCATAATCAGACTTAAAGAGTAAGTATGATGTAGGAGGAGGAGGGAGTTTTTGGAAGTTTTTGCAACTGAGGCATTGAGTCACAAGTGTTAAAATGCAGAAGATGAATGGTCAAGAATACTTTCTAGAGTGGGGAAATATTATAGGGAAGTAAAAGGTACATTTATTCAGTATAAAATTATACACAGATAGTACTGGACACTAGTTAGACTAAATAGAACTGGTCAGTGTTGGAATTTTAGAAGGCAGGTGGGGGCTTATTTACACATGCTGTGGCAGTGCTCTCAGGTATATCCATTTTGGGGTAGAGTTCTTGGTCTCCTGGACAAATGGCTAGGCTTTACTTTTCCCCGCAAACCCGACTCTGTCTGCTAGGAGATAGAGTGGAATTGCCAAAGGGGAATAATAAACAGTTTAAGGCTGTGATGGTGGGACTCATAACTGCCATGAGGGTAATATTAAGGCATTTGAAATCCTCAACAATCCCCAATATAAAGGAATGGACCGATGAGATGATTAAGGCAGCTTCATATGAAAAAATGTTGGACAGACTAAATGGGAAACGAGGTATAATGAAAATGTGGGAATGTTTCTAGGGCCATGTTTTTGAAGGATAAATGGCTGGGAGGTTGAACTAGTGATTGGTCATATTGTTTTATAAATGTGAATGGCTGAAGTGTATTATATGAGAGTGCTGTAACTTTTTGGTTAGAAAAATAAGAAAAATTTGAATTACAAAATAAAATGTTCTTAGAAAGTAATTTCATGTAACCACTAGTCTTAAAATTAATTACATCCAACAGTACATTTTTTAGTGTAGGTAAGTAGATGGATCGATAAAATTAAATAATTATTACAAATCACAAATAACTATTACAGTCATGGCCAAAAATATTGGCACCCCTGCACTTGTGTCAAAAAACACACCCCTTCTCCTAGAAAATTGTTGCAATTACAGATGCTTTGGCATTGTCATTAATTTCTCTTGTTGGCACTTGAAGAAAACAAAAAGAGGAAGAAGGAAAAACAGGAATCGGAGACATTCCACGCCAAAGGGCACCTGCCCTTCTCATATTGTCTCAAATACCCAAAGCCAGTCAGAGTGGTCTGGGGGTGATTGTACACCAAAATAGGCCATTTCATTCATGTTGATCTTAGTCTTTCTCATGATGGTGGGTAAATCTGGGGTGGCTCTTGTGGTTCTCATATGAGGTCTTTGGTGCACATTAAGTGAATCAGATACAGGCCACCCATTGTGTACCTCTGTGCCATTTAAATGGGCTTGCAATCTGAAGAGGTGTGAGGTCACAGTGATTTAACACTGGTCCACTTTTTCTTATGGCCTTGAGCCAGGTCATGACAATATCTTGTGCAGCACTAATGACGTAATGGCATCTGCTCATGTTATCTCATAACTTGAAGCTGTTTGTGCAGCACAACCCACACGGCACCAACAAGACATTGAGAACAATCCCAGCAGCCCTCGGCTCTCTTACCCAATGCTGTTATAAGGGGACCAAACTTCTTTAAATTTCGCTTCCACAGTGGCTTTTGAAAAAAATAAGCAAATCACGCAATGCTATTGAAATTATTAAAACATAGAGATTAACAGTCAGATATGTTTTGTGATTTTAAATGAGGAAGTGATATATTGGATATAACACGAATGTATTTCTTATTTCTTTTTTTTTGGGTTTTCTGTGGTGAGAAATGAAAGCTACAGGCATGTAAATATTGCTTCCTGTAGTAACTTGTAAAATGTTCCTCATTGTTAACAATCACATTACATGTGAAGGTGTCAGTCAGTGGAAACGCATAGTGAGGCACGCTGGCCAGCCATTGTATTCGTTCAGGACCAGCCCATCAAGTAAAGGTTTCAGCACCACGGACAGTGACCTGTGTTAAACTGACCTCAGGTTCCTACATTGGCTCTATGGAATTTTCTGTAAATAATTAAATGCCACTGGCCCCCTACATGCGGAAATGTTTCCCCCTCCCCCAGACTTCTTCAGAGAGCTTTGGAGGACATTGTCTGCACGCTACCAGAGGCAACTAAGAATGTGCTTGAGTTGGGAGGAGGCAGTAGTCCCCATTTTTCCCTCCTGCTGTAGAGGGTCATTGGGAGGAGGTGGGTTTGCTGCTCTCTTTCGTGTCTCTTCAGCAGGTGGCTCTTAGAGATTTGTCTGAGAAAGGTCTGTACCAGGCTTGTGTTAAAGTGCTGCATTTTCGGGCACTGAGTGGACTGGCGGATTCTAGGTGGTCAGGTTTGTTGAGGCCTGGATCTTCCCCGCGGGGATGTTGGAGGTCCCTGTACAAGCCCCCCATTGAGAAGCACACGGTGGATCTTCAGTGGCAGATTGTGCACGGGGCAGTGGCCACAAACAGACAGGTGATGCACATTGATTCCACAGGGTGGCAATTGGTTTTCTTAGCTAATCTGTTTCTTTAAAACAAAGAAATGGATTGTTTACTTGTGTCTTTTATTCTACATCATAGATAATGCGAACCTTCATATAAGTAAGAGGTAATATTTTGCTCAGTATCAGTTCAAGTTCAAATACTTCAGGTTTTTTATTTGACAAAACACATAAAATTGTCATGCAAAGTCATTGATTTATTTTTAAAACTATTGCACTGTGATACATTTAACATCATATTTTCAGTTCTGCCAAATCTCTTATTGACAGCTTAGTGGTTTTCCAATGGCTTGTGGCGTCACATGGTGGTCGAAAATGATATTACAGGCTTTTGTTGAAATTACCTTAAAATTCATCTGGAATGTATTGATTTATGCTGTAATTAATGATGCAAATTAACACAGATGGGACCATTTTGACCCAAAACAGCTAGTTGGAGGGTAGCAATCCTCCAGATTGCAAAGGTCAAGATACTAAAACCTGGAAAAGTACAAAGGACTGGAGCAAAAGAATAACAGTGAAAGCTGTCAGAAACAGGCAGGAAACTCTGCATGGATGTTTTGGAAGAGGTAGATGGTCCAGTTGGCTGTATTAGTCAGTCTGCTGAGAAACATAGCGCCAGTAAGCCAACAAAATGCAACAAACATTTAGGACTGACTGCAGTATTAATTCAAAGCATGATTGTGTTTTTCTTATTTTTTATTGATTTATTTTTGTATTATTAATTTTTTAAAGTAACTTGATTCAGTTAAAAGGGGTTTGTCCATTTGCTTTAGCAGAAGTTCGTGTAAGTATGATGTTCACCTTCCCTTTTCATAGTCTAGTCTTTGCCAAGTTTTATGCTTATTTCCCCTGGTTAAGTTAATCTGACTTGTGTGTTTAGGAGGGTCATACATGCTTTTTGTTTGTAATGGAAGCACAGGGTCTGTACTTGCAGCTTATTTGCCATGTTAATGGAAGCATTTTACCTTCCTCTCTAATCTCTCTTTTTCTTGGCTCTCACTGCAGTCTCCTCTATGCCAGGGTTTCTCAACCCAGTCCTTGGACCCCACTGCAAAGATCCACAGTTTTGCTCTGTCCAAGCTCTCAACACAGCAGTAAAAGGTGACTGTTTGGTTCATGCATGCAGGGATCTGGGACAGAGCAAAAACGTCTGGTGGGCTGAGGAATGTGTTTAGAAATGCTGCTGTATGAAGTATTAAACCATTTGGCCGGTTGGATAAATGTTAAAATGTTTTTTCAAAATATAAAAAGAGATAATCTTCTGTTTTGCGTCTCATTACAAGCAAACTTGTTTTTTGTTTTTATCTCACTCTAGTATTTGATATCTAATTTTCAGTCTTCTGGCAATATAATCTGGTGAATGGGGAAAGACTTCCAGCAGAGGCTCCGGTTTCTTCCCACAGTCCAAAAGTGTGCAGGGTAGGTTAATTGGCAAATCTGAGTTGTGAGTGTTTGCGCCCTGCAGAGTGTTGACTCCTGCCCAGGGTTGGTTCCTGCCTACGCCTGTTGTTCCAAGGACAGGCTCCGGTCCCCCCCGCGACCTCAGTTTGGCATGCTGTCTCCCCCCTTGGTTTCCTTTGGTTTACGTCTTCACTAGCCCCCTTGTTGCTTTGACTTGTGTGTAAGTTATGTATGTGTGATTGTATTGCTGCATAGGGAGTGACTGCTATTTTGTTTTGCAAGTGTGTGTTGGACTCTGTTTATTTGGTCAGGGAGTGAGGTGGAGTGTTTGTCTTTTGGTTTCCTTTTCTTTTGCACTTAGGTGAGATTAGCTGTGGGTCGCACTTGATAGTTGGGGATTTTGTTTGTTATTTTGGCTGTGGTCAGTCCCAAAGTCTTTTGCACCGGGTTATTTGTTCAGTGTCAGTATTATACATGAAAAAATTAAAATACAAAAAATATCCCTTTGTCCACTGGTGTTCCCTTCTTGCCCTCACCCTGTTTGTCCCTTTATCCCATTCCCCTTTCCCATGAATACTGTTACACTCCAACCCTAGACAGGATATCATAACAGCATCTTACCTATAGTTTTAAAAGAGATGAGGGATATTATTCATTGACCTTTATCTTTGCTATTTCAGAAATCCGTATCTGCCGGTGTGGTACCTTCTGACTGGAAGTATACACTGTAAAAAAGGCAAAATTTGTCACAGTTTTAAACCATTTTATATCAGCCAATTTGACTACAGTATAGTTATTTTTTTCCTCTTATGTTAAATGACAGAAAAGGTTTATCAAAACTACATTGCATAAACATAATTTTACGCACAGTTTGTAAAATAACAGGGAAACCCCTTCAGTGAAACTGGTCAATTTCTTTTCTGTATTTTTACAGAAATTAAACTTATGGTCATATGCTTTATCTGTAAAATTTTAATGGTTTTATTGTACCAACATGTGTTTTAAGTAAAACGAAGGCACAACAGCTGTTTTCTATAATTTTGCTTTCATTAACTTTAATTTTACATTCAGTATATATAAAATCTACATTGTTTTACTGTAATAAAACAGATATCCACCATAATTGTACTGTGTTGTTGGATATATACGAAATGGTTTGCACAGAGCTAAGGTTATAAACATAAAAAAATGACTTAAAATTAGAAAATATAGACCCTATATTATAGGGAATATGCGAGTCATCGAACTGATATTGTAACGAACCCAAACTACAGTAGCGTCAGAGGCTGTAAACGGAGAACAGATCACCACCAGACTGCAGCTACAATTACAAAGATAATTTTATTCAGTACAATTCATGCAGCGACCCATCGGGTCGGATCTGGATTCACAAAGAGCTCGGTCCCGCTTTCTCCCCGTAGCACACCACCCCTTTTTAAGCGTGTGTTAACCCACGCTACCGCACAGTAAATCCCGCACCACACAACATCCCCATTAGGGCACGGCACACCAATAGCACTGCAATACACAGTAATCCCCACACTTCGGGCACAGGCAAGCATTACGGGACCCGAACCGCCTCTATAGTCCTGTCCCAACCCTAAGTAGTTACACTGCACATTTAAACCACACGAAACACTCACACAATAAAGACATAATTAAAACATAACACCCCCTCCCCCCCCGGGGATCCGGACCCTCCCCCGGGGAAGGAATAATCACACCGGTCCTCGCCCTACCGCACCGGGAACTGTCCCTACCGCCCACTCTCTGGCTTCACCGCCGGCAGCCCTAAACGGCATGCGAGTGGCACCTCCCCCGGGACCCAACGCGTACGGTGCCTACCAGACCATATCTCCCTAGCGCGCCTTCCATTCCCTCTCTTAACCCCAGATCCCTCACAACCCAGGTGTAGCCAATTAACTATTACCTTCCACGCCCATCCCTCACCCTCCACACGCACACATATCATCATTACACAGTATTTGAGGGATGGAGGGATGAGAAGAGTGGGATGGAGGGAAGTATTAGGAGAAGGAGGTTCCTCGGAGCTCCGAGATGTGTTTGGCTGTAATAAATCTGGAATATAGCTATATGACATAGTTTTTGATAACACCAGCATTTATTTTTTAGGTTTGTCGAGCTCCGTCAAAACAGTTGAATTAGAATGAGTCCATTATGTAACTGGAACCCCTCTCACATGTAAACACAGTGACACGCTACAGCGTTGGTTTGTTGTCTGAGGCTATGATACTGACCATAAACACATTCTCAAATTTCACTGCACCAATCACAGCATATGCAGGCAGAAAAATGATAGCAAACAACATTCAGCATTAGACTGTGAAACCGTCTGTAATGTCTGTGTTTATCCAGTGGACCATAAATTAAAATAAGCTTTCCTATTTCAGTTTCTTTCAGATGTTATAAAGTAGTAAATAAAGAATCATATTAATTAACCATGTATTACTGACTATCAGACAACTTCAACAAGTTACCAAATGGATGCAAAATCAAAGATATTCATTTGCGCCTGGCACTAACCATGTATTCCTTCACAGTACTAAGCCATAGAAAGGGCCTCAATGAAACCCCTGCATTCCTGCATCGCAGATACTCTAATCTCAGCATTTATAAGATTATATTTGTACTACCTGCCAATTTTTATATTAGACGAGACTAAAAATTGAGAAATATCTATATGCAGAAGTAGTTTTTCCTGATAAGAAGGATAATATCAAGACTGTCAGCATTTACAAATCGAATTATGACACATCTGAGTAGCCCAGACTGTCCGGAAAACAAAGCCGTACAGCATATGTGGCTGACTAATGTACATACAGTGTAATAAGCTTATAATCAAATGGATAGAAAAACGCTCAATAATAGACAGGATTCAGAGGGTAAATAAGGTGCATCATGTGGAAGAGAAGTTAGGTGGCGTTGGGGTGCATTGTGAGTTTCATCTGGTAGCTAGAAGGGAACAAAAAGGGCTTTTGGGGGGGGTGGGGGGGGTACTTCTCCGGCGGCTACATCGCTCTACCTTTTTTTTTAAATGATTTATTTAAAAAAAAATCTTTTCTCCTTACACTATAATGGCAGGTTTAGGACTAATACAGTACAGTCATAACCAGTGTCAAGGATTCTATGCATTGCTACACAGAGACAAGTCCAGATATTGAGCCCAAGGCTAAAATTGTGGTTTACTTACAAGTGCACTTTGCTGGGCAGTGGGGGTGTTTGTCCTTCTCTGCTCACATTTTCCCCTCTTATCCTGTCTTCTCCTCCGCAGCACTTCCTCCTTCTCTCTGTTGCTCCTATATTCCCTCCCCTCCAGTCATCTATGTTCTCCTTCCTCTGTGGTCTCTCCTCTTCTCCCATTCTTCAGTTGTACTGTCTTCTCCGCTCTCCCTGTATCCCTCCTGTCTTCTGGTCCTGTCATCTCTTCTCCAGTCATCCCCTGCTTCTCAGTCATCTCTGCATCTTTTCTCTCATTTGTTTGCTTATTCTTTGATTGTTTGTGTTATTCCTTAACTCACCACCCCATGCTGGATGAGTCTTGATGTTTTTTGTTCTTTTTAAAGTTAGGCTTATTCCTTTGTTTTTGTGCCATATCTTCTGCCCTCTTCTGGTTGCGGCAGTGCATGACGCGGGTGGAAAAATAGGGTTTATTACAACACACATCAAAACCAATAGGATCAGGATGGATCCAAAATAAACAGCAAATGTCCAGGAATGAACTAAATGATGGAATAAACACAACTAGAGAACTATATACATACATACAACATACAGCTATAATGAACCATCAAAGAACAGAAGCAGAACAGGCACTTAAATACACAGCTAACAAGACACAATGCAGGACAGTGAGAATCATAACCAATAACAAGGACTGAGGGCAACCCAGGAACAGGTGTTACAGTTAAACAGCACTGGTGAAATCAAAGTGACCTTTCAGCCACATGGTCAGCTCTGCATCGCCCTCTGCTGTTTGCATTAGAAGCTGCTTGAAATTCCCACTCTCCTTACCAACACCTCGAAAAGCCAGGCCTTGCTGTGCCAAGTACTTAACTTCAGAAGATTTTTCCTCACTTGCTGCTGCTCTTTCCAGCTCATCTGAAGGTTGAATATTAACAGGATTGATCTTCTGAATCCATGTCATCAGTGCTAATCTGTGGCACTGCCTGTCTTTATGTGCACTGAATTTCCCCAGTGCATTTTCCAGTTTCACATGCCAGTCTTCACAAGAGCTGAATGTGTCTTTCATGCCAGTTTAGACATTTGTGTTACAAATTATTTTGCACAGTAGAAACAAAGAACCCCCCTTAAGACGAGGGGGGGGGCTGTAAGGGAGCCCAGTGTGATCTTTAAACCATTTCTCCTGAAAGCAGGGTCTCCTGTTTGATAGACGTGACATTTACATTTGGCTGATTTGGTGAAGGTCCAAGCTCCTCCCCCCTCCTCCCTAATACACCTTCATCTTCACCTGCCTGTCTGCTCTCTCTCTCTCTCTCTGTCATTGACTCACACTCAGTCTCCCTGCTTAAACGCCATATCTGAAATACACACCACAAGCCAAACTAAGAAACATATTAAACTAACATCAGGATCAGGCTACTGTAACGTCATTATTCACTCTTAACCATCAATATTTGCTCCTTTTCTCACTCCCCTCCATGTCACCTGCATTCTCTGCTGTCAGCAGCCTCTTGCTGTCTCTCCCTCTTCATCTTTACTCTCAGCACAGCAGAGTCTACATGAAAGCAGTTATCAGTAAACAAGTGGTGTTTCTTGGCATGATGCTCAGGAATGGATCTCTCAGGATTTGTTATCTGAATGGGTTGATTAATATATGAAGAACCCTTGACTCACATACTGTATACGTCTATCATCTGACTGGCACTAATTATCTCACTGTCTCTACTTACTTTCCTGCTTTTCTGTGGTTGCCCAAAAACTCACGATTGTCACACTTCCTCTTCATGATGACACTGTGAATAAAAGCTGACTGTAATAAAACTACCTTCATTTAAATCACACATTAATAATGCAAAATACCTTAAGTAAGCAAGTATAGCTTTCTACAGTAATAGAATATAAAATTAATTAAACCTATTACTGTCTATAAAATAACACATTCAGCACTATATCAGACTTTACATGGGCTTTCTGACCAATATAAATATACCTGAGTGAGCACCGTTGTTAGTTTCTAGGAGAATGTGCAGCTAATAACATCTCCAGGTAACTTAGCCAACGCAACTGCACATGAGGCAATTATTATAATTATAATCGTAGTAGGGGTAGGGGGCGCTATAGAGCGAAAGGGTGACTACGCCACTCTGTAACTGTCACTAAGACGGTTATTTTATAATCACCTTTTGCTGGTTTGATTTAATATAGAATGTATACTGTGAAATGTATGCCAGTGCCCTCTGCTGACTATTTAATTGATCCGTGTTAACCCTTGAATACATGGTCAGGTGACGGAATAGGGTAGGAGTAAATGCATGCTGGGAGATTCATGGAGTCAACTTGTGGTTTGTCGGCTTGTCACGGCAGGATCTGTAATAACTCCTAAGCATTTGGTCAGAAGGCGCAAACGGTAATTTATATTTATTGTATTTACTTGTTGTCTTGTATTGAAAAGTGGAATTGCGGTGATGTATGAGCCGCTGTTTAGCGGTAATATCATGGATCTTTTAGAATGTCTTGTAAGATTAAATGTAATGCAGGAATTTAATAATATGTTTATTTTATAGTTTTTCACGGTGTCTAGAAGAATAAAGACGGAATAAACTTCACCATCTGTCAGGCATATGTTTTCTGTACCAAATGAAGAACTTTTGGAGCTGTTATATCTTCTATGGTAAAGGTAACCTTACAGTAAATGACTTCTGCTGTGATCTGAAGCTATATAAAAAATTTTATTAAATAAGATTAAATTTACCTTCTGCGAGGGGCACCCTAATATAATGATATATATAATAATTATAATATGATGTAATTATATAATTATAATAAATGTAGTATAATTATAATTGTGCCCTATTCAAACAATAAAGAGAAACTACATGCAGCACTGAAAAACTATTCCACGGCCAAAAAAAATGTAAACATTCTTTCTATATCAGAAGCTAGTCTCTGACTGAAATTTCTATAAATCTTTATATAAACTGATAGCAATTAACCTAAGAGTGCATGCTTGGATTGTAGTATCTGCATGTACTGTGGAACTAAAAAGAATCATAATCAACATATATAATTACGTAAACGAAAAACAAATACGTTGCATTTTGCTTAATAGTTTTGCACGTTGCCATAATTTATATTTAATTTAAAGTATGAAGCACCCAAGCAAAGTTTATGTTGAAATAATACTCAAGATTCTTAAGTCTTAGCTCTGGCACAGTGGTGGATCTAGAAAATTTTACATGGGGTGGCGAGAGATTTTAACAGAGTGGCATGGAGGTTCAGTGAGAAACCGACTATCATTCAGAATCGTGGAGCTCAGGAGCATACTTACACTGAAAAAGTGACAATTTATCTAAGCATTTGGACTCTCATGGTTAAAACAATGCTGATTGTACTTTTCATTATCACTGACCAGTTGTTTTTCTTTGTTGTGCTGTGCAGCAGAATGTTTCACAAACATATCCAAATTAAGAGCCTTTGCAAGCTGATTCTCAATGCTCAGCAGAGTTTCCAGGTCCGCGGTGTTCATGTCCAGTTGTGCTATTTTGAAAACATAGTTTCGGGTAAATATTAGGAGGTCATGGGTTGCGGATTTTTGGGTTGATTTCATAATGTTATACAGCAGCAGACTGCAAGGGGAAAAAGAAACTAATTATTATCAGTGCAAGTGGCTCCTAATCCTGAGTAATGCTGGATCTCTAGCCACCTAAAGTAAGAGACAGATGCACACGGAAAGCAGGGCTGCCGACTACCATGCATCTGGCATGACTTTCACGCTCTCAGACACTCACACAAGGAATCTTCCACTATATTATTCCACTATAAGCCTAAATGTAGCTACATCAGAAGCGTTGGTGTAGTTTGCAAACCCTACATACCATTTAGAACAGGGGTCACCAACATGGTGCCCACTGGCACCAGGATGCCCCCAAGGACCACATGAGTTGTCCACGGACCTGTTCTAAAAATACCACAACTCACCAGTGGGCAGTGACTAAAATTTCATTTTATCTTGTTGCTATTCTTCTTTAATCACATTTGTATTTATATAGATTTGAAAATGACAATATCCAAAAAAGGATTTAAAACGTGTTTATTCTACATGAAGTTTAGATAAGTTTAGGTAAAGTCTGTTCTGGTAGCCTTTGTATGGCTCAGTACCCGTGAAGTAGCTCTCAGTTTCAAAAAGGTTGCTGACCCTTGATATATAGTATACCCCAATCATGGGTGATATATCCTAATCAGTAAAATAACAGTCGGCTAAATTCCGCATAGTGATCTCATTAACTGCGTGTTGTTGCTGAAATACATCACACAGACGTCGGGGGAATGTCGAATCATCAGAATATGTAAGATTTATACATTTGGTTAAGCTGAACGCATTTGCTGTTGAATGCAATTCCTATCACATTAACAATTACTGGTTGAAAAATGAATTGCTGTTAGTGTCTTAAATCATACTGCTGTAAAAGTAAAATTTACAAGAGAAATCAATATGCTTAGAATATGGGTTAAGATGGAAAATAATTTTTCCATCCCAATCCCAATCATGTTGATGCAAATTTACAGCAGTGTGGATTCTCAGAAAAAAAGGTACTCTGACATAAAGATCAGCAATACAGTGTAAATAACTTTTAATTTCACATTGTCATGCCCGGCTCGTTCGCTCCTCCTGTGTAACACGCCCCCTGCTTACCCACGTGTGTTTCCCGGATCGTACCCAGCTGTGTCCGTTTTGCTTTCAATCAGTCCTGTGCATTTAAGTCCTGGTCTCCCCAGTTTTCCTTGTCTGTCATTGATGTCTGTAGCCGTCCTGTGTTCCCTGCCCTGGATTTTGATTAAACCCCTTGTTTCGTCCCGAATCCTGCCTGCCTGCTTCCTGCTTCCCCGCTTGCCCGCACGATCGCCGCTCTGCCCGCGATCGCTGCCGTACACCCGTGACACACATTTATACAAAAAAAGGACAGGGCATTTCGATGATAAAATCTGTAGTGAACAATAAGTCGTATCAAAACAAAACCTGGAATTCGGTCATGCTACCTTAAGGTTAAACATTACTTTGTGCAAAGTTCCTTGTTCTGAAATAAATACTTTCTGCAATAGCACATCCAACCATATTCACACAGTCTTTATCGTTACTTATTTATTCAGCCGTTTTTTTCTTACTGACAGCATCTCATAAAAAGGGTCAGTGCTCACAGCAGCAGTGATGCTCTGTATCCACTTGTCCTTCTCCTCAGGGGTTGGCGCCGAGATGCGGTACACCACATGATTTCCCTCTCCCAGGCGGCCGTCCGCCTCCGTTTTGCAGGCTTTCATCAGCTGTCTGCTGTTGTTAGGGATGTACAGTTCAAAGCAGTTAGGCTTCCTGAGATCATTCACCTCACGGATGCTCAGATTCTCCAGCGGAATGATCACCCTGGGTTTCTTATCCGTAGTATGTTTAAAGTAGTAAAGGCAGTTATCCATCAGAATGAACCACCGCCTTTTCCATATTTTCACCCGTCCTCCTCCCAGTTTGAAGAGCCAACCCTCTCTGTCAGGGTTGAAGAAGGCATTATTCCCAATGTCTTCAGGAATCTTGAATGGCTCATTCTTTATGCTCTTATAAAGATTTCGGAGGAGTTCATCTGGCAGGTTGCCTCCATCATTGATTCCTCGATTCATGGAGATGAACCTGTCCACACTGGGCTTGTCTCTCACATTTGGATTATGAAGGCTAGTGTTTAGCATGATTATGGAAAATGAAAGTACATAGCAGGTGTCAATGTTCTGGAAGACTCCAGGATTACATTGACAGTACCTCTGCGCAAAGGCCTCCATCATCCTGTCAATCTTTTGTGCTTCTCCTGGCAGACGGAAACTCCAGAGGAACTGCCTGAGAGCCTGTACCAGGTTGAACCCTGCGAATTCGTGAAGCCCAAGAAATGTTTGGAGGACTTGGATATTGAAGTCGTCTCTCTCACCCAGGTAATCCCCAATGGCTGTTTTGTTCAGCCCCTCTCCCTTGTATAGGAGCTGGGCGATGTCCTCAGACGTGTGCCGGAGAAGATTGTTTTGTACCATGAACAGGATACCCTTCTTAGGGTCCATGTTGAATTTCTTTCTTCCCATGGCGACATGCCTATTCTTTTCTAAGATTTGGCTGCGTTTGGTGCTGGATTCAAGGCCCTCCACTTCCATGAGGGCCTCTCTCAGCGCCTCCCGCAGCCTCTGGATCTCCAGCAGAAGGGCTCCTTTCCTCAGCCGGATGTCCTCAAGTTCAGAGTGCTTCTCTGGACTCAGGTCCATGGAGACTGCAGCAGACAGGAAAAGGAGATCGTCAGCGGGTGTGGAGCTCAGCAGGTTGGCCATCTCTGCCAGTTTGGTTGTTGGTTCAACTCCCATGGCAGAGTAATCGTAACATTGTTAAGCCCTTGAGCAAGTCCCTTAGACCCAAGTGCTCTGACCCCAAACTCTCCTCACTTCGGACAAAAGCATATGCTGAATATATGTAATCCCAAAGGGCAGTTACAGAAGACCCCAGGACCGGAGTAACGTGGGAAGCAATTACTGATGCCTGGAAGCTTTGGGGCATGCAAATAAACTGCATCCAAAGGCAAATGGCTAATAAAGAATGCTCTGAATGCCAGGCATTCGTCCAGCAGTGAGATCGTAGAGATAATGAATAAAGATAGAAAGTGTGAATAAAGATAAAACATTTTGATTGTATTTGCGAAGCGATGCTGGATGCGCTGAGCTCGCCGGGAAGGTCATGTGGTCCGCATTCCCTCCCCATGCACACGTGATCAGCTCAATCACACCGAAATTGTCGGTTTGCTGCCCTTCAGGGAAACAATCTAAAGGGTGTTACGGGAAAAGTAATCGATGCAAGAGCCAATGATGTTCTCCTGGTGCCTACCCGTGTTTATGTTATCGTTACTGACACAAACAATGATGAACGATAATAAGCATTTATAAGCCATGATGACCGCACCATTAACGTGGAGTTGCACTAACGTCTGTTTTTATAGCTAACCAACAAGTCAACGTCTCACCCTGGTAATGCAACAGCGCCGTTTAAACAATACGTTTACACCGATCAGTGGCCTGTACTACGAATCAGGGTTACTGGCTTATCGGGGTAACTTGACGGATTTAAGGTACCACAGTTTAAATGAATTTCATATTTGTTCATCGGGATGCCTGAATCGGTGCTAATCAGTACTACGATGCCAGTTATGCAATGTAGTTTTGATAAAAACTTTTCTGTCATTTAACATAAGAGGAAAAAAATAATTATACTGTAGTCAAATTGGCTAATATAAAATGGTTTAAAACTGTGACAAATTTTGCCTTTTTTTTACAGTGTATACTTCCAGTCACAAGGTAGCAGATACGGATTTCTGAAATAGCAAAGATAAAGGTCAATGATTAATATCCCTCATCTCTTTTAAAACGATAGGTAAGATGCTGTTTTGATATCCTGTCTAGGGTTGGAGTGTAACAGTATTCACGGGAAAGGGGAATGGGATAAAGGGACAAACAGGGTGAGGGCAAGAAGGGAACACCAGTGGACAAAGGGATATTTTTTGTATTTTCATTTTTTTTCCATGTATAATACTGACACTGAACAAATAACCCAGTGCAAAAGACTTTGGGACTGACCACAGCCAAAATAACAAACAAAATCCCCAACTATCAAGTGCGACCCACAGCTAATCTCACCTAAGTGCAAAAGAAAAGGAAACCAAAAGACAAACACTCCACCTCACTCCCTAACCAAATAAACAGAGTCCAACACACACTTGCAAAACAAAATAGCAGTCACTCCCTATGCAGCAATACAATCACACATACATAACTTACACACAAGTCAAAGCAACAAGGGGGCTAGTGAAGACGTAAACCAAAGAAAACCAAGCGGGGAGACAGCAAGCCAAACTGAGGTCGCGGGGGGGACCGGAGCCTGTCCTTGGAACAACAGGCGTAGGCAGGAACCAACCCTGGGCAGGAGTCAACACTCTGCAGGGCGCAAACACTCACAACTCAGATTTGCCAATTAACCTACCCTGCGCACTTTTGGACTGTGGGAGGAAACCGGAGCCCCTGCTGGAAGTCTTTCCCCATTCACCAGATTATATTGCCAGAAGACTGAAAATTAGATATCAAATACTAGAGTGACATAAAAACAAAAAACAAGTTTGCTTGTAATGAGACGCAAAACAGAAGATTATCTCTTTTTATATTTTGAGAAAACATTTTAACATTTATCCAACCGGTCAAATGGTTTAATACTTCATACAGCAGCATTTCTAAACTCATTCCTCAGCCCACCAGACAGCTCCACGTTTTTGCTCTGTCCCAGATCCCTGCATGCATGAACCAAACAGTCACCTTTTACTGCTGTGCTGAGAGCTTGGACAGAGCAAAACTGTGGATCTTTGCAGTGGGGTCCAAGGACTGGGTTGAGAAACCCTGGCATAGAGAAGACTGCAGTGAGAGCCAAGAAAAAAAGAGATTAGAGAGGAAGGTAAAATACTTCCATTAGCATGGCAAATAAGCTGCAAGTACAGACCCTGTGCTTCCATTACAAACAAAAAGCCTGTATGACCCTCCTAAACACACGTCAGATTAACTTAATCAGGGGAAATAAGCATAAAACTTGGCAAAGACTAGACTATGAAAAAGGAAGGTGAACATCATACTTACACGAACTTCTGCTAAAGCAAATGGACAAACCCCTTTTAACTGAATGAAGTTACTTTAAAAAATTAATAATCCAAAAATAAATCAATAAAAATTAAGAAAAACACAATCATGCTTTGAACTAATACTGCAGTCAGTCCTAAATGTTCCCATGACATTCTTTTCGTCACGACGCACACTCGGTACATACTGGTTAAAAACCATTTATAATCCTTCATGTACCAGTCTATGATGGAGCACCCCAACCTGGGCCGCCCATCCAACATGGCAGATTTCTGCCCCTGGCCCCGGAGACTAGCTGACTAACCTCAGGAAACAGGGAACCAGGGGGACATGGGCCGCTGACTGGATGGGCGGCTCCAGAATGAGGTGAAGCAGAAGGTAGACTCCACAGCAGAGGACCGAGGAATGTAGACCAAAACCAGGGAACCTGAAGTGGCAAGAACACAAACCAGGACAGACATATAAAACCCAAGCAAAGGCATCAGTGGCACAGCCCACCAGCTTGTGAAAGATGGCTACCTGGCATCATGAATCCCTTAATCAAAAACCTTTGTGGTGGCAACTTTGCCACCCAGGACTGATCCCTCCTAAAGACCTCAAGTTTCAATGCAAGGTTTCTGAAATGTTTTGAAACATCAGTCCATGTGACTGCTGTGGTATTGTTCCAGGCAGGGAAAACAACTTAGGAGAAACTTTCCGTGCATGTTGGGTGTTTGTGGTACTGTTGGGCTGAGGGGGTAATTGAGTGACAATTAACCTTTGAGATCCAATTATATTATTTAAACAGGTTAGTAGTTAGACAGTGTGATTTAGATGAGGATAAGGATGTTTTATTGTCATTACAAAACGTGTTCTACATGAAGGGAACAAAATGAGGCACTCAGATCCGGTGTATTAGCAAAAATAAAATAGAAATAAAATCGAAAGAACAATACAATGAATAATATGGTAAAAATTAAAGTAAAATAGAATAAAGACATTAAGATAAATTCCATTAAACCCTCTGGGCCAGGCGCTCTGCCACTCTGCATTGTATTCTTTGCATGTACAACTTTGTACTCCATAATTTTAATATTTTATCACGAAGCCTGAAGAGCAATATGAACTGTATCATGCTTTAAGTAAATTGTCTCATCCTTTATTTGACTAAAGTATATTTAACTTCTACAGAACTTTGCAGGCTCATCTAGGATGGAGAATTTCTGCTGCTGAGCGCATTAGAAGAGATTCTCAGAGGGAGATACGAGTCCTAGGTGCCTGCTGGGTACATATTGAAGACAGAGTTAGGACCGACTCCAATAATTCTGCACTGTCTCCCAGATTAGAGGAAAAAAATGTATTTTACTGAAAATTTCATTTATGAAATTTTACCTTAGACTTGGTCAGCAGCCATGTGGATAAATTTCAGAACTACAGACGGTCTGTGGGTTGGGGGGGACAAGCAGGTTGGCCGGTGGGGGCACGCGGAATGCTCCTGGGGGTGTGGTGGGTGTGCTTATATGATTTACAGGAGCCGAGGCTAACAAAGGCACTAATCTGCACAAACAGCCTCCTGTACGAAGTTTTACATGAAAAGGGGCCATGGGCTTGTTGGCGCCATGTTTCTTAGCAGACTGACTAATACAGCCAACTGGACCGTCTACCTCTTCAAAAACATCAAAATGGGGTCAAAATGGCCCCATCTGTGTTAATTTGCATCATTAATTATGGCATAAATCAATACATTCCAGATGAATTTTAAGGTAATTTCAACAAAAGCCTGTAATATCATTTTCGACCACCATGTGACACCACAAGCCGTTGGAAAACCACTAAGATGTCAATATGAGATTTGGCAGAACTGAAAATATGATGTTAAATGTATCACAGTGCAATAGTTTTAAAAATAAATCAATGACTTTGCATGACAATTTTATGTGTTTTGTCAAATAAAAAACCTGAAGTATCTGAACAATTTTATGTGTTTTGTCAAATAAAAAACCTGAAGTATTTGAACTTGAACTGATACTGAGCAAAATATTACCTCTTACTTATATGAAGGTTCGCATTATCTATGATGTAGAATAAAAGACACAAGTAAACAATCCATTTCTTTGTTTTAAAGAAACAGATTAGCTAAGAAAACCAATTGCCACCCTGTGGAATCAATGTGCATCACCTGTCTGTTTGTGGCCACTGCCCCGTGCACAATCTGCCACTGAAGATCCACCGTGTGCTTCTCAATGGGGGGCTTGTACAGGGACCTCCAACATCCCCGCGGGGAAGATCCAGGCCTCAACAAACCTGACCACCTAGAATCTGCCAGTCCACTCAGTGCCCGAAAATGCAGCACTTTAACACAAGCCTGGAACAGACCTTTCTCAGACAAATCTCTAAGAGCCACCTGCTGAGGAGACACGAAAGAGAGCAGCAAACCCACCTCCTCCCGATGACCCTCTACAGCAGGAGGGAAAAATGGGGACTACTGCCTCCTCCCAACTCAAGCACATTCTTAGTTGCCTCTGGTAGCGTGCAGACAATGTCCTCCAAAGCTCTCTGAAGAAGTCTGGGGGAGGGGGAAACATTTCCGCATGTAGGGGGCCAGTGGCATTTCATTATTTACAGAAAATTCCATAGAGCCAATGTAGGAACCTGAGGTCAGTTTAACACAGGTCACTGTCCGTGGTGCTGAAACCTTTACTTGATGGGCTGGTCCTGAATGAATACAATGGTTGGCCAGCGTGCCTCACTATGCGTTTCCACTGACTGACACCTTCACATGTAATGTGATTGTTAACAATGAGGAACATTTTACAAGTTACTACAGGAAGCAATATTTACATGCCTGTAGCTTTCATTTCTCACCACAGAAAACCCAAAAAAAAAGAAATAAGAAATACATTCATGTTATATCCAATATATTACTTCATCATTTAAAATCACAAAACATATCTGACTGTTAATCTCTATGTTTTAATAATTTCAATAGCATTGCGTGATTTGCTTATTTTTTTCAAAAGCCACTGTGGAAGCGAAATTTAAAGAAGTTTGGTCCCCTTATAACAGCATTGGGTAAGAGAGCCGAGGGCTGCTGGGATTGTTCTCAATGTCTTGTTGGTGCCGTGTGGGTTGTGCTGCACAAACAGCTTCAAGTTATGAGATAACATGAGCAGATGCCATTACGTCATTAGTGCTACACAAGATATTGTCATGACCTGGCTCAAGGCCATAAGAAAAAGTGGACCAGTGTTAAATCACTGTGCCCTCAGACCTCTTCAGATTGCAAGCCCATTTAAATGGCACAGAGGTACACAATGGGTGGCCTGTATCTGCTTCACTTAATGTGCACCAAAGACCTCATATGAGGACCACAAGAGCCACCCCAGATTTACCCACCATCATGAGAAAGACTAAGATCAGCATGGATCAAATGGCCTATTTGCGTGTACAACCACCACCAGACCACTCTGACTGGCTTTGGGTTTTTGAGACAATATGAGAAGGACAGGTGCCCTTTTGCGTGGAATGTCTCCGATTCCTGTTATTCCTTCTTCCTCTTTTTGTTTTCTTCAAGTGCCAACAAGAGAAATTAATATGACAATAGCAAAGCATCTGTAATTGCAACAATTTTCTAGGAGAAGGGGTGTGTTTTTTGACACAAGTGCCAATATTTTTGGCCATGACTGTAATAGTTATTTGTGATTTGTAATAATTATTTAATTTTATCGATCCATCTACTTACCTACACTAAAAAATGTACTGTTGGATGTAATTAATTTTAAGACTAGTGGTTACATGAGAGAGAGATGCAATACCGCTTTCGTCAAAATGACAGGTCGGGTCAAAGGTCACGTTCAAAAGTTCAGTGGGCGGAGCTTATGTTGTAGTGGGTTGAGCTTGGTTGTGTAACTGACGCAATAGCATGTGGATTTAATTATTTATTTAAATATTTTTTTTTGTCTTCTTCCCCGGGGGTTGGTTGTGTAACTGCTGCAATGGTATTTGTATTTAATTATTTATTTATTATTTTAAATGATTGTGGCTTAGGGGGCATGGGTTGGTTGTGTTAGTGATGCAATGGTATTTGGATTTAATTATTTATTATTTTAAATGCTTATTTTAAATGTTTATTATTTTAAAATGATATTGAGGAGAGTGCTTATGAGTGTGTATTATTTTAAAAATGATATTGATGAGAGTGCTTATGAGCGTGTGTTATTTGAATAAGTTATTATTATTATTATTTTGTGGGGCGCGGGCGGGAGTGAGCGTGGCTGGGTTACCTGATGGAGCGCGAGCGTACGGTGTGCGGTAGCGTGGTAAGGTCCCCGGGCTTCGGAGAATCAGCAAAGGACTTATTCACATACTGGTGCGGTAGCGCGGAAAGGTCCGCACGGCTTTGGATAATCCTCGGAGAGAGCGATGCGGGAGAGCTGAGAGGCGTGCTGCTGCGCGAGTCTGAGAGAAACTGTGAGAGACTGTGGGATAAAATGGTAAAGTTGGAGCAAAGAATGAGAGGAGGAGGTGCAGGGTCTATCGTCCAATAAAAACGCTCGGCGCTAGTTTTGACCGTGTGTTTTTTCCTCACGCGAGCGTTTGTATCACATCGGCGTATGGCGCCAATTTGTAAAGGTCATAAGTCGAGACATACATCGAGTCTGTCAATTTGTCCGCCAGTAAATTCTGCAGGGCCGTGCCACCTGGCCATCGAGGCGCCCCCCTACCCGGCCACGCGGGCCATACATCGAGTCTGACACTTTTGCCCTCCAGTAAATTCTGTTTAAAGTTTTGTTTTCACATACGTCCCAAATTACAGATAATTTTCTTACACAGGCACGAGTAGCATCATCAAGGCCGTACCACCTGGTCATACATCAAGTCTGACAATTTGCCCGCCAGTAAATTCTGTTTATAGTTTTGTTTGTCATACATGACCGTGCAGATATGGGGTGACAGAGACAATTAAATTGTATTACGTCGAGCGGGGGGCCTTTTCCTCCTTACCAAAGTTTGTACCAGCCAAAGAACCACAAGTTTCATCGAGACCTTACCCGGTAAGTATATTATTTCTTTTATTCCTGTTATAAAAATGCTATTCAATTAAAAAATAACATTCTAATAATAGGTATTCTCTTTTTTTTTTTTTTCTATGTACGAGAGAGAGAGAGAGACTACGCCGACCGGTCAAGAGAAAATCTGCGAGAGAATCAACAGGTATGGACGGAGCAACACCCCCAGCGGCTATACCCGAAGCCTTATTAAATGAAATAGCCATTATCAACAATGCTAATAATGAAAATGATGCGGATTACTCTGCTCAACACGACTCGCCACCAGCGGCGTCTGCTGAAACACTGGCCCAGGACCCCTGTTTTCTCCCATCCTTAGAGACATTAACAAGCATGTTAAATGAAAGGGGTTCTGAAGCAGAAGCGGGGCTACCCCCCACCGACGAGGTCGCATGGTCCCCCGCGGATTCTGAATTGTGGGAGGCCTTGTCAGACGTGGAATTTCTTCTCGATGCTGAGGAGATTGAAAATGAATTTGGGCTGGGACAATTTGAAAATGTTCAACAGGAAGGTGGCGGTGCCGTCGGTGACGTGGATCCCCAGCCTGACGGGGTCCTTCATCGCCGCAGATTCAATAACGTACAGATTAGGCGGATTCTAAATATCCCGCGACCTAGAAACGAAGGCAATTTCCGCGAGTACTATGAAAATGTAATCGAGGGGTTTCAAAATATTGTGAATGAGGCGATTCCTTACGCCGTATGGGGAGCCTATATACAGGTCACCCTGCGCGCTGACTTTTTAAACGACGAGCTGTCGCAAATTGTACGGTATGGGGTGGGGGAGCTGACAGACTTGCAGCAGCTGCTGGATCGCCTGGTACAGTCTAATCAAGAGATTTTAAACGATTCCAACCTAGAAGTAATCGTAGACGTAATAAATATCCCACGCGGCGGTGCGAACAAACGTAAACTACAGACCATGTTAGCTTCAGAAATAATTTCTAAAAAAGCCAGACACATGTTTATCATTAATAACAACACCAACGCGTGTTTCGCCATAAACTTGGCGCATCTGCTGCACGAAAACTTCACTGACGCCGAGGCTGAAAAGCTCGGCCTGGAGTTACAGGAGAAAGCGGGATTCACCCCCGATCACGCAGTCGCTTTGAATGACATTATCAATTTCGAGAAAATCATTGATTGCAAAGCAGTGGTGTATTATCAACAACCTTATTCAAACAATCTCCAAATTTACCAGACACCCACGCCTAGCGACGGTAGACGGGCGGTGTATTTCTTTTTACACAATCAGCATTTTTACGGCATTAAAAGCGTAAAGGGCTTCTTAGGCGTGGGGTACGTTTGCCCGAGCTGTTTCAAAGGGTACGATTCCCCTCACTCTCATCAATGCGAAAAATTTTGTAGCGTCTGTCAGACTAATTGCAGAGAAGGTGAAAGCACACCGGCGATACTATGTGAGCGTTGTAATTTCAGATGTTTAAATGACACCTGCTTTGAGCGCCACCGTACGCCTAGGGTCTGCCCAGTTAGGGGGGAGCTCGCTACCCCCTGTGACAAGTTCAGAAAATGCAAAGCCTGCGGGCTCAGATACTACCTCACTCCCGAGAACCCAAAACCGCACTCGTGTAAAGCAGAAAAATGTAATATCTGCGACGCTAAACTCCACACGGCCGTGTCAGACATATCCACCCCACATCTCTGCTATCTAAATCCACCCGAGAAGCCTAACATAGGGGAACGGGCCGAAAGGGGTGAGGGGCGTAAAAAGGCCACCGAATATGTGTTTTTTGACTTTGAAACATCTCAGAGGTCGGGTACCCATATCCCGGTGTACGTCTGCGCCATCTCCGATCAGAACGAGACAATGACCGCCGAGGGGCCCAACTGCGCGCTACAGTTTCTCAGACATTTCAGGGCGCCCTGTTATAGAGGCGTCTGTTTCATTAGTCACTACGGTAAGGCATTCGATAATTACATCATACTGAACGCGATGGTGAAGGAAGGCGTGGAACCGCGTGTGGTATCGCAGGGGAATAAAATCATTCTCATCCTGGACAGCCTGTTTGAGCAGAGGTACATCGACAGTCACTCCTTTCTAAGCATGCCGTTGAGAAAAATCCCCGATGCGATGGGATGCTCGACTCAGATGCGAAAAGGCTATTTTCCGCATCATTTCACAGACGTGGAAAACTTTAGTTACGTGGGACCCTACCCCCCTCCCGATCAATTTGGGCCCGATCAAATGTCCACCAAAGAACGCGACAAGTTTTATCAATGGTACGACGCTGTAAAGCACCAGACCTTTAATTTTCACAAAGAGATGATCGCTTACTGTAAGAACGACGTGGAGATTCTGAGAGAGGGCTGCTTGCGCTTCCTGCGGGAGTTTAAAACGCTCACGGGTTGCGATCCCTTCTCCGCGGCCACCATCGCTTCGGCCGCGTTGCTAGTTTACAGGACAAATTTCCTGCCCAGAGATACGATCGCGATCCCGGATGTATGGGATTACAGGAGGCAATACAAAAGTTATTCGAGCGTGTCCATCCAGTGGCTGGAATTCATCGGGCGCGCGCGCGGCATCGAAATTCGACACGCGCTGCGCGGGGGTGAAGTGAGTGTGGGGCGCTTTCACTTAGACGGATACGCCGAGATTGAGGGGGAGAAATGGGCTTTCGAGTTTCTAGGCTGTCAGTTTCACGGCTGTCCTACCTGCAACAACGAACACGATATCTGCCCCCTGACCCGCGAGAGCTTCGGTGCCCTGTACGTTAAAACAAGGGAAAAACTCGAGTCGTTGCGCCAAGAGTTTAATATGAACGTGGAATCCATCTGGGAACACGAATGGGCTCACGCTAAAACTCACGACCCACAGGTACAGCGTTTCCTGTCAGACTTTGAGCCCCCTGAGCCCCTAAGGCCGCGAGAAGCGCTTTTTGGGGGTCGGACGTCGGCCATTCGCCTGCGTTACGACGTCACGGGGCAAGAGCGCGTCCGCTACGTGGATTTCACGTCGCTGTACCCGTACACTCTGGCTAAATGTGAATTCCCCGTGGGGCACCCGGAAATCATTCATTCGAATTTTAAGCCTCTGAATGAATACTTTGGCCTGATCAAAGCCACGGTCAACACCCCGCGCGAGCTGTTTTTCCCCGTCCTACCCAGCAGACTGCCAAATGGGAAACTGGTGTTTACACTGTGCAGGACGTGCGCGATCGAGAACAGACAGGAGGGGGCGTGCGGGCATTCCGACGCAGAGCAGGCATTGATAGGCGTGTGGGTAACTGCGGAGCTAAATCTGGCTTTAGACAGGGGGTACTCGCTCGTTAAAATTCACGAAGTGTGGCATTTTCCCCAGACCAGCGGCGACCTGTTTAGAGATTACATTAAAACCTTTCTCAAAGTGAAGCAGCAGGCTTCGGGCTACCCCGACGACGCGACCGATGACGTGGGTCGCAGGGAGTACATAAAAAACTATCTCGAGCGTGAGGGGATCGAATTGGAGCCCGATCAGATAGTGTCTAATGAAGGGAAGCGGCAAGTGTCCAAACTTCTGCTTAACTCTCTGTGGGGTAAACTGGCGCAGAGGAGCAACATGCTCCAGACATGTATAGTGTCTGACCCGGGGGAATTTTTTAATTTTTTCTGCTCGGACCTGTACGAGATTTCCAGCTTCGCATTTGTCAACGACGAGGTCGCCCTCATCCGCTGGCGTTTCAAGTCTTCCTACAAAGTGCCGCCGGGAAAGACTAACATATTCATAGCGTGTCAAACTACCGCGTGGGGTCGGTTGACGCTTTACAAAGAACTGGAAAGATTGGGGCGGAGGGTGCTGTATCACGACACCGACAGCATCGTGTACATAAGCAGGCCTGGTGAATATGACCCGACCTTAGGCAATTACCTGGGCGAGCTGACGTCCGAATTAGCCCCCGACGAATACATTGCTTCGTGGGGTGCGCTGGGACCAAAAAGTTACTGTTACCGACTCAACAACGGGAAAACACAAATGAAATGTAAGGGTATAACTCTAAATTACGAAACCTGTCAAAAGGTAAACTTTGACAGTATGATCGGATTGATTGAAAACTACATCGGAGGTTGTAGGAATAACCCCGCTATAATGACGCAGTACAACAAAATCGAACGCGACATGAAAAGCTTTCGCCTGTTTAATAGGCCTCTAGATAAAAAGGTCAGGGTCGTCTACGACAAACGCAGATTGCTGGCTAGCGGGGAAACTCTGCCTTTTGGTTACTGAAATGTAAAACTAGCAGCATCGCAAAAGGGCTTTTAAAGTTTTTTCTAAAAATCAAAGATGTTCATTTGTTTTAAAATGAAAAGTTTTTTTCAAAGATGTTTTTTAAAATCAAAGTAAGATGTACAAATGTTTTAAACTGAGAAATGTTCCTAGTAAGATGTTTTTAAAAATGAAAAGTTTTTTACAAAGATGTTTTTAAAATGATCATAGTATGATGTTTTTAAAATGTTCATAGTAAGATGTTTTTAAAAATGAAAAGTTTTTTCCAAAGATGTTTTTAAAAATGAAAGATGTTTTAGGATGTTTTTAAAATGTTCCTAGTAAGATGTTTTTTATTTTCAAACTTGTGTACTGAAATGTTTTGTACATTTATCACAAGAGTTTTTATTAAAAACTTACCCATGCACTCTGTGTCTGTGAAAGCTGACACCCCTCCAGCAGTGGTTTGCACGTGTGTGTGTGTGTGTGTGTGTGTGTGTGTGTGTGTGTGTGTGTCCTCGGAAAGATTTAAAAGATTAGGGCAGTATTTACCGTTTCGTCAGTGTGTTTTTTTTTTTTTTGCAAAATGATGGGTAGCGGCGTGAGAGAGGTCGACTTTGATCACCGTTTAGAACTCCCGTTTACGGCTATAATCGCAGGGGCAAGTTCTTCGGGGAAAACCTATTTCACTAAAGAAATGCTTTTAAATCAGAGTCACTGTTTCATAGGGGGCCCCGTTAAAAAAATTGTGTGGTGTTTCGCTTCCCATCAGCCGCTTTATGATGAACTACGCGATCGGATCAGCGAAATTGAATTTATACAAGGGCTTCCCAAAAGCTGGGAGGATGAGGAGCGCTTCCCCTCAGGCTCCTTGATAATCATCGATGATTTGATGGACAGCGCGTCCGAAAACAAACTCGTGGCAGAAGCTTTCACGAGGTTCAGACATCACCGTCAAATCTCGGTCATCTACCTGGTGCAGAACGTATTTCACCAGGGCAAGTACAGCAGGACTATAGCCCTAAATACGACTTATTATTGTCTGTTTAAGAATGTGCGAGACAGAATGCAAATCAAAGTTTTAGCTCAGCAAATGTTTCCTTGGCAGAAAAAGTTTTTTCTAGATGCCTACCATGAGGCCACAGGGCCCGCGCACGGCTATTTATTGGTCGATTTGAGAGCCACGTGCCCAGAAGAGTTCCGACTCAGGACCGGATTATTACCGGGGTCGTTACCCATCGTCTTTCTACCGGCGAGCCATTGATTTATCACTACTAAGCTATGTCCGAACATCTCAGGAAACACCTGCCGACCCTTAAAGTTTTACAGAGGACGAGGGGGGTGAAACGTAAAAAGATTCTTACGGCTGACCCATCTAACGACATAATTTTGGCTCTCTCCGAAATCTGTCTCAATCTCATAAGAGGTCGCATACCTTTAACCGTAGCTCAATTTACCAAACTCAAGAAACAGAAAAGATTGATTAAACTTTTCGCATGTAAGAAAAACAGCGTCGCTAGGAAACGCGTGGCAATTCTTCAAAAAGGAGGATTCTTATTACCGCTCTTATCAGTGGCTCTGCCATTCGTTACAAGCCTGTTTGCCGGTAAGACGGCTAACTAGCCTTTTCCAGCAACATGAGCCAAGTCAAGAAAATGTTTATGCTCAGCCCCCAGCAACTGCGTACGCTGACCCAGAGGGCGACCCCGCATACCATCGGGGAATCGGCCCTGGGTGAACTCGAACACCAGATGCAGGGTTTAATAAATCAGCCGGCTATGCATCTGGATGAAAAAGTGAAGAGATACAACCAATTGCTACAGAGGTATCTGAATCTAGCCCGAAAAGAGGAAAATCAGGGGCGAGAAATTGTCCTTACAGAGCGGAAAGAAAAAACGGACGAGGAGGAGGAGGAGGGGAGACAGCCTGACGGCGGCGGCGCGACTGGGGACAAATCTGTACAGGAAGTTATCCAGCAAGTGGCGCCTAGGGCTAGAAAGAACGTGGGGTACATCTTGCATAAACTGCTCGATTCCGACGGGGCGGTACGTTGGACCCAGTCGGGTGAACTCATCATCAGAGATAGACCCATTAAAGGTTCCCATATTTTAGATTTGATGAAAACTTTATCGCAGCCTAAATCCCACGCCGGCGGATATCCTAAAGGCTGGGAACCCTTTTTAAACGTGATATCAGAATTAAACATCCCCCTCACGAGCGTGGGTAACATCCAAGCCAGGAAAGCCCTAAGTCATCTTAAAGATTACGGCGGAAGGGATCCCCCGCCTCCCTCCTCCCCTCCTGTGAAACAGAACCTCGGGAGACGTAGAAAACGTATTGTTGACGACTCACCACCACCGCTTGAGGGAACCCCTCACACAGCGCGCGATTCCTCCCCAGAATATCGTTTATGGCCTTTAAAGGGTACTCCTTATGCTCCGTGGATAGATTACAACGATTAAGTGTTTTATATACGTGTGTGAAAAAGAATTAAAACGCCTGTAACGCGTCGGTTAATAAAATGTAAAATTTATTGAATAAAGGGTGTCACGTTTTTATTTTTTCCCCAACATGAATCTAACAAGCATAACAATCTTTAAATAGTTTTAACGAACATACATTTTGCGGCTTTGAAAGTTTATCGGCATTAACACGGCTAATACACTTGTGATATTTCTTGATAAACTCGGATACTAGAGCGTCGTTTTTCCTCAAGTCGTCAGAGTACAACATCATAGTCTCTTGAAATGAAAGTCCCTTGAAGCGCCGGTAGAGGAAAAAGGCGACGTGGGCCCCGCACGTGGAAGAAAAGTCATGTTGAACTTGACGCGTATTATACCTTATTTCGGTAGCGTGCCTCCCCAAGAAGCTCATAAAACTCTTTGGGTAGTAAGGGGAATCGGGGGGATAACCGTAAGAATCAAAGAAGGAGGCTTTACCCTCTTGGGGCTCCAAAATTATCCCGATCCAGTGTTCACCCTCTCTATTCTGGTCATGCGTGTTTGCGACCAGAAAAGCGGGCCTGGTCTCTATGCGGGTGGGTAATAAATCGCTAGGCCACACGCCTCCAAAAGCATCCCCCAGCAGGGGCCGTAAAACGCATTCCAGCTGGTGAGTGTTCATGATGATGATGATGATTAAAAGTCCACCAAAACCTGTCTCTTGGCGTTTATTTCAATCACGCTGTCGAAGCAGGCGTAGACGATGAGACTCATGGTTCGAGGTAGTGGGGCTCTGAACCTTAAATCCAGACGGCACGTGCCGCTGATGGCGGGTGACAGGGCACCGCCGTCCAGCTCGTCGTCTCGGGAGAGATTGAGAGCAAATAGCGAGTATCCGTTTTCAAAATCCTCGCGGTTGATGCATAAGGGCGAATCCTTTAAATGCCTGTTTGTAGCCAGGAAAAGGTTGTAAAACTCTCTGACCGACTGCCTCGCTCTAAAATCGGGCTGGAACGGTTTGCTGGGTATGTGTCGCCCGTTGACTGAGAGGCTCAGAAATTCCAGGTCACAATGCTGAAACCTGAACGGGTTTCTGTTTCGCGTGCCCACGAACGCGGCGTGGTCCACGATCCCCAAAACGATGTAGCGCGGTAAGTTGCCCAGGAAGAGGTTGTCCTGCGGGCAAACCCGCGATTGTGCGGGCAGCGTATAATTTTTAACGACTACCCTGCTCATAGGGTACAGGGCGTTTGCTTTCATGAGAGCGGCCGAGTGACCCAGTGACACCGCCGGGGAGACCTCCACTTTTTTCACAAACAGGCTGGCCCTCAGTATTTTCAGCTCGTAATCGGTGTCATTTCTACACATGAGACTAAAGTCGCTTTTAGCCTTTACAAACTTTAAGCGTATATCCACGTTGTTTAACAGCATTCGTTCGCTGAAAAAAATATCGGCGTGTATAGGACCCATCAGAGAAAACTCCTGAGAGTTTCTACAGAAGGCGGCTCGCTTCTGTAACCCCACGTTGGGGCCCTGCGCTGAGACGTCCACGCTATCCAAGTCGCCCCCGACGTCTTTGTACCAGAGCCCTGCCGAAAACTGACTCTCTAGCGTATCCGTAGAAAAATTGAGCAGGGTCTCTATGACTGACCTATAGGGGTGCGTGGCCGACGAAGAACTGATCAGGACGTCGTTCAGACTCACATCCAGCTGGGAGAATATGCCGTTTAGCGGGTACTGTATAATACCGCAGGGGTCGGCGTCAAGCAGGGGGGCTCCATCGGCCCTAACGATCCTGAGCCTTAGATATAGCAGTGTAGAGTTGAGGTCCACATAGAAATTGCCCGACCCCGGTATTAGGAAATCCAAAACATCCTGATCGGTAATGGAATTTAATGGGTTGATTTCTACATAATTGGTCTGATCTATGGATAATTGCGTCATAGGGGCCGCAAACAGGTCCAATTCAGATTTGGTACATTCAGCCGAGAGCCGGTGAGCTAGAGCCATTCTTGTTTACGCTGCGTTTTCTCTCTCTTAAAATATGTCCCCGGGGGGTTTCTTGTTTCTCTTAGCTGGTCGAGACTTGGGAATCCTGACGACTCTGCCAGGTTTTTTTTTTTTTACGACTTTCCTGAAGGGCTCTCGTTCTACTCCCCCTCCTCCTCCGAGACAGGAATAGCAGACCCGACCCTTCCTGCTTGGGGTCAGCTGTGTTTGTAAAACGGCCGCTGACTACAGAGCTGGCGAGATCCGAACCTATTCCTTTGACCGCCGATTTCAAATGAGGTTTCGCTATGTCGACCCCACGCTTAAGAAAGGGTAAAACAAATCTAAAAGCCCTACTGAGCATGGACCCCAACCCACGCCCGTACATCACGGGGCTCCCCGCAAAACCGGGGAGCCCATGTCCCGCCTGACTGGTGTAATACGTAATAAATCTCTGTGGATTGTGGTAAGCCATTGTTTTCTTTTTTTTTTAAACGGGGCGAAAGTGTAGCTTGACGATCGTTTTTCCGTAGGAGAAATTAATCAGAGTATTCTGATCGTTCTTTATCTCGATATGCAAATTCTGTAGGCTCTGCTTGTTCACCGGTACGTACTGCAGCTTGTGGAACGGCAAAGTGACTACGTCGCCGAACGCACCGTCTATTTTAACGGTTCTGAGGAGCGGGACTACAAATTCCCCCACGTGCTGCGGTTCCACGATGTTACAGTAGACGTATATATTGTAGAATCCCGCGTGAATGTCGCCCGGGTAGGGTGAGGTCGACCCGCTACCTCCTCCTAGGTTATACCACTGACCCGGCTCAAAGCCCAGCATGTAGGCCAGAGTAGGTTTAAATTGGATCTTGTATTTATGGTTTCCCGTCATATTAACCCTTCGTGTAATCTCGCTGTATGAGAAGGAAACTTCGGTACCTAATTTTTTTAACGTAGCGTTGATTTCTGTCACAATCTGTTTCAGAGATTCATAATAGCCCACTTTAATTTTCCGAGGAAAAAGGTAAGGTAGGTCCACTAAAGGATCGGCCTCTCTCTTTGCCTCCGCCTCCGTATCCCGCAATTCAAAAGTATTATCCGGGTGTGTAACATTTCGCCACGTGTAACAATACATGATTTCAGCCAGAGCTACTTCGTAAGGCCCCCGTAGCTCTATAGGTCGCGAGAGCATCACGGTGTAATCCGAACTCTGGTTATCGGGGAAGATGGAGAGACAAGAGTTTGACGGTAGCGTGAGGTAAAAAGAGGGGCGGGCGTCCATTTTCTTTTTTTTTCTTTTTTTTCTCTTTTTTAAAAAATTAAACCTGTATCAAGTCCGACCGCGGTATCCACGAATCGAACCTCGAGGGCCAACCCTGCCAATGTACTAAAATCCACTTTTTCCCCTTTCTGTCGGTCTTTGAGCCTATAACCTTCTCGACCTTGAACGCGCATCTCGGAGATATTTTGACTTTCTGCAGCTCCGCTTCATAGAATGTTCCCTCGAGTATTTCACCGCTCACGTCCCTCAATTTATATACCGGTGGGGATCTGGGTACACGTTCGCATATGACAAAGTACTCGTCCGTAAATGTCTGCTCGTACTTTTTGTCAAATATCTGACTGTGCTTGGAGACTCTCACAGTGTCCCCTATGTTAAACTTAAAACGTGGCCGTGTGCTTTTTTTCTTCAGGGGACCGTATAGATTATCAAATACTAGATGAGCATTATCGAGCGTGACCTCGGAAGGTTTCATTTTAATAGCGCTGTGAAATGACTGGTTGTACCCCTTTATTAGATCGTCCAACACGTCCACATATCGCCGGGTGTTTTTAGCCGTAAAGTACCTGTACATCCTCTCTTTTAACGTTCGATTAAATCTCTCTACGACGGAAGCTTTAAGTTCACTAGCCGTAGTGAAATGGGTGATTTTATGAGTTTTTAAAAGTTTCTGAAAAGTCCCATTTAAAAACTCCTTACCGGCATCCGTCTGTAGCTTGAGGGGGACGCCCCCCTCGGTTAAAATAGAATCAAAGGCCTCCTTTACAGCTTCCCCAGTCTTGTTTCTTATAGCACGCGCGTAGGCTTTTTTAGAAAAAACATCAATCACCGTAAGGAGGTATTTTAACCCCTCGTTGTATTTGGCCAGCCCTTGCATGTCGCATAAATCGGCCTGCCACTGATACATGGCTCTCGGAACAAACACTCTGTTCCTGGGGAAATTCTTTTTAACCGGTTTATGTAAAGTATAACTGTCTTGCATAGACAGCCAGTCTCTGATGTCATCAGCAGCCACTTTTTTCCCCGTATCTTGCTGCACGGCTCTCTGCAGTCTGGAGACACCTCCGTATGACCCCGGTTGGCTGGGGTCATAGTACGAACTGCTCAAGACGCGAGCTGTAGTCTTGGCAACAGACATGCTTTTCACACACTGAGTGGGGGGAGAGCGGGGTGCGGCGTTTTATAGCTGACTGTGGATGGGGGTTGTTAAGAGACTGAGTGAACATCAGTGAAATTTTGTGTGTTTTTTCTACATTTAACCCATATTGTGTAGTTTGTTTTTTAATTATTATTATTTTACAAAAGAGTTTAGCTGGGGTGGGGATCGAACCCACGCGGACATACGTCCATTGGATCTTAAGTCCAACGCCTTAACCACTCGGCCAACCTGCTCAGCATTTTTACCCGTTATTTTACAAAGACTATTACAACGGTATTCAAGTTTAAATTTTTTTTTATTTTTGCAATTAGTGAAAGATATATATATATATATTTTAAAAAAGCTGGTATACAATTTGTGAAGGTTACATTTTCAAAATGCAGGTATACATTTAGTTACAGCCGTGACAGTTGTTGAGGTAGATTAGCGATGTCACATGCAGTAAAGTGGATATAGTGGCTTTTTCAACGATACATGTATGTAGAGTAGAAAGCATCTGATTAACATCGATAGGCTGCTTATCATGAAATTTAGAGGTGACTACATCTACTATTAAAGCGTAAAATACAAAAATGTGATTACAGTCAAATTCATTGTCAGGAATACAAGATAGACAAGCGCGTATGAGACTTTCGGGGGAATGTCTTTCACCCTCTGACATCAGTTGAGTAAGTAAATCCATCCCCCGCTGATAATTTTCTCCGACTTGAGAAATCTCAAATAACACTCTATGAAAGCAGCAACAAGCATAATCATCCCGACAATCACTTTTATCAATAGCACGCAACAATAGTGGACTAACTTTTTCTAAAAAAACATTTAACATAAACCGCCGTAAGGGTCTGCTGATACCGTTCCCCATCACAAGATGCTTTTTGTTTTAGTCTCGGGCCTCCCAACGAGTCAGAAATTCTTCTTCCAGGATCTGCTTAAACGCTGGGTTCTGTTCAAACAGATCTTGTTCCAGTCGAGTGATTTCCACCATGCCGTTGCGGGCCTCACGCAGATCGTACAGGATAGCTTCCACGGCCCCCTCCAACCTGCCGGCGGCCGCTCGGATGCCCAGGGTCGATAGAACGTGGGTCAAGGCGGGTGTCAGCCGATCGGTCCAGAGGTCACGCAACACAGAGTCAAAGTGTATGTAAAAGTAATTTCTGCCTGGAGGAAACAGACAAGGGTGTTGTCTCTGACTGGGGTGATCCACTTCACAACCGTAGCAGTTTCTCTCTTGATGCTTCCTGATGACTGAGGTTAAAAGGCCCACTATCATAGCCTTAATACAAGCCAACATCCCACGGCAGAGAGCCGGTCTGGAGAGAAGCGTGCAGATCTCAGGCGTCGGAGGGTCCTCTCCAGGATCAGAGGCCGGTGATGATGGGGGGGTTGGAAGGAGCTCCCCGGGATCAGAGGTCAGGGTTGCTGCTGGAGCCTCATTGTCCCCGCTTTCACCGTCGCTATAATTTGCTGCTGCTGCTGCTGCCATGATGTTTGTGAAAAGGGGTTGTAACAGAGTCCACTTTATATAGCGACGGTGGGTGAGGGGGTGAGGGGGGTCCTTACGGCGTAGGTTTTGTCATCTCTTGCATCTGCTTACGCCCCCGACTCTCCTTAAACATCGCTTGGTAGTAACCAGACTTTTCTTGAATCATCTGCATCCAAATCAGAAACGGTATTCTCAGGCCAAAACAGTCGCATTTAGGCCACTGCCATATATTCACCATTCTCTTGTCCAGCTCCCCGGTCACGTCCCACTTCATAATGGTGGTACGCTGTTTACGAGCATCTCTATAGTGCATCTCCATTCTTCCAGTCTCGACCTCAAGGTCGGGGTCGGTGCTCTCCTCCATCATCGGGGTAACGACAGTCTTCAAGTTTCCCCATTCCGTTTCGGAAAAAGTCACCAGATACGGGTCGTCTTTCGGGGGGTCTGGGCCGTCTCCGGTGACCTGAAAGACGCGCAGTTCCTCCGCAACGTTGTCAAAGAGGCAGACCAGTTTATTCCCGTTGGGCAGCTCCCAGATAGCCCTCGGGTCTTCCGACGGTCGCATCATAGGTACCCGTCTACGTGCCGTAAGAATCTTCCTGGGAGCCCCCGGAGGCTGCATAATGGCCTCCTGCTCCTGTTGAGTCTTAGAAGGTGAGGTTGAATCTTTCATTTCGGAAGTCCCAGACATGTCTGTATTTTTTGAAAAGATAGAGTTGGCCCTGCAGCGCGAAGCTCCCTATATTCTACACGGCCTGCTCGTGGGGGCGTGGTACGGATGAAGATGATGCCTCTAGGAGGAGGAAAAGGCCCCCCGCTCGACGTAATACAATTTAATTGTCTCTGTCACCCCATATCTGCACGGTCATGTATGACAAACAAAACTATAAACAGAATTTACTGGCGGGCAAATTGTCAGACTTGATGTATGACCAGGTGGTACGGCCTTGATGATGCTACTCGTGCCTGTGTAAGAAAATTATCTGTAATTTGGGACGTATGTGAAAACAAAACTTTAAACAGAATTTACTGGAGGGCAAAAGTGTCAGACTCGATGTATGGCCCGCGTGGCCGGGTAGGGGGGCGCCTCGATGGCCAGGTGGCACGGCCCTGCAGAATTTACTGGCGGACAAATTGACAGACTCGATGTATGTCTCGACTTATGACCTTTACAAATTGGCGCCATACGCCGATGTGATACAAACGCTCGCGTGAGGAAAAAACACACGGTCAAAACTAGCGCCGAGCGTTTTTATTGGACGATAGACCCTGCACCTCCTCCTCTCATTCTTTGCTCCAACTTTACCATTTTATCCCACAGTCTCTCACAGTTTCTCTCAGACTCGCGCAGCAGCACGCCTCTCAGCTCTCCCGCATCGCTCTCTCCGAGGATTATCCAAAGCCGTGCGGACCTTTCCGCGCTACCGCACCAGTATGTGAATAAGTCCTTTGCTGATTCTCCGAAGCCCGGGGACCTTACCACGCTACCGCACACCGTACGCTCGCGCTCCATCAGGTAACCCAGCCACGCTCACTCCCGCCCGCGCCCCACAAAATAATAATAATAATAACTTATTCAAATAACACACGCTCATAAGCACTCTCATCAATATCATTTTTAAAATAATACACACTCATAAGCACTCTCCTCAATATCATTTTAAAATAATAAACATTTAAAATAAGCATTTAAAATAATAAATAATTAAATCCAAATACCATTGCATCACTAACACAACCAACCCATGCCCCCTAAGCCACAATCATTTAAAATAATAAATAAATAATTAAATACAAATACCATTGCAGCAGTTACACAACCAACCCCCGGGGAAGAAGACAAAAAAAAAATATTTAAATAAATAATTAAATCCACATGCTATTGCGTCAGTTACACAACCAAGCTCAACCCACTACAACATAAGCTCCGCCCACTGAACTTTTGAACGTGACCTTTGACCCGACCTGTCATTTTGACGAAAGCGGTATTGCATCTCTCTCTTACATGAAATTACTTTCTAAGAACATTTTATTTTGTAATTCAAATTTTTCTTATTTTTCAAACCAAAAAGTTACAGCACTCTCATATAATACACTTCAGCCATTCACATTTATAAAACAATATGACCAATCACTAGTTCAACCTCCCAGCCATTTATCCTTCAAAAACATGGCCCTAGAAACATTCCCACATTTTCATTATACCTCGTCTCCCATTTAGTCTGTCCAACATTTTTTCATATGAAGCTGCCTTAATCATCTCATTGGTCCATTCCTTTATATTGGGGATTGTTGAGGATTTCAAATGCCTTAATATTACCCTCATGGCAGTTGAGTCCCACCATCACAGCCTTAAACTGTTTATTATTCACCTTTGGCAATTCCACTCTATCTCCTAGCAGAGAGAGTCGGGTTTGCGGGGTAAAGTAAAGCCTAGCCATTTGTCCAGGAGACCAAGAACTCTACCCCAAAATGGATATACCTGAGAGCACTGCCACAGCATGTGTAAATAAACCCCCATCTGCCTTCTAAAATTCCAACACTGATCAGTATTAATTAGTCCAGTTCTATTTAGTCTAACTAGTGTCCAGTACTATCTGTGTATAATTTTATACTGAATAAATTTACCTTTTACTTCCCTAAAATATTTCCCCACTCTAGAAAGTATTCTTGACCATTCATCTTCTGCATTTTAACACTCGTGACTCAATGCCTCAGTTGCAAAAACTTCCAAAAACTCCCTCCTCCTCCTACATCATACTTACTCTTTAAGTCTGATTATGACATAAACATCCCATTTACGAATAAATCCCAGAGAGTTTTCACCCCTTTGGGTTGCCATTGTTTCCATACTTTTTACTATTTGTATTTGAGGATTGTGCCAAATTGAGGAATATGGCTGCATGTCATGTGATACTTTAAGCTTCTTATGTATTTTGATCCATATATTTCTCGAAAAAGATATTATCGGGTTTGTGTTTCTTATATTGTCCCCCCATTGTGACAGAATGTGCAGAGGTTGAAATAGTGAAGCCAAATTGCTCTCGATAGCTATCCAGTCCACATCAGAATTCACATTCTTCCAGTGATAGTAGAGTTTGGCTATTTCAAATGACATGCTATATAATCTAACATCTGGCAATCCTAGACCTCCCTTGTCTCTGGGCGAAGTAATTTTAATCCTAGGTTTATTCTTTCCCAACAAAAATCTTTTACTATACTCTCGTACTGTTCAAATATCCTTTCCGGAATATTAAATGGAAGCATCATAGAGAGATAATTAACTTGAGGCACCACAACCATTTTAGTAACATTAACCTTCCCCCCATAAGGATAATTTCAATGCTTTCCATTTGTCCATATTAGGTTTAATTTTGTTCAATGAGGGTTCAAAATTCTGAATTATTATTTTGTCAATATATAAACAGGTTTAAATTTCATGTTTATAGTTCAATTTTATGTTATATAAACAAAATAATTTTAATACAGTGCATTTTTTTTATTAATTCAACAGCACCCATGTTCAATCCACTTAAGTTTGGAAGGTGTATTGGAAGGTAACGTAGATATTTCTTAAGTGGGCATCCAGAGATATCGTCTCCCCTCCAAGCACCCCTTTTCTCCACTAGTTCTGTATGGAGCTCAACAGGAGGAATGGAGAGGTAGATAAAGGGGTTAGTCTCAAACATAATGTAATAAAAAATAAAGAGTAAATACAAGCGCCATGAAGCAGTATTGAGTTCCAGCAGGCCTTGACTTACAGTAAAGGAATTGTAAGGCAGACATGCTAACAAAACAGCTTTACATTCCCAATTCCAAACCATTAATGGGCAACCTTAGAGTGACGACGGCTAAAAAAAACCTTAGCTATAAGCAGGAATGAAACATTGTGAAAAGCCAAGACTCCACATGAAGGTAAATTTGATCCTCCGCCTATCGCAGTAGATGCGTTCCAGACCCATCAGCGATAGGTGAAAATCCACGATACAGAAGGATCATATAATTTTTTTTTTAAGTTTAAGCCTTAAAATACCCCTCCCACATGCTTTAAACATATGTAAACTCATTAAAACACATATATCGGGCTATGTTAAATGTCGGGCTAAGGATATGAGTAACATAATAATAATAATAATAATAATAAAATAATAATTTTTAATATGTATACACACACACAACTTTCTCTCTATATATGTAATGGAATATATAAAAATTAAAACATATATGGCTCTTACACATTCTTTTCATCCTTCTTCATGTAGCATACTGTTGATTCATTCAAACCATAATGGCGAACGCCGTCCGCATAACGCTTTCCTTCCCGAAGCACATCCAGAAGTTTTACCTTCTCCTGAATGGTCAACGTCTTCCATCGTAGGGCTTAGAACAAAACGAAAACAATCGGACCACAAACAATGTACGGGATACGCAGAGAATTGTGAGGCGTCGGAGGAAAATCCGCGATATAGTGGGGAATCGCTGTAATGTGAATTCTGCCAATCCTGGTTTTCAGCACCATGGACAGAAACCTGTCGTTTATAGGGACCTATTATGCCCATTTTCACTGTTCATAATTGGATTTTTATGGTCTGCTAGAATAGATTCACCCTTTTGATAGGTGATATCCTAGAATCCAATATATTATTGCAGGGCTGTTTTCATTTGATGTTAACCAAATGTGATATATTTATTTTTACTTTTGATATCTCGTCCTTTTCCCCTTATCTGATAAGAGCCGCTGTCCGCTGAGACAAGCTGGTGTGTTTTTACTGCTCACTGAAAAGTGGGTGGTGCGGACATTGTGTATTACATCACACTATGAGACAGTCACTGATTGGTGGGCTCTGAGGGGGCAGTGTGACCTGAAAATCATCCATCAATCAACCCAGGATGGGGGGCCAGCCCATCGCAGGGCACACTCACACACCATTCACTCACACATGCTCTCCTACGGGCAATTTAGCAAGTCCAATTAGCCTCAGCATGTCTTTGGAATGTGGGGGGAAACCAAAGTACCCAGAGGAAACCTCATGACGACATGGGGAGAACATGCAAACTCCGCACACATGTGACCCATGCGGAGACTCGAACCTGGGACCCAAAGGTGTAAGGCAACAGTGCTAACCACTGTACCGCTCCTGAAAATCATGAACCATTTTAAATATTGAAGTATTTTTGAAATATTTATTAATTTTAAATATTTATTAAATCAAAACATTGAGCAGTATACATGTTATAGGTACTTATTAATGAATAAGCAATATAATAAGATTCAATTTTGCTTTCACTACTTAAAGCGCCAGAACATCGTATTTGAAAAATTCAACAGCAATATCCCTTACCAGAAATCAGGAACAGGTTAAGAAAATCCACAGACTTCGTCGCGAGCAGTTTAATATACGAACTATTTCCTTCTACCCAACTCCACACACCAATAATATCACTGCGCAGCAGATATTGCCAGGGAGCTCGCGCTTGTGTCTAATGCGCAGTGATACGAGTAGTGTACTTCGATAGAAGCCCGACATTTCTACGGCTGATATTTCCAAACCTGAACAACTCCCAGCAGAACTTTGATGAATAGATAGCATTAAGGCCCCTCTAAAATATCTTTTTATAGTTTTGGGGTGAACCTCCCATTTAAACGAAGTACATGGTGGTGCTCATGAATTTGAAAGCCTAGATGCCTCATCTCGCTTTTCCACAACGAGTCAGCAGCGCCACCATCTTGGAGCGATAATTAGACATAAACAAGCAACATGTCAGGGTGTAGATGGAAAGATCTTTTAGCCATAACTTCTTTACTAATTAACGCATTTATATCTTACAATTATGTAGAATAAATAAACAAGCCCACCACTACTGCCCCCCCCCAAATTTATGTAGTATTGCTCATAGTATTCTCAACAAAAACTAATGCTAGTATCCCGTCAGTGTCACAGGCAAGTAAACATGTTATGTATCTTATTTGACCGTACCGCAGATTTTTTTACCTGTGAAATGTGGTTCCCTGTTTTCTAGTTTTAACATTCCTCATGTTGTTGCAGTTTCGAAAATAGTCGGTTCACTAAGTCATATCTATGAATCCTCTATTTCACAATTACCATGCCAACATCGCGTATCGCCCAAGGAGGCACACAGGGTTTCAAATCTATGGCGGTGCTGCCTACACTACTACCAGTCACATGACACAGGAGCTACCGAATACCCGCCAATCGGGAGCCGGCTAGATCAACCACGCCCACCCGTCACATAGAGGAGAGTGAGGCGAAAGAAGCGAATCAGTTTAAAAATGTCACCATTAACGCGGTATTTAGTAGTCTGGAGATATTTTACTTTAAGCAAGGCACAAAATAAAGTTGTAGTATTTGTAATAAAATTTGAAGATTAGCCATCCCCAAGGAGCTGACAGGAAAGCCAGGTACAGGTTTAGTCCTCCTTAATCAGCTTGTCGGTTACTAAATGTCGGCAAATAAGCTTGCCTTTTTCTGTGATTTTTTTTCAGTTTAATTGACACTTAAAGAAGTAATCTGAGACCTGAGATATAACATTAGCAACGATGGTCATTTTTTACACTCATGGATTTTAACATTGAGGACGTGTGTCACATGTCATTTTCACATAGAGGGAGTTTAATTGTTTTTATCTGTGTCTGTGTGTCAACATATGTCTATTTAGTTATGTCACTGAAATGTATGATTAGTATTGACATTTCCATAGACTACTATGTTTTAATAAAAATGTATGATCCTTTGGGAGTTGGGCAATAGAACGGAATTGTAAAGTATCAATAAGAAATACTATTAATGAAGTAGCCGCCGTAACCTTTTGCTTTGTATGAAGTGTGCATACAAAACACAAATAATGCAGTTGTACTGTTATGTATATAATTTAAAAGGTATACTTGCCAGCAAAAGATTGAGTTAATAAAATTAAATGAAAAGTATTAAGACCCCTTGTCATTCATAGTATTATATACTTCTTAATTTTACAAAGACTTTTTTCCTATCATATTTTTTAGTTTTTGAAGTTGATAATCTGGAAAACTGCTGCCTGGGATCAACTATCCATTCTTGACTCTTGGAATAGGAATTGAAGTCGAATCAAACAGCCTTACAGCACCCTCTTGTGACATACAGTAATATGGAAAACAGAACAATTACTAACTGAACGCAACATCCCCCCTTTACTTATGTATTCTTCTTCCTGCAGCAGCACTGTCTTCTATAAAAGTCACGCTGTCACGATCGCGGTCGGGCGAAGCGGCGATCGTGCGGGCAGGCGTGGAAATAGCAGGCAGACAGGTGAAGTCGGGGCAAAACCAGGGATTTAATGGGCAAACGAGGACTGGAAAACATAGCACACCTACAAACATCAATGACGGACAAGGGAAACCGGGGAGACCAGGACTTAATACACAGGACTAATCAAAGTAACCAGACAAAGCTGGAGACGATCAGGGAAATACATGTGGGTAATCAGGGGGCGTGGCACACACGAGGAGCGGACGAGCCGGGCATGACACACGCCTTACCTGTAACATCCATCCATCCATTTTCCAAACCGCTTATCCTACTGGGTCGCAGGGGGTCCGGAGCCCATCCCGGAAGCAATGGGCACGAGGCAGGGAACAACCCAGGATGGGGGGCCAGCCCATCGCAGGGCACACTCATACACCATTCACTCACACAAGCACACCTATGGGCAATTTAGCAACTCCAATTAGCCTCAGCATGTTTTTGGACTGTGGGGGGAAACCGGAGTACCCGGAGGAAACCCCACGACGACATGGGGAGAACATGCAAACTCCACACACATGTGACCCAGGCGGAGACTCGAACCTGGGTCCCAGAGGTGTGAGGCAACAGTGCTAACCACTGCACCACCATGCCGCCCCCCCATAAATTCATTTTTCCATTTTTATTTTCAATAATATTGATGTTAACTCAGCATCTTATTTTCAATGTTGAAAAAGTCACTTTATATCAAGGTTTCGCCACCATTATTTTTTCAATATTGAAAAAATGACCAAAAATCAATTCAGTTTCAATGCTGATAATTTAACACTGACCATAATTCAATGCATTTAACTATACTTCAACGCTGAAACAATAATATGATGCTATCTGGGCTATGAATAATTATTTCAATTTATATACAGATTCCAAGCCCATATAGGTGATACACAGGTACGTAATGGGCGTCTTATGTCTGAGGTAGCCAGCTACTGTGTTTGATAACCCACCATCATAATAATAGTTTCCTTGCACTAGTATAAACCAATTGATCCCTCTTGCAATAACCTGTGGTATGAAACTGAATAAAATGTATCGTACCAGTCTTGGGGAAAACCAGTGAGAATCCACTGTGAAACAGCACTGCGCAAATTCTCATGTGTTCCTAATGACAAGGGCAAGACTGGTAATCAAATTAGCCTCTCAGCAGGAGTGTTAGTGTAAAAGCAGGGCTTATTGACACAGATAATAAAGCTTGTTAGAATGCGTAACATAATTATTTAGCTGGGCCCAGAAGAGGTGAGAGCTCCCCTAGTGGCTACAGGAGTGCATTTTCCCCAAAGCAGGTATAATGGATGGTGGTCTTATTGCTTTTAGACCACAACTTGGGATAGAAGAACAAATCAAATTATTTTCCTCATTTAATATTCAGATTTTAATTGGGCTTAAATTTTAGAGCACAGTGTGTTCTAGGATGGTACGTTATGGATATTAGTCTCTACCACATTCTAACGCTATAAATCCGGACCTTTTCCTATGTTTGATTTGGTGGCTGCCAGGCGTTCTGAGTAGTATAGTGACTATGGTAGGCGTGTGATTCCCTAAGGAATTTTTTGTTCTGTTCTGTGTGGCAAATACATATAATGCTGACATTTTTCCTGGAAGATTTGGGATTTTTCATCCCGTGCCTTAAGGTATTTCTCTCCAGCTCTAGGGAGTCTCCCCCGAAAACACCAGTCACTCACTAGCCTTAGACTTATGCTTGCTGACTTATTCAACACCATGAAGGATTAACAGAAAAACAGAAACCTATTAAAAGGCTGCACCATATCATGATATGCAAATAAACATCCAGCATCATTGTTTCACAGGGAAGTACATTATTTATTGATAATTATAACCCTAACCCTTACTTCTCAGCTTGACAAACATAAGGTGCGGTGTGTGAACATGTGAACTGGTTGAAATGCAAGTGTCTCTCAGTCAATGCATAAGACTTGAGAGCCCTGACTTTACTTATATAGCCCACAACATGTTTATGATTCATAAATAAATCTGGCCAGCAAATCGGTCTTTCATTTTCCACAGAATAAAAAAAACGATAATGTTATCCCACTGATAATTGCAGGCGCGTTTCACCCCCGGCACTGGCTGGAGACACAGGCAAAAGGCATACAATCTTATTGAGGTACAAAAATTATTCCATCTACTCTGCACTTCTGCATAACTTCCATCATAGTGCCAGTTTTTGCGGTCAGCAAGTTTATTACTGTAAGCGCCTCCATAGTAGTGCCTCTGAGGAACTGAACCGGACTTCCGATGGTGTCTCTCACATGTACATCATACATATATATATATATATACACTCACTCTCTCTGGGTCTTTCACGTGATATGTGGTCAGCCACTATATGGGAGGGATATTCAGGCATAAATTAAGGGCATATTTACAAGCCGCACTAGTGTACCTATGTAACCGGTCATTCCCTGCCTATACTCTGCATTGTGTTTTGGGGTGTTATCAGGTGTGTGTGGGGTGCAGGAGGAAGGGATATTACAGACGCCGTTGTCGTTCCTGGATTTTATTGAAACTGTTGGGAACAATAAGGAAAGGGGTAAACTTCATATGCTCTGGCCCTCTCGCTCTCTCTGCACAAAGTAAAACAATGTATATACTTATGCATAGACATGTTTTCTATCCCCTGCTTATGATGAATAATAAATCAAATATAATATATATGGGTCATAATTATACAATTGATTTACTAACTCGGGGGACCCTGCCACTAGATCCTCACCTCTTCCCACGTGTGCAATACACCAAAGGGAAGAGGAAATGAGGTCGGGACCCTTATAAAGGGGAAAAGACAGAGGGAGGGGCGATGCAGGACAAAAGCATCATGGGAAAGTTTAAAGGATATTGTACCCATCAGGTTAGACAGAAGAAGGAAAACAGAATCTTGTATAATTATAAGTTAAAAGTAAAATAACAACCTGTTACACGTCACCTACACTTCAGACTTCATCCTCAAAATCAAAGCAGTATTAACACAAGCAACATGTTCCATCTCTTAAATCCAATCTAACATTTAAAAATAAAGTCTGTTTCAACTGGACTTTTATCTAAGAAAAACAAACATTTTATGTTCGAGTTGTTATAAAACTACTGAAACAAATAATTGGCTATACTGCAGTTCCGCTGTCTTGTTTGGCACCCTAAATTATGTCCTGCATTCTGTGGAAACAAATGAAGGCTGAGGAATGTTACGTAACACAGGTAGAATGCAAAAACTCTACCTGGTGTAATTCAGTGCATAAAACCAATGGTCTTAAGTGTGGTGTCTTCTTCGTAACACTCCCTGACTTTTGTATCCATGACCATGAGATAGGGTGGGCTGCTTTTCTTCCTTCCTTTGACTAGTATTCCTCCCTTTCCTCCCAGCCTTGGTTGGTGGGTCAGGCAGCATCACCTTCTTTTAATAGACCCAGGTGTCATTTATCTTGAAATTAGGTTCAAGTGCAGAAAATGATCTAGTCTTAGACAATCTCTGAATTACAGAGAAATCTGATTTATTCTGAAACTGTGAGAAATTGTTCATCTGTATTTTGCTGCATTGCTAATTGTTGATGTGTGTGCCCTCCTTGTGCAGTAAAGGGGAGATCACATGCAGAGCTGGTTTTCTGTAGTTTCTTAGCCTGAATTAAAATAAAATATTCTCTTCATATAGGAACCAAGTCTCTGGCTGGAAATTTCTACAAAAGGTCCATCTTCTTTTGCCGTATCAACACTTAAATGAGAAAAGCAGACAGGGACAGTATAGGTGACAGCAGTGACTGTCCTTCCATGCCATCCAAATGTCCAAGGGGTATGACCAGAGTACACATGTACAAAAAATTATATATCAAAAGCAAGTACCTTTGTTGAAACGTGAAGGTAATCGTTTACAACATAACAATTCCATCCTAAAAAAAAGAATTTGTCTGTGTATTGCCTAGGAACAGCTACAATGTTAAAATGGTAAATCCCAACCAACCAGAGCAAGAACTGACACGTTATTTAAGAACTGAAAGAAGGAGAAAATTGAAAACTTTCTTCGTGGGATCAATAACATATATGTTTTGTTTCCCACGGTCCTGTTACTAATTCAAATCTTAAATCCTGTACTTTGATATTTTGGGCTGAATGTAATGACAGCAAACGTAACAGCTGCCTCAATGCAGGTGAAGGCAGCCCAGAGGGTCCAAGAGGTCAGTGGTCAATTACTGCATAGGGATCAAATCTGCAATCAGAAAATTACTGCATACATGCCTTTATATTACGGTCAAGCGGAGAGTCAGAGCAGTTTCCATAGAAACAACGTAAACAAACTTTACCGTTTGAAGCACAACAAACTCTGAGTGAAAATGGCGCAGAGGTGAGTAGCTTGTTAGCTCTCCAAAATGTCTTTGAATTCTTCAACTGATGTTGTGCTACTTCGATTATTTAGCCTTTTATACTATAATGAAATAGTAAATGTCTATAATACAATAAAAAACATTACATATTTTTTTAATATTACATATTTTTTAACGTCATTTAAAGTGCAGTGGTTTTTATTGCTACTGTGGTTGCTAATATTTAAATAATGACAGACTATTTGGTTAGTAAATTCATCTCAAACATGCTAGTTTAGTAGGGCTTCCCAACCTTTCGATGTCCGCGGATCGGTTTCCGTCGTAGAAAAGTGTCACGGATGGGTAAGACGGCGGTATAATTTGGGGGTTCCCACGCCGAGCGGCGGGAGATTGACGGTGTATACGGACATGCGGGGCTAATGGCGTATTTCCGTACATCAATACGGGCAGCTTTCTTTCCAAAACGGCGCGATCCCCTAATAAACGGGACGGCTGGCTCCTCTACCCCCGGTTGTCTGCCGCCCGGTGCAATACTCTGCGCGGACGGTACCGGAACACCGACCGGAAGTTGGGACCCCCTACTGTACAGGGTGGTAGGTAAATTGTTAAAAAAAATTTGGGCCATTACTTTCGGAGTAGGCTAGATGCTTCTAAGTTTATCATTACATCTATTTACATTGTTACACAGGATTAACACTTTCAAATATTCTTAGCTTGGTTAGTGTTAACTCAGTTCTTGGTAGTATTCATCTGGGTATTTATTTGATGTGGAGCACAGTTGTTTCGTATTTGATTCTAGTTATAATTTGGTGACATTACTGTTTAATATGCTATTGCACTTACAGTATCGTGCATTTTACAGTCGATTTTTTTTGCAATCTTGCTCGCTGTTTCTTTTATTCTATGTGACCCCTGTAATTATTTATTATAATAATTATAACAATTGTATTTTCTGTATGGTTGAAGAATTTCCAGCTCTTTATTTATTTTATTATCTCTCTTAAGTGCTGGTTAATCTCTCGTTTATTCCCCAGAGAGCGAATTGAGAGAGCTGATCGATGGACCAACACCCAACACTGGGAAGCCTGGAACCTGTGGGATGAAGTGATCAACTGGGGAGAAGGTGTGGAGGAGTTCTCACCAGTGACACTCCCCACTGTCCAGGCTGGGGGGGTTAAGGGGGGATTGGGGGGGTCTACTGATTTGGGTAAGGGAGGGGAGAGTGTGGGAAAGGATGGACTGCTAGCCAGCACTAGTATTTCATCTCAAAGTCTTCAGAGTAATTACGGCCTTTCATCTGAAGACTGGGAAATTTATAAAACTTGCTACCTTAACAAAAAAAAGAAAGTCAGGAAGGACCGGAAAAGCCGGGGGGAGGGTGAGGTAAGGGGGCAGAGTAGTGAGGAATATGTGGAGGTACCAGAGTGGGGAACATTTGAGGGGAAGGCCTCCAGGGTTGTGATGGAGGGGACAGAGGCTGGTATTAGTATGATGGATATGCTAAATGGAGGTGAGGAGAATGGATGTGAGGTGGGAGTGAATGTGGAGGAGGTTAAGGGAGGAGGAGGGAGAAGTACAGGGAATGCTGTGGAATATGTGGTGTCACAAGTAGGCAGAACTTGGCTAGAACCCATCCAGGAGGAAGACCTTGAGGAAGATGAAGAAACAGATGAGGAGCTTCAGGAAGCAGAAGACACTGATGCTGCCACAGTGGACAGTTGGCAGTGCATGGCAGCATATGTAGCCAGAATATGGCTGCAGACTTTACAGGAAGATGGACCTGAGGAAAATGAAGAAGCTGATGTGGTATTCCAGCAGGCAGAAGATGCTGATGCTACCACACTGGTCAGGTTTCAGTGTATGGTGGCATCTGAAGACAGATCACAGCTACTGACTATACCAGAAGAAGGACCTGAGGAAGAGGACGAGACTGAAGTGATGAAGACAGATAAAACAAAAGAAGATGCCGATGCTGCCGAGAAGATCTACAGTGAAGAAGAAGTATCATTCCATGTGAATGCCGAAGATCTTTCTGAAGATGATACTGAGAAGAGCCACAAGAAGAAGAAGATGAAGTGGTGCTTCTTCTGCTGTCCCCTGCCCTTCAGAAGAAGTAGCAAGAGGCAGAAATTATAAGGTTGTGAATTCAGGTTTACAAATGACTTAAAGTAGTAATATAACTGCATTATTGACACCTTCACAATGCACTGTAATGCATCCATAAATATATTATAGACATGGGTATAAATATTGAAGAAAAAAAAGCATAACACATTATAGCCATGTTTATTATGGATTAATGGCCGATATAATGTATTATGAAGATATTTATTGTGTATATATAGATCAGAGCATTCATAATGCATTATCAAGATAGCTATAATGTGTTATGCCTTTGTATAAGTATTTACAGCCGTGTTTTTAATACTTTTATAAATGATTCATAAGGCATTAATTGGGTATTTATTTATTTATTAGTTATATGACTGCTTTAAGTAAAGTTAAGTAAAGTGTTTATTTTCTTTTTCTTAGAATACCCGTGTTAGAGCCCTGCATTGGGACTGGGATCCCGCGGGACCCAACGGAAAGTGATACTGTTTAAGTGTTAATGTAGCTATAAGATACGATAGGATAAGATATGCTGAGTTAAAATATAAGATAGGCTAAGACGAAATATATTAATATAAGCTAAGTTGAAATATAATAAGATAAGATAGGCTAAGTTAAAATATAATAAGATAGGTTAAGTTAAGATATGACAAGATAGGCTAAGATAAAATATGATAGGCTAAGTTAACATATGATAAGATAGGCTAAGTTAAAATATGATGATAGGCTAAGTTAAAATATAAGATGGGTTAAGTTAACATATGATAAGGTAGGCTATGTTAAGATAAGAGATTTGCAATAAAACATATTTACTTTTCAAACTGTGTCTTTGTCATCTTTTCAGTGTTGTGTCTGTCTTTGTTTGATAATTTTGAATCGTTAATTTATATCTGTCACTCTCCTAAATGTCAATAAGCAGAGACGGAGGAATGGGAGGAAGGTACAGTTAAGTATAAATGATAAAGTATCAAAATCACAGTGTTGCCTTATTTTGACGCAGAGAAAGTAATTTCAGTGTTACTACCACATATGAGTTAACGGCTGCAAATGTTGGTGTTAGAAGTGCCAGTAAATAATGCGGCGTAAGTTTAACTCCGGTGTGTTTCTGAAAAACACGCAGCCTGCCTGCTGTCATTCGTCGCACATGTAGGAGGCTATTCTGGTAAGTAACAGGTAAAGTTGTCATTTAACGTAATGCTAACGTGCATTACCAGTTAGTAAGTGTTTTACTATATCACACACCTTACGTCCTTTATAGTTTTAGCCCGGTGCACTCTGTATCCATGCTAACTAGCTAGCTAATGTTAACATGACGCAGTACAGTCTTCCAGCTTGGGGATTCCCACCCCTGTCCGCGGCCAGTATTCCGCAGGGGGGTTTGCGGAGGTGTTGGTTGCAAATGCAAACGATCCCTTCATGTTCATGCGTTGTGTCCTAATGTGTAAATAAAAGATAACTATCAAATTCAATGTTCATGTCCTATTATACTAGATAAGACTGTAAAATAGTTTGCCCTGCATATGGATGCCATGTAGTCAGAGTATGATCAAGATAGGGTGTGAGTGTGGAAAAAAGACAAATGTAACAGTATTTGAGGGAAGAGTGTGAAGGAGGGAAATGTAGGGAGAAGGAGGTTCCTCGGAGCTCCGAGATGTGTTTAGCTGTAATAAATCTGAAATATAGCTATATGACATAGTTTTTGATAAAACCAGCATTTATTTTTTAGGTTTGTCGAGCTCCGTCAAAACAATTAGAACGAGTTCATTATGTAACTGGAACCCCTCTCACATGTAAACACAGTGACACACTACAGCATTGGTTTGTTGTCTGAGGCTATGATACTGACCACAAACACATTCTCAAATTTCACTGCACCAATCACAGCATATGCAGGCAGAAAAATGATCGCAAAAAACATTCAGCATTAGACTCTAAAACCGTCTGTAATGTCTGTGTTTATCCAGTGGACCATAAATTAAAATAAGCTTTCCTATTTCAGTTTCTTTTAGATGTTATAAAGTAATAAATAAACAATCATAATAATTAAACCATGTATTACTGACTATCAGACAACTTCAACAAGTTACCACATGGATGCAAAATCAAAGATATTCATTTGCGCCTGGCACTAACCATGTATTTCTTCACAGTACTAAGCCATAGAAAGGGCCCCAATGAAACCCCTGCATTCCTGCATCGCAGATACTCTAATCTCAGCATTTATAAGATTATATTTGTACTACCTGCCAATTTTTATATTAGACGAGACTAAAAATTGAGAAATATCTATATGCAGAAGTAGTTTTTCCTGATAAGAAGGATAATATCAAGACTGTCAGCATTTACAAATCGAATTATGACATATCTGAGTAGCCCAGACTGTCCGGAAAACAAAGCCGTACAGCATATGTGGATGACTAATGTACATACAGTGTAATAAGCTTATAATCAAATGGATAGAAAAACGCTCAATAATAGACAGGATTCAGAGGGTAAATAAGGTGCATCATGTGGAAGAGAAGTTAGGTGGCGTTGGGGTGCATTGTGAGTTTCATCTGGTAGCTAGAAAGGAACAAACAGGGCTTTAGGGGGGGGGGGGGGTACTTCTCCTGGGGCTACATCGCTCTACCTTTTTCTAAAATTATTTATTTAAAAAAAAATCTTTTCTCCTTACACTATAATGGCAGGTTTAGGACTAATACAGTACAGTCATAGCCAGTGTCAAGGATTCTATGCATTGCTACACAGAGACAAGTCCAGATATTGAGCCCAAGGCTAAAATTGTGGTTTACTTACAAGTGCACTTTGCTGGGCAGTGGGGGTGTTTGTCCTTCTCTGCTCACATTTTCCCCTCTTATCCTGTCTTCTCCTCCGCAGCACTTCCTCCTTCTCTCTGTTGCTCCTATATTCCCTCCCCTCCAGTCATCTATGTTCTCCTTCCTCTGTGGTCTCTCCTCTTCTCCCATTCTTCAGTTATACTGTCTTCTCCGCTCTCCCTGTATCCCTCTTGTCTTCTGGTCCTGTCATCTCTTCTCCAGTCATCCCCTGCTTCTCAGTCATCTCTGCATCTTTTCTCTCATTTGTTTGCTTATTCTTTGATTGTTTGTGTTATTCCTTAACTCACCACCCCATGCTGGATGAGTCTTGATGTTTTTTGTTCTTTTTAAAGTTAGGCTTCTTCCTTTGTTTTTGTGCCATATCTTCTGCCCTCTTCTGGTTGCGGCAGTGCATGACACGGCTGGAAAAATAGGGTTTATTACAACACACATCAAAACCAATAGGATCAGGATGGATCCAAAATAAACAGCAAATGTCCAGGAATGAACTAAATGATGGAATAAACACAACTAGAGAACTATATACATACATACAACATACAGCTATAATGAACCATCAAAGAACAGAAGCAGAACAGGCACTTAAATACACAGCTAACAAGACACAGTGCAGGACAGTGAGAATCATAACCAATAACAAGGACTGAGGGCAACCCAGGAACAGGCGTTACAGTTAAACAGCACTGGTGAAATCAAAGTGACCTTTCAGCCACATGGTCAGCTCTGCATCGCCCTCTGCTGTTTGCATTAGAAGCTGCTTGAAATTCCCACTCTCCTTACCAACACCTCGAAAAGCCAGGCCTTGCCGTGCCAAGTACTTAACTTCAGAAGATTTTTCCTCACTTGCTGCTGCTCTTTCCAGCTCATCTGAAGGTTGAATATTAACAGGATTGATCTTCTGAATCCATGTCATCAGTGCTAATCTGTGGCACTGCCTGTCTTTATGTGCACTGAATTTCCCCAGTGCCTTTTCCAGTTTCACATGCCAGTCTTCACAAGAGCTGAATGTGTCTTTCATGCCAGTTTAGACATTTGTGTTACAAATTATTTTGCACAGTAGAAACAAAGAACCCCCCTTAAGACGAGGGGGGGGGGGGGGGGGGGCTGTAAGGGAGCCCAGTGTGATCTTTAAACCATTTCTCCTGAAAGCAGGGTCTCCTGTTTGATAGACGTGACATTTACATTTGGCTGATTTGGTGAAGGTCCAAGCTCCTCCCCCCTCCTCCCTAATACACCTTCATCTTCACCTGCCTGTCTTCTCTCTCTCTCTCTCTCTCTCTCTCTGTCATTGACTCACACTCAGTCTCCCTGCTTAAATGCCATATCTGAAATACACACCACAAGCCAAACTAAGAAGCATATTAAACTAACATCAGGATCAGGCTACTGTAACGTCATTATTCACTCTTAACCATCAATATTTGCTCCTTTTCTCACTCCCCTCCATGTCACCTGCATTCTCTGCTGTCAGCAGCCTCTTGCTGTCTCTCCCTCTTCATCTTTACTCTCAGCACAGCAGAGTCTACATGAAAGCAGTTATCAGTAAACAAGTGGTGTTTCTTGGCATGATGCTCAGGAATGGATCTCTCAGGATTTGTTATCTGAATGGGATGATTAATATATGAAGAACCCTTGACTCACATACTGTATACGTCTATCATCTGACTGGCACTAATTATCTCACTGTCTCTACTTACTTTCCTGCTTTTCTGTGGTTGCCCAAAAACTCACGATTGTCACACTTCCTCTTCATGATGACACTGTGAATAAAAGCTGACTGTAATAAAACTACCTTCATTTAAATCACACATTAATAATGCAAAATACCTTAAGTAAGAAAGTATAGCTTTCTACAGTAATGGAATATAAAATTAATTAAACCTATTACTGTCTATAAAATAACACATTCAGCACTATATCAGACTTTACATGGGCTTTCTGACCAATATAAATATACCTGAATGAGCACCGTTGTTAGTTTCTAGGAGAATGTGCAGCTAATAACATCTCCAGGTAACTTAGCCAACGCAACTGCACATGAGGCAATTGTTATAATTATAATCGTAGTAGGGGTAGGGGGCGCTATAGAGCGAAAGGGTGACTACGCCACTCTGTAACTGTCACTAAGACGGTTATTTTATAATCACCTTTTGCTGGTTTGATTTAATATAGAATGTATACTGTGAAATGTATGCCAGTGCCCTCTGCTGACTATTTAATTGATCCGTGTTAACCCTTGAATACATGGTCATGTGACGGAATAGGGTAGGAGTAAATGCATGCTGGGAGATTCATGGAGTCAACTTGTGGTTTGTCGGCTTGTCACGGCAGGATCTGTAATAACTCCTAAGCATTTTGTCAGAAGGCGCAAACGGTAATTTATATTTATTGTATTTACTTGTTGTCTTGTATTGAAAAGTGGAATTGCGGTGATGTATGAGCCGCTGTTTAGCGGTAATATCATGGATCTTTTAGAATGTCTTGTAAGATGAAATGTAATGCAGGAATTTAATAATATGTTTATTTTATAGTTTTTCATGGTGTCTAGAAGAATAAAGACGAAATAAACTTCACCATCTGTCAGGCGTATGTTTTCTGTACCAAATGAAGAACTTTTGGAGCTGTTATATCTTGTATAGTAAAGGTAACCTTACAGTAAATGACTTCTGCTGTGATCTGAAGCTATATAAAAAATTTTATTAAATAAGATTAAATTTACCTTCTGCGAGGGGCACCCTAATATAATGATATATATAATAATTATAATATAATATAATTATATAATTATAATAAATGTAGTATAATTATAATTGTGCCCTATTCAAACAATAAAGAGAAACTACATGCAGCACTGAAAAACTATTCCACGGCCAAAAAAAATGTAAACATTCTTTCTATATCAGAAGATAGTCTCTGACTGAAATTTCTGTAACAGGCGCCGAATGGGAAATCTTTATATAAACTGATAGCAATTAACCTAAGAGTGCATGCTTGGATTGTAGTATCTGCATGTACTGTGGAACTAAAAAGAATCATAATCAACATATATAATTACGTAAATGAAAAACAAATACGTTGCATTTTGCTTAATAGTTTTGCACGTTGCCATAATTTATATTTAATTTAAAGTATGAAGCACCCAAGCAAAGTTTATGTTGAAATAATACTCAAGATTCTTAAGTCTTAGCTCTGGCACAGTGGTGGATCTAGAAAATTTTACATGGGGTGGCAAGAGATTTTAACAGAGTGGCATGGAGGTTCAGTGAGAAACCGACTATCATTCAGAATCGTGGAGCTCAGGAGCATACTTCCACTGAAAAGGTGACAATTTATCTAAGCATTTGGACTCTCATGGTTAAAACAATGCTGATTGTACTTTTCATTATCACTGACCAGTTGTTTTTCTTTGTTGTGCTGTGCAGCAGAACGTTTCACAAACATATCCAAATTAAGAGCCTTTGCACACTGATTCTCAATGCTCAGCAGAGTTTCCAGGTCCGCGGGGTTCATGCCCAATTGTGCTATTTTGAAAACATAGTTTCGGGTAAATATTAGGTCATGGGTTGCGGATTTTTGGGCTGATTTCATAATGTTATACAGCAGCAGACTGCAAGGGGAAAAAGAAACTAATTATTATCAGTGCAAGTGGCTCCTAATCCTGAGTAATGCTGAATCTCTAGCCACCTAAAGTAAGAGACAGATGCACACGGAAAGCAGGGCTGCCGACTACCATGCATCTGGCATGACTTTCACGCTCTCAGACACTCACGCAAGGAATCTTCCACTATATTATTCCACTATAAGCCTAAATGTAGCTACATCAGAAGCGTTGGTGTAGTTTGCATACCCTACATACCATTTAGAACAGGGGTCACCACCATGGTGCCCACTGGCACCAGGATGCCCCCAAGAACCACATGAGTCACCCACGGACCTGTTCTAAAAATACCACAACTCACCAGTGTGCAGCGACTAAAATTTAATTTTATCTTGTTGCTATTCTTCTTTAATCACATTTGTATTTATATAGATTTGAAAATGACAATATCCAAAAAAGCATTTAAAACGTGTTTATTCTACATGAAGTTTAGATAAGTTTAGGTAAAGTCTGTTCTGGTAGCCTTTGTATGGCTCAGTACCCGTGAAGTAGCTCTCAGTTTCAAAAAGGTTGCTGACCCTTGATATATAGTATACCCCAATCATGGGTGATATATCCTAATCAGTAAAATAACAGTCGGCTAAATTCCGCATAGTGATCTCATTAACTGCGTGTTGTTGCTGAAATACATCACACAGACGTCGGGGGAATGTCGAATCATCAGAATATGTAAGATTTATACATTTGGTTAAGTTGAACGCATTTGCTGTTGAATGCAATTCCTATCACATTAACAATTACTGGTTGAAAAATGAATTGCTGTTAGTGTCTTAAATCATACTGCTATAAAAGTAAAATTTACAAGAGAAATCAATATGCTTAGAATATGGGTTAAGATGGAAAATAATTTTTCCATCCCAATCCCAATCATGTTGATGCAAATTTACAGCAGTGTGGATTCTCAGAAAAAAAGGTTCTCTGACATAAAGATCAGCAATACAGTGCAAATAACATTTAATTTCACATTTATACAAAAAAAGGACAGGGCATTTCGATGATAAAATCTGTAGTGAACAATAAGTCGCATCAAAACAAAACCTGGTATTCGGTCATGCTACCTTAAGGTTAAACATTACTTTGTGCAAAGTTCCTTGTTCTGAAATAAATACTTTCTGCAATAGCACATCCAACCATATTCACACAGTCTTTATCGTTACTTATTTATTCAGCCGTTTTTTTCTTACTGACAGCATCTCATAAAAAGGGTCAGTGCTCACAGCAGCAGTGATGCTCTGTATCCACTTGTCCTTCTCCTCAGGGGTTGGCGCCGAGATGCGGTACACCACATGATTTCCCTCTCCCAGGCGGCCGTCCGCCTCCGTTTTGCAGGCTTTCATCAGCTGTCTGCTGTTGTTAGGGATGTACAGTTCAAAGCAGTTAGGCTTCCTGAGATCCTTCACCTCACGGATGCTCAGATTCTCCAGCGGAATGATCACCCTGGGTTTCTTATCCGTAGTATGTTTAAAGTAGTAAAGGCAGTTATCCATCAGGATGAACCACCTCCTTTTCCATGTTTTCACCCGTCCTCCTCCCATTTTGAAGAGCCAACCCTCTCTGTCAGGGTTGAAGAAGGCATTGTTCCCATTGTCTTCAGGAATCTTGAATGGCTCATTCTTTATGCTCTTATAAAGATTTCGGAGGAGATCATCTGGCAGGTTGCCTCCATCATTGATTCCTCGATTCATGGAGATGAACCTGTCCACACTGGGCTTGTCTCTCACATTTGGATTATAAAGGCTAGTGTTTAGCATGATTATGGAAAATGAAAGTACATAGCAGGTGTCAATGTTCTGGAAGACTCCAGGATTACATTGACAGTACCTCTGCGCAAAGGCCTCCATCATCCTGTCAATCTTTTGTGCTTCTCCTGGCAGACGGAAACTCCAGAGGAACTGCCTGAGAGCCTGTACCAGGTTGAACCCTGCGAATTCATGAAGCCCAAGAAATGTTTGGAGGACTTGGATATTGAAGTCGTCTCTCTCACCCAGGTAATCCCCAATGGCTGTTTTGTTCAGCCCCTCTCCCTTGTATAGGAGCTGGGCGATGTCCTCAGACGTGTGCCGGAGAAGATTGTTTTGTACCATGAACAGGATACCCTTCTTAGGGTCCATGTTGAATTTCTTTCTTCCCATGGCGACATGCCTATTCTTTTCTAAGATTTGGCTGCGTTTGGTGCTGGATTCAAGGACCTCCACTTCCATGAGGGCCTCTCTCAGCGCCTCCCGCAGCCTCTGGATCTCCAGCAGAAGGGCTCCTTTCCTCAGCCGGATGTCCTCAAGATCAGAGTGCTTCTCTGGACTCAGGTCCATGGAGACTGCAGCAGACAGGAAAAGGAGATCGTCAGCGGGTGTGGAGCTCAGCAGGTTGGCCATCTCTGCCAGTTTGGTTGTTGGTTCAACTCCCATGGCAGAGTAATCGTAACATTGTTAAGCCCTTGAGCAAGTCCCTTAGACCCAAGTGCTCTGACCCCAAACTCTCCTCACTTCGGACAAAAGCATATGCTGAATATATGTAATCCCAAAGGGCAGTTACAGAAGACCCCAGGACCGGAGTAACATGGGAAGCAATTACTGATGCCTGGAAGCTTTGGGGCATGCAAATAAACTGCATCCAAAGGCAAATGGCTAATAAAGAATGCTCTGAATGCCAGGCATTCGTCTAGCAGTGAGATCGTAGAGATAATGAATAAAGATAGAAAGTGTGAATAAAGATAAAACATTTTGATTGTATTTGCGAAGCGATGCTGGATGCGCTGAGCTCGCCGGGAAGGTCATGTGGTCCGCATTCCCTCCCCATGCACACGTGATCAGCTCAATCACACCGAAATTGTCGGTTTGCTGCCCTTCAGGGAAACAATCTAAAGGGTGTTACGGGAAAAGTAATCGATGCAAGAGCCAATGATGTTCTCCTGGTGCCTACCCGTGTTTATGTTATCGTTACTGACAGAAACAATGATGAACGATAATAAGCATTTATAAGCCATGATGACCGCACCATTAACGTGGAGTTGCACTAACGTTTGTTTTTATAGCTAACCAACAAGTCAAGCTCTCACCCTGGTAATGCAACAGCGCCGGTTAAACAATACGTTTACACCGAGTGCTTGTGATCAGTGGCCTGTACTACGAATCAGGGTTACTGGCTTATCGGGGTAACTTGACGGATTTAAGGTACCACAGTTTAAATGAATTTCATATTTGTTCATCGGGATGTCTGAATCGGTGCTAATCAGTACTACGATGCCAGTTATGCAATGTAGTTTTGATGAAAACTTTTCTGTCATTTAACATAAGAGGAAAAAAATAATTATACTGTAGTCAAATTGGCTGATATAAAATGGTTTAAAACTGTGACACATTTTGCCTTTTTTTTACAGTGTATACTTTCAGTCACAAGGTAGCAGATACGGATTTCTGAAATAGCAAAGATAAAGGTCAATGATTAATATCCCTCATCTCTTTTAAAACGATAGGTAAGATGCTGTTTTGATATCCTGTCTAGGGTTGGAGTGTAACAGTATTCACGGGAAAGTGGAATGGGATAAAGGGACAAACAGGGTGAGGGCAAGAAGGGAACACCAGTGGACAAAGGGATATTTTTGTATTTTCATTTTTTTTCCATGTATAATACTGACACTGAACAAATAACCCAGTGCAAAAGACTTTGGGACTGACCACAGCCAAAATAACAAACAAAATCCCCAACTATCAAGTGCGACCCACAGCTAATCTCACCTAAGTGCAAAAGAAAAGGAAACCAAAAGACAAACACTCCACCTCACTCCCTGACCAAATAAACAGAGTCCAACACACACTTGCAAAACAAAATAGCAGTCACTCCCTATGCAGCAATACAATCACACATACATAACTTACACACAAGTCAAAGCAACGAGGGGGCTAGTGAAGACGTAAACCAAAGAAAACCAAGCGGGGAGACAGCAAGCCAAACTGAGGTCGCGGGGGGGACCGGAGCCTGTCCTTGGAACAACAGGCGTAGGCAGGAACCAACCCTGGGCAGGAGTCAACACTCTGCAGGGCGCAAACACTCACAACTCAGATTTGCCAATTAACCTACCCTGCGCACTTTTGGACTGTGGGAGGAAACCGGAGCCCCTGCTGGAAGTCTTTCACCATTCACCACATTATATTGCCAGAAGACTGAAAATTAGATATCAAATACTAGAGTGACATAAAAACAAAAAACAAGTTTGCTTGTAATGAGACGCAAAACAGAAGATTATCTCTTTTTATATTTTGAGAAAACATTTTAACATTTATCCAACCGGTCAAATGGTTTAATACTTCATACAGCAGCATTTCTAAACTCATTCCTCAGCCCACCAGACAGCTCCACGTTTTTGCTCTGTCCCAGATCCCTGCATGCATGAACCAAACAGTCACCTTTTACTGCTGTGCTGAGAGCTTGGACAGAGCAAAACTGTGGATCTTTGCAGTGGGGTCCAAGGACTGGGTTGAGAAACCCTGGCATAGAGGAGACTGCAGTGAGAGCCAAGAAAAAAAGAGATTAGAGAGGAAGGTAAAACGCTTCCTTTAACATGGCAAATAAGCTTCAAGTACAGACCCTGTGCTTCCATTACAAACAAAAAGCCTGTATGACCCTCCTAAACACACGTCAGATTAACTTAATCAGGGGAAATAAGCATAAAACTTGGCAAAGACTAGACTATGAAAAAGGAAGATGAACATCATACTTACACGAACTTCTGCTAAAGCAAATGGACAAACCCCTTTTAACTGAATGAAGTTACTTTAAAAAATTAATAATCCAAAAATAAATCAATAAAAATTAAGAAAAACACAATCATGCTTTGAACTAATACTGCAGTCAGTCCTAAATGTTCCCATGACATTCTTTTCGTCACGATGCACACTCGGTACATACTGGTTAAAAACCATTTATAATCCTTCATGTACCAGTCTATGATGGAGCACCCCAACCTGGGCCACCCATCCAACATGGCAGATTTCTGCCCCCTGGCCCCGGAGACTAGCAGACTAACCTCAGGAAACAGGGAACCAGGGGGACATGGGCCGCTGACTGGATGGGCGGCTCCAGAATGAGGTGAAGCAGAAGGTAGACTCCACAGCAGAGGACCGAGGAATGTAGACCAAAACCAGGGAACCTGAAGTGGCAAGAACACAAACCAGGACAGACATATAAAACCCAAGCAAAGGCATCAGTGGCACAGCCCACCAGCTTGTGAAAGATGGCTACCTGGCATCATGAATCCCTTAATCAAAAACCTTTGTGGTGGCAACTTTGCCACCCCGGACTGATCCCTCCTAAAGACCTCAAGTTTCAATGCAAGGTTTCTGAAATGTTTTGAAACATCAGTCCATGTGACTGCTGTGGTATTGTTCCAGGCAGGGAAAACAACTTAGGAGAAAATTTCCGGTGTTTGTGGTACTGTTGGGCTGAGGGGGTAATTGAGTGACAATTAACCTTTGAGATCCAATTATATTATTTAAACAGGTTAGTAGTTAGACAGTGTGATTTAGATGAGGATAAGGATGTTTTATTGTCATTACAAAACGTGTTCTACATGAAGGGAACAAAATGAGGCACTCAGATCCGGTGTATTAGCAAAAATAAAATAGAAATAAAATCGAAAGAACAATACAATGAATTATATGGTAAAAATTAAAGTAAAATAGAATAAAGACATTAAGATAAATTCCATTAAACCCTCTGGGCCAGGCGCTCTGCCACTCTGCATTGTATTCTTTGCATGTACAACTTTGTACTCCATAATTTTAATATTTTATCACGAAGCCTGAAGAGCAATATGAACTATATCATGCTTTAAGTAAATTGTCTCATTCTTTATTTGACTAAAGTATATTTAACTTCTACAGAACTTTGCAGGCTCATCTAGGATGGAGAATTTCTGCTGCTGAGTGCATTAGAAGAGATTCTCAGAGGGAGATACGAGTCCTAGGTGCCTGCTGGGTACATATTCAAGACAGAGTTAGGACCGACTCCAATAATTCTGCACTGTCTCCCAGATTAGAGGAAAAAAATGTATTTTACTGAAAATTTCATTTATGAAATTTTACCTTAGACTTGGTCAGCAGCCATGTGGATAAATTTCAGAACTACAGACGGTCTGTGGGTTGGGGGGGACAAGCAGGTTGGCCGGTGGGGGCACGCGGAATGCTCCTGGGGGTGTGGTGGGTGTGCTTATATGATTTACAGGAGCCGAGGCTAACAAAGGCACTAAACTGCACAAACAGCCTCCTGTATGAAATTTTACATGAAAAGGGGCCATGGGCTTGTTGGCACTATGTTTCTTAGCAGACTGACTAATACAGCCAACTGGACCGTCTACCTCTTCAAAAACATCAAAATGGGGTCAAAATGGCCCCATCTGTGTTAATTTGCATCATTAATTATGGCATAAATCAATACATTCCAGATGAATTTTAAGGTAATTTCAACAAAAGCCTGTAATATCATTTTCGACCACCATGTGACACCACAAGCCATTAGAAAACCACTAAGCTGTCAATAAAAGATTTGGCAGAACTGAAAATATGATGTTAAATGTATCACAGTGCAATAGTTTTAAAAATAAATCAATGACTTTGCATGACAATTTTATGTGTTTTGTCAAATAAAAAACCTGAAGTATTTGAACAATTTTATGTGTTTTGTCAAATAAAAAACCTGAAGTATTTGAACTTGAACTGATACTGAGCAAAATATTACCTCTTACTTATATGAAGGTTCGCATTATCTATGATGTAGAATAAAAGACACAAGTAAACAATCCATTTCTTTGTTTTAAAGAAACAGATTAGCTAAGAAAACCAATTGCCACCCTGTGGAATCAATGTGCATCACCTGTCTGTTTGTGGCCACTGCCCCGTGCACAATCTGCCACTGAAGATCCACCGTGTGCTTCTCAATGGGGGGCTTGTACAGGGACCTCCAACATCCCCGCGGGGAAGATCCAGGCCTCAACAAACCTGACCACCTAGAATCTGCCAGTCCACTCAGTGCCCGAAAATGCAGCACTTTAACACAAGCCTGGAACAGACCTTTCTCAGACAAATCTCTAAGAGCCACCTGCTGAGGAGACACGAAAGAGAGCAGCAAACCCACCTCCTCCCGATGACCCTCTACAGCAGGAGGGAAAAATGGGGACTACTGCCTCCTCCCAACTCAAGCACATTCTTAGTTGCCTCTGGTAGCGTGCAGACAATGTCCTCCAAAGCTCTCTGAAGAAGTCTGGGGGAGGGGGAAACATTTCCGCATGTAGGGGGCCAGTGGCATTTCATTATTTACAGAAAATTCCATAGAGCCAATGTAGGAACCTGAGGTCAGTTTAACACAGGTCACTGTCCGTGGTGCTGAAACCTTTACTTGATGGGCTGGTCCTGAATGAATACAATGGTTGGCCAGCGTGCCTCACTATGCGTTTCCACTGACTGACACCTTCACATGTAATGTGATTGTTAACAATGAGGAACATTTTACAAGTTACTACAGGAAGCAATATTTACATGCCTGTAGCTTTCATTTCTCACCACAGAAAACCCCAAAAAAAAGAAATAAGAAATACATTCATGTTATATCCAATATATTACTTCATCATTTAAAATCACAAAACATATCTGACTGTTAATCTCTATGTTTTAAAAATTTCAATAGCATTGCGTGATTTGCTTATTTTTTTCAAAAGCCACTGTGGAAGCGAAATTTAAAGAAGTTTGGTCCCCTTATAACAGCATTGGGTAAGAGAGCCGAGGGCTGCTGGGATTGTTCTCAATGTCTTGTTGGTGCCGTGTGGGTTGTGCTGCACAAACAGCTTCAAGTTATGAGATAACATGAGCAGATGCCATTACGTCATTAGTGCTGCACAAGATATTGTCATGACCTGGCTCAAGGCCATGAGAAAAAGTGGGTCAGTGTTAAATCACTGTGACCTCACACCTCTTCAGATTGCAAGCCCATTTAAATGGCACAGAGGTACACAATGGGTGGCCTGTATCTGCCTCACTTAATGTGCACCAAAGACCTCATATGAGAACCACAAGAGCCACCCCAGATTTACCCACCATCATGAGAAAGACTAAGACCAACATGGATCAAATGGCCTATTTGGGTGTACAATCACCCCCAGACCACTCTGACTGGCTTTGGGTTTTTGAGACAATATGAGAAGGGCAGGTGCCCTTTGGCGTGGAATGTCTCCGATTCCTGTTTTTCCTTCTTCCTCTTTTTGTTTTCTTCAAGTGCCAACAAGAGAAATTAATGACAATGCCAAAGCATCTGTAATTGCAACAATTTTCTAGGAGAAGGGGTGTGTTTTTTGACACAAGTGCCAATATTTTTGGCCATGACTGTAATAGTTATTTGTGATTTGTAATAATTATTTAATTTTATCGATCCATCTACTTACCTACACTAAAAAATGTACTGTTGGATGTAATTAATTTTAAGACTAGTGGTTACATGAAATTACTTTCTAAGAACATCCATCCATCCATCCATTATCCAAACCGCTTATCCTATTGGGTCGCGGGGGGTCCGGAGCCTATCCCGGAATCAATGGGCACGAGGCAGGGAACAAACCAGGATGGGGGGCCAGCCCATCGCAGGGCACACTCACACACCAGTCACTCACACATGCACACCTATGGGCAATTTAGCGACTCCAATTAGCCTCAGCATGTTTTTTGGACTGTGGGGGGAAACCGGAGTACCCGGAGGAAACCCCACGACGACATGGGGAGAACATGCAAACTCCACACACATGTTACCCAGGCGGAGACTCGAACCCGGGTCCCAGAGGTGTGAGGCAACAGTGCTAACCACTGCACCACCATGCCGTTCTAAGAACATTTTATTTTGTAATTCAAATTTTTCTTATTTTTCAAACCAAAAAGTTACAGCACTCTCATATAATACACTTCAGCCATTCACATTTATAAAACAATATGACCAATCACTAGTTCAACCTCCCAGCCATTTATCCTTCAAAAACATGGCCCTAGAAACATTCCCACATTTTCATTATACCTCGTTTCCCATTTAGTCTGTCCAACATTTTTTCATATGAAGCTGCCTTAATCATCTCATTGGTCCATTCCTTTATATTGGGGATTGTTGAGGATTTCAAATGCCTTAATATTACCCTCATGGCAGTTGAGTCCCACCATCACAGCCTTAAACTGTTTATTATTCACCTTTGGCAATTCCACTCTATCTCCTAGCAGAGAGAGTCGGGTTTGCGGGGTAAAGTAAAGCCTAGCCATTTGTCCAGGAGACCAAGAACTCTACCCCAAAATGGATATACCTGAGAGCACTGCCACAGCATGTGTAAATAAACCCCCATCTGCCTTCTAAAATTCCAACACTGATCAGTATTAATTAGTCCAGTTCTATTTAGTCTAACTAGTGTCCAGTACTATCTGTGTATAATTTTATACTGAATAAATTTACCTTTTACTTCCCTAAAATATTTCCCCACTCTAGAAAGTATTCTTGACCATTCATCTTCTGCATTTTAACACTCGTGACTCAATGCCTCAGTTGCAAAAACTTCCAAAAACTCCCTCCTCCTCCTACATCATACTTACTCTTTAAGTCTGATTATGACATAAACATCCCATTTACGAATAAATCCCAGAGAGTTTTCACCCCTTTGGGTTGCCATTGTTTCCATACTTTTTACTATTTGTATTTGAGGATTGTGCCAAATTGAGGAATATGGCTGCATGTCATGTGATACTTTAAGCTTCTTATGTATTTTGATCCATATATTTCTCGAAAAAGATATTATCGGGTTTGTGTTTCTTATATTGTCCCCCCATTGTGACAGAATGTGCAGAGGTTGAAATAGTGAAGCCAAATTGCTCTCGATAGCTATCCAGTCCACATCAGAATTCACATTCTTCCAGTGATAGTAGAGTTTGGCTATTTCAAATGACATGCTATATAATCTAACATCTGGCAATCCTAGACCTCCCTTGTCTCTGGGCGAAGTAATTTTAATCCTAGGTTTATTCTTTCCCAACAAAAATCTTTTACTATACTCTCGTACTGTTCAAATATCCTTTCCGGAATATTAAATGGAAGCATCATAGAGAGATAATTAACTTGAGGCACCACAACCATTTTAGTAACATTAACCTTCCCCCCATAAGGATAATTTCAATGCTTTCCATTTGTCCATATTAGGTTTCATTTTGTTCAATGAGGGTTCAAAATTCTGAATTATTATTTTGTCAATATATAAACAGATTTAAATTTCATGTTTATAGTTCAATTTTATGTTATATAAACAAAATAATTTTAATACAGTGTATTTTTTTTATTAATTCAACAGCACCCATGTTCAATCCACTTAAGTTTGGAAGGTGTATTGGAAGGTAACGCAGATATTTCTTAAGTGGGCATCCAGAGATATCGTCTCCCCTCCAAGCACCCCTTTTCTCCACTAGTTCTGTATGGAGCTCAACAGGAGGAATGGAGAGGTAGATAAAGGGGTTAGTCTCAAACATAATGTAATAAAAAATAAAGAGTAAATACAAGCGCCATGAAGGGTGTATTGAGTTCCAGCAGGCCTTGACTTACAGTAAAGGAATTGTAAGGCAGACATGCTAACAAAACAGCTTTACATTCCCAATTCCAAACCATTAATGGGCAACCTTAGAGTGACGACGGCTAAAAAAAACCTTAGCTATAAGCAGGAACGAAACATTGTGAAAAGCCAAGACTCCACATGAAGGTAAATTTGATCCTCCGCCTATCGCAGTAGATGCGTTCCAGACCCATCAGCGATAGGTGAAAATCCACGATACAGAAGGATCATATAATTTTTTTTTTAAGTTTAAGCCTTAAAATACCCCTCCCACATGCTTTAAACATATGTAAACTCATTAAAACACATATATCGGGCTATGTTAAATGTCGGGCTAAGGATATGAGTAACATAATAATAATAATAATAATAATAAAATAATAATTTTTAATATGTATACACACACACAACTTTCTCTCTATATATGTAATGGAATATATAAAAATTAAAACATATATGGCTCTTACACATTCTTTTCATCCTTCTTCATGTAGCATACTGTTGATTCATTCAAACCATAATGGCGAACGCCGTCCGCATAACGCTTTCCTTCCCGAAGCACATCCAGAAGTTATACCTTCTCCTGAATGGTCAACGTCTTCCATCGTAGGGCTTAGAACAAAACGAAAACAATCGGACCACAAACAATGTACGGGATACGCAGAGAATTGTGAGGCGTCGGAGGAAAATCCGCGATATAGTGGGGAATCGCTGTAATGTGAATTCTGCCAATTCTGGTTTTCAGCACCATGGACAGAAACCTGTCGTTTATAGGGACCTATTATGCCCATTTTCACTGTTCATACTTGGATTTTTATGGTCTGCTAGAATAGATTCACCCTTTTAATAGGTGATATCCTAGAATCCAATATATTATTGCAGGGCTGTTTTCATTTGATGTTAACCAAATGTGATATATTTATTTTTACTTTTGATATCTCGTCCTTTTCCCCTTATCTGATAAGAGCCGCTGTCCGCTGAGACAAGCTGGTGTGTTTTTACTGCTCACTGAAAAGTGGGTGGTGCGGACATTGTGTATTACATCACACTATGAGACAGTCACTGATTGGTGGGCTCTGAGGGGGCAGTGTGACCTGAAAATCATCCATCAATCAACCCAGGATGGGGGGCCAGCCCATCGCAGGGCACACTCACACACCATTCACTCACACATGCTCTCCTACGGGCAATTTAGCAAGTCCAATTAGCCTCAGCATGTCTTTGGAATGTGGGGGGAAACCAAAGTACCCAGAGGAAACCTCATGACGACATGGGGAGAACATGCAAACTCCGCACACATGTGACCCATGCGGAGACTCGAACCTGGGACCCAAAGGTGTAAGGCAACAGTGCTAACCACTGTACAGCTCCTGAAAATCATGAACCATTTTAAATATTGAAGTATTTTTGAAATATTTATTAATTTTAAATATTTATTAAATCAAAACATTGGGCAGTATACATGTTATAGGTACTTATTAATGAATAAGCAATATAATAAGATTCAATTTTGCTTTCACTACTTAAAGCGCCAGAACATCGTATTTGAAAAATTCAACAGCAATATCTCTTACCAGAAATCAGGAACAGGTTAAGAAAATCCACAGACTTCGTCGCGAGCAGTTTAATATACGAACTATTTCCTTCTACCCAACTCCACACACCAATAATATCACTGCGCAGCAGATATTGCCAGGGAGCTCGCGCTTGTGTCTAATGCGCAGTGATACGAGTAGTGTACTTCGATAGAAGCCCGACATTTCTACGGCTGATATTTCCAAACCTGAACAACTCCCAGCAGAACTTTGATGAATAGATAGCATTAAGGCCCCTCTAAAATATCTTTTTATAGTTTTGGGGTGAACCTCCCATTTAAACGAAGTACATGGTGGTGCTCATGAATTTGAAAGCCTAGATGCCTCATCTCGCTTTTCCACAACGAGTCAGCAGCGCCACCATCTTGGAGCGATAATTAGACATAAACAAGCAACATGTCAGGGTGTAGATGGAAAGATCTTTTAGCCATAACTTCTTTACTAATTAACGCATTTATATCTTACAATTATGTAGAATAAATAAACAAGCCCACCACTACTGCCCCCCCCCAAATTTATGTAGTATTGCTCATAGTATTCTCAACAAAAACTAATGCTAGTATCCCGTCAGTGTCACAGGCAAGTAAACATGTTATGTATCTTATTTGACCGTACCGCAGATTTTTTTACCTGTGAAATGTGGTTCCCTGTTTTCTAGTTTTAACATTCCTCATGTTGTTGCAGTTTCGAAAATAGTCGGTTCACTAAGTCATATCTATGAATCCTCTATTTCACAATTACCATGCCAACATCGCGTATCGCCCAAGGAGGCACACAGGGTTTCAAAGCTATGGCGGTGCTGCCTACGCTACTACCAGTCACATGACACAGGAGCTACCGAATACCCGCCAATCGGGAGCCGGCTAGATCAACCACGCCCACCCGTCACATAGAGGAGAGTGAGGCGAAAGAAGCGAATCAGTTTAAAAATATCACCATTAACGCGGTATTTAGTAGTCTGGAGATATTTTACTTTAAGCAAGGCACAAAATAAAGTTGTAGTATTTGTAATAAAATTTGAAGATTAGCCATCCCCAAGGAGCTGACAGGAAAGCCAGGTACAGGTTTAGTCCTCCTTAATCAGCTTGTCGGTTACTAAATGTCGGCAAATAAGCTTGCCTTTTTCTGTGATTTTTTTTCAGTTTAATTGACACTTAAAGAAGTAATCTGAGACCTGAGATATAACATTAGCAACGATGGTCATTTTTTACACTCATGGATTTTAACATTGAGGACGTGTGTCACATGTCATTTTCACATAGAGGGAGTTTAATTGTTTTTATCTGTGTCTGTGTGTCAACATATGTCTATTTAGTTATGTCACTGAAATGTATGATTAGTATTGACATTTCCATAGACTACTATGCTTTAATAAAAATCTATGATCCTTTGGGAGTTGGGCAATAGAACGGAATTGTAAAGTATCAATAAGAAATACTATTAATGAAGTAGCCGCCATAACCTTTTGCTTTGTATGAAGTGTGCATACAAAACACAAATAATGCAGTTGTACTGTTATGTATATAATTTAAAAGGTATACTTGCCAGCAAAAGATTGAGTTAATAAAATTAAATGAAAAGTATTAAGACCCCTTGTCATTCATAGTATTATATACTTCTTAATTTTACAAAGACTTTTTTCCTATCATATTTTTTAGTTTTTGAAGTTGATAATCTGGAAAACTGCTGCCTGGGATCAACTATCCATTCTTGACTCTTGGAATAGGAATTGAAGTCGAATCAAACAGCCTTACAGCACCCTCTTGTGACATACAGTAATATGGAAAACAGAACAATTACTAACTGAACGCAACATCCCCCCTTTACTTATGTATTCTTCTTCCTGCAGCAGCACTGTCTTCTATAAAAGTCACGCTGTCACGATCGCGGTCGGGCGAAGCGGCGATCGTGCGGGCAGGCGTGGAAATAGCAGGCAGACAGGTGAAGTCGGGGCAAAACCAGGGATTTAATGGGCAAACGAGGACTGGAAAACGTAGCACACCTACAAACATCAATGACGGACAAGGGAAACCGGGGAGACCAGGACTTAAGTACACAGGACTAATCAAAGTAACTAGACAAAGCTGGAGACGATCAGGGAAATACACGTGGGTAATCAGGGGGCGTGGCACACACGAGGAGCGGACGAGCCGGGCATGACACACGCCTTACCTGTAACATCCATCCATCCATTTTCCAAACCGCTTATCCTACTGGGTCGCAGGGGGTCCGGAGCCCATCCCGGAAGCAATGGGCACGAGGCAGGGAACAACCCAGGATGGGGGGCCAGCCCATCGCAGGGCACACTCATACACCATTCACTCACACAAGCACACCTATGGGCAATTTAGCAACTCCAATTAGCCTCAGCATGTTTTTGGACTTTGGGGGGAAACCGGAGTACCCGGAGGAAACCCCACGACGACATGGGAAGAACATGCAAACTCCACACACATGTGACCCAGGCGGAGACTCGAACCTGGGTCCCAGAGGTGTGAGGCAACAGTGCTAACCACTGCACCACCATGCCACCCCCCATAAATTCATCCATCCATCCATCCATCCATTTTCCAAACCGCTTATCCTATTGGGTCGCGGGGGGTCCGGAGCCTATCCCGGAATCAATGGGCACGAGGCAGGGAACAACCCAGGATGGGGGGCCAGCCCATAGCAGGGCACACTCATACACCATTCACTCACACAAGCACACCTATGGGCAATTTAGCAACTCCAATTAGCCTCAGCATGTTTTTGGACTGTGGGGGGAAACCGGAGTACCCGGAGGAAACCCCACGACGACATGGGAAGAACATGCAAACTCCACACACATGTGACCCAGGCGGAGACTCGAACCTGGGTCCCAGAGGTGTGAGGCAACAGTGCTAACCACTGCACCACCATGCCACTCCCCATAAATTCATTTTTCCATTTTTATTTTCAATAATATTGATGTTAACTCAGCATCTTATTTTCAATGTTGAAAAAGTCACTTTATATCAAGGTTTCGTCACCATAAATTTTTCAATATTGAAAAAATGACCAAAAATCAATTCAGTTTCAATGCTGATAATTTAACACTGACCATAGTTCAATGCATTTAACTATACTTCAACGCTGAAACAATAATATGATGCTATCTGGGCTATGAATAATTATTTAAATTTATATACAGATTCCAAGCCCATATAGGTGATACACAGGTACGTAATGGGCGTCTTATGTCTGAGGTAGCCAGCTACTGTGTTTGATAACCCACCATCATAATAATAGTTTCCTTGCACTAGTATAAACCAATTGATCCCTCTTGCAATAACCTGTGGTATGAAACTGAATAAAATGTATCGTACCAGTCTTGGGGAAAACCAGTGAGAATCCACTGTGAAACAGCACTGCGCAAATTCTCATGTGTTCCTAATGACAAGGGCAAGACTGGTAATCAAATTAGCCTCTCAGCAGGAGTGTTAGTGTAAAAGCAGGGCTTATTGACACAGATAATAAAGCTTGTTAGAATGCGTAACATAATTATTTAGCTGGGCCCAGAAGAGGTGAGAGCTCCCCTAGTGGCTACAGGAGTGCATTTTCCCCAAAGCAGGTATAATGGATGGTGGTCTTATTGCTTTTAGACCACAACTTGGGATAGAAGAACAAATCAAATTATTTTCCTCATTTAATATTCAGATTTTAATTGGGCTTAAATTTTAGAGCACAGTGTGTTCTAGGATGGTACGTTATGGATATTAGTCTCTACCACATTCTAACGCTATAAATCCGGACCTTTTCCTATGTTTGATTTGGTGGCTGCCAGGCGTTCTGAGTAGTATAGTGACTATGGTAGGCGGTGTGATTCCCTAAGGAATTTTTTGTTCTGTTCTGTGTGGCAAATACATATAATGCTGACATTTTTCCTGGAAGATTTGGGATTTTTCATCCCGTGCCTTAAGGTATTTCTCTCCAGCTCTAGGGAGTCTCCCCCGAAAACACCAGTCACTCACTAGCCTTAGACTTATGCTTGCTGACTTATTCAACACCATGAAGGATTAACAGAAAAACAGAAACCTATTAAAAGGCTGCACCATATCATGATATGCAAATAAACATCCAGCATCATTGTTTCACAGGGAAGTACATTATTTATTGATAATTATAACCCTAACCCTTACTTCTCAGCTTGACAAACATAAGGTGCGGTGTGTGAACATGTGAACTGGTTGAAATGCAAGTGTCTCACAGTCAATGCATAAGACTTGAGAGCCCTGACTTTACTTATATAGCCCACAACATGTTTATGATTCATAAATAAATCTGGCCAGCAAATCGGTCTTTCATTTTCCACAGAATAAAAAAAACGATAATGTTATCCCGCTGATAATTGCAGGCGCGTTTCACCCCCGGCACTGGCTGGAGACACAGGCAAAAGGCATACAATCTTATTGAGGTACAAAAATTATTCCATCTACTCTGCACTTCTGCATAACTTCCATCATAGTGCCAGTTTTTGCCAGATCAAATCTGCAATCAGAAAATTACTGCATACATGCCTTTATATTACGGTCAAGCGGAGAGTCAGAGCAGTTTCCATAGAAACAACGTAAACAAACTTTACCGTTTGAAGCACAACAAACTCTGAGTGAAAATGGCGCAGAGGTGAGTAGCTTGTTAGCTCTCCAAAATGTCTTTGAATTCTTCAACTGATGTTGTGCTACTTCGATTATTTAGCCTTTTATACTATAATGACATAGTAAATGTCTATAATACAATAAAAAACATTACATATTTTTTTAATATTACATATTTTTTAACGTCATTTAAAGTGCAGTGGTTTTTATTGCTACTGTGGTTGCTAATATTTAAATAATGACAGACTATTTGGTTAGTAAATTCATCTCAAACATGCTAGTTTAGTAGGGCTTCCCAACCTTTCGATGTCCGCGGATCGGTTTCCGTCGTAGAAAAGTGTCACGAATCGGTAAGACGGCGGTATAATTTGGGGGTTCTCACGCCGAGCGGCGGGAGATTGAAGGTGTATGCGGACATGCGGGGCTAATGGCGTATTTCCGTACATCAATACGGGCAGCTTTCTTTCCAAAACGGCGCGATCCCCTAATAAACGGGTCGGCTGGCTCCTCTACCCCCGGTTGTCTGCCGCCCGGTGCAATACTCCGCGCGGACGGTACCGGAACCCCGACCGGAAGTTGGGACCCCCTACTGTACAGGGTGGTAGGTAAATTGTTAAAAAAAATTGGGGCATTACTTTCGGAGTAGGCTAGATGCTTCTAAGTTTATCATTACATCTCTTTACATTGTTACACAGGATTAACACTTTCAAATATTCTTAGCTTGGTTAGTGTTAACTCAGTTCTTGGTAGTATTCATCTGGGTATTCATTTGATGTGGAGCACAGTTGTTTTGTATTTGATTCTAGTTATAATTTGGTGACATTACTGTTTAATATGATATTGCACTTACAGTATCGTGCATTTTACAGTAGATTTTTTTTGCAATCTTGCTCGCTGTTTCTTTTATTCTTTCTTTTTTATATATGTGAACCCTGTAATTATTTATTATAATAATTGTAACAATTGTATTTTCTGTATGGTTGAAGAATTTCCAGCTCTTTATTTATTTTATTATCTCTCTTAAGTGCTGGTTAATCTCTCATTTATTCCCCAGAGAGCGAATTGAGAGAGCTGATCGATGGACCAACACCCAACACTGGGAAGCCTGGAACCTGTGGGATGAAGTGATCAACTGGGGAGAAGGTGTGGAGGAGTTCTCACCAGTGACACTCCCCACTGTCCAGGCTGGGGGGGTTAAGGGGGGATTGGGGGGGTCTACCGATTTGGGTAAGGGAGGGGTTAGTAAGGGAGGGGAGAGTGTGGAAAACGATGGACTGCTAGCCAGCACTAGTATTTCATCTCAAAGTCTTCAGAGTAATTACGGCCTTTCATCTGAAGACTGGGAAATTTATAAAACTTGCTACCTTAACAAAAAAAAGAAAGTCAGGAAGGACCGGACAAGCCGGGGGGAAAGTGAGGTAAGGGGGCAGAGTAGTGAGGAATATGTGGAGGTACCAGAGTGGGGAACATTTGAGGGGAAGGCCTCCAGGGTTGTGATGGAGGGGACAGAGGCTGGTATTAGTATGATGGATATGCTAAATGGAGGTGAGGAGAATGTATGTGAGGTGGGAGTGAATGTGGAGGAGGTTAAGGGAGGAGGAGGGAGAAGTACAGGGAATGCTGTGGAGTATGTAGTGTCACAAAGAGGCAGAACTTGGCTAGAACCCATCCAGGAGGAAGAACTTGAGGAAGATGAAGAAACAGATGAGGAGCTTCAGGAAGCAGAAGACACTGATGCTGCCACAGTGGACAGTTGGCAGTGCATGGCGGCATATGTAGCCAGAATATGGCTGCAGACTTTACAGGAAGATGGACCTGAGGAAAATGAAGAAGCTGATGTGGTATTCCAGCAGGCAGAAGATGCTGATGCTACCACACTGGTCAGGTTTCAGTGTATGGTGGCATCTGAAGACAGATCACAGCTACTGACTATACCAGAAGAAGGACCTGAGGAAGAGGACGAGACTGAAGTGATGAAGACAGATAAAACAAAAGAAGATGCTGATGCTGCCGAGAAGATCTACAGTGAAGAAGAAGTATCATTCCATGTGAATGCCGAAGATCATTCTGAAGATGATACTGAGAAGAGCCACAAGAAGAAGAAGAAGAAGATGAAGTGGTGCTTCTTCTGCTGTCCCCTGCCCTTCAGAAGAAGTAGCAAGAGGCAGTAATTATAAGGCTGTGAATTCAGGTTTAGAAATGACTTAAAGCAGTAATATAACTACATTATTGACACCTTCACAATGCACTGTAATGCATCCATAAATATATTATAGACATGGGTATAAATATTGAAGAAAAAAAAGCATAACACATTATAGCCATGTTTATTATGGATTAATGGCCGATATAATGTATTATGAAGATATTTATTGTGCATATATAGATCAGAGCATTCATAATGCATTATCAAGATAGCTATAATGTGCTATGCCTTTGTATAAGTATTTACAGCCGTGTTTTTAATACTTTTATAAATGATTTATAAGGCATTAATTGGGTATGTATAATGCAGTTATATGACTGCTTTAAGTAAAGTTAAGTAAAGTGTTTATTTTCTTTTTCTTAGAATACCCGTGTTAGAGCCCTGCATTTGGACTGGGATCCCGCGGGACCCAACGGAAAGAGATACTGTTTAAGTGTTAATGTAGCTATAAGATACGACAGGATAAGATATGCTAAATTAAAATATAAGATAGGCTAAGACGAAATATATTAATATAAGCTAAGTTGAAATATAATAAGATAAGATAGGTTAAGTTGTATGATAAGATAGGCTAAGTTAAAATATAATAAGATAGGTTAAGTTAAGATATGACAAGATAGGTTAAGATAAAATATGATAGGCTAAGTTAACATATGATAAGATAGGCTAAGTTAAAATATCATAAGATAGGCTAAGTTAAAATATGATGATAGGCTAAGTTAAAATATAAGATGTGGTAAGTTAACATATGATAAGGTAGGCTATGTTAAGATAAGAGATTTGCAATAAAACATATTTACTTTTCAAACTTTGTCTTTGTCATCTCTTCAGTGTTGTGTCTGTCTTTGATAATTTTGAATTGTTAATTTATATCTGAGACTCTCCTAAATGTCAATAAGCAGAGACGGAGGAATGGGAGGAAGGTACAGTTAAGTATAAATGATAAAGTATCAAAATCACAGTGTTGCCTTATTTTGACGCAGAGAAAGTAATTTCAGTGTTACTACCACATATGAGTTAATGGCTGTAAATGTTGGTGTTAGAAGTGCCGGTAAATAATGCGGCGTAAGTTTAACTCCGGTGTGTTTCTGAAAAACGCACAGCCTTCTGCCTACTGTCATTCGTCGCACGTGTAGGAGGCTATTCTGGTAAGTAATAGGTAAAGTTGTCATTTAACGTAATGCTAACGTGCATTACCAGTTAGTAAGTGTTTTACTATATCACACACCTTACGTCCTTTATAGTTTTAGTCCGGTGCACACTGTATCCATGCTAACTAGCTAGCTAATGTTAACATGACGCAGTACAGTCTTCCAGCTTGGGGATTCCCACCCCTGTCCGCGGCCAGTATTCCACAGGGGGTTTGCGGAGGTGTTGGTTGCAAATGCAAACGATCCCTTCATGTTCATGTGTTGTGTTCTAATGTGTAAATAAAAGATAACTATCAAATTCAATGTTTATGTCCTATTATACTAGATAAGACTGTAAAATAGTTTGCCCTGCATATGGATGCCATGCAGTCAGAGTATGATCAAGACAGGGTGTGAGTGTGGAAAAAAGACAAATGTAACAGTATTTGAGGGAAGAGTGTGAAGGAGGGAAATGTAGGGAGAAGGAGGTTCCTAGGAGCTCTGAGATGTGATTGGCTGTAATAAATCTGGAATATAGCTATATGACATAGTTTTTGATAAAACCAGCATTTATTTTTTAGGTTTGTCGAGCTCCGTCAAAACAATTAGAACGAGTCCATTATGTAACTGGAACCCCTCTCACATGTAAACACAGTGACACGCTACAGCGTTGGTTTGTTGTCTGAGGCTATGATACTGACCACAAACACATTCTCAAATTTCACTGCACCAATCATAGCATATGCAGGCAGAAAAACGATAGCAAAAAACATTCAGCATAAGACTCTAAAACCGTCTGTAATGTCTGTGTTTATCCAGTGGACCATAAATTAAAATAAGCTTTCCTATTTCAGTTTCTTTCAGATGTTATAAAGTAGTAAATAAAGAATCATATTAATTAAACCATGTATTACTGACTATCAGACAACTTCAACAAGTTACCAAATGGATGCAAAATCAAAGATATTCATTTGCGCCTGGCACTAACCATGTATTCCTTCACAGTACTAAGCCATAGAAAGGGCCCCAATGAAACCCCTGCATTCCTGCATCGCAGATACTCTAATCTCAGCATTTATAAGATTATATTTGTACTACCTGCCAATTTTTATATTAGATGAGACTAAAAATTGAGAAATATCTATATGCAGAAGTAGTTTTTCCTGATAAGAAGGATAATATCAAGACTGTCAGCATTTACAAATCGAATTATGACACATCTGAGTAGCCCAGACTGTCCGGAAAACAAAGCCGTACAGCATATGTGGCTGACTAATGTACATACAGTGTAATAAGTTTATAATCAAATGGATAGAAAAACGCTCAATAATAGACAGGATTCAGAGGGTAAATAAGGTGCATCATGTGGAAGAGAAGTTAGGTGGCGTTGGGGTGCATTGTGAGTTTCATCTGGTAGCTAGAAGGGAACAAAAAGGGCTTTTGGGGGGGGGGGGGGGGGGGGGGGGGACTTCTCCGGCGGCTACATCGCTCTACCATTTTTTTTAAATGATTTATTTTAAAAAAAATCTTTTCTCCTTACACTATAATGGCAAGTTTAGGACTAATACAGTACAGTCATAGCCAGTGTCAAGGATTCTATGCATTGCTACACAGAGACAAGTCCAGATATTGAGCCCAAGGCTAAAATTGTGGTTTACTTACAAGTGCACTTTGCTGGGCAGTGGGGGTGTTTGTCCTTCTCTGCTCACATTTTCCCCTCTTATCCTGTCTTCTCCTCCGCAGCCCTTCCTCCTTCTCTCTGTTGCTCCTATATTCCCTCCCCTCCAGTCATCTATGTTCTCCTTCCTCTGTGGTCTCTCCTCTTCTCCCATTCTTCAGTTATACTGTCTTCTCCGCTCTTCCTGTATCCCTCCTGTCTTCTGCTCCTGTCATCTCTTCTCCAGTCATCCCCTGCTTCTCAGTCATCTCTGCATCTTTTCTCTCATTTGTTTGCTTATTCTTTGATTGTTTGTTATTCGTTAACCCACCACCCAATGCTGGATGAGTCTTGATGTTTTTTGTTCTTTTTAAAGTTAGGCTTCTTCCTGTTTTTTGTGCCATATCTTCTGCCCTCTTCTGGTTGTGGCAGTGCATGACACGGCTGGAAAAATAGGGTTTTTTACAACACACACATCAAAACCAAAAGGATCAGGATGGATCCAAAATAAACAGCAAATGACCAGGAATGAACTAAATGATGGAATAAACACAACTAGAGAACTATATACATACATACATACATACAACATACAGCTATAATGAAGCATCAAAGAACAGAAGCAGAACAGGCACTTAAATACACAGCTAACAAGACACAGTGCAGGACAGTGAGAATCGTAACCAATAACAAGGACTGAGGGCAACCCAGGAACAGGTGTTACAGTTAAACAGCACTGGTGAAATCAAAGTGACCTTTCAGCCACATGGTCAGCTCTGCATCGCCCTCTGCTGTTTGCATTAGAAGCTGCTTGAAATTCCCACTCTCCTTACCAACACCTCGAAAAGCCAGGCCTTGCCGTGCCAAGTACTTAGCTCCAGAAGATTTTTCCTCACTTGCTGCTGCTCTTTCCAGCTCATCTGAAGGTTGAATATTAACAGGATTGATCTTCTGAATCCATGTCATCAGTGCTAATCTGTGGCACTGCCTGTCTTTATGTGCACTGAATTTCCCCAGTGCCTTTTCCAGTTTCACATGCCAGTCTTCACAAGAGCTGAATGTGTCTTTCATGCCAGTTTAGACATTTGTGTTACAAATTATTTTGCACAGTAGAAACAAAGAACCCCCCTTAAGACGAGGGGGGCTGTAAGGGAGCCAAGTGTGATCTTTAAACCATTTCTCCTGAAAGCAGGGTCTCCTGTTTGATAGACGTGACATTTACATTTGGCTGATTTGGTGAAGGTCCAAGCTCCTCCCCCCTCCTCCCTAATACACCTTCATCTTCATCTGCCTGTCTGCTCTCTCTCTCTCTCTCTCTCTCTCTCTGCCATTGACTCACACTCAGTCTCCCTGATTAAATGCTGTATCTGAAATACACACCACAGGCCAAACTAAGAAGCATATTAAACTAACATCAGGATCAGGCTGCTGTGACGTCATTATTCACTCTTAACCATCAATATTTGCTCCTTTTCTCACTCCCCTCCATGTCGCCTGCATTCTCTGCCGTCAGCAGCCTCTTGCTGTCTCTCCCTCTTCATCTTTACTCTCAGCACAGCAGAATTTACATGAAAGCAGTTATCAGCAAACAAGTGGTGTTTCTTGGCATGATGCTCAGGAATGGATCTCTCAGGATTTGTTATCTGAATGGGATGATTAATATATGAAGAACCCTTGACTCACATACTGTATACGTCTATCATCTGACTGGCACTAATTATCTCACTGTCTCTACTTACTTTCCTGCTTTTCTGTGGTTGCCCAAAACCTCACGATTGTCACACTTCCTCTTCATGATGACAAGCTACTCACTGTGAATAAAAGCTGACTGTAATAAAACTACCTGCATTTAAATCACACATTAATAACGCAAAATACCTTAAGTAAGCAAGTATAGCTTTCTACAGTAATGGAATATAAAATTTATTAAACCTATTACTGTCTACAAAATAACACATTCAGCACTATATCAGACTTTACATCAGCTTTCTGACCATTATAAATATACCTGAGTGAGCACCATTGTTAGTTTCTAGGAGAATGTGCAGTTAATAACATTTCCAGGTAATTTAACCAGCGTAACTGCACATGAGGCAATTATTATAATTATAAACGTAGTAGGGGTAGGGGCCGCTATAGAGCGAAAGGGTGACTACGCCACTCTGTAACTGTCACTAAGACAGTTTTTTTAAGTTTTTTATAAGATTTCATAATCACCTTTTGCTGGTTTGATTTAATATAGAATGTATACTGTGAAATGTATGCCAGTGCCCTCTGCTGACTATTTAATTGATCCGTGTTAACCCTTGAATACATGGTCATGTGACGGAATAGGGTAGGAGTAAATGCATGCTGGGAGATTCATGGAGTCAACTTGTGGTTTGTCGGCTTGTCACGGCAGGATCTGTAATAACTCCTAAGCATTTGGTCAGAAGGCGCAAACGGTAATTTATATTTATTGTATTTACTTGTTGTCTTGTATTAAAAAGTGGAATTGCGGTGATGTATGAGCCGCTGTTTAGCGGTAATATCATGGATCTTTTAGAATGTTTTTCACGGTGTCTAAAAGAATAAAGACGGAATAAACTTCAACATCTGTCAGGCGTATGTTTTCTGTACCAGATGAAGAACTTTGGGAGCTGTTATATCTTCTATAGTAAAGGTAACCTTACAGTAAATTACGTCTGCTGTCATCTGACGCTATATAGAAAATGTAATTAAATAAGATTAAATTTACCTTCTGCGAGGGGCACCCTAATATAATGATATATATAATAATTATAATATAATATAATTATATAATTATAATAAATATAATATAATTATAATATAATAATACACTGCTGTCTGTCTGCCATAAAATAAATAAAAGGGGGAATTGGAATTGCATATGACTATGGAGATTTTTACTAATTCACATAAGGGACAGCATAAAGGGTTGTTTAATTCAGTATCAGAGGAATTCATATATTTGTGTGATTATGATAATCACACTATTATAACTTGATAGTACATCTCTTGAATTGAACTAATTACAGTGTCATGTATAACACTGCACTTTTTAATACATTGTCTGGCAGAACAGACTGCAAAACTGTAGTCTCAATGGAAAGCTGGATGAAATTCCTAGGGTGGCGTAGTCAGCTGTCCACTGAGTCTACAGTTTTGTAGTTCGGTCTGTCACAGTCTGGCGCAGTTGGCAGGATCATCGTCCTGAGAGCAGAGACGCGTGTTCAATGTGAATGACTCTTCGGTTGTTTTTCTATTTTTAATTACCTTTTTATTCCTATCCATGTCTTTTTTTACTTTTGTATGCTCATTATTTAGCCAGTACAGCTGTTTTTATTGTAGTCGAAAACAACAGTGAGTGCCAGTCACTGGCAAATCCCTTGGTTCCCGGTTCCACTCCATCTGTCCTCTGGTGGTCCCCTTGAGCTGTGGACCCCTTTCCAGTGTTCTGCAGCCAGATCCTCCTGAGCCGCACGGAAGCGGAAGTTGGCAAAGTGAGATGCGGCAGTAGGCCTATGCATGCAATTGACTGGAGTATGGAGAGTAAAGCCTTTCGTTTTCTTTAATAAAAGTTGTCCTTGTATTTTCTCATATGCGAGAACATCACAACTGCCACAGCACTTGTTGATGTGTAAATGTGCCCTATTCAAACAATAAAGAGAAACTACATGCAGCACTGAAAAACTATTCCACGGCCAAAAAAAATGTAAACATTCTTTCTATATCAGAAGCTAGTCTCTGACTGAAATTTCTATAAATCTTTATATAAACTGATAGCAATTAACCTAAGAGTGCATGCTTGGATTGTAGTATCTGCATGTACTGTGGAACTAAAAAGAATCATAATCAACATATATAATTACGTAAATGAAAAACAAATACGTTGCATTTTCCTTAATAGTTTTGCACGTTGCCATAATTTATATTTAATTTAAAGTATGAAGCACCCAAGCAAAGTTTATGTTGAAATAATACTCAAGATTCTTAAGTCTTAGCTCTGGCACAGTGGTGGATCTAGAAAATTTTACATGGGGTGGCAAGAGATTTTAACAGAGTGGCATGGAGGTTCAGTGAGAAACCGACTATCATTCAGAATCGTGGAGCTCAGGAGCATACTTACACTGAAAAAGTGACAATTTATCTAAGCATTTGGACTCTCATGGTTAAAACAATGCTGATTGTACTTTTCATTATCACTGACCAGTTGTTTTTCTTTGTTGTGCTGTGCAGCAGAACGTTTCACAAACATATCCAAATTAAGAGCCTTTGCACACTGATTCTCAATGCTCAGCAGAGTTTCCAGGTCCGCGGTGTTCATGCCCAATTGTGCTATTTTGAAAACATAGTTTCGGGTAAATATTAGGAGGTCATGGGTTGCGGATTTTTGGGCTGATTTCATAATGTTATACAGCAGCAGACTGCAAGGGGAAAAAGAAACTAATTATTATCAGTGCAAGTGGCTCCTAATCCTGAGTAATGCTGGATCTCTAGCCACCTAAAGTAAGAGACAGATGCACACGGAAAGCAGGGCTGCCGACTACCTTGCATCTAGCATGACTTTCACGCTCTCAGACACTCACGCAAGGAATCTTCCACTATATTATTCCACTATAAGCCTAAATGTAGCTACATCAGAAGCGTTGGTGTAGTTTGCAAACCCTACATACCATTTAGAACAGGGGTCACCAACATGGTGCCCACTGGCACCAGGATGCCCCCAAGGACCACATGAGTTGTCCACGGACCTGTTCTAAAAATACCACAACTCACCAGTGGGCAGCGACTAAAATTTCATTTTATCTTGTTGCTATTCTTTTTTAATCACATTTGTATTTATATAGATTTGAAAATGACAATATCCAAAAAAGCATTTAAAACGTGTTTATTCTACATGAAGTTTAGATAAGTTTAGGTAAAGTCTGTTCTGGTAGCCTTTGTATGGCTCAGTACCCGTGAAGTAGCTCTCAGTTTCAAAAAGGTTGCTGACCCTTGATATATAGTATACCCCAATCATGGGTGATATTGTCACGGGTCGAGGGCACCGATCGCGAGCAGAGAGCGGCGATCGTGCGGAAGGAGCAGGCAGGCAACAGTATACGGGAAAACGGGGGTTTATTCTGGCTTCGGGGAGCCGGGAACACTGGACGCAGACTGACATCAACTGACATTAATGACAGACCAAGCAAACTGGGGAGACCAGGACTTAAATACACAGAACAAGGCAGCAGGAAACAAGACACGACTGGGCAGGATCAGGAAATCACACGTGGGTAATTAGGGGGCGTGGCACACACGAGGAGCGGACGAGCCGGGCATGACAGAACCCCCCCCCAAAGGCGCGCTACACCGGGCGCGCCAAGGAAGGGGGCGACGGACGGGACGAGGCAGGACAGGACCTGGAAAACAAGAACAGAATTAACGCCGGACAGGGAACAGGACTGAGGTACAAAACACAGCGAGGGACAAGACGAAGGACAAAACCTGACAGAGGGTCGGGAAAGCGGAGAGACAGACCAGAAAGGGAGACACAGAGGGAACAGGTGGGACAAAAGGACCGGGAGTGAACGGAGGGAAGCCAGAGGGAGAAGGAGGAACACAAGGAGCAGAGACGGGAGGAACAAAGGAACGAGGAATGGAGAAAGGAGGAGCAAACAAAGGAGGGACCAGGGCAGGAGAGAAGGGAGAGAAGGCGGGGGAACAAAGGGGAGCCCGTGGGAGCCCCAGCGGGCGACGGGCGGCAGCCGGAGGGGCCGCAGGCGGCCGGGAGGCCGGAGCCGGAGGGGACCTCGGAGGGGCCGAGGAGGCAGGGCGAGGGACCCGCGGAGGGGCCAGGGAGGGAGCAGGAGGGAGCACCGGGGAAGGGGACGAGGGAGCAGGAGGGGCCCACGGCGAAGGCACGGAGGAGGGGGGAGCCGCAGCAGGCGGCGATGTCCGGGGGAGGGCCGGAGGTAGGGGCCCCGCAGGCGACCGAGGAGCCGCCGTCGGGGAACCCCCAGGCGACCGACCAGGACCCGGAGAGGGGAGCGAGGCAGGGCGACGAGGCACCGGAGAGAGACCCGCAGGCGACAGCCGACCCGGAGGGCCAGGACCCGCAGGCGCCAACCGAGCCCCAGCGCAGGCGAGGCAGGGCGAGCCAGGGGGCAGGGCGGGCGGGACCCCAGCCCTGCGTCTGTGTCCCCTCCCTTTACGGGACACAGACATGACCCCAGGTCGGGGTCGAGTTCGCCGGGGCGAGGGAGAAACTGTCACAGGGGGCGCCTCGGGAGCTGCTGCAGCGCGGTCAGGAACTGGGGCGCTGACAGGAGCTGCAGGTGACTGCAGTGGGGGCGCCTGCCCGGGAGCTGCAGCAGGTGGCTGCAGTGGGGGCGCCTCTGCAGGGACAGGAGCGCGGTCAGGAACAGGAGCGCGGTCAGGAACAGGAGCGCGGTCAGGAACAGGAGGTGGCTGCAGTGGGGGCGCCGGCCCGGGAGCTGCAGGTGGCTGCAGTGGGGGCGCCAGGACAGGAACAGGAGCGCGGTCAGGAACAGGAGCGCGGTCAGGAACAGGAGGTGGCTGCAGTGGGGGCGCCAGCCCGGGAGCTGCAGCAGGCGGCTGCAGAGGGGGCGCCTGCCCGGGAGCTGCAGCAGGCGGCTGCAGAGGGGGCGCCTCTGCAGGAACTGGAGCGCGGTCAGGAACGGGAGCCGGCTGCAGTGGGGGCACCTGCCCGGGAGCTGCAGCTGGTTGCTGCAGTGGGGGCGCCTGCCCGGGAGCTGCAGCAGGCGGCTGCAGAGGGGGCGCCTCTGCAGGAACTGGAGCGCGGTCAGGAACTAGAGGTGGCTGCAGTGGGGGCGCCGGCCCGGGAGCTGCAGGTGGCTGCAGTGGGGGCGCCGGCCCGGGAGCTGCAGGTTGCTGCAGTGGGGGCGCCGGCCCGGGAGCTGCAGGTTGCTGCAGTGGGGGCGCCGGCCCGGGAGCTGCAGCAGGCGGCGGCGGCTGCACGGGAGCGGGGTCCGCAGGCAGCGGCGGCCGCACGGGATAGGGATCCGCAGGCAGCGGCGGCCGCACGGGATAGGGATCCGCAGGCAGCGGTGGCCGCGTCGGCGGCAAGAGCAAAGGGAGCGCCTGCTCGGAAGCCGGATTCGCAGGCTGAGGGGGTGCCCGCTTGAGAGCGGCAGGCAGCGCAGGCAGAGGAGTCTGCGCCGGCGGCTGCGGCGACGGCTGCGCGGGATGCGCAGGCGGTAGGAGCGGGGGAAGCCCCTCTGACCAGGCGGCCGCAGCGAGCAGCGGAGGCGGCTGCTCAAGCTGTTCAGCGTCCCGGCGTGTCTTCCGGAAAGGGGAAGCTGCCCTGGGAGGCAGCTTAACAGCGCTGGAGACTTCCGGGGTAATCGGGATACTCTCCCGATCCTCCCCAGGAAGAGGAGCGAGGGCGATGGAGCACGCCCCTAGGACGATCGACGGGGCGATCGCTGGTCTCCTCTTCCTCCTCCGGCGACCGGTGGTAGCGGGAGGCGGCGCTAAGCCCGCAAAGACGGACGGCGCGAGGATAGTCCCTGGTTCGCTGGGAGCGACATATCGCTCTTTCCGGAGCTCGGCTATCCTCCTGAAGTTGTCGCGCACCTCCTTGGTTAGGTGCGCGTCTTCCTCCAGGGATAACCCTTCTAAGATATCCCGGTTCCGGCTGACAAGGTTCCAAGCCGGAGAATCCTCCCGGATGCCAGGCCGGGAAATCCAGAAGAGCACCTGCTCGCCGTAACTGCAGTACTCCTCCTCTGTCACGGCAGGTGCTTTGTTTGGGTCTGTCATTCTGTCACGGGTCGAGGGCACCGATCGCGAGCAGAGAGCGGCGATCGTGCGGAAGGAGCAGGCAGGCAACAGTATACGGGAAAACGGGGGTTTATTCTGGCTTCGGGGAGCCGGGAACACTGGACGCAGACTGACATCAACTGACATTAATGACAGACCAAGCAAACTGGGGAGACCAGGACTTAAATACACAGAACAAGGCAGCAGGAAACAAGACACGACTGGGCAGGATCAGGAAATCACACGTGGGTAATTAGGGGGCGTGGCACACACGAGGAGCGGACGAGCCGGGCATGACAGATATATCCTAATCAGTAAAATAACAGTCGGCTAAATTCCGCATAGTGATCTCATTAACTGCGTGTTGTTGCTGAAATACATCACACAGACATCGGGGGAATGTCGAATCATCAGAATATGTAAGATTTATACATTTGGTTAAGTTGAACGCATTTGCTGTTGAATGCAATTCCTATCACATTAACAATTACTGGTTGAAAAATGGATTGCTGTTAGTGTCTTAAATCATACTGCTGTAAAAGTAAAATTTACAACAGAAATCAATATGCTTAGAATATGGGTTAAGATGGAAAATAATTTTTCCATCCCAATCCCAATCATGTTGATGCAAATTTAGAGCAGTGTGGATTCTCAGAAAAAAAGGTACTCTGACATAAAGATCAGCAATACAGTGCAAATAACATTTAATTTCACATTTATACAAAAAAAGGACAGGGCATTTCGATGATAAAATCTGTAGTGAACAATAAGTCGCCTCAAAACAAAACCTGGTATTCAGTCATGCTACCTTAAGGTTAAACATTACTTTGTGAGACCACATTATAAAGGCAAAGAATGTCTGCAACAACAATTTTGGGCCCAAATGTTTGAGTGGGCGATCATAGTCAAATAGTCAGTTGTTTTGTGCAAAGTTCCTTGTTCTGAAATAAATACTTTCTGCAATAGCACATCCAAACATATTCACACAGTCTTTATCGTTCAATGTGTAGAAGAACTGATCATTCTTCTCGTAGGCGCAGGTAGAGGTCAATTGCCTTATAAGCATCCAGAGGAACATCAAGACCATTCTCTGCCATGACAGAGGTGCACAACGTGAAGACATCATCATCACAAGCAATGTCACGTCTGTGAATGCAGTCATTTTCACAGTGGTTGACTTCTTCCTCTGGAATCTGGCACAAATAGTCCTGTGTGTTCTATAATTCTGGCACCAAATACATGACATCGGGATGTCTGTGGGGGACATGGTGGTTTCCTGAGGGCCGAATAAGGTGACAACTATGATGCTGATGTGGCGCGGGGTGAAAATGAGTCTGACACCCCTGTTTTAAGAGATCTGTGTTTTTCTTGCTGCCAGCATCTCATAAAAAGGGTCAGCGCTCACAGCAGCAGTGATGCTCTGTATCCACTTGTCCTTCTCCTCAGGGGTTGGCGCCGAGATGCGGTACACCACATGATTGCCCTCTACCAGGCGGCCGTCCGCCTCCGTTCTGCAGGCTTTCATCAGCTGTCTGCTGTTGTTAGGGATGTACAGTTCAAAGCAGTTAGGCTTCCTGAGATCCTTCACCTCACGGATGCTCAGATTCTCCAGCGGAATGATCACCCTGGGTTTCTTATCCGTAGTATGTTTAAAGTAGTAAAGGCAGTTGTCCATCAGGATGAACCACCGCCTTTTCCATGTTTTCACCCGTCCTCCTCCCAGTTTGAAGAGCCAACCCTCTCTGTCAGGGTTTAAAAAGGGATTGTTCCCATTGTCTTCAGGAATCGTGAATGGCTCATTCTTTATGCTCTTATAAAGATTTCGGAGGAGATCATCTGGCAGGTTGCCTCCATCATTGATTCCTCGATTCATGGAGATGAACCTGTCCACACTGGGCTTGTCTCTCACATTTGGATTATAAAGGCTAGTGTTTAGCATGATTATGGAAAATGAAAGTACATAGCAGGTGTCAATGTTCTGGAAGACTCCAGGATTACATTGACAGTACCTCTGCGCAAAGGCCTCCATCATCCTGTCAATCTTTTGTGCTTCTCCTGGCAGACGGAAACTCCAGAGGAACTGCCTGAGAGCCTGTACCAGGTTGAACCCTGCGAATTCATGAAGCCCAAGAAATGTTTGGAGGACTTGGATATTGAAGTCGTCTCTCTCACCCAGGTAATCCCCAATGGCTGTTTTGTTCAGCCCCTCTCCCTTGTATAGGAGCTGGGCGATGTCCTCAGACGTGTGCCGGAGAAGATTGTTTTGTACCATGAACAGGATACCCTTCTTAGGGTCCATGTTGAATTTCTTTCTTCCCATGGCGACATGCCTATTCTTTTCTAAGATTTGGCTGCGTTTGGTGCTGGATTCAAGGACCTCCACTTCCATGAGGGCCTCTCTCAGCGCCTCCCGCAGCCTCTGGATCTCCAGCAGAAGGGCTCCTTTCCTCAGCCGGATGTCCTCAAGATCAGAGTGCTTCTCTGGACTCAGGTCCATGGAGACTGCAGCAGACAGGAAAAGGAGATCGTCAGCGGGTGTGGAGCTCAGCAGGTTGGCCATCTCTGCCAGTTTGGTTGTTGGTTCAACTCCCATGGCAGAGTAATCGTAACATTGTTAAGCCCTTGAGCAAGTCCCTTAGACCCAAGTGCTCTGACCCCAAACTCTCCTCACTTCGGACAAAAGCATATGCTGAATATATGTAATCCCAAAGGGCAGTTACAGAAGACCCCAGGACCGGAGTAACATGGGAAGCAATTACTGATGCCTGGAAGCTTTGGGGCATGGACATAAACTGCATCCAAAGGCAAATGGCTAATAAAGAATGCTCTGAATGCCAGGCATTCGTCCAGCAGTGAGATTGTAGAGATAATGAATAAAGATAGAAAGTGTGAATAAAGATAAAACATTTTGATTGTATTTGCGAAGCGATGCTGGATGTGCTGAGCTCGCCGGGAAGGTCATGTGGTCCGCATTCCCTCCCCATGCACACGTGATCAGCTCAATCACACCGAAATTGTCGGTTTGCTGCCCTTCAGGGAAACAATCTAAAGGGTGTTACGGGAAAAGTAATCGATGCAAGAGCCAATGATGTTCTCCTGGTGCCTACCCTTGTTTATGTTATCGTTACTGACACAAACAATGATGAACGATAATAAGCATTTATAAGCCATGATGACCGCACCATTAACGTGGAGTTGCACTAACGTCTGTTTTTATAGCTAACCAGCAAGTCAACCTCTCACCCTGGTAATGCAACAGCGCCGGTTAAACAATACGTTTACACAGAGTGCTTGTGATCATTGGCCTATACTACGAATCAGGGTTACTGGCTTATCGAGGTAACTTGACGGATTTAAGGTACCACAGTTTAAATGAACTTCATATTTGTTCATCGGGATGTCTGAATCGGTGCTAATCAGTACTACGATGCCAGTTATGCAATGTAGTTTTGATAAAACTTTTCTGTCATTTAACATAAGAGGAAAAAAATATAATTATACTGTAGTCAAATTGGCTGATATAAAATCGTTTAAAACTGTGACAAATTTAGCCTTTATTTACAGTGTATACTTCCAGTCACAAGGTAGCAGATACGGATTTCTGAAATAGCAAAGATAAAGGTCAATGATTAATATCCCTCATCTCTTTTAAAACTATAGGTAAGATGCTGTTTTGATATCCTGTCTAGGGTTGGAGTGTAACAGTATTCACGGGAACAGGGGCGCCGCTAGCAATTTTGGGCCCTATGACAAAATATGAGGTTGGGCCCCCCTACCACACCCATTCAGATCTCTGGGGGCCCCTAAAGGGCGTGGGCCCTTAGAATTGTCCCAACTTTCCCCCCCTTAGCGGCGCCCCTGCACGGGAAAGGGGAATGGGATAAAGGGACAAACGGGGTGAGGGCAAGAAGGGAACACCAGTGGACAAAGGGATATTTTTTGTATTTTCATTTTTTTTCATGTATAATACTGACACTGAACAAATAACCCTGTGCAAAAGACTTTGGGAGTGACCACAGCCAAAATAACAAACAAAATCCCCAACTATCAAGTGCGACCCACAGCTAATCTCACCTAAGTGCAAAAGAAAAGGAAACCAAAAGACAAACACTCCACCTCACTCCCTAACCAAATAAACAGAGTCCAACACACACTTGCAAAACAAAATAGCTAGGGGTGCAACGGATCGCGGTTGATCCGTGATCCGTACGGATTACAACCCACGGTTCGGAACGCACGTGATCCGCGGATTAACTCGTTTTTTAAACTTTTAGATAAATAAAAAAAAAATAACCGCAGATAAAACAGTGTTTTCTGCTGATATTGCTTAAATAATAAATAATTAATTACACAGAAGTCGTGTTTACGTCAGCGGAACATGTGACTCAGTCAACAACGATGGCTAGCGGCGGAACAGAGGAACTCGAAAAGCCTCCCGCATCATCCAAATCTTTTGTATGGGAGCATTTTGGCTTTCCTGTAAAATATAATGATGACGGAAGAAGGGTGGTGGACAAAACAGTTACAGTGTGTAGACACTGTGGCACGAGAAAGCCGTATGAAAGTGGCAATACATCGAGTATGGCCACGCATCTGAAGCGACATCACCCCGGTGTGCAGACAGGATGCAAACCGAAGCAACCACAGCAACAGCTGCTCACCGCTGCATTTAAGCAGCACTTTGCACCAGAATCAGAGCGGGCTAAAGCTATTACCAAATCTATCGGGATGTTTATCGCGGCAGACATGAGGCCATACTCTGTTGTTGAAAACAAGGGTTTTAAAAACCTCCTAAAAGTGCTTGAGCCACGGTACGAAATACCCTCGCGCACACATTTCAGCATGAAGGTCATGCCTGAACTTTACGAACAGGAAAAAAGCGAAATCGTCGCAGACTTATCAGATGCATCCTCTATTTCGATCACCACAGACGGGTGGACATCAAGGGCTACCGAAAGCTACGTGACTGTGACTGCCCATTATATAACAGCGGGATGGGAGATGCAAAGTCCGGTGCTACAGACACGTCCCCTCTATGAGACTCACACAAGCACAAATCTAGCGCAAATCCTGATAGAAGCAGTAGCTGAGTGGAAGTTAAAGAGACACAATGCATGTAGCAATATCCCAGTCACCACAGATAATGCCAGAAACCAAGTAAATGCAGTGACAGAAGGTGGACTAGGGCCACAGATATCTTGCTTTGCACATGTGATAAATTTAGCATACCAAAGAGGAATCTCAGTTAACCAGATGGATCGCCTTCTTGGGAGGATTAGGAAGGTGGTTTCTTTTTTCCACAGAAGTACAACAGCAGCTCATGTCCTTAAAACAAAGCAAGAAATGCTACAGCTACCAGCCCACAAGCTCATACACGACGTCACTACAAGATGGAATTCCACATATGACATGTTGGAGCGCTATCTTGAGCAGCAGGCAGCAGTATACTCTGCACTGACAGAAAAGACACTGAAAAAAAATATCAGAGACATTGTCACCTTGTCTGATAATGATGTGAAAGTAGCAGAGGAGGTCCTTCAGCTCCTCAAACCTCTCAAAACAGTCACAACCCTATTGAGTACTGAAAATGCACCATCTGTGTCCATGATCCTACCTCTGAAAACCAGAATTATACAATCCATGTGTGCAAATGAGGAAGACACCAGCATTACCAGAGATGTTAAGGCTGCCATAAGAGGGGACCTGATTTCCAGATACACCAACCCCCCTGAAATACAAGATTATCTTCACAGATCTACTGCACTTGATCCAAGGTTCAAGTCCCTGACTCACATAGAACCAGCCCTACGCGAGAAGACATACACTGATCTCACAACTGAGATTGTGGCTACTGAAGAGGTAAAAAATAATACAGTTATTCATATTATTTAATATTAATATAATTAAGTTATAAAATATTTTAACTATTATTTATGTGAATATTTGATCTTAATTTTGAAAATTACCAGCATATGTTATTGATTGCCTATGAAATATATAACAAGAAATATAGTTAAATAACTCAGTAATTTTTTCTGCAGGGTCAAGCCACAGAGCCAACACCCTCTGAAGAAGACACAGGGCCAAATGCATCTCCTCCACAAAAGAAGGCTGCCATAGAAGAGCTTTTTGGGGATACATTTGTGAAAGAGTCAGACACAGAGAAAACTTTTTACAACACAATCAAAGAGGAGGTAGCATCATACAGGGCAGCAAGCAGTTTGCCAGTGGATGGTGGTAATCCGCTGGCGTGGTGGAAACACAATGAGTGTAAATACCCTCACATTGCAAAAATGGCAAGACACTACCTTGCTGTGCCTGGCACTTCAGTTCCTAGTGAGAGGGTATTCTCCACAGCAGGTGACATAGTGACAGCTAAGAGGTCTACTCTCTCCCCAGAGAATGTAGACATCCTCATCTTTTTGAAAAAAAATTTGTCATTATAAGGTGTCACGACCGGTCGCGGAGGTAAGCGGCGATCGTGCGGTAGGGCGTGGAAGGAGCAGGCAGGCAAGCGGGATAACGGGAAAACGAGGGTTTAATGAGGTAACGGGGAGCAGGAGACATGTAACGCCACTAACATCAATGACAGACACGGGTTAGTACAAATCAGGAACTTAAATACATGAAACAAGGCAGCAGGAAACAAGACACGACTGGGCACGATCAGGAAATCACACGTGGGTAATTAGGGGGCGTGGCACACACGAGGAGCGGACGGAGCGGGCGTCACAGAACCCCCCCCCCAAAGGCGCGCTACACCGGGCGTGCCAAGGAAGGGGGCGACGGACGGGACGAGGCAGAACAGGACCTGAAAGACAAGAGCAAAAAAAATCAATGGGGAACAGGGAACAAGACAGACAGGCAAAACTGACACAGAGGCAGAAGCCAAGACAGGACACTACACAGGACAGGAAAAGCGGACAGACAGACCAGGAAGGGAGAAACAGAGGGAACAGGCGGAACAAAAGGAGCGGGAGTGACGGGAGGGAACGACGGGAAACCAGGAACACAAGGAGCGAAGGGATGAGGGACAAAGGCGGAAGGAGGAGAAAAGACAGGCGGGACAGAGATGGGAAAGAAGGGAGAGAAGGAGGAGGAAGGAAGGGGAGCCCGAGGGAGCCCCAGCGGGCGACGGGAGGCAGCCGGAGGGGCCGCAGGCGGCCGGGAGGCCGGAGCCGGAGGGGACCTCGGAGGGGCCGAGGAGGCAGGGCGAGGGACCCGCGGAGGGGCCAGGGAGGGAGCAGGAGGGAGCACCGGGGAAGGGGACGAGGGAGCAGGAGGGGCCCACGGCGAAGGCCCGGAGGAGGGGGGAGCCGCAGCAGGCGGCGACGTCCGGCGGAGGGCCGGAGGTAGGGGCCCCGCAGGCAACCGAGGAGCCGCCGTCGGGGAGCCCGCAGGCGACCGACCAGGCTCTGGAGAGGGGAGCGAGGCGGGGCGACGAGGCCTCGGAGGGGGACCCGCAGGCGACGTCCGACCCGGAGGGCCAGGACCCACGGGCACCAACCGAGCCCCAGCGCAGGCGAGGGAGGGCGAGCCAGGGGGCAGGGCGGGCGGGACCCCAGCCCTGCGTCTGTGTCCCCTTCCCCTGCGGGACACAGACAGGCCGACCCTAGGTCGGGGTTGATGTCGCCGGGGCGAGGGACAAGGGGTTACAAGTTCGGTCCCCGAGGGGTCCCATTCCAGCTCCTCCACCTCCGAAGAGGGAGGAGCCAAGATGGAGTTGTCCGGGACCACCTCGGGGACTAGGACAGGGACTGGAGCTGCTGCAGGCGGAGGGGGCGCCTCTGGAGCTGCTGCAGGGAGAGCGGGCGCCGGGACAGGAACGCGGTCAGGCTGCGGGGGCGCCGGGACAGGAACGCGGTCAGGCTGCGGGGGCGCCGGGACAGGAACGCGGTCAGGAACTGGAGCGCGGTCAGGAACAGGAGCGCGGTCAGGAACAGGAGCGCGGTCAGGAACAGGAGCGCGGTCAGGAACAGGAGCTGGCTGCAGTGGGGGCGCCTGCCCGGGAGCTGCAGGTAGCTGCAGTGGGGGCGCCTGCCCGGGAGCTGCAGCAGGCGGCTGCAGAGGGGGCGCCTCTGCAGGAACTGGAACGCGGTCAGGAACTGGAACGCAGTCAGGGACAGGAGCTGCAGCAGGCGGAGGGAGCGCCTCTGGGGCTGCTGCAGCGCGGTCAGGGGGCGCCTCTGGGGCTGCTGCAGCGCGGTCAGGGGGCGCCTCTGGGGCTGCTGCAGCGCGGTCAGGGGGCGCCTCGGGAACTGCTGCAGCGCGGTCAGGGGGCGCCTCGGGAACTGCTGCAGCGCGGTCAGGGGGCGCTGGAGCTGAAACAGCAGGCGGCAGCGGCTGCGCAGGCAGCGAAGGCGGCTGCGCAGGCGGATGGGCAGGCGGGAGCGGTTGCTCCGGCGCGGGGTTCACCGGCAGAGGTGGTCGTTCCCCTGTGGGAGCCCCCTCTCCAAGGCGCGCGTCTCCGGGCGCGTCAGGGAGCGAAGGCGGCTGCTCAGGCGTCGGAGCCGCAGGCAAGGGCGGCGGATCGGGCGCTGGAGCCGATTGTAGAGTTGACTGCGGAGGTTGTTGCGCAGGCAGAGGCAGCAGCTGCGCGGGTAAAGGCGGCGGCTGCACAGACGGTGGCAGCGACAGCTGTGCAATCAGCGGCGACGACGGCTGGATGGACGCCGGTGTTGCGGGCAACGGCGACTGTCCCGGAGCGGGGTCCGCCGGTAGGGACGGCTGCTCCGGCTCGGGTTCCGCCGTCAGAGTCGGCTGCTCCGACGGGGCAACAGAGGCCCTCTGTAGCTGGAGAAGCTGTTTGAGGTCCCCTGCCAGCCGGTCGAGGTCCTCCCGCTCGGAGGCGGGAGTAAACGCGTCGAAGCCCCTTCTCAGACGGACAGTGAGCGCTTCCACCTCGTCGCTCACTGGAGGTGCCACCTCCGCTAACGCCCTCCAGAACAGCCCCTGGAGGGCGAAGAATTGATTGGCGAGGGCTGCCGTCTTCCCTGGGAGAGGCGAGGGATACGCCTCCGGGGTGGCTGCCGCGGGAGGTGGAACTGGGACGTCCGGCGCGGGTAGGGCAGAAGTAGCCCTTATCAGAGCGCGGGGTACCCGGGGAATAACGTCCCTCATCGCTCTGACACCTCGGTTAGCCAGCCGCTCGGGCCGAAAGAGGTACCGCTCTAAAGGCGGTCGCTGCTCTCCAGTGTGTGGCTCCGGGTCCGGGAAGAGGAAGAGCTCCTCCTCTTCGTCCTCGTTCGATGGCCATAACATCGCTACGGGGCACTCCTTCCTTCGGACCGGCTCCAGGGCGGTAGCCAGTTCGGGTACCTTTTCCTCGTTCTCTGGAGGGAGCCATGTAGGGGAGAGCGAGCAGGCTCCCAGACGGATTGTCTCCTCTGGGATCCTCTTCTTCCTCCGCTTACTCTTCTTCTGTTGGTCTGTCATTCTGTCACGACCGGTCGCGGAGGTAAGCGGCGATCGTGCGGTAGGGCGTGGAAGGAGCAGGCAGGCAAGCGGGATAACGGGAAAACGAGGGTTTAATGAGGTAACGGGGAGCAGGAGACATGTAACGCCACTAACATCAATGACAGACACGGGTTAGTACAAATCAGGAACTTAAATACATGAAACAAGGCAGCAGGAAACAAGACACGACTGGGCACGATCAGGAAATCACACGTGGGTAATTAGGGGGCGTGGCACACACGAGGAGCGGACGGAGCGGGCGTCACAATAAGGTTTGGCCTGTTTTCAGTTCTCAGGTTGTTTTTCAATTGTTGCATTGAAGTATTCAAGTATTGAGAATTTTATTTAAAAATTGTATTTATTCAGCTTTTTCAGTTATTTCTTGGTTTTATTTTTGTAATTTATTTTAGTTATTTTTGATAAAACCAAAAGTTCCTTGCCATACTGTTCTTGTAATAAATGAGAAGCAAATTACATTTGACTCCTCCCCTTTTTGCTGATCCGAAAATTGATCCGATCCGTGACTCAAAATCTGTGATATGATCCGAACCGTTAGTTTTGTGATCCGTTGCACCACTAAAAATAGCAGTCACTCCCTATGCAGCAATACAATCACACATACATAACATACACACAAGTCAAAGCAACAAGGGGGCTAGTGAAGACGTAAACCAAAGAAAACCAAGCGGGGAGACAGCAAGCCAAACTGAGGTCGCGGGGGGGACCGGAGCCTGTCCTTGGAACAACAGGCGTAGGCAGGAACCAACCCTGGGCAGGAGTCAACACTCTGCAGGGCGCAAACACTCACAACTCAGATTTGCCAATTAACCTACCCTGCGCACTTTTGGACTGTGGGAGGAAACCGGAGCCCCTGCTGGAAGTCTTTCCCCATTCACCAGATTATATTGCCAGAAGACTGAAAATTAGATATCAAATACTAGAGTGACATAAAAACAAAAAACAAGTTTGCTTGTAATGAGACGCAAAACAGAAGATTATCTCTTTTTATATTTTGAGAAAACATTTTAACATTTATCCAACCGGTCAAATGGTTTAATACTTCATACAGCAGCATTTCTAAACTCATTCCTCAGCCCACCAGACAGCTCCACGTTTTTGCTCTGTCCCAGATCCCTGCATGCATGAACCAAACAGTCACCTTTTACTGCTGTGCTGAGAGCTTGGACAGAGCAAAACTGTGGATCTTTGCAGTGGGGTCCAAGGACTGGGTTGAGAAACCCTGGCATAGAGGAGACTGCAGTGAGAGCCAAGAAAAAAAGAGATTAGAGAGGAAGGTAAAATGCTTCCATTAGCATGGCAAATAAGCTGCAAGTACAGACCCTGTGCTTCCATTACAAACAAAAAGCCTGTATGACCCTCCTAAACACACGTCAGCTTAACTTAATCAGGGGAAATAAGCATAAAACTTGGCAAAGACTAGACTATGAAAAAGGAAGGTGAACATCATACTTACACGAACTTCTGCTAAAGCAAATGGACAAACCCCTTTTAACTGAATGAAGTTACTTTAAAAAATCAATAATCCAAAAATAAATCAATAAAAATTAAGAAAAACACAATCATGCTTTGAACTAATACTGCAGTCAGTCCTAAATATTCCCATGACATTCTTTTCGTCACGACGCACACTCGGTACATACTGGTTGAAAACCATTTATAATCCTTCATGTACCAGTCTATGATGGAGCACCCCAACCTGGGCCACCCATCCAACATGGCAGATTTCTGCCCCCTGGCCCCAGAGACTAGCAGACTAACCTCAGGAAACAGGGAACCAGGGGGACATGGGCCGCTGACTGGATGGGCGGCTCCAGAATGAGGTGAAGCAGAAGGTAGACTCCATAGCAGAGGACCGAGGAATGTAGACCAAAACCAGGGAACCTGAAGTGGCAAGAACACAAACCAGGACAGACATATAAAACCCAAGCAAAGGCATCAGTGGCACAGCCCACCAGCTTGTGAAAGATGGCTACCTGGCATCATGAATCCCTAAATCAAAAACCTTTGTGATGGCAACTTTACCACCCAGGACTGATCCCTCCTAAAGACCTCAAGTTTCAATGCAAGGTTTCCGAAAAGTTTTGAAACATTACTCCATGTGACTGCTGTGGTATTGTTCCAGGCAGGGAAAACAACTTAGGAGAACATTTCCGTGCATGTTGGGTGTTTGTGGTACTGTTGGGCTGAGGGGGTAATTGAGTGACTATTAACCTTTGAAATCCAATTATATTATTTAAACAGGTTAGTAGTTAGACAGTGTGATTTAGATGAGGATAAGGATGTTTTATTGTCATTACAAAATGTGTTCTACATGAAGGGAACAAAATGAGGCACTCAGATCCGGTGTATTAGCAATAATAAAATAAAAATAAAATCGAAAGAACAATACAATGAATAATATGGTAAAAAATTAAAGTAAAATAGAATAAAGACATTAAGATAGATTCCATTAGGAGAATTTAACCATGGATGTAAAGTGAGCAGGTGTGAGTGTAGCAGAGATTACTGAGGTCTGTGTGTAATAAAGTATATGTGACACTGGCTGAGGAAGCAGCAACGTGTGTGTGTGCAAAGTCACAGTAATAACCTGCAGCACTGAGGGATCTATTGCAGCGAAGCCCTGACATGTAACACTGGTGATGAATAGCAGTGTTAGATATAGGTATAGTGAGGTACTTATAATTATAGTAGGTGTAGGATCAAGGTCTGGATTAGATTTAGTTAGAAACATACAGGGCAAATCTAGATAACACATACACACACAGATTACATATAAATTTAAATTTAGGGGCAGTGTGTAGCTCGGTGGGCTTTAAGGAAACACAGACTACACATGGAACAGCAATGACTGAGCTGGGGAACGCAGTGAGGGCAGGCATATTTATACACAGCACACTAATCAGCAACAAAACAGGGGTACAGGGTTAGGATGGAGAACTATAATGGGATACAGGAGAATTAGGAGGGTTACAAAGTGCCAGCAGCGCCCTCTGCTGGCATGAGTGGGAGGAGACATGAAAAAATAAGAGATTACAGATCATGACAGGAGCACCAAGCACAGCAACAGTGGGGTCATGCTCAATTATCACACCACATATATGAGAAAACATTATGAAAAACTGTTCCCAAAAATTGTTCAAACATCAGCATGACCGAAACATACGACTGGTTGTATCTAGGCTACACTGGCACTGACAGCAGAGTGTAACAAATTACCAGCTACGACATATATCTGATGATTCAGAAGAAAGACAAATTGAAGAAACAAAGTGGTTAATTGACTATTGTATAATAATCAAATAATTTCATAATCATGTAATACATAATATGTCACAATGGGAAGAGGGACAATCCAAGAGCAGCCTTGTGGGTTTTATTGCTGAACCAAAAGACATGAATAGAACCCAAGAGGAGGAGGAGAGCACAAATAGGAGGGAGGGAGGAAGGAATAAGCAGGAGGAGTTGGGGAGAACCTACTAACACGGGGAGCAGAGAGGGGTCCTCCTCCTTTTTGGGTGAAACTAATTGCTTGTGACATGGTAAGAGGCAACTTCTTTCTTGAGAGAATTTCTTTAAAGGGCAAGACAACCAAAGCTGTAAATCTAACAGGAAAAAATACCCTTTGTAGAATTCTATGTGAAGACCCTCTGGGCCAGGTGCCCTGCCGCTCTGCATTGTTTTCTTTGTATGTACAACTTTGTACTCCATAATTTTAATATTTTATCACGAAGCCTGAAGAGCAATATGAACTATATCATGCTTTAAGTAAATTGTCTCATCCATTATTAGATTTAAACACTGTCATAATCCACAGCAAACTGTACTTACAGCCTTCATCCTGCTCTTCAGTCTCTGACGTGCTGCATCTAAATGGGGATTCGTCAAAAAGCCAAGTGAAGATGTCATGAATGAAGGCCTTGTTCAAGCTTCCCCTGCCTGACAACAGGTTAGTCTCTCATTTGACTAAAGTATATTTAACTTCTACAGAACTTTGCAGGCTCATCTAGGATGGAGAATTTCTGCTGCTGAGCGCCTTAGAAAGATTCTCAGAGGGAGATACGAGTCCTAGGTGCCTGCTGGGTACATATTCAAGACAGAGTTAGGACCGACTCCAAAAATTCTGCACTGTCTCACAGATTGGGGGAAAAATTTGTATTTTACTGAAAATTTCATTTCTAATAGATGGAATCTGATTTACCTTAGACTTGGTCAGGAGTCATGTGGATAAATTTCAGAACAAAAGACGGCCTGTGGGCTGGGGGGGACAGGCAGGTTGGCAGGTGGGGGCACGCGGAATGCTCCTGGGGGTGTGGTGGGTGTGCTTATATGATTTACAGGAGCCGAGGCTAAGAGAGGCACTAAACTGCACAAACATCCTCATATACGAAGTTTTACATGAAAAGGGGCCATGGGCTTGTTGGCGCTATAATTCTTAGCACTCTGACTTGCTCTCTGGGGCTTTGGGTTTTTGAGACAATATGAGAAGGGCAGGTGCCCTTTTGCGTGGAATTTCTCCGATTTGTGTTTTTCCTTCTTCCTCTTTTTGTTTTCTTCAAGTGCCAACAAGAGAAATTAATGACAATGCCAAAGCATCTGTAATTGCAACAATTTTCTGGAAGAAGGGGTTTGTTTTTTGACATAAATGCAGGGGTGCCAATATTTTTGGCCATGACTGTAATAGTTATTTGTGATTTGTAATCATTATTTAATTTTATCGATCCATCTACCTACCTACACTAAAAAATGTACAGTTGGATGTAATTAATTTTAAGAGAAATGGTTACATGAAATTACTATCCAAAAATATTTTATTTTGTAATTCAAATTTTTCTTGTTTTTCAAACCAAAAAGTTACAGCACTTCAGCCATTCACATTTATAAAACAATATGACCAATCACTAGTTCAACCTCCCAGCCATTTATCCTTCAAAAACATGGCCCTAGAAACGTTCCCACATTTTCATCATATCTTTTTTCCCATTTAGTCTGTCCAACATTTTTTCATATGAAGCTGCCTTAATCATCTCATCGGTCCATTTCTATATATTAGGGATTATTCAGGATTTTAAATGCCCTAATATTACCCTCATGGCAGTTATGAGTCCCACCATCACAGCCTTAAACTGTTTATTATTCACCTTTGGCAATTCCACTCTATCTCCTAGCAGACAGAGTCGGGTTTGCGGGGTAAAGTAAAGCCTAGCCATTTGTCCAGGAGACCAAGAACTCTACCCCAAAATGGATATACCTGAGAGCACTGCCACAGCATGTGTAAATAAGCCTTCTAAAATTCCAACACTGATCAGTATTAATTAGTCCAGTTCTATTTAGTCTAACTAGTGTCCAGTACTATCTGTGTATAATTTTATACTGAATAAATTTACCTTTTACTTCCCTATATTTCCCCTCTCTAGAAAGTATTCTTGACCATTCATCTTCTCTATTTTAACACTCGTGACTCAATGCCTCAGTTGCAAAAACTTCCAAAAACTCCCTCCTCCTTCTACATCATACTTACTCTTTACATCTGATTATGACATAAACATCCCATTTACAAATAAATCCCAAAGAGTTTTCACCCCTTTGGGTTGCCATTGTTTCCATACTTTTTCCTATTTGTATTTCAGGATTGTGCCAAATTGAGGAATATGGCTGCATGTAATGTGATACTTTAAGCTTCTTATGTATTTTGATCCATACATTCCTCAAAAAAGATATTATCGGGTTTGTGTTTCTTATATTTTCCCCCATTGTCACAGAATGTGCAGAGGTTGAAATAGTGAAGCCAAATCGCTCTCGATAGCTATCCAGTCCACATCAGAATTCACATTCTTCCAGTGATAGTAGAGTTTGGCTATTTCAAATGACATGCTATATAATCTAACATCTGGCAATCCTAGACCTCCCTTGTCTCTGGGCAAAGTAATTTTAATCCTAGGTTTTTTCTTTCCCAACAAAAATCTTTTACTATACTCTCGTACTGCTTAAATATCCTTTGCGGAATATTAAATGGAAGCATCATAGAGAGATAATTAACTTGAGGCACCACAACCATTTTAGTAACATTAACTTTCCCCCCATAAGGATAATTTCAATGCTTTCCATTTGTCCATATTAAGTTTAATTTTGTTCAATGAGGGTTCAAAATTCAGAATTATTATTTTGTCAATATATAAACTCAACAGATTTAAATTTCATGTTTATAGTTCAATTTTATGTTATATAAACAAAATAATTTTTAATACAGAGCATTTTTTTATTAATTCAACAGCACCCATGTTCAATCCACTTAAGTTTGGAAGGTGTATTGGAAGGTAACGCAGATATTTCTTAAGTGGGCATCCAGAGATATCGTCCCCCCCTCCAAGCACCCCTTTTCTCCACCAGTTCTGTATGGAGCTCGACAGGAGGAATGGACAGGTAGAGAAAGGGGTTAGTCTCACACATAATGTAATGCAAAATAAAGAGTAAATACAAGTGCCATGAAGCAGAATTGAGCTCCAGCAGGCCTCGACTTACAGTAAAGGAATTGTAAGGCAGACATGCTAACAAAACAGCTTTACATTCCCAATTCCAAACCATTAATGGGCAACCTTAGAGTGACGACGGCTAAAAAAAACCTTAGCTATAAGCAGGAATGAAACATTGTGAAAAGCCAAGACTCCACGTGAACATGTTCTCCCCTTGCAGAGTCAGATCACGCATTTGAAGTGTTCCCAAGTGTTTGTGTGTTTTAGGTTCCTGTTAGTGAGGGGTCCTTTGCCGTTCTGTCTGACATCCAACAGAAAGTCCACTGTGTCTCTGCAACTTAAGCTGAGTCAGTGTAAGTGTGTGGCTCAGTAGCTCAAGTATTTGGGCTTGTAATCCAAAATTTGCTGGTTTAAATCCAGCTTCAGATGGATAACTGTATGTTTATGGGCCATTGAGTTATGAAAAATAATCAATGTAGTGAATTACTATATTCTCAAATTACTTGTTGTACTTTTAAGAACAACACCATTTATTAAACAAACAAATCTGCATTGGCAGAATGAAGAATTAAAAATGAAAATAAACTATCATTTAAGAAACTGTGGAAAACTGAATTTACAATATTTGTAAATTGAAGGAAGAGTCCATTAACTTAAAACCGTTTTTTGGTGGATTCTTTTTTTTTACAGTGTATGACGCGCTTGAATTCACTGAGCTCAAGTGTATGTGAAAATTAATATATTTACATCTAGTATGTTTCATGGCTTCACTGTATTTCCCTCTGGAATGATCAGTTTCATCTAACTGCTGATGTTAAAGGCAGAGCTGAAATTTAGTTTAGTCATGACCTCAAAATTTAATTGAGTAGGTATTCTGTACAACCAGACGGAACTGCTGGTTGGGCTGGTCATCACCTGCGTTTTCTAAGTGAGGTCTAAATGTAAAGTTTCAAATTGCACAATATATATTAATCTGTTTTTAATGTTTTTACAAAATATTTTTTATGTGTTTGCATCTTATATTTTGTATAATGTGCTTGTACATTTGATTCTTCCTTGATTTCGGTGTAATGAAGTGTAACTAGTGAAAAAGAGAGAAACGTTTGGGAAGCATTATTGAGCTGATTGTCCAGAGTCACTTGGGTGGCAATTAAGGTCAATATAAATCACCCATTACCCACTGTAATCCTTTGTATTCCCCCCGCACACTCTGTTAACAAAATAAGAGGGTTGAAGTCAAATCAGGTTAAAAATGTAAATTTGATCCTCCGCCTATCGCGGAAGATACGTTCCAGACCCATCAGCGATAGGTGAAAATCCACGATACAGAAAGACCATATAAATTATTTTTTAAGTTTAAGCCTTAAAATACCCCTCCCACATGCTTTAAACACATGTAAACTTATTGAAACAACACATATATCTGTTTGTCGGGCTAAGGATATGAGTAACATAATAATAATAATAATAATAATAATAATAATAAAAATCAAATAATAATATGTAATATATATATACACACACACACAACTTTCTCTCTAGATATGTAATGGAATATATAAAAATAAAAACATATATGGCTCTTACACATTCTTTTCATCCTTCTTCATGCAGCGTACTGTTGATTCATTCAAGCCATAAGGGCGAACACCGTCCGCATAACGCTTTTCTTCCCGAAGCACATCCAGAAGTTTTACCTTCTCCTGAATGGTCAACGTCTTCCATCGTAGGGCTCAGAACAAAACGAAAACAAACGGACCACAAACAATGTACGGGACACACAGAGAATTGTGAGGCATCGGAGGAAAATCCGCGATATAGTGGGGGAAATCGCTGTAATGTGAAATCTGCCAATCCTGGTTTTCAGCACCATGGACAGAAACCTTTCGTTTATAGGGACCTATTATGCCCATTTTCACTGTTCATAATTGGATTTTTATCTTCTGCTAGAATAGATTCATCCTTTTAATAGGTGATATCCTAGAATCCAATATATTATTGCAGGGCTATTTTCATTTGATGTTAACCAAATGTGATATATTTATTTTTACTTTTGATATCTTGTCCTTTTCCCCTTATCTGATAAGAGCCGCTGTCCGCTGAGACAAGCTGGTGTGTTTTTACTGCTCATTGAAAAGTGGGTGGTGCGGACTTTGTGTATTACATCACACTCTGAGACAGTCACTGATTGGTGGGCTCTGAGGGGGCAGTGTGACCTGAAAATCATCCATCAATCAACCCAGGATGGGGGCCCAGCCCATCGCAGAGCACACTCACACACCATTCACTCACACATGCTCTCCTACGGGCAATTTAGCGACTCCAATTAGCCTCAGCATGTCTTTGGAATGTGGGGGGAAACCGAAGTACCCAGAGGAAACCCCACGACGACATGGGGAGAACATGCAAACTCCGCACACATGTGACCCATGCGGAGACTCGAACCTGGAACCCAGAGGTGTGAGGCAACAGTGCTAACCACTGTACTGCTCCTGAAAATCATGAACTATTTGAAGTATTGAATTATGAAGTATTTTTGCAATCTTTATGAAATTTTTATATTTATTAAATCAAAACATTGGGCAGTATACATGTTATAGCTACTTATTAATGAATAAGCAATATAATAAGATTCAATTTTGCTTTCACTACTTAAAGCGCCAGAACATCGTATTTGAAAAATTCAACAGCAATATCTCTTACCAGAAATCAGGAACAGGTTAAGAAAATCCACAGACTTCGTCGCGAGCAGTTTAATATACGAACTATTTCCTAATACCCGACTCCAAACACCAATAATATCACTGCGCAGCAGATATCGCCAGGCAGCTCGTGCTTGTGTCTAATGCGCAGAGATACGAGTAGTGTACTTCGATAGAAGCCCGACATTTCTACGGCTGATATTTCCAAACCTGAACAACTCCCAGCAGAACTTTGATGAATAGATAGCATTAAGCCCCCTCTAAAATATCTTTTAATAGTTTTTTTGTGAACCTCCCATTTAAACGAAGTACATCGTGGTGCTCGTGAATTTGAAAGCCTAGATTCCTCATCTCGCTTTTCCACAACGTGTCAGCAGCGCCACCATCTTGGAGCAATAATTAGACATAAACAAGCAACATGTCAGGGTGTAGATGGAAAGATCTTTTAGCCATAACTTCTTTACTAATTAACGCATTTATATCTTACAATTATGTAGAACAAATAAACAAGCCCACCACTACTGCCCCCCCCCAATTTATGTAGTACTGCTCACAGTATTCTCAACAAAAACTAATCATGCTAGTATCCCGTCAGTGTCACAGGCTAGTAAACATGTTATGTATCTTATTTGACCGTACTGCAAATTTTTTACCTGTGAAATGTGGTTCCCTGTTTTCTAGTTTTAACATTCCTCATGTTGTTGCAGTTTTGAAAATAGTCGGTTCACTAAGTCATCTCTATGAATCCTCTATTTCACAATTACCGTGCCAATAGGGCGTATCACCCAACGAGGCATCCAGGCTTTCAAATCTATGGTGGTGCTCCCTTCGCTACTACCCGTCACATGACACAGGAGCTACCGAATACCCGCCAATCGGGAGCCGGCTAGATCAACCACGCCCACCCGTCACACAGAGAAGAGTGAGGCGAAAGAAGCGAATCAGTTTAAAAATGTCACCATCAACGCGGTGTTCAGTAGTCTGAAGATATTTTACTTTAAGCAAGGCACAAAATAAAGTTGTAGTATTTGTAATAAAATTTGAAGATTAGCCATCCCCAAGGAGCTGACAGGAAAGTCAGGTACAGGTTTAGTCCTCCTTAATCAGCTTGTAGGTTACTAAATGTCGGCAAATAAGCTTGCCTTTTTCTGTGATTTTTTTTTTCAGTTTAATTGACACTTAAAGAAGTAATCTGAGACCTGAGATATAACATTAGCAACGATGGTCATTTTTTACACTCATGGATTTTAACATTGAGGACGTGTGTCACATGTCATTTTCACATAGAGGGAGTTTAATTGTTTTTATCTGTGTCTGTGTGTCAACATATGTCTATTTAGTTATGTCACTCAAATGTATGATTAGTATTGACATTTCCGTAGACTACTATGTTGTAATAAAACTGCATGGTCCTCTGGGAATTGGGCAATAGAACGGAATTGTAAAGTATCAATAAGAAACACTATTAATGAAGTAGCCGCCCTAACCTTTTACTTTGTATGGAGTGTGCATACAAAACACAAATAATGCAGTTGTACTGTTATGTATATAATTTAAAAGGTATACTTGCCAGCAAAAGATTGAGTTAATAAAATTAAACGAAAAGTATTAAGACCCCTTGTCATTAATAGTATTATATACTTCTTAATTTTACAATGACTTTTTTTTCTCTCATATATTTAAGTTTTTGAAATTGATAATCTGGAAAACTGCTGCCTGGGATCCACTATCCATTCTTGACTCTTGGAATAGGAATTGAAGTCGAATCAAACAGCCTTACAGCACCCTCTTGTGACATGCAGTAATATGAATGAAGTGTCCCGTTTTAAGAGGCAGACGTTGAGGCCGAATTTTAGTTGGTCACAAATGTATTTTTCTTCTGCAGCTAGAAGCGTCGTCTGAGCCAGATTTTAACTGGCATGTCGGTGTGGGATTCTTGTAGTAGAAGTTATGTGAATTGCGGTACTCTGAAATTAAGTGATATGTGTATTAGAATCGTGAAGTGTCATCTTCCTTTTGTTTTAGGTTCGCCCCGGGCATTTTTATGAACTGTATTGTAATATCAGACAGTGTGTCATGAATTTCTGAAGGGATGTTATATATGACCATTTCTTGGATACGTCTCTTGTACAGTAGTTGCAGTTTGTCAGGCCTAATGTGACATGGTGAACAAGTCCTGTGATTAAAGCATGTCTGCTGCTTAAAACATTGTGTTGTATGCTGAAGGTTTCTTGCCGGTACACGTTGAATTACCGTTCCATTAGAATATTCAAGTGTTATTTTTAAAATCATTTAATGAAATAGGTATTTATCTCATCATTGATGACTGTGGTCCACCTGTGTGACAAGTAACCTGTCCCGGACAGAGGTTTCTTCAAGGCCTGTTGTAGGAACCCCATGGTGTAGCATTATGAGAAAGTATACAGGGAGTAGTACAAATGAGCAGTCGCCCTGCCCCTCTTTTACTCATTTTGGATGCTTAAATTACTAAATTGTGTCTTTAATGCTAATCTGTATGATTCTATGGTCTGAGTGAGTCTCCAGTACTACATGAATGGTAAACCTAAAAACTCTACTTCTCTTAGCTTAATAATATTTTCTTTATTGAGTTGAATTAGTTTGTGTCTAATTTTCATTTTATTGATTTTCTGCACGGGGGCGGCATGGTGGTGCAGTGGTTAGCACTGTTGCCTCACACCTTTGATACCCGGGTTCGAGTCTCCGCCTGGGTCACATGTGTGCAGAGTTTGCATGTTCTCCCCATGTCGTCGTGGGGTTTCCTCCGGGTACTCCGGTTTCCCCCCACGGTCCAAAAACATGCTGAGGCTAATTGGAGTTGCTAAATTGCCCGTAGGTGTGCATGTGTGAGTGAATGGTGTGTGAGTGTGCCCTGCGATGGGCTGGCCCCCCATCCTGGGTTGTTCCCTGCCTCGTGCCCATTGCTTCCGGGATAGGCTCCGGACCCCCCGCGACCCAATAGGATAAGCGGTTTGGAAAATGGATGGATGGATGGATCACACGCCTACCATAGTCACTATACTACTCAGAACGCCTGGCAGCCACCAAATCAAACATAGGAAAAGGTCCGGATTTATAGCATTAGAATGTGGTAGAGACTAATATCCATAACGTACCATCCTAGAACACACTGTGCTCTAAAATTTAAGCCCAATTAAAATCTGAATATTAAATGAGGAAAATAATTTGATTTGTTCTTGTATCCCATCCATTATATCTGCTTTGGGGAAAATGCACTCCTGTAGCCACTAGGGGAGCTCTCACCTCTTCTGGGCCCAGCTAAATAATTATGTTACGCATTCTAACAAGCTTTATTATCTGTGTCAGTAAGCCCTGCTTTTACAGTAACACTCCTGCTGAGAGGCTAATTTGATTACCAGTCTTGCCCTTGTCATTAGGAACACATGAGAATTTGCGCAGTGCTGTGGATTCTCACTGGTTTTCCCCAAGACTGGTACGATACATTTTATTCAGTTTCATACCACAGGTGATTGCAAAAGGGATCAATTGGTTTACTTTTATACTGGTGCGAGGAAACTATTATTATGATGGTGGGTTATCAAACACAGTAGCTGGCTACCTCAGACATAAGACGCCCATTATGTACCTGTGTGTCACCTATATGGGCTTGGAATCTGTATATCAATTGAAATAATTATTCATAGCCCAGATAGCATCATGTTATTGTTTCAGCGTTGAAGTATAGTTAAATGCATTGAATTATGGTCAGTGTTAAATTATCAGCATTGAAACTGAATTGATTTTTGGTCAGATTTTCAATATTGAAAAATTAATGGTGGCGAAACCTTGATATAAAGCGACTTTTTCAACATTGAAAATAAGATGCTGAGTTAACATCAATATTATTGAAAATAAAAATGGAAAAATGAATCTATGGGGGGCAGCATGATGGTGCAGTGGTTAGCACTGTTGCCTCACACCTCTGGGACCCGGGTTTGAGTCTCTGCCTGGGTCACGTGTGTGGAGTTTGCATGTTTTCCCCATGTCGTTGTGGGGTTTCCTCCAGGTACTCTGGTTTCCCCCCACAGTCCAAAAACACGCTGAGGCTAATTGGACTTGCTAAATTGCCCGTAGGTGTGTGTGTGAGAGTGACTGGTGTGTGAGTAACTGGTGTGTGAGTGTGCCCTGCGATGGGCTGGCCCCCCATCCTGGGTTGTTCCCTGCCTCGTGCCCATTGCTTCCGGGATAGGCTCCGGGCGACCCGATAGGATAAGTGGTTTGGAAAATGGATGGATAAAACAATAAATTAAAAGAACATGACATATAAGGACAGATATTAGAAGTGACAAACTGCCAGTCCCATCAGACTGCCATCGCCCTGCGGCCCAGGGTGCTCCGGTGACAGGAGCACTTATGTTCCACCATGCTGTTCGTTATGGACACACTGTGGGCAGCACAGGGATTCAGATCGGCCAGGCCGTTCCTCCCAATCACACCCTTCCAGGTTTCACTGTCGCTACGCACATCAGCGTTTATGTCGCCCAGCAGGACGATGCAGTCCCCACGGGGGGCACCTCCCAGCCCCCCTTCTCAGGTCTCCAAGCAGGCCAGGTTCTCTGAGCTGGTGTTCGGTGCATACGCATAAACAGTCAGACCCCGTCCCCCAACTCGAAGGAGAAGGGAGGTAACCCTCTCGCTCACTGGGGTAAACTCCAACGTTCTAGCACTGAATTTGGGGGGGGGGGGCTATTAGCTTATTTCACAGAGGTCACCATTTTCAAAATGAAAACAAGGCTGAGGTGGGATTAATTCCACAAAATTCGTTGATGCTAGTGTGCCATATTGTTGTGAACCAGGATGTACATCTTATCAAAGACGAGAATGTGATCAAGGTTTGTCTTTCCCTTGATTTCCTTGTAACCGGGACACTTAGAAGCTCAGTTCAAAGTTAGAAAACACACTTTTGCAGAATCATGGATTTACAGTAGTGAGGATGTATCATATAACCAAGCTGCCTCCTGCTATAATTCCTCACAGTGGGGCTGAAGATTTTTATTTTCTATGTGAAAACCCATGATCCATTGGAGGTGAAGTACCTGACTCTGCTTGGACCTAAAATATATTCATACCCCTTTGATTAACTCTGTAATGTACCATATATGTTTAGTAATATGTATCCAGCGTTTTCAGCCTCTCTCAGGATAATAGTGCTTGTGCTTGTTGTCTCAGAAAATTGTAAATTCAGAAAATAAATCAAGCTTGTTAATGACTAACGTTAGTCATTCACGCTGCAAACAATATTTTGATATTTGCTGATTAGCTAGTACATTAACACTTAGGCTACGCCTGTCAAAATCGTTAACTTACCTTTAATATCAGTAATGTTACCCTCTATTCAGTTGCTGTATCCTTTTAACAGAACTGCTCTTGATATTCAACATCCATCCTCAGCCCATTTTTCAGCATCGTTTATGGTAAAATGTGGCACCAGCTCAAAGTTTACGGTCCAAGCCGTTGTTATGTGACTGTACTTCCAGGCTTCCACTTGGGGTGACTCCCTCCTCTGCCTCGCTTTCCATTCAAAATGGCGGCCGTGTGAAATCAGCACATAAGTAGACCCACACCTGCCCAGCGCCTCTCACCAGGGGCAAGTCAAGAGTGGAATAGAGGGGAGTCCAGCGCCTCTCACCAGGGGCAAGTCAAGAGTGGAATAGAGGGGAGTCCAGCCCCTCTCAAGCCCAACATGTGCATATATTTAGTCGGTATCTCTCTACCTCCCCAACCAGCTCAGGTTCCTTTCCCACCAGAGAGGTTACATTCCATGTTCCTAGAACCAGAACTGGTAGCCGATGATCGGTCCGCCTAGGCCCCTGCATACACTGCCACCTCATCCACACTGCACCCAACCCCCACAACTCGCCCCGCAGATCTGACACGGTTCCCTGGTAACCAGCCGACACCTGCCACACTGCTCCATAATGTCAGGCCAGCGTCCACCTCTCTGTCCCCTGATGCCTGGCCAGCACCCACCTCAATGTCCCCAGACGTCCAGCCGGCGCCGACCTCATCTCCTGACGGCCTGCTGGTGCCCACTTTCTATCCTGACGTCCCATGGGCACATGCCACCAGCCCAGAGAAGATGGATCCAGAGGATGTCCTGCTGGACTGCCCTGGGTCCTGCTACGTGGTCCCTCCTTCATCCCAGACTCCGGTTACTCTGGTCCCAGTTTCTTGGGTGGTCACCAGTATCAACAGGAGTCCAAGAAAGCGGCAGGCAGAATGTCTGTCTCCCAGAGAGGGTTTGCCAGTCTCTGCTCTTGCCCTGTATGTGCCTTGTCATCTTCCTGTTCCTGTCCTGTTGTCTCCTTGCTGCCCTACTGCTCTGCGGTTCTCTCATCACCTCCCAACCCCTCACGTCCTCCAGCCCTGCTGGCCCTCCCAGACCCTCTGGTCCTGTGATTCGGCGGAGTTCAGCCTCACCTGGAAAGGACCCTAGGAGGGTCCCCAGCCCCGAGTCTTTGCCTGTCTTCCCTGGATGCCCCATCTCTCCTTGTCTTGTGCATCCTGTGCCCCTGTTCTTGTTGACCCTCCACCTATCCATCCTGTTTTGGGGTCTGACAGGACTGCTGTACCTGTGGCTCCTAGCTTTTCCTTTATCCGCTCCATGTCCTTAGTGATGTCCTGCAACTGCTCTTATGTCTGGTGTTGCTGTCTGTCTAGTGTTCTGTCTAGTCTTGTCTGGTCTTGTCCTGTCTACCATCTGTTCTGTCGTCCCCTGTCTAGTCCAGAGTCCAGTCTGGTTCCATCCCTGTTGTCTAACCCCTTTGGACTTCATGGCCGGAGCGCATGCTTTTGGTGGGTTGGGGCGAGGGGGTACTGTCACATTAAGCAATGCCATTTTTATCCACTATGCTTGTCCATTTATGTGTCAACGCATGTTCTGACCATCCATGCTCTCTGCCTCCCCACATTTCCAGGTGCTACCCGGGGGGGGCACCATCTCAGCTGGAGTCCAGGTTCTGTCCCATGGAGGGGTGACACTGCGAATTGGACCTGCTAACTGTGTCATCCTGGGTGCAGCCTTGAGTGTCACCCTACACAGGCCAGCGTGGAGAACAGGCTTATTGACAGACTTTAATCACACCTCACACCTGGCCTTTAGCAAGCAGCTCCACTCTTTTCTGTTCTCAGTAATATTAGTCTGCCGGGGGGGTTGGGCAGCCAGTTGTCCATGGACCCCCAGAGGTCTTTTTTTTCTCCTTACTTGGGGTTTTTTGGTTCCTCTCCTCCGTTGTCATCTGGCTTTCTTTATTTAATATCTTTCTTTCCTTTTTCCCGTTGTGTATTACTGTCTTTAATGATGTTGTAATGTATGACTACACATCTATGTAAAGTGCCTTGGGACGACTCTGTGAGGCACTATATAAAAATGTAATTAAATGTCCCGCCTCCTCCCTGACGTGGCTCTAACAGGCCATGTTTGCTGCTTGTTGGTCTCACGTCTCGTTCCAGCCCTCGTGTTAAACACTCCCAGCTGTCTCCAGTCTCTTCCATCATTAGTCCTCCATTTAAGTGCTTCCTGGTCCTGTGTTCCCCAGTTCGATCACTGATGTTGTGCCTTATGTGTTGCCGGTTCCATAGCCTCCCATCCTGATCCCAGTAAGTCCCTGTTTGTTGTCTGAGAAACACCTGCTGCACGAGTCTTTCACCCCGGTGACCACGACACCAACCACCAGTGATGTCTGTGGAGCCCAGAAATACCAGCCTAGCTGCACTAGTGCCCAGGCAGCACCTTGACAGCGGCATGTTTGCATTGTTGTATTTGCCTCACTTGTTCACCACTTTCAGCAACAGTATCTGCTATGTACTAGAACTGTAATCATATGTGAGTGAGTCTGTCTGCTTTGAAGGAGCAGAGATCACACCTCCTTACTGTAGGTACAGGGCACAGAAACGGGTAAATCCTGTAAGGTAACATTCTTACAGTCAGCATAGATTCCAACACAGTTCTGGAATATGAAGTTCATAGTCAGTCATAATTTTGTAGCATTAAAATATAAATTTTACATAAATCCTAACAGTATGTGTGATTGTGGGGGGGTGTGGGGTCTCGGGGTGTAACCTCTGTCTCTTGGCTTGTTTCCTGTCCCTACTGCTGTACGTGTGAAGTCTGCATGTTCTTCCAATGTGGGCTTTCTCCTCCTACTTTGGAGAACATGAAACTGCGATCAGCCGATTGGAATCTCTAAGCTGCCCTTAGTGTGCGTCTGTATGTGTGAGTTTGTGCTCTGCTATAAACTAGTACCCTGTCCATTGTGTCCCCCGCCCTGTGCCACCTGGGACAGGCTCCAGGCTCCCCACCCCCCCGTACAGGATAAGCAGTAATGCAGGACGGCTCCACACTGTTCCAAAGAAATGGCGCTACAGCTCCCTTCAGGACTTCAGACCAGCTGCTCTCACTTCACACCTCCAGGCTTGTGGGTGTGGTTCCCAGTCCTGGTTCTGCATGTACAGCTTGCATGTTCTCCCCGTGTTCCTGTGGGTTTCCTCAGGTTTCCTCATGCTGTCCACGATCATGCAGTTTGGTGAATTAGTGTCTCTTGATTGTCCTCAGCATGTGAGTGAGTGTTTGCCCTGTGATGGACTGGCATCCCATCCAGGGTGTCTCTGCCTTGTGCCCTGTGCTTCCTGTGATGTGTGTGTCCCATAACCCTGTATTGCAATTATTGGAATTTGTTGGATACTTTTTTGATATATGATCTTTCTGTTCCTGGGGATGGCTGAAGCTGGTCCATTAACTTTTGGCTTAAATATAAGAGTAGTATTCAATTTTCATTATTAGAGTATGGAATTATTTTGGATGATTAAAATGATCACTCTGAACTTGACTGTCCTTCCTAACATAAATACACTCCCTGCACAAACACACAGAAAGAAAAGGAAGAGATGACATATATTTTCATGAATATTGTATATAGAATAATGTAAAAAAAACAAATCTGTGCATTGACAGCACTTGTCAAAGCTTGTTCTGTCTAATCCTGACACAGTCTGTCTATAACTGCACATCCCTGCATGTTTCACCTGAAACCACATGATCCCAAACGTGATTCTAAACCGACACAGAAATTCATTCTCAGTAGATCTGCTCTCTTATACCTTTATACCTAATTTCTATCTACTGCACAAAATCAAAGAGTAGGATTATAGTTTGTTTACAGAAAAACAATGTCAGTAACTGTTATTCTCATAAAAGATAAATAAATGTTCGCTTTGGGTACAGTTTGTATAATGTACTATTTTGTTCATAAACTGCAGCTCCACTGTTTGCCCAGTCTGCTCTTCTCAGTCTGGTCTCAGTCCAAAACCGCACCTGCTGCAGTCTGAGAAGCAGGAAGTTCCTCCCACTGTCACACACAGACGACTGTGAGAGAAAACGAGACTGAATCCTATCAGTGTTCGTGGTAAAATGGCAGAAGCCAGAGTTGCAGTGGATGTAATTGAGTTAAGTTGTGCAATCTGTCTAGATCTACTAAAGGATCCAGTAACTATTCCCTGTGGACATAGTTACTGTATGAGCTGCATTAAGAGCTGCTGGGATCAGGAAGATCATGCTGGAGTTTACAGCTGCCCCCAGTGCAGACAGACCTTCATACCCAGACCTGTTCTGGGCAGAAACACCATGCTGGCTGAAGTGGTGGAGGAACTGAAGAAGACTGGACTACAAGCAGCTGCTCCTGCTGACCAGTATGCTGGACCTGGAGATGTGGAGTGTGACGTCTGTACTGGGAGAAGAAGTCCTGCCTGGTGTGTCTGGCCTCCTACTGTGAAACTGACCTGCAGCTTCACAACAAACTCCACCATGCAAAACAGCACAAGCTCATTGATGCCATCGGCCATCTGAAAAACAAGGTCTGTTCCCACCATGACAAACCGCTGGAGGTCTACTGCCGTACCCACCAGCAGTGTATCTGTTATCTCTGTACGATGGATGAACACAGAGGCCATGATACAGTCTCAGCTGCTACAGGAAGGGCGGAGATACAGGTCAGGCTAATTTAAAAGAATTTCCCCTTTCTATCTAAAACAATTTCCCCAAAGGGATCAGTGAAAGTATCAATTATTGTTATTATCTAAAAGTTAATTTTAAATAAATGGATTTTGTCTTAACACTTGTTCGTGTAATTGCTACGAAACACTCAGATCAAGTCTGGTTCGGTAAAGTTGTCATGACCTACTTGTCCGGTCTTACTAGCGGGGTTACTAGCTTGTCGGATTTAAGGTAGTCTGGGCAAAATGTAAGTAAACGAATATGAAGTCCATTTAAACTGTGGTACCTTACATCCGACAAGTTACCCCGAAAAGCCAGTAACCCTTCATAGTACAGAAGAATTCACTAGAGCCACAGTACAGTAAGGCCGTGCCCGCCGAAGATGTTTGTACGGGACGCCATGACACTCAAAATAAAATAAATAAGTATATCAAAAAATATAAATAAAATGATAAATATTTCAATAATGTATCCTTTTATTTTTAAATAATTTCATAAAATTTCATAAATTTCATAAAATTATATTTCATAATAACACTTGTCTTCTATGTATAATTTTTAAATTTGACAATTTATTGTTTCGTAATAATGTTGCGATTTTCATTAGACAATTATTATTATAAAATATTATTTTCACAATAAAGTTTAACTTTTCACATTATCGCCATGCATTTCTATACTGCATCAGGAGGTGTTTTGCAGGATTGGCACTGCAGCCACCGGATAAAACTCACACTGTTCCACTGGGACTGGTGTGGTGCTGAGGTGTCACCCACTGCACGGCTGCACTCAGGTTCTCATCCCTGAGGTGGTTCGTCGTGTGGTGGGTGCGGTAAGGCACTGTACTCAGTGTGTGCTCCTTACCTCCGTACCTTACCTTACCTTACCTACATCAACACAGTACAAATGTACATGTTAAAAAAGGTCTTTCGGTACTAAGATGTACGTAGATTAATACTTTTCTATTCAAGGTTAAAGGGTTCAACCTTTAAAGCATTGTGTTGGTTGCCATAGGATAATATTTTGGCTTTCAGTGATAACCAGTGAAGCTCAAAATTTATGAAAATATTAACAAAGAGGTTCATTGTTTTGTCTGATATGCTGAATTATGTCTGACTTGGAACAAATGAAGTAAAAGTAGTCAGGGCTGGAGTGGGACTGAATATCTAACCAGGAATTCAAGCCCCCGGACAGCCCAATATAAAACGATATAAACAATTACACTGTTATTATATGTTTTTATTCACACATCCATTTGCTAGGCTACTGAACACAAACATCCCCTTTGTCCTCTCATCATCTTTGGCCCTAGTGTGTTCTTCCTTTTCCCCACATGGCTGCATTTGGCTCAATGGGATGAGTGTGTGACACAGAGGCTGGGACCAGCTGGTTATGGGTTTGAGACAGGTCAGGAACCAACCTCACCTCTTTCATTTAATTATTGCTTTTCTATTCTTCCCAGTGTTTGTTAGTTCTATGTTCTGCTTGTGAAGCTTGTGCCTTGTTTTATTATGTTCCACATGTTTCTGTACTTTCTAAGTATTGAATTCCTTGTGTGTGTTTCTTACTTTCAGTGTTTGTGGGAGTTTTCCTAGTCTTGTGTTCATTAATATAAGTTACTGCACTTGTTGCCTGTTTTCCCTGCACTTTTGTTATTGGTTAATTGTCTCACATCTGTCTTTGTTAGTTCGCTACAGCAGCCTGAGCATTAGATTGGCTACAGAAACCGGCAATGCAGGTTGTGTGTCTGACACAGACAATCACATTTTGTGCAGCGTCAGTGTGAGCCATCGGACTTTATTCTGTATTCGCCACTCCTCCATCAGGCTGCCTCAACTGCAGCCATGTTTTCTGCAGAATGAGACTTTGGGAATTTTCCTGCTCCCAATAATAAGGTCGACAGCTCAGTCTTATCATTTATAAAATGGCATTTGACTACTAAATAAGCTTCCATATGTATGAATGTCCACTTGTCAGATGTTAGTCTTACTGCTTTGGCCTTTCTCACCTCTTCCTTTGTTTCTCTTTTTCTATCTTAAATGTTTCTGTCACTAAACCCTTTCATGTTTGCCTGGATGGGAGAATGTAGGTTGGATCCAGGATCCCCACAACCTCCCTAAATCCTGCGTTATCCACTATGGTGAAGGGTTGTGCATATTGACCAAAGCCTCATCAATCATTTGTTTCTTGGTCTCTATACTGGGAAAATTATACAGATTATTGGGTAATACCCTCACCAAAATCTGATATTATGTATTCATACAATTAAACTGAACCTTGGACACAATAATGACTAATAATAATAATAATTATTATTATTAAATTATTATGATGATTAAAACTTACGCTGCAGTGTGTGTGTACGCCGAAATATGTGCTGTACAACAGGTTTGAAACCGGTAATGAGGATTGTGCCACATTTTCAGTTTCCAAAGCAGTCACATGGTTGAGTGCAGAATGAAGCTTCAGATGACCATGGTCACGTGTTCAGGGTGGAACGAAGGAAACTGAAGCTGTGCTTCAGAATGTAGTGAATCGCTTTTTTATTATCAAGCTTAACATCACTAGCTGCCCCATTCCCTCTGTTAGTCTACGTGTCATTTTCTTAGCTACTTTTTCCCTGGTGAGTTTTGACCCCTTATTGTTCCTTTATTGCGTGTCTTTCCAGTTTGGTTCAGTCTCCTTAATTCCCTTTGTCTTGGAGCTTTTAAGTGGATCCTCACCTTGTTTCCCTGCCTGCACCAGGCTGCGCCCCAACATGCACATTAAATATATGATATGTTCAAATTCTGAAGAATCTTTAATGAATCCCATTTTACACATTTTCCTTTCTGAATTTGCGTGGAACATCAGTGATGCAGACTTTGACACAGTTTACATATGAATGGGTCACAACAGTCCAATATTAAACCAACTTCCCAGCGGATTCAGAGTTTTTAGGGTTGCAGGAGAAAAGATACATTATTGTTGTTCACAGTGCAGTTTCTACACAGTGGCCCATTATCAACTGACATGCGATCTGACATCAATCTAATAGGACGTCAGTTGAGTAGCCGGTCCTGCAGTGCAGCCCAGGACACATTCGCCTTCACATTGCTATAAGAATGTGGCCATATGCAGCCCAGACCACCTCCCAATGTGGTTTGAGTGATCGGATCTCAATGTATCTTCAATGCGTCCTGGGTAATTAGCGCTGTCCACTTGTGATTGGATCACCCAGGACGCATGTTAATACCAGGTGGAAACAGGACCAAAGGGTCTATGTCCATTGAATCCTACCTACAGTCAATAAATCATTAATGAACATCCATCCATATATCCATCCATCCATCCATCTATCATCCATCCATCCATCCATCCATCCATCTCCTATCCGGTAATCCAGGTCAGGGTCAGGGGGAGTGCCTGGAGCCTTTCCCAGGCAACATAGGGCCCAAGGATGGGGTCCACCCTGGGCAGGATGATTGATGAATGTGATCTCAGCTAATGAAACAAACTTGTTTTGTCGTCTTGTTTCCTATCTGTAGAAACAAATGGGTGAAAAACAGAGGGAATTTCAGCAGAGAATTCAGATGAGAGAGAAGGAACTGCAGGAGCTGAGAGAGGCTGTGGCCTCATTCACAGTGAGTATGAACCTGAGGAGAAGATAACAGCTGGCTTGTGATCATATTGTATCTTCTTTCAGATTCAACAGATTGCAGATTTACAGACTTGTGCGGATTAATCAAATTAATGCTGCTGTGGGTTATTCTGGGTCAGTGGGATAAAGTTGCTAGATTACAGAGTTTAACCAAGTGTTGCAGCAGTAGTAGCTTATTTATTTAAAAAAATACCATAAATGCCTATTTGAGAAAAATGCAACTTTTCACAACCCAGCGTAATGCAAATAACCACTAAAAAAGTCACCTATTAAACTGAGACCTAATGGTGACAACCAACCTGCCCCATACAGCCACCAGTCTCTGCCAAATCCCTGCAGCTGACAGTGTATGAGCTTAATGAGCGATCATTTCCAATCAGTGCTGGCTGGGTTTCAGTACCTGAGGCGTCCAGCATGGTGATGCTCCAAACCTCAGCCCTGTGCTGTTTTTATACCTCCTGTCAGCTCACATCTCTATTGTACAATGAGGCTCTCTGGAGTCTCAAAAGGGGCCAATTGTAATTTACTGTCCTCTGCTCCCTGTGTCACCAACAGAGCTCAGCACAGTCAGCAGTGGAGGACAGCGAGAGGATCTTCACTGAGATGATCAGCTCCATTGAGAGAAGACGCTCTGAGGTGACAAAGCTGATCAGAGATCAGGAGAAGGCTGCAGTGAGTCAGGCTGAAGGAGACATGGACAGACAGAAGCAGGAGATTGATGAACTGAAGAGGAGACACTCTGAGCTGGAGCAGCTTTCACACACAGAAGATCACATCCATTTCCTCCAGGTAACAGAACAGCTACTTTGGCAATAAGAAAACCAGAGTATTCAAATGGATGCATATTGTCATTTGTATTTCAGCTAGTCTGTCATTGGTCAGATGTTAATGGTTCTGTTAATTAGATTGCAATACACATTTGTATTGATGAAGCTGTTTAATCAGACTGTGTGTCTGTAGAGGCGCCAGGCTCTTCCTGTCACTCCTGAAGCTGGATTTGGACCCAGAATCTCTGTCAGTCCCAGATCTGATTTTGGGAATTTGAGGAAGGCGGTTTCTGAGCTGAAAGATCAACTGGAGAATTTTTGCAGAATGAAAATGGCAGAGATCCATCACCAGGTTAATACATTTCTAGTCTGTTCATGTTAATATAGACCAGGGCTGGCCAATCTTACCCAGAAAGGGCTGCTTTTGCTGGATTACTAATTAGAGGACTGATTGGCTGAAGGGTCTCACACCTGGGGTTGAACAGCTGACCTAAAGGTTACCCCAAAGACCTGCGTACACACTGGACTTTGCGGGTAGAATTGCCCCCCCGATGTGTTCCATGCAGAGAGAGTATGCAGTACAGTCAGCCTCACATTTGTGTGACCAAGTCAGTTTGTTTACAATAAGTTTAAATCTTTGTGATAACTGGTGAAAGAGCTTCACATTCTACTGGCTGCAAAACCCAGATCACATGAAACATGTTTCTTCTACATTATAGAAACCAAAAATCTGTATTATGTGTAACTTACCATGATTTGCAGTTTGTTAAAATGCCTGTTATTGTCCCTCATAATGATAATACCCCACTGCTGTTATCTCCACAGTGAGTGAAGTCCATCTCCCACAAGTAAATTCCTTTTACTCACATCCCTGTTTCTCTCTGTCTCCTTCTAGTTACCAAAGACACCGTCCTACCGGTATTAGTGCCCAGGACCAGAGCAGAATTCTTACACTGTGAGTCTGTTCACACACACACTTCTCTCTCCCTGTATGAGGTGGAGTGTGTTTTATTGTGTTTCGTTTTCTGCTGCCAGTGGAGCTTCTCTTTCTCTCTCCCGCTGCCTCCTGGTCTTTCACATTTACATGAGCTTTTTATCTCAGTGGACTTTAAATCCAGTTGCTAAGTAAGGCAAGTTTATTCAGGGTGCTTTTCCACTGCACCAGGTTCGGTACTTTTGGTTCTTTCCCTTTTCCATTAACTTCCGGTCAAGTACCAGTACCAGAAGTTCCAGTACCAAAAGCATCATTGCAGCTGGGGTACTTTTTCGGTACTTTGGAACTTTGGTGTGGGACTTACAAACACGTTCATTGTCAATTTAAAAAACAATTTTAAAAAGTCTAAAAGCCCAAAACACAAATAAACAGTTAACTAAAAAGAAGTGAGATTGTAGAGGCAGCGTATGACTAAACTCCTGCTAATTTAATTTATTGAAACAAAGCAGCAACAAAAACGTTTTAATCCCTGATTATAATGAACTGACAGTGTAGCAGACCTCAGGTCTTCAGGAAGCTTGTTCCATAGACAGGGAGCATAGAGACTAAAAGCTGCTTCAGCCTGCTTGGTCTTCATTCTGGGACACTGAGTAAAGTTTCAGGGGTCTGGATGCTTCACAAGGTTCAAGGAAGTTAGTGCCATTTAGTGCCTTGTAACAAGTAATAATATTTAAACCAATCCTGTGATGCTCAGGAAGCCAGTGCAGTGATTAAGGAGCTGTGTGATATGCTCCACTTCCTTGGTGTAAGTGAGGACTCTGGTGGCAGCATCCTGGATGAGCTGCAGCTGTCTGACTGATTTATTACCAAGACCTGCAAAGACACCATTTCAATAGTCTAGCCTGCTGGAAATAAACACATGAACAAGCTTTTCCGTATCTGGTTTAGAGAGAAATCCTTCTCTCTCTCTCTTATTGGGCTGGTTTCAGCTTCCGTTGGGTGGATCTTAAGCAGACCTTGGGCTGGACCTGGGAACACTGTACTGATGCCTCATTTCCACCAACATGGAGCCGGTGCTGGGCTGGTTGTCACTTGATGCCTTTTCAGAACCTGCCTGTGTTTCCACCAGTTTAAAAAATTCACATAAGTGACAGTGAAAGTAAAGGTTCATATGTATTCCGTTTTGTGGGATTTGTTCTTTTCTGTTCCAGAATAAGTTTTTATAAGCTGCCAACTGTCCTTTTAATGATCACGCTATTAAAGATGCCAATAACTGAACTTTGCAATCTGCCTCATAATCTGCGGCATGGTTTTCATTTACAATGCAAAGTTACTCTGATAATAAGCTGGCTAGTTGTTTTACTGCTGCCACCGGAAATATTAGACAAAACTATATTGGTTATTGACTGAATTATCCAGCTATGCGGACGGTTTGGACACGATGGCCCCTCCCACTTGCACTGATGTTATGAGAACTTTTTTTTTATTTTTTGTGGTGGCCTGTAGCCTTGTGCCTTTGACTGAATCACAGCCATGATATACCGGAGTATCTTCTTATATGTTATTGCTTAATTATACTGCACTCATAAAGCATTCTAAACACAGCTATAAATATTTATAAAAAAGCATAACACATTATATCCACCATTATAACGCTTTATGAATGCTTTATGACACACTCATCTATAAGGCACTATAGATACCTTCATAATGCAATACAAAGCATCCTTAATGCTTATACCGATCATTATAATGCATTATGAAGGTATTTATAGTGCACTAAAGAAGAGAGCTTCAAACATCATTCATTATGCATAATAAGCATGCCTATAATGTGTTATGCCTTTTGATAAATATTTAAAGCCATGATTATAATGCATAACAATGGATTATTATTTGTTGTGAATTTTACTAACAACATGGCCTTAAGTGTTCCAGAGATTTTATAGTGTTCCGTAATCTGAGCAAATGGAAGCATGTAGATGTTGCACAAAGAGGCTCAGTGAGGATTATAATTCTAATTGGTGATCAGTGTTGACACACCACAGCACACAGTGTACAACACCGAAATGTGTCCTCTGCTTTTAACCCATATGTGACATCGTGACATAGCAAGGGGCAGCTAATTCAGCGCCCAGAGAGCAGTGTTTTGCTTAGGGTCCCTCAGCAGTGCTTTGCTGGTCGGGGATTCAATCCAACAACCATTAAGCCACCACTGCCCACTGCCAATTACGGACCCTTGAAGAACTCCACATGTAATTTCTGTTCATTCAGATTCATAATTACCCTTCTGACAGAAAGTAGTGCATGACTTGTAAAAATAATTCAAACCCATTAAATAAGGCGGCGGCTCCACCTCCTTCCCTGTGCTCTAGTGCTCTAGTCTCACTGATAAAGGGCAGGTAGGAGTAGCTGGTTTGATCAGGGCTGCTGCATAGTTTTCATTTGACCCCATTTCAGTTTAAAGCATAAAAATCAAGGTCTTGATATTAAAATCAGTCATTAATAATGATTTTCCAGCCACAGACCTGATATTCAGTAAAGATCAGTTTAATGTATTAAACACATTGTCTGACCCAGTGTGTAGGTGACACACAACTGGAGTCAGATGAGAGAGAGTAGCTGTGGGCTTTGATGCACTTTGTTCCCCCTGAAGTCAGTCAGAGCAGGAATGGCTGACACTGGGGCTGCTCCTCACTGCCTAGTGTGGGCTGTAGCTACAGCAGGGGATCCAAACCAAGTAAGCGGCGGGCGGTGGGGTAAGGGCCCAGCCTGTCCTAGATGTCATCATGCACTGTAATGCTGAAAGCTGGGAAACTGCCCTCGCTTTGTTTGGGTAGCAGGAACGTTTGGTATCACTCAGTAACAGCTCATCAAAACCTTTTATCTGCATCCTTATCTTGTGTGAGCTACGGTATCTATGGGCAGTGAGGTCCGGGGGGGGGGGGGGGGGGGGGGGGCTTCCTTCCTTCCCTCACATTTGCCCTTTTTGTGCATTCGCTGACTGTGTACTTTTTTTCAGATTCATTAATATTGTCCTAAGACGGCACCTGCAGTCTTCCCCAAACTGGCTGTGACACTGAACATCTCCTAAGTCTGTGCTTTAGGGCCATGACTTCACACGACACGACTACACTTGCGTGCGTAGTTTACATCTATCTGGAGGATTGAGGGTCATGTCCACCAGGGGGCAGTGCGAGAAAACCATCTTGGTCGGTTCCTTCGTTTCCAGTCTCACTTGTTAGTATGAGGTTGTGGCATTAAATGTTGTACAAGGACGAGGGAGTCAAGATGGCGCTCTGAAGAACACGCTTTGATTAGAGCTGCAAGCCCACTTGTTTTGTTTACCATGTACTGTGAACTATATGCAGTTTTACTGCTGTCTGGTTTTATTTAATCACCCAGTGACTGCAATAACTATACATAGTCATGATTAGCTTGATGATAGGCTTGCTGACTTTCTAGCCTAAAGAAATAGGCTGAGTTCTGCTCACCTTGTTCAAGCCATTTTTGCCACAATCTAACAAAGGCTCCTTCTGCCTTATGTTTATATATAATCATACAATTTATTCTGTAAGGCACCTCCTACAATTTTTTCTGTATCAGTAAGACGACTGACTGGTTTGCAGGTTAAAGCAGTAAATCTCATTTATAATTTTCTTTTCTTCCTCTCTTCCGATTCGAGCCAAGTCACTACTAAACCTTCTGACAAATTTTGCTACATGATGTTATTATTGCAATACTTTTTTCTGTATTGGGTCTGTTCCAGTGTAAGTCAGTTAATTATTAATTATGTTAATTATGCCTACCGCACTCCAAATTTGTCTTTAAACGCCAACATAGATGATTTTGATGAGGATTTTCAAGGTAATAGAACTGTTGCATACATATAAATGCGTATGCATATGTGTGCAGACTTGTCCCAAATTGAAAATCTCACGCCAGCCAGTTGATCAAAGTTGGCAGCCCCGTGAACTGCCGCTCTGAATTTGTAAAACGTAGGGAAACATACACAGACCTCGCGGCTGTGGTACGTGTGCAGGGAATATCAGAATTACTACTAATACTTAAATAGGACACGTGCGCATGTGCAAAGTACACAGCTTGACCAGAGAAATATGAACGTTTCCATGTACGCATACGCGGTGTAATACGCGAGTGCTGCGCTTTGCGGAGAACCAGCCTAGATGCGTCCGCGTTGGGAGCGTCGTGTCGTCGCGCTGCTGGAGAGAGGTGTGTGTCCAAAGTGGATTAAAAGACGTTCATATTGTGACCTAAAGACAAACTCACTTTTAGTGGTAATCTTTGTTGTGTAATTTTATGGTTAATATGTTTGATGAATGCTGTTTGTAATTTTATTTACCTGTAATTAAGCCTATTAGTTTAACACGCGCGTCATTTCGGCGCGTCTTCCCACCGGCGTCGCGCGGGCGACCAACATTTCCTGAGGTAATTCACATATTTGACTTTTTATATTTTATGTATCGTACAGAATAATAGAGCGCAGGCTAAAGTGCAGTTCGGCCCCAGCGGGTCTCTCAGCGTGGCGTGTCTCACAGCGCAGGGGGCAGCCGGAGTGCCGCAGACTCGGGCGGCTACATGAGTATATTGGGAATAAAATGTGTGTATTGGAGCGAGTTCTGTGTGAGTGAGTGTGTGAGGTGTGACAGTGATAATGATGGAGATGCTGGGCTTCGTCATGGGATTAATGGCTCTTCCTCCTGCCTACAGACTCCTGCCAGCTGACACTGGACCCCAACACAGCAAACAGATTCCTGTCTCTGTCAGGGGGGAACAGGAAGGTGACAGAGGGGGCAGAGCAGCCATATCCTAATCATCCAGAGAGATTTGACCGCTGCCCCCAAGTTCTGTGCAGAGAGAGTCTGACTGGCCGCTGTTACTGGGAGGCTGAGTGGGATGGAGATGGAGCCTGGATAGGAGTGACTTATAAAGGAATCGGGAGGAAAGGAGGGAGTGACTGTGACCTTGGATACAATGACAAGTCATGGATGCTGTGCTGCTCTCCTGACAGTTACTCTGTCCAGCACAATAATAAACAGACTGACATACCCATAGAGCCCTCAGGCTCCCGCAGAGTAGGAGTGTATCTGGACTGGGGGGCTGGTGCTCTGTCCTTCTACAGAGTCTCCTCTGATGGACTGACCCCCCTGCACAGATTCACCTCCTCATTCACTGAACCCCTCAGTCCAGGGTTTGGGGTTTATAGAAACTCCCCCGTGTCGCTGTGCATGCTGGGATAGCTCACTGTGTGCTGGAGGAATCATTTTTACCTTATCAGAGTCTCACATGTCGCTGCTTCTCCGTGGCAAAAAGGCAAAATCTCTGCTTTATAACCAGTATAACCCTTTTTACGCTGTCTGAAGTGTGACGTATGTTAATAATTGGGTTCTGTAAGCTGAACAAACATGTAGAATGACTGTTTTTCTCTGACTTATGTTCTATGTTGTCTGTAAATGCACCAAAACTGCCTAAACTAATTCATAGTACATGCAGTTGTACCAATGGAGTGAATTCTGATTCTGAATAAAATAAAATGTAATGAAATCTAAGCCTGATGAGTGGGGGGAGCTTTTCCCCTCCCCTCTATATGTATATTTTATATTTCGGTCTATATATTGTATTTGCTACCTGTACACTGACAATAAAGGCTTCCTATTCTATCCCATTAATGTCCTGGTTCCGCGCTGCCCAGAACGTAACTGAGTAACAGACTTAATCCGCGCTCTCTGCTCACTGAGCGCAGCAGCCTGATATCGCAGCGGCGACGCTTTGGCCAGCAGGGGGCGGCAGACGGCAGACAGTTTATTAACTCAAAACCTACAGCGGTCCTGAGGTAACTTAGTAAAGATAATGATATAATCAAATTAATCATATATTAACTAAGTAAACATAAATAACATAAAATCTTAATAAGTCACGTTAGTACAACAACAACAGAAAGGCACCTGATCATCAATGAAGTAGTGTAGGTGATTACCAATTACCAGAAAAAAAACACATAAATCCTGTTTCATTAGGAATCCTGAGATATATACAGTACTGTGCAAAAGTCTTAGGGAGTCATAGGAAATGTTTAAAGCTATTTATCTGGGTAGCAAATTTATATTTTCTCAGTATGAAAAAGAAAATTTAATATTAGAACATGTGCAAATTATGAGTAAAACAAAAAAAACTAAAAGGAATTTCTTATGTTCTCCAAAAAGTTACTGATATCTTGTTAGATGGCTAGATGAACACCAATATGGTTCCTAAACCTCTCCTCAGGTTCACCTCGGCCATTTCATGTATTTGTTAAATTCCACGACCAGCTCACTTAATTAATTAATGAAACTAGTTTTATAAAGTTACTGAGGTACTGATTAGCTATATGAGGTGAGCTAGTGGTCATGTCAAAAAATACATGAGTATATTGAAAATACTGCCAATACTGGGATGACTTTAGGAGAGATTTTGAAACGGTTAAGGGCAAACAGTTTGACAGACATAATATCATAGGTTTAAATCAACATGGAGATCATTTTAAAAGTTTATGTGACTGCCTAATATATATATATATATATATATATATATATATATATATATATATATATATATATATATATATATATATATATATATATATATATTATGTGTGCAGTTATATATATATGTATGGCCAGCCCACAGCTGTTTCTGCTCCCATTGCATTAATATGGAAGCTATCTGCTTGTGTTGATGTTTCGCCTGATATTTCAGGTGATATTTCAGGATGCAGGCGGGTGGACTGGGTGGTGGTACTGTTATAGTGGGGTTTGCTGGATAGATGGACGATTCACAGTTTATATTCCATGAAAGTCCACATATATCATTCCATTCACCCTACTCATGTACACCATCGCAGTGGCCAGCGTCCAGGCAGGATGTTCACCAGCACTTTTCAGTCTCTTAATGCATGTTACAGTGAGCAGCTGCCATTCTGCGAAAGTCTGGCTTCCCTCTTGGGGACATGATCAACAGAACAACGTGTGAAAGACAGTGAACTAAAGTGATGTGTGGCGGAAAAGTAACACTGCACATCACTCTGAACACACCATCCCCACTGTCAAATATGGGGGTGGCAGCATCATGCTCTGGGGGTGCTTCTCTTCAGCAGGGACAGGGAAGCTGGTCAGAGCTGATGGGGAGATGGATGGAGCCAGATACAGGGCAATCTTGGAAGAAAACCTCTTGGTGTCTGCAAAAGACTTGAGACTGGGGCGCAGGTTCACCTTCCAGCAGGACAACGACCCTAAACATAAAGCCAGGGCAACCATGGAATGGTTTAAAACAAAACATATATCCATGTGTTAGAATAGCCCAGTCAAAGTCCAGATCTAAATCCAATCGAGAATCTGTGGCAAGATCTGAAAACTGCTGTTCACAAACGCTGTCCACCTAATCTGACTGTACTGGAGCTGTTTTGCAAAGAAGAATAGGCAAGGATTTCAGTCTCTAGATGTGCAAAGCTGGTAAAGACAAACCCTAAAAGACTGGCAGCTGTAGTTGCAGCAAAAGGTGGAATTCCAATAAAATTGATTCATGTTTGTGGCTGTAATGTGACAAAATGTGGAAAAGTTCAAGGGGGCCGAATACTTTTGCAAGCCACTGTAAACCACAGGCATCACCCTAACGGTAAGAAGTGTGATCCGCTTACGACTGACACGCAGTAGAGACAGGATCCCATCCAACACGGGACCCACTATAGGCTCACACAGAAATAAAGGAGAAAAACACCAGCTGCCTTTTCCAAGCTGTTTACATTCCTGCGCTTCCTCATGGTGACAGTAACAGCCCGTGTCACATGACCACTGTCATGTCCTACCCATCACACCTGCCTGACCCTCCTGTCTCCTCACTAGTGTGACCCTCATGATTCATGCCTGTTGCTTGTTGCCCCTCGTTAGTCTTTGCATTTAATTATCTATTTGTCTCGTCAGCCCCAGTCCGGTCATTGATGTTAAACCTTCCTGCTGCCTGTGACCTTCCCGGTTGCCAGTCCTCCCATTTGTGATCCCTCACAATCCTCTTTGTTTCCAGTCTCAGCCCATCTAGTTCAGCAAACCCCCTTTTTGTTTCACTACCAAGGATGCAGAGATGAGAGTCTTTTACCAAGCGTACAGTGTCCAGAGTGGATGAGCATGACCACAGTGAGAAGAGGATCTGATGGATGGAGGACCTAAGTACCATAATCTTAGTAACGCATGAGCAGAATTGGACCATAAGAGGAACTGGCCGGCTCCATCTCACACATGGTACGTGGGTGTAGAAGTTACTCAAAACCATATGGCTGAAATCCTCCACATGTGCATTTTGAATGTACTGGGCATCATGTTTTGAGCCTGTTTTAACCATGAGAATCCTGTGAGGGGCGGCTCAGTGGGTAACAGGGCTGCCTTGCAGCTGCAGTGTCGAATGTTTCCATCCTTCTCCTATGCTGTCTGTGTGGCGTTTGTTTGCTCTCTTTATCCCACATGGGTTTCTTCCTGCAGTGACTCTGACAGGCATCTGTAAATTGCCCAGAGTCTATGACTGTGAGTGTGCCTTGTGATTAAATGGCATTCTATCCATGGTGGACCCCAGCTTTGTACCCTGTGTTTCCTGTAATTGGCTCTGGGATACCCTTGTGATAAGTGTTTGGAAGATGGATGCATCACATCTTAGTACTTGTGACGATCTGTCCCGTCTCCTCCTGATTGGGCCAGCAGAGCTCACTGCTGACACTCCGTAACTCTCCTAACCCTCCCCAGCTGTATCCCATCGTTGACGTTCTCCACCCTGATCTGTTAGCCTCCTACACCTCTCTCCCGTCGGTGATTACTGTGTATAAATGTTCCTGCTCTCATGGTTCCTCAGCTCCGTCATCATTCTTCCAAGTGTTGTTTGCTGTATTCCCTTAATAAAGCCTGTGTCTTTCCCAGAGCTACTGCATCTGAGTCGTCCTTAACCCACTTTATATTACTCATCACATAGAATATCCATTTACATTTAACCCCATGGACATTAGGCTTTTCTCGCAGGGGTCTAAGGTCAGAGAGCCCAATTGGACCAGTTCATCCAGATAAATACATTTGTAAAGAAATAGTAAATACATTTCCAATAAATTCCTATTACACATTGATGTTATAATCAGAAGCCACATTGTGAAATGGAATATATCCAAACAGCATTTTAATCTGACCAGTAGGGCATGCTGTTGTACCACTTGTAGAAACACTTTTGCATTTACCAGACTTGTTTACCCAAAGTGACTTACAGCAGTGGGAAGGGTTATGTTTTATGCATATTCTTGGGGGATTTGAACCCATGACCAATGATTCATAAATGCAACACTCTACTTGTTCAGCTAGAGAATCTCTATGAAAAAAGTCCTAATGACTTGAAGTAATCAGCTCCTAATGCCAGGTAGCTGAAAACACAATGAGGTTCTTCCTCAATGTGATGCTGCCCAACCCAGCAGACGGGAATCTGATGAATCAGACACGCCTGCCAGTGTCCAGTTTAACCTTTGGGGTCCGTGGACTCAATGGCCAATTAGAGATGGCAGACAGCTGTCCACATGGCCCCGATTGATACTGTTGTATATACATTTATACTTACTTACATTTTACTTATTTATCAGAAGCTTTTATCAAAACGACATACAAATGAGGAAGCAGATTGACCTTGTACAGTATGCAAAGTGCTTGGAAAGATTAAAAGCGATAAAACATTGTATCAAAGATCGAGTCCAAGTGCAACAACTTTGGCGCTATATGAAATTCCCAAAGCGCACCACTAGATGGCGGCTTCCTACCGTGAGCTGAAACAGCCGCCGTAGGAGTGATGCGCGGCAAGTTTCCCCAGCCGCCAACTAGTGATGGGATTTATGGCTCTTTGAGGGGATCCGGATCTTGGCGATCCGTTCCTTTCAAAGAGCCATTCAAAAGAACGGCTCTTTTGGCTCTTTTTAAATATTTAGTCAGTTTTACGAAGCCAGCTTGAGGGCATCTCAGTTTATCCTGGAAATAATCACTGGGAGGAATGATGAGGTGAGATTTGTAGTTAAATAATTAAAACTCAGATATCACACACCAATATTGAATGAATTGAATGAATTATTCTGAAATATTGATTATTACCTCATTTGTCATGTGTGGACTATATTCCATAGGGCTGCACAACATCCCTCTGCTTAGACAGTGACATCACTATTTTGGATTTACCTTTAGCACAAAGTGTGTGTATGTGTAAAGCTACGTTGACTTATGTTATTCATACAATACCTACTCACAAATAAACACAAACAAACAAAAACAAAGCCGGCTGCAATGAATTTCTGTGCAAAACAGCTTTTACTACAAACACTTCCACACAAGAACATTGTTATCACAGCAGCGTGCACAAGTCATGGCTCTGCTCCTACCGAATGACAGAGGCACGCAGGGTTTTTTTCCACTGGAGTACTCACGTGAAGGATGCGTGCACAACTAACATCATGCTGTTAGGCAGTAGCACCCCTGCGCTGGGTGCGCCCCTCCCTCTATAACTGTTCTGTCTCGCCGAGGAGCTCATTTTTGTGCATCTGTGTGAAACACGCATAGGAAAAAAAGAACGACAGAAAGAACGGCTCCCTCCCAGCCGCGACTCGGCTCCCATCGTTCATGTTTATGAGCCGTTCAAAAGAATCGGTTCGCTTGCGAACGTCACAACTCTACCGCCAACCGGCGTGCACCGGGGCTGCGTCTGGTTCAGGCTTTTGCCTGCCGCTTTCCTCCAGCTTATTTTCTTGTGTAACTTGGTGCTGGGCTCCTCACCATATAAACAAACTCAGCCTCGCAAACATTAAGAAATCTGGATGCTATGAAAGGATCGTCTACCATACTCCCATATTCCACTCTGCTTTCATCCAATTGTCTTTGGTTTGTGCTGCTGGGAACCATTATCGCTGTCCTTTTATTTTGCTGCAAAGGTAATCGTATGATCACATTATATCGCGACGTCCCTTGTCCCCACCCACGTTTTGTTGAAATTGCATGTAGGTCAGACCCACTTTTGTACCGTTTACTACACATGTTGATCATCTTTTCTCCTGCAAAAAAAGAGCATTTACTTTTATTTTGGAGATATTTTTTTGCAAAGCGACTTACAATTGAGAAAGCGGCGAGTTGAGCAGCAAACTTAGGGCGGTGTGACTAAGCAGGTTTGGACCCACGAAGCTCAAATTCCACAGTCAAACAATTTAAAAATTGTTTCTTTGAGAAGGCAGACACAGGCAGTCACTGATGTGTTTGGGGTTAAGGGCCTTAGTCACAGGAGCATAGTGATATAAGCCACTGAGCCAAACGCCAACCCACAGCACTGACCTCTGGCAGAATTCACCTTTACAAGCATGTTTGGCAAATGCCACTAAGTACAAAACTGATGCACTTTTACATAAATAATTGTACTTATCATCAGGGTTCAAGTGTCAGAAGTGCTTCTGCTACTCTTTAGTAAGGTTGCAAATTCCATCTGTCCATCCATCCATCTTCTGTAGTCAGGTATATACACAGACGCACACACACAGACGCACACACACACAGATGCACACACACACAGACGCACACACACACGCGCACACACACACACACGTACACACACTCACACACAGACACACATGCACACACACACAGGTTTGTAATTATATCTTTGTGGGGACTCTCCATTTGTTTAGATCGTGAAAACTCTAATCCCAACAATGACATTCTACCCAGCCCCAACCTTAACCATAAGTAAGCAAACAAAGTGAAAAAAGGGTATTTCCAGTTTTGTGATTCTATTCACAGATTTTTTTATGAAATTAAGGTTATGTTTGTGGAGTGTGGGGAGTGAAAATGTCCTTATATGGCAAAAGGTTTTTATCTCATCGTGGGGGACATTTGGATCCCACAATGTAATACACTGTGTTCACAATTATTAGGCGAGTTGTATTTTTGGGATTAATTTCAATAAAAAACAAATATAGTGTCATCAGTCAGTCCAAAATGTTAATGAACCTGAAGCCTGAATGTTATGCAAAGGAAATGTGAGTGTGAACATTATCAGGGGAAACACGTGTGTGCAGAATTATTACACTACTATTAGTGTGCAGAATTATTACACAACTATTAGTGTGCAGAATTATTACACTACTATTAGTGTGCAGAATTATTACACAACTATTAGTGTGCAGAATTATTACACTACTATTAGTGTGCAGAATTATTACATAACTATTAGTGTGCAGAATTATTACACAACTGTTAGTGTGCAGAATTATTACGCAACTATTATTGTGCACAATTATTACACAACTATTAGTGTGCAGAATTATTACACAACTATTAGTGTGCAGAATTATTACACAACTATTAGTGTGCAGAATTATTACACAACTATTAGTGTGCACAATTTTTACATAACTATTAGTGTGCAGAATTATTACACTACTATTAGTGTGCAGAATTATTACACAACTATTAGTGTGCAGAATTATTACACAACTGTTAGTGTGCAGAATTATTACACAACTATTAGTGTGCAGAATTATTACACAACTGTTAGTGTGCACAATTATTACGCAACTATTAGTGTGCACAATTATTACACAACTATTAGTGTGCACAATTTTTACACAACTGTTAGTGTGCACAATTATTACGCAACTATTATTGTGCACAATTATTACACAACTATTAGTGTGCACAATTATTACACAACTATTAGTGTGCACAATTTTTACAGAACTGTTAGTGTGCACAATTATTACGTAACTATTAGTGTGCACAATTATTACACAACTATTAGTGTGCACAATTATTACACAACTATTAGTGTGCACAATTATTACACAACTGTTAGTGTGTACAATTATTATGCAACTAAATGGAAAACCTACATTTTCCCATCTTCCTTGTTTATTATCATCTTTCAAAGTGCGAATAATAATCAAACATCACATAATTTCCAAATAAACATTTCTGACATGAAATATCAATTAGTGAGCAATATAGCCACCTCCTTACGGACGCAGCAGGAAGTGTGAGTGTCCTGCAGGCTGGAGAGAGAGCTGCTGATGACGCGCTCAGCGGTCCGGACCCTTCAGAAGACTGTGCAGACCGCTGAGTGCATCATCGGCAGCTCCCTCCCCAGCCTGCAGGACACTTACACTTCCCGCTGCATCCGTAAGGGCACCAGCATTGTGACTGACCGGTACCATCCAACCCACGAACTGTCTACTACCCCTCTTCCATCCGGAAGAAGATTCTGCAGCATCAGGAGCAGGTCTGCACGACTGTGCAATAGCTTCTTCCCCCAAGCAGTCCGGCTGCTGAACAGCAATAAGTCTTCCATTCATGGAATCTGGTATTTTCTTGATCTGTTGACGATAAACTTTTTGTGCAGCAGCAACCACAGCCTGCCAGACACTGTTCAGAGAGCTGTACTGCTTTCCTTCACTGTAAATCTCCCATATAAGCAGGGCCCACAAGTTCTCAATAGGGATTATGTCAGGTGATTATGTCATTATTCTGTCATCCTTAAGGCCTTTACTGGCTAGCCATGCAGTGGAGTACTTTGATGCATGCGATGGAGCATTGTCCTGCATAAAAATCATGGTCCTGCTGAAAGATGCTGACTGTTTCCTGTACCACTACTTGAAGAAAGTGTCTTCTAAAAACTGGCAGTAGGTTTGGGAGTTGAATTTGAATCCATCTTGACATTTTCTGGGAAAGTAGAGTGTACCCTTGGGGAGGTGGGCTCCGGCTGGGCTTAAGATACGGTTTCATTAATGAGACTCACACGGTCAGAAGGTTTGAGGTAAATGAGTCTCACTGGCTGTTTCTGAAGGTGGGACCCCCCCCCCCCCAATAAAAATCTCACATCTTCCCATTAAAATAATAAAATTGTAACTCTCCACTATGATTATTCATGTTACAAGGTCCAACTGACAGCACTACTTTGAGGAGAGTTCTTCATCTTCTACCTGTGTGTTGGTAGAATAGTGATTCAGAACTTGGGCCTGTGATCTGAAGCAGGCGGGTGTTTGCCGTTGTACCTTTGAGGGAGGTTCCTCACTGAATTAATCTTGTTTGTATAACCCTTCAGCAGCGAGAGTAGTAACTATTGTAGTGAGATGGAGCTGGAGGGTGCGATCTCTTCAGGTATCGTGATTTTGTTAAATTGATTGATTAATTGTTGTGGCCAGCGTACGTATATAAGATCCAGTTGTAGTTGTCTGTTGGACCACCCTGTAACCAGTGACGCGACTCTCCATGTGCCAGTATCTCCTTTTTCAAAGTTGTGGTTATCTCCATCGCTGCAGTTTGCGAGGGCTTGGTAATCTAGCCACTTGCAGTTGTTCCCGTTTTAAGGTTCCCTTTTAATACCGCTTTTAATTTTTATTTTTTGGTGTTTAATGTGTATTAGTGGAAAGGCAAAGTAAAACAGCAGCATTTGTTTCTCAGGAGTCGGTACTATTTTGAGTAAATTTTGTTTGCTGGGCTTTGTGTATCCTGTCTAGTTTTATCCTCTGTTGTCATTATGGACAATAATGTTGTCACAAAGCTAAACATTGGGTGATCATCTAAGACAGAATTCCATGGCACAGCATAGGCCTTCATTGTGGATCGTAGCCTGAGGTAGAAGAAAAATGAGAAGCCAGGCAGACTGTATTCTTTTTGAATGTCCTGGAATGTCAAACGTATTATAAAATGTGAAACCCCCCTTGGATGATCAGGGGGGACAAACAAAAGCTTTATAGTCTGACAGAAAGTGGAAATTGTTCCATAAAGGAGATTGTTGACCTATTACTTTTTCGGCGTTGTACCATGCAGCTAAGGTGGATGAAAAGATACAACCAAGTTTGTGTCGTGATTTACGAAGACCTACCCCTGGGAAAGGTAAGTCCTGGAGTCCGTGGGGATGCACTATAGCCGATTCAATACCTCTCCACGACACTACACTGCCTGCGTCTGTCCAAGTGCGCATAGCCCTAATTTGAAATGCCCAATGCTACAGCTTAAAATCAGGGAGGGCGAGGCCACCGTCTGATTTGGTGCGCTGTAAAACTGAGAAGCGTTTCCTGGGTTGTCTGCCGTTCCAAATTAATTTGGATACAATGAAATTCAAATCTTCAAAATAATTTGGAGGTGGTACACATGGAATCATAAAAGACAAAAAGTTAAGTGAGTAAAATATTAATTTTGATTGAACGGCATCTTCAGCTAGAGAAAGACGTGGAGACAAAAGGCTGGAGGAGATAAAGACAGCGCAGAAAGAAGACGACGTATGCAGACAAGTGACAAACCACTGTTTCACAGAATGGCCAGAGAGATGTAAGTTAGATCCAGACATTAAACCATACTGGCAGCACAGAATGGATTTTCACCTTGTTCACGACCTTCTCATGAAGGGAGAAGGACTTGTGATACCTCCACCCTTGAGAGCGGATGTTCTTCAGCGTCTGCATGAAGGCTATCAGAGAATTACAAAATGCCGAGCCAGAGCTACACTGTCAGTATGGTGGCCCGGTATCACAGCACAGATTAGCCAGATGGTGGACAGCTGGGTCCTAAATGGCCAGATCTGCAAGTTTTTCGCAAGCAGGATGAGGAGAGAAGGCGTCAGCAGGCAAAACACTACAACCGCAGACTCCGCTCCAGACCTCTCGCAGAACTGACATCTGGTCAGACAGTTTGGATTAGCACAGAAGGGACTGCTGGGAGTCGTCAGACCTGCAGATACTCCTAGACCATATGTGGTAGAGACTGATAAAGGTCATCTTTGGCCTACAGGGACTGTTACTAGGTCAAGTTGACTGGAAAACCACCTGACAGAATGGACTTGTGAACAAAGAGGGAAGTTCAGTAGAAGAGAGAGAGAAAGAGAGAAGGAGGTTGTTGATAGCAGTAATAGAAATTAATGTCAAAAGGTACAGAGCACATTTGACTTAAGCTAAAAGGAGGAGGTGTAATAATAGGACTACTGTTCCCATAATGCTCTATTCCCCACAGTGCCTTTTGTGCCGTATTCCAGTTGTTGTATTAAACACGATCTAACCATGTACTGACAGTCCCAACTGCTCATTATACAGTTTAGTCAGGGTGATGGACTAAATCCCATCAACTGAGGGGACAGTTAAGTTACTTTGGTTAGTCTTTATTTATTTTGGGTTATTTCTGTTTGTTTTTCCATTTTTTTAATTTTCTTTAATTACATTTGGTTGTTTGGAGCCTATTGACACTTGATAGAGGGATTTAATGGACAATAAAGAATGTGCATCCTATCCTGTCCTGTAAGGCCTTCAAGTTTGTCCATCAGCCCACAAGCCAGCAAGCAAAGGCAGTTTAAAGTTTGTAAAAGTTTAGATGAATGCAAGTATTTTCTGGCTGATCATGTACACGGGACTGATTGCTTCCTAATCCTATAGTTTTTATTGTTTATCGTTTTATATGTTTTATCCTGATTAATTTGCAAGGTATGATGACAGACAGACAATATGTAAAAGAATTGTATGTAAATCAATTTTGAAATCAGCCTATGGCTGGGCAATATTGTACAATAGTAAAGTTTTTTTCATAGGAAATGATATTGATAATTATCACGATATAATTTTATTCTACATTTTTACTTAAAATTCACATAATTGCGTTTAAAAAGGCAATGTGAAAATTGAGAAACGTGGAAATTAAATTGACTGCAAACTTAAATCTAAATTTAATAAATTATATATATGATATTTGAATGTGCCCTGCGATGGGCTGGCCCCCCATCCTGGGTTGTTCCCTGCCTCGTGCCCATTGCTTCCGGGATAGGCTCCAGACCCCCGCAACCCAGTAGGATAAGCGATTTGGAAAATGGATGGATGGATGGATGGATGGATGGATATATATGATATTTGACGTATACACAGGCCTATAAAGGACTCAGACGTCAATCCCTCGCACAGGCCTATAGAGGACTCAGACACCAGCCCCTCACACAGGCCTATAGAGGACTCAGACGTCAATCCCTCACACAGGCCTATAGAGGACTCAGACGTCAGCCCCTCACACAGGCCTATAGAGGACTCAGACGTCAGCACCTCACACAGGCCTATAGAGGACTCAGACATCAGCCCCTCACACAGGCCTATAGAGGACTCAGACACCAGCCCCTCACACAGGCCTATAGAGGACTCAGACGTCAGCACCTCACACGGGCCTATAGAGGACTCAGACGTCAGCCCCTCACACAGGCCTATAGAGGACTCTGACGTCAATCCTTCACACAGGCCTATAGAGGACTCAGACGTCAATCCCTCACACAGGCCTATAGAGGACTCAGACGTCAATACCTCACACTGGCCTATAGAGGACTCAGACGTCAATCCCTCACACAGGCCTATAGAGGACTCAGACACCAGCCCCTCACACAGGCCTATAGAGGACTCAGACGTCAATCCTTCACACAGGCCTATAGAGGACTCAGACGTCAATCCCTCACACAGGCCTATAGAGGACTCTGACACCAGAACCTCACACAGGCCTATAGAGGACTCAGACGTCAATACCTCACACAGGCCTATAGAGGACTCAGACGTTAATCCCTCACACAGGCCTATAGAGGACTCAGACACCAGCCCCTCACACAGGCCTATAGAGGACTCAGACGTCAATCCCTCACACAGGCCTATAGAGGACTCAGATGTCAGCCCCTCACACAGGCCTATAGAGGACTCAGACTTCAGCCCCTCACACAGGCCTATAGAGGACTCGAACGTCAGCCCCTCACACAAGTCTATAGAGGACTCAGACGTCAATCCCTCACAAAGGCCTATAGAGGACTCAAACGTCAATCCCTCACACAGGCCTATAGAGGACTCAGACATCAACCCCTCACACAGGCCTATAGAGGACTCAGACATCAGCCCCTCACACAGGCTTATAGAGGACTCAGATTTCAGCCCCTCAAACAGGCCTATAGAGGACTCAGATTTCAGCCCCTCGCACAGGCCTATAAAGGACTCAGACGTCAGCCCCTCGCACAGGCCTATAGAGAACTCAGACGTCCCTCCAACGGGCCTATAGAGGACTCAGACGTCAGCCCCTCACACAGGCCTATGGAGGACTCGGACGTCAGCCCCTCACACAGGCCTATAGAGGATTCGGACGTCAGCCCCTCACACAGGCCTATAGAGGACTCGGACGTCAGCCCCTCACACAGGCCTATAGAGGACTCAGACGTCAATCCCTCACACAGGGCTATAGAGGACTCAGACATCAGCCCCTCGCACAGGCCTATAGAGGACTCAGACTTCAGCCCCTCGCACAGGCCTATAAAGGACTCAGACGTCAGCCCCTCGCACACGCCTATAGAGGACTCAGACGTCAATACCTCATACAGGCCTATAGAGGACTCAGACGTCAATCCCTCACACAGGCCTATAGAGGACTCAGACACCAGCCCCTCACACAGGCCTATAGAGGACTCAGACGTCAATCCTTCACACAGGCCTATAGAGGACTCAGACGTCAATCCCTCACACAGGCCTATAGAGGACTCAGACACCAGCCCCTCACACAGGCCTATAGAGGACTCAGACGTCAATACCTCACACAGGCCTATAGAGGACTCAGACGTCAATCCCTCACACAGGCCTATAGAGGACTCAGATGTCAGCCCCTCGCACACGCCTATAGAGAACTCAGACGTCAATCCCTCACACAGGGCTATAGAGGACTCAGACATCAGCCCCTCGCACAGGCCTATAGAGGACTCAGACTTCAGCCCCTCGCACAGGCCTATAAAGGACTCAGACGTCAGCCCCTCGCACACGCCTATAGAGAACTCAGACGTCCCTCCCACGGGCCTATAGAGGACTCAGACTTCAGCCCCTCACACAGGCCTATAGAGAACTCAGACATCAGCCCCTCGCACAGGCCTATAGAGGACTCAGACTTCAGCCCCTCGCACAGGGCTATAGAGGACTCAGACGCCAATCCCTCACACAGGCCTATAGAGGACTCAGACGTCAGCCCCTCACACAGGCCTATAGAGGACTCAGACATCAGCCCCTCGCACAAGCCTATAGAGGACTCAGAATTCAGCCCCTCACACAGGCCTATAGAGGACTCAGACATCAGCCCCTCGCACAGGCCTATAAAGGACTCAGACGTCAGCCCCTCGCACAGGCCTATAGAGGACTCAGACGTCAGCCCCCCACACAGGCCTATAGAGGACTCAGACGTCAATCCCTCACACAGGCCTATAGAGGACTCAGACACCAGCCCCTCACACAGGCCTATAGAGGACTCAGACGTCAATCCCTCACACAGGCCTATAGAGGACTCAGACACCAGCCCCTCACACAGGCCTATAGAGGACTCAGACGTCAATCCTTCACACAGGCCTATAGAGGACTCAGACGTCAATCCCTCACACAGGCCTATAGAGGACTCAGACACCAGCCCCTCACACAGGCCTATAGAGGACTCAGACGTCAATACCTCACACAGGCCTATAGAGTACTCAGACGTCAGCCCCTCACACAGGCCTATAGAGGACTCAGACGCCAATCCCTCACACAGGCCTATAGAGGACTCAGACACCAGCCCCTCACACAGGCCTATAGAGGACTCAGACGTCAATACCTCATACAGGCCTATAGAGGACTCAGACGTCAATCCCTCACACAGGCCTATAGAGGACTCAGACACCAGCCCCTCACACAGGCCTATAGAGGACTCAGACGTCAATCCCTCACACAGGCCTATAGAGGACTCAGACACCAGCCCCTCACACAGGCCTATAGAGGACTCAGACGTCAATACCTCACACAGGCCTATAGAGGACTCAGACATCAATCCCTCACACAGGCCTATAGAGGACTCAGACACCAGCCCCTCACACAATCCTATAGAGGACTCAGACGTCAATCCCTCACACAGGCCTATAGAGGACTCAGATGTCAGCCCCTCATACAGGCCTATAGAGGACTCAGACTTCAGCCCCTCACACAGGCCTATAGAGGACTCAGACGTCAGCCCCTCACACAGGCCTATAGAGGACTCAGACGTCAGCCCCTCACACAGGCCTATAGAGGACTCAGACGCCAATCCCTCACACAGGCCTATAGAGGACTCAGACATCAGCCCCTCGCACAAGCCTATAGAGGACTCAGAATTCAGCCCCTCACACAGGCCTATAGAGGACTCAGACATCAGCCCCTCGCACAGGCCTATAAAGGACTCAGACGTCAGCCCCTCGCACAGGCCTATAGAGGACTCAGACGTCAGCCCCCCACACAGGCCTATAGAGGACTCAGATGTCAGCCCCTCACACAGGCCTATAGAGGACTCAGACGTCAATCCCTCACACAGGCCTATAGAGGACTCAGACGTCAATCCCTCACACAGGCCTATAGAGGACTCAAACGTCAATCCCTCACACAGGCCTATAGAGGACTCAGACACCAGCCCCTCACACAGGCCTATAGAGGACTCAGACGTCAATCCTTCACACAGGCCTATAGTGGACTCAGATGTCAGCCCCTCGCACAGGCCTATAGAGGACTCGAACATCAGCCCCTCACACAGGCCTATAGAGGACTCAGACTTCAGCCCCTCACACAGGCCTATAGAGGACTCGGACGTCAGCCCCTCACACAGGCCTATAGAGGACTCACACGTCAATCCCTCACACAGGCCTATAGAGGACTCAGACGTCAATCCCTCACACAGGCCTATAGAGGACTCTGACATCAACCCCTCACACAGGCCTATAGAGGACTCAAACGTCAGTCCCTCACACAGGCCTATAGAGGACTCAGACGTCAACCCCTCGCACAAGCCAATAGAGGACTCAGAATTCAGCCCCTCACACAGGCCTATAGAGGACTCAGACATCAGCCCCTCACACAGGCCTATAGAGGACTCAGACGTCAATCCCTCACACAGGCCTATAGAGGACTCAGACGTCAGCCCCCCACACAGGCCTATAGAGGACTCAGATGTCAGCCCCTCACACAGGCCTATAGAGGACTCAGACGTCAATCCCTCACACAGGCCTATAGAGGACTCAGACGTCAATCCCTCACACAGGCCTATAGAGGACTCAGACGTCAATCCCTCAAACAGGCCTATAGAGGACTCAGACGTCAATCCCTCACACAGGCCTATAGAGGACTCAGACTTCAACCCCTCACACAGGCCTATAGAGGACTCAGACGTCAATCCCTCACACAGGCCTATAGAGGACTCAGACATCAGCCCCTCGCACAAGCCTATAGAGGACTCAGAATTCAGCCCCTCACACAGGCCTATAGAGGACTCAGACATCAGCCCCTCGCACAGGCCTATAAAGGACTCAGACGTCAGCCCCTCGCACAGGCCTATAGAGGACTCAGACGTCAGCCCCCCACACAGGCCTATAGAGGACTCAGATGTCAGCCCCTCACACAGGCCTATAGAGGACTCAGACGTCAATCCCTCACACAGGCCTATAGAGGACTCAGACGTCAATCCCTCACACAGGCCTATAGAGGACTCAGACGTCAATCCCTCACACAGGCCTATAGAGGACTCAGACACCAGCCCCTCACACAGGCCTATAGAGGACTCAGACGTCAATCCTTCACACAGGCCTATAGTGGACTCAGACTTCAGCCCCTCGCACAGGTCTATAAAGGACTCAGACGTCAGCCTCTCGCACAGGCCTATAGAGGACTCAGACATCAGCCCCTCACACAGGCCTATAGAGGACTCAGACGTCAATCCCTCACACAGGCCTATAGAGGACTCAGACGTCAGCCCCCCACACAGGCCTATAGAGGACTCAGATGTCAGCCCCTCACACAGGCCTATAGAGGACTCAGACGTCAATCCCTCACACAGGCCTATAGAGGACTCAGACGTCAATCCCTCACACAGGCCTATAGAGGACTCAGACGTCAATCCCTCAAACAGGCCTATAGAGGACTCAGACGTCAATCCCTCACACAGGCCTATAGAGGACTCAGACTTCAACCCCTCACACAGGCCTATAGAGGACTCAGACGTCAATCCCTCACACAGGCCTATAGAGGACTCAGACATCAGCCCCTCGCACAAGCCTATAGAGGACTCAGAATTCAGCCCCTCACACAGGCCTATAGAGGACTCAGACATCAGCCCCTCGCACAGGCCTATAAAGGACTCAGACGTCAGCCCCTCGCACAGGCCTATAGAGGACTCAGACGTCAGCCCCCCACACAGGCCTATAGAGGACTCAGATGTCAGCCCCTCACACAGGCCTATAGAGGACTCAGACGTCAATCCCTCACACAGGCCTATAGAGGACTCAGACGTCAATCCCTCACACAGGCCTATAGAGGACTCAGACGTCAATCCCTCACACAGGCCTATAGAGGACTCAGACACCAGCCCCTCACACAGGCCTATAGAGGACTCAGACGTCAATCCTTCACACAGGCCTATAGTGGACTCAGACTTCAGCCCCTCGCACAGGTCTATAAAGGACTCAGACGTCAGCCTCTCGCACAGGCCTATAGAGAACTCAGACGTCCCTCCCACGGGCCTATAGAGGACTCAGTCGTCAGCCCTTCACACAGGCCTATAGAGGACTCGAACGTCAGCCCCTCACACAGACCTACAGAAGACTCGAACATCAGCCCCTCACACAGGCCTATAGAGGACTCAGACATCAGCCCCTCGCACAGGCCTATAGAGAACTCAGACGTCCCTCCCACGGGCCTATAGAGGACTCAGACGTCAGCCCCTCACACAGGCCTATAGAGGACTCGAACGTCAGCCCCTCACACAGGCCTATGGAGGACTCGGACGTCAGCCCCTCACACAGGCCTATAGAGGATTCGGACGTCAGCCCCTCACACAGGCCTATAGAGGACTCGGACGTCAGCCCCTCACACAGGCCTATAGAGGACTCAAACGTCAATCCCTCACACTGGGCTATAGAGGACTCAGACATCAGCCCCTCGCACAGGCCTATAGAGGACTCAGACTTCAGCCCCTCGCACAGGCCTATAAAGGACTCAGACGTCAGCCGCTCGCACAGGCCTATAGAGAACTCAGACGTCCCTCCCACGGGCCTATAGAGGACTCAGACTTCAGCCCCTCACACAGGCCTATAGAGAACTCAGACATCAGCCCCTCGCACAGGCCTATAGAGGACTCAGACTTCAGCCCCTCGCACAGGGCTATAGAGGACTCAGACGCCAATCCCTCACACAGGCCTATAGAGGACTCAGACTTCAGCCCCTCACACAGGCCTATAGAGGACTCAGACGCCAATCCCTCACACAGGCCTATAGAGGACTCAGACACCAGCCCCTCACACAGGCCTATAGAGGACTCAGACGTCAATACCTCACACAGGCCTATAGAGGACTCAGACGTCAATCCCTCACACAGGCCTATAGAGGACTCAGACATCAACCCCTCACACAGGCCTATAGAGGACTCAGACTTCAGCCCCTCGCACAGGGCTATAGAGGACTCAGACGCCAATCCCTCACACAGGCCTATAGAGGACTCAGACGTCAGCCCCTCACACAGGCCTATAGAGGACTCAGACATCAGCCCCTCGCACAAGCCTATAGAGGACTCAGAATTCAGCCCCTCACACAGGCCTATAGAGGACTCAGACATCAGCCCCTCGCACAGGCCTATAAAGGACTCAGACGTCAGCCCCTCGCACAGGCCTATAGAGGACTCAGACGTCAGCCCCCCACACAGGCCTATAGAGGACTCAGACGTCAATCCCTCACACAGGCCTATAGAGGACTCAGACACCAGCCCCTCACACAGGCCTATAGAGGACTCAGACGTCAATCCCTCACACAGGCCTATAGAGGACTCAGACACCAGCCCCTCACACAGGCCTATAGAGGACTCAGACGTCAATCCTTCACACAGGCCTATAGAGGACTCAGACGTCAATCCCTCACACAGGCCTATAGAGGACTCAGACACCAGCCCCTCACACAGGCCTATAGAGGACTCAGACGTCAATACCTCACACAGGCCTATAGAGTACTCAGACGTCAGCCCCTCACACAGGCCTATAGAGGACTCAGACGCCAATCCCTCACACAGGCCTATAGAGGACTCAGACACCAGCCCCTCACACAGGCCTATAGAGGACTCAGACGTCAATACCTCATACAGGCCTATAGAGGACTCAGACGTCAATCCCTCACACAGGCCTATAGAGGACTCAGACACCAGCCCCTCACACAGGCCTATAGAGGACTCAGACGTCAATCCTTCACACAGGCCTATAGAGGACTCAGACGTCAATCCCTCACACAGGCCTATAGAGGACTCAGACACCAGCCCCTCACACAGGCCTATAGAGGACTCAGACGTCAATACCTCACACAGGCCTATAGAGGACTCAGACATCAATCCCTCACACAGGCCTATAGAGGACTCAGACACCAGCCCCTCACACAATCCTATAGAGGACTCAGACGTCAATCCCTCACACAGGCCTATAGAGGACTCAGATGTCAGCCCCTCATACAGGCCTATAGAGGACTCAGACTTCAGCCCCTCACACAGGCCTATAGAGGACTCAGACGTCAGCCCCTCACACAGGCCTATAGAGGACTCAGACGCCAATCCCTCACACAGGCCTATAGAGGACTCAGACATCAGCCCCTCGCACAAGCCTATAGAGGACTCAGAATTCAGCCCCTCACACAGGCCTATAGAGGACTCAGACATCAGCCCCTCGCACAGGCCTATAAAGGACTCAGACGTCAGCCCCTCGCACAGGCCTATAGAGGACTCAGACGTCAGCCCCCCACACAGGCCTATAGAGGACTCAGATGTCAGCCCCTCACACAGGCCTATAGAGGACTCAGACGTCAATCCCTCACACAGGCCTATAGAGGACTCAGACGTCAATCCCTCACACAGGCCTATAGAGGACTCAAACGTCAATCCCTCACACAGGCCTATAGAGGACTCAGACACCAGCCCCTCACACAGGCCTATAGAGGACTCAGACGTCAATCCTTCACACAGGCCTATAGTGGACTCAGATGTCAGCCCCTCGCACAGGCCTATAGAGGACTCGAACATCAGCCCCTCACACAGGCCTATAGAGGACTCAGACTTCAGCCCCTCACACAGGCCTATAGAGGACTCGGACGTCAGCCCCTCACACAGGCCTATAGAGGACTCACACGTCAATCCCTCACACAGGCCTATAGAGGACTCAGACGTCAATCCCTCACACAGGCCTATAGAGGACTCTCACATCAACCCCTCACACAGGCCTATAGAGGACTCAAACGTCAGTCCCTCACACAGGCCTATAGAGGACTCAGACGTCAACCCCTCGCACAAGCCAATAGAGGACTCAGAATTCAGCCCCTCACACAGGCCTATAGAGGACTCAGACATCAGCCCCTCACACAGGCCTATAGAGGACTCAGACGTCAATCCCTCACACAGGCCTATAGAGGACTCAGACGTCAGCCCCCCACACAGGCCTATAGAGGACTCAGATGTCAGCCCCTCACACAGGCCTATAGAGGACTCAGACGTCAATCCCTCACACAGGCCTATAGAGGACTCAGACGTCAATCCCTCACACAGGCCTATAGAGGACTCAGACGTCAATCCCTCAAACAGGCCTATAGAGGACTCAGACGTCAATCCCTCACACAGGCCTATAGAGGACTCAGACTTCAACCCCTCACACAGGCCTATAGAGGACTCAGACGTCAATCCCTCACACAGGCCTATAGAGGACTCAGACATCAGCCCCTCGCACAAGCCTATAGAGGACTCAGAATTCAGCCCCTCACACAGGCCTATAGAGGACTCAGACATCAGCCCCTCGCACAGGCCTATAAAGGACTCAGACGTCAGCCCCTCGCACAGGCCTATAGAGGACTCAGACGTCAGCCCCCCACACAGGCCTATAGAGGACTCAGATGTCAGCCCCTCACACAGGCCTATAGAGGACTCAGACGTCAATCCCTCACACAGGCCTATAGAGGACTCAGACGTCAATCCCTCACACAGGCCTATAGAGGACTCAGACGTCAATCCCTCACACAGGCCTATAGAGGACTCAGACACCAGCCCCTCACACAGGCCTATAGAGGACTCAGACGTCAATCCTTCACACAGGCCTATAGTGGACTCAGACTTCAGCCCCTCGCACAGGTCTATAAAGGACTCAGACGTCAGCCTCTCGCACAGGCCTATAGAGAACTCAGACGTCCCTCCCACGGGCCTATAGAGGACTCAGTCGTCAGCCCTTCACACAGGCCTATAGAGGACTCGAACGTCAGCCCCTCACACAGACCTACAGAAGACTCGAACATCAGCCCCTCACACAGGCCTATAGAGGACTCAGACATCAGCCCCTCGCACAGGCCTATAGAGAACTCAGACGTCCCTCCCACGGGCCTATAGAGGACTCAGACGTCAGCCCCTCACACAGGCCTATAGAGGACTCGAACGTCAGCCCCTCACACAGGCCTATGGAGGACTCGGACGTCAGCCCCTCACACAGGCCTATAGAGGATTCGGACGTCAGCCCCTCACACAGGCCTATAGAGGACTCGGACGTCAGCCCCTCACACAGGCCTATAGAGGACTCAAACGTCAATCCCTCACACTGGGCTATAGAGGACTCAGACATCAGCCCCTCGCACAGGCCTATAGAGGACTCAGACTTCAGCCCCTAGCACAGGCCTATAAAGGACTCAGACGTCAGCCGCTCGCACAGGCCTATAGAGAACTCAGACGTCCCTCCCACGGGCCTATAGAGGACTCAGACTTCAGCCCCTCACACAGGCCTATAGAGAACTCAGACATCAGCCCCTCGCACAGGCCTATAGAGGACTCAGACTTCAGCCCCTCGCACAGGGCTATAGAGGACTCAGACGCCAATCCCTCACACAGGCCTATAGAGGACTCAGACTTCAGCCCCTCACACAGGCCTATAGAGGACTCAGACGCCAATCCCTCACACAGGCCTATAGAGGACTCAGACACCAGCCCCTCACACAGGCCTATAGAGGACTCAGACGTCAATACCTCACACAGGCCTATAGAGGACTCAGACGTCAATCCCTCACACAGGCCTATAGAGGACTCAGACACCAGCCCCTCACACAGGCCTATAGAGGACTCAGACGTCAATCCTTCACACAGGCTTATAGAGGACTCAGACGTCAATCCCTCACACAGGCCTATAGAGGACTCAGACACCAGCCCCTCACACAGGCCTATAGAGGACTCAGACGTCAATCCCTCACACAGGCCTATAGAGGACTCAGACACCAGCCCCTCACACAGGCCTATAGAGGACTCAGACGTCAATACCTCACACAGGCCTATAGAGGACTCAGACATCAATCCCTCACACAGGCCTATAGAGGACTCAGACACCAGCCCCTCACACAAGCCTATAGAGGACTCAGACGTCAATCCCTCACACAGGCCTATAGAGGACTCAGATGTCAGCCCCTCATACAGGCCTATAGAGGACTCAGACTTCAGCCCCTCACACAGGCCTATAGAGGACTCAGACGTCAGCCCCTCACACAGGCCTATAGAGGACTCAGACGCCAATCCCTCACACAGGCCTATAGAGGACTCAGACGTCAATCCCTCACACAGGCCTATAGAGGACTCAGACGTCAATCCCTCTCACAGGCCTATAGAGGACTCAGACTTCAACCCCTCACACAGGCCTATAGAGGACTCAGACGTCAATCCCTCACACAGGCCTATAGAGGACTCAGACATCAGCCCCTCGCACAAGCCTATAGAGGACTCAGAATTCAGCCCCTCACACAGGCCTATAGAGGACTCAGACATCAGCCCCTCGCACAGGCCTATAAAGGACTCAGACGTCAGCCCCTCGCACAGGTCTATAGAGGACTCAGACGTCAGCCCCCCACACAGGCCTATAGAGGACTCAGATGTCAGCCCCTCACACAGGCCTATAGAGGACTCAGACGTCAATCACTCACACAGGCCTATAGAGGACTCAGACGTCAATCCCTCACACAGGCCTATAGAGGACTCAGACGTCAATCCCTCACACAGGCCTATAGAGGACTCAGACGTCAATCCCTCACACAGGCCTATAGAGGACTCAGACACCAGCCCCTCACACAGGCCTATAGAGGACTCAGACGTCAATCCTTCACACAGGCCTATAGTGGACTCAGACTTCAACCCCTCGCACCGGTCTATAAAGGACTCAGACGTCAGCCCCTCGCACAGGCCTATAGAGAACTCAGACGTCCCTCCCACGGGCCTATAGAGGACTCAGTCGTCAGTCCTTCACACAGGCCTATAGAGGACTCGAACGTCAGCCCCTCACACAGGCCTATAGAAGACTCGAACATCAGCCCCTCACACAGGCCTATAGAGGACTCAGACATCAGCCCCTCGCACAGGCCTATAGAGAACTCAGACGTCCCTCCCACGGGCCTATAGAGGACTCAGACGTCAGCCCCTCACACAGGCCTATAGAGGACTCGAACGTCAGCCCCTCACACAGGCCTATGGAGGACTCGGACGTCAGCCCCTCAAACAGGCCTATAGAGGATTCGGACGTCAGCCCCTCACACAGGCCTATAGAGGACTCAGACGTCAATCCCTCACACAGGGCTATAGAGGACTCAGACATCAGCCCCTTGCACAGGCCTATAGAGGACTCAGACTTCAGCCCCTCGCACAGGCCTATAAAGGACTCAGACGTCAGCCCTTCGCACAGGCCTATAGAGGACTCAGAATTCAGCCCCTCACACAGGCCTATACAGGACTCAGACATCAGCCCCTCACACAGGCCTATAGAGAACTCAGACATCAGCCCCTCGGACAGGCCTATAGAGGACTCAGACTTCAGCCCCTCGCACAGGGCTATAGAGGACTCAGACGCCAATCCCTCACACCGGCCTATAGAGGACTCAGACGTCAGCCCCTCACACAGGCCTATAGAGGACTCAGACGCCAATCCCTCACACAGGCCTATAGAGGACTCAGACGTCAATACCTCACACAGGCCTATAGAGGACTCAGACGTCAATCCCTCACACAGGCCTATAGAGGACTCAGACATCAGCCCCTCGCACAAGCCTATAGAGGACTCAGAATTCAGCCCCTCACACAGGCCTATAGAGGACTCAGACATCAGCCCCTCGCACAGGCCTATAAAGGACTCAGACGTCAGCCCCTCGCACAGGCCTATAGAGGACTCAGACGTCAGCCCCCCACACAGGCCTATAGAGGACTCAGATGTCAGCCCCTCACACAGGCCTATAGAGGACTCAGACGTCAATCCCTCACACAGGCCTATAGAGGACTCAGACGTCAATCCCTCACACAGGCCTATAGAGGACTCAGACGTCAATCCCTCACAGGCCTATAGAGGACTCAGACACCAGCCCCTCACACAGGCCTATAGAGGACTCAGACGTCAATCCTTCACACAGGCCTATAGTGGACTCAGATGTCAGCCCCTCGCACAGGCCTATAGAGGACTCGAACATCAGCCCCTCACACATGCCTATAGAGGACTCAGACTTCAGCCCCTCACACAGGCCTATAGAGGACTCGGACGTCAGCCCCTCACACAGGCCTATAGAGGACTCAGACGTCAATCCCTCACACAGGCCTATAGAGGACTCAGACGTCAATCCCTCACACAGGCCTATAGAGGACTCAGACATCAACCCCTCACACAGGCCTATAGAGGACTCAAACGTCAGTCCCTCACACAGGCCTATAGAGGACTCAGACATCAGCCCCCCACACAGGCCTATAGAGGACTCAGATGTCAGCCCCTCACACAGGCCTATAGAGGACTCAAACGTCAATCCCTCACACAGGCCTATAGAGGACTCAGAAGTCAATCCCTCACACAGGCCTATAGAGGTCTCAGACGTCAATCCCTCACACAGGCCTATAGAGGACTCAGACGTCAATCCCTCACACAGGCCTATAGAGGACTCAGACTTCAACCCCTCACACAGGCCTATAGAGGACTCGAACGTCAGCCCCTCACACAGGCCTATAGTAGACTCGAACATCAGCCCCTCACACAGGCCTATAGAGGACTCAGACATCAGCCCCTCACACAGGCCTATAGAGGACTCAGACACCAGCCCCTCACACAGGCCTATAGAGGACTCAGACGTCAATACCTCACACAGGCCTATAGAGGACTCAGACGTCAATCCCTCACACAGGCCTATAGAGGACTCAGACACCAGCCCCTCACACAGGCCTATAGAGGACTCAGACGTCAATCCTTCACACAGGCCTATAGAGGACTCAGATGTCAGCCCCTCATACAGGCCTATAGAGGACTCAGACTTCAGCCCCTCACACAGGCCTATAGAGGACTCAGACGTCAGCCCCTCACACAGGCCTATAGAGGACTCAGACGCCAATCCCTCACACAGGCCTATAGAGGACTCAGACGTCAATCCCTCACACAGGCCTATAGAGGACTCAGACGTCAATCCCTCTCACAGGCCTATAGAGGACTCAGACTTCAACCCCTCACACAGGCCTATAGAGGACTCAGACGTCAATCCCTCACACAGGCCTATAGAGGACTCAGACATCAGCCCCTCGCACAAGCCTATAGAGGACTCAGAATTCAGCCCCTCACACAGGCCTATAGAGGACTCAGACATCAGCCCCTCGCACAGGCCTATAAAGGACTCAGACGTCAGCCCCTCGCACAGGTCTATAGAGGACTCAGACGTCAGCCCCCCACACAGGCCTATAGAGGACTCAGATGTCAGCCCCTCACACAGGCCTATAGAGGACTCAGACGTCAATCACTCACACAGGCCTATAGAGGACTCAGACGTCAATCCCTCACACAGGCCTATAGAGGACTCAGACGTCAATCCCTCACACAGGCCTATAGAGGACTCAGACGTCAATCCCTCACACAGGCCTATAGAGGACTCAGACACCAGCCCCTCACACAGGCCTATAGAGGACTCAGACGTCAATCCTTCACACAGGCCTATAGTGGACTCAGACTTCAACCCCTCGCACCGGTCTATAAAGGACTCAGACGTCAGCCCCTCGCACAGGCCTATAGAGAACTCAGACGTCCCTCCCACGGGCCTATAGAGGACTCAGTCGTCAGCCCTTCACACAGGCCTATAGAGGACTCGAACGTCAGCCCCTCACACAGGCCTATAGAAGACTCGAACATCAGCCCCTCACACAGGCCTATAGAGGACTCAGACATCAGCCCCTCGCACAGGCCTATAGAGAACTCAGACGTCCCTCCCACGGGCCTATAGAGGACTCAGACGTCAGCCCCTCACACAGGCCTATAGAGGACTCGAACGTCAGCCCCTCACACAGGCCTATGGAGGACTCGGACGTCAGCCCCTCAAACAGGCCTATAGAGGATTCGGACGTCAGCCCCTCACACAGGCCTATAGAGGACTCAGACGTCAATCCCTCACACAGGGCTATAGAGGACTCAGACATCAGCCCCTCGCACAGGCCTATAGAGGACTCAGACGTCAGCCCTTCGCACAGGCCTATAGAGGACTCAGAATTCAGCCCCTCACACAGGCCTATAGAGGACTCAGACATCAGCCCCTCACACAGGCCTATAGAGAACTCAGACATCAGCCCCTCGGACAGGCCTATAGAGGACTCAGACTTCAGCCCCTCGCACAGGGCTATAGAGGACTCAGACGCCAATCCCTCACACAGGCCTATAGAGGACTCAGACGTCAGCCCCTCACACAGGCCTATAGAGGACTCAGACGCCAATCCCTCACACAGGCCTATAGAGGACTCAGACGTCAATACCTCACACAGGCCTATAGAGGACTCAGACGTCAATCCCTCACACAGGCCTATAGAGGACTCAGACATCAGCCCCTCGCACAAGCCTATAGAGGACTCAGAATTCAGCCCCTCACACAGGCCTATACAGGACTCAGACATCAGCCCCTCGCACAGGCCTATAAAGGACTCAGACGTCAGCCCCTCGCACAGGCCTATAGAGGACTCAGACGTCAGCCCCCCACACAGGCCTATAGAGGACTCAGATGTCAGCCCCTCACACAGGCCTATAGAGGACTCAGACGTCAATCCCTCACACAGGCCTATAGAGGACTCAGACGTCAATCCCTCACACAGGCCTATAGAGGACTCAGACGTCAATCCCTCACACAGGCCTATAGAGGACTCAGACACCAGCCCCTCACACAGGCCTATAGAGGACTCAGACGTCAATCCTTCACACAGGCCTATAGTGGACTCAGATGTCAGCCCCTCGCACAGGCCTATAGAGGACTCGAACATCAGCCCCTCACACAGGCCTATAGAGGACTCAGACTTCAGCCCCTCACACAGGCCTATAGAGGACTCGGACGTCAGCCCCTCACACAGGCCTATAGAGGACTCAGACGTCAATCCCTCACACAGGCCTATAGAGGACTCAGACGTCAATCCCTCACACAGGCCTATAGAGGACTCAGACATCAACCCCTCACACAGGCATATAGAGGACTCAAACGTCAGTCCCTCACACAGGCCTATAGAGGACTCAGACGTCAACCCCTCGCACAAGCCAATAGAGGACTCAGAATTCAGCCCCTCACACAGGCCTATAGAGGACTCAGACATCAGCCCCTCACACAGGCCTATAGAGGACTCAGACGTCAATCCCTCACACAGGCCTATAGAGGACTCAGACGTCAGCCCCCCACACAGGCCTATAGAGGACTCAGATGTCAGCCCCTCACACAGGCCTATAGAGGACTCAGACGTCAATCCCTCACACAGGCCTATAGAGGACTCAGAAGTCAATCCCTCACACAGGCCTATAGAGGTCTCAGACGTCAATCCCTCACACAGGCCTATAGAGGACTCAGACGTCAATCCCTCACACAGGCCTATAGAGGACTCAGACTTCAACCCCTCACACAGGCCTATAGAGGACTCGAACGTCAGCCCCTCACACAGGCCTATAGAAGACTCGAACATCAGCCCCTCACACAGGCCTATAGAGGACTCAGACATCAGCCCCTCACACAGGCCTATAGAGGACTCAGACACCAGCCCCTCACACAGGCCTATAGAGGACTCAGACGTCAATACCTCACACAGGCCTATAGAGGACTCAGACGTCAATCCCTCACACAGGCCTATAGAGGACTCAGACACCAGCCCCTCACACAGGCCTATAGAGGACTCAGACGTCAATCCTTCACACAGGCCTATAGAGGACTCAGACGTCAATCCCTCACACAGGCCTATAGAGGACTCAGACACCAGCCCCTCACACAGGCCTATAGAGGACTCAGACGTCAATACCTCACACAGGCCTATAGAGGACTCAGACATCAATCCCTCACACAGGCCTATAGAGGACTCAGACACCAGCCCCTCACACAAGCCTATAGAGGACTCAGACGTCAATCCCTCACACAGGCCTATAGAGGACTCAGATGTCAGCCCCTCATACAGTCCTATAGAGGACTCAGACTTCAGCCCCTCACACAGGCCTATAGAGGACTCAGACGTCAGCCCCTCACACAGGCCTATAGAGGACTCAGACGACAATCCCTCACACAGGCCTATAGAGGACTCAGACGTCAATCCCTCACACAGGCCTATAGAGGACTCAGACGTCAATCCCTCTCACAGGCCTATAGAGGACTCAGACTTCAACCCCTCACACAGGCCTATAGAGGACTCAGACGTCAATCCCTCACACAGGCCTATAGAGGACTCAGACATCAGCCCCTCGCACAAGCCTATAGAGGACTCAGAATTCAGCCCCTCACACAGGCCTATAGAGGACTCAGACATCAGCCCCTCGCACAGGCCTATAAAGGACTCAGACGTCAGCCCCTCGCACAGGCCTATAGAGGACTCAGACGTCAGCCCCCCACACAGGCCTATAGAGGACTCAGATGTCAGCCCCTCACACAGGCCTATAGAGGACTCAGACGTCAATCACTCACACAGGCCTATAGAGGACTCAGACGTCAATCCCTCACACAGGCCTATAGAGGACTCAGACGTCAATCCCTCACACAGGCCTATAGAGGACTCAGACAACAGCCCCTCACACAGGCCTATAGAGGACTCAGACGTCAATCCTTCACACAGGCCTATAGTGGACTCAGACTTCAACCCCTCGCACCGGTCTATAAAGGACTCAGACGTCAGCCCCTCGCACAGGCCTATAGAGAACTCAGACGTCCCTCCCACGGGCCTATAGAGGACTCAGTCGTCAGCCCTTCACACAGGCCTATAGAGGACTCGAACGTCAGCCCCTCACACAGGCCTATAGAAGACTCGAACATCAGCCCCTCACACAGGCCTATAGAGGACTCAGACATCAGCCCCTCGCACAGGCCTATAGAGAACTCAGACGTCCCTCCCACGAGCCTATAGAGGACTCAGACGTCAGCCCCTCACACAGGCCTATAGAGGACTCGAACGTCAGCCCCTCACACAGGCCTATGGAGGACTCGGACGTCAGCCCCTCAAACAGGCCTATAGAGGATTCGGACGTCAGCCCCTCACACAGGCCTATAGAGGACTCAGACGTCAATCCCTCACACAGGGCTATAGAGGACTCAGACATCAGCCCCTCGCACAGGCCTATAGAGGACTCAGACTTCAGCCCCTCGCACAGGCCTATAAAGGACTCAGACGTCAGCCCCTCGCACAGGCCTATAGAGGACTCAGACTTCAGCCCCTCGCACAGGGCTATAGAGGACTCAGACGCCAATCCCTCACACAGGCCTATAGAGGACTCAGACGTCAGCCCCTCACACAGGCCTATAGAGGACTCAGACGCCAATCCCTCACACAGGCCTATAGAGGACTCAGACGTCAATACCTCACACAGGCCTATAGAGGACTCAGACGTCAATCCCTCACACAGGCCTATAGAGGACTCAGACATCAGCCCCTCGCACAAGCCTATAGAGGACTCAGAATTCAGCCCCTCACACAGGCCTATAGAGGACTCAGACATCAGCCCCTCGCACAGGCCTATAAAGGACTCAGACGTCAGCCCCTCGCACAGGCCTATAGAGGACTCAGACGTCAGCCCCCCACACAGGCCTATAGAGGACTCAGATGTCAGCCCCTCACACAGGCCTATAGAGGACTCAGACGTCAATCCCTCACACAGGCCTATAGAGGACTCAGACGTCAATCCCTCACACAGGCCTATAGAGGACTCAGACGTCAATCCCTCACACAGGCCTATAGAGAACTCAGACACCAGCCCCTCACACAGGCCTATAGAGGACTCAGACGTCAATCCTTCACACAGGCCTATAGTGGACTCAGATGTCAGCCCCTCGCACAGGCCTACAGAGGACTCGAACATCAGCCCCTCACACAGGCCTATAGAGGACTCAGACTTCAGCCCCTCACACAGGCCTATAGAGGACTCGGACGTCAGCCCCTCACACAGGCCTATAGAGGACTCAGACGTCAATCCCTCACACAGGCCTATAGAGGACTCAGACGTCAATCCCTCACACAGGCCTATAGAGGACTCAGACATCAACCCCTCACACAGGCCTATAGAGGACTCAAACGTCAGTCCCTCACACAGGCCTATAGAGGACTCAGACGTCAACCCCTCGCACAAGCCAATAGAGGACTCAGAATTCAGCCCCTCACACAGGCCTATAGAGGACTCAGACATCAGCCCCTCACACAGGCCTATAGAGGACTCAGACGTCAATCCCTCACACAGGCCTATAGAGGACTCAGACGTCAGCCCCCCACACAGGCCTATAGAGGACTCAGATGTCAGCCCCTCACACAGGCCTATAGAGGACTCAGACGTCAATCCCTCACACAGGCCTATAGAGGACTCAGAAGTCAATCCCTCACACAGGCCTATAGAGGACTCAGACGTCAATCCCTCACACAGGCCTATAGAGGACTCAGACGTCAATCCCTCACACAGGCCTATAGAGGACTCAGACTTCAACCCCTCACACAGGCCTATAGAGGACTCGAACGTCAGCCCCTCACACAGGCCTATAGAAGACTCGAACATCAGCCCCTCACACAGGCCTATAGAGGACTCAGACATCAGCCCCTCACACAGGCCTATAGAGGACTCAGACGTCAGCCCCTCACACAGGCCTATAGAGGACTCGGACGTCAATTCCTCACAAAGGCCTATAGAGGACTCGGACGTCAGCCCCTCACACAGGCCTATAGAGGACTCGGACGTCAATCCCTCACAAAGGCCTATAGAGGACTCGAATATCATCCCCTCACACAGGCCTATAGAGGACTCAGACATCAGCCCCTCGCACAGGCCTATAGTGGACTCAGACTTCAGCCCCTCACACAGGCCTATAGAGGACTCAGACGTCAGCCCCTCACACAGGCCTATAGAGGACTCGGACGTCAATCCCTCACAAAGGCCTATAGAGGACTCGGACGTCAGCCCCTCACACAGGCCTATAGAGGACTCGGAAGTCAATCCCTCACAAAGGCCTATAGAGGACTCGAATATCATCCCCTCACACAGGCCTATAGAGGACTCAGACATCAGCCCCTCGCACAGGCCTATAGTGGACTCAGACTTCAGCCCCTCGCACAGGCCTATAAAGGACTCAGAAGTCAGCCCCTCACACAGGCCTATACAGGACTCGAACATCAGCCCCTCACACAGGCCTATAGAGGACTCAGACATCAGCCCCTCGCACAGGCCTATAGAGGACTCGGACGTCAGCCCCTCACACAGGCTTATAGAGGACTCGGACGTCAGCCCCTCACACAGGCCTATCGAGGACTCAGACATCAGCCCCTCACACAGGCCTATAGAGGACTCAGACATCAGCCCCTCGCACAGGCCTATAGAGGACTCGGACGTCAGCCCCTCACACAGGCTTATAGAGGACTCGGACGTCAGCCCCTCACACAGGCCTATAGAGGACTCGGACGTCAGACCCTCACACAGCCTTATAGAGGACTCGGACGTCAGCCCCTCACACAGGCCTATCGAGGACTCAGACATCAGCCCCTCACACAGGCCTATAGAGGACTCGAACATCAGCCCCTCACACAGGCCTATAGAGGACTCGGACGTCAGCCCCTCACACAGGCCTATAGAGGACTCGGACGTCAGCCCCTCACACAGGCCTATAGAGGACTCGGACGTCAGCCCCTCACACAGGCCTATGGAGGACTCGGACGTCAGCCCCTCAAACAGGCCTATAGAGGATTCGGACGTCAGCCCCTCACACAGGCCTATAGAGGACTCAGACGTCAATCCTTCACACAGGCCTATAGAGGACTCAGACGTCAATCCCTCACACAGGCCTATAGAGGACTCAGACACCAGCCCCTCACACAGGCCTATAGAGGACTCAGACGTCAATACCTCACACAGGCCTATAGAGGACTCAGACATCAATCCCTCACACAGGCCTATAGAGGACTCAGACACCAGCCCCTCACACAAGCCTATAGAGGACTCAGACGTCAATCCCTCACACAGGCCTATAGAGGACTCAGATGTCAGCCCCTCATACAGGCCTATAGAGGACTCAGACTTCAGCCCCTCACACAGGCCTATAGAGGACTCAGACGTCAATCCCTCACACAGGCCTATAGAGGACTCAGACACCAGCCCCTCACACAAGCCTATAGAGGACTCAGACGTCAATCCTTCACACAGGCCTATAGAGGACTCAGACGTCAATCCCTCACACAGGCCTATAGAGGACTCAGACACCAGCCCCTCACACAGGCCTATAGAGGACTCAGACGTCAATACCTCACACAGGCCTATAGAGGACTCAGACATCAATCCCTCACACAGGCCTATAGAGGACTCAGACACCAGCCCCTCACACAAGCCTATAGAGGACTCAGACGTCAATCCCTCACACAGGCCTATAGAGGACTCAGATGTCAGCCCCTCATACAGGCCTATAGAGGACTCAGACTTCAGCCCCTCACACAGGCCTATAGAGGACTCAGACGTCAGCCCCTCACACAGGCCTATAGAGGACTCAGACGCCAATCCCTCACACAGGCCTATAGAGGACTCAGACGTCAATCCCTCACACAGGCCTATAGAGGACTCAGACGTCAATCCCTCTCACAGGCCTATAGAGGACTCAGACTTCAACCCCTCACACAGGCCTATAGAGGACTCAGACGTCAATCCCTCACACAGGCCTATAGAGGACTCAGACATCAGCCCCTCGCACAAGCCTATAGAGGACTCAGAATTCAGCCCCTCACACAGGCCTATAGAGGACTCAGACATCAGCCCCTCGCACAGGCCTATAAAGGACTCAGACGTCAGCCCCTCGCACAGGCCTATAGAGGACTCAGACGTCAGCCCCCCACACAGGCCTATAGAGGACTCAGATGTCAGCCCCTCACACAGGCCTATAGAGGACTCAGACGTCAATCACTCACACAGGCCTATAGAGGACTCAGACGTCAATCCCTCACACAGGCCTATAGAGGACTCAGACGTCAATCCCTCACACAGGCCTATAGAGGACTCAGACGTCAATCCCTCACACAGGCCTATAGAGGACTCAGACACCAGCCCCTCACACAGGCCTATAGAGGACTCAGACGTCAATCCTTCACACAGGCCTATAGTGGACTCAGACTTCAACCCCTCGCACCGGTCTATAAAGGACTCAGACGTCAGCCTCTCGCACAGCCCTATAGAGAACTCAGACGTCCCTCCCACGGGCCTATAGAGGACTCAGTCGTCAGCCCTTCACACAGGCCTATAGAGGACTCGAACGTCAGCCCCTCACACAGGCCTATAGAAGACTCGAACATCAGCCCCTCACACAGGCCTATAGAGGACTCAGACATCAGCCCCTCGCACAGGCCTATAGAGAACTCAGACGTCCCTCCCACGGGCCTATAGAGGACTCAGACGTCAGCCCCTCACACAGGCCTATAGAGGACTCGAACGTCAGCCCCTCACACAGGCCTATGGAGGACTCGGACGTCAGCCCCTCAAACAGGCCTATAGAGGATTCGGACGTCAGCCCCTCACACAGGCCTATAGAGGACTCAGACGTCAATCCCTCACACAGGGCTATAGAGGACTCAGACATCAGCCCCTCGCACAGGCCTATAGAGGACTCAGACTTCAGCCCCTCGCACAGGCCTATAAAGGACTCAGCCGTCAGCCCCTCGCACAGGCCTATAGAGGACTCAGAATTCAGCCCCTCACACAGGCTTATAGAGGACTCAGACATCAGCCCCTCACACAGGCCTATAGAGAACTCAGACATCAGCCCCTCGGACAGGCCAATAGAGGACTCAGACTTCAGCCCCTCGCACAGGGCTATAGAGGACTCAGACGCCAATCCCTCACACAGGCCTATAGAGGACTCAGACGTCAGCCCCTCACACAGGCCTATAGAGGACTCAGACGCCAATCCCTCACACAGGCCTATAGAGGACTCCGACGTCAATACCTCACACAGGCCTATAGAGGACTCAGACGTCAATCCCTCACACAGGCCTATAGAGGACTCAGACATCAGCCCCTCGCACAAGCCTATGGAGGACTCAGAATTCAGCCCCTCACACAGGCCTATAGAGGACTCAGACATCAGCCCCTCGCACAGGCCTATAAAGGACTCAGACGTCAGCCCCTCGCACAGGCCTATAGAGGACTCAGACGTCAGCCCCCCACACAGGCCTATAGAGGACTCAGATGTCAGCCCCTCACACAGGCCTATAGAGGACTCAGACGTCAATCCCTCACACAGGCCTATAGAGGACTCAGACGTCAATCCCTCACACAGGCCTATAGAGGACTCAGACGTCAATCCCTCACACAGGCCTATAGAGGACTCAGACACCAGCCCCTCACACAGGCCTATAGAGGACTCAGACGTCAATCCTTCACACAGGCCTATAGTGGACTCAGATGTCAGCCCCTCGCACAGGCCTATAGAGGACTCGAACATCAGCCCCTCACACAGGCCTATAGAGGACTCAGACTTCAGCCCCTCACACAGGCCTATAGAGGACTCGGACGTCAGCCCCTCACACAGGCCTATAGAGGACTCAGACGTCAATCCCTCACACAGGCCTATAGAGGACTCAGACGTCAATCCCTCACACAGGCCTATAGAGGACTCAGACATCAACCCCTCACACAGGCCTATAGAGGACTCAAACGTCAGTCCCTCACACAGGCCTATAGAGGACTCAGACGTCAACCCCTCGCACAAGCCAATAGAGGACTCAGACGTCAGCCCCCCACACAGGCCTATAGAGGACTCAGATGTCAGCCCCTCACACAGGCCTATAGAGGACTCAGACGTCAATCCCTCACACAGGCCTATAGAGGACTCAGAAGTCAATCCCTCACACAGGCCTATAGAGGACTCAGACGTCAATCCCTCACACAGGCCTATAGAGGACTCAGACGTCAATCCCTCACACAGGCCTATAGAGGACTCAGACTTCAACCCCTCACACAGGCCTATAGAGGACTCGAACGTCAGCCCCTCACACAGGCCTATAGAAGACTCGAACATCAGCCCCTCACACAGGCCTATAGAGGACTCAGACATCAGCCCCTCACACAGGCCTATAGAGGACTCAGACGTCAGCCCCTCACACAGGCCTATAGAGGACTCGGACGTCAATCCCTCACAAAGGCCTATAGAGGACTCGGACGTCAGCCCCTCACACAGGCCTATAGAGGACTCGGACGTCAATCCCTCACAAAGGCCTATAGAGGACTCGAATATCATCCCCTCACACAGGCCTATAGAGGACTCAGACATCAGCCCCTCGCACAGGCCTATAGTGGACTCAGACTTCAGCCCCTCGCACAGGCCTATAAAGGACTCAGAAGTCAGCCCCTCACACAGGCCTATACAGGACTCGAACATCAGCCCCTCACACAGGCCTATAGAGGACTCGGACGTCAGCCCCTCACACAGGCTTATAGAGGACTCGGACGTCAGCCCCTCACACAGGCCTATAGAGGACTCGGACGTCAGACCCTCACACAGCCTTATAGAGGACTCGGACGTCAGCCCCTCACACAGGCCTATCGAGGACTCAGACATCAGCCCCTCACACAGGCCTATAGAGGACTCGAACATCAGCCCCTCACACAGGCCTATAGAGGACTCGGACGTCAGCCCCTCACACAGGCCTATAGAGGACTCGGACGTCAGCCCCTCACACAGGCCTATTGAGGACTCGGACGTCAGCCCCTCACACAGGCCTATGGAGGACTCGGACGTCAGCCCCTCAAACAGGCCTATAGAGGATTCAGACGTCAGCCCCTCACACAGGCCTATAGAGGACTCAGACGTCAATCCTTCACACAGGCCTATAGAGGACTCAGACGTCAATCCCTCACACAGGCCTATAGAGGACTCAGACACCAGCCCCTCACACAGGCCTATAGAGGACTCAGACGTCAATACCTCACACAGGCCTATAGAGGACTCAGACGTCAATCCCTCACACAGGCCTATAGAGGACTCAGACATCAGCCCCTCGCACAAGCCTATAGAGGACTCAGACTTCAACCCCTCACACAGGCCTATAGAGGACTCAGACGTCAATCCCTCACACAGGCCTATAGAGGACTCAGACATCAGCCCCTCGCACAGGCCTATAAAGGACTCAGACGTCAGCCCCTCGCACAGGCCTATAGAGGACTCAGACGTCAGCCCCCCACACAGGCCTATAGAGGACTCAGATGTCAGCCCCTCACACAGGCCTATAGAGGACTCAGACGTCAATCACTCACACAGGCCTATAGAGGACTCAGACGTCAATCCCTCACACAGGCCTATAGAGGACTCAGACGTCAATCCCTCACACAGGCCTATAGAGGACTCAGACGTCAATCCCTCACACAGGCCTATAGAGGACTCAGACACCAGCCCCTCACACAGGCCTATAGAGGACTCAGACGTCAATCCTTCACACAGGCCTATAGTGGACTCAGACTTCAACCCCTCGCACAGGTCTATAAAGGACTCAGACGTCAGCCCCTCGCACAGGCCTATAGAGGACTCAGACGTCCCTCCCACGGGCCTATAGAGGACTCAGTCGTCAGCCCTTCACACAGGCCTATAGAGGACTCGAACGTCAGCCCCTCACACAGGCCTATAGAAGACTCGAACATCAGCCCCTCACACAGGCCTATAGAGGACTCAGACATCAGCCCCTCGCACAGGCCTATAGAGAACTCAGACGTCCCTCCCACGGGCCTATAGAGGACTCAGACGTCAGCCCCTCACACAGGCCTATAGAGGACTCGAACGTCAGCCCCTCACACAGGCCTATGGAGGACTCGGACGTCAGCCCCTCAAACAGGCCTATAGAGGATTCGGACGTCAGCCCCTCACACAGGCCTATAGAGGACTCAGACGTCAATCCCTCACACAGGCCTATAGAGGACTCAGACTTCAGCCCCTCGCACAGGCCTATAAAGGACTCAGACGTCAGCCCCTCGCACAGGCCTATAGAGGACTCAGAATTCAGCCCCTCACACAGGCCTATAGAGGACTCAGACATCAGCCCCTCACACAGGCCTATAGAGAACTCAGACATCAGCCCCTCGGACAGGCCTATAGAGGACTCAGACTTCAGCCCCTCGCACAGGGCTATAGAGGACTCAGACGCCAATCCCTCACACAGGCCTATAGAGGACTCAGACGTCAGCCCCTCACACAGGCCTATAGAGGACTCAGACGCCAATCCCTCACACAGGCCTGTAGAGGACTCAGACACCAGCCCCTCACACAGGCCTATAGAGGACTCAGACGTCAATACCTCACACAGGCCTATAGAGGACTCAGACGTCAATCCCTCACACAGGCCTATAGAGGACTCAGACATCAGCCCCTCGCACAAGCCTATAGAGGACTCAGAATTCAGCCCCTCACACAGGCCTATAGAGGACTCAGACATCAGCCCCTCGCACAGGCCTATAAAGGACTCAGACGTCAGCCCCTCGCACAGGCCTATAGAGGACTCAGACGTCAGCCCCCCACACAGGCCTATAGAGGACTCAGATGTCAGCCCCTCACACAGGCCTATAGAGGACTCAGACGTCAATCCCTCACACAGGCCTATAGAGGACTCAGACGTCAATCCCTCACACAGGCCTATAGAGGACTCAGACGTCAATCCCTCACACAGGCCTATAGAGGACTCAGACACCAGCCCCTCACACAGGCCAATAGAGGACTCAGACGTCAATCCTTCACACAGGCCTATAGTGGACTCAGATGTCAGCCCCTCGCACAGGTCTATAGAGGACTCGAACATCAGCCCCTCACACAGGCCTATAGAGGACTCAGACTTCAGCCCCTCACACAGGCCTATAGAGGACTCGGACGTCAGCCCCTCACACAGGCCTATAGAGGACTCAGACGTCAATCCCTCACACAGGCCTATAGAGGACTCAGACGTCAATCCCTCACACAGGCCTATAGAGGACTCAGACATCAACCCCTCACACAGGCCTATAGAGGACTCAAACGTCAGTCCCTCACACAGGCCTATAGAGGACTCAGACGTCAACCCCTCGCACAAGCCAATAGAGGACTCAGAATTCAGCCCCTCACACAGGCCTATAGAGGACTCAGACATCAGCCCCTCACACAGGCCTATAGAGGACTCAGACGTCAATCCCTCACACAGGCCTATAGAGGACTCAGACGTCAGCCCCCCACACAGGCCTATAGAGGACTCAGATGTCAGCCCCTCACACAGGCCTATAGAGGACTCAGACGTCAATCCCTCACACAGGCCTATAGAGGACTCAGAAGTCAATCCCTCACACAGGCCTATAGAGGACTCAGACGTCAATCCCTCACACAGGCCTATAGAGGACTCAGACGTCAATCCCTCACACAGGCCTATAGAGGACTCAGACTTCAACCCCTCACACAGGCCTATAGAGGACTCGAACGTCAGCCCCTCACACAGGCCTATAGAAGACTCGAACATCAGCCCCTCACACAGGCCTATGGAGGACTCAGACATCAGCCCCTCACACAGGCCTATAGAGGACTCAGACGTCAGCCCCTCACACAGGCCTATAGAGGACTCGGACGTCAATCCCTCACAAAGGCCTATAGAGGACTCGGACGTCAGCCCCTCACACAGGCCTATAGAGGACTCGGACGTCAATCCCTCACAAAGGCCTATAGAGGACTCGAATATCATCCCCTCACACAGGCCTATAGAGGACTCAGACATCAGCCCCTCGCACAGGCCTATAGTGGACTCAGACTTCAGCCCCTCGCACAGGCCTATAAAGGACTCAGAAGTCAGCCCCTCACACAGGCCTATACAGGACTCGAACATCAGCCCCTCACACAGGCCTATAGAGGACTCGGACGTCAGCCCCTCACACAGGCTTATAGAGGACTCGGACGTCAGCCCCTCACACAGGCCTATAGAGGACTCGGACGTCAGACCCTCACACAGCCTTATAGAGGACTCGGACGTCAGCCCCTCACACAGGCCTATCGAGGACTCAGACATCAGCCCCTCACACAGGCCTATAGAGGACTTGAACATCAGCCCCTCACACAGGCCTATAGAGGACTCGGACGTCAGCCCCTCACACAGGCCTATAGAGGATTCGGACGTCAGCCCCTCACACAGGCCTATAGAGGACTCGGACGTCAGCCCCTCAAACAGGCCTATAGAGGACTCGGACGTCAGCCCCTCACACGGGCCTATAGATGACTCAGACGTCAGCCCCTCACACGGGCCTATAGAGGACTCTGACGTCAGCCCCTCACACGGGCCTATAGAGGACCCAGACGTCAGCCCCTCACACGGGCCAATAGAGGACTCTGACGTCAGCCCCTCACACGGGCCTATAGAGGACTCAGACGTCAGCCCCTCACACGGGCCTATAGAGGACTCAGACGTCAGCCCCTCACACGGGTCTATAGAGGACTCAGACGTCAGCCCCTCACACAGACCTATAGAGGACTCAGACGTCAGCCCCTCACACAGGCCTATAGAGGACTCAGACGTCAGCCCCTCACACAGGCCTATAGAGGACTCAGACGTCAGCACCTCACACAGGCCTATAGAGGACTCAGACGTCAGCCCCTCACATGGGCCTATAGAGGAATCACTGAAAGTATCCTTACCAGTGGCAGAGAGAGGAAATCTCTTCAAGGAGTTGTTGTAAAAACTGCATAAAGGATCATAGGCTCTGACCTCCCCTCTTTGGACACATTAAATACACAATGCTGTCGGAGGAAAACTCAGGACATACTCAGTGATCAACATCACCCAGCATTATGCCTGTTTAGGAGGAAGGATTTTAGGATACAACCTAAGACACCGCAGGCCAGAGAGCATGACCGCCTACAAAACACGATTCTACAACAGCTTTATCCCAGCCACAGTTAGACTGATGGCTAAGCACATTAAAGTGGGTATGAAATACAGCCGCCCCACTTCCCCCGTGGACATTACCTGGACAGTTACCACTCCAAAGAGGCAATCAGACACATCGGAGCACTACAGCCTCACTTTCATTCTTTCTCTTAGGTAGTCAAATAACTCTTTCAGTGCAATAGTCTAACAAACATGTGCAATATTCCACTTTTCTGTACATTATACTGTCTTGATATTATTTCTGTGAAATAATTCACTCACACACCCAGGCCATGCACTCTGTATCCTGTATCTGCATCTGTACACAGTGTGTAACCACTTACTGTATTACATTCTGGAATTACTGTGTTGGCTGCTTTTATTATTTACATTTTTTATATTATGTTATTTAATGTTTTAAAAAACTGTCTCTTCTCCTCTGTCTCTCTATTTTTTAAAAATGACTCTGGGAGATACGCACAAGAATTCCAATGTGCTTCTACTGACCTGTTCCTGTGCAAATGGCAATAAAGATATCTACTACTACGCTACCAATGATATACCAGGCCCTTCAGGTCTGGGTGTGCAGCAGGACCACAAGACAGGAGAGTTCAGGACAACTGACTTCACTGACTCGACCTGGTCCACTGATGCTGAATAACCTCTCAGGTGACAATGAGCGAAAGCGGAGAGATGTAGGTGGGAGCTATGGAAGTGAGAAGAGTGAGCAAACTGTAGGATATACCCAAGATGACGTAAACCAGGATGGGTTACCAAAACATAAGAGTGGAAATTGGTGGTATAAAAGGGCTGATACACCGCTGCTTCATTAGGGAGGAGGATTGTGTGGTGTGTGCGAGTGCAGAGCCTCCAGCTCAGGGAGTCCCGTTCCCGTACACTAATAACCAGTGTGGAGACTGGGGAATGTAGAGAGTTAGAAGAGTCTGGAAGGGTCTGTGTCAGGATGGTTTGATTCCCCTGATAAAGTATGCAAACTTAAATCTAGTCCGAAAGTGCGCATGCAGTACTGTCCATATTGGTGCCTGATATACCAGGGAAATATTAAATATGCTTATAGGGTGGACAGTTTAGGCCTTGGGAAGGGGGACAGCGATATATTATGGGGCAGAAATTGAGTTTTTTCAAGGGACTTCCTTGTGAGTGTTTTAAGAATAATGGGACAGAGGAGGTAGGCATCTCCGGGGGTAACTGTGGAACTGTTTGGGATGTGAAAGGCGACCAAATGCAGAATGGAGAAGTATGGAGCATTCCGCTGGATGCATTAGAGAACCAGAGCGTACCTCTGGCAGATACGTGGTGGCTGTGTGGTCAGGAGGGAGGATTGAGGCCTCCTCTCCCCAATAATTGTGGAGGCCTCTGCACTAGGGGGATGTTAGCTAGCCAGGTGGATATTTACTCTGACAAACAGCCCTCTAGGTCCCACAGGTTTGTTACGAGCTGCGAAGATGATCCCAGTGTGTATATAGATGCCATATGCCAGCCGAGGGGCATTCCAGAGAAATATAAGGTGAGAAGTGAGATAGCTGCAGGGTTTGAATCAATATTAATTTGGCCTACTGTTAACAAAAATGTGGAATGGATAAATTATTTGTACTATAATCAGCAGAGGTTTACCAACTATACTCAGGAGGCACTCGCATCTCTGGGGGAGCAGCTTCAGGCCACCAGTCTGATGGCATGACAGAACAGGATGGCCCTGGATTGGCTCCTGGCTGAAAAAGGGGGAGTGTGTGTGCTGTTCGGGGATCAGTGCTGTACATTTATTCCCAATAATACAGCCCAGGATGTTTCATTTACTGAGGGTATGAGAAAGTTGCAGGGGTTACAGGATGAGATGGCGAGAAATTCGGGGCAACATGACGAGTTGTTTGACTGGTGCTATAATATGTGGGGTAGTTGGCAGTAAGCCCTTATGAAAGCACTCTGTGTGCGTGCTGTGTTCATTCTTGCTTTGCTACTAATCTTTTGTTGTGTAGTTCCTCTTGTTCGCTCCCTAGTGGGAAGAGCGCTGTCTCAGCAGGCGACTATAGCTGCAATGTTTAGAGTGGTGGGAGGACCGTTTGGAGCGGCAACCTCCTGGACCAACACGGAAACGGATGGCGACATAGACACCTTGGATACGCTCCTGCCCATAGCTGAAGTTCGGCCGTACCGCCTGTGAATACTCCATGTTGGAAACGCTGCAGCCTGCCTGCCGCCCACGACACCTGGGACTTTCCTGCTCATGACAGAGTGCCTGTTATAGTAATCTACAGTGTTATCAGTTAACCTTTCAGTTATCTTTGCATTAGCCGTATATGTTTATGTAATGAGCTTGTGGTAGGTGATGTACTCCTGGTAGATTATGTATTCCTGATAATATATGCAATGTATCCTGGGGAGTTCATTGCTGTTGGTTGATTCTGAGTGTTGATAGTTTGTGAGCCATGTCAGCCATGGACCCCAAAGGGGGGCCGCGCCTGTGGCGGGCTGGGAGTGGAATTTCCCTAGATCTTAGGGTTTTAGCCCTCCCTCCTAGGCTGGATGGACAGAATTGTGTGTGGGACTCTTTAGAATCCCAAAGGGGGGAAATATATGGGATATTATTTAGCACTATACAATGTAGAATATAATCATTACGGTATTATTAAAAAGCATGCCAAATACCCATGATGTAATCATTACAATGTAATCATTATAATGTAATCAACACAATGTAATCAATTGAGTATGTATTTGCACCTTGTATTAGCCTCAAATGTTCTGTTAGCTACTTTATGTTAGCCCTGAATGCATGAATATCCACCTTTATTAGTGTTATGCCTTATCATTATGTTGAAGGACAAATATATTATCAACCCTCTAATTAGACAATGTGCAACAGGTTGAAGCTACCAAGGTTTGCTACTCAAGGAAGGTTTTCGCCCGAGTTCCTCAAAAGTTCACGGCTGAGCATTTTTAAAAAACCAAGTGGAGATGGTCGCACCACCATTATGTTCGGCTGAGGGACCAAACAGTAAAAGAAATGATGGACAAACTTATCACCTAGTGGTGTGGATTGATGTAAAAAACAATGATTGTGAATGATTGAAGGAATGATGATGCTTAAGTGACGAGATATTGTTAAATGATAAGACCTTGTATAAAAATTGGTGTAAAACAGTACTGGAGACACTTTACGTGTCCGGCCTTGGTTGTAACTTCATTGTTGCAATAAAGACTGAATTTGGATCTACACCAGCGGCTTCTGACTTCTGATTTAGCAGGGAATGAAAAACCACAAAACTAACATTTTGCCTTTTTCCCCATCTGTAACTGTTATTATGTTATTATCATTTAGAACTGAATATCCATACTCCCTTTTAATCTCATGCATCTTTTTTATCATTCCCCAGACTTTACTAATGTCAGTTTCCCGTCCTACTGAATTACAGAAGGACCTCCAAAACTCCCTCTTTGCTCATTTAACTACCCTCCTTACGTTAGCCTGCAACTTTTTGTACTCAATCAAATTCTGAAAGTTGTGAGTACTTTTTAACATTGTAAAAGCTTTGTTCCGAAACTTAACTGCAGTATCACATTTCTTTGTTTACTATGAGATCTTTGGTTAGTCTGCTTTGCTGCCTCTAGAATTACTGCATCATGGTTAGATTTCTTTTGTCCGACATAAAGCCGGCCCTGCAAAACGTCACCTAACGTCACCAAGTCACATGGTACAAAAACCTACAAGACGATCGTGACAGATCGTGCAGCACGTGCAGAGAGCAAGAAAGATCGTGCAGCACCTTTCAGCCGGCGTAACTGTAAATGTCGCTACTATGTGCCCCTGGCTTATTTTGTAAATGTCTCGTAAATGTTCTTGTTTGTTTTGTTAATCTTAATGGTCACTGGTCAGCTATTACTTCTGTTGTAATTTAAAGCTTCAATAACAAAAATAATAAAAAAAAACTCTCAGCCGGCTGCACAAACTGGACCTGCCTCCGTGACACAACTTTGCCCTTATTGGCTGAACAATTTTAGTCACACGCATGACGTTTGTATCTCTGGAAGTTCCGATGCATTATCTGCTATTTCTCCCGAAAAGCCTGTAAAGAAGTAAAGTTTCAATAAATGCTCTAATAGTACACATAAGTTAATCGTTTATTTATTGTTAGTTACTGTAATGTTGCGCTGCTTTATGTGTTTAATCGTCTAGTCTGTGAAGAAGGCATTCAAGTAAGAATTGCATTGTATTCTGTGCATGCCAATAAAAACTTTGAATCCTTGAAATAAATGTATTTGATCTTTTTCCTGGCAGCTATCTTTTCACTGCTAGCACTTTGGATCAGGAGTTGGTTATTGTAGAAGAGGTAATGTGCATGCAGGTGATATTTGTATAGATGTATCTACACCCTTTTGGAAGTGCGGCCATCTCAGTCAGGTCTCGCACTAGGAGGAGTAGAAGCTGTCTAGTTTGGCTGCTGTCAGTTTATATTCCACTCCTGCAGCCGCCGGCAGATGGCACTCCCCCTCACGTCAGCTGCAGTCAGACCTAAGCCAAGTCGAACGCACCCAATGGCTCCTCCCCATTCCCAATTATCAAAAAACCCACTAATTGAATGGGTCGCGTAATTATCGCTATGAATTCTGGGAGTCTGTGCAACTTCAAGACTGCAGCTCTCGTGTTACTTATAACAAGGAAGGAATATTATTCTATGTCTTTAATGGCGACCGAATGATTGATTGATATAATGTAGTGTTTCATTCTATATCCTGTTTTGATAAGATATCGACATTTCGTAAACATTCGATATACAATTAAACCATAATTGGTCCGTCTTGTTTCTTTGTCACCCAGAAACTTCACAACTGTGTTGTGAGCGGATTTTCAGCGCTTAAAATTTTGTGGTACTTCTACGTTTCTGCGCTTTTGTAAATGTAGATCGTATGTTTTGTCATTTGATTAAAGCGTTTGAAGACTTTGCAGCGCGCTGACACCAATCGGCCACCGTAGCTTAGCAACCGAATCATAACAATTCTTATTCCGTTTAGAGTTTTCATTTGAACATTTAAAGCAGCTCAGACTTGCAGTTTATCAGCAAGAGAGAAGACGCGAAAGATGTCCATCGTGAAAACCACCGTGAATCTCCAGAGGATTGACTGGCTGCTGCCGACAGGTGCAGTCAGTGTGCGGATCGCCCCGGAATACATCCCCGGTCCAGTTGGCCGAGGTAAGGATGGCAAAATGATGCCCAGACTAACTCAGCACTTAAAGAGTTAAAGTCAGAATATGCTTGACTAGTCTTCTTGAATCTTCTGTTCTATTATCTTGTTTTAGAAGTACATGTCTAAATAATAAAGTAGTTCACCTTTAGCTTTAATATACGGGAGTCTTTTTGCATGTCTACTACATTATATAATGAAATCAGTAAAATCTGTGGCTGTGCTGTGTTTAAACATCAGAGAAAATCATCATGAAGTGGTAAAGTAACAGCTGAATATGTCCTAATATATGGTGTTTCCCCGAAAATAAGACAGGGTCTTATATTCATTTTTGTTCCAAATGACGCGTATAGTATAACATGCTACAGTATATTTACCGGTATTCATGAACAAAAATCCACATTTATTCAAACACAGACATTATGTCATCTTCTAACAGTATCTTTCCATGTAAACAATTTGACGGTGAATTTATTCATGAACAAAATTCTGCTGTATACTGCATATGTTTATTCAAATATAGTCGTAATGTCATGTTCTTCTGGAACATCATTGTAAATCTCCAAGTTCCAAATTCCGTCCTGAATATCTCGCAACTCAATTTCCTGTAGAACCAGTGTCCCCAATCTCTCATGTTTAGCAATAACTCTGTCCTTAAATGAGCGCCTCTTGTCCATGTAGCCTTCTCGTAGTATAACCGCATCTCATTCTAGTTACCGTACAATCCATGGGACAATAACTAGGGCTTATATTACGAGCTTCTTGAAAAATCATGTTAGGGCTTATTTGCGGGGAAACGCGGTAGTAATCAGAAAAAGCATAAATCTTAGTTTGGTACCTTGAGAGTGAATAAATAATGCAACTTATGGAAAGTGTAAGATATGTAAAGGATTTGACTTAATAGCCAGTTGTTGATGCCAGCATTTGGATTGAGTGGGCTGCTATATTTGATGCACATGAACCTTTCCAGTGTTGTTTTTCGCTGTTGTTCTGCGTATCAGGGAATCTGTGCACAAACTGGCTTGTTTGTATAGGTCAGGTTCCCCTGCTGAAACGCAGACGGCCCAAGTCAAGACCAGCGCATAAGTTTCCCAAGCGTGTGTTTCCTGTATCCAATAAAGACGGGGGAATTTTTCTTAGTGTGCAATACCGACTGCCAAGTGTGATATCTGTGATGGTTGTGATGTAGTGTTGTTGTACAGTGACATAATGTTTCATTTAAATTAAATATGCTGTCCCCTGTCTTTATAATCCCAAAGGACAAACCAGTTCCAGTGATGCTGGCCGTCGGAAGAAGTGCCGCACCAGGCCGCCGGCAGCCAGCTCCCTGACCACGTCTGCCTCTCCTGGATCTGCTGCCATCCCGGTGGCAACCAGCAGGGGTCAGCAGGGCACAGGCCGCCGTAGAAAAACGGCGGGAGGCCGGTCAGGGCGAAGAAGGAGGTATGACCAACAGAAGGGGTTAGAGCCTAAGCCCAGCTCACCAACCTTCTCCTCCTCTTCATTTTTATTTCCGTCTTCAGTCCCCTCCCCTTTTGTTTCATCCCCATTTCTTTTTATGGGCTCCTCTGTTTTATCCCCACACTTAGTCACACCTGTAAGCCCAGCTCCACATCCATTTTCAGCTCCAGGCATGGTTCATCTGACCCCTCTGCTTCAGGCTCCAGCACAGGCTGTAGCCGCCTCATCTCACCTGGAAAAATTCTATTGGTTGTATAACTATTATGTAACAAAGTACTCTAAAATGACCTATGACGCCAAGTGCTTTACTGAGTACTGGTGTCAGGAGTTTTGGAACAGACATTTAAATGAAATTAACTTAGCGAAACAGGGGAAGAATGAGGATAATGAGGGTACTCATTCAACCAAGAGGCGTAGGATTGATGAAGATGAGTTCATCTTTCCTATTGATGCACTGGAGCAGCTAAGTACCATGCCCAGGGCTCAGGAGATGGGTGTGGAGATGGGCTATCAGTCAGATGCACATAGCTACATTTCCCTGTAGATTCAGCACATAATTACACGAGACTTGTCATACGTACTTAGGATAAGATAAAATTAGGATATGTTACCATGTAGTTCTATAGCATAAGGTACTATAGGATAAGCTTAAGATAGGATAAGGTTAAGATTGTATAGAATAAGATAAAGATAGGACAAGTTAAGATAGTCTTAACTTGTATGTCATTTTATGTTTTACAAAGACATGATAAATTACCATAAGTTTAGGATAAGATTATATGAGATAACATAGTATAAGAATAAGATAGGATTGCATAGCATAAGATAAGAAAGATAGGATAAGATAACATAGAATAAAATTAAGATAGGATAGGTTACGGTAAGCTTAAGATTGTATAACATAGGATTAGATTAATTATAAATAAAGCAGTCCTCCTTAGAGGGGGGGTGGTGGAGGGAATATTTAAGAAATAAAAATAGGATTAATTAAGATAAGGTTAAGATAAGATTGTATAACATAGGATTAGATTAATTGTAAATAAAGCAGTCCTCCTTAGAGGGGGGGTGGTGGAGGGAATATTTAAGAAATAAAAATAGGATTAATTAACATAAGGTTAAGATAAGATTGTATAACATAGGATTAGATTAATTGTAAATAAAGCAGTCCTCCTTAGAGGGGGGGTGGTGGAGGGAATATTTAAGAAATAAAAATAGGATCAGTTAACATAAGGTAAAGATAAGATTGTATAACATAGGATTAGATTAATTGTAAATAAAGCAGTCCTCCTTAGAGGGGGGGTGGTGGAGGGAATATTTAAGAAATAAAAATAGGATCAGTTAACATAAGGTAAAGATAAGATTGTATAACATAGGATTAGATTAATTGTAAATAAAGCAGTCCTCCTTAGAGGGGGGGTGGTGGAGGGAATATTTAAGAAATAAAAATAGGATCAGTTAACATAAGGTTAAGATTAGATTGTATAACATAGGGGGGCGGCATGGTGGTGCAGTGGTTAGCACTGCTGCCTCACACCTCTGGGACCCGGGTTCGAGTCTCCGCCTGGGTCACATGTGTGTGGAGTTTGCATGTTCTCCCCATGTTGTCGTGGGGTTTCCTCCGGGTACTCTGGTTTCCCCCCACAGTCCAAAAACATGCTGAGGCTAATTGGCGTCGCTGGATTGCCCATAGGTGTGCATGTGTGAGTGACTGGTGTGTGAGTGTGCCCTGCGATGGGCTGGCCCCCCATCCTGGGTTGTTCCCTGCCTCGTGCCCATTGCTTCCGGGATAGGCTCCGGACCCCCCGCGACCCAATAGGATAAGCGGTTTGGAAAATGGATGGATGGATGGATGTATAACATAGGGCTACAGTGAAGAAATCAAAAATTTCAAGGCAGCATGAAGGTAACGCACAATCAGGGATGTGCAATTTCTGAGGCATGTATTCAAAAAAAGTATTTTAATTGTGTTTTATCATTCATATTTGACTTAGTTCATGAAATAAAATGTTTTTTTCTACAGACTTTGATCAGTGTTTTTGTATTTTGTAAAATACGAGAAATACTGTATGCATGGTAATGTCAGGTGTGCAAAATGTTTGTGCTAACAAAGGACACAGAGCCCCTAGAAGGGCACAGAGCCAGGCTGAGCACCACAGCGCTATCCAGCCCATGGCTGCCGATGGTCACATTCCACCAGAACCCCCCCAACACTAACTCCCCAGGGAACTTCCAAGCAGCAGAGCAGATTCCAACAACCGAGGATCAAAGGAAAAGAAAAGATACTGGCAGGAAGAAGATGATCTTGTGGCCAAAGGTTAAAAATGTAGAAGTTTGGAGAACAAATGTGTTACAAATGAAATATTATTTGAAATGTGCTACAGCTTAATCATTCTATCATACATCCATCCATCCATTTTCCAAACCGGAGACTCGAACCTGGGTCCCAGAGGTGTGAGGCAACAGTGCTAACCACTGCACCACCATGCCGGCCCACAAATTTAAACAAATTCATTTTAAATAACTTTAATCTCAGAGCCAATTGCCATGTGCCCACAAATATTTCAATTATTATTGTTTATGATTATAAATGCCGAATACATTCCTGGAGCCTTCGATTTAGCATACACAGTGCCCTCTACAGGATTCTATCGAAACAGCATCTCTCAACCTCGTTCACAAGATTTGTCTTTTTCACAAAACGTTTTTCTTTGTAAATCCCAAAATCTTCCTATAAATGTATGTATGAATGCTTCTCGTCTTTTTCAGTCACACGAAGCCTTTATAAATGAGCTCCCCGATTAATCTGTTTACATGAAAACATCTTAATTGCGTTAAGGCATGTAAACGTAGCCACCTAACGAAAGGTAACCACGTGACTTAGCAGACTGCATGTTCCTCATCTCCTCTGTATGGACCATAGAGCTGTGTATCGGAGAGTCTGACAACACGCTACGTTTCAAGATACAGGCATTACAATTCAATGCGCTGCTCTATTTTGCCATTCTTTTTTTAAAAAATCTTCTTTTAGAAAAACATGGCACATTATAGAGAGCACACCACCAAATGGATGAAATCTGAGTAAAAACATTTGATTTTTAACGCAATCAGAATAAAGGGGTCTGCATTTATCACTGTCCCTGTAACAATCCAGCATCGTAGCACTACAGCTATTTCGGATTCAGCCAACGAATAACGTTGCTAGTCAGCAGCCTTGTGCAAGCTACTGAAAATTGCTAATTACCAATTACTGCATATAAAAGTAATTATAATAAGGGTGGGATTCGACCGTGTGTCTGCCTGGGGGGTCGCCGGCCAGGATCGCCAGCAGTTTGGACGTGTGGTTGGTCATCAATGTGCTGCATCAGTGTCTGCTCCCTCTGCCTGACCTGCCCTGTATAATTACATAATCAAGGAAAATAACAGTGGGCTAAAGGTTGCATAGTGATCACAGTAACATCGCGTCGATGTTGAAATACATGGTGCAAACAAAAGTAGTGGAATTACACTGATGAGTTACTACCAACACTGCTAGGCAGCTAGGTTTGCTAATGCTAATGTTAGCAGCGCACCCATATGCTGCTTCCTCTCGCAAGATAAGGCAGCGTTACTGTCACTGTGTAAATACAATGAGATCTCTTTGGAGCAAGCCTGTCGATACCATGTTAAGTGTAAAACCACAAGTAAAATACCTTAAAAATAATAGAAATATAGATGGTGCTGAACCATGGTGAACAGTGGAGTCATAACAGGCTGTGCGTTGTGTTCAGTCACCTTTCACTGTAAATTACACATGGGTTCACAATCTTTTGTGTCTGCTCTGAATCCCTCAGGGCTGGAGTGAAAACTCCATTCACACTAACATGGTGCTAAGGGGTATTGGGTAGTCATGATTCTATCCTTTTTGGATGCAATTTATTTTACTGATTTAAATAAGTTTTAAAAAATTTCAAAATATAAGGATAGCTCATTGTATCCAAAGGGATGTGCCAAGCTTGCAGTGTTGATGTGCTGCCACCTTCTGGGAAAACGATGAACTGATTTTCAGATTAAGAACATGTATGGTTTTCTGGTATCAGGTGAGAACCGTTCATGCTGCGAACCTATGCTTATGGGTTAGGGTTAAGCTTGGGTCTAGAGCTCAGGGTACTTCCAGGCTTGGAGGCCAAGGGTAAGGTCTCTCTTTCCCCATGTAAGCATTGAATGATGATCCAGCACCAGGGCTTGGGTAAGTCACCACGAGTTGGGAGCCTCATTCCCCAGGTAAAGGATGAACGATCTCCATCCAGCCCGGGGATTCTGGTGAACCTCTCCTTATGCTGGAAGCCTCCTCCCTCAGGTAAGGGTTTAAGAATCTCGCGGTACTTCCATTGAGCCTTGGGGTTCTGGATAAAAATCCCAGGGCCATCCAACTGTAGTAGTGTAGAATTTTGCGGGTAGGACTTGTTGATTATTTCCGGTAAGTGTGTGTGGGGACCCCTAGTGTGTGGAGGCGTCATTGGCGTTTCCCGGTCCGGTAACTCCCCTTCCGCACCGCAGTGGTCTGCCGTGGTACGCTGGCATGCTGGCTGAGGTTCACACTTATTCTGTGTCTTGGTGGGAGGTTTGGCTGTTTTAATTAGCGTTAATCCTCTGCTTGATTTAAATGGCTAATGGTAATATTTTATATTGCAGTGTTTCTCTGGTGTCTGTGTTGCAGCTCCAGTGGTTGCAAGTTATTCTGGTGACTAGGCCTATAGCTACTTGTCAGTTGCTTTACTTGATGTGTTTTAATTGTAGTTACGGTTGTTGCCAGGATTACAGTTTCAGTTGCTCGTCAGCTTCAGTTTATGCCTCTTCCAGCAGGTTTGTCAGACAATAATAGTTTGAACCTGCACTGTGGCTGCTGTGTTTCCTACGTCAGTTTTTCTTTTCCGTCTGTCTTGTCTTGTCCTCAGCCGGTCCGATGTCGCCCAACAACTGCTGCTTGAAGCTCCTGATCCTCGGTGGGACATCGGCGATGTGCTGGGAGCCTTGGAACGCGCTAAGGATCGTCGCACCTTTTCCTGCATTTGGAGCTGTTTCATTCCCTAGTTCTGCGACTTAACAGACTTTAGGCCGCCCTTTCTTTCTGTTTGGGACTGATACAGAGGGACAGCCTGTATTCTGTTACTCATTGTTTGCACTCTTCATAGTTTTCAACACTCAGATTCTTGGTTAGATTGTGGTATTTTCTGGGAGGCTGAGCAGTGGCTGCCTCGATTGATCTGGCTGACTAAGATTTGATTGGTCTGGGGTGGTGGTGTTCACACTTTCACCTTGTGCAGTATATTTGTGTGGGGATCAGTGTGGTGGAGCACAGGTGTGTGTGTGCGTGTGTGTGTGTGTGTGTGTGTGTGTGTGCGTGTGTGTGTGTGTGTGTGTCTGTGTGTGTGTGTCTGTGTGTGTGTGTGTTAGTTTAGGGGACTCTATTCCCCCTTTTGATCAACTTCCCCGGACACCTGTCTCTTGCTTGGGTTTAGTCAGCCGGTGGCCAAAGGCTGGTTGCTGGTTTATTTTTTAAGGTTGTTGATGCTAAAGCGCTTGTCTTGTTTCTTTGTTTTATATTTTCAACAACCTGTTAATAGTACAAACACGTCTCCAGCTCCATTCGGTAAATGAACTTGTGTGCTCTTAATTTAGAGTAATTTTTCCTGTGGTGAAATTCCCCAGGTGGTGTAGTCGTGTCCTTGTACTACTGACCGCTCTCTGCCACAAACACTTTACTCTGAACCTAACCCTAATCCTAAACCTAACCATAGCCCCAAACGTCATGTCCTGCCACCTCCCTGACGTGGCTCTAATAAGCCATGCCTGCTGCTCGTTGGTCTCGTGTCTCGTTCCATCCCTCATGTTAAACACTCCCAGCTACTTCCAGTCTGTTCCCTTGTTATTCCTGTATAAGTGCTTCCTGGCCCTGTGTTCGCCATTGATGTGGTGCCCTCCATGTTGCTTGTTCCCTAGCCTCCCATCTTGATCCCAGTAAATCCCAGTTTATTGTCTGACAACACCTGCTCCCAGAGTCGTTCATCCTGGCACCCAACAGACTGACGGAACTCGACAAGCCCCAGTAGGTTCCCCAGGTCCCTACTGCCGATCACTGCTGCTTGTGTCCAGCATACCTAATGTCGCTGGTTCAGGCCGCAGTACATCTTTGCCCAGAGAGAATGGCCCATCTCTGACGGATGGCATAGCCGCCCTCTCCCCGGACTCCCAAGTGGAGGGTGTGACAGCTATAGCGGAGATCCTCAGGGCCCTCTGGAATGGAGTGAGTGTGCTGAACCCCGCAGAGGTGGGGTGCTCTGGAGAAAAGGAGCCCGCCGTCTCCATGTCGTTTGCCGTAGGGCAACGTGCGTCCTCATTGTCACTTGAAGTCTGACAACATGATGCTTCTCTGGGATTTACTGTGATCCCCCTGTTCACCAAAACATGCTCCCCAAAGCTCTCCAGCACAGAAGAACAGGCTTCACTCCTAGTTCTATGGTTGTCAGAGTGCTGGACCACAGTAGAGGTCGGACTTTGCTTTGGTTTTATTGGAAGTCTGCACACAATACAGATGTTTCCTACTGTCCTTCGTTCCAATTAAATGTGGAAACGTTTTGTCAGCTGGCTGGACAAGACCCTACTGCCTCTTTTAATAGTACACATAGTAGTGAGCAGTGGTGACGTAATGGTTAGGGAAGCGCACTCGTGATTGAAAGACACTGCATCTACAGCATCTGGCCCAGGAGAGCCAGCCATTGCAGTCGTTACATCCGCACTTAAGGCTCCCGGCCCAGAGGGCCGCTCAGGCCGCACCCACAGTGTCCAACACAGGTGAGGCCTTGGTTGCCTCTAGGCTTCTCATAGAATCTGACACGGTTCCCTGGTAACCAGCCGACACCTGCCACACTGCTCCATAATGTCCGGCCAGCGTCCACCTCTCTGTCCCCTGATGCCTGGCCAGCACCCACGTCAATGTCCCCAGACGTCCAGCCGGTGCCCACCTCATCTCCTGACGGCCTGCTGGTGCCCACTTTCTATCCTGATGTCCCACCGGCACATGCCTGCAGGCTGCCACCAGCCCAGAGAAGATGGATCCAGAGGATGTCCTGCTAGAGTGCCCTGGGTCCTGATACGTGGGTCCCTCCTTCATCCCAGACTCTGGTTACTCTGGTCCCAGTTTCTGGTCACCAGTATCAACAGGAGCCCAAGAAAGCGGCAGGCAGAATGTCTGTCTCCCAGAGAGGGTTTGCCAGTCTCTGTTCTTGCCCTGTATGTCCCTTGTCATCTTCATGTTCCTCTCCTGTTGTCTCCTTGCTGCTCTACTGTTCTGCGGTTCTCTCATCGCCCGCCAACCCCTCATGTCCTCCTGCCCTGCTGGCCCTCCCAGACCCTCTAGTCCTGTGATTCGGCAGAGTTCAGCCTCATCTGGAAAGGGGCCTAGGAGGGTCCCCCCCCCCAAAAGAAGACTTCCCGATATACACTTCGATTCTCCTGGAGTAATTCAATTTGGAGTCGCAGGCTGCCCAAAATTTAATTCCATATCTGCCCAGTTTTCGGAGCATATGCTGTCAAAATGGGCAGCAGACTGCAACAGCAGACGGAGAGAATACTTATCCGATGCCAAGTACAGGAATCAGATATAAACGTTAGACATTTTTCATAGCACTTTACAATATTATTCATTACTGACTTAATAACACAGTCACTACTCAGGTACAAATCGTGAGTAAATATAGTAACTAAAATAAATGATTCATTATGATTCATTGAACACGAACATGAAATTGATACTCACTACATACGTATTGGCAACATGTTCGGAAAAATATGATTTTTTTTGGTAATTAAAAACTATAAACTGTTGTGACAATGTAGATCGATGTGAAGCAGTAATAAAGAAGATATTAGTTACCCATGAACAGAAGCAGGTGTGACAATGGTGATATGCATCAGGGGAATGATGTTTGCCCAGAGCTCTCATACTTTGCAGATCGCCGCCATCTTGTCGCTGGATTTCCTGAGTGCTCTGGACTGACGATCGTCAGAGCAGATAACCAGCAACACGTCACAAAAGCTTTGTTTGGGCATCGTAGCTAGAAAAATCACCGGTCTCATTTTCGCACTTCATAAACTTTTGATTGATTCTTAATTGGATTTGAAAACCTCAGCCAATATTAAAAGCCCCATATATGCCCTAAACTCCCTTGCTGTTATTTCTTTCTAGTCCTTGACGAATTTCCTTCTTACCTCCAGGTTGCTAATGTTGATTTTTCCATTGATCTTGGAATAAAAAGTTGGACAGGATATCTTTGGCTTGCCGAATGCAGAGCCTGGTTGGCCGCAGAGAGGTTTTCATTGAGTACTGTGCTGTAATCCTGCCTGGACCATGTCCGTCCAGTGCTTTTGACTACCAGCACATCTGCACATCTTTAGTAATATCAGTCTCTTCCTCTGCAAATTCCACTTCCGAAACCTCAACAGAGGTCTCACACCTACTTCAGTACTGTCCCTTTCTGTACTACTGCTTTCCAATTCCTGCAATACGAGATCTGCTGCTTCTTCAGGTGTATCGCTCCATGTCTCTTACTGAGCAGCACCTCAGATCATCCTCAGGTTTGGCACCAGTATCATAGATAATGCGAACCTTCATATAAGTAAGAGGTAATATTTTGCTCAGTATCAGTTCAAGTTCAAATACTTCAGGTTTTTTATTTGACAAAACACATAAAATAGTCGTGCAAAGTCATTGATTTATTTTTAAAACTATTGCACTGTGATACATTTAACATCATATTTCCAGTTCTGCCAAATCTCTTATTGACAGCTTAGTGGTTTTCCAATGGCTTGTGGCGTCACATGGTGGTCGAAAATGATATTACAGGCTTTTGTTGAAATTACCTTAAAATTCATCTGGAATGTATTGATTTATGCTGTAATTAATGATGCAAATTAACACAGATGGGGCCATTTTGACCCAAAACAGCTAGTTGGAGGGTAGCAATCCTCCAGATTGTAAAGGTCAAGATACTAAAACCTGGAAAAGTGCAAAGGACTGGAGCAAAAGAATAACAGTGAAAGCTGTCAGAAACAGGCAGGAAACTCTGCATGGATGTTTTTGAAGAGGTAGACGGGTCCAGTTGGCTGTATTAGTCAGTCTGCTAAGAAACATGGCGCCAACAAGCCCATGGCCCCTTTTCATGTAAAACTTCGTACAGGAGGCTGTTTGTGCAGTTTAGTGCCTTTGTTAGCCTCGGCTCCTGTAAATCATATAAGCACACCCACCACACCCCCAGGAGCATTCCGCGTGCCCCCCACCGGCCAACCTGCCTGTCCCCCCCAACCCACAGACCGTCTGTAGTTCTGAAATCTATCCACATGTCTGCTGACCAAGTCTAAGGTAAAATTCCATAAATGAAATATTCAGTAAAAATTTTTCCCCTAATCTGGGAGACAGTGCAGAATTATTGGAGTCGGTCCTAACTCTGTCTTCAATATGTACCCAGCAGGCACCTAGGACTCGTATCTCCCTCTGAGAATTTCTTCTTATAAGAACATAAGAACTATACAAACGAGAGGAGGCCATTCGGCCCATCAAGCTCGCTTGGGGAGAACTAAACTAATAGCTCAGAGTCGTTAAAATCTTATCTAGCTCTGATTTAAAGGAACCCAAGGATTCAGCTTGCACTAAATTATTAGGAAGGCTATTCCATACTCTGACTACACGCTGTGTAAAGAAGTGCTTCCTTAAATCCAGCTTGAAATGTTCTCCCGCTAATTTCCACCTATGGCCACGAGTTCGTGTATTTAAACTAATGCTGAAGTAACTATTTGGTTGAACAGCATCCAAACCTGTTAGAATCTTATATACCTGGATCATGTCCCCCCTCAGTCTCCTTTGCTTGAGACTGAACAGATTTAGCTCAAGTAACCGTTCCTCGTATGACATTCCTCTAAGACCAGGAATCATTTTTGTGGCCCTACGCTGCACCTTTTCTAAGGCCACAATGTCCTTTTTAAGATATGGTGACCAAACCTGCACACAATATTCTAGGTGAGGTCTCACCAAGGAATTGTATAATCTTAGCATTACCTCCCTTGACTTAAACTCCACACACCTGGAGATATACCCCAACATCCTATTGGCCTTTTTTATTGCTTCCCCACACTGGCGAGAATGGGACATGGAAGCATCAACATACACACCAAGGTCTTTCTCATGATCAGCTACCTTTATTTCAGTGACACCCATGAAATACCTGTACTTTATATTTCTGCTCCCTAGATGGAGTACCTTACATTTATCGATGTTAAATTTCATCTGCCAGGTATCGGCCCAGTCACTAATTAAATCAAGATCCCGCTGTAGCTGCTGAGCCACTAATTCAGTATCTGCTACACCACCCACCTTGGTGTCATCTGCAAATTTCACCAGTTTACTGTATATATTGGTATCCATATCATTTATGTAAATTAGGAACAATAGTGGTCCTAAAATCGAACCCTGCGGTACCCCACTATGAACGCAAGCCCACTGTGACATTGTGCCTCTTATAACTACTCGCTGTTTCCTATCTGTTAACCAGTTATCAATCCAGGTCACTACGGTACCTAAAATACCTGTCGCTTTGAGTTTAAGTAGGAGCCTCTTGTGGGGGACAACATCAAAAGCCTTTTGGAAATCTAAGTAGATGACATCATAGGCCTTCTTATCGTCAACTTCCTGAGTAGCTTCCTCAAAAAACTCCAACAGATTTGTTAAACAGGATCTACCTCTCCTAAATCCATGCTGGCTATCCCGCAAAATGTTATTGGAGTCCAGGTAATCTACCATTTTCTCTTTGATTATAGCCTCCATAACTTTACCAGTTATACAAGTTAGACTGATTGGCCTATAGTTAGACAAATTACTTCTATCCCCTTTTTGAAAATAGGCGTTATGAAGGCGTGCTTCCAATCAGAAGGTACCACACCTTCAGATAAGGATTTTTGAAACAGTAAAGTTAAGGGTCGGCAAATAATATCCCTCATCTCTTTTAACACTATAGGTAAGATGCCATCAGGGCCCTGTGATTTATTTATTTTGAGCTTAGCTAGGCTTTGCAAAACATCTGCTTCAGTTATATATATATTAGCTATAGACAATGCTGGATAGGTAATAACTGGTAAATTACTAAGGTCCTCAACAGTGAATACCCGTGCAAAACTATCATTGAACTAATTTACTATATCAATGTCGTTTACTATTATAAGACCCTTACTATCCTGCAGATTAGTAATTTCAGGTTTTAGAGCTCTTTTAGAGTTAAAATACTGGAAGAAACTTTTAACGTCATCCTTAGCTTCCAATGCAACCATCCTTTCGACATTTCTTTTAGCTCGTCTAATATCATTTTTTAACTCAGCCTGTAGACTTAGATATTCCTGCTTAATTCTGTCATCATCAGTTATTTTCCATTGCTGGAACAAAGCCCTTTTCCTCCTTACTTTATACTTTATTTCCCTAGTAAACCACCTAGGTTTCAATTTCCTAGATTTATTCTTGCTGGAAACAGGTATGAAGTTCTCTTGCACTTGCAATAATGTGCTTTTAAAAAAATCCCAGGCCTCTTCAACAGTTTTGTTATTTAACTCCATCCAGTTCACAGTTTCTAGTTTTAGTTTCATACACTTAAAGTCAGCCTTCCTAACATTATATATTTTTGATTTGGACTTAGCTCTTCGAACACTAAACTTAACCTCAAATTTGACCATGTTATGATCGCTACTGTCAAGTGGTTCTAAAACGTCTAATTTACCAATCCTGTCCTGGTTATTAGAGAGAACAAGATCAAGAATGGCATCTCCCCTGGTAGGGGTGTTAACAAACTGAGTAAAAAAACAATCCTGTACTAATTCCACCATCTCCAGTTCATTTTCTGAAGAGCCAGTGACAATGTCCCACTGCATTCCTGGTAGATTAAAATCACCCATAACTACCACATCATTTTTATTGCTCATAGTCCTAATATCACTGTATAACAATCTGCTTTCCTCAGCAGCTATATTAGGTGTTCTGTAACAAACACCGACAATTAGGCTATTTGAGTTTTTAGCATCTAATTTTACCCATATTGCTTCCGTAGTTTTATTTATATCAGTAAGTTCCCTTGCCTGCAAGTTTTCCTTTACATATACTGCAACACCACCTCCCTTTTTTCCTATACGATCCTTACGGAACAACGTGTAACCATCCGTATTATATTCTTGTCCATCCTTTTCACTCAACCACGTTTCAGTTATTCCTATAATATCATAAGAGTCCGATGAGATAAAAGCCTCTAAATCATGAATTTTATTCCTAATACTTCTGGCGTTTAAATACAGACAACAAAGGGTAGGCCTATTACGGTGCCCACTTACAATATGATTATTTGGGGCTTTCCGTTTCCCCCCACTGACATAGTTAACTAACCTCCCTGCCCCCCCAGTCCCTAGTTTAAACATTCCTCAACTACTCTACACATACGCCTCCCCAATACACTGGTTCCCCTCTGGTTCAGGTGCAACCCATCCGGCTTGAACAGGTCCCACCTGTTCCAGAAGGTCCTCCAATGCCCCATAAACCTAAACCCCTCTTTCCTACACCATCCTTTTAGCCACGCATTTAATTTCCTTATCTCAGCTAACTTAGCCTGACTTGCACGTGGCACGGGGAGTATTTCGGAGAATACCACCGTGGACGTTCTGCTTCTAAGCTTATTGGCGACTTCTATAAATTTATCCTGCAGAACAGCCCTTCTACCCTTGCCTATGTCGTTGGTGCCAACATGCACCACGACAACTGGATCCACCCCAGCTGGGGCCAAAAGCTTATCCACACGATCTGGAAGGTCTCCTACCTGGGCACCAGGCAGGCAAGACACCGTACGGGACCCTCTATCACGCGTGCACACATAACTGTCTACTCCCCTAATAATGGAATCCCCCACTACCAAAACCTCCCTCTTCCTGGGGGGAGGGGGCTCCTCAGTGCCCAAGGGCCCACCTGCCTCCCCAGTCCGTTCCGGCTCTAAAGCTGGAAGAACCTGAAACCTGTTCGACACAGTCACCTCAGGTGATGCCGCCTCTGCAACGTGTGTACACCCTTTCCTGCGTCTACAACCTACGGTCACCCAGCTCTCTCGACCTCTCTGCTCTTCATTCTCCCCCCTCCCGGCTAGTGGCGTACACACCTTCTCCCTAAAAGGCGTATTAACTTGCTCCTCTAACTCACTGTTGCATTGGATGAGAGCCAGTTGCTCCTCAAGGTCAAAATGCGCTCAGCAGCAGAAATTCTCCATCCTAGATGAGCCTGCAAAGTTCTGTAGAAGTTAAATATACTTTAGTCAAATGAGAGACTAACCTGCTGTCAGGCAGGGGAAGCTTCAATAAGGCCTTCATTCATGACAGCTCCACTTGGCTTTTTGACGAGTCCCCATTTAGATGCAGCACGTCAGAGACTGAAGAGCAGGATGAAGGCTGTAAGTACAGTTTGCTGTGGATTGTGTTTGTGTTTAAATCTAATAAAGGATGAGACAATTTACTTAAAGCATGATATAGTTCATATTGCTCTTCAGGCTTCGTGATAAAATATTAAAATTATGGAGTACAAAGTTGTACATACAAAGAAAACAATGCAGAGCGGCAGGGCACCTGGCCCAGAGGGTCTTCACATAGAATTCTACAAAGGGTATTTTTTCCTGTTAGATTTACAGCTTTGGTTGTCTTGCCCTTTAAAGAAATTCTCTCAAGAAAGAAGTTGCCTCTTACCATGTCACAAGCAATTAGTTTCACCCAAAAAGGAGGAGGACCCCTCTCTGCTCCCCGTGTTAGTAGATTCTCCCCAACTCCTCCTGCTTATTCCTTCCTCCCTCCCTCCTATTTGTGCTCTCCTCCTCCTCTTGGGTTCTATTCATGTCTTTTGGTTCAGCAATAAAACCCACAAGGCTGCTCTTGGATTGTCCCTCTTCCCATTGTGACATATTATGTATTACATGATTATGAAATTATTTGATTATTATACAATAGTCAATTAACCACTTTGTTTCTTCAATTTGTCTTTCTTCTGAATCATCAGATATATGTCGTAGCTGGTAATTTGTTACACTCTGCTGTCAGTGCCAGTGTAGCCTAGATACAACCAGTCATATGTTTCAGTCAAGCTGATGTTTGAACAATTTTTGGGAACAGATTTTCATAATGTTTTCTCATATATGTGGTGTGATAATTGAGCATGACCCCACTGTTGCTGTGCTTGGTGCTCCTGTCATGATCTGTAATCTCTTATTTTTTCATGTCTCCTCCAACTCATGCCAGCAGAGGTCACTGCTGGCACTTTGTAACCCTCCTAATTCTCCTGTATCCCATTATAGTTCTCCATCCTAACCCTGTACCCCTGTTTTGTTGCTGATTAGTGTGCTGTGTATAAATATGCCTGCCCTCACTGCGTTCCCCAGCTCAGTCATTGCTGTTCCATGTGTAGTCTGTGTTTCCTTAAAGCCCACCGAGCTACACACTGCCCCTAAATTTAAATTTATATGTAACCTGTGTGTGTATGTGTAACCTAGATTTGCCCAGTATGTAAATCTAATCCAGACCTTGATCCTACACCTACTATAATTATAAGTACCTCACTATACCTATATCTAACACTGCTATTCATCACCAGTGTTACATGTCAGGGCTTCGCTGCAATAGATCCCTCAGTGCTGCAGGTTATTACTGTGACTTTGCACACACACACGTTGCTGCTTCCTCAGCCAGTGTCACATATACTTTATTACACACAGACCTCAGTAATCTCTGCTACACTCACACCTGCTTACTTTACATCCATGGTTAAATTCTCCTAATGGAATCTATCTTAATGTCTTTATTCTATTTTATTTTATTTATTATACCATATTATTCATTGTATTGTTCTTTCAATTTTATTTCTATTTTATTATTGCTAATACACCGGATCTGAGTGCCTCATTTTGTTCCCTTCATATAGAACACGTTTTGTAATGACAATAAAACATCCTTATCCTCATCTAAATCACACTGTCTAACTACTAATCTGTTTAAATAATATAATTGGATTTCAAAGGTTAATAGTCACTCAATTACCCCCTCAACCCAACAGTACCACAAACACCCAACATGCACGGAAATTTTCTCCTAAGTTGTTTTCCCTGCCTGGAACAATACCACAGCAGTCACATGGACTAATGTTTCAAAACATTTTGGAAACCTTGCATTGAAACTTGAGGTCTTTAGAAGGGATCAGTCCTGGGTGGCAAAGTTGCCATCACAAAGGTTTTTGATTAAGGGATTCATGATGCCAGGTAGCCATCTTTCACAAGCTGGTGGGCTGTGCCACTGATGCCTTTGCTTGGGTTTTATATGTCTGTCCTGGTTTGTGTTCTTGCCACTTCAGGTTCCCTGGTTTTGGTCTACATTCCTCGGTCCTCTACTGTGGAGTCTACCTTCTGCTTCACCTCATTCTGGTCGCCCATCCAGTCAGCGGCCCATGTCCCCCTGGTTCCCTGTTTCCAGAGGTTGGTCTGTTAGTCTCCGGGGCCAGGAGGCAGAAATCTGCCATGTTGGATGGGCGGCCCAGGTTGGGGTGCTCCATCATAGACTGGTACATGAAGGATTATAAATGGTTTTCAACCAGTATGTACCGAGTGTGCATCGTGACGAAAAGAATGTCATGGGAATATTTAGGACTGACTGCAGTATTAGTTCAAAGCATGATTGTGTTTTTCTTAATTTTTATTGATTTATTTTTGTATTATTCATTTTTTAATTATTAATTTTCTTAAGTAACTTGATTCAGTTAAAAGGGGTTTGTCCATTTGCTTTAGCAGAAGTTTGTGTAAGTATGATGTTCACCTTCCCTTTTCATAGTCTAGTCTTTGCCAAGTTTTATGCTTATTTCCCCTGGTTAAGTTAATCTGACTTGTGTGTTTAGGAGGGTCATACAGGCTTTTTGTTTGTAATGGAAGCACAGGGTCTGTACTTGCAGCTTATTTGCCATGCTAATAGAAGCATTTTACCTTCCTCTCTAATCTCTTTTTTTCTTGGCTCTCACTGCAGTCTCCTCTATGCCAGGGTTTCTCAACCCAGTCCTTGGACCCCACTGCAAAGATCCACAGTTTTGCTCTGTCCAAGCTCTCAGCACAGCAGTAAAAGGTGACTGTTTGGTTCATGCATGCAGGGATCTGGGACAGAGCAAAAACGTGGAGCTGTCTGGTGGGCTGAGGAATGAGTTTAGAAATGCTGCTGTATGAAGTATTAAACCATTTGACCGGTTGGATAAATGTTAAAATGTTTTCTCAAAACATAAAAAGAGATAATCTTCTGTTTTGCGTCTCATTACAAGCAAACTTGTTTTTTGTTTTTATGTCACTCTAGTATTTGATATCTAATTTTCAGTCTTCTGGCAATATAATCTGGTGAATGGGGAAAGACTTCCAGCAGGGGCTCCGGTTTCCTCCCACAGTCCAAAAGTGTGCAGGGTAGGTTAATTGGCAAATCTGAGTTGTGAGTGTTTGCGCCCTGCAGAGTGTTGACTCCTGCCCAGGGTTGGTTCCTGCCTACGCCTGTTGTTCCAAGGACAGGCTCCGGTCCCCCCCGCGACCTCAGTTTGGCATGCTGTCTCCCCCCTTGGTTTCCTTTGGTTTACGTCTTCACTAGCCCCCTTGTTGCTTTGACTTGTGTGTAAGTTATGTATGTGTGATTGTATTGCTGCATAGGGAGTGACTGCTATTTTGTTTTGCAAGTGTGTGTTGGACTCTGTTTATTTGGTCAGGGAGTGAGGTGGAGTGTTTGTCTTTTGGTTTCCTTTTCTTTTGCACTTAGGTGAGATTAGCTGTGGGTCGCACTTGATAGTTGGGGATTTTGTTTGTTATTTTGGCTGTGGTCACTCCCAAAGTCTTTTGCACCGGGTTATTTGTTCAGTGTCAGTATTATACATGAAAAAAAATGAAAATACAAAAAATATCCCTTTGTCCACTGGTGTTCCCTTCTTGCCCTCACCCTGTTTGTCCCTTTATCCCATTCCCCTTTCCCGTGAATACTGTTACACTCCAACCCTAGACAGCATATCAAAACAGCATCGTACCTATAGTTTTAAAAGAGATGAGGGATATTATTCATTGACCTTTATCTTTGCTATTTCAGAAATCCGTATCTGCTACCTTGTGACTGGAAGTATACACTGTAAAAAAAGGCAAAATTTGTCACAGTTTTAAACGATTTTATATCAGCCAATTTGACTACAGTATAATTATTTTTTTCCTCTTATGTTAAATGACAGAAAAGTTTTATCAAAACTACATTGCATAACTGGCATCGTAGTACTGATTAGCACCGATTCAGACATCCCGATGAACAAATATGAAGTTCATTTAAACTGTGGTACCTTAAATCCGTCAAGTTACCTCGATAAGCCAGTAACCCTGATTCGTAGTATAGGCCACTGATCACAAGCACTCTGTGTAAACGTATTGTTTAACCGGCGCTGTTGCATTACCAGGGTGAGAGGTTGACTTGCTGGTTAGCTATAAAAACAGACGTTAGTGCAACTCCACATTAATGGTGCGGTCATCATGGCTTATAAATGCTTATTATCGTTCATCATTGTTTGTGTCAGTAACGATAACATAAACAAGGGTAGGCACCAGGAGAACATCATTGGCTCTTGCATCGATTACTTTTCCCGTAACACCCTTTAGATTGTTTCCCTGAAGGGCAGCAAACCGACAATTTCGGTGTGATTGAGCTGATCACGTGTGCATGGGGAGGGAATGCGGACCACATGACCTTCCCGGCGAGCTCAGCACATCCAGCATCGCTTCGCAAATACAATCAAAATGTTTTATCTTTATTCACACTTTTTATCTTTATTCATTATCTCTACGATCTCACTGCTGGACGAATGCCTGGCATTCAGAGCATTCTTTATTAGCCATTTGCCTTTGGATGCAGTTTATTTGCATGCCCCAAAGCTTCCAGGCATCAGTAATTGCTTCCCACGTTACTCCGATCCTGGGGTCTTCTGTAACTGCCCTTTGGGATTACATATATTCAGCATATGCTTTTGTCCGAAGTGATGAGAGTTTGGGGTCAGAGCACTTGGGTCTAAGAGACTTGCTCAAGGGCTTAACAATGTTACGATTACTCTGCCATGGGAGTTGAACCAACAACCAAACTGGCAGAGATGGCCAACCTGCTGAGCTCCACACCCGCTGACGATCTCCTTTTCCTGTCTGCTGCAGTCTCCATGGACCTGAGTCCAGAGAAGCACTCTGAACTTGAGGACATCCGGCTGAGGAAAGGAGCCCTTCTGCTGGAGATCCAGAGGCTGCGGGAGGCGCTGAGAGAGGCCCTCATGGAAGTGGAGGGCCTTGAATCCAGCACCAAACGCAGCCAAATCTTAGAAAAGAATAGGCATGTCGCCATGGGAAGAAAGAAATTCAACATGGACCCTAAGAAGGGTATCCTGTTCATGGTACAAAACAATCTTCTCCGGCACACGTCTGAGGACATCGCCCAGCTCCTATACAAGGGAGAGGGGCTGAACAAAACAGCCATTGGGGATTACCTGGGTGAGAGAGACGACTTCAATATCCAAGTCCTCCAAACATTTCTTGGGCTTCATGAATTCGCAGGGTTCAACCTGGTACAGGCTCTCAGGCAGTTCCTCTGGAGTTTCCGTCTGCCAGGAGAAGCACAAAAGATTGACAGGATGATGGAGGCCTTTGCGCAGAGGTACTGTCAATGTAATCCTGGAGTCTTCCAAAACATTGACACCTGCTATGTACTTTCATTTTCCATAATCATGCTAAACACTAGCCTTCATAATCCAAATGTGTGAGACAAGCCCAGTGTGGACAGGTTCATCTCCATGAATCGAGGAATCAATGATAGAGGCAACCTGCCAGATGATCTCCTCCGAAATCTTTATAAGAGCATAAAGAATGAGCCATTCAAGATTCCTGAAGACAATTGGAACAATCCCTTCTTCAACCCTGACAGAGAGGGTTGGCTCTTCAAACTGGGAGGGGGACGGGTGAAAACATGGAAAAGGCGGTGGTTTATCCTGATGGACAACTGCCTTTACTACTTTAAACATACTACGGATAAGAAACCCAGGGTGATCATTCCGCTGGAGAATCTGAGCATCCGTGAGGTGAAGGATCTCAGGAAGCCTAACTGCTTTGAACTGTACATCCCTAACAACAGCAGACAGCTGATGAAAGCCTGCAGAACGGAGGCGGACGGCCGCCTGGTAGAGGGCAATCATGTGGTGTACCGCATCTCGGCGCCAACCCCTGAGGAGAAGGACAAGTGGATACAGAGCATCACTGCTGCTGTGAGCGCTGACCCTTTTTATGAGATGCTGGCAGTAAGAAAAAAACGGCTGAATAAATAAATAACGATAAAGACTGTGTGAATATGGTTGGATGTGCTGTTGCAGAAAGTATTTATTTCAGAACAAGGAACTTTGCACAAAGTAATGTTTAACCTTAAGGTAGCATGACCGAATTCCAGGTTTTGTTTTGATGCGACTTATTGTTCACTACAGATTTTATCATGGAAATGCCCTGTCCTTTTTTGTATAAATGTGAAATTAAATGTTATGTGCACTGTATTGCTGATCTTTATGTCAGAGTACCTTTTTTTCTGAGAATCTAACTGCTGTAAATTTGCATCAACATGATTGGGATTGGGATGTAAAAATTATTTTCCATCTTAACCCATATTCTAAGCATATTGATTTCTGTTGTAAATTTTACTTTTACAGCAGTATGATTTAAGACACTAACAGCAATTCATTTTTCAACCAGTAATTGTTAATGTGATAGGAATTGCATTCAACAGCAAATGCGTTCAACTTAACCAAATGTATAAATCTTACATATTCTGATGATTCGACATTCCCCCGACGTCTGTGTGATGTATTTCAGCAACAACACGCAGTTAATGAGATCACTATGCGGAATTTAGCCGACTGTTATTTTACTGATTAGGATATATCACCCATGATTGGGGTATACTATATATCAAGGGTCAGCAACTTTTTTGAAACTGAGAGCTACTTCACGGGTACTGAGCCATACAAAGGCTACCAGAACAGACTTTACCTAAACTTATCTAAACTTCATGTAGAATAAACACGTTTTAAATCCTTTTTTGGATATTGTCATTTTCAAATCTATATAAATACAAATGTGATTAAAGAAGAATAGCAACAAGATAAAATGAAATTTTAGTCACTGCCCACTGGTGAGTTGTGGTATTTTTAGAACAGGTCCGTGGACAACTCATGTGGTCCTTGGGGGCATCCTGGTGCCAGTGGGCACCATGTTGGTGACCCCTGTTCTAAATGGTATGTAGGGTTTGCAAACTACACCAACGCTTCTGATGTAGCTACATTTAGGCTTATAGTGGAATAATATAGTGGAAGATTCCTTGCGTGAGTGTCTGAGAGCGTGAAAGTCATGCTAGATGCAAGGTAGTCGGCAGCCCTGCTTTCCGTGTGCATCTGTCTCTTACTTTAGGTGGCTAGAGATCCAGCATTACTCAGGATTAGGAGCCACTTGCACTGATAATAATTAGTTTCTTTTTCCCCTTGCAGTCTGCTGCTGTATAACATTATGAAATCAGCCCAAAAATCCGCAACCCATGACCTCCTAATAATTACCCGAAACTATGTTTTCAAAATAGCACAATTAGGCATGAACACCGCGGACCTGGAAACTCTGCTGAGCATTGAGAATCAGTGTGCAAAGGCTCTTAATTTGGATATGTTTGTGAAACGTTCTGCTGCACAGCACAACAAAGAAAAACAACTGGTCAGTGATAATGAAAAGTACAATCAGCATTGTTTTAACCATGAGAGTCCAAATGCTTAGATAAATTGTCACTTTTTCAGTGTAAGTATGCTCCTGAGCTCCACGATTCTGAATGATAGTCGGTTTCTCACTGAACCTCCATGCCACTCTGTTAAAATCTCTTGCCACCCCATGTAAAATTTTCTAGATCCACCACTGTGCCAGAGCTAAGACTTAAGAATCTTGAGTATTATTTCAACATAAACTTTGCTTGGGTGCTTCATACTTTAAATTAAATATAAATTATGGCAACGTGCAAAACTATTAAGGAAAATGCAACGTATTTGTTTTTCATTTACGTAATTATATATGTTGATTATGATTCTTTTTAGTTCCACAGTACATGCAGATACTAAAATCCAAGCATGCACTCTTAGGTTAATTGCTATCAGTTTATATAAAGATTTATAGAAATTTCAGTCAGAGACTAGCTTCTGATATAGAAAGAATGTTAAATTTTTTTTGGCCGTGGAATAGTTTTTCAGTGCTGCATGTAGTTTCTCTTTATTGTTTGAATAGGGCACACTTACACATCAACAAGTGTAGTGCAGGTGTGATGTTCTCGCATATGAGAAAATACACGGACAACTTTTATTAAAGAAAACGAAAGGCTTTACTCTCCATACTCCAGTCAATTGCATGCATAGGCCTACTGCCGCATCTCACTTTGCCAACTTACGCTTCCGTGCGGCTCAGGAGGATCTGGCTGCAGAACACTGGAAAGGGGTCCACAGCTCAAGGGGACCACCAGAGGACAGATGGAGTGGAACCGGGAACCAAGGGATTTGCCAGTGACTGGCACTCACTGTTGTTTTCGACTACAATAAAAACAGCTGTACTGGCTAAATAATGAGCATACAAAAAGAAAAAAAGACATGGATAGGAATGAAAAGGTAATTAAAAATAGAAAAACAACTGAAGAGTCATTCACACTGAACACGCGTCTCTGCTCTCAGGACGATGATCCTGCCAACTGCGCCAGACTGCGACAGACCGAACTACAAAACTGTAGACTCAGTGGACAGCTGACTACGCCACCCTAGGAATTTCATTCAGCTTTCCATTGAGACTACAGTTTTGAAGTCTGTTCTGCCAAACAATGTATTAAAAAGTGCAGTGCTATACATGACACTGTAATTAGTTCAATTCAAGAGATGTACTATCAAGTTATAATAGTGTGATTATCATAATCACACAAATATATGAATTCCTCTGATACTGAATTAAACAACCCTTTATGCTGTCCCTTATGTGAATTAGTAAAAATCTCCATAGTCATATGCAATTCCAATTCCCCCTTTTATTTATTTTATGGCAGACAGACAGCAGTGTATTATTATATTATAATTATATTATATTTATTATAATTATATAATTATATAATATTATAATTATTATATATATCATTATATTAGGGTGCCCCTCGCAGAAGGTGTCACGGGAGATCGCGGGCAGAGCGGCGATCGTGCGGAAGGAGCAGGCAGGCAAGCGGGATACGGGAAAACGGGGGTTTATTCGGGGAAACGGGAGCAGGACGGGAAACAGACATTGACAACATCAATGACGGACGAAGGACTCAGGTAAGACACGGACTGAAATAGACAGGACTGAGCAAATGAACTGGATACAGCTGGGTACAATCGGGAGAAAACACGTGGGTAATCAGGGGGCGTGGCACACAGGAGGAGCAGACGAGCCGGGCATGACAGAAGGTAAATTTAATCTTATTTAATTACATTTTCTATATAGCGTCAGATGACAGCAGACGTCATTTACTGTAAGGTTACCTTTACTATAGAAGATATAACAGCTCCCAAAGTTC